>NC_091123.1:82937253-84199753 GCF_040183065.1 Periplaneta americana | reverse complement strand
AAAGTAACATTTGATGTTTATTGAATGTCGAGTACCTATCATAACCTAGGCTAGTTGAATTTTCTTGAATACATATTCTAATGGAAAATGAATCACTTTCAGATTATGATGGCAGCAGTATAATTTAATCTATGAAACAGTTCTGCACTCTTATTGCTGTAGGTTGTTTCTTGTACCTGTCTTGTAACCAGTATTACGGCATGGCTTGGAGATCCCATGGCAGGGACAATGCTGATATGGTCCGTAATTTGAGAGGTAAGTATTTACCGGTACATTGATTTTATAGACTGGTTAGACTACATTTCAATAAACATTTATCTGAAAATTCTAATATATTTGTTTCAGCAAACGGCATTATCCGAAGTCAAATTGTAGAAGATGTCATGCTGAAAGTGGATCGTGGAAAATATGCAAAATTTAATCCATATATGGATGCCCCCCAAGGAATTGGGTACGGAGTCACTATCAGTGCACCTCATATGGTAAAGTAGAAATTTGTAAATATATTATAGGCTTGAAAATGGTTTATTATTCTGTTATACCAGTATCTAAATTTTATATGAAATTTTCAAGCCCTCACAAGATGTCTTACCAGTAGGCTAAAGCATGCATACAGATTGTCCCTTCATACTGCCGAATATTATAGTACATTAAATTTTTGTTTAATTAGCCTTGTTTGGCTGTTTGGGATTCTTTTATTACAGGATATCACTTACATACTGGTGGGCTATATATTATAATACTAATCACATATTGTTTATTAAATTTATCCAGTTTTATTCCTTACTGTTGCTGTCTTGTTCTCCATGCGTCAAGCACGTGATAATTCATTTTGCCTTTACACTTTCGTAAGAGTAAAATACTGATATATGGAAATAACTTTGTGATTCCATGGTTATGGTTGGTTAGTATTTTAGTGAATATTTAAGCAAGTCAAATGAAAGAATGCCTGGTGCTGGCTAAACTAGCACAGAGTTAGTTCCCTTCATGCTCCGCTTATACACTTCAAGTTTTTAAAGCAGTTTCCTCGGTTATACCAACATAACTTTGATTACATTACGAAAGATTGTGTACACTCTCGCTATGCCTTGCATATATATATGTTCCTTATTTCGCTGCAGCGTGACGTCATTGATGTCCACCAGTCTGGTGAGATTCGGAATACGCTGTATTATAACTACCTTCTGACGTCATCTATGACATAACCTTTCATCGTATTTTTTAAACTACCAGCATAACAAAAGCATAAACTAACCCAACCTGTCACAGGTTCGTATATATAGTCTTCAAACCAAGTGTTCTTTGTAATAGCAGTCATTTTCTTACACTGACTACACTATAATTCCAAACGAAAATTCACTTTTGATGATCGTTTGTAAGTTTTAAATTTCACTTGTTTTTCACTATGGACACAATTCTTTGGTTCTTCTGATGGAAGTAATTTATATTCTTTATTAAATTAAAAACTTTTTTCTATAGTACCTAGTGGTTATATTATGTCTTATCCACGTTAATGTGTGTTGTATGTCTTGAACACGTGCATACTTTCACTAGTACCGATATGATAGTTCTTGTCACAGTACACATATGCATGGAAGTAATGTCGGGCGCACTTCCATACAAGGGCAGTGGAATTTCTCTAAGTTTAGAGTCCAGTTTATGTGTGTGTTTAATCGAAAAAAAATGTCATATAAACATGCGTTCTAATCTCAATATTTTCTAGCTCCTAATTTTCGATTAATACACACACACCTAAACTGGGCTCTAACCTTAGAGGAAATGCCACTGCCCCTGTATGGAAGCGCACCTGTAATGTCTGGTACATACTGTCAATAAGTGGGAATTTATAAGTTCTCGATCTATTAGGTACTATGTAGGCTATATTGCCATCTATTGTTTTGTTTATAGACTTATCATAGACATAGTTGTTATAATCCTACAGATAGATAATTTTGAATGTTGATTTGTAACTCGTCTTCTTGGCTTAATGACTAAGGTATCGGACAAATAGTGAGATGTAAGGTTCTTGGATCGAATCCCAATGTCAGCAGTGGTGAGTAAATAAAATGTAATGTAGCTGATATTATATAACTTGAATGTAATTGTAGATATGTAAAGACAAAGAGAAAAAGAAAGCGAGAGAAGAGAAAGATAGGAGTAAAGGAAAGTAAGTAGAGAAGGAGGAGAGAGAGGAGATAAGAGAATAATTTTAATTAAATACTCATATTTCAGTAGTAGTGACGTCACCAATGACATCATACCTTTCCATCATATCTTTAAAATTACCGTTATGCCTTGCATATACGAATCTCTAATAGGTAGGTTAGTTTAGTTTATGCTTTTGTTATGCCTTGCATATACGAATCTGTGCAAATTTTGAAGTGCTGTCAGTATACTGGACACTTCCGAAATCACCATAATTAACTGTGCTTTAGTTGCACTAAAACTCAGAAAATGATAATTTTAACACACTGTAAGATGTAATTACAATAATCTGTGAATTTTGTTTTAATACTGGATTGGCACATTCTTCCCTGAAACCCAAATGTTCATCCTCTAGAGAGGCTTGTTCAGTCAAACTTAGTATCCATTCTCTATGTAAGACCACAGTCTAGTATATACAGTCACGAAGCTAAATATGTAGGAAATATGCATCCATAGATAGTTGCTAACCACTAGGATCGCTACTATCGCCCTATTACAGACAATGCGAAATAGTACCGGCACAGTGTATTGTTCCTAGTACCCTCAACAACTCAAGCTTAGTGACTGTATTATACTAGATTGTGGTAAGACAGTAAATTTTTAAAAGTTGTTACAGTTGGGACATGATAGTGACAGTTCTGTAGGAATTAATATTTTAAGTGATGATGTTAGCCATAATTGATAAAATACTGGAATAATAATTTAACATAATTACATGTTGACTTCACATAATTATGTAAAATATAAACCACAAAATTCTCTTTAAACACACTAAATAAGTCCATATTGTTGTTAAGTTAACTGTCCAAAGACAAGTTTGAATCTCATAAGTGACACCAATAAGGCATTACTCATGAGGCAACTAAGCCAGGAGTTAATGGAGTAGGGTGGCCAGTTCCTTTCCCCCCTCCATTGCTTATGTCGCTGATTAGTTAATACATCATAAATTAAGTAAAAAAAAATTTTTAAGGAACAAAAATACGAGTAACTTATGATGTCACATAAAAGTGAAGATTAGACTTTTGTTGGGAAAACACACAAACAGAACTACTTTTTTAAGTGAACACAAAATTCATTACTATATAAGACTACATTAAACTGAGATCATCAAGTCATTGTATTTGCTTGCTGAAAGCGCAAGCATCACTTTGTATGGCAACAGAAAAATGTTTGAAATAGAAACTTTGAACAGAATTCAGATAAACATAAAGTGACCCCTATTATTAACCACCACAGATGGTTGAACAACCTGCACTACAACAGAATTGGGTTCAAAATGATTCATCCACATCTTCTGCCCAAACCTACTTGTCTTTACCACTAGAATGCATGAATTTCAAGTGTTGGTTGGTTGGTAGCCAATGCTCTGGTATCATGGCAATGAAGCCATCAGCTGTTTTGTAGTCCAGTATTTTTCTGTGATGTTGAGATGAACAGGCAAAGCTTCGCAATTTTTCAGGTAGTACTTATTCATGATTGCGTCCTTTCCACATAACACACGACTGGGTGAGAGGAAGATGCTGATTCTGTATAAATGAGCTGCCAAACAATCATGCCCTGGCAGAAAGCAGAAGGCTACCACTACTGAATTTCTTGGTTTTTCAGGAATGATGTTTAAATTTTGGAGGAGGGGTTCCCATGATTTATCTTTAGCTGATTCCTTTATTTTGTTAAAAAATGTTTGTTTGTATTGGAATTCTTTTTATTGAATTTAACAGAAATAAATGATTTTTGAGTAATATGTTTTTATATTAGGGTGCAGCCTTTCTTAGCCAGTTGATCTGCCAATTCATTACCTGCAATGCTGCAGTGTGCTGGATCCATTGCAGAACTATTTCCTTGCCTAGTTTTTGGAGCTGCTTGATCAGGATGCAGCACTGAGAAATTGTGTCAGTTTTCTGTGAACTATTATTAGCTGTAGCTTGTGTAGCTGCTTTTGAGTCAATGAGGATTACAGCTTTGGAAAATTTATTTATTATTTGAAGTAGATTGGTTAGAATAGTGAATACAGCTTCAACTTCTCCACCAAAATTTGTAGAGCCCTTCCCGACTGCTTTATAGACTGAGAAAAATTTACAAGTTCCTCCACCTCCTGCACCATCAAAATCGTTTTGTAAAATTCCATCACTGTAAATGTGTAGCCATGTTTCACAAGGATATTTGCTATTAATTGTTTCTAATGTTAATTGTTTTGCTACATTTGGATTTGTATAATTTTTAACAATTGAGGACATCACTCGAATAAGGGCGTATAGGGCAAAATGTAGTTCTGATATAAACTAATTTCAATGTTTGTAAGCTGTCAGGTTTATCATAGTTGTGTCGAAAAAGTTTTTCATTACTGTTAAATACTTTCGAGGATATTTAAAACAAAATTATTGAAACATAACAGCAAATAGTATGTTCTGCTATTAGTAAATAAATATAATATGTAACTTTGTATACGCCCTCTTTCCAGCGACAATATGTTTTAGTACTGTTTTTAATTATTCTGATGTTCTAGGTGTCTAACTTCACATGAAAATTAATTATATAAGGGAATATCTCGTACTTTATTAATAATTTTGTCTGAGAGAAGTAAAATAAAATAAATTCAACAAAATAAAATATACATTTACCATAACATATTAAATAAAATTATTTAGTAATTACACAAGTAGGCCTACAAAATAACATTACATTTTCAGTTTATGGTTTTCTTGTTCTTATGTCTTTTTCTTCTTTATGCATCATCACTATTGTTGCTAGAGTCATCTTCACCATTGTGTGATGATGTCCTGACTTTATTCAGCATTGAGTTCAGCCAACTTTGGCCATCTTCATCTGAAAACTGTAAGAGGTCTCTTAAGTCTTTTGCCTTGGAGGGTTACAAAGGCACTGGGTTCATTTGTGTTGGAGTCAAAAGTTTCAGCTGTGACATTTCCATTCCCGTCTTCCAAATGTTGAAGGAAACAAATGATGCAGATTATGAGGTTCAAGCTAAAAATACCCCTGATGTAGTGTATTGCAGTTGTGTATACTTTTGCATCATGATTGTATGAGGACGATTTAAGTGCGTACCCTTTTTATTATTGAGGATGTCACCTGAAACCAGTTTATTCGGAACTGTTGTTAATCGTTTCTCTGAAATTTGCAATAGACTCAATAGAAAATACTGATAACATCAAATTTTTTACCCCCATTATAGAAAACACTATATTTCCACAAATTATCCCTATTCTTGATTCCCAGCTTTTAGATTCACTCTTTCAAGGCAAGAAGTAATAAAATGATATTGTTCTAATTTCGAACCCATGTCCCAAAGCATTTAAAAATAGAGAGTTGATCGTCCTTTGAAATTTCATGTGTACACATTTTCATGCATCATCTTCTTACTGGTGTAAATAACTTCTTTTCCATTTCCTTGCCTATACAAGTTGTGTATGACTTGCCACTGTTTCTATTCATTTTCCTTTCTTCACAAGCTTCTTTTTTTCCTATATTTCCGGTCATGATTCACTGCTGCAACTGACAACCTGAAGTAGGCCTAAACATCGAATATTAGCCTACTACAGTATGGCTTGCAACAGCATGTGACTGCCGCTGTAGTAGATGCGTTCACTTGTTCAACGTAGATGCATAACATTGTGTCCTGTGTTATGTATTGAAGCTAGACTTACGAAAATTTACTACAGTGTACTATACACATTCAACTATCTAATCCCTTGATGGTCGGAAAACGGGCGTATAAGCATATACACTGTTATTCGGGTGAAGTCCTCAATTGGTTCCATAAGTTGTTTTCAGTTGAATATGTGTGTATTCCAAGAGATTTTGTCGGATTTGTAACATTTCAGTGTTAGTATGGGGAATGAAATGCGTTTGTAATCTTTTAACTTTCTATTTTTGTGTTTTTAATTTAGTAGACAACATTTTTATTTTCTCCAATAGTCTGTATTAGGTAGTCTGATTAATTTCTCATACTGGATTTCTGCTTGTTCTTCAGACTCGTGTATCAGTGGTTTTTGTTGAGTGTTGATATTTGTTGTCTCATTGAATCTATTGGTGTGGATTTCACTGCACCTGTAATTAAACGTAGTGCTTGGTTTTGAAATTTTTCTATTTGATTTAATTGTTCTGGGTTGGCTGTGATGAGTATTTCACTACGATATTTGAGAACAGGTTTTATGTACAAATTATATGTGGAATTTAGTGTACGTCTCTGACTTCCCCATTTGCAGCCAGCTAATCTTTTTAACAGATTTAATTTTTTTTGGGCGTTTTCTACTGCAGTATTAATATGATCTTTCCAAGATAATTTGTTATCAAATGTGACTCCTAGATATTGTGAATTGATTGTTCTTTGTCAGGGAAGTCCATTAATCTTGATGTTTATATTAAATGGTTTAGTGGCATTTGTGAATATTTGATACTTAGTTTGTCTGCATTTACTTGCATTAGGTTAGTATAGCACCAATTTTCGAATTTAGTCATAGCTGTGTTAATTTGGGTTTCCAATGATTTGAGCTTGTTCTTTGGTTTTAAAATCCAGATGATGAGTCATCAGCAAATAATGCACACTTTATTTCTTTGCCCAAAGATTCGGGAAGATCGTTGATAAATATATTAGATAGTGTTGTACTCAACACTGCTCCTTGAGGTACACCCATAGCTGTTTGTATTTTGAAAAAATATGACTGATATTTAACTGTGCTGAATCCCTGTGAGATAAATTCTTGTAAGCAACGGAGCATATTACCTGAGATTCCTATTTTGTACAATTTTTCTACAAGCTTACTCCTCCATATGCTGTCATAAGCAGATTTAAAATCAACAAAAACAGCTGCAGTATGTTATTTTTTTTTCATGGCTTCTTTAATACTCTGAAATAAACAACTTGTTCGTTAGGTGAGTGGTATTGTCTAAAGCCAGCTTGCAGTTCTGAAAACAAGTTGTTGGATTCAAGGAACCAATTGAGATGTGCAGCAATAATTTTTTCCATAGTTTTGCATATCTGGCTTGTCAGGGAAATAGGTCTGTAGTTATTAATATTAGATGCAGTTTTACTTTTCTTCAAAATGGGTATAATAATGCTTTTTTGCCAGTTAGCAGGTACTGAAGTGTTCCATTCATAATTGAAAAAGTTCAGTAGGGTTTTTTAGACTTGTCTCCAAGGTTCTTGATAAATTCTGAATGAATTAAATCTGGACCAGGGGCTTTATTGGATAGCAGCATCTAGTTCATGGATTGTGAAATTAACAACAAATACTTCTCTTGTGTTTGATATAAACAGACTTCTTTAATTTCAAGTATAAGTCTCCAATTTTTGTATTTGGTGTGTTATAACTGGCCTTGGAAGATTCTGGTTTTTCTAGTGAAGTCAATCTGATTTCTTTTGTGAGGGATAGAGTACTGGTTTGACTAACAGGGATAGTTCCTTCTCTTTCAGTTGTAACATGATGAATATTTCGAAAATTTGGAATTAGTATAAACCTGTCCACATGGTTCAGCTGACAACATAATTACTAGAGACGAAAATTTCATGCACTATAAAATCCCAAAATATTCATGCATTCATGCACAATCAAACTATGAAACAATCAAGCGGAAAATACATTAAAACATGCACTTTCATTTTTGTTCCAAATTTCTTATTTCACTTGACTTTATTGCACAGTTAACAACTAAGGTTCCTGCTCTTGTCAGTCAGTATGTTTTTGTAGGCAGAGAATGACCTCTGTACATTGGAAGAAGTAATGGGTGCAAACTTGAATGAACCTTTTTCTGTTACTTATTTTTTTCCTCCTTTTTCAGTCCTGATTCCTGAAGCTAAAATGAGGGTCATAAAAATCGAGAAACTGAGGTGTCCACTCAAAACCATTAAAACATGCATTTAAACTGAATATAATGTATATTATATGCATGATTATGCTAAAAATTGCTTAAATATGCATTATGCCTGTTTTTATCCCCAAAAAGGCCAAAACATGCAAACATGCATGGAAAAAGTACACGTATTTGGAACCGGAAAGTAATGAAATGGAAAAGTACTAAATTTGAACTATGTCCTATGTTCCTATAAAAACATGCATTTGCATGGAATTCTCGTCTTGATAATTACACTAGGCCCTCGCTAATCCGGTGGTCTCCTTCCAGTGTACTTCCTATCACTTCTACTGTAATAATTTTCTGGGAAATTTGCACTGTGCAGCAGTATCATTGGGAAATACCTTGATAGATCTTGTCTGAGAACTTCGCTCTTTTATTTTGAGTAGCATAGCATGCATGATGACCTATACAGCTACTTTCCCATGTTGCATTCATCGCTTACAACTGTTAAGCTTAAAGGGACACTATTAAGGAGCCAGGCAACAGCTGTAAAAATGAAGAGCTGTTGGTGGTTTCAATGTGCGGATTTCATCCGGATGCACAAGGGATGCATTTTCTACGAAATCTATTTGTCAAACATTTCATCTTCAGTGAGATTACTTCTGCAATTTTCAAAATATACTGGTTGTGCACTCTTTAAAAGATATGCTTTTTGAAATGGCTTAACTTTTTGTCTACTTCTTCTGCAAGTTTTTTTACTTTCACATTTTTTGTTGTGAAACATTTAGAAAGCCACTTTCATTGCTTCATTGGCGCAAAATTGCAGGCTTCTGTAGTGTAGATTTATGTTTAAAGTAAAATTGTATAAGACACACATTATTCTAAATTTGTACATACTGCACTGTGATATGACGCGAAAATGAGCTAATACATGCACTAAACATAACTTAAGTTATGCATAGTCATGAATGAGATGCTACATGAAATTGTTCATTAGTGTCAAGTAACTTGTGTTTGGACAAAATGGTCTGTATTGTTGCTCTAACCAGGTGTGTGCAGGCTTTGCCCATTAGGGCATGAGTCTTACTCTCTTCATTTCTTGCCAGTGCTCTTCATCTCAGACAAGTCTCAGATTGCCAAGAGAGTCTGCAAGGTGGTAAGCAGTAGTCTAGAACACAAGGGTTATCAGCTCGAAGCTTTCAGGATTCGGAGTAAGCTTGCTCAGTAGTTTGGAAAGTTGGGAGAAGTGTTCAGAGCAATGAAGGGAAAAGTGGTGACGTCATACCATAGTGAACTTCTGTGGGGATTCGCAATGGAAGATGATACAGATAAGACTAGACATCAATGCTAGTAAGCTTCAACCATGCATAGGAAGAAGCCTATATAAGAATTGAATATAATAATGCTGCAAAATATTGAATCTCGTGAAAATTTAATTAATTTACAGCTACTTTAATCTACTTTTCATGCTAACTTGTACGCAAAATATTTACTCAGGAAAGGATAGCTATACTTGAAGAGCTAAAAAATAATATATTTGAGAACATAAGTACAAACTGTGTTATTAGTTCACTATAAATCCTAATTACTCTGATTAATTTATTAAGCACAAAGTACTTCAGATGCTTATTCGTATTGGATATTATATTTTTTTATTAGAAGGTCTAAGTGAATCTACTATTTCAGCCAGTTATGAGATTGCTTTAATAAGGAACACATTGTGATCCTTCATAGAAGGGGAGTTTGTGAAGGAATGTTTACTTGTTGCAGTATATGCTATTTTCAGACAAGGAAGAAAGAATCTTAATATCTGCCCCAGCACTTGATTTGTAATAATAATAATAATTTTTAATCCCTACTATATGCTGTAGGTTATTCATTTAATATCCAGTTTAGCTTTAATGCACATAATTATAATCGGTCTACAAGGCTAAAACATAATTTAAAACATCCACTATCACTTAAGTAAGCCTAAGAGAAATCATTATTACATGATTTCAGAAATTTTAAAGCCCAAAATGTATAACAGTTGAATAAACCATAAGTAACTTATGCTAGTAATATTAAATTATCGGATACTTTTCTCAACTTTATAAATAAATTGGTGCCATGAGCCCTAATGCTCACTGTAAATATATCAGTGAACAAAAGACAATCCTTCTCTCACATCAGTTTTAGAAATCACTGAGAAAATGAGGTGGAGGGAGACGTTATGATTTATCTCGAACTATACACTGTTATTGTTAAGTATTTATTAGAGGATACATGCTGAAAAAACCACAAATTTTTCAAGATCAGTGAAAGCCACAGCGGTTGCAGTAAAGAATGGAACATATTGTATGAAAAAAAGAATTTCTGTTCTTTTAACTGGAGTTTTGGTTAACCAAGGTTCTACTTGACAGCAAGAGTGATATAGTGGTGCTAGTGGTGGTGGTGGTGGTGGTGGTGGCGGTGGTATATGATCGAACCTGTGATCATCCTAGTGGGACATCAACATCTGTTATGCAACATTACTTCTACTCCTCCAGTCAAATTAAATGGCACAATAATCGCTTTTACATCCTGTGTTAAAAACCTTGGAGTTTACTTCGATATGCTTTTAAACTGGAACAACCAAGTAACTCATATTATCAAATTTCTCTCACTATCACTCAAAAGAATATACTAGTAATACCCCACTTTGATTATTGTGATTTTCTATTGACTGACCTCAGTGTCAATCAGTCGCAAAGATTACAATGTGTTCATAATTCTTGTGTTCGCTCCGTCTGCAACGTCTGTCGCACTGATCACATTACCCCATCCTTCCATACTTTAAAACTACTTTAATTCCCTAGTTCTCCTTTTCCAAGTCCTTCATACTTTCACACATATCTGCCTTGCCTCCCACTTCAGTTACCTATCATCGTATCACAATCTCTTTATATACTCATGTAAAATAGCTGCATACTAGCCATTCCAACATATAAGACATCATATACATCATCATACACAATTTCGCTATCGCACTTGTGGAATCCCTACCCAGTGACATCAGAGATTGTTGGAATTTAACAGTGTTCAAAAACAAACTCATTAAGCATTTTCTTACTGCGTAGAGTGCAATGCAGTAAACTGAGTTTTCTAACTTATTGCAACTATTTCGAAATTGTTACTTTTTGTTCCACTTTATATTTGCACAGTCAGCTACTTACTTCTAGATCTTTAATCATTTTTCTTAATCATTAATATATTAGGTAGACAATATACTGTATTAGTACCTTTTGTCCCATTGTGATCTTATCTTCCTACTAGTGTATACATACATATATATATATATATATGTTATTTCTCTCATTCTTTTTGCATTTGTATCTATAATTTTATTTATATTTCTTACTTCCAAACCCTTTAACTCTATTAAATATAGAATATAATCTAAATTTAACAGAAGAAATACTGAAATCAGAAGTAAACACTGAAATAATGAAACAATTGTCTTTAGAGGCAATTAATATTAGGTATCCTCCACAAAACTGGCTTCATTTATACACCGACGGATCCTTGATCTTTAGAGAACAAGGTGCCGGTGCAGGTGTTAACGGCTATCTCTTTTCACTTTATAGATCTCTTGGATATGGAACAACAAGTTTTGATGGAGAAATCATTGCAATAAGTGAAAGTCTCAGGAATCTTCTATGCCATATCATTAAATTTAATAATGCAGTTATATTGTCAGACTCCAAAGCAGCTATTCTGTCAATAGTCACTAAACACACACCTTCATCTCAAACAGCAAAAATAACTAAAATGCTCTCTCAATTAATATCACTCAATAAAAGTGTATTCCAATGGATACCATCCCATTGTGGAATCTTGGGAAACGAGAATGCAGATGCTTTAGCAAAAAAGGGCAGCACTGCTACTTACAGACCTGTTACTAAATCTATGTATTACTTTGTGAAAATATTTATTAAATCTACATAGACTTCAACAAACAAAATTTGATAATACAATCTCAAGGGAAAAAATGGAACTCCCTGCATCATAATCCACAGTTAATTCCCGATTTACCACGAAAATCGTCTGTAGCTGCATTTAGATTGGCAACAGGCCATGACTGTTTGGCCAAATACCTGCATAGAATTGGAATATATCAGTCTCCTAACTGCCCATTGTGCAACTAAAACCAAGAAATGGATTCGGAACTCCTCAAAATCTGTACTTCATTGGCTGGTCATGATAATATCTTTGAAAAATATTGGAGTGCAAGAGGTCAAATAACTTTATCGTCAAACGCCTGGCATTAGAAAACAACAACATCATTTCTTATTTCGTTCTTCTCTCTGTATTTGTTTCTTGTATATGTCTATTTGTATTTTGATGATGTGTGGTAGAGAAGGCCTGATGGCCTTAACTCCGCCAGATTAAATAAATAAATCTTCAACTGCAAGAATCAGAAGTACTTCATCAGAAGAATTCATACCTATTCGTGATTGCATCCCGCTTTCATGTGAAGATGACGAATTTCGCAGGGATCGCGTGATTACTAGTTTCGCTGTTGCTCCCACATATTGTGTTGATGTGAGCAGACCTTAATACTTTAGTTCTGTAGTTAGCAATACGTGCGTAGTTATTGGAGGTGACTGTCCAGCAATGTCCACAGCAAGGGTCTGTTTACTCTTATGAACTGTCGCTGCAGCCTGTGACATATCAACTGACCTTGCACCAGTGAGTAACTCGCTCTGAAGTTCAGATTAACAAAATTCATGTGCCAAAATCGCTGGTGCTTACTGTATTATTAATATATAAAAATCAATTTGTATTGCTAACGTCATTTTTTTGTGAGTGTCTCAAATTATCATAGCACTACTGAAACCACTTCTCCGACTTTGAAAGAACGTGGTGGTGGAGAAGCAGAGCAAGTAGTCTGTGCTCCGTAGTGGCTTCGAGCTGATAGCCCAGAAGCAAACAGTTGCATTTTATAATCCACCAACACTGCTGTAAACTGAATTCTTTCAATGTAAAAGCAGACTCCTAGAAATCCTTGCACGTAAATTCACTGAACCTATGTTTCAGTGATTTGAGAGTGGGGGTGAAATGACATTTGCAAGAGAAATGGTACATTTAATTATTAATTTTTCATTAGGTTATTTGTACTGCATAATATACTGTCAAGGACTTCTGTACTTGCATAGTTCTGCAATTTGGTTTACCGAATTCTTAACCAAGTAACTGAATTCAGTGATTTAAAATTCATCTTTGACGGTTTACAGAGTTCGTTTCAAAATCTGGATAAAATTCTTCTGCCATTTTGTAATTATATCTCCTTCAAAGAGCCTTCTAATATCTTAGCTATTAGGGTAAACATTTCTTAAGTGAAGTGGACAGTTGACACAAGAAAGAAAATCCTTTCACATATTTTTAATTCAGTTAATTGTTGTGTTTTGAAGTTAGAGTATATTTTAATTTCATCAAACATCCATATTGAAGTTTGCAGATATTAATTTGATTGAAAATTCACATTTCTTAATTTATTTATGTTTAAATATGGGAGCAAATGGAATAATTAATGTGATGTCATTAACCAATTTGTATAATTAAGCTAATATACTCAGTATCATGGTAATTATTATACTTATATCTTGGTTTTTCATTATCGCCCTTGGTTATTTGTACTACACAATTTTCATCTTTGTACTGATTATAAGCTTCACTGTAGTGGATAGTGTAGTCTCTTTTTTAATTAAACTGGCTCAGTGTTTTATGACATATTTTGTCACCCTTCCTGTTTTCATAAACCTAAATCTTTCCTAACATCATCTTGTTTTAACTACTCATAGTAGTTTTCTTCATATTAACTGGGGATAAACTGCTCATGCACCTTTGCGAGTCACAGTGGAGTATGACATAAATGTTTTTCAGAGCAGTATGCCTGCAATCACTCTGATTGCCCATTATCAATAAGCAAGGATCTGCACATCCTGCGTGTAAAGATATGTATGTTCTGTACTGTGACATTATGTGTTATTTCATGAGTAAATCAACAATATACTGCTTTATTTTGACACTATCTGTAGTGTAACAAAATTTCGAAGAACAAAGAAAACACCATTTTTATTTCGAGTAAATTGAAATTGTAGCACAAAGGTTTCACATGTTGATGTTATTGGAGTTAACAGTTACATTTCATGTGCAACTTCCTTCCTTTGTAGGATTTCAGTATGAGAAAAATATGTCCAAAAGTTACAGATATTTTATTTTATCTCGGCCTCTGTGCATCATCACAGTTTG
This sequence comes from Periplaneta americana, assembly GCF_040183065.1. NCBI lineage: Eukaryota > Metazoa > Arthropoda > Insecta > Blattodea > Blattidae > Periplaneta > Periplaneta americana. The sequence goes on along the minus strand of NC_091123.1, from coordinate 84,185,467 downwards.
CGGTAAGGGGAAAAGGAGATAGCAAAAAGATAAGGTTGTATTGTTTTTAATATGCTGATACTCATGACTAAGACAAGGCACTTAAAATTTAACTGTCACTGACTGGCGGAGACATAATGAAATATCTGTACCAGCATGGCAAAAATGTGTAATATAGTAAAATCTTTAAATTGTATTTTGCAGCACTGCAGTACTTAATCTATACTTGGTAACACACACACACGGATTTGCGTTTTACTTTTCCTATTGATCTTAAGAGCCAATTGGACCTTTGTGATAACATTGTCATACTTGTGTGGATATGTAAGATTTGAACTCTTTTATTACAAAGTAAATTGAACGTGCATTACTATAAAATTCAGATTTATTTTAACAGTATCATTTAATTTACAACAGAATACTACAAGTCAGTCAACATCTTAAACTGCACTCCTTTTTTTTTTCCTCATGTCCACCTTTTTAAACTATGGAGATAATGACGACATCCTAAGAAATGTTTTCTCTGTCTAGTAGTAATACATTGAAGCTTCAGTTATATTGTCTTGTTTTACCATAATTATTTTTGAAAATAATTGGTCAGTACTTAATACCAGTACCATTAAATGCTGTAATACTCTCAGACTCAAAATTTCGAAATTCTACTAATTGTCGTTTTTGCCATATCATGTACCAGTACATTTCCCCTGGATGACTGGCATTCATACGATCTCGAGCATCCAGTGACATGCTCAAGCTGTATTGCGAAAGAAATAAGACTCCAAGAAATGTTAGAACCATTAGTTACTTTGTAAGATGAGAGTGATACAGAGGATGACTAATATTGATGATGACGAGGATGATGATGATGATGATGATGATGGCAATGGAGACAAGGCTGAGGACACTATTAGCTTTTCCCCTTAAATAGCAAATAGCACTTCAATAAGTTAGGTTTTTTATATTTTATTGTGTCACAACATTGGTTTTCTTATTAAGAACTGAACCTTTTTCTTGCCTTTTTTTGAAAGATAATTTCTGACTTGTCAAGAAGCTTCTGGAAGACGTCGTTGAAATTTACGAATGCATCTTCTGTATGACTGCTTGCAATATTGCCTTCGCCATCTGCAAAACATACTCTGTGAAACTGTGTCGTCTTGTTTGACTTGCTTTGTAGCTCTGACAACATTGCTCTTGCACATTATTGGCACTCATCAGGAGATTTGGACTCCACTGTAAGAGTGCATGAGCTGTTAATTTCAGTGTCACAGTCCATAAACAAACATGGTATTCCATCAAAACATGTGATTTGGTTTATTAAATTTTACCGCATTTATTAAGCTTCCTTGTTAAAGTGCTGTAAGAAAATTATAATCACTTATCATTAAATTAAATGCATGCAGTACAGTAGTGTTATTTCTTGTAATACATAATTTTGTTCAAAGTTACAACATAAAAGAAAGATGTTCATATTTGGCTAGATTTTATTTTGGGACGAATTGTTGCTGTAACATTGGTGAAGTCGCAGTTTTGTGGAACTAATTAACAATGATTGTAGCTGGAAATGAAATGTGATAATCTTCGGAACTGCAGAATTTCTGTACAAATGTTTAATGAATATATTGTAGTTGAATCAGCACCACGTGGTGTTGTATTTTCTCAGTATAACTTTCCTGTTTGAGTTGTATGTATTATACTGTGTAAAAGTCTTCTGAGAATATGGTATATTATTGAAAATGAAGTGTAGTGAATTGATGAAATTTTTAAGTACTGTAAGTGAATGTCATTTGAGCCATATTTCGTTGTATTTGTACTCCAATAAAACCTTTATTTTTCAGCATGCCCATGCACTGGAGTTGCTAAAGGATCATTTAAAAGAGGGTGAACGAGCACTTGATGTTGGGTCAGGGAGTGGGTATCTGACAGTGTGTATGTCTCTGATGGTTGGAGAAAGTGGATTGGCTGTTGGAATAGATCACATCCCTGAACTTGTTGAATTTTCTCGCAACAATGTACAGAAGGATAAACCTGAGTTACTTGAAAGTAACAGGCTAAAACTGATTGGTATGTATAAATATTTCATGCTTTTATGAACACTTTGATGAAATGTAGTGTTTTTACAATTCAGTTATCAGTGGGGTTTCTATATGCAGTGGAATCTTCATATCTGGCACCCAAATAACCAGCAGTTGCAAAACAATGACACTTTTCAATAAGAAAAAGGAAAATGAAAATACGAGAAAGAGTTAGTAAGTTACAAATTGAAATGGTGACCTATATTTTTGAATCTGGTGTCTGAACCTATCACTGCTAGATCGCAGTATTGTCAATGTATACACAAGTAAAATAAAGAAGCAGCAGTTTTAAGATGGTGGCACCTGCACGAATGTACCAATATGCCTTTAAATAACCTATGAAACTATTTTCCAATTAACCAGCAAAATCAATTACTTGGCACTTGCTTTGTCCCATAGTTACCGGATATCAGGAATTCTGGTGTATTAGAATAACATTGATTAACAGAACCTTAAAATCCACCCTTCGTTCCCACATCAATATCTAGTATTCGATTTTTGTATAATAGCTCATTGCTAACAGGATGGTGATAATGAAGTATTGTGCCAAAGAACTTTTAATTGCAAAGCATGAAAAATATAATATTTATTTTCTGAAATTGTCATAATTCCTACATGAGATGTAGGCCTATATACTTGTGTAATTTGCTTTGTACAATTTTAATTTATTTACATATTACGATTGCCATATGTAGTCTATATTGCATTATGGAGAGACCTAGATTAAAGATTCTGCACCCAAAAAAAAATGTCACTTTTCCATAATAATCGTCAAAACTTGCTAAAAGAAACTATATCTCTGTGCTTACTGTTAAGACTACTGTTACTGTTAAGACGATGACAAGGAAAGTGTTCGAACCTCAAGAGCTTGATTGTGATGAAAATTGCTTAAATGACTAATTCCATGGGTCGCTGATAATGTGGTGGTGATCATCTGTTTTGATTTTTCATTGTTTGATCATTATAATGTTTTAAAAGTTGCACATCTTGTACCACTTTTACACGCAGTCTTAATTGAATCCACAGACTGCTTGCTCTATCAGTATCAGTATCACTGCCTTCCTGTTTCTCTGCTTGCATCTACAGTAGCATAAGGTTGCCATTTTTAAAAGTGAAAATCTAGGACACTATACTTCCATCTTTAAAATGTGCAAAGTGAAAAAGTGATAAAAGTAAATACTAATTTACTTTCTTGCATTAGATGGGATAGTAAATATAAAATAGGCTATCCTAAAACTTTAAAACAATAAAAAAAATGTTTCATATAGACTGGTCTAGGCTTCGGACAATCGAAACTAGTCAGTCAGGTATTTTTATAATATTAACACAGTAAAGAAATTATTGTTAATCAGTATTTTGTGTGGTTCACATTACATAGTGAAAAAAAAATATGTTAATGAATTTCAAGTGCACTTGTTTTGTTCCTTTTGGTTAGGAGATTAATGCTGCAAAATATTAGTCCAGTTCGAGTTCATGTAATACTGCCTCATAGGCTAGTACTTTTTTTTTTTTTTCCGAAAATAAAGGGTCCATGTTGGAGGTTCAAAGAAAGAAGTTTGTTGTAGTAATGTGTTTATAATCAGTCATATTAAACTCGGTTTTATTAATTTTCTGGTGAAACTCTTAAATCATGGCTGTATCATGTTCAGAATGGAAAACCTCGGGTATGATTTGAAGGTCAAATGCTGTCAGCATGCCAGGAGGTGCTTCAGGTTTACTTATATCATAAAATTGAAACATTGCCAATGAAGAAAGCTATTAAGAATGTTATTTATGAACTAAATGAACTTTGGTTAAAAGCTTGTGTCCCAACTTTTGATTAAGTATGATTGCTATGGCAGTAAAAAGGAGAGACAAGGAGAATGACATACACACAGATGTATATAGAACTAATGAGAGAAAGAAAGCAACAGGGTAATAGGGAAATACAGCCCAGCTAGCTATTAATTGCAGTTATGACATGCAACGAACTCTGATATACATACAATATAAATGCCACTTAAGTAGAAAATATACAGAGTCCCAATGAACATTCTTAGTGTTTCTGTCAGCTGATCAGTGGCAGATCCCCCCTGCTACATCCACAAATTCATGGCACTTGGCCAGATTAAAACACATACTATGTTATATTAATAGCATCTGATACTCACCCTCTTCACAGCAGCTGCTGAAGGTTGCCCATCTTGTGTGATACATAATTCACATCACATTATTCCAGCACCTGTTTTATTAAATGTATTTACTAAATTTAGTATTTTTTTTTATATATAGAACTGGAAGACAAGGGAATTTACATCTGAAGTTTTCCCTTGTTCTGCCACACAATTTCTTTTTCCATTTATTTTCATAATATGTACACGCTCGTGCACTGAATATGTAACCATTGCAAAGCACAACACAACGGTTTTCTTTTGCAATGGCAGGATTTTGGTATAGTCGCCATTAATCAGTACGACCTTTTACTTACCAGTATCAGTCACATTTACTGAATGATGTTATAGCCATGCAGCATGCAATATACACAACACAACATAATAAATTGTACTTATGCTTAGTTGGAACACTGCTTGTCTTTTCTGCCAGCTGTCACTGATAGACTACAGACTGGCACAACTAATTTCAGGGGACATGGATTCACTGGTGATTTCCATCTCTTATTTCCTACTTTCCTCTCTCTTTGTACATAGACAAGAAGAGCTGATGCCTGAAGTATAACTTAAACACCACTCAGGAGTGATGAAATAAGCATTTTTAGTGGTTAGTCTTAAAACGAGGATGCCCAATTTTGAGAATGTACGTATGGAAGAAGAACTCATGTGGCAGAACAAGGGAAAACTTCAGATGTAAATTTCCTTGTCACTCAGTTATGTATAGCGAAACAATACTAAATTTAGTGAATAGATTTAATGAAACAGGTTCTCTGAATGATGTGATAAGATATGAGATGGACAACTCCTCCAGCAGTTACTGTGAGGAAGTTGAATACTGGATATTATTAATATAACATAGTATGTATGTTTTAATTTGGTGAAGCACCATAAGCTTGTGGATGCAAGCAGTGGCAGTAGCAGGAGGGAAACACTGGGAACGTTCACTAGGATCCACTGTATATTATAAAGTTTGCAAATCTCTGTTTTTGTTATGAATTTATTCACATAATATAAATATTGCTGTCTGAAAAAATGGATTATTGTTAATAATGTTGAACTGTATGTTAAATTGTGCTATTAAATGGTGTTGCAGTTGGAGATGGAAGACAAGGCTATTCGGAGGATGCTCCATACAATGCCATACATGTTGGAGCAGCATCTCCCTCATTGCCTCAAGCTGTAAGTTATGTGAAGGGTTATTAGTTCTATGTTATAAAATTAAGTCAGCATTAATTTCTGGATATGCTTCAACAGAGTATATTAGTCATTTCACATTCTCATATTTCATCCATCTGGATAAAATAGATTGGTCTGCACTTGCAAGGGGAAGTTTCGAAGTGTATATGTGTTATTTTAATTAAACAATTTATAAGGTTTGAGGAGTAGCTTAAAAAATCTACGTTGTAGACATAAAGAGTAAACCAGACTGTCAATTTTCCACACTGGAGACCTCAGTTGATATCCTTGTGAATCTGCCTAGAATTTGTGATGGATACAGACAGATAGCTTCTGGTGGCAGCTTTTTGAATGGTACAGTACTTATATTTCACCATTGCTATGTTAATCACTTTCATAATCTTGGTATAGCATACTGTAAGTCCATCTCCCATGTTGTATTACATGATAACCCTTATGGTCATTCAACAGGACGAGACAACAATCAGCCATTAAAATATATTTTTAGTAAGGTGCAATCATTGGATTGAGTGGTTTTTCATCAGCTGTAGCTTATCTGTCAGTCATGTCAGTAATTCTTTTTGCTTTCTCATTATTAAATAATCTTTGTTAAACACGAATGTGTACTGTACAACTTTTAGCCAATTTTTATTTATTCTGAAGTTCTTCCTTGGGGCGTCACAGATTGTGGGTGAATGTGGAGTATTGGTGGAATGATGATGTTAATGATAAGGGGAAATGGAAAAACCGAGAGTGAAATCTCTCTCACTTGCTTTGTTCACCACAAATTTCTTTGTGAGCCAGATGGGGGTTGAACCCAGGTGACCTTCGTTACGTGATAACTTGTCATATTAAGCCCATATTAAGGATGCAACCTTCTGCGGTTTGTCATATTTCGGTGACTACTAAATGTGTTGTTGTTGTTTTCTAATGCGACGTGTTTGACAATAAAGTAATTTGACCTTCTGCACTCTAATATTTTTCAAAGATATTGTCATAGTCAGCCACTGAAGCACAGATTTTGAAGTGTTCCGAATCCATTTCTTGGTTTGAGTTGCACAAAGGGCAGTTAGGGGACTGATATATTCCAGTTCTATCCAGGAGGTGCTTGGCCAAACAGTCATGGCCTGTTGCCAATCTAAATGTAGTGTGGTAAATCGGGAATTAACGAGTACTAAATGTAATAATAGTTAATTCATATATATTCCATTGCTTGGCCATCTTCAAATTTTTCCCATTTAATTTACTTATGAGGTATTTATGGACTTTTTTTAAACTAGGTGTAATCATAACGAAAATTTCGCTTAAACGTTTTTCTGAAAAACGGTAATATTACAAAACCAAATATTACTTTGAAATTGTGGTAATGGCAGAAAGAAAGACTGTTTAATTTCCTTCAAAATAAACTTATCATTTGTTTTTCTGCGATGGATAGAACCACAGTTACAGTCATTTAAATTTTATGGAGTGCTCCAATCTGGGCTTTTCATGTGGAACTACAGGAGTCTGTAACTCCAAACATATACCGGTAGTCGTAATTTCGTAAATAAAAAATACAGGTCTAATGAATTTCCTCATAGAATCTATAAAATGATTTTCATAGAATCTGAAGGGTTGCAATTAAATCAGTGTTTCACTTGGCATGGAATCCGTCAAATGGAAGACAGTTTGAAGAAAAAAGAAGTAGAAAGTTTATAGAACTGTCTGTGAAATGAATTATCATAGTATTAGTATGAAAAATGATCCGACAACTTCTGTGAGAAGTTATTTTTTTATAAAAGGTAAATGAAATTACATGTTGCTCTAATGCACGCATATGTGTTCATATTGGTAAATTGAAAATAAAATCTAATAATAAATTTAAAATACAGAGACCTGAAAAGGATTGATCTTATATTAGATCTGTGAAACTAAAAGACATTGCACATGATACAGTACTATAGATGAAATTGACAGATCAGCTAGAACTGAAGCCTATTGAAGAAACCTATTTTTTATGGTTGACCAATCTAATTGCATTGCAAGCAAAATGTCATGACTTATTGAACTTGATATAGTGTTGATGATATGGAATTTGATATAGAGTTGATGATAGTCTCTGTAGGAAAATCTGTTTTGTTTATATCTGTTAATTATTTCGCATTATTTTTAACACACTGTAAAATTATGAAACATTCTATTATATATTATTGAAAGTTGAGCAATTTTTGTTTCACGAATTACTGAGAATCTGCTGATGGACAGTCAAAAATGTTTATAAATTAGCACACCATAGCACTGTGTCCAAAATTTCATAAAATCAAGAACTTCAGTTTGAAACTATGATGAGAAAATCTTTAGAAAAATATAGTCTTGAAATCTTATACAGTACCAGATCAGTAGACACATTCATTCATTTCGTGTTTTGCCCAAGGGCAGATCTTTCACTGCAAACCCAGCTTTCTCCAGTCTTACTTATTTTCTCCCTTCCTCTTTGTTTCCTCATATGATCCATATATCTTAATGTCATCTATTATCTGAGATCTTATTCTCCCCTGAACTCTTCTCTCGTTCACCATTCCTTCCATTGCTTCCTTCAGTAGGCAGTTTTTTCTCAGCCAGTGACCCAGCCAATTCCTTTTTCTCCTCCTGATCAGTTTCATTCTTTCTTCACCCACTCTTTCCAACACAGCTTCATTTGTTATTTTGTCTGTCCACTTTACACATTCCATTCTTCTTCATCAGTAGACACAATAGGCCTACTGGCCTTAGCTCTGCCAGATTAAATAAATAAATAATTAAATTATTAATACAATAATTATAATTTCATTAAAATTACATTTCTTTCACACTTATAAATCCCAGACTAATTTTTGCTGTTAATTATTGTACACAATGCATTGTAATGTGGTTATGTGCATGCATACGTTCACGTGATTTGTATTTTTTTTTTCTTTCTTTCTTTTCAGCTAATAGCACAACTGAAACCTGGAGGACGCCTGATAGTACCAGTGGGTCCCGAGGGTGGAAATCAGCAGTTGGAACAAATTGATAAAAAAGCTGATGGATCGGTGACTCGGACTCCTTTAATGGGTGTGGTCTATGTTCCTCTCACGGATAAGGAAGCGCAGTGGCCTGGAAGGTGGAAATTCTGAGTAACTACTTAATAGCTTGCCTGCTTGTCTTTGAAGCACTTGCATGACTTATCCACCTTGACTGCCAAGAAAATTGATGGGTTTTCACTACCGGAAAGGTGCTTATCATTGAAAACATTCCAGGTTTCATCAGAATTCTACCTCAGAAGCTCCCTGCCACGTGCTAAATTGCTCTCTGTTGTTTGTTTTAAGCGTTGTCTTTCTTCCATTAACCTTCAGGTGAGTTGTCTTCTCCCCCGTCTTTTTCCTACTTTGATTTCTACAGTATTTACTTTTTAGTATTGCTTTCTAATTTATAGCATTGATTTGCAGATAGTGATGTTTTCTCAAGGAATTCTGGCTAATTGTTTTACATTAGTAAATTTCTTCTAAATTGCGCGTAAAACCTTAATGAACTGCATTTTTGTCTGTTTGAAAATGCAGAGACCAAAAGAATATATGGTTCGTGTATCTTGGCCTTCACTGTTTTTGCATAATTTCACATGCTGGCGCTTATTTCAAGAATTAATTGTAAATCATTATTTGATCTATATGATACAATTATCTAAGGAATTCCGAGGACTTTGTATGATGAAAATATGTTACAATGCAGTATATTCAATTGCTTCCTCCACTAGAGTGGGACCAACCAAAATCAGTCTTTGGTGAAAGAATTCAATGTTGCCAAATTTGAACATGTGATCTCTTTATGATGCAAGTTGAAATTAGTTTATTAAGCATCTTTGTATAAAAAGTAAATGTAAATGATAAATAAATGAACAACAGTAATAGTGGTAATAATAATAATAATAATAATAATAATTACTGAAGTAATGAACAACAAACTACATATTACAGTTCCAGAAAAAAATCTGTTTCTGTTAGACATAGTATCCAAAAACATCAAATTTACAATGTGTATACACAGAATATCAAAATAGACTTATTTAATTTAACAATTGAAATAACAGCACTTTGTAATGTAATTTGTGCACAAAACTTGTCAGTAGTCACATCAGCAACAGGCATAATTTCATGTACTCTACAGGAGCATTATAAATGTCTGAACATAACAAAACATTCATCATAATGCAGAAGTTTATGTTGAACCTGCTTATGACCAAAGAATATGGTGAACCAGAACAAACTTAGAATTACAAAATTTATATAAAGATGCTAAAATTGGCTTTGATATTAAACTGAATTAAGTACATTAAGATAATATGAAAATAGTCGAGACTTAAAAAAAGTTCTATATGGTGGGAAATCGTAAATTCTTATATCGTAATTCGTGGTTTCCATGTTTTTTGGAGTAGTCTACTACCCGTAGAACATCTGAAATCATTCCTTAAAAATGGGAACATAATCAGGTTTTACTGTAGTCATAGTTGTAGTTTTTGTTGTAGTATTGTTCAGTCAACTGTCCCAAGACAGGTTGGAGCCTTATAAGTAACGCCAATAAGGCATCACTCATGATGAGGCAATTAAACCAAGAGTAATAATAATAAATGTCTTCTTCTTCTTATTCTGCCTGACAAGTGTTACGCCACAAGACCTGTTACGGTCTCACATAAAATTTTCACGCCATCTCTTAGCAGGATGACCCACAGATCTTTGGCCATGTGGTACATAATTATAAATTGCCTTTGGGAGTCTACTATTACTCATTCTTTCCAAATGATGTTTCCAATTAGACTGATATTGAACAATGTAATCTAAAACTGGTTGAGTTTTTAGTTCCTTTAAAATTTCACAATTTCTTTTCAGATCCCATTTAGTGTAGCCCACTGTTCTTTGCATGAATTGCATTTCACAAGCCGTTATTCTACTTTTATCTGCTTTCCTCAGTGTCCATGCTACGCTGCCATAGCTGAGCTCAGTCGTGCCCATGTGTTGTAGAGACGTATGCAGGTGTGTTTCTGAACCAAGAATGGTTTCATCACACTATTTATAATGCCCATAGCTCTTGTGTCTTTATTAATTTTCTGTGATATGTCCAATGGAAAGATTGTAACCTAAATATGAGAAACTAGAACATCTTTCTAATATTTTATTATAGAGACAAATTTTACTTTGTATTGGGTATTTCCCACAGAATGCCATAATTTTTGTTTTATCTGTTGAAATTTCCATATTGTATGTGGCTGCTACTTGCTGCAAATTATATATTAATCTTTGGAGGTCGTCTTTTGAAAGTGCTAATAATACCAAAACATCTGCAAAGAGAATTGAATCCATTGAGGGTATCTGTTAATTTGTATATATCCATGCGAGTTTGCTTCCACTTTTTAATTATTTGGTTCATATAAATAATAAAGAGAATGGGTGATAATCCACATCCTTGTCTTACACCAGTATTGATGGGTGTCCAAGATGATAGCTTACCATTTTGTTTAATTGCTATTTTATTTTGGTTATATATGTTATGAATATTGTGGATAAAATGTTGTGGAACATTGTCATCTATTAAAATTTGTAATAACTTCGATCTGTCTAAGTTATCAAAGACTTTCTTGAAATCCACAAAAGCCATATGTGTCTCGATATTAAATTCTTTGTGTTATTCTAATAATAGTTTCATTGTAAAATATCCATCTGCGCATGACCTTCCTTTACAAAATCCCATTTGTTCCTCTCCAATGAGATTGTCATAAAATTTTGATAATTTGTTTTTTATTATATTGGCATAGATTTTGTAGCCTGAATTCAATAAACTGATCCCACGATAATTATCACAGTCTTGGCGATTGTTCTTCTTGAAGATCGGTATTATAATCATTGCATTTCCCCAACTTTCTGGTGGTACCTGTCCATCCCAAATCATATTTAAAAAATTGAGAAATCTTTCCAAGAAAAGTTGGCTTGAGTGCTTTGTTGCCCTTGAGATTTTTAATAACAGTAATTAACTCTTCCATTGTAATTGTCTCATGGTTAGTATTACCCGAAAACAGAAGGGGGGAATGTTTCATCTGATTTTGTCCATAGATTCTGAAAATATTTACTCCATGTACTGTTTGTGAAGCAGTTCAGATGTGCTCTCTCTCTCTCTTATTAATATGTATTAATCCATATAAAATCAACAGCCCAGGATTGTAATGGTATTAAAAAATGTGAAAGAAAATTTACAGCGGATTTTGTCCTTAATTTTTTTCAAAGATTTATATAACCTCTAGAAATAAGTACTGTTAGGACTGGTCCACAATAAACTGGGAACGGAAAAGTTGTTAAAATATATATATTTAAATGTGAGCATTCACAATTAACGAGAAGCTTGCATGAACCCAGTAACGGGACTGTGAGAGTTGACCAAATTTTAACTTTGCCATTCTCATTTCCTATCACAGCCAACTAGATTCATTCTGTTGTCTTCAAAAAGTTATTTGGTCGTCATATTTTGTAGCAAGGAGGCCATGACATAATTTCTTTTTCAGCTCAGAAATTCAGTAGAATCACTTTCAAATATATGCTACCTGTATAGCTATGTGACCAGATTACCACGTGAATTGAATTCTTAAATATTCTGTGTCATTAATTTTGAAGTTGGTTAACTTATGTTTATGTTGGCTGACTTGAACTCATGAGAGAATGCCATTGGTCAATTATACACAAATAACATCAGAATGTGTAATATCGACTTTATATATCATTATTGACATACATATCAATATGCATAGTTGTTTCGGTTTATTGTGAATCAAAAGTCTTCACGTTCACGTTCTCCACTTCCCGTTATTGTTCTGATTCTCATTCTCAGTTTATTGTGGACTAACCTTTACTTTCATTAACCTTTTTAAAATTTAATAAATTAGCAAATTTGAAATACTGAAAAGTATTAATTCTTGTCAAATGCGCACGCATACAACCCCCCCCCCCACACACACACACACATACATCTATATAAAAAATTCTTTGGCTAGGGAATAGTAAGTTCGAAATAATAAAGTGGTTTTCTCTGTAAGAAACACACAAAAAATCTATTTATCAAGATAAGTTTTATTTATTTACAAATAACATTGGTATAGGTTGTAGTAGTAGTGATAGTGGTATTGGTATTGATAGTGGTATAACAAAAATTACAACTACAACTCTTACTACAGTAAAATCATATTTTAATGTTCCTGTTTTTAAGGAATGATTTCAGAAATCCTATACAAAATTTCAAGTAAAATAAAACATAACCTTCTCTAGAGGTAAACACTTAACTCTCTATTTCTTGAACTGTTGAACAAAATTAAGCAATTAATTAATTGAATAGTTGTTCATAATGTCCTTGAGCAGTACTGTGAATTTTCTTTGTTCAATATTTTATGGAGTAAGTTTTTTAAAGTGCCATTTCCCTGTAGTGTTCATGTAATATATGTGTTGTCTTTCCTTCCTCATCTCTTAAAAGAATTTTAAGCGAAAGTTTCACAGTGTTAATGTATTTCTTATTTAATTACAAATGACTTTAACTTTACTTAAATAACAGATTATAATCATATAGTGTATAATTAATTTATTTCATAATTATTCAGAACAGTGCAAATGACTTTTATTATAACGTAAACTACTCTTGCAATGATGTATTTTCGAGAAACAAGCTCACATTGAAGGGCTGAAAAAGCATTTTTAATTGTTATAAATCAAGGAATTCAATTTGGTAGCAATTGAAAACTCAATCATAAGTGATGTTTGGCATGTACATTACAGCTATATGCTTAGCAAACTTAGATATTAAACTTGGCTGGTCTCCCTCTAGGATTGCATGATAGTGAATTATAGGGAATTCGTGGAATAATGGTAGGAAAGGCGGAAATACCCTGAAAAAGTAAACCACACCATTTCACCACAAATAAAATCTTAAGCTCAACAGGTCTTTTGTGCAGGCCAGAGCATTTGCAGTTTGGCAGTGGATTTCATTTGTCACTACAGTGAAACATTGAGTTCACTGGCAACTGTGGGAGTTTCTGTAGGCATTTCACATGGTAATTATTGTTCTCTTTTGTCTTACTATGTAAATTGCTGACTTTGGCTTAACAGTATTATTAATAATTGAATTTAATATAAACATTGTTACACTACTGCTATAATCATTACTGTTTCTTTTATCCTGATCCAAAAATAATTCGAAAGCTATATTATTTCGATGTAATTTTCCTGTAGAAACTATTATATTTTATTTGTTACTTTGTTGCAGTTTCTCTTCAAAATGTTACCATTATAAAAATTGTTGTAACAAGATGGATATGTAATTCTTCATATTCACATCATTTGTGCACATTAACTTAACGTCCTTTTAATCCTTAATAATATACATTTTAAGGAAAGAAGTGAATTGAAATGGTACTCCAGTGTGTATATGAGTGTGGTGGGCTTATTTCAATGATGGAGCATTTGATGATACATGATGTCATAAGCCTGCCATTATGTCCCTCCGGTGTTGAGATGAGCAGAGGTGTAACAGGAACACAGTGCTACATCCAGCAGAAGATTGGGCTTACATATGGACCGAGAACAATAATGACCAGATACATTTGAAGGGTACACGGGAAAAACGATCAAGGTCCATCAAAAATCGAAATTGAGTTAATAATGCCAACTTATAGTGAAAAGGAAGTATAATCATATGGTGTAGAGTAATAAGAAATAATCGTTCTTGAAATTCCACTACGTCAATTTCTATTAAATACACACATAAGAAAGTATTAAGTGCTTAAACTTTAAAATTCGTTTTTCTCGAAACTTTCTAAAATGGACCTTGATCGTTATTCCCATGTACCCTTCATTTGATATAACATCCATAGTCCGTCATCCTTAGCTGGATTTGAACCTATAACCTTGAATTCAGTGACAACCACAGAGGATGATAGTCCTGAAGTTCAGCAATTTCTAAACAGATATTTCTGCTCCCAAAATTAAATTTACATTATACTTTAATGTAGGCTGCTGATCTTGGAAAATTTTCTGGTAAATTAATATTGGAGATATCATGGCTACAAACAGCAATATTAATCATGTATATTGTCATTAGAATTTAGTTAAACTTTCCCAATTGGGAATTAGTGCAGATAGCATTTTACTATAAAAATCTTGAATTGAGAGAGTTCTGGTGCATTAGTATTTTTTTTTTTTTGTCCATAAATTTTGTAACTTAGAATTTTAAATATTTTCAACAAAAATGTCTTATCTCTGCAGTTCCCAAAGAGAAAAATTTGATAAAGTAATATTTGCGTTATCATAACCTTGAGACTTCCCCCCCCCCCCTCTCTCTCTCTCTCTCTCTCTCTCTCTCTCTCTCACACACACACACACACACACACACACACACACACACACACACACACACACAAATACAAATAAAACATTATGAAAATGTTTTTAACGTGTTCAGGTGCCTCACAACATGTATTTTGTGTGAAATCTGAAAATAAATTTTTCATTACTTTTATGTAGAAAATAAAAATCGAATCTGAGATCATGAGAAGTGACATGTTTTGTAACAGTAAATCTATATTTTAAGCCATTCCTTGTTGAGAGAAATTTGTTACATTTTACATTTCTAGCATTTACTTGAAAGGATAATAAATATCCTAGGTTGTGTGGAATATGGTACATAGTTTGTTATGCACCTACATTAAATTGTGTAGTTTCTGATAATATTTACCAATAGTTCAGAAAACAAGTTTCATAATCTTCATCTATAATTTTAACACCAATATAAGATTATTTGAACATTTAAAAATGATTGTAAAAGGACTATCATATGCACATTGTTTCAAAACTCGCATACATGTTAATATCACAATTAAAGAAAACGTCCTCAGGGATGGTAGCAATTATGAGAGAAACACTTAATGCTTAGCCACAAAATCACAATTCTTGTAAATGCATTTTTATCACTTTTTCAGAAATGTCTTTGCGTTGTTGTATTGAAAGACTATTGTTTTTCTTTCCTGGATATTGGCCACGTCACATTGTAGTTTTTTGAGCATCTCCACATAGATAAAATCAGACTGTATGAAATATGTCTATTCATCTCGTTCATTCCTATAAATATCTTCAAGGAGGAGTTCAGCAACATCACTGCGAGGATAGTAGTCAGGCCATAACATTTGTGTTAACTTGATAAATTCTGGATGCTGTATGCATAAAAAAACATAAAAAAATTTAGATACTTGCTTGTCCAGTGTATCTTTCTGTTGAGCAGTTGTTTTGACAAAAAATGGAGCGGAGTTGACTTTGAGTAATGTTTTTGAGTTGAATTACATTACCTGACTCATTTTTCTGCAGCTAAAAATCTTCTTAGGTACGTTGCTGATAGTGTTTTGCACATTTCATTACTGGTACTAGCATCAGTGTTTGTATTTCTTTTTTGTATTTATATGTGCTATCTGGTAGGATGGAAGAGAAGGCCTTATGGCCTTAATCCTGTCAGATTAAATAAATTATTATTATTAAATCACAGATGAACTTGGGCTAGTTGGATCACCTATAAGAAAATGACTACTTTGTAAATTTCCAATAGGCTATCTGCTATATACATACCTACTTTTACTTTATCACTTGTAAATTGTAATAAAGCAGATAAGAACACACTACTGGAAAAAAAAAATCCAGTATCCTACTTAACACTTGTGAAGGGAGCAAGTATCTGTTACAAACAAATCAATTTTAATTCACTTATTCAAACTGACTTTCATTAAGTGGTGCTTGTTCTTCAGAATCAGAAAAAACTTTACAAGTTTTATCTTCCTGAATCTTCTTGCATTCCAGAAGATGAGAGTTGCTACTAAACCTTACATTTCTAAACCATGTATTTTACATTTTACTTTAGAACTTACGCCACTGTTTGTTGAAAGTTTTATAAAATCTCCCTATATAGGATCTTTTTTCCTCCCCACATTAGACATTGTAGCAAAACAAAAAAGCTCAAATTGCCAGCAGTTAGTAGGTTGCCTGTAACTAAGAATGTCCCAACAATGGTCTTTAAAGGAGCAGTCTGTGATAAAATTAAGTTGGCTTTAATCAAACACATTTTTCAATCTAAGTAGAATGTAATTTGCCGCATGTCAATGCGAGGCATGGTTCTTGAGTTACTGACTCTGCACAAAAACTTATGACGTCACAGCCACTGAACTGGTGTGATTGCGTAGTAGACCGAGAACATCGGCGAGTGCAGCGGAGCGCTTTGTATTAAAATAAATAATCTTCTCTCGCCGTAGTAAACGTGAACAGAATTTCGGACTTAGTTATGATTGTGTGAAGTCATGTTTTACTTTTCATTTAATCATAAAACCAGCACATACCAATGTTTTGGTTTTATGTAGGCGTATTTTCTTTTATATGAACGATTTTGAACTACAGAGACTAAACAGAATACATTGTATCGTAATACAGTTTAAAATGCCGTGGCGTTGTGATTTTTCGTGTTCAGAGGGAACAACAAAAATAGAACATGGAGGAGGGGTATCATTTCATGTATTTCCGAACAGAGAAAAGTTACTGCAAAGATTTAAAACATGGGTGAAGAAAATCAACAGAAAAGGTTTTACACTATCGAAAACTACTGTTGTGTGTTCGTCATTTCCGTGAAACTGATTTTTAAGAATCGTCTTTACTAAAAAGACGTTTAATGAAAGACAATAGAACTCCTATGAAAATTAAGAAAACTTCTGTCCCTTTCCTATTTTTGAAAGGCGAATCACCCCAAGACAGTTCTGATCTAAACGCTCCTCTGCTTATAAATGAAAGAAGGTCGTCGAAGAAGCAATAGCAAGTTGCAGTGATGCACGTATAGCTGAAAATATTGATGTGTGTGTAGTTCTCGATGAGGCTAAAAATTCACAGGAACCTAATATAAACAAAGCTGTGCAGTGTGAGATAGGGTGCGAGACGCTAAGAAATGTGTGTGGTGAATCAGATGTGGGGGAGCAGAAACTGACTTAGAGATATATTTTCAAATGGAAGAAGAAACTTCAAATTCTAATTCATCAAGTTCCGAGGATGCTGCACATGAAACAGAAAGTAAATAGGAAGTCAAAAAGTGTTTTTTTTTTTTTTTTTTTTTTTTTTGTTTGTATTCTGGTCAGCGTTACAAATTTTGTTTTTCTTCTGTAACATTTGTCATTCCTCTTTTACAAATATTTGGTAGAAACAATAGGACCATTGCTGAAAGTTAATGCAGTGTGCCAGAATGCCCGTAATTGGGAGTGGAAATCCGAACAGAAGTGAAGCATAGCAATGAGTTCTGCGTTATACTTGTGCGATATAAGATACAAATTGTTTGAAAATTTTTCAAAAACTTTACAACTATGTTTCATCGACAAGACAACATTTTATAAAATAATTTCAATCAGATGAACTTATTTTCAGATTCATGAATAACTTATCAATTCCCTAAAAGATAAAAATGTGTGGATTGCGGTGATGGCCACCTAGTTACAGTGCAAAATATGTGACTTACAGTGCAATGGATAAGATTATAGACTTCGTAGTTCTGCAAAAAGGTCTAATTGTAGGCGAAACAGCATGCGAAAAAGTTCTAGATCGCCTAAAAGAAAAAATGAACATTACTCTCTTTCTATCAGACCGCCATAGAGGAATTAGGAAATTGATAAGGGCCAAATATGAATGGATGGGCTATCAATTTGACATTTGGCACATGGCAAAAAGCTTAAAGCCGCCGCACAAATGTGGAAAGAGAGCATCATAAATCACCTATGTGGTCTTGTGCTACATGTGAAGGTGATTCTGACGACTTAGAAGACAGATTCATTTCTGTGTTAAATCATGTTTGTAATATACACGAATGGGGAGAAACAGAGACATAATAAAAAATGTGTACATATTCACCCATACAATAGTGAGAGGGAATGGATCGAACCTGGATCCAGCAATTACCAGGGGCGTATTTTGCGGGCTACCGGCAGTAGCCCAAGGAAATTACAAAAGAAAAAGTTTATAATATAACATAATGTAATAATTTTGTATTATTAGTTTTACCATAGTAATTAAAATTAAAGTAATTGTTAGATATATTTTGTGTAATAATAGGGTCAGCGGTAGCCCAAACCCTTTAACCAGTATACGCCACTGGCAATTACAATGCTCTGAAAAAAGTTGTATGTAACCCTGCCCTTTTAAAAGACCTAAATCAGACTAATCAATTTTGTCACACCAGCAAATTTGAATCATAACATAACGAGAGATTGCTTTACACTCCTAAGAGAAAACACTTTCCATATGGTGGAATGGTAACAAGAACTATGATTGCGATAATGGACCATAATTACAACGTGAAAAGAGATGTAACTGGCTCCAGACTCCAGTACTCTAAAGCCACTAAACGATGGGTGGAAGACAAAACATACAGCTGGAAGAAAAATGCGTGGAGAGAAGATATTATACAGAAAAATGTCTTGGAAGTAGTTCTGGTTATCAACTGCCGCAATTCGATGATCCACATGTTTTAGAGGTTCCCCCAAACATAGCTTCGTGCCTAAACCGTGTGACTCAACAACTATGACGCAATAGAATAATATAAACCATGTACTAATTTATTGTTGACGTGAGATAAACATGTATTTGCAGTCCATTCATAACGAATATTTCACGTCTCACATACATTCACTCACTCAGTGAAGGTGTTGAATTAGGTTATAATGGATCGACATATTAAACCTTTTCAGTTTGAACCCTTACCAGACTCAAGTGACTCTAATCACTATGAGTACGAAATTCAAAATGGGTAAGTTATTATTATTATTATTATTATTATTATTATTATTATTATTATTATTATTATTATTATTATTATTACAGTATATACATGTGATAGGTCCTAAGTGTGTTAATAATAACTGATTGTAACGTATGAATATATATTTACTCATTCTACGCTATATGTCAAACGGAACTACAACACAGTCTTATGAAGCAATCAGTGGTTATGACATCAGAGCTTGCAGTAAGACCTTTAATATTTCACAAACTAAAAGGCGTAGAGCGATGCGACAAACGCCGTTAATCCAAGGATTACTTTGGTAAACATCCTATAATATAATCGAAATATGGAATTTTATCGTGGACTGCTCCTTTAATATATTAACAAATTTAAATTTTCTAATGGCATAACATTGACCTCACAGAATAAATTTTTATATGTTTAAAATACAAATGGAAAAAAAAAAAATTAAATCAAAGATAAAAAAAATCAGTTGATTAACATCAGTCCACTCTGTTATTAACCAATACTTTCTGATACAAATAAAAACTAAATATGCAAATACATAAAGGAAAAGTAGAAAATAAAGCAAATAAATTCACGTGAAAAAAAAACATATATATATATATATATATATATATATATATATATATATATAATTAATTATAAAAATGATGTTTCAAAAATATCGTAATCACAAAGTTAGACTTGAACTCGGTCTTTTGGGTGAGAAGCATGTGCTTTACTGTTGAGCTATAAGCATTGCTTCGTAGAGGAAACAGATGTGCATTATACGAGATTACAGCTAAATCACATTGGCTTGAACTACCATGATGCTCAACATTTAATCGCTTGTGAATCAGATGTTCACCTGATGGGAACTTACAAGAATTCACACTTCAAGAGTCTGGCTCCTCCCTTTTTTCTAAGGATTTACTAGTGTGAAGTGCACAAATTAAAGATTTGGTTTAAATTAAGAGGAGAACATTTGAGAAAGGTCAGTGACTTAGTTGTGAAATATTTAATTAAAAAACCAGTGTTACATAACTATTTTCATATGAATACATGCTTTTCACTTGTAGAAACAATTGTTATTTAATGTATATCATAAGCTGGTGATGTTTAATGTCATTATATTTGTAACTCACTTTATAAAGTATCAATGTTGGTGTATCAGGGGTTCTTTTCAAATGTCACTGACTACTACCAGTAAATTGTAAGTCACTTTCATGATTTCAGAAGTAAAAAGTAAAATTGTGTCTGTTTACAGTAGGTGCTCAAAATGATGTCTCACATCGTGGAAATATATTCTTGGAAGCTCAAGTTCTTAATGAAGAATTTATTTTAAGCAATTTTGTGGCACAGCATATTGAACATTTTAACTCTCCATCAGTAGTGCTGAACATCTCAATGACCTTTGAGGACTAGTCTCTAAATGAGCACCAGCTTTGTCTTAAATTTTTTTCATAACACTCCATATGATTTTTACAAAACTTTCTTTATGAAAGTTTGTTGATGAATATCTTGCAAATAAAACTTTGTTTTCAAGACTCTCATTTTCACATGCTGCATTTATTTAGTCTTTCAATAATTACTAACAAATGGCTATCATCTGTTGATTCTGTGACTGGGAAGATTGAAATTCTATCAAAAAAAAAAAGAGGGAGAGAAAGAGAGTGACCTTGGCTGGGAACAAATTTTTATTTAAGTCTAATAGCATATGTAAAGACACGTCACTGTATCATATACATTACACTTCTTTAGTCGTTTACTCAACAGATAATTTGTATTGATTACATATGAATTCCAGTGTTTTGTTTTACAGTGCATTCATAAAGTTCCAGTACTCTGAGTTAGATAATTTGTTAATTAACTGTAACAGCTGCAGTTTACGTTGAGCCATTTGATAACTATGTAGAACAGATTACAACTAGAAACAGTTGGCATGACGCATAGTAATCTTGAAATATAGTAAAATGAATACATCAGCTCCCAGACCACATGAATTTGTGCTGCAGAAAATCCTTATTTCTTACATGAGGTACCACTTCAATCTCAGAAAATTGGCATTTGGTTTAATGTATCAGGTCAGAGGATTGTGGGACTACTGTTCTTCGATATCATAATAGATGGTACTCTATATAGACAGGTGTTGCTCAACAGTTTGCGACTTGGTTAGAACATGATGAACTTGACTGTGTGTTTCAGCATAATAGTGCAATATGTCACACTTCTAATGAAACTTTGAAAATATTAAGAGCCTTTTTTAGTAATCAGTATCCAAAAACATTTGACCACCATGCTCCCCTGATTTGAGTCTACCAGTTTTTTGCTGGAATTATTTGAAGAAAAGGGATTATAAAGATAACCCTTGTATGCTGGACGGCCACTCCCATGATATTAAAAAGTGTGTCACAAAAATTTTGCAAACATGTGAACTTGTTCTTGTAAGGGGAAGGGAACATATCTAGCACATGATGTTGTGGATGTCAATATGATCCACTCTGTATGTTTGAATACTCAAATGTTATACAACTGCCCTTGTAAATTCTAGATGATATGCAATCCATTAAGATAGAATTGACACAGTAGTCTTTGTTCCTCCTCTTGTCTATTGTACCATATGGTAACAGCTCACTTTGTGCCATAATAAGACCGTTCTAAAAACATGTTATTCTTTTGTACAATGGAGTTAAGAGTTGTGCCAAGTGATCAGCTATTGTGGAATATACAGTTAACGCCTGAAACAGAGTATGGTGTGTGGTTATAATGTACATCTTCTGTTGTATACAGATAGCTCAAAATAATGTATATACTGTTTGTTCATGAATAGCTTTGGAACAAATTGAGATAAAATTCTCGTTTTTGGGAAAATTGTAGCTTAATGTAGGTGTTCGAAGTGGCCACCATCAATATCCAAACACTGTCGATGCCACCTAACTGCTCCACGAACTAAGTTCTGTAACGTATCCAGTGTGATAGCTGCACATGACATTAAATTTCGATTTGTTCTCGTAGCGCATCCAGTGTAGCTGGCTTTTCCCAATAAACAACAACCTTTAGGCTCCTCCCACAGTAGAAATTGAGAGGTGTTAGGTCTGGAGACCGTGCTGGGTACTCGACAGCACCTCTTCGATCTATCCATCGTCTGGGTAGAGTTTCATCCAGATACACCCTGACATTTCGATGGTAGTGGGCTGAGGCACTATCTTGTTGCAGATAAAACTTCTCGTTCCCATACAGCTTTCAGATGTCTAGTACAATCATTGTCTGAAGCATCTCGAGATATACCGCTCTGGTAACTGTGCCTTCAAAGAAGAATGGCCCAATCAACCCCAAGAGGATAAACCACACCACACATTAAGTCCCGGTAAATCGACAGCTTTATCCTGATGGATGTGCGGATTTTCGGGATCCAGTACACGCAATTGTGGTGGTTTACAGTACAATTCAGTTTGAATTGTGTCTCGTCAGACCAGACAATGTTCCCTGCAAATTCTTCATCCTCGAGCACCATGTTTTCAAACCATTCAAAGTACTCAATTCGTCGATCAGGGTCGTCCTCATTCATTACATGCAGCAGTCTTGGAATGTACACCTTCCACTTTGCAGTCCTCAAAATTTGCTGTACACTTGATGAACTGACTCCAGTTTCCCGTGCACACTGTTTCACAGACTTCTGACTTCTAAATTGTTGTAACACTGCTGCACTGCTGCAGTTGTTGCTGTTACAGGTCGCCCGGAATGTCCTTTATGCACATTGTTATACCATTGGATCTGAATTTGTGCCAAATATGTGTAATTGTTAGATGTGTCGGCAGCATTGTTTGAAACTCATTCCTTCATTGTCACTGTACCTCGCTAATGTTTTAAAACTTAAAGTACCTGGTTGAGTGTTAGAGAAGGCCGTATGGCCTTAACTCTGCCAGGTCAAATAAATCATTATTATTATTAGTATTATTATTATTATTATTAAAATCGCCTTATGTCGTTCGAATGACAACCTTGAATCCGCCATTTTGTTTTCACACTTGCACTCTCATCTGGTCACTGCCAACTAATAACATTAAGCTGCAATTTTCCAGAAAATAAGAATTTTATCACAATTTATTCCAAAGTTATTGATGAACAAACAATGTAAACATTTTTGTGCTATTCTGTATGCATTTCATTCACATCATTCATTCATTTGAGAGTACATTAATGATTTCTATTATTAAATAATGTGTGTCTGATAGAGTGTACATGCAAACTGATCTGTTCCTAGTAATTGCTTACCAGGAACTGATGGTTTTAGCTGGTCTATAAATGCAGGTTGCATGAAACTAAATTATAAAGGACATCTGCTTTTACCCTGTATAGTCATAATAATTTCACAAACTTTTGAGTACTGGAACTTCAGGGACACTCTATATATTGGTATTTTCTGCAAATACTGTCTGTGCTAATTAGTCATATTTCTTTTGTTCATGATCAACTGGATCTTGAGCTGTTTATGAAGATAACATTTATATTTTAACTTATTTAAATTATGATAGTTAAACAAATTGAGTAGCTTTTTATTTTTTGTTCAAGAAAGATGGATTTTATAGCAAGTTGTTCTGAATGTCTTTGCATCTTTCTCATGTTAACAGGATTCTGAAAATGATGGGTTCAGTTATAATTTGGTTGCCCTAAAATTTTAATATTTCTGTGTGTTTAACACTTACAGTTTATTCTTCTGGTATTGGGGTTTATTTCCTACTGAGGAGATTGATATTAAGATATTAAATATGTAAATTTAGGCCAGAAACTCTCAGAAAGTTGCTTCCTTAATAGTATCCAAGATATGAAAGATAATTACATTCTCATCTGGTTACAATTTCTGCTTGAAAAATACTGTGTAAGCTAAATATTTCATACAATATACTATTCTAAATTTAGAATCTTATCAGTTCAAATGGAGTAATTCTTTAGATATGTTGACTTTTTGCAGAAAGCACATTATCTTCATTTTGTATGTCTGGCTGTACATTCATCCTGTTCGTTTGCCTTGAACAATTCAGAAAATGCTTTAATGTAATTTCATAAATACTTAAACCTGTATATTTTACGAAAACCATCAAGTTAGTCCATAATGATGTTATTCTTTCATGGCCATACACAGAAGTAGGCTATTCACATAGAGTAGGGAAATATATAATTGTTCGTTAATTTTTAGTGAACATTTTAAGATTCGAAATTATATTAATGCAGATTCTGGTTCTTTGAATGTGAAATATTGTATAAAGGCAAGATACACAAGTTTACATAACGTGGAATCAAAATATTATACATTATGCAATGTATTAATTATTATCTTTGCTTGTGAAATGATATACCTGTGCCCAACCTTAACTCTGAAGTTCAGGGTAAATGCTTTTGAATGAGCCTAATTTTTTGAGATTACAGAGAAATCTCTTTGTAAATAAACTTCATTGAAATGTTACCATTTGTTTCTCTGACCATTTCTGTGTTCTGGCCGTCACTTAAGAATGAATTGCTTTGATAGATTTCGATATTGAAAGGTGTTGTACCATTATGTTGTTTTGATAATTTCTTATAGCAAGAGCTTGACTATAGTTGGAAAAAAAAATGCAATATACACAAAATTAATAATTTTGAATAAGGTAAAATCGCTAATAAGTGCGGTAGATTTAATCATAATGTATCCGTTTCTTCGAATATATTTTAATTTGAATAATAGCAGTTGTAGAAATACAGGGTTGTTTCCGATTTCTGATAACGAATTTGAATGATGTCATGTGCGTCAGGAATCACACCGACAGCAGAATTGCACCAAGAGATGACAGACCAGTAGTGAGTAATTTCATAATTAGAGTGCACGGTGTATCACAGTAGCAATGCCCAAGAAAATCGAGCCTTTTTGGGAGAGGTACATAACAGTCCTTTCTGTCCACACCTATGGAGTAACGGTCGGGGCAAGTTACCTGGTTGAGGTTTTCCCTCAACCCAATACAAGCAAATGCTGGGTAACTTTCGGTGCTGGACCCCGGACTCATTTCATCGGCATTATCACCTTCATATCATTCAGACGCTAAATAACGTAAATGTTGATACAGTGTCGTAAAATAACCCAATAAAAAAAACAATCCTTTCCGATGCCAAGTAAAGTTACGTGAAAATCATAGAAACCTGCAAAAAACGTGGTTTCGTTACTTTCAAGAAAGGCATCTTGTGTATATCTAATAAGACTGGCAAAGCTCAGATGGGATTAATTCCAGAGTGGAAAAAGCAAGCAAATGCACCCACTGTCACAAGTCGCCGCACCCACGAGATGATACAAATTAATTCCATTCGAGCTTTACTATTCTTATTAAGTACACAGAAGATGACTTTCTTGGAAATAACGAAACCTTGTTTATTGCAGGCTTCTTTTATTTTCACTTAACTGTACTTGGCATTGGAAAGGGTTGTTATGTACCCCTCCCAAGAAGGCTCAATTTTCTTGAGAATTTCTGCCGTGAGTCGCCGTGCACTCTGACTATGAGATCACTCACTACTGGTTTGTCATCTCGCGCAATAGTTCAGCTGTTGTGTGACTCCTAACACACATAATGCTATTCAAATTCATTATCAGAGATCGGAAACAACCCTGTATGTGCTGAACACATTAACTTTCTTTAATGTTGAATTGTTTATTGTTTAGTCAACTGTCCGAAGACAGGTTTGAACCTTACAAGTGACGCCAATAAGGCATCACTCATGAGGCAACTAAACCAGGAGATAATGATAAGCCCTTAATATTTACATATATACCGTATAAATGAATAAAATGAGAATTCAGTTACTTTCCTCTTTATGTTGTCAGTTACTTTGTATTCTGTACTGTGTTAACAGTCTATTATTTGTGTAAGATAATTGTTTAGTAGCATTGGTTTTGTGCTGTATCTTTGACAAAAAACGGTATTCTAGCAATTTTTGTTGTCTGTCTTATGGAGAATTTAATAGCATAATCACCTTATGACAGAATCTGATTTTAAATTCATAACTCGAATTCACATTAAAATATGTTAATCCTTACATTAGCTAGCAATGAATAATTTTGATCTCTCTGATAGCGAACATTTTTCCGCGTGTCTATAATCTCGCTAATAAATATATGTAAAAGGTTGTTGCAATAATGTCTTTTTTTATTCTGGTATTACATAATTCGTACTGTGTTATGTGACGAAATTATTTTGTGAGAAGTTGTGGAAATGTCTGCAAGTAAACGAAATGCAGTTTGCTTTTGTATTCAGTCTTCATTCATATATATATATATATATATATATATATATATATATATATATATATATAAATGTTATGTTTTATTTAACGACGCTCGCAACTGCAGAGGTTATATCAGAGTCGCTGGATGTGCTGGAATTTTGTCCAGCAGGAGTTCTTTTACATGCCAGTAAATCTACTGACATGAGCCTGTCGAATTTAAGCACACTTAATATGTATATACACACACATACACATAAATTGTATAACACGTGGGAATGCCAGAGGAGTGAATTCAAGACTTAAAAAATGATGAAAAAAGTTATGTAAATAAAAGTCTGCTTTCGTTTTTGTTTCCAAGTTGCAGATAATTTCATTTTATTTTCGAACAACTACAGTATATACTTGCCTTTGAAAATGTAAGAACTCTGTACTTACCCAAAGATGCCAGGAGACTTTTCAGGTTTGTTGGTGTCCTTGTTTCAAAATTCGGTAAAGTGTTCCAGTGTTGTCAATTAGTATGGAATAAACAAGTGCTGAAATAGTTCCACAAATAAAAACCCCATGGATTTAGGTTTTTATCTCTCTCAGACAATAGGTAGGAATTTTTCTATATACATATCTCTTGCTCTGACTACCGTTTATTCTCAGGCATTTAATAATGTACGGTAACTAACAATATTCACTTTACATACAACACTTGCCAAGAGAATTAAAAAAATAACTCGACATTACAGGACCTTATTCAAATAACTATCTCCAAATCCTTCTATGAAATATTGGGCACTGTCAGTGAACATTTAAATGACTATGCTAGCCATATATGTAAATAATTAGTGGAAGACTTGGAAACAAGGCATAATCAGACGAATACTTTAACTGTTTTTTATTGTTTTAGGTTCTGAATCCATCCCTGAAATATCTTTCACATATTAGATTATAAGCAGTTTCTTATTCTCCTCTCCAAAACAGTTTCGTCAGAATTGAGTGATGATCGCATTTTTTTTTTTTCATCCAGCACTGAGCTTTCTCTAAAGACTGCTCATAAGTAGGGACTGGATTTTTATGTAATTACATATTATATTCTTTTCAACCTAAGAGTATATAAATAACAAATCTTTACGAATCTTGTAATTACCATTAATATATTAAAATTCGATACTACATATTTTTATTTATTTACCCCACATTACATATTATGGCTTGGTATTACATAAATCTACTTATTTAAGGGTTTTATTCATTTTTTACTTCTCTGAAAGGAAAAAAAAAAAAAAAAAACTTCTGCTGGAGAAGTTTACAATTTGAAATACACAGATTTAAAAAGCCTTTTTACCTACCCAAGAAAGGACATATTCCGGGACAAAACATAACATCCTTAGTTTCAGGAAATAATAGAGGCGCTCACCTCATACCGCCCATTGTAATTGAGTGAACAAAAGGCAACCTTTCTCATACAACTATCCTGTATTGTAAAAATCACTCAGAAAGTAGCGTTGCTTTCATGCAGTGGATGGGATGAGGATGACATGATTTGTCTCGAACTATAATTGTTCTGCACAAGTCTTAACAAGCCGTTCCCATGCAATTTGCAACCATACCCACCCTCTTCCTAATTCTTCCAGGGAAACCTGTGTCAAGTCTGAATGAGACTTTCAGGTTATTGCTTGACCTCTTTATTTTAAATTTAGTAGACTTATACGGAAATGGGATTTTCCGAGCAATTAGAAAGTATGGTTCTCGGCTAGAATAATCCTATCCTTCTGAATGAGACAGGAATGTCACTTTTCAAACAACAGTTTGTAAATGCCTGTAGTTTGAGGTTTTAGTAGGTACTTGTTTCTTACAGGGAGCAGCTAAAATTCATGTGTTCCACATCTCTTTTTATTTTCTTCTATTCCAGTAAAGTGAAACAATGACTTGCAGTACTGTTGTGTCATTCATTTCACTGTTCTCTAGTTTTAGTACTTACAGTACCTATAAAGTGCAAGTGAGTTTATCTACTGCTTTTAACTAATTAAAATGGCCCCTGTATCTTCAACCCTAAAAACAAAAATAAAATCATGGATTGCAATGGACGAAGCTTTCACTACAGATGGAAAAATACGTAGTAATATGTCAAGTGTGCGGTAAAAAGGTCGGGTACTCTATGAAATCACAACTGAAGAGTCTTACTTACCCTATACCTGCCAGATATTGATATTAAATATTTTCAT
Organism: Periplaneta americana; assembly: GCF_040183065.1. NCBI lineage: Eukaryota > Metazoa > Arthropoda > Insecta > Blattodea > Blattidae > Periplaneta > Periplaneta americana. The sequence goes on along the minus strand of NC_091123.1, from coordinate 84,156,811 downwards.
GATTTTACATATTTTGGTACATATTCAGGCTATTTTTCTTACATGAATATGCACATATTTCACATAAAAATCCGGTCCTTACTCATAAGAGTTTATAATCAGTCAACCTTCTTATTGTATCCAGCTGTTTGCTGACAACACAAAGAAGCCACCGGCGTGCCTGCCGATCTGAAGTTGCACTTGGGTGTGGGTTCGATCCCCGCTTGGGCTGATTACCTGGTTGGATTTTTTCCGAAGTTTTCCCCAACTGTAAGGTGAATGCCAGGTAATCTATGGCGAATCTTCAGCCTCATTTTGCTGTCACCAATCTCATCAACGCTAGATAACCTCGTAGTTGATACAGCGTCGTTAAATAACCAACTAAAAAAAAAACAAAGTCCACTGTAGTCTTTTCAGTACTTCTTTTCATGAGAAATGAGGGGTATTTTGATTGGTGTTCATTATAGATGCTTGTTGGATAGTTTCTTTCATGTTCACAGTATAGACAATGTAATAACATTGCATTGAAAGTTAGTTTGTAAGAATCTGTAAAGTGACTTGATGACTATGGTCCGTTCCCAACTTTGCAACTCACATCACTGTAATTAATAAGATGGGTTCATTTTAGAAAAAGTGTTGTGAAGCATCTGCATAAAACCACGCACCTATTCATGGACCAATTGTGTATTGAGTAGTAGGAGAAACCCAGATGGAAAACTGTCGGGTTGTCTTGTGATAATAAAAAGAAATAAATATGACCAATATTCAATTAAAAGTCACTTTAATACTAACACATTGGCTTGAAAATTATTAACATCAAAACACACACACACACACAGGCACAAGTGCTTCAACACACATATCCATTCCCTTCCCCTTTCCCTGGCAAGAGACGGGTAACAACTCAACATAGTAAAAGAAAATCCTAAAATAACCCCGATCTCTAGCGAGGGAAGGGAGGGGGGGGGAATTAACTGGTACCATAATATAAATGAAGAGTTCATGAGAAAAACACGTTTAGTCACTTTTGCAAATTTTTCAGTAGGGTGTTGACAGACTTGCAGAATTGACAGTTTCTTTCTGTGTAAGCCTTTCCTTAATATGTTTATAATGTGGAACCAAGTGAATTATTCCCCTGTATGAGTAGGGGATCTTAAATATCTCAACTTTAACTGCCAGATTCAATTAACATATAAAAGTTACTAAATTTGGACCAAACATGTTTTTCCATGGTGTTACAGACCAAACATAACCTAAGCTGTTGATAAAGCGTCGTAAAATAACCTACTAAAATAAAAAAAATACAGACCAAACTGAAACTATCTCATCTTGAAATATACACACATGCGTCTCAGGAGGAAATCTTAATGTACACTTACATATAGAAAACAAGAACACCATAAAACTCGGTTAATTCATTTGCACACCAGTTCACCACCAGAAACAGTATTTCTCACCAATATACAGTAGAACTCCGATTATTTGTCACTCTATTAACCAATTGGCGGATTATCTGACTGTCTGTCTTTCTCTTGCCTTTTTTTTTTTTTTTTTTTTTTTTTTGCTATAGAAATATATGAAATAGGTATTGCACATTATATTAGCACGTTTTTTTTCTAGAGAGTGTTATTACAAGTAATTACCTTTACACAGTATGGTCTACTATTAGAGTTGTAAGCTTACTTCATAGACCAGTATACAGTAACACCCCGATTACATATAAAATGTCCTCCACGGGTATGAAAAGAAATCGTGTTGTGCTAAGTATCGAAAAAAAATTGCAAATCAATGAGTGGTTTGGGGATAGAGGAACTGTAGTTTACCTCGCATCAGAATACGAGACTGGAATTACAGCTGTGTGCAATTTAATACAAATTAAGAATAAAGTGTGTAAAATATGTAACTTTACAACACGAGATCTCCACTATTCCCATCTCTCCACACACAGCCATTACAGTAACTTTCCTTGTCATTTAAAAACCCGTCATTAACAACCAGACTTAAATTAGTGAACTTATGATCATCTACCTAGCGTGTTAAATACAAGATCATGGAGGAAAATACGAAAGTGTCAGTATTATTCACTAAATTTATCAAAATCTTTTATGGTATGTATTATCCAATTTTTTCGATTAACTATTCAGTCCACCACCTTCATTACCACAGATAATAGAGGTTCTATTGTACATGCATAATCTCCTAGTATACAACATAGAAAGTCGAACAAAGACACTGAGCCTGTAGTAAAAGTATTCGTACAACCAATAATAGTAGTGCAGAATCAAAATTTCAATATGGAACAGGGTCTTGCAGGCAGTCGATGCTACTGCGACACTTGCTGATAACAGACTACTCCACTCAGAATAGAGTCCAAAACAGGAAAACATAAAAACCGTTAGAAATTCGAAAGACTCAATCATTGAACCCATAGCACTTAACCTTGACACCCAGAAGAACTGAGAGTCAAACTGCTGTGCTCTAGCGAGAGAAAAATGCTAGCGTAAGTCTCGAACCCCTGGCAGCATAGAGAGGACAACTGCCCTTTATTAAGAAAAAGAAGAAAGAACATAAATTAAATGAAATTAATAAAGTAAAAGGAGAGGAATAAAACTTAAATAGAGGAGAAGGATGAAGGAAAAAGGAGGAAAGAAAATGTGGCAGACAAAACAAATGCCACAGTGTTATAGATTGTTATGACTTTTTATATCATGACAGTAGTGCTAGACTCTAACAGTTGCTAATTTTAGTTTAGAATATAATAATTGAACTTGGTTTTCGTAAATTTCAGGTCTCTCACAAAGTTGTTTAGTCAAAACTGTGAAATTAAATTAGCTGGAGTGACCAGAAATTTGTTCACCGAAAAGAATATATAGATATAGATTACAGTTGTGCACGCAAAAACATTACTATATGAAAATGAGGAAATTTTGGTAATTGCCACCATTATAGCCTATAAGCATTCGGCATTTCATTTCCTTATTAATAAAATTATATAAAATAAAGATCCACTTCAAAGATTTGTATTTCATTACCTCTCAACTGATAAGTAAAATGCACACCAGAGCAAGGTATTCACAGTCAAGTTGTGGACAACACATTTTTCCTCGGAGGGTGCCAGCATAACTTTTCGCGTTTTCGTAACTTCTAGTGACGTGATTTATTGTGGAATAATCAAATAACAAATATGCATGTTGGGCCTTTATTACTGCCATTCACTAGTAACAGTGAAATTCACGATTGTCGGTCTTGTTGCACCAAACAACATCAGAATTAACTGAATGACTTGGCATTGTCATGGAGCAGCATCCATTTTCCAGTCCTGTGCAACTCTGGCCGAACCCGCCGGATACGCTGTAGCAATCGGTTCAAAATGGACTGGTAAAATGCAGCAGTAATGGTTTGACCTGCAGGAACAAATTCCTTGTGGATGATGCCGTTGTTGTCGAAGAAGGCGATCAACAGTGTTTTCACCTTGGATTTTTGCAGACGGCTTATTTTTGGTCGCTAGGAAGTTGGTGATTTTGATTCCGGATCGAACTGGTAGCACCAAGTCTCATCTCCCGTGATGATGGTTTTCAGAAGCAATGGATCCTGGTCACACATGGAAATGAAATCACCAGAAGTTTCCATCCATTTTGCTTTCTGCTCGTCTGTGAGCTTGTGCGGCACAAATCGGGAGCAGATCTTCCGCTTACCCAAATCATCGCTGACGATGGTGTGCACCGTGTCCTTGCTAATGTCCAATTCCTCCGCAATCAATCTTAGAGTCAGTTGCCAATCATGTGCCAGCATTTGTCGCACTTTCTCGATCATTTCTGGGGTTCTGCTTGTCGATGGCTGACCTGAACGTGGCTCATCCTCAATTGTTTCCTTCCCTTCATGGAAGTGTTTAAACCATTCGTAAACACATTTTCTGCTCACGGCTTCCCTCCCGTACACCTGCACCAACATTCCATGTGTCTCCATTGCAGTCTTCCCCAATTTGTAGCAGAACTTGATGTTTACACATTGCTCCATTGCGCTGTGACACTTCCTCTCACACTGACTACTTTCAACTGGTTGCAGTCTGTTTACACTGCCAGTCACATGTATTGCTTGCTGTGTATCAATTCTCCCCAAGTCTTTGAAGAACCATGCGCATGCGCAAGCACATGCGCCAAGTTACCGTTCAGATATGACACCATTCACCGAACTTTTTAGACACACCACGTATGTGGTGAACTTACTATGAAATCCCAAAGGAAAATCACTTTTCCTGTAATTAAGATGTCATAAATTGCTTAGTTATTGATTGGAAAATCAGATGAGTCACACCCGTGGTAATGCGAACTTATTATAATTTTATTTAATATCATGAAAAAGTTAATTTGCTTTTAACAAGATGTTTAGTAGGTGTTGTCTTACGAAAATTATTTCCCATTCTGATTTACAGAAATCTGCATCTTATACATTAACACCATCACTTTTCCAAATACTGTTACACCCATGATGCATTTTTAAAGTGTAATGTATCAGAAGATAGTTACAATTTTTATCTCACAATTGTTTACTGCAGACATTAATATGTTATGTTTAATATCACTGACGTATTTGCAATTCTTATTGAAATTTAATATTAAAATTTACACTTTGAAGTTAAAGAAATGAGTACAACTGTCATGCCTGTGAACGTGGAATGGCTATGTTGTACCTATCATTAAGACTCTGATTTGTAGGCCTGCAGTGTTATTAAAGCTTACATTGATCATCATCATGCAAACAAGTATAAGGCCCAAGGCCTGTTACGATCTCAGTGTCATTCTCAGTTCACCCTTTTTTTTTTTTTGGATAGTCCAAAGGTCTCTTGCCTTGGAGACTGTACCGCTATTGAAGCATGGCTTTTGGAAGTCTATTCTGATTAATTTGTTGGACATAGTTTTTCCACTTGTAAATTGTGAGACAGGTTGTAATATTGAAGTTCTTGCATGATATCCTCATTTCTTTTGCTGTACAAGTGAATATATCCTAGTGTTGCTCTCCTAAATTCCATTTCACTTGCCGTTATTCTGCTGATATCAGTACTTCTCCTTGTCCATGCTTCACATCCATAACACAGTACAGGTCTAGCTAAGGTTTTATACTAATGTATTCTTATGTGTCGCTGTACTAGGAAAGGCTTCATAAGTTTGTTGATTATTCCCATTGTTTTATTGTATTATCATTGTAAATTCATTTACTATTTCTATTAATTTGTTGTTTAACCAAATTTTGCTTGCAACCAGGTATTTTCCGCGAAATGGCATGACATTTGTTTTTTCAGTATTGATTTCCATGTTGTATTTTGTGCTGATTATATTTAGATTAAGCACTGAATACTGAAGCTCATCGTTATTACATGCAGTTAGGGCTAAATCAGCAAAGAGAAGACTATCAGACTGTACATTTCGACTGATAGAAATTGAACTATCACACATCTGTTTCCAATCTTTAATGATTTGTTCATATATATAATGAGAAGTAATGGAGATAGGCCACTGCCACTGCCTTGTCTTACTCTGCTATGAATTTGTTGCCAATCTGAAAGTCTGCTGTTAGTTCGAACTGCTATCAAAGTTGTTTTGTAAATGTTACAAATGTTAATTAAAAGCTATTGGTGGACATGATCATCTGCTAGCACCTGAAATAATTTATTTCTATTGACTATCGAAAGCTTATTTAAAATTAATAAAAGCAATGTGTGTCTTGAAATTGAATTCTCTGTGTTTTTCAATTAGCAATTTATGTAAAATGACCATCACAGCAAGGGACCTGCCTTTACAAAAACCATTTTATTCTTCTCCAGTGATACCTTCAAAATGCTCGTATAATTTGTTCTTGAGAATATTTGTATAGGCCCTATATATATTTTGTATCTGGAGTTCAAAAGACTTATGCTTCTATAATTTTCCTTTAGTTTTGGATTCCCTTTTTGTGAATGGGAATTATCACTGATTTAATCCAGTTTTATGGGATGTCTTGTCCATTCCAAAGCAGATATAAAAATCTGCTTGGTAAAAAATTAAGACTAGCATACTTGAATAATTCTAATCTACTCCTGGAGCTTTGTGGTTCTTAAATTTATCTTAACTGTGTTTCAGTTCGTCAAAATAAATTATTTTTTAAATCCAATGATTTGAATTTTTTCTCTGTTAATAACAATATTATTTTTATAAATCTAGAATGAATTTTTTATAGTTCTGTTTCGCATACATTTTATTATAGTATATGTTCATGTCATTTGAGGATCTCATTTGACTCCAGCAATTAGTTTTCTTATGTCAGTGATTTCCAACTGGTCAACATATGATGTCGGAGCTCATTTCTCTTGGTACAGAGTTATGGATCATTCATCAGAACATGTGATTCCAGGTCTTGTTGCCTACTTCTGTTTGCATACTACATTTTGTCTCCTATAGCTTACCTGCTTCTACATTTACCTACTTCTCTTTTCCTCCTACAGTTTGCCTACTACAATTTCCCTCCTATAGTTTACCAGTTCTGTATTTGTACCACTTTTCCCCATCTGTGATAAATAATGTACAGTATATTACCAAGAAACGGATTGATCCAAACTTTGCTATCACTTCAAAAAAGGTAAAAAGGAATCGTGTTTGACGTTTCGGCCATTGTTCAGACCTATCTGACCTGATGATGAAACCTGTACGTAGTTTCGAAAGTTGGTACTATCCATTTTATATAAACAAGATCGTAATATTAATCTATGTTCAGTTGTTTGAAGTAGTCAGACATAATTAGACTAATAGAGTAGGTGACCCATCCATTCAGATCTACGTATCTGTACTGATGATGGAACCTGTATGTTGTTTCGAAAGTTGACACTGCCTGTCATAAGTAAACAAGATCGAAGCATTAATGTATGTTCAGTTGTCTGTAGTAGCCAGACATAATTAGACCAATAGAGTAGGTGACCCATCCATTCAGACCTATGTACCCTAATGATGGAACCTGTATGTAGTTTCGAAAGTTGGTACTGCCCATTTTACATAAACAGAATCGAAGCATTAATCTATGTTCAGTTGTCTGTAGTAGCCAGACATAATTAGACCAATAGAGTAGGCGACCCATCCATTCAGACCTTTGTACCCTAATGATTGAACCTGTACATAGTTTCGAAAGTTGGTACTGCCCATTTTACATAAACAAGATTGAAGCATTAATCTATGTTCAGTTGTCTGAAGTAGCCAGACATAATTAGACCAATAGAGTAGGCAACTCATCCATTCAGACCCATCTGTCATGATGGAACCTGTACGTAGTTTCGAAAGTTGGTACTGCCCATTTTACATAAACAAGATCGAAGCATCAATCTATGTTCAGTTGTCTGTAGTAGCCAGACATAATTAGACCAATAGAGTAGGTGACCCATTCATTCAGACCTTTGTACCCTAATGATGGAACCTGTACATAGTTTCGAAAGTTGGTACTGCCCATTTTACATAAACAAGATTGAAGCATTAATCTATGTTCAGTTGTCTGAAGTAGCCAGATATAATTAGACCAATAGAGTAGGCGACCCATCCATTCAGACCTTTGTACCCTAATGATGGAACCTGTACATAGTTTCGAAAGTTGGTATTGCACATTTTACATAAACAAGATTGAAGCATTAATCTATGTTCAGTTGTCTGAAGTAGCCAGATATAATTAGACCAATAGAGTAGGTGACTCATCCATTCAGACCTATCTGTCATGATGGAACCTGTACGTAGTTTCGAAAGTTGGTACTGCCCATTTTACATAAACAAGATCGAATTATCAATCTATGTTCAGTTGTCTGTAGTAGCCAGACATAATTAGACCAATATAGTAAGCGACCCATCCATTCAGACCTTTGTACCCTAATTATGGAACCTGTATGTAGTTTCGAAAGTTGGTACTGCCCATTTTACATAAACAAGATTGAAGCATCAATCTATGTTCAGTTGTCTGAAGTAGCCAGACATAATTAGACCAATAGAGTAGGCGACCCATTCATTCAGACCTATCTACTCTAATGATGGAACCTGTACATAGTTTCGAAAGTTGGTTCTGCCCATTTTACACAAACAAGATCGAAACATTAATCTATGCTCAGTCATCTGAAGTAGTCTGACATAATTAGACCAGTAGAGTAGGTGATCCATGCAGTCGAACCTTTATGCCCTGATTATGGAACCTGTATGTAGTTTCGAAAGTTGGTACTGTTAAGTTCCAGGATACAGCAGAATACCCAAAAATCTGTTTCTGCTCGTAACATAAACCTTCAATAATTTGTGTGTAGAGCCAGTATGCAATCGAAATATCATTAGAGCTATACTATGAATGTGAAAACAATAAAGATTTTAACTAATATCGCAGGTGAAAGATAAAAAAATGACTGATTAGAATAATAAATATCATCTATACATTTAAAAATGCCTTTAAACTGTAAGTCATTAATGTACCAGAAAAGAAAAGACACATCTGATTTAAAAGCTTAAATAAACAAGCAGTTCATTGTGTCTGTCAGGTGATGGGACAGTTATATTTTATGGTTCTAGAGAATTACTGGACATCAAATTTTGGCGACTGAAGGTTCTTTTATTTGTTAAAAACTAATAGAGGAACTAGTAAAAATATTCATTATATTATGGACATTTTGGGTCTGCAAAGTCTTCTTAACATTTAAAAGTGACAGAAAATTTGTTTATGTGAGGAGTTTTTTTGGAATTCGCTAATCCTTCTTTGACTTTATCATTATATGCAGATTTAGAAAGTAGTAGGCTATACTTGCGGTCTTACTAATAAAACTCTTATATAGATGTTTAACTGTCTTATACTTACACAATGATAATCACTATATACGTCGTGTATAACAGTACAACTGTTACACAGCTACATCATAGTTTCGTCGTTACTTCATTACAAAAGGTAATAGAATATCTGAGGTTCTCTATTGCATCTGATAGTGTGCACTAGTGTGCCGTGCTAAGTATTGATAGTAGAACTAGGCCTGATTGATTACACGCTATATTTTGGTCAAAGGGTACAACTACAGCAATGTAATTCTAATTATTCTATGCTTTTTGGTTTTTCTTCTGTGATTACAAGGCAACCATCATAAAATGATAATCAATACGAACAGCAGTTAGAGGGACGGCCATTTATTTTCTCTATATACAATGCTTAAACAAGGAGTTTTGTGTATCTAACTACTACAAAGCAATTCCCATATATTGTAGTTACATGCTGCTTATACATCCATTGCTTATGCATGGTTTATTAGTAACATTTTCTTTCTCAACTCTGCATAAGTATCGTATAAAAACTGTACACTGTTTATTAGTAAGACCGTTACTATGTAGAAATTAGCTGCAGTAATAGTATAATGCTGCAACAATGAAAAATTTATGTTGAGATTTTGACAAATACATGTTATCAGTATCCCTGATATCAAAGAACTTTGTTTGTGTGCAGCTTTTTCCCTGTAAACTATCGAACATATTTTTTTTAATCAGTTTGGAAGTTTGAAGAAGATGCAGGTGAACATTTGTTTGTATTAAACATAATAATTCATTGGAAGGCTTCTAGAAAAGAGATAAAGAAATAAACTTGTTCCAAGTCAGTTTTACTTAGGAAGAAGTACTGAAGAGATGAAATAGGAGCATGTTGTTACGAATGTTTCCTCCAGAAATTGTTTTTTTTAATGCAGAAGCTATGCTGCGCAAGTTGTATGCTACATCGTCGTCGCCATCATCGTCATCCTCCTCATCGTACATGGTATACCAAGATGAGAGCAGACTTCATTTTACATTACATCCTATGTGGCAATGTTGTGTGGTGCTGAGCAGGTATAAACAATCTTCTAGTACTGATACTTCTTGTATAACTTTGGTGTAGATATAGGAAGGCTGTAAACTTGCAAACAAGAAGGAATTTGGAAGATTTTGGTTATGGATAAGTCCTTCGATAAGTTGATCAGAGAAAAAAATTACACAATATCCTTGTTATTATAGAGGAATGAGAATGTTGTGTGGTGCTTAGCAAATGCAAACAATCCTCTAGTACTGATACAGTGAAACCTGACGAAATGGCCACCTCCACTCAAGTCACCTCAATAAACTGTCGTTTTTCTCTGGAACCGATATATTTTTCCCATAACATCTATGTATGTAAATAACCCCTCATTTAAATGGCCACCTTGCACCTTCCTCATATACTCTTTAGGCTGCCAGTAAACAAAGTTGTAAACTTTGTTACTCACGACAGTGAATGGGACGACATGATTGAACAAGCCAATGGTGTGCAAGATCATTAAAAATGCTTGTTTGGAAATGTATTGAATACTGTACTCTGTGGCTGAAATTTGGAGCAGTTTTACGTCAACAATACCATTGTTACAGAAAAAACATTCTCTCCAGTTTAGTTATTAAGTTGTGTGAAGTCAGTGAATCTATGATACAGCGTATATGTACAGTAATGGGTGATAAAAAAAGGGTGATTTTAAGTTTGTGGGAAAGGAGAAAAGTGATTCTCGAAAGGAATTTCTCCTATGAAACTTGCCAAAAAGACAGAAGGGATTTTAAAAGAATGGAAGAAAATACAAATTCTAGAGCGAAGTTAAAAAGTAAAGGTGATAGTGCATCTCTTTGCTTTAGCCCACAGTGAATTGGAAAAGCATCAGATAGAAACTGGCCTATACAGACTCTGCTGTAAGTTTCACTAAGACACATTTTAATTAATCGAACTAGTTTCTTGGGAATACCAAATTCAATAAGAATATTATATAAAACTTCTCTCTTAACAAAGTCATATGCTTTTTTGAAATCTATAAATAACTGATGTACTGTACCCTTATACTCCCATTTTTTCTCCAATATCTGTTGAATACAAAAAATCTGATCAATAGTCGATCTATTACGCCTAAAACCACACTGATGGTCCCCAATAATTTCATCTACGTATGGAGTTAATCTTCTCAAAAGGATATTCGACAAAATTTTGTAGGACGTCAACAAAAGTGATATTCCTCGAAATTTACTACAGTTAGTCTTGTCCCCCTTCTTAAAAATAGGTACGATTATGGACTCCTTCCATTGTTCTGGTACAATTTCCTTTTCCCAAATAGCAAGTACAAGCTTATAAATTTCGTTAGATAATGCACTTCCACCCTCTTGTATTAATTCTGATGGAATTTGGTCAATACCTGGAGATTTGTACTTTTTCAGATTTTCTATCGCATCTTCGACTTCAGAAAGTGTGGGTTCCGGTATAAATGGCTCAGCAGTTTGTATTTGAATTTCGTGCTGATCCTTTCTATTTGGCCTATGTATATTTAGTAGTTGTCCAAAACAGTTTTTCCATCTGTTCAGGACTGAATGAGAGTCTGCAAGCAAGTCACCATTCTCATCCTTGATCATGTTTACCCTTGCCTGATATCCGTTTTTAAATTCCTTTACACCCTTATATAAATCCCGAATGTTTTTATTCTTACTATTTATTTCTACCTCATTCAGTTTTTCCTTCAGGTAATCTCTCTTTTTATTCCTAAGTGTAGACTTGCTTCCCGTCTTTCATTGAAATAATTATCTCTATTCTCCTCAATTGGATCCTGTAAGAATTTCAATTTTGCCTGTTTCCTTCTTTCTACTACAGTGGAACAATCTTCATCAAACCATGGTTTCCTTTTCTTAGTTTCGTGATAACTTATGCTCTGCTCAGCTGCAATTTTGATATTATCTCGGATATTCTCCCACACGCTATTAACATCTAACTCTTCCTCAGCTTTGTCGGAAGTTGCTAAACTAGCAAACCTATTTGAAATTTCGACCTGATAATGTTGCTTAGTTTCCTCGTCCTTTAATTCAGAATATTGAATCTACTAAAATTAGCTTGTTGCTCTACTCGCTTGGCTACTGATAGTCTTTCTCTCAATTCTCCAATTACCAAATAATGGTCAGAATTACAAGTTCGAATGTCTACTATACTAGTATGTCTTCGTTTATCTATAAAGATGTGATCTATTTGGTTGTGTGTCATTCCGTCTGGAAAAGTCCAAGTATATTTATGTATATCCTTGTGGGGGAATGTTGTACTTTTGACAATTAAATTTTTTGATGTCGCAAAGTTGACTAACCTAACTCCATTGTCATTACTAGTTACATGTAGGCTGTCTTTTCCAATAGTTGGTTTAAAATTCAATATATCTTGTAATGAAATAAAATGAGGTCTGATTCTATTAAAAAATGTTATACTGGTAACCTTATTTTAGTGATCATCTGTACTAACGACCTTTTCTTAAGAATGGCTAGTGGCCGCTTGAGATAGGTTTTACTGTATATATTTTTTGTATTTGGAAAGGGAGCATTATGACCTAGCTTTGCGACCTAGAATATCTATTGTACTTAACTTTAAGTATGATGTATTCCCAACTCACACTGGCTGACTACACTAAGATTTGCTGTGTATCCAGATTTCGAGCAGACAACCCCAGTCGTTCATTTGCTAGCTGGCATTCAGGGAATACTGTGGAATGATAACAGAATGGAAATCAAATGGAATGGTACCTAATGTGGAAAAATGGGAGAACCCCAAGAAAACTCCAATTGCAGACTTCATCATAAGTGTCACTGCAGATTTTTCAAATGACCAGGCCTGACCGGGACTCTAACTGGGTCACGTGCATGACAGGCTGAAGATCTAACAACTCAGCCACTACAGGGAATATCTATTAATGAGACTTCTTGTTTAAGTTTTAGTTGAAAGATTCATACACAATAGTCGTACTGTGCTGAGCAGGATTAAATATTCCTCTACAAAAATAGTGCAGTTGGGTTTAGTTCAAATATGGATGTAAAGAGAAAGCATTAATTCACCATACCATAGTAGGTAATCATTGACTGCCTAATCTAAAAAAAAAATGTTGTACTTTTAAAGTGAAAATTTTGAGTTAAAAAGAGTTTACTCAGTGCTGGTAATTTTGTCATTTCTGGGATCCTGTCAAAACGGTCAGGTGTTAATACACAGATATGTCAATATGAGTATTGTTTAATAACGTCATTAGCAGGCAACCAGAGTTATGCTTTATATTATAATCAAGTAAGCTTGATGCTGTATCATGAGTTTTATTAGTAGGCTACAGTAAAACTTCATTTGTTTGTTTCTCACATATATGTTTTTTTTTTTTTGGTGTTCTGGCAAAATTCCTATTCTTTCCATGTTAATTTATTTCAGTTATATGTGTTTCACACTTATACGTTTGATTCTATTTTAAACCTTGAGAGGTACAAAACCTCATTTGTATGTTCTAATTAAATTTTGCTTAAAGTTAGGTTTGCCATGAAAATGTAAGAACGTGAAAATACCGTATTTATGTCATCGAATATAATACGTGTCTGTGCTAAAAACCACTCAAGATTAAAATTATATTATCAAGACAGGTTATAAAGACTCCCTTACTTGTAGCTATACATCACATTCATCCTTATTTGTAGTAATCAAAACTGTAACTTCCGGTCAACAGGTCTGATTTCGTGTCATCACATTGACAATGACTAAGTCATGCTACTTTTTCGTCAGCAGTTAGTAAATTCTTCTGTTTTAATTAAAAACGCACATTTGTTGAGAGTTATATTCATAAAATCTCACAATAAAAGAAAAATGTTATGAAGTCATTCTAGTAGTTAAAAATATTATTCTTATTAGTGATTGCCAAAAATGGACAAGAAATTACGAATGAGAAATGCACAAAAGACGAGATTCTCATTGTTTAAAATGTTCCATTTCTTCCCTCTGCACATACTTCTTTCCCCTCATATTGCTTGTGAAACAATACCTAGGGTTGCCAACATTTTTTTTTTAAGAAGATATGGGAGACTAAGGAATCGGCGACAGTTAAGCTTAAATTTAGAGTATTTTGAGACAGGTTTTGCCTCGCATAATGATTTTTAATAATCTTTTTTTACAAATTTAAAAATTCTCTGTAATTGAAGTTGATTACGATTTGCAGTTTTCAGTTGATTAGATGTGTTGCGCTCCTGTTTTAAACATCTGTTCACTTATTGTTCATGAGAGAAAACACCATTGCTCTCTCTCTGTCTATCAGCATTACTTTCTTACTTTCTGGTAAGCTTAGAACAAAACTTACCAGTTTTTTCAAATCTCCAATATTAACATTTTTTATTTTAACCTAGTCAGCATTGAAACCCATTTCTGCCAAGCAGTTACCTTCTATAGAGACTGCACATTTTAATGCATCTCTGGAACAACAAAATTGATCATCTTGAATAAAATCTTCATTTACGGAAAAAATAAATGTTCGAAATAAAGCTTCTACATTATGAAAAAAATAAGGGAGGAAAATGTTCAAAGAGAAGAAAAATACAGGAGCTGGAAGACTATTGAAAATTATTGCCAAATATGGGAGATACTGGGAAATATGGGAGAGTTGGCAACCCTAACAATATCATAAGGCTGAAAGGCTCTGGGTCAATATGAACTGTCTGATGAATGTTTCAGTACTTTCAGTGGAAGCTTTGCAGAAAGTTCCGGATTTACCTTGTCATTTGCAGCATTTTGCAAGAAGATGACATGGTCGTTGAGAAAATAGGTTATTTCTCTCATGTTACCTTCTTTCAATTTTTTTTATGTAACATAACACTTCTCAGCATTAACAGTTGGTGCGTATTGTATAAATACCACTAGTAACACAATAAACGAGTTCAAAAGTCGTGAAGATGTTATTACTTTTTATTAATTTTCAGCAGAGAAATAATTTTCAACTTTCGTTTGTGAACTAGTATATTTAGACATCATAGTTGCTCTTTTATGATAGGAGTTAAGTTACGGAGCCATGTCTCATAATCAGTAACAGTCTGGTTCAAAAATCTGTACCAATTAATGTTCACAGATAACACTTTTCTTTGTACGGCATGTAAAAAAAAAGTTAAGCTCTGATAGTGCATTTCCTGTAGTGCACAGGATTCAATCACTTGACAGAAGTGTAGAATCCTCTACTGATTATATCAACAATAATTCAGCATTCTGAAATTGTGTTTTTGATTTATAGGGCATTTGACCTTTTTTTTTTCTGGTCAACTTTTTTAGCATTTTATGAGATGTTGAGTGGATTTTGTAAGGAGAAAGTATAGAGAGGATCATTTAAAATTTGCCAGCACTTAAACTGGTTGCAGTATGAGCAAGTGCTGGTAAGATCCGTGCTGTCTGGTCCAGTACAGAAGGGGTGTACACAGTGGATGGTCAGCAAGCAGCACATGGTATAATGAAGAAAAGTAAATACACAGTACACTTCAATAAAGTAAATAAGTAAATACTAATGTTGAAAATTGTGTAGAACTTAACTGTTTATCAAGCACTTGTTGAAAATAATATCCTCCTCTCTGGATGCAAACATCACATCAGTATAGAAGATTTTATTTGTTCAGTAGTGTACCACACCATGATGATAAGTTGCTTCTAATAAGAAGGATAAGTTGCTTCTAGAAATGCAACTGAGAAAACCAACCCCATCTTTCCTTGCCTTTCCTGTACTGGAAAGCAGGAAGTGTACAAAAGTAATCCACTTACTTTTGAAGCTCTGGGAAATGAAATTAAACAAGTGTTAAGATAAATTACACAAAATAAGCTGCAGCAGGTGTATGAAAATCTTCTATGTCACTGTAATGATTGCATTCAGAGACGTGTAAATTATTTTCAACAGTTGCTTTGATATAAGGTAAGATCTACATAATTTTCAACATTAGTACTTACTTATTTACTTTATTGAAGTGCACATTACGTCTTAAACCTCACACATTTACTTTCCTTCACCATGCATGCACTACACCCTGGTGCGCCAGCTGACTGCTGTGTCCCTGCCTCTCCTGTACCGGTCCAGGCAGCATGGATCTTCCCAACACTCATTCACTCTGTCAGCAATTTTAAATGGTCCTTTCTATATAAACATATTTTATTATTTTATTTGTTTTCCATATAAGTATCTGGTGTAGTAAAACTGGTATCAAGTTTCAATAGAAATGTAATAATTGTAAAATTAATAAACTTTACTAAGTACATTTGAACAGACGGTGGTTTGAGTGACGAATTATGGAGAATTTTCTCTGTATGCATGAAATAAATTCTGTAATTTGTAGTGTAGTGAAAAACAGTAATGCGTATTTTACTGTCTAGATCAGTTTTGAATGAGAGAGTTATGTATACCAGAATCAAAAAATGTCCTATTGCTAAAAATTAATCCAATGTTCAATGAATCTTTTTTACAATACTTGCATCTAGTAACATTTCACAGCTTTAGCAACTAACTTTGAATTGATTTTAGTTTAGAAAATGTTTACTTACAAAACATAGTGTCTTTGCTTAAAATAATGCAATGTATTATTTTTCGCAGTGCATACTGATAATTAATTGAGAAAATTTGCCTTCCCATTTGTTCCTTTTCCCTTTTGATTTACTCTTATTTCAGAAATGAGCTGTGAATGGTCACTGGCAATGAAGCAACTCGTTTTCTGCCCATCTCCCAGGTGCTGTATGCTCACATGACTCCTACCTAACTGGTGCTCTCAGATGGATTTTATCATGGGATCCCCAAATTCATAACCAATGAATGTGAACGTCTTGAACTGAAAGTCATGTTTAATCCCTCATTCTGTGGAATGATATCAATAACACGTTAGACAAAGTATAATAGTTGCTTCAACTTTAATTTATGAATTATAATTCTGATGTAAAATTTAAGTAGGCAACTTGTAAAATAATTTAAGGTAAATTCTCTTCAGTGATTAATGTACCTTATAAATTTAAGTTAATTGTAAAGCTAGGCCAATGTTCTAGGAATGCTATACTGTTACGTAGCTTTACAATGGGATAATTTATAATTATATTTATTTTATATGTAACTTAATAATTTATTATCCTCTCTCTTTGAGGACATACACAAATATAATATACATGACTGTGCGCATGCACACACACTCACACTACACACACTCACATACTACATATACACACACACACACAAAAGAAAGTTATAATGAAAATAATAAAGTTGCCTGAACTTTGTTAATATTATTCTGAGTCATCCTTAAATTTATAGTGATATTTTGTTGATTCTTGAAGACAGTGCTTTGGTAAGTTGATGATTTTCCTTGATATATGCCATATAACAGTATAGAATTTAACAACTATGGATTTCCTTTAAAAAACAAATGTATTAAAAAAAACCTTACATTTGAGTAACAACTGTGCTTTTGTTTTTACCTGATTCAGGTTGAAAGTGGGGTTAATATTCCTTGCATTAAGTTAAGAAAAGTATCATAATAAGCAGTAAATTGTGATTTAATTGTGAATTATGTTCTTATCTGTTTGTAAAGTGCTGTTGTAATTTAAACTTAGAAAATTAAGAAGTGTATATTTTATTCAGGATTAAATTCTGCTTAATTGTAAAATACTGTGTACTACTTTCTTCACCTTAGGAACCTTATTTATTAGAAGATTTTTTTTTATAACATTAAATCCAATGGTAAGATTGTAAGTTTGAAAACTATTCACATATTAAATGAGTTTTAATTTTTTTAAACAATTTTGTATTCTACAGACTTTGTGTATTTTATTTGTTTAAATTAGCTTTTGGGAATTCTGAAAACTTTAAAGAAATGTATATTTTGTGCCAGTCTACAGCCGCTATGTCATTGAGTACTTGTTACAGACATTTGTTCACTGTAGAAATCTTTGCTCATAGGTACACTGTTTGCTTCCCCTCTCACAGCTGTAAGAGGAGAAGCAAGGGTTAATACACGTTACTTGTAGCTGGGAACATGACAAGACAATGGCAGTATACATATAAGCCACAGTACATTTCATTTGACAATCATCTAATGTCCACATTATGAGACTTGCGTCTGCTAAACATTGCCAACATTGACATCATTGTCGCCAACAAACAGCTCTCTCTGAAGAAACACAAACATACAATGTTTGATAATGTCTATGTTTTATAAATTATGTAAATTGTAAGTAACATTGTAATTGGGCTTTGCCTGTTATGTTCATAAACAAACAAGTAAATAAACCTCCTAACAGACAGTGGAATATAATGATCTTATTTGTGGTCAAAATTAAAAACATCAATTTTTACAACTTTCTTTATTCGGAATGTTGAAAATAGGACTGTTTATCATTTTTAAGTGAATAATTGCCCACTTTCCTAAAGTTTCTTTTGAAAATGTTTGTCAAATTGGGAGTTCGAAAATTTCTTCCTCCTATATACTTGATCCCATTTGGCTTGGATTTGTCAACATGTGAGCTCTTAAATTTGTCTAATTACCTCTAATTTGGAAAGTATGTATGTATCTAACGCATACCCACTTCACTAGTCTAATTTAGAAAATTTTTATTTCAATTCGATATGGAATATGTATAATGTATTTAAGCATTCGAAACTAGAGATGAAGGGCACTGATTCCATGTTTTAGTATTTCGTGTTCAGGCACAAATACAGATGAATCCAAAGTTTTTGTGTGTTTATATTGCAGAGTTTTGCTTTACAAATCTGGTATGTTTGGTTAG
Source organism: Periplaneta americana (assembly GCF_040183065.1). NCBI lineage: Eukaryota > Metazoa > Arthropoda > Insecta > Blattodea > Blattidae > Periplaneta > Periplaneta americana. The sequence goes on along the minus strand of NC_091123.1, from coordinate 84,138,253 downwards.
ATTTTGTTTATTAGAATGTTTAATATTTTCCCATTAATTAGGTCATATTATATCAGACGAATTTTACATAACCCATATTTCCATCGCTTAGAGTTATTTAAACGTTTTTATCTCGTCGATTTGTTTTTCGATATTAGCCTTCTCTTGCAGGGCATGCTCTTTGGTTTCTTTGATATGTTGTAATTTCAAAGGCTGACAGAATCTTACTTGGGGACTTGGTTGTTCCAAATAATATTCACTGAAGAGCTAATCATTCTCAATGTAATTGTAGTTGTTGCAAACAACATAGACTCAAATTCACTGTGGCTTACTGACTTGGAATATGAATTTCTGTTTTGTATAGTGCAGTGGCTTGCATTCAGAGTAGGCTAGATATGCTGTGCCTATTCAAGCTATTTTAATATTAATAATTATATTTAAAGGTATTACTAGCTTCAGAAGTTAATAAACATCCACGTTTATTTTATATAAAGTACCAATTCTTTCAAATCTAGTCTTAACTTAGCGCTATGTTGCTGGCACTGCCATGGGCTCTGCTGTAGTATTTTGTTCTCTGTGCAGTGTGCACCACATCCTGGTCCCCCAATGAGCCTTCTCTTGTCTTCTATCTTTTCTCTTTAGCTTCCAGTGCATGTGTGCTTGCTCTTTGTATGCAGCCATTTGCTTCGTTATATCAGTCTAGTAGGCGCTATGCAGGTGCACTTTTGAACATGTATTATTCTTCCGAGATTATTGGTGCGCAAAAAGAGAAGTGAATAGTGTTTTAGGTTTAATGTGAAAGTGTAAGTTGAAGTGTAAGTGTTGTATAATGTCTGAAAATAGCTGCATAACAGAGGAAATTCTGAAGAAGTCGTTTGATTGCTAATCTTTCACTGAAAAAAGCAAAATTGTGAATGCAGGAAGGTGTACTCCAGAACTGCCGGATTTTAAATTCAAACATAAGGAAAAGGGCAGGAAATATTTCCGATATTTTAATATAAATCAGTATGAAAAAAATAGTTGTCTGAGAGGAAGCTGCAACCTTATGAAGTTATATTGTTGGCCTTGCCTATTTTGTACCAAATAGAATGTCTGGAATAATTTAAATAACCTCTCCAATGCCATTATAAAACATGAATGATCACAGGCTCATTTGTGTTTGCTTGCCCAGCTGACCATTTTTGGGAGTGTTCGCATCGATACTTAACTTGATCAACAATTGGGGCAGATGTTGCCTGCCATAATGAAATGGTCAGGAAGAACAGGGAAATTCTGAAATGTCTTATCAATGATACTTGCTTTTTAGCAATGGACGAATTGTCGTGTGGAGGGCATAATGAAAATGAAAATTCAAATAATAATGGAAATTATGTTGAAGTTTTGAATTTGTTGAATATCTATAATGGTACTCTACAAGAACATCTAGAATCAGCCACAACATTTAAGGGCACTTCCAATCGAATTCAAAATTACCTAATAAATGCTATCTCTAACCAATGGCGCTCACAAGATTCAATCTCAGTGGTAGCAAGATGGTTAAAAGAATAGAGGAACTGGATGGACGAGAAGAGAGAAAATTGAACATATAAAATAGCTAGTTCTGAAATCTAAATTACCCTGCGCACGCATTCATATTTGAAGCACTCGCTTTTGTTGATTTGTTTACTGAAGGTTTGAAAAAACGTGTATCGAACTCATAAAGAAAAATTAAAAAAAAAAAAAAAAACAAAAAAAACCTTGTGAAAAATAAAAATCTCCCTGCGGGCACTCTTGTCTCTAACGTAATGATGACATCTATAAGTGATGAGATTTCTAAGGCCCAACATGTTGCACTTATTTTAGATGAGACATCTGACAGCAAAAAATCGCAGCTGACTACTAGTCTTAGATATGTTCTTGAGCAGTCTGCAGAGGTCCAAGAGTGATTCATTTCCATCTCCGATGTGATCTGCAAATGGATTACTGAAACATTTCATTGACGTCCTAACAACCTTTGACATTAAGGAAAAATTGGTTGCATAGACATATGATGGTGCAGCAGTAATGGCTGCAGAATCAAATGAACTTGAAACGAAAGTGTAAGAAATTTATCCTAGGGCTCTGTGCACTGTTTCAGCCATGCACTAAATTTTATGCTTTCTCAGAGTGTCATGAATGTGAATGAGTGATTCATTATTTTTCATATTTTGACTGGATTAAGATCATTTTTTTCTAAATGTACAAAACGCAGTCATGCCCTTTCTGAATATTCAAAGAAGAAAGTACCCAGAAATCCACCCATGCGATGGAGTTTCTCCTCTAGAATAGTGAATACTCTGAAAAAAAAAAACTGCGAATTGTTGATAGACTACTTTGAAAGTATATTTGAGGAACTCCGAAACAAAACCCGGTAAGTCTAAAAATCATAAATTTTCAGAAAAGACGAAAAACTTCTACCGCTTAAACTTGTGCATAAAAAAATTGAAAGAAACCACTGTTGTAAAAAGGACTCTTTCTTGATAACAAAATGACTAGCACTGAAAATCAGTTGCATCTAAATTAGGCATAATTGCAACTTAAAAAAAAATGATTGGATGGACTTAAATTTGTTTTGTTCCATACAGGTGGATAAAACGGTTTTTGAAATGGAAGTTAACGAAATACAAATATGTACTTTAGGAAATAAAATTTACTAAATCAAAATTAACTCGTACCAGTAAGTTACATGTTACAGTGATTGTTAATGAATTAATGATCCAAAATTTATGGCTATTATGCTTTATTTAGCTTCACAAGCAAATCAAAACACAAAAGAAAATGCTGTATCATTCCAAAACCTTTTTCCTTATCAAGATAATCACATATTTCATTTTCTTCTTCATTCTGTGTCGTTTTTCTGATAATCAACAATGTTTGCATAAAACTGAAGTTTTGGCATGTTCCTCCAGTCATCTCCAAATCTCTCTTTCAACATAAGTCCACATCAGCCTTCTTTGCAGTTTTCACATTACCTGGGCAAAATGGCATGTTCTAGGGCTGAGTCATATCTTCCACACGACAATGTCTCTTTAAGAATGATTTCGAACATCTAGAATGATCAAGTCGATATGACACATTCATTGTTACATTTACATTCGTTTTGCCGCCTTTATTTTTTTCTCAGATATATCGTTTTTATAGTAGTGATCCCTTCTAACTTATGAACTTTGGAGGTAAATGCCTTGAAGTCTTGAACTTTCTAATCTAGCCCCAGAATGGAAATGTTGTCCACATTACAACAGAAATTGTGGTAGTCTTCAGGCATAAATATTTCAGAGTGCCTTCGCAATGCTTTTTCTATTATGCCAAACACCCTACCTGTTGGGAGGATATGAATGGCCTCGACCAGGAAAAATCATACATATTTATGTCTTTCACAGATTGCGGTGATTTTTGCAGAAGCCACCACTAGAGAGCATGTATAAGAATGGAATTTCGATTTTGGCCTCCACACCTGTCTGGAACTAGCCTTTTAGTGGACACAGCTTCATCAAAATTCTGTCTGCTAGAAAATTTGTAAGAGCTGAAGCTACTTCTTTTGCTCCTCGGCTTGCCTGATTTTCAGTTCAGCAGTAAAAGTGAGGGGATTTGTTCTCAACATCTGTAATACAGAATGCGTAGAAACTAATCTACATAAAAGCCTCGCTTATTGCTAGTTTTGGCCATGGCTGAACCTGCTGTAAATCGAAACAAAGTGTGTAAGAATTTTGTGGAGTTTGTTTCAACATTTTGTAGAATTTCTTTGCTCTGACTTTGTGGACGATGATGCAGCACGAATTTCTTCCTTTTTCTTACCGCTGACGGAGGACTGCACTTCATGATGCATCCTTGCACAATATCTACATGTGTTGGTAGCAGGTGTACCAAATTTCAAGTTGAATTCAGTGGAAAAGATGATGTAAAAGAACCACCATTTTACTTTCAAAGAGTCTGACGCACTGGAATTATACATTTTGTGTAGTTTTCTTATACTGAGCTTTGAAAGAAGGTACAATCTCCTACTTTTTCCACAAGAGTAATGTCTTTCGCACGCTTTCAAGTTTCATATAAATGTAATAACAGATCTTCTCTTTTTTGAGACCATTTTGACCTATGATCGTCACCCCATCTTTCCTTAGTGAGCTTTCAGGCAGTGTGTTGGATGCTAAATGTTTAGTCGACATTGACCGATACCAAAGAGAACACAAAAGAATGAACAGACTGGAATCTCTTCGTTATTGGCACCTCTTACCTATAATAATAATAATAATAATAATAATAATAATAATAATAATAATAATAATAATAATAATAATGATGATAATGATAATAATGGTAATGGCAATAATAATAATTTATTTATTTATTTCTTTTTATTTATTTAGAATATTAACGTGCTAAACAACAGCACAAAGGCCAATTACAGTTTAGCACGAGATATAATAAACAAAACAAAACAAATGATGATGAGAAAGACTGACAGAAAATGGCAGTGAGATGAAATACAATCAATATAATAGTCAACATTAATCATTGACTAAATGCTAACAAAATAGATAGCAATATCTAACAAATAATAAAATATATTAAATAACTAGTAAGGATATATCATGCATAAGTAAAATCAAATCAGATCGTGCAAATTAGCACTTTTAATATACCTGGCTACTATTCTTTGACCATGAAAGCCTTTAACGAGAATTCTAAGATAGGTGTTACGTATGAAAGAATCACAATCAATGACACCATTAATAGCATTACTAAAGAAGTGTAATCAATATCCTGACGTCTCGAATACAGACTGGTACAGTTAAAATATTTACTAGATAGTTCATAATTTAAAGAGGAGTTCGGTACAAATCTGAACGTACAAACAGAAATGAATTTTCTTTGGATAATTTCTAGTTTAGCCGAATCAGTAGAAGTAATAGAGTTCCACGCAACAGATGCATATTCTAATAATTTAGACCTTACTAAAGCATAATATAGTGTAAGGAGTGTATCAGGAGAGGAAAAGGAATAAGTAATAAATCTAATGAGACCAAGCATTCTTAGTGAATGATTAAATAAATGAACAACATGGTCATGAAAGTACAATTTAGAGTCAAGATATATACCGAGTTCCTTTATACAGTCCTTCCTTGTTATGGCGGCATTCAATAGCGAATAGTTAAACTTTAATGTAGTAGTCTTCCTAGAAAAAGAGATAATGCATGTTTTAGAAATGTTAATTTTCATACCATTATAATCAGACCAACGTTGAATGCCATGAATATCGTTTTGAAGTAAATGACAATTAGCAAGACTATTAATTTTCCTAAATATTTTTAAATCATCAGCAGAGAGAAGATAATGGGAACTGATGTGCTTACATATTATGTCATTGATATAAAGCAAGAATAATAACGGACCTAAGGTGGAGCCCTGTGGAACACCGCAAAGAGTAGTGAAAGGATCAGAGAGAGAGTTTCCCAACCGAACACAAGATTGTCTGTTGGTTAAATAGTCTTCAAACCGGCTAAGATAGTTAATGGAAAGTCCAAACTGATCTAATTTACTTATTAAGATTTGATGAGGAACAACATTAAACGCTTTACTGAAATCAAAATAAATGGCGTCAATTTGGCATTGGGATTCAACTGTAGGCATAATATAATCGAGATAATTGACCAAATTCGTCGTTGTAGATTTATTTTTAGTAAAGCCATGTTGAGCCGGATTTAATTTAGATTGAACATAAAATGAAACATGTTTGTGAATAATTTTTTCAAAAATTTTTGAAAAGTTATTTAGTATTGAAATAGGCCTGTAATTATTAACAGTATAGCAAATAAATACTAGGAAATTCTATGTTTCTTCTGGAATTAATGATGTTTTTGTTTAGTCTTTTCCAATTATTTCTAATTGTGCTATTTCTTATTCTTTTTCTTCTCCATTGTTTTCTTTTTTTTTCATTATAACAACAATTTTTTGGTAAGCTTTGTCTTCTAGGCAGCCTTCAGTTGGAGGAAGCTGAATAAAATTTATTCGAAATAATTACCATTCTTAAATATCGGAATGACAGATGCTTCCTTCCATAAAGAAGGGTAAATACCCGTTCTAAGGCTAAGATTAAAAATAAATGTTAATAAAGGCACAAGAATTTGAGAACAACCTTTAATAATGAAATTAAGTATACCATCAGTCCCCATAGATTTGTTGGGCTTAAGCCTCCTAATGACATTCAAGACATCTTCACAGACAATAACTGGTAAACATAAGCAGTCAATAGTGATCGAATCACTAACAAATAGATGATTGAACTTTTTTTGTACTGATTTAAATTGACCAGCAAAAGCATTTGTGATCTTAGTTTGATCAGTGATGTGCTCCCCATCAATAATTAACTCAGTAGGTAGGTAAAGATTTAGATTTACGAAATGATTCTACATACTTCCAAAATTTCTTAGGCTCATTTTTCAAATTTCTATTGATAGATTGAAACCAAAGTAATTTGTCTGATTTTATCTTATTTTTTACTTGTTTTCTAAGGGAAGAAAAGATAAGATAATGATAATCAGATTTGAATTTTTTAAAATTCTTGTGAGCTTTATTTTTATTCTTTATAAGTAAACGAAGCGAGTTTGGAAACTGCATAGGATAAGTAGATTTTTTTACTCGTGATAAAGGTACAGCAATAGCAATAGCGTTATTTAATGTATGAGTTAATGAAACAACGGCCTCATTGACATCAGTAGACTCGTAAAGATTAGTCCAGTCATGATTAAAAAGAATAGTGTATAATTTCATATAATCATCCTGGGAAAAATTAAAATAGGATTGATTAGAAGAATAAAAAGGAAGAGATAAATTGACTTCAAGATTAACACAAATAGAAGGGTGATAATTATCTTGACGAACAATAGAATGATTAGTTAGGTAGGCCTAAACAGAACTATTAGTAACATTGGCGAAAACAAGATCAAGAGATTTTTATTATTCAAAGTAAAATTTATCTGATTTAAGCCAAGAAGACAAGAAGAAGAAAATAGATCCAGAGACTTAATTTTTACGTAATAATGGATGTTAGGAAGGCTACAACCAGATGCCCAGTCAATGCCAGGAGAATTAAAATCACCGAAAATAAGTACCGGTATTCTAAAATTATGTGAATCGAGACGCCTCCACTTTTACATTTATTAGTGTCATCATGCATTCTGTCAGCATGAGACACTGTATAATAATTAGGAAATAGATTGGTACTAAAAACAGAATCAGATAACCATGTTTCTGTGAGACAGATGATTGCATCATTATTGCATACTATATTTTGAAAAAATTCATCTACTTTAGTGTTAAGTCCTCATACATTTTGGTAATAAATCTCAAGGTGATTATCAGTACGAGTACTACACATGACAATATGAGAACATAACTAGGAACAGAACGGGGCAATTAAGCAGCCCTCAGATCAAACATTCGGATTATTAATAGCTTCAAAATATCTTTCCTCCACTGATATGTGGAAAGAAGAATATGTTTGAAATTTTGTTTTTAATTTTGTAACATTTAGTAAATTGATATTTATTTGATTCGCCAGAGTCGATTGTTGTGTCAGAGACCAAATCTCGATACAAACAGAGATTTGGTATTCACTCGTTCAGGGGCCATCTCAATACCTGTGGCATTGTGTGTCCCAACCCTAGGTTCGCGTTTCCGCCTTTTGTGAGTAACAACTTGAAATCCGTCAGGTAAGGAATCAACGATCTCAGTAATAGCCGGAAATAATATTTTTGAGACGCTTACAAATGGATAAATTATTATCTACGCTCTCGTGAACATGATTACTACATTCAAAACCCCTCTTACCATATATTTTACAACAAGACTGTTCAATTTTCCGAAATCGTGTTTTTGTTGATGTCGCCTCTTCATGGATGAAACAGACATCAATGAAGCAAGAAGCCTGTCTTGTTCCACTTTGTTGTGATGTGCATAAACCCTTTTTCTGGGCTTTATAAAACTATATGTGACGATTGAACAGCATTTGAAGCGCCCTTCCTTGTGACTACTGGGAGGTTCAAATTCGATGAGATCATGATCCTTATCATTATAATATCTAGAATAAAATTGAGGAGTCGTATATCCATAACATTTTTACGAACACTTTAACTCAGGACCACATTATTTTCATTTAATTTACAGTGGAGATTTAATTAAATATTGCACCTGGGTTCATATACTTTTTTTCGCCTTGTCTCCGTCATTCTTTTCCTCTTTCTGGACCCTGAAGATCCCTCTAAGACAGACACACTTCCCTCTTTGGCACCTACTACTAGAACACTATTGCGAGACTGACTTATTTTCTACGAATACAATTTTATTCTCTTGCTTAAATTATTAAAAATGTGTGATTTATACACCAACAATGATGCCATTACAGTATTAATAACATCGATATGCCCCCAGCATCAGATGCAGCTGCAACAATGAACTAATAAAATTATTAATATTATGTGCCACTGCAGAATAAACAGAATTCTATCATAGATTCAGTGTGGAATAAATATTTTCCTAAAATATAAAAACGATTTTTTTAAATTTTAGCCACAAAATCAGCACTTTATCCCACTGTGTAACGTCAAAAAATAGCACTGACTAGTGCACTCCTAAGCAAAAAAAAAAAAAAAAACTTCAATTCGTGCCCTAAATTAATTTATTGTTTTAAGAAGTAGTACGTACTTCATAAGAACAAAGCCTTAATTTACAATGAATGAGTTCTGTAATGACTATAGGAAGATAAGATCATCATCATCATCATCATCATCATCATCATCATCAATCATCATCATCATCATCATAAGTTTTATTATAATGTTTTATTTTTCAGAAGGAAAGATATCATTTATTTTTATAACTATTGTATAAAGCTCAAAATCCATTTACCGGTAAGTTGTAGTATAGGTCTATGCATTGTTATGTTTTCTTCTTTTTTTTTTTTTCTGAAGACAGTATTACGAGTTACATGGAGCTACAAATATTATTGCTCTTAATCGAAGTTATGCAGTAATCTGTAGTAGTAATCTTGTAACCTCGCTTTTCTTTGTTATAATTTTGTGGTTGTATTGTTGTCGACCTAATCAGGATGCGAATTAAGATTTCTGATAAGGGGGGGAATAGAATCACATAAAATTATTATTATCCTCATTCGATATGGCTCGACACTTGGTCACACTGAGTGGCTTGTTTTGCATCTTGATCGTAATAATAATATCCATGAGCAGGCTTAAGATAAGATGTGTAATTCCTGAGTTATTGATTGTTGTCAGCTTGTCGGTGTTGATAATACATCAATATTATTTTCTTTGCTTACTTTATACTTTATAAAGTACATAATGTACTAAAACAATTATATTTTGTGAGAGGGGGTAGAAGTTATCCCTGGCAGGGATGTTAATATGAATTATGAGAGGAGGATAACTTTCCAAAAAGGGGGGAAAACCCTCCCGTTAATTCGCACCCTGGACCTAACATAATACGATGACAAACAGCGTAGTTCTGTTGGTTGCACATTTACCTACTGATCCTGAGCTGTGCTTGGGCATTGGTTTGATTCCTTTTTGGGCTGATTACCTGGTTGGGCTTGTCCGAGGTTTTCCACAACTGTGAGGCATGTGTCAGGTAATCTATGGCGAATCCTCGATCTCATCTCGCCAAATGACATCTAGCTATCACCAATTCCAATGATGCTAAATATCCTTGTATTTGATACATTGTTGTTAAATAACCAATGATAAATCATACAAACACTTTCGTGACTTTGGGTGAGTACTGCACAGGTTCTTTATCCAAGACAATGCCTGACATAACATGAGAATGGAAAAAAATCTGTGCTGTAGCTGTCTTCGAACTTACGACTATAGCTTCCGTGTAACATTAACGTCGCATACATTGAGGCCAGACATAATAATTATTTTACTAGACACGTCTTTTTATTACCTGGTTACATCCTGATGTTTTTCAGTTGTATGAGACGTGTAAGTTCGAAATTTTATAATATTAATTCAATGTACACTCTTAGAAAGAATTGATGGAGTGACTGTTGGTGAAAAAGTTTATGTATTGAAGAGCGATCCACACCAGTAACACATTTGTTTGAGTGCTGTCTCCTTTGAGTCCAAATCGGCTCTCTTTGTGTCATCTCTGTACTGTCAGCTCTGGTGGTGCAGTCAGTAACATGCTGGCTTGCAACATTGGGGACCTGGGTTCAGTTCGTGGTCAGGAGGGGATTGTAATTTTTTTAAAATAACGTCGCTAATTATTATAAATGTTACCTGTCTTCATTTAATCTTATTTAAAAAAAGAACTGGAACAACTTATTCAACACCTGTGGGTTAATACTTGGCCCGACTAAAATAAAAAACTAAGTATGTATATATTCATTCATTCATTCATTCATTCATTCATTCATTCATTCATTCATTCATTCATTCAGTGTTCTTCCCAAGGGCAGGTCTTTCACTGCAAACTCAGCTTTCTCCAATCTTTCCTATTTTCTGTCTTCCTCTTTGTCTCCTCATATGATCCATACATCTTAATGTCCATCATCTGATATCTTCTTCTGTCCCAAACTCTTCTCCCGTTCACCATTCCTTCCATTGCATTCTTCAGTAGGCAGTTTCTTCCCAGCCAGTGACCTAATTCTTTTTCCTCTTCCTGATCAGTTTCGGCATCATACTTTCTTCACCCACTCTTTCCAACTCAGCTTCATTTCCTATTTTGTTCATCCACTTCACACATCCCATTCTTACTACAGCAATGTCAAGTTAATACTAGGTTATGCACAGCCCTACTGGGATCATTTATTTAGGAAATTTGTGTTTCGACAGTCCTGTTAAATACCATAATATTTCTTTGGAGGCATGCTTAACAATAATTGTTAATAAAAGTTATTTCACATTAAACACAAACAATTTGAAATATTACTATATTGTGAATGACACTACTCATTCATGAATAAATGCGCATTAGACTATATCCTGACATCTTTTCAAAATGTTTATAATATATTGACGAATTTTTCAAAATAAAACTAAAATATTTCAAATTTCTTGTTTTTACGCACATATACAAATATCTGGGATTATCCTTAGTCGTGAAAGTTTCATTTTTTTTTTTTAATTTTTCTAGAAATAATTCCAATATCAGTTCTGCTGGAAACTATCCTCATAATGGACTATATGTGTTAATCTGTCAAACGTGATCTTCGCCTAGTTTTGTTGTGTTAAAAAAACGGTAAAATTTTTTAAATTGTTAACAATACAGCGTTATAACTTCTAATTAGATTTTAAATATTTTAGTAAAATTTTGGACTACTTACAGTTTCAATTATTTTTATAATAAGCAGTCATTTTCATCATATCATCTTCCACGACGTTCTTGTATTCATGATAATAATAAGATGCAATGAATGAGAACAATTTCATGGGTTACATTCAGCTCTTTCATTTTATCTATGACACGTACCAATCAATTCTGGCGTCCAATCATCACAGCAGTACCATCTGTTGTCATAGAAATCAGTTTATTCCATCGTAAACCCATATTTTTCAGAGCCTCGTCCACACATCTGAAGATGTCTAGCCTTGTCACTGTGTCTTTCATTGCAACTATTGGTACCTAATACATCCTCTGTAGTCTTAAGAGTTATCCAAGCCTCTTATGTAAATAGCCAACTGAGATGTGTCACTAATACCTGTACTGTCCTTGGCTGCTAAAGAATGTGAAATAAAGCTCTTATGGATACTCACAAGGTGATCTTTCGGATTCGTCGCATAATTGTAGATGGTAATGAAAATAGCTTTAAGCTCTGGAACCAGATCAGGACAAAGTTTCTTGGCAGCCATAAATAAACATTGCGGCACTATACACGAAAATTACTGTATATCATGGTTGGATTCAAGGCTTTAAAAATTATATAACATTTTAATCTAAGGTAAGTTCGCCAAATAAGGCCATGCTAAGGTTTGCTTCGCTGGGATTTGGTCCTTCCTCAATTAATCTCTTTCAGATTTAACACAATTAGATATTTATTCATGAAGAAATGGAAAACATATAGCTTTACTGTTAAATTGTATTATTTGTTACTAAAAATGTCAACAAAAGGATAATTGGCCTTATTAGGAACAGAGATTCCAAATAAGGCCACCTCTGAATTTTCAAATTCTAGAAGTAAACAGTTTTGATAAAATTTTCAATTGATGGAACAAATGATTGAATAAAATATATTTTATTTAATATAATAAAGAAAACTGTAATTCACTGAGAAAATTGTCTTTACACTATGAATAACATAAAACGTTTCAAATTATATCAGAACTCAATCATTTTCACATTCTGGGCACTCAAAATATACAATTTTCTGTTGTTTTGTGATCCCAACACAATGTCCATGCACATAATTATCTGCGGCTAGTTTCACACACTGATTACGTCCTCCTTACAAATAAAGCAGTACCACTTTAAATTAATTAATTAGATTAATTAAGTAAATAAATAAACAAATACAAATACAAATAATTAGTGCAAAGAATTCAATGAATCGTGTGGTTCTAATAAGTCCATCGCTTGTTTTATTTTATTATGTAAAACAATCCTAATTTAAATTAGATTATAAAACAATTTTGAGATCTTGGAAATAGATGAAATATACTGTAATGATATACATAACACACCAAATTTTCTGAAATATAGGCCTGTAAGGAGTTTTAAACAAAGATGCACTTCCCGCGTGGTAGTATCAACACAATCAGGCTCGGCCACACAGTTTTCTTCTTCTATGAATCCACTACAACTGACAACAAGTGAGTGATTGATATGCGTTAACATTTAGCATAGCATGCGGATGAGGAAGATGCTGCCCTTTATCACCAATATTTGACAGGTCTTCGTAAAATAGTAATTGGACATATTGGTCTACATGGCCTTATTTGACGCACTTACGTTATGAGCAGTGGGGCACAAGTGTGTGTGTGTGTTTTTTAAAAGGTCACAAGTGTTTGCTAATACTAGAAACTACCTTGAAGAGCTACCATCTAGTTAATTTATAGATAATTCGGTGTTAAAAGAAAACATAAACTTATTATTCTTTTTTTCATATTTATTAAATAAATTGATAAGATATAAAAATATCCCTCAATAAACAAGAATTCCATATTAAACAGCTTTATTTGTATAGCCTACTTAATTTAATTTATGTACAGAGCAGAAACTCCAAAAGATTTGTTAGGAATTTACCGAAATATATCATACTAGGCATGTTAGAGTCTAAAGTCATTGTGGTTTGTGTGTTTCTACATCAGTAAATTTCTTGGGATCATATTTTAATACACAATAAAACTCGTATTATCAGGCCCCTCCAATTCCCATACGATAACCGAAGAAAGCGTCCATCAAATAAAGAAGAGCAGTGAAGAGGGTGAGACACCCCAATGAGAGACCGGCATTCTTCTCATTGTTGATAAGGCTTCCTAATTCAGCTCGCAGTCGGTCCCAATGGCGTGGCTCAGCTGTGATTGGGATGAGGCCTACACTGCGCCAGAAGTCCACTGCTATGGCACCGCTTATCAGTAGCAACAAAGCACCAATGCAGTTAAATATAAATTCCTGCAAAATAACAAAACAGTGTTTGAGAAGATTGCATCATGAAAACTAAAGTACCGTATAGTTTATGTATGTTTACGTGCTAAGATATCTCATTGTTAATGTAAATTCTTGTCAATTAATTTAATTAGGTTATGAAAGTTTAAAGCAACTAGGGTTGCGAACTTTTTTCAAGAAAATAGAAGAGACTAAGGAATCAACAAAATTGCACACTGAAAATGGACAAATTATCCAGTTCCGTTCTAAAAAACAACTTTATTCTACACTTTGGCAGCTAGACTTAAATTTAGATTTTGTCTCGCATAGTAGTTGAAGTCGACTGCAGTTTGCAGTTCTTATTTGGTTAGATCAGAGCCTTCTTTAGTTACAAGCCGGAGCATGGGTAGGTTTGGCAACACAGAGTGGAGGCGGGCGGAGGCGAAATAAAGGCATGACGTTTGACGTTTTAGTGCTTTGATTTCGTTGTCACATGTACATTTTCGACATTAATTGACACAAAACTAAGTGCATATGATCAAGATTCAGCGTATTGATGTACGTAATTTATTACGCAATCCGAAATGGTATTTTATTTGAATTTCAGAATACCGCCTAAGTACTTGCATACAGCCACTTATAACTTCAAAAAAATTAAAATCGTACGTGTTTTCAATTGATGGCACTAGGGAAAATAAATAAATATTTAAAGAAATGTTACTTCTACCAAAAGGAAATAAAATAACGACGTACTTTTGCAATACCCTATTCAAATCAATTAACCATTATGTGGCTATTAAATTGACAATGTTTTGTCGCTTTATGTTGTTTCACCTCTGACGTGAAAGGTCTAGAATATCATATAGGCCTACATTTTAATTCCATGTGATCTGTCGTGCTTTTCAATAAATATTTCCGATACCCAAGAAGCCTGTTTTAGTTTGAACCTCGCCAGTCATCTTAACAATACTATTATCCTAAATTATTTGTTATAAATTTTTAAAAATATAATTTTAAATAGGCCAAGACCAAGTATAAAGATCTATGAAAAAAATTAAGAAAAATACCTTCAGCATACGTAACAAAACACATCATTATCTATTAAGTATGTGCCAATTAGCGTAAACTTAGTGAACTTTAAATCCTGTAAATACGAATTGAAAAGAAACATGTTTGTAACTAATTTATTACAAAAGGAATAATATTAATAAATAAACCTTATAAACCAACAAAGTGAGTGTATGCACCTACAAATTATAGATAGTTCTGATGTATAGCAGGCATTCCGAATCTTCAAAACTGCAACTTATTTTATGGGATCACAATACAGCTGTTTACAATGAACTTGAAAATCAACGGCGTAACTTTATTGATACAGCAGGCGAGACCCAACAATTTGGCTAGAATTCTGATACATCACAAACCACAAGTAAGACTATAAAAATGTAGTTAATTTAATATTTACTTTGTCATCACTAACCGTAAAAATTTCCAAAGACTGCAACCATTTTTTTTTTAATTTATTGTCTTGATTTTATTGCCAACACGCACATAGTTTATAATACATCAATAATGAACGTTTGGTACGACCGCGAACATAATTCCATCGACACACACTTATATTGTAACACATTAATTTACATTGAAAATCGGCATTAGCACAAACACGTGTACTGTATGGTCGGCCTCCGGCTGACAGTTAATTAGCCTACAGTGTTGCCGACATATGGCTCCGGCTTGTAACTGAAGAAGGCTCTGGGTTAGATACGTCGTGTTCCTCTTCGAACATCTGTTCAATTAATTATTGTTCATGAGATGAAACACTCCCTTTGTATGAGCATTACTAACTACTTGGTATGTTTAGAATAAAACTCGCCAGTTTTTTTTTTCAAATTTATAACATTAAAATGATTCGATGTTAAACGAATGATCTCTAAAATTCATTTCTGGCAAGCATTACCTTTTACAAAGACTGCACATTTTAGTGCATC
Source organism: Periplaneta americana (assembly GCF_040183065.1). Taxonomy (NCBI): domain Eukaryota; kingdom Metazoa; phylum Arthropoda; class Insecta; order Blattodea; family Blattidae; genus Periplaneta; species Periplaneta americana. The sequence goes on along the minus strand of NC_091123.1, from coordinate 84,122,669 downwards.
TCAAAATTCATCATATAAATCATCATCATTCAAGGTGAAATCATATATTTCGAATTAAAATTTTTACATTATGCAAAAATAAAGAAGAAAAATGCTCGAAGAGAAGAAGAATACGGGAGCCAGGAGTCTCTTAAAATTAGGCCAAATATGGGAGATCCCAGGAAATATGGGATAGTTGGTAACCCTAAAAGCAACTGTCATATATATTATCAAGTTAATTATTGTTAATATGAAGATCTTTATCAGTTTTCATATTTTGTCAGTTTTTTATTATAATAGTGCTAAAAGCCAGTTCTAATGAGCAAAGAGCCGAGTAAGACGTGATTGGCAGCAAGCCTGCTAACTTAGCAAAGTGAAGTAGTATGCAGAAACCGTTTCATATTGAAGTGAAGGATCTGTTGAGGATGGATACCACAAGTCTAAGGGAGACCATCGATATTATTAACAGTAAACTGAAAGATCTACAAAAGGAAAACAAATCTATTAAAAAAGAACGTGAAATATTTAGAAGAAGAGAAAAGGAGGAACAACCTAACCTTCTTTGGTATTGAAGAGCAAGTGAAAGAACAGTCTTGGCACACGTATGAAGTGATAGTGAATGTGTGCTGGGAATGGTTAGGTATTGGCACTGGAAATGGACAATTGAAAGAGGTGTATGGAATGAGAAACGGGAAAAATAGGCCCATCTTGGTCAGATTGGCAAACGGGACGATTAAAGAGAAAATTATGGATTGTAAGAAAGCACTGAAAGACTCGATTATTAGTACAGAGGAAGATTTTGAATACTAGGTGAGGTGTAGAAGGAAAGTGTTAGTGCCGTTTATGAAAGCAGCTAGGAAAAATGGACTTACTTACTTACAAATGGCTTTTAAGGAACCCGCAGGTTCATTGCCGCCCTCACATAAGCCCGCCTACGCAAGATTAATCCAATCTCTATCATCATATCCCACCTCCTTCAAATCTATCTACGTCTCGGCCTCCCCAAAGGTCTTTTTCCTTCCGGTCTCCCAACTAACACTCCATATGCATTTCTGGATTCGCCCATACGTACTATATGCCTTGCCCATCTCAAACGTCTGGATTTAATGTTCCTAATTATGTCAAATGAAGAATAGAATGCGTGCAGTTCTGCGTTGTGTAACTTTCTCCATTCTCCTGTAACTTTATCCCTCTTAGCCCCAAATATTTTCCTAAGAACCTTATTCTCAAATAGGAATTCTCATAGGAATTTGTATTGCTTTCTTTCAGACAACGTTCAGTTAAGTGTGCAGTGTGAATGCCGATGTCAACGCGTTTCGCAGCTAATACTGTGTGACTTGTTTTTGGGGACTTAACTACGTCTTTAGATATTTGGATACAAAATAAGATAAGCTGAACACTGACCGAACCTAGAATATTACCTACTTATAAGTTGACAAGCAGTGATATAAATATGTACTCATTCATTCATTTAGTGTTCTGCCCAAGGGCAGATATCTTCTTCTACCCCGAATTCTTCTCCCGTTCACCATTCCTTCCAGTGCATCCTTCAGTAGGCAGTTTCTTCTTAGCCAATGACCCAACCAATTCCTTTTCCTCTTCCTGATCAGTTTCAGCATCATTCTTTCTTCACCGACCCTTTCCAACACAGCTTCATTTCTTATTCTGACTGTCCACTTCACACGCTCCATTCTTCTCCATATCCACATTTCAAATACTTCTATTCGCTTCTCTTCACTTCGTCGTAATGTCCATATTTCTGCCCCATACAATGCCACACTTCATACAAAGCACTTCACTAATCTCTTCCTTAGTTCCTTTTCCAGAGGTCTGCAGAAGATGCTCCTTTTTCTATTAAAAGCTTCCTTTGCCAATGCTATCCTCCTGGCAACAGCTCATGTTACTGCTTATAGTACACCCCAAGTATTTGAAGCTGTCCACTTGCTCTACTGCCTCATTTAGAATTCGTAAGTTTATCTTCTGTATTTTTCTTCCTATGACCCTGCTCTTCGTCTTATTTGCATTTATCTCCATCTCATACTGTTTACAGCTGTCATTTAGATCCAGTGACATATCCTTTAGTATGATTTCCATACTGTATGAAATTATGAAATAAGACTTACATGAGAAGCGGAAAAGAACATGGGTAATAACTAGACTTCGTTGAATTGCCACACGCAGCATGCAATCAGGTTGCCGATGTACGGTAGTATAGAGGAGGTGAGCGACCGCCCGGTCTCGTATATAAGCAGTTCATGTTAAGAGTTGTGACCGGTCCAAATAGATGGAGCAGCTACAGCTAATGTATACCTATGTAAGCACGTCACAGTCTACTATACACAGTCGCGAAGCTCAATATGTAGTAAAAATGCAAACATGGGTAGTTGCCCACCACTAGGATCGCTACTATCGCCTCATCATCGCAGATCTCTCTCCCAGCAGACGAGAAAATATGTTACACTTTCGTTGTGTTCTTTTGGAAAAATTAACACCTTCCTTCCATTATTGAAATATTAAATGCATAAAGTTAATTTATTATTTTAATGAAGTATATTAAATTCCACCATAAACTCGAAGATACCTGCAAGAAATAGGTTAATATTATTTTTATTTGTGCAAAACGAACTGAAATTTACTATAATCGCTTCACTCATTCAAGATTATAGCGATAATTAACTATGAAACCAATAAATATTAATTTGCATTTCCCTTTACAACAATAATAATGGAAATATGAATTAATGGAGTAACTTACGTGTACCTGTTCTTGTAGTGTAGGCTTACGTAGTTAACAAAGTGGGATGAGGTTAAGCAATTGGAAATAAAACGTGATCAATAAATTTCATTAAAACAAACTTAATTTTTCTACGTCTCTAGTAAAATATTATTATTCCAATTATTGTATTTTAGCAATTAACATTTTCATTACAACCAATAACGAACATTTCACACGCATCAATGTGAAATACGCAACGAGCTAGCACTCGATGGAAATACGACACAGACCAAAGTCGACCGTGGACAGTCTATTGTTTCTAGTTGCTAACCGCTTGGAGCGCTTTATCACGAGATTTGCAAAAAATCACCTCAAGCTTCGCGACTGTATATAGTAGACTGTGAGCACGTCTTGTTTTTGCATTACTGTGGTTGGAATAGTCAAAGCTTAACATTTATTCAGTGCAGACAAGAATTCAATCAAACATACTACAATGAGAGTGTTGCTGTTCCAAATAATTGCCCTTGGAATATCCTTACCCCTGGAGCCAGTCTTGACCCGTTGGGGAACGTGGTTGGATGCTGTTAATTATTATGCAGAACATTATGGCAAAATAATGGAGGTATATAATTGATGCATTGGATAGCACAGACAGTTCCGTTGTTGCAGCTGTAAAATCATTGCCTTCTGAACAGCTATTGGAAGATATTTTGTTTATTGATTCTAATTTAAAAATCGTGTCCAAAAGCATCATCCTGTTAGAATCGTCTAAACTACAACTTCTCAGAAGCCCTTAATATAGTGGATAAAGTATCACAAACCGTTATCCAAAATAACAATTCACCAATTTCAGAAAAAGTGAAATATAAGTTGAGAAACATTATTGCTAAAAATTCTGCCAATTCACAACTTCGTATTATAAATGATGTACTGTCAGGTCACGACAAGACGTCTGAAGTTGGTGTACTAAAAAGTAGTGACTTCCCGTTCTTCAAATATGTACGTATTACATCGTGTGATGTTGAACGTACATTTTCCCAAAATAAAAACTGTTTAAGTGACCATCGGAGGAGATTACTTTGCAGTCGCTCAAAATGTACGTAACTCTTCACTGCAATGCACATATTCAAGGATGATGTGAATATCTTACATTAAATTTTAAGAGTAATATATCTCATTATAAAATAATTGTGTATTTACATGTTTAGACATTTCCTACTTCAATGATCATTCATTATATTTCTTGAATGCAGAATACAGGTTTTATTGTAACCACAGTATACTGCTCAGTGTTTACATTAGAGGCATACTCCTTCCTTTGCACGCCCCCTTCTCATACAGTCTATACCGCGTGCGCAGTAAATCTTGTGATTCTCGTGGCAATTCCACGAAGTCTAGTAAGAACAAATAATACAGACAACTATTCTCAATTTTTAATATTGCTCGTTATTAAATATCCAGCATCGGAAGAAATTTAAAATTTGTATTGTGTCTCATTTTATTTTATGGCATCAGAAAATAAATTTTAAAATATATCATTATGGAAACTTACCTTATAAAATTGACTTCCGTTCAGTGTTTGTGTAAATATTAATTTCATAACTTTTAAGCAAAAGCGACGAAATACTTTTATATTTCACATTTAATCATGCATGCATACATGTATAATAAAAACGTAATGGAAGAAAAATATATTCAACTTGGTAGATATTGAAAGTTGCATTTAAAAGTTTAAATAAAAAAAAGTGAAATATAAGTTTTTAGTAGGATTGCTGGTTACTCTGCTTAAGATAACTATTTAATTACCAAATTTCTTGTTATTCTTCAGAATAATCTAAAGAAAGAAATATAGCCTATGCCGATTTTACAGAAATGAATTTCATATTTACCATTTTACGTCTCTGATTGCCAATTTCTCCCAAAAGATACCCCAACAGCAATACTGGGCTTATGATGAGGTATGCTAAACACACTCCATGGCCGAGTTTGTCTGCGTCCACTGAAAGTTTGTGAAAGCTAATGGGGTGGCCATGACGTCCCAGTCTCGCAACAAGAGCTGTTGTGAACAGAAGTCCCTGCAAGAGAAGAAATGATCGTAAGTCAAGAAACAGCTTATGGTCTATGTAAGTTGACAGCACACGTATTAATCTATCTAATCCCCTATTGTGAGCCCCTGTATATATGCTACTTGTGGACAGTCATGTGAAATTGTTCCCATCAAGACTCGCTCCAAATTTTAATCCGTATCTGCATGGTCCCTAGTCGTACCAACATACGTGCAGTAATCTTTAATAGTTTTCCAGAACTCTTTGCATTTACTAAACATAAAACCTGCAACAATCTATGTGAGTAGTTCTATAGACAAACCAAAGACTTAGGTCCTTTAATAATTTTTCTGATAACGCTTTGAACAGTCTGTGAACTGTATCGCTTTATGTCTTTGAACTCACGTGAGCTTGACTGCGTTAAAATCAGTTTCACGAGTGACTCGCAGTATCCCATCGCACAATAGGAAATTCAACAACTTTTGAAGTTATTTCACTGTCACCTTTGCGGTGGCTGAGTGGTCAGACTTCCGGCCTATCAGCAGGCGGCCCGGATTCGAAACCCGTCAGATCTGCAATTTTTCATTGAAAAGTCCGTAGTGACACTTGTGGTGGACGAGCTGGCCTTGGGACGAGTGGAGTGACTTGCTCGAAACCTGGGTACGCAACGAACCTTAGTGTAGTCAGCCAGTGTGGGTTTGGGAGTGCGTCTAGCTTGAGGGTTAGCGCAATAGATCGTAACAGGTCGCAGTGCTGGGCAACAGTGTCCCCCTTCCGTAAATTTCATTCTAATTCCATACTTCACTGTCAAAAGTAGTCATCTTCGGTGGTCTAATGGTTACCATGCTGGCTATTGAATTTGGAGTTCTCAGTTTCAAGCCCGACCTAGGAATTTGATTTTAAAGGATGGTAAAATTTGAACGTGATTTCCTCCGAATGAAGTAAATTCGCGGGCTCCGTGTTATAGACTTATGGCTAGGGTTCGGAAATTGAAGACCTAAAAGATAATGTTGCAACTTAGTATAGTTCAAGCTAAGAAAACATTCCCTCTATCTCAGGTAGAATCCTCGTTATCACTAGGTATTTTGTTACGCCAGGTGAACATTGACTCCGAAATCTATTCACAATTTTTTGACAATAAACGTAAACAAAAGGAAGATTACAGTATCCTCCCCACAGGTAACAAAATCTGTGGGGCGGTTTACACAAGAAACAATTCTTTTCATTTGAAATATCATGTGTTGAGCAAAGACTCTTTGAATTCGAATGAAGTGTAAACCAGACGCTTACCTTACATATTCTAATTATATATGCTCACTGTCATTTTTAACTTTTAGATCTTCAACTTCCGAGTCCTACTTATGGCACTAAATGAATCCTGTCACCGTTAGAGGGGCCCAGGAAAATTTTGTCTACCATTTCTGACCTATGCTGAATAACTTCTGCAGTTGAAAGAGTCGTTAAATAAACTACTGCAGCTGCCGCCGCCGCTACTACTGCTACTGCTACTACTACTACTACTACTACTACTACTACTACTACTACCACCACTACCACCACCACCACTACCACTACTACTACTACTACTACTACTACTACTACTACTACTACTATCAAAACTACTGTGTCCGGGCTAGAGGTATACGAGTGCGTATTATACGTATAACAATTTAGAATGTCAGAACTATGCAGCATACTGTATTTTCTCAAAGTAAAGCTCAGTCGACAGAAAATGACTCCGACATTGGATCGAACGTGAAAGAGTTACGGCAAAAGTCAATGTCTAATTAGGAGTGCATGAAAATAGTATCATTCGTTAATTCCTTTTGTGGAACCCTCAGTGATGACGAGACACATGTATCTTGGCATGTTGTAGAATTTGCTCTTCCACAGATTTCGCCAGATTTCACATTTCAGCAGGATGGTGACCTATCACTCTTCCATCGACATGTTTATCACGTTTTTTAATGTCGTTTTTCCGAAAAGTTGGATCGAAAAAAGGTGCCCAAATGCCTGACCACCCAGATGCCCGGATATGAGACCTTATGGGGATTTATCAAAGGTTTTGTGTACAAGAGACAAGTTCGAGATGTGGACGATTTGAAAGAGCGTATCGTTGAAGCAGTTGCGCTAATAACGCCTCAAATGCTGGTAAACACTTGGCAAGAGCTTTAGTTTCGTTTTGATATGTGTCGAGTTACTACCCAAATTGCAGTGTACTAACGTACTTGAAAGCTTTTTGAGTTACTCTGTACAATATAGGAAAAAGATATTTAATAAACTTTATGGATGCTAAGATATATGTGTGTATTATTGGAGACCTCTAGCCCGGACATCTAATACAGTACCGGTACTGTATTGAATTATCTCATTTTATAACCCTTTTCAGAAAACAATTAGAATGAGATTCTATGTGCAAATAGGTGATTGTGAGTCAGTTATATATTCAGATATAGGACACGTAGTGTATGCATTATTTTAAGGGGAGTGGGTAATGATGCCTTGTTCGATTAAAAAATTTCAGTACAAAAATTTAGTTCAATATTTCAACCCTAGTGAAACAGAAAAAAATATTGAACTTTGTTTAATATTTTTTTCAATTTTTTTCAATGCACATATATTTTTTCTTGTGTTATGTGTGTGATAGTCTTAACCCGTAGGTCTACTATGTAGAACATAGGCTGCAGAAAACACTATAAAAATATCATGTAAATTGATTCACTAGTATAAGAAAAAAATGCACCTAAGTTTGAAAAAAATGTCAACTTATTGAAAACTGCATTTAATAAAAGAAGGAAATATGAAGTACATGCACTGCCAAATTTAAAGAGGCCATTTAAAGGGCTTATCTACAGACATACGCACACAATATTTATATTGTTTTAAAAGCAAGTTCTTAAATTTTTTTTAAATACAAAATAAAAAATCGGATTTTTGACCCCTAATCACTACCTGGTTCCCTTAAGTCATCTTCGTACATTACCGAGTGATAATATAAGAAGCATGGAGTAAAATACTTTCCATATGGTTACAATAATATTGTCAATACTATAAAACACGAATTCAACCTAATATTTCGGAATCGTTAATTTTGTGAAAAAAACCGGACCACATAACTAACTAGAGGGTAGTGTCACGTTACGTAATATTCATATTGTACTGTGCAGAGTGTCTGACTCAAGTTGTTCCTAAATTGTTTTAGGCATCACGCACAACACGACTAGGGGTGTACACACAATACTTTTCGCGTTGAAATTCTCTAACTCCTAGCGCTAGTATTTTAGCTTAAGTAAAGATTGAAAACAGTTAACATAATAAATAGACATAGGTTCGTTGGACTAATTGATACATTAATGATGCCTCTGAGTGAAGAAACAAACATTGGATCGCGCGTGGAATAGCTCATGGCTCTTAGCTACAGTGATGTATTAGTATGAATGTTTCGACTGCCTGAGAGAGTTCGATATTCGGTCCTTTCTTTCGTACTTCTTAATTTCGAACTTCGTTTCCAGGTGATTCTAGAATATTCTAATTAATACTACTTTAAAATGCAAGTACGCAATCCATCGCAATAGCATATGAACCAGAATGTTCCACAACAGCAGCTATAAAAGTTTGAATTCAACCGTCGGTAACCAATAAGCTCGGAACGGGAAAAGTGAAAGATAGCGAGAGAAGAATTAAATATAAGCTGTTCCAGAAAGCAAACTACGTCAACATCGTCAAATTCCCTGCGGGTTGTTATTATATGTCGTAGACCATATTGCCTGTCACAGTTTGATTCCAACTTTTTTCTTGTCTACCCAGATTTTGACGTTCTCATGGCAGTGTCGCTAGGCGTGACATATTAAAAATATATTGAAATAAACCAATAAATTGTGTTAAAATTCTGGGCTGCCTGTTCTTTAAGGATACGTTGCTTATTCCGAATGAAACAAAACAAATAAATTAATTTGAAGGATTACATTATATCATGCGTATTAAGAAAACAAAGAAAAAGAGCAAATGACTCGATAAAACATTATCCAAGACTGGAATAAACATTGGAGTGGAGAAAGAAAATAAATAATTAATAATAACAGATTGACAGCACGTGTTTAACACCAAATTATCATACCAAGACTAAAATTCGTAACATTCGCTTGATAATGTCAGTGAACGTTTTTTCCACTCCTGATTCCGCCTGCGAAACCATTAAATACCTCCCACATGTTTTGACTGTTATTTGGGCTGCCTAAGCAAAAAGACCCGCTTAAGGGTAGTCTATTGTATATGTACGTGAACGACCACAAATATTATCAGAAAATGCAGCCTCTAAATTTCTAACATTTTATAAGGAAATGAACTCACAATTGGACAAAAATTAGAAGGTACAACAACAAGACTTATTAGAACTTAAATGTCTTATAAAAGTATAAAAGAAGTTACTAATAATATTTTTAAGAATTCACTTTTTTCCTTTAAATTAAATTTTCAAATATTTAAACATTCTCACACATTATTTCATAACTCCACAACAATTAGAGACAGAATTCTGAAATATTGTACACTGATTTAACATTGTATTTATGCAAAAGGTAGATAACAATAATGCCCATTTTTTTGAAAATAGAAAAATTAGATCACAAAATATTATGTAAATTTTAATATATTTTATATATAACAAATAAAGAATTAATTGTATTAAAATAAACAGCTCCACATATCTGAGAATAGTCTACTTTTCAGAAATAAGTGTTTATTACATGCAGGAAAAATATTAAATATATCAGAGAGACCATGACAATGTTATGGTTACCAAATGATGTAACTGCAGCATTTATTTTGTTTTTTTTTTCATACTCTGATAAAACTGGTTTGAAAAATATTATTAGTAATCTTTTTTTAAATTTTTATCAGATATTTAAGTTCTAATAAGTCTTGTTGTGGTACCTTGTAATTTTTGTCCAATTGTGAGTTCATTTTCTTATTAAAAATTTTTAGAAATTTAGAGCCTGCATTTTCTGATAATACAGTATTTGTGGTCGTTCACGTACATATAGGCCTACCCTTAAGTCATACACAGTGTATATTCTTGACTTCTTGCTTACCTAAACGATTATCTTTAAAATTGACGTATATAGATTTGCATAGTCTCGGTATTAATGAAATAGTCTACTAAGAGAGTTACATTTCAGACCAATAAGGCTTTCAGGAGCCTCTTACACATGTAAACTACTGTTTCTACGAGGCAGAGGATTAATAACATAAACACTTCAGCGAACTATAAACACTAAAAAAAGTTACATTAATGGAGAAAATGGTGACTTTTTAGAATTAAAATTTGTTTTCTCATTTTATAGTGATTAAAGATTGAGAAGATTAACTCCGTACGTAGATGAAATTATTGGGGATCATCAGTGTGGTTTTAGGCGTAATAGATTGACTATTGATCAGATTTTTTGTATTCGACAGATATTGGAGAAAAAATGGGAGTATAAGGATACAGTACATCAGTTATTCATAGATTTCAAAAAGGCATATGACTCAGTTAGGAGAGAAGTATTATATGATATTCGATTAATTAAAATGTGTCTCAGTGAAACGTACAGCAGAGTCCGTATAGGCCAGTTTCTATCTGATGCTTTTCCAATTCACTGTGGGCTAAAGCAAGGAGATGCACTATCACCTTTACTTTTTAACTTCGCTCTAGAATATGCCATTAGGAAAGTTCAGGATAACAGACAGGGCTTTGAATTGAACGGGTTACATCAGCTTCTTGTCTATGCGGATGACGTGAATATGTTAGGAGAAAATCCACAAACGTTTAGGGAAAACACGAAAATTTTCCTTGAAGCAAGTAAAGCGATAGGTTTGGAAGTAAATCCCGAAAAGACAAAGTATATTATTATGTCTCGTGACCAGAATATTGTACGAAATGGAAATATAAAAATTGGAGATTTATCCTTCGAAGAGGTGGAAAAATTCAAATATCTTGGAGCAACAGTAACAAATATAAATGACACTCGGGAGGAAATTAAACGCAGAATAAATATGGGAAATGCGTGTTATTATTCGGTTGAGAAGCTTTCGTCATCTAGTCTTTTGTCAAAAAATCTGAAAGTTAGAATTTATAAAACAGTTATATTACCGATTGTTCTGTATGGCTGTGAAACTTGGACTCTCACTTTGAGAGAGGAACAGAGTTTGAGGGTTTTTGAGAATAAGGTTCTTAGGAAAATATTTGGGGCTAAGAGGGATGAAGTTACAGGAGAATGGAGAAAGTTACACAAAACAGAACTGCACGCATTGTATTCTTCACCTGACATAATTAGGAACATTAAATCCAGACGTTTGAGATGGGCAGGGCGTGTAGCACGTATGGGCGAATCCAGAAATGCATATAGAGTGTTAGTTGGGAGGCCGGAGGGAAAAAGACCTTTGGGGAGGCTGAGACGTAGATGGGAAGATAATATTAAAATGGATTTGAGGGAGATGGGATATGATGATAGAGAATGGATTAATCTTGCAAGGGATAGGGGCCGATGGCGGGCTTATGTGAGGGCGGCAATGAACCTTCGGGTTCCTTAAAAGCCAATTGTAAGTGAGTAAGTTATAATGATTAAAGCTTAAATGATATAAAGAAAAAATGGACTTTAACTATAGATTCATTATGTATTGTTCTTATTTTAAAAGATATTATTCTCCTTACTTTATTTTTAGGCATTTATTCTAGTCTGAGTTTGACCTTTCTCTTTTCTAGTAATTTTCAAACTAATATAGATTAGCCAGACACGTGGCTGGACTTCCATGTTATGGCGACAGAATGACTACGTTTCTAACGCTAGGTCATTGTAAGACATGGCATTCAGAACAGGCAATCCTCTGTCGACGTTGCTAGTGTTTGGCATAAGGCATCAAGATTGTTTTATGACGGGTTCGTTAATTATGGAAGAAGTACACAACAAATGCAATATGAGATCATTCTGAAAAAAGTGCTTGTAGAATAGATGTGTCTCCTCCTGAAGCTACAAGTATAACATTAATTCTACCCAATCTGTTTGAGTATAGAAAAAATTCTGTAGGAAAATTTTTTGAATTTCTATAAAACCACTATATGCAGACAATCTACGGTACTGCGATTGATTGAATAATGAAAGAGAGCTCCTGGCGGAATGATAGAAATATAGTACGAGGAATGTGGCTCAAAGCGAAATTTTTATTATTGAACGATCCCCAAGGAAAATATTTACGAAAACAAATAGGTACAATATATGTCATTATATGTTTTACTTATGAGTACTAAAGTTTTATATTAAACTAGCTAAAAGCACCCGGCGTTGCACGGGTTTTCCTTTCTGCTTCTGTTTTTAATTAAACTGCTTATTACATTTTCGGAAATCTCGGAAACCTAACTATACACAACCAAAACGAATTGCCTTTACTAAGCTAAGATTAATCTTCACTTAACGTCATTTACATGAATTGATGAACTCCTTAGCGAAATGCCTGCCAGTGTTAAAACTCAATTTAAACAGTTGTAAATCAGGCACCAAAAAGAAAACATGTCATCATGTGCCTGACGTTCAAGGTTTTTTTAAATTTATATATTTATTTGTTTTTATTTATTTATTCTGGTGTAGTTAAGGCCATTAGGCCTTCTCTTCCACACCGCCAGAAATACAAATAAAATAATAGAAAAATCAAACTATGAACAAAGTAAAACCCAACGAAAATATGATTCCTTTTCATCTTTCTGATCAGTTTCAGCATCGAATCAATATGTACATATATAATTTAATTTATATTGGAAGATTTTTTACCCCTTGAGCGCTGTACACCGACTTAATATCATACCCAGTTTTTTTTTATATGACTTGGAAAACTAGGTATATCTCACAAATTCAGAACATATTATATTAATTCTTATTTTATACACAGAATACAGATACAATATAAACTTGCAATAGGTAAGTCATTTTTGTAACATAAAGACTGATATTCTGAGAGACGTATAGGCTTAACAGTATTTTAGAAATTAAGAGATTGTTATTTCCACAACGCATAACATACTATATTTGCAACGTGATTATACATATAGAATTTCGCAGTAACATATTTTCGGACGTGAACAACAATATTTTGAGAGACGTATATTTTAGAATTAATACAATGGCATTTTCAGTCGGCTTACGTACATTCACATACTACGTTAGCAACATGACAGAAATATCATTGTATTGGTTTTTGATATGTGTAAAAGCTTTTTTTCCACTCCTTGTATAAAATATAGTCGAGGATGTGAAAACACGCAGTTTTTAAGTCAACTTTGAGGTACTGTCCTTGAGCTTCATTTTGATATGGTCATTACAAATGCTAGTCGCACTGAATTGCAATTGCATTAAATAGAATGGGTATCATAGCAATACGTGAGATAAAAACATCTTCTCCTTTCGTTTTTCCAGTTAATATTGCGACTTCTATTACATTTCGCATGAGTTCTTCACACCAATTCATTTGGTGCATAATTTTGGTGGGTTAATATTTCGCAATAGTACTTCTGGTTATTCACGATTAAGTAAATTATGTGGTAGCAATCCTTGTAGTTTGAAAGAATTCTAGAATTCAGTTGGATAAAACACAGCCTGCTCACTATCTACAACTGCATCGAGAAATTCATAATACGGTTCATAATGCGTAAAGATATTTATTGTACGAATTATCTAGTTTTAGCCTTCATGATGTGTACCAACAGTGTTATTCGTGTTATAATTTCCATGGCCTCGTGAAAATCGATGTTGAATACAAAAGACAATAATAAAAAACAATTGACTATATTTAATATTACACATGAATGTTTGATCGTATTTATTTCTATTTTTTTATTAATGTAACGTCCATTTGTACAATTTTAATATAGCCTATGTTTTTCTCCTGGTTATGAAGGTTAAATGTGCAAACTTTGGCACATATCGGTAAAAGCGTGTAGATTTGTATAGAGAACATACATACCCACATTCACTTTTATATATTAAGATTTCAGTATAATAAATTGTATGGTAATTTTGTTTGAGACAGCATAAATAAAATACTACGGATACATTATTTATGTAGTAAAACTCCCTTTATGGCGGGTTAAAATAAAATAACGTATTTAAAATAATGTAAATAAATTATCAAAATAAAAAAAAAAAGTTTAGTTTAGGTTCGAACTTAGGTCCCCATACATTAAAGTAATTCATCTTACCACAACGCTACAGAGAGCTACACATTTAACTGCTTGAATTTAAGTATTATAAATGTTTCACATTTGCTGTCTATTATGTTTGATTTTGAATTTATAAACACTAAATAAATATGTGTTTTATATCATTTTGTATTTTATATTATTGCCCATGACACATTCAATCAAGAAATCGTTCCTCATTTACGTAATGTTAATTTAATGTTATTTTATTTATTATTTCAATAACAATATGGCCGCTTTTACAACGGAAGAAGACGTGATTGGATACGTCAATAAAAGACAGTTGACTGTAGAATAGGAGGCCATTGTAATATAATACATGCCATTTCGTTCTAATTTTTATTGTTTTCAATAATTTAACGTCCATCTGTCCAATTTTAATGTAGCCTATGTTCTTCTCCGGGTTATGAAGGTTAAATGTGCCAACTTTGGCAAATATCAGTCAAAGCGTGTAGATTTGTATTGAGTACACACACATATATATATATATATATATATATATATATATATATATACACATACATACATAGCCACATTGACTTTTATATATAAGATATTCTATTCACTTCATGTGAAGTTCCATTCATATCTAGTATGTTTCACAAATTTGTATTCGAGTAAGATTTTTTTAGAAATAAATATTAGACACGATTTATTTTTGTTACTTAATTTTTTATATTATTACCGAGTGTTTTAAGCGGTACACATATATTCCGAACATCACAGATTTCGTTTTAATTTTTTGCGTTAATTTGAATGTTAATAATGTATTAGAATATTTAGATTGTGTTGTTCTGTTCCTTCTGTGTGGTGTTCCATATGTTTATGCTTCACAAATTTTGTTTAGAAGCAAATGATTTGCCTAACTAGATCATACAGCCTATGAATTATTCAAATAAAGGTCCATTTACTAAGGGATACTAGGACTTCAAAATTTCTACAATTTTAATTCGAGTTAGGCCTATTTCATGTTTAAACTGTTTATTGGACGTATTAATAAGATGTGTGCAAAATTTTCAGTTCAATCAGGCAAACATGTTCTATATGCTGTTTATTTATATCGATGCTATTTCTTTGAAGACAAAACTAAACTTTCTATAATTTATTTTATTAGAACATTTTTCACAATCGCTGCCGAATAATAACAAATGAACAACACCTATCGACGAATACGAATAATAACAAATGAATGACACCTATCGAAAAATACGAATACTAACAAATGAACAACACCTATCGACAAATACGAATAATAACAAATGAATGACACCTATCGAAAAATACGAATACTAACAAATGAACAACACCTATCAATAAATACGAATAATAAGAAATGAATGACACCTATTGACAAATAACAAACGGTGATCACACATGAAAATGTTAGCGTCCAAAAACAAATTATTTATTTAAATTAAAAATTATTAATAATAATTAATTTTTTTATTAAGATCGGCCAAAAAATTGCATGCAATATAAGTATTAAGTGCATAACATAATCTCGGAAATAGAGAAGATTCGACTTCGTCTCGTCTTCTCTAACTTTTCCTCGATTCTGTTATAATCCACTTACCACGCTTTTATCGCAATATACTATTTCAGAATACTAGTTTTACGTTGTGATCCGTCAAGCTGGTCTGCAGATGGTAGTACAAAAAGCTATATATTATGGTGTACGAAACGCACGTAGATGTAACATAGGATTAAGTCGTTTTTTTGAGTGCAACTGTTGTAATATAAAAATTTACTCGACTTACAATTTCTAGGAACTTGAGGATAAAACCTGGCTGCTTAAGCTCCTTGACGGAGACGGGGAAAACTTTACTACCCATGTTGCCAGTCTTCTCGTTCTCTGTCCCGATTCTCCAGTTTCACTCACTGTTCACTCTGGCAGAGCTGTGAATACACTGCAAGTAACACATCATCTCCAATTCTGACTTAAACTGTATGCTTGATCATATCCACACTTTGACATTTACTCCCTGGTGTGCATAAGCGACATACGTTCACTCACGAATAACTGTGAGTTGAGGAAATAATTTTCTGAAAATTCTTTTACCGATATATTCTGGTTTAATATACTTGGTAATTTATAGCTTTGTGACTAAAACTTAACATTTTGCACAGGGCCGGTGGTAGGAATTGTGCCCCTCCAACAAACATTTGTCAGGATCCTCCTCCCTGGCCAGTATTTTAATGAATGTCAACATTCTATGATTTAAATACAGTAATGAGACAACAAGCTAAAGCAATTTTATTACAATGTCCGTTAAAGAAGGAAATAACTCTTCAATAGTAGCCTATTTCTCAAATTTGCTGAACACATAATTACTATTGCAATAGTATGTAATTTTTTTGTGTTTGGTATTTATTTAGCTAGTAAGGAAAGTAAGTACAAATACAAAAATATACAACAAAAATGTTTCCAGCCACTACCGTAATGGCCAGGCTCGTGTACAGTGTGGTCTTAGCCAATAATATTAACTAATTCAGACCGACAACTAGCACACAAGAGAAAAAAGAAAGAGAAAAAGAGAGAGAAAAACAGATTTTATATAAATTGACATTCAGACAGAAACCAATGACATTCAATAAAAACATGAATATAGTTGACAGAAATAAAAAGATAAAAAATACACACATTTGTTAATATTATATTTAATATTATATATGACAAATAATTTATAAATTTCTTTTTTAAAAGATTCAATTTTAAAATATTTCAAATTTGAAAAATTATTTTTAATTTTATTATAAAGTCTTGGGCCGAAACTAGCACCATGTTTAAGTACAGCACTTGTATGACATCTGGGCTCAATCAGAGGGGAAATAGACTTTTGCCTTCGAGTATGATATTCATGTCAATTAGATTTATGTGTTATTTGATTTCTGTGGTATAGTTAGTAAACTATATTTATAAATTTCCTCAGAATTAATAGTACTTCAAAATCTGTATAAATTAAATTTGTTGGATAATCCATGCTTTTGGCCAGACAAATTTTTATTAATCTTCTGAGTAATAGAATTAATGGATTAGGTACAGATGATGCTACTCCACCACAATTTATTATACCACATTGTATTAATGATTGTACTAAAGCTAAAAATATTATTCTCAATGCCTCCTTAGTGATAAAATTTCGAGGTATTATGCATTTATAAATTGTCTTTGTTATACTTGTAGGCCTACACATGGAATGAATTTCTTTATCCCAACGTAAATGCTGATCTATAATCATTCCTAATTATTTAAGTTTTGTGAATATTTTGTGACTTCCTCTCCCTAGAAATGCCTGAAAATTGAGCTGGGCCTCCCTGGCATCCGCTCTTCCCCACTCGAGTGGTTTCCGTCCCCTTCTACGTGCGGCCCTGTTTGAATAATTTTTATTAATGATTTCCTACAATGAAATAGTTTTCTTCTATTTAACCAGATGTACTACAAATTAATGTGACAAATTGAATAATTCTGTGGCTCCCAGGCAATAGGTGATATAAATATAAGTTTTTGACGAAAATGAAATTTTGTGATATGTTGTGCAACCTGACGATATCTTTATTTTGGCAAAAGATGACAAACATATTTCTATTTCAAAGAAATATGGAGCGCATTATCACAAACGTCTCCCTGAGGGCAGAATTCGGAGTACCGACATAAAGGAAGAGGACGGGCATAACTGACGTAGTGACGTTACAGAAACATACGAAAAGACGTCAATCGTGTGAATATTTTCCATTATCTTCTACAGATTCTGTTGTACTATTGTGCATGTCGAAAATTTTTTTTGGATCGAATACACTTTAAACAGATCTTGTAAACAAAGATAAGGCTCAGTACGATAAATATTTAATACTGCTGATATTTTCTAACAACAGTAAAATATTGAATGATATTTTAATGTTCTTCCGAAGTTATTACAATCCTAATTAAGTAATTAGTAACGCCATGCGATAGAAATCGCATCATAATAGTCTATCACTGTGTTTCAAATAATATTTCAAAATATTGTAGGCTTGTCTCTGAAACGATGCTTTGTTTTAAAAGTGTTATTTATATTTTCTCTTGCAAATAGCCGTATCTTGCACTACCTAGCATTTCACAGAAACCTTTTGAATGTGTATATGTAAAATTATAATTCAAGAAAGATTATAAACAACATGATCATTCTCAGCATAATAGAGAAGCTGTTTGAGTATGTAAAACGTTTAATGTGAAAGTACGTGCCATCTTATATACTGTCGATAATTAAATATTGAATTAGGTCCTCATCTTTAAGAAGTAATTATTTTTTGTCTAAGGGTCCAATAACAGTAGCGTATATAGGCTGCAATGAAATAAAATATTAAATTTTTAATAATTGATTTTATTCCACATTATTTTTCCGCTTATCGTTTCGTTTATAAATCTGAATCTGTCTCTATATTGCAAACGTTTTCATATGGATGTTGAACATGCACACACCAATTCTGTCCAAAACTAATTCCGACCTGATAAATGGCGCCTTTACCATGTTACCATGGCAATCATTTAAATCAACCAATCACGAGAGATGCGTAACCATGGTAACGGGACGGTGTTGCCGTGTGTATGTTTACAAGTTGCACGTGAATACCACGGTCTAGTGGTGAATACAGTGCCCGGGATTATTTTGAATTGGCTGGTTAGCGCTTGCTTTGCGTGAATTAAAAATATTATTTAGTTGTATTATTGTTTTAGTGTCTCGATAATTATTGTGTTTAAATTATATTAGACGCATTATCTTCGATGTTATTGGTGGAGTGTGTGACTAGTGTGTGTTTTCTAGTTTCTGCGAGATTTTCTAAACAGGTGACTTGTGCAATGTCGGGGAAGGAAGCAGAGGCAGGCGGAGAACAAAGAATATTGGACAAGGTGCCCCGTTAAAGAGTCAAGCGCGAGAGATGGTGTGTAATGTAAGAGAGTATTTTGAGAGGGAAAAATATAATGGTGGGCCTCTTTTACCGTTGGCGTAAGTCGTAATGAGAACTGCTGTTTGCGTTGAAATTAATAAGAACACTGTTATTGATATTGGAAAAGAAGAATAATAATAATAATAATAATAATAATAATAATAATAATAATAATAGACTAATCAAAATAATAATATACACTAATTTTAATGCCTAGTGTTCAACAAATTGGTTAGAAATGTATACGTTCATCTCAGCCGTTCATTAGCCTACTGCACTCTATCGGCAGCGCGCTCGCTTACACGAAAGATGGGCAACATGACAACACTGCTCTCTCTTCTTTGTAAGCTGTCAAGTCGGAAGTAGTTTTAGTCAAAATATAATCTTGCATCGTTAACCACTGATGAAATAATATACACTCAGAGAAAGAATAAACGGTGTCATGTAAATGGTTATTTAACGTCTGAATGAAATGAAGATGATAATGTCGGTGAAATGAGTCCGGGGTCCAGCACCGAAAGTTGGGTTGAGGGAAAACCCCGAAAAAAACCTCAACCAGGTAACTTGTCCCCACCGGGATCCGAACCCGGGCCACCTGGTTTCGCGGCCAGACGCGCTGACCGTTACTCCACAGGTGTGGATAATAAAGTACATGAATACATACCTTATACAGTACATGCAAGGTTCCGTCTTCTTCGGTTTCGTTGCCGGCATTACAATGAACAACAAAATACATCCGAAGATTTGCGAACTGAAACGTCCTGCGGCGATCACTCAAACAGTTTTTATATTTTGAAAACAACCGTTCACCATCACAGGATGTCAATGGTGAATGCAAATAATACGACTGGTGTTTCGACATTGCACTTGTACACGTTACCAAATGAAGAGTCCACTGCAAGAATCATGGATATCATTTGGAATACATTTTGCAGGAGAAGCAATTGAAAGTTTGAAATGCTTAGCGCTCAAAGCTTAACTGTGATTTTCCAATCATTACTGGACAATGACTATCAGTGTTAATACCATATAACTCTCTATGTACATTCTATAGGTCTTAAGCTATGCATTGACAGTCTTGGTTCATTTTCGACAATAAAGTAACATCCATCATTCTTGCAGTGGACTCTTCAAATACAGTAGAGCGTCTCGTTTAGGCACAGTGAAAACGTAAAGAAAGTGCAGGTAACGTGTGGGAGAGGACGAGTCGTCCGATAAACACGAGGGATGCACAAGGTTTTAGTTACAACATTTATGGCGGAGCATTAATTGAAATTATATTTTCCAAAAACACACAAAACAAAATAATACAAATTACATAACTTTATCATACATACATTTTAACAAACAAGCAATTGTAATGTTGAAATAATTCAATATAACAAATCAAATTTTGCTACTTATATGATGATGTTTTCAAGCAGCATCTTTTACTTTCATAAATTTCATTCTCTGTATGACTAACATAATATTACCGTCTTCTGTGGCCGAATTAACAAAACTACATTATATTGGTCTGAAATGACAATATTATTTCCTAAACATAATAATTATCCCTTCTCAAAGTTCAATTTATTCAGGTACAGTACAGAAGATGGTGATATTATGTTAGTCATACAGAGAATGAAATTCATGACCGTAAAAGATGCTGCTTGAAAACAACATCATAAGACTAAGTAGCAAAATTTGATTTGTTATATTGAATTATTTCAACATTACAATTCCTTGTTTGTTAAAATATGTTTATGATAATGTTGTGCAATTTGCGTTCTTTTATTTTGTGTGTTTTTGGAAAATATAATGTCAATTAATGTTAATTAATATAATTAATTGTAACTAAAACCTTGTGCATCCCTCGCGTTTATTGTACGGCTAGACCTCCTCCACACTTTGTTTACGTTTTCACTGTGCCTAAACGAGACGCTCTACTGTGCACGTAAACATTGTGACAAACAACCTCGATACTAACGTCAGACAACCGTTCACTATGACTGCGTACAGTAGTCTGCTGGCTTAGGTTCGGTTCCTACAGCGCGCAACGGGACGGCTGACAGGTCATTTTGCGTTCTTAACAAAATGTACCTATGAGAGTAACGTCACATGTTTAAAAGCTCCGTTGTGCATCAACCTATTGCCGCCGTAAAGGTATCCCACTCAACCCTGCCGTCTACTCATTACACATCCTGCGCAGTAACTAATAAATATGATCTCGTATTTTAATCTTGTGCTAAATGAATTGTGCATTATCAATTATCTAACAAGTCTTCCATCGTTATAACATAGTTACTCCGAAGCGATCACTTCAGTTCAACGAAGTAAAAACACTTAGTTCTATGCCTGAATAATAATAATATCTGCTTTCGGGATGAGAAAAAATAATCCAAATCCGACACGGATTCAACTTCAAATGGAAATCAGTTGTATTCTAAGTGATTATTATTGTAAAACTATTTCAACGATTCGTTAAGCGCTTTTCCACTTCTACTTAATAAAAAAAATAATGTATCAAATGCTTACTGATTATATTAAATGCTAGTATGACTATTCTTTGCATATAGAAATTATTTTATTTTTGCATAGAAGCTTAACATTATAACTCTTCTATCTACATGAACAAGCATTGTTGTACACAAATTTATTATTATAAGGTAACAATTTTTGGCATTCTCCAACACACTGAAACCGAAGTTCTGTGGCATTGTCATCGTAAGAATACCCATTACAAGCGGCACAACAGGTTTTTTTTATTATCCAGATTGTTTGATGAACTAGCTTCCTCCCCCCATACACGTCGAGCATTAGTTGGCTTCCATCTGTGGGAAAGCCTAAGTTCTTTATGCTAGTTACTCTCCTTCAGTTCTTTCTTATAGTTTTCAGATGTTATTACGTCTGTCTCTTGCAGTTTTCTCTTTTGCCACCAGATGAAGTGTTAGCAGCGGAACTGACGACAGTTTTTCAAAGGAAGTATCAGTAAGTGAGGAATTAGGAAAGCTTAAATGTCCTTGTGCAGATGGTGTTTGTGGTGTTCTTGGGGGAGTGGTAATATTTTCTTCAATGCGAATTTCACATCAATTTTTGGCTAGAGCCAGATCGTACTCAAACATGTTATCCTGCAGTACATCAGGATGTGAATTCTCTTACATCATTAATTGTTATTCCATTATAGCCTTTAGAATCAAGGCGAAGGATATGTCGAACTAATAATTGATCTTCCATGTTTGCATCGAGAGTTGTGCCTTTTGATATTTGTGCGATATCAATGAAAATTAAAATATAAAGTTTAATTAAGATTGGTTGAATAGGAGATGAGTAGTTTTATACATACAGAGAAAAACAGATAGACGGACAAAGTGACACTAAAAAGCACTATGAAGAATTGAGAACTCTCCTAAGACAAAAAACACAAACATTTTGATAGAGACAGTCCCTAGGTCATCTAAGAGAGACCACAAGCGAGATCGATACATGTCGAGATCTCCCCAAAACAGTTGAAATCTCTCCGAGTTACACCGTCTTTCCAAAGACGACAGTAAACCCGAAACAAATAGAATTTAATTTTTTTAGGACAATCACTTTGGCGCCTTTACTAACCTGTAAAATGTGTATACAATAATTTGTGCATCTACTAATGTCACGCATGTCCAGTCAAAGTACAATAAAGTAAAGATGGTATCTTATACTTCACGACTGAAAAGAAAAATGTAACTCACATGTATTGTGTTTATTGCCTTCTGTGAGCGTAAAACATAGTTTGGAGTCACGAGATTCGCTTACACAGAGATTACAGGCACAGTCAACACATATTTAATATAGTTCGAACTGTTTTCACTAGGAAGAGTGCTCGCAATGGCTACTTGTAAGTGTCGAGATCTCCCAAATGTCTAGATCTCCCAGAATTGCTATATGCAGAGTCTACTAGGTATAACTTAATAACAGTAAACGTATCTTCATATTTTACAGGAAATATGCGTATGCAATTCCTTGACTACATTTTAATTTTTCCGAAACGTGTGTTATTTTTCAATTTTTTAAATTCCGCTTTCTTTCCAAGAAGGAAATTCAATTTGATATCAGATTTTGTTCTGAAACGTATTAAAGGTAGAACCACAGTCTAGTATATACCGTCATGAAGCTTGAGTTGTGAGGGTACTAGGAACAGTAGACTGTGAAGGTACTATATATAGAGTACTCTATGGTACTATTTCGCATTGTCTGTGATGATGCGATAGTAGCGATCCTAGTGGTTAGAAACTATCTATGGATGCATATTTACTATGTATTGAGCTTCGTGACTGTATATATACTAGACTGTGGTAGAACTGTCTTGCATCTCATTTCAATTTTTTAAATATTTTCCGAGAAGCAATAGATCTTTAAGACGTTTAGCTAGACCTAAAAAAGAAAGAAAAAGAAACTTACCAGACGACAATAATAGAAGAGTTTCGGTTATTATTATAGATTATAAAGTTTTGTCCGAAAGGAAAGGAATCTCAGTTGCCCTTAAAACTATTGCAAAAGAATGTAAGAGACCGCTTGGCCCAATATGTAACAGTTAACGTAAGAACAATAAAAAAATCCAAATTATCTGTGAAGTGTTTCTTAGGCCATTCTTTCAGAACAGGCACGATTTAAAAGCAGAGAAAGTAAACCCACTTCTTTACTTATCGTAATGGTAGCTGAAGGATGGCAAACGAGGGACGATTTATTGTCTTTGCTCTGACATAAGATTAGAACTGCGTGAGTGGATAGTTATGTTTCCTGTTGTTCTTATACGTACAGCAGTCTACTTTTCGTATTGGCGATCGTAAAATTAAACAGTTTTCTTTCACTAAACTACATGTCAGCAAAATTAATGTTGAACAGTGGAAGCTAGTCATATAACATCTTGGTGGATATGGTTATCCTACAAAGTTTGGTGTCGGCCTTCCAATGTTTGTTATTTTTTTGAAATACTATTTGCCTACCGAATTCACGTTTTAAAAGAAAAATAATCATAGTCTTCCAAGATACTTATTACTATTTTATAGCACCCCACATTCCTGCATGGTCGATAGGTCTAGCCACGTTCTAGAAAACACAGACTTCCAAGCCGGGATATTAGAACAAACGTAACATGCAAAGTAAGCATTGATTTAAATTATTCTATCTTTTGCTTAATAGTAGGCTTCCCATAATAGCTTTTTAAAAACTGGGACATTTGAAAAAAAATTGAAAAATTCTATAAAAGAACGAATATGTTAAAAATTAAGAAAATCAAAATTAATCACCACATATTTCATTTTAAAGAAGACAGTGCAGATATAAAATATAGACATTAACATAATTAAAAAAAAAGTATAAATCGGGAACATATATATTCTTAAAAATGCACCGTTAAAAATACTACCAACAAAAGCAAAAGAGAAAAAAGATCATCCCCATAAGTATTGCCAACATCGTAAGACATTGATCAACAATATTTCAGGGATTAGGCACTAAGAGTACTAGCTTACTTACTTACTTACTTACTTACAAATGGCTTTTAAGGAACCCGAAGGTTCATTGCCGCCCTCACATAAGCCCGCCATAGGTCCCTATCCTATGCAAGATTAATCCACTCTCTATCATCATATCCTTCAAATCCATTTTAATATTATTCTCCCATCTACGTCTCGGCCTCCCCAAAGGTCTTTTTCCCTCCGGCCTCCCAACTATATGCATTCCTGGATTCGCCCATACGTGCTACATGCCCTGCTCATCTCAAACATCTGGATTTAATGTTCCTAATTATGTCAGGCGAAGAATACAATGCATGAAGTTCTGCGTTGTGTAACTTTCTCCATTCTCCTGTAGGGGAGTTAGGCCTAAAATGACATACTTGGGTAAAATGACATACTATGTGTTTTGTGAAAACACTGTAAGCTGAGTTTGAATTTACAGCTCTATAGTGCACAGAAGCTGGAAACAGTGGTTACATCCAAGTTTTAGCAAGCGAAGGCGCTTTTTGGTGAAGCAGGTGCAACTGAAGGAAAAAAGTGCATGACGATATAATATTGTTGAGGTATGTTATGTATTTTTTGTCCTTTTAAGCTTAAGATATTAGTGAAATAATGTTCATGACTGAAAACATGAATATTTCCCTCTATAAAAAGCATTACAATATCCAAATTCATAAAGATGTTAGATTGTACTAACACTACTTCTTATTCTTCTTCATTCCGGGTAAAATGACATACCACCTACTTGGCTAAAACGACATACTATGTCATTTTACCCAAGTGCATGTTTCTGACTGGAAATGAGAAACCATATATTACGGGCGATAGCGATTTGCAAAATTGATGTCAAATTTGTTTACAATGGCTGATTAATAATTACTTCTGTGAAATTATGTAATATATCGTGGCATCTCTCTCATTGCTCGACTGAATTTTTCGTAAAGCTAACTGATTTTAAAATAGGTGAAATGAGGATTTTTTAAAAATATATAAAACCCTAAAGTTTCTAAAATAAATATA
This sequence comes from Periplaneta americana, assembly GCF_040183065.1. Taxonomy (NCBI): domain Eukaryota; kingdom Metazoa; phylum Arthropoda; class Insecta; order Blattodea; family Blattidae; genus Periplaneta; species Periplaneta americana. The sequence goes on along the minus strand of NC_091123.1, from coordinate 84,097,280 downwards.
TTTTCAATATTTATATGCACTGAATTTTGTTACTCTGATTTATCATCTTATGAATGAGCTAGGCTTGGCGAATCTGAAGTTTACAGTACTTGCACCTACTTCACCAAAAAGCGCTTTTGTGGAAAACATTGTAAGATGAGTTTGGATTTACAGCTCTATAGTACACAGAAGTTGGCAACAGTGATTACACGTCATGTTAGCCTTCCCTCGTCACTGCACCCACCGACTCCAGCCACTTTCTTCGGGCCTTTGAAAATATATGATCAGGCCGTTACAAAGTGGCTGAAGAACCATCCTGGATGGGTGATTACACAGTTTCAAATTGCGAACTTATTTTCTGAAGTCTATGGAAAAGCTGAAACCATCACCAATGCATTGGGTGGATTTTCTTCAACAGGAATTTGTCCACTCAATTCGTAGATATTTCCTGATCACTTATTTAGTCCTGCAGCGCCCACAGACAGACCTCTAACGAATGCAGTCCCTACAGACGGGCCAAAGGGTGCAACACAGAAGAGCAGTTCAACAACAAGAAATGCAAAAGAACATATGATAGAGCCATCACCACTAACTGCATCAGCTGCGGAAGCGTCACAAACGAGGCCTTCAGCTCATGTGACACAGCAAGAGATCTCCCCGATTCCCTCTGGCACTAGATCTGTGGCGAGAAGAAAGAGAACACGTGAAGGGTCCCAAATCGAGTATCTCTTTTATTAACCAATTAAAATTAAAGGAAGCTGAAAGAAGACCTGTAGAAGAAAGGCGTTCAGCAAACAGAGGAAAAACATAGCTTCAGTTTGATCTAAGCAATGGGGACCAAGATGAAGAGAGTGACTTCGATGGCGATGTTGAGAACGATGCACCTTGTCTGTACTGCAATGAATTTTACAGCCAATATAAACCAGAAGAAATATGGCTACAATGCAAGAAATGTTTCTCATGGGCACACAATGAATGTGCAAGTGTATCTAAGAGAACAAACATTTTTTTTTGAAGTATGTAAAAATTAACTTAAGTGTGTCATTTTACCCTAGTAACTTGGGTAAAATGACATTTTGTCAATTTTCAAACATACATTTCAGTTAAAGATTGTCAGTATTTTCCACTTTCTGTTGATATTAATACATGTGTTAATATTGTAGTATAAGTTATATATAATTGGCCAAAATAAATTTGGTAAGAATACATATTTTTTTCAAGATTTCCTTAAGGTATGTCATTTTAGGCCTAGTTCCCTTAACTTCATCCCTCTTAGCCCCAGATATTTTCCTCAGAATCTTATTCTCAAACACCTTTAATCTCTGTTCCTCTCTCAAAGTAAGAGTCCAAGTTTCACAACCATACAGAACAACCGGTAATATAACTGTTTTATAAATTCTAACTTTCAGATTTCTTGACAGCAGACTAGATGACAAAAGCTTCTCAACCGAATAATAACACGCATTTCCCATATTTATTCTGCGTTTAATTTCCTCCTGAGTGTCATTTATATTTGTTACTGTTGCTCCAAGATATTTGAATTTTTCCACCTCTTCGAAGGATAAATCTCCAGTTTTTATATTTCCATTTCGTAGAATATTCTGGTCACGAGACATAATCGTCTTTACGGGATTTACTTCCAAACCTATCGCTTTACTTGCTTCAAGTAAAATTTCCGTGTTTTCCCTAATCGTTTGTGGATTTTCTCCTAATATATTCACGTCATCCCCATAGACAAGAAGCTGATGTAACACATTCAATTCCAAGCCCTGTCTGTTATCCTGAACTTTCCTAATGACATATTCTAGAGCGAAGTTAAAAAAGTAAAGGTGATAGTGCATCTCCTTGCTTTAGCCCACAGTGAATTGGAAAAGCATCAGATAGAAACTGTCCTATACGGACTCTGCTGTACGTTTCACAGAAACACATTTTAATTAGTCGAACTAGTTTCTTGGGAATACCAAATTCAATAAGAATATCATATAATACCTCTCTCCTAACCGAGTCATACGCCTTTTTGAAATCTATAAATAACTGATGTACTGTACCCGTACACTCCCAGCTAGCTACTTTGTTATATTTAAAAACGGAATAAAATCTGTAATCGGCAGTTATTTTTCAGGAGAGACACTTAAAAAAGCTGTATAATTGGATTAAATGCAGGACATTGGGGCATTTTACCAAAAAACGGGACTGTCCCGGGAAAAAAACGGGACGAATGGGAATCTTGTTATTAGTCCTACGCATTCCTAAATTCATATGGTAAAGTTCATCGTTTTAAATTTGTGCTATCTGTCACCGAACACACTCTTTTAGTTTCGCTGATGGGTAGAGATTGCTGTTACTAAACCGTTTTTATTTTTTAATAACTTTAGGTTTTTTCGACAAAGCTCGGAGGAGCACGTTGGCCTTACTAACAATCTTATCTTCAAACTCTTTTCTTGCCGCTTAATATCTCTGTATGATTTATTATTATTATTATTATTATTATTATTATTATTGTACTTCATAAGCAACAGAATATAGCATGGAAAATTACTCCCAAAATGACCGTTAGAAAAGTTAGAGTGCGTGTCCGTAGGTGATGCATTCTTTGAGATGTTTCTCGGAATTGTCAAGGTATAAAAAGTCATGAATGGAAATTAATATCACTGTGCTTTCCAGTATTGATAGTTGTGAAAACCTGCAACCTAGTCTGTACTCGCCAGTGGTATTCAGGATAAAAAATACCTGATTTCAAAAGTGTACTATAAGTACAATCAACTTTCCATACTTAAGACCCGAGTTGAGATCCTGTTCAATGTGAAACTGTAGCAGATAGAGAAATGTTTGAGGCTGTAACACCTATCCTTATTAAAACGTTTTTCATTTGCTTATAAAGCTAAAAAAGAGGAACAAGGATTGAAGGAAGGAAGGAAGGAAGGAAATAAGAAAAAAGATGGAGGGAATAAAGGAAAGAAGAAAGAAATAAATAATAAAGAAAGAGATGAATGAGTAATCTTACGGCTCGGCTATAAAAATGTTCATACGGATCTACGAGTAGTTGCCAACAAGCACCAGACAGCAAAGTGAGCGACTGACTGGCGGGAAACATATTACTGCCTACTCTACTTGCTGCCGTTGGCTGACTTTCGATGACTGGACCCAGAACGGGCCCTTGCATTTAGACTTTCTTTGCTCCAATGATTGTCCAAGTCCTACAGATGGTCCAAGTGGTATTCGTGAATCCAATGCTGGCAGGTGTGGCATCCTGTATCAGCCCTGACAGAGCCAGGTTCCAGCCTCAAACGAGGAGCCTGATAAGCCCTAGGGAGGCGGCGACGCCTCTGGCTTTATAAGTTGATGGGGCAGAAAGTGCCTAGCCCCCACGAAGTAGGCGCCTATGCCTGAAGAAATATATTATAGTATTCTACTTTTCATCACAGACACCGCAACATATACAATAAAGACTGTAAAACCTTTTAAACATACAACCCTGCTTAGCACATGGTTTTCACAGTGTCAGAAAAAGCATGGTATTTGTTTCCAGAGGTTGATAAATTGATCTTATATATCAAAAAGATGTTTGTGAAAGCTCCATAAAACTGCAGATATTCAATGGCACTGCTCCAGATTTACCCTGTCTATTCAGTCGTATGGAACTTGGATTTCGTTAACATTTCAGGCCTGCTATGTTTCAGATATCTACAGTGTAATTCCAATGGTCAAAGCTCTCGAGTAAGAAGCCTCGTCAATCATTTCAGCGTAGAAACGTTTTGATTCTCCAGGACTGAAAAATTACTAAACTTCATGTCAGTTTTCTGTCAGCGGTAATCACTCCACTTGAAGAGAAAAGAAAAGCTCCTAGTAATTTCGATAAAAATATGAATGACATAGCAAAAAACTGAATAGTGAGTAGAGAAAACGATTTAGTAGAATGTGAAAAATGAGATATTTTTCCCTTAAAATGATTAAAATCCTGATTTACACTAATTTATAAATATTTCCAATAACCTACAGAGTAATAATTCCGCTGAAGTAAAAAAACATCTTTTGTTTCGCTATGTTTAAAGTTTGCTCCAGTAATCTCTGTTAATGTTGGGAGGTAACTTTCTTCTTTGACAGCTGTACTCTATGATAAAGTACAGTACATAATATCTGAGTAGGTTATTTTAAAAAGGAACTTAGTTTTATTGTGTACGCAGTACGTTTTTGAGAATGACTGCACATTAAATTAAATTATTGTAGTAAATTTTAACAATACATTTTTCTTTAACATTAATATACAGGGTGATTCACGAGGATTTACCGTCCTTTACGGAGCTTATTTCCAAAGACATTCTGAGCAAAAAATGTCATATAATGTCCTATTCTCAATATTTACAGAGTTACGTTTCGTTATTGGAACGAAATGCTGTGAACGCGTGATCTTGGTCAGCGTGCAGTCAGCAGCCAGCACGAGGGCTATGGAAATCAAAGATAGCCGTATGCAGTTACGTAGCGCGACGAGTGCCGTTTACAAGCGTGCGGCCAAGTGTACTCAAGCGGACGGCGACATTTTTTTAAAATGTGTTGTAAACTCTCCAAGACTGTAAATTAGAATGCAAAATTGAACTGCAAATAATTAAGTAGGTGGAAGTGATGTGATTTTTAATAATTGTTGTGGTAAGTGCGTAAAATAATGTAATTTTCTAGTTAAAAATAGAAAAAGATGTCTGTACGAAGGAACTAAGGAGTTCACAGCACATTTTTAGCTTCATAATACTTGCCAATTAAAGAAATGATACTTCTGAATAGTTCATTCTCTATTTGAATTATTCTTTTACCTTCAGACTAAAGAAAAAACGTATTTTACAAACAATTTTAGATTAGTGTAACTCTGAAAATATTGAGAATAAGAATTATGTTTATATGAATTTTTTTTATCAAAATGTTTTCAGAAATAAGCTCCGTAAAGGATGATAAATCTTCGTGAATCATCCTGTATTATGGTGTTACGTATAACAACGTTAATGAAAAAATGCAAAATTGTTAATCAGTTGTAAGTTTCTCTGTTACAAATTTATATTGTGGATTTGTTCAAATATATTTAATAAAAATAACTCATTTCATTGACATTAATCATGCAGGGATTTGCGTTGTAGTGGTTATTAAGGATGTTGTAAAATATGATTTGCAATAAATTAAGATGATAGACAAGGAATTTTAATCTACAATGTACAGTTCGGTCTTAAATGAACTGAACATGGAAGAGACCAAGATTTAAGATTTTTATCCGCATGACTTCTAATGATTTTAAATATTATATTATTCACACGAAGGAGTTAAGTGTTCACATTGAAAGAGTTAGCTACAAGTAATTATTTTCTGAGGTAAGGTAAACATGTCTATAGAATATCAAATTAAATATATGCACATTTTAAATAAATATTTGTGAAAATATTGTAGAAACCTTGAAATATTAAATAAGGATAAATCTGTAATAGTAAAAATAGAAATTGGTTTGTTCTATTTAACCTACGCAGAACATATCACAACCTCCAACCACAACTACAGCAACATAGAAACAGACATGAAAATACTACACATTCAACCAAAAAAAAAAAAAAACAGAAACTCGATACTGTAGAACAGTACGAAAGATAGAGACACACAAGAACACACTCACAACACATCCTCAACACACAATTCAATTTCAGAACACACACTCCTTTCGATACAAAACTACCAGTCATGAACATACTGAACACACCAAAAAGGAAGCCAAAAAATAGTGCGGTACCGGTAACTCACTAGAATTCAGTTGATGATAGAAATTACATCAAAACTAGTCAATCAGGTTCAGTAACACCACAATTAAAATATTATTAACACAGTGAAGTTGTTACTTATTTAATATAAATAACTTAATAATTAATCAGTAAAAAAATAGAAGTCACTTGGCGAATGCGCCAAGTCTGCAATATTTTGCATTCATGCTTTACATCTTCCAATTTTTTTTTTTCAGAATGACGAAAAGATATGTTTGGCTTTTTTAGTAGTGTTCAAAAATATTTAAATACTGTAATAGACGAAACCCAAGAAACGAATCTTAAACTACAGTACATACTGTAATAATAATAATAATAATAATAATAATAATAATAATAATAATAATATTGCTACTGCTGTTGGTAATAATAATAATAATAATAATAATAATAATGATGATGATGATGATTCTAAGCGGGAAACAGGCATACTTTGCAAACAATAAATAGTTCAGAGACCAACAAATCACTAAAGAAACGAAAATAAAAATATAAAATACAATGGTTCGTTCTGTAGTAACATACGGATCAGAGATATGGACTCTAATGAGCACAGAAGAGAATGCTTTGAAATCTTTCGAAAGAAAAATCTTACGAAGAATATATGGATCCGTCAAGGGCAAAAAGCGAATGGAGAATACGAAACAATCAAGAGCTGCATAATCTTATTGGAGGACAAGACAGATTTGTACAATCCCAAAGACTGAGGTGGCGAGGACACCCATATAGAAAGCCGGAGAATAGAATCCCTAAAAAATACTACAAGGAGGAGAGTGGGAAGACCAAAATTAAGATGGTAAGGCGGAGTTACAAAGGACTTGGAAACTATGAGAGTAAGAGGATGGAAAGAATATTAGTGGCGGATATGTCAAGATGGAAGGCTGCCAGCCAAGCAGCCAAAACCCAGGGTTATAGAGCCAAAGAAGAAGAATAACGATTACACAAAGTAGCTGTGTGGTAGCGTAAAATGACATCCATTACGAAAAGCAACCAAAAATTTCAAGGCAAGCGCCACTCGTTAGCGATAGCACATATGTTGCCAAGCCCACAACACTTTTTTCCTCCCTTGTTACGAACGTTGTGGGCGACATGTGTATTTAATTACTTCGACAGTGGGCAACGCTCTCATTTTTGTAGGATAGCAACTTTTCCAATTAAAATATTATTATTATTATTATTATTATTATTATTATTATTATTATTATTATTATTATTATTATTATTATTATTATAGCTACCTTTAATAAAAATCTTGTTGCCAGCAGTAGTTCTAGTTGGTTGTGCAGGATAAATATAAGGATTTGCTAGTGTTCGTTGTTTTCTTCAAATCTTAACGGCGAGCAGGTCCATATTTACCCATGGACCACATGGCACCAAGTCGAAAGCGCCAAATTCGTAGGGACGGCAAAATTTTGAGAAAATAAAAAATTAGAGTTGAAAATAAATTTTTGATATTTTCCTACTAGCTGCCACGGCGGTCCAGTGGCTGCAGCCGGGAGGTCCCGAGTTCATGAATGTATGTATGTATGTATTTATTTTAGTAGGTTATTTTACAACGCTTTATCAACATCTTAGGTTATTTAGCGTTTGAATTAATAAACAAATAATAAGTCAATAAATAAAATATCGATAATAAAGAAATAGGTATGAATAATCAATAAATAAATTGATTAAAATAAATAAATAAATAAATAAATAAATAAATAAATAAATAAATAAATAAATAAATAAATAAATAAATAAATAAATAAATAAATAATAAATATTAGACATCTTCACAACACTAAACAAAATAAGGACTCGATAATATTGTGGTCTGTCTGAGATTGAAATGAGAGGCGTTGGGGCTCGTTTCTTAAAAAAAAAAATAAGAGAGAGAGAGATGAAGGTGATAATGCCGGTGAAATGAATCCGGGGTCCAGTACCGAAAGTTACCCAGAATTTCCTCATATTGGGTTCAGGGAAAACCCGGAAAAAATCTCAACCAGGTAACTTGCGCCACTGGTTTCGTGGCCAGACGCGCTAATCGTTACTCCACAGGTGTGGACGTATGTATGTATGTATGTATGTATGTATGTATGTATGTATGTATGTATGTATGTATGTATGCATGTATTTAATCCATCGTTCCGATGCCGGAACATAGATATTCCATGATGGAGGTTACAGTATCTGTAAGTATACACTCATTTGTCGACAGGGACGGTTAGCATGCCTGACCCTCAAGTCCAGTCAGCCATAAGGTCAAAGGATTGATCGCGTTCAATTCTACCAAGACGAACAATGACGGAGAAACTTTCGTCAAAGTTATGTAGTAGGCTATAAATAATCAGAACGATATGCTTGTTTCATTTTCACTCTACTACACATTCTATAGGTACCCGAAGGTAATGCAGATCCAGCAATCAGGACACGTGACTATGTAGGAACACGCTTCTTGTTTAGTATCAACAATTTAATTCAATTTATGCACACCCCTTTAAATGTGAAGATCATTCTTACTACGGACATAGTGCTTCCAACAATGTCAGTAGTGGGACGTAACAATTAACGGAGATGAAGAGCTACGCAAAGAGGATGTGACGTAACGCCTTATAAAATGAATTAGAGACGAGAGGAGCTGAAGCCAGCCACTCGTCAAGTACAATGTGGCCACTGCTGCGCTTCCTGGATCGCAATGTAATTGATGGATACACCGCATAATTAGTACACTCGCTGAGCTGTTATTAACGTTAGACACATTTTATGTGAGGTAACACAATTAACAGGGCACTGACTTCACGCATGATTAGAAATACTGATAAATGTTAAGAGCTGTTCGGATGATTAATGACACTTCTGTCTAGCTTGACCTCTTTAACAGATTCTGAGGGCAACTTCGTGTTGCGTACTTTCGTAACCATTGTCAGCATCATTATCAGGGAAAATTATGTCTCCAGAGAAATTAATACTTATTGTCTAGAGCAGTGATTCTTAAACAGGAGGCCGCGGTCTTCTGCAGGTCCGAAGAGCAGTTAATGGGGGCCCGCGAATAACCAGAAGTAATAATAATAATAATAATAATAATAATAATAATAATAATATATTTTTTAAATTTTCCTACAAAACTTTAAATATTGGACTATTTTGCGTTACATAAAAGCATAAATTGTTTTCTTTCTAAATTGATAGGCCTACCAAATTTCACGAATTTCACAAATATGTTCTACAATCTGCACCTTAAGCCAGGGCAACCGCACTAAAGTAATGTCAGGAAAAGGGGTACCTCATTACCAAAAAGGTGGAGAAACACTGATTTAGAAAATTATTGTACTCGTAATTGCGATTTTTCGTCTAATTCCTATCAATTCCCGCACAGAAAATGTTATAATTTATTTACCATTTTATTTAAAATATAAATATTACAGTTGTCGTATTAATAAAATATTATAACTGGGTCACATCCGAAAAAGCAAGATGCTTGAGATCGGGTATGACCAATAATGAAAGAAAAATATTAATCAGAACTGCGATTAAACTGTTAACTGTAATTGCAGACAAAATTGAAAAGAAAAGAAAGTCAACATGACTATAATCTACGTAGAACAACAAGACTATTTGTGAAGATTCAGGAAGATTGAATTAATTTTAATTTTCATACGACGTCATATTAGCTGTGTTACGAACTGAGCGCGTATCACGACAATGATGTACCTATGAGGAAATCTTTCATCAGTGCGACAGTGCAGTATACAATTGACTTCTAACATAGTGAGCATGTTATTACGAGTTACTAGTTTAAATAATATTTTGTTCATAATTATGCAGACATCGGATTCTAGGGCAAATGCCTATTTTGTTTCTTTAGGAGTAAAGTAAAAATAATTATTAATATTTGTGTTTCATGGAAATTGAAAGGTATTCAAAGAATTTTATAGTGCCCTAAAATGCCCTAAAACGGTTATTAGAGCCTAATTTGTTAATATTCGCCTAAAAATGCCTAACTCACTGTAAAGTTTCGCATTTTACTCTTACTTTTTATAATTTATACATGCATTCACTGCGAAATTTAAGGCATTTAAAAAGTGGAAAGTTTGCTTCACACCGGCCATGAAACCAATGATAAAGGAAACAAAATGTTTTGAATCTTACGACACTCGCAATAGATTTCACCGAATTCAACATGTTTGGAGGCATAAATACCGACAAAGAACCAACCTTAGTTTTGAAGCAGGCAACAATCACAACATGTGCTGCTACCGATTCAGAGATATACTATACTATAAAAATGACTGTTTTCGGTCTGAAACCGATTAGCTGTACTGCCCTTCAGATTGTCATAAAATCACAATTTTTGGAGAAAGAGTGTTTTTGAAATATTTATGAAAAGTCGTAAAACTGCGAATTAGTAGGGTAAACCGTTACAAAATATTTAAAAGAATGGCCCTCCTAGTGTTAAACACTACCAGGAAATGCAACAATAAGTGGAACTTTGTATTTTTGTCCAATTGAATCTCAATAACAACGGTTCATTTGAATGCTCGTTAACAGTTGCTCTTTCCCTCACCTTATTTGTGTTGAGAAGTTTTGAGCGGTAGGACGTTTTCCTGTGAAGTTTAACGCGATAATGCCGAAAAATATAAGTGCAAAATCTACATTGATCCGGCAATGGCTAACAGAATATTCAGAATTCACTTATGATGGAAAAATAATATTCTGCAAGATTTGTATCAAACAGGTATGTAACAGTAGTTGAAATATATAAATTCTATTAATTTTAATGAGTAGGCCTATAATATTTATACATTGACTGAGCTATCCTGAGGTATAATTCTTTTTAAGACCACTACACTTTAACCTTTTAAATTCCGATAGTTAAAGTATTTGCAGGTCATTAAAATTTTGATTGTTCGAACCCACTAACTTTGTGATAGAAGTACGGCAATACAACAATTAGGATTTTATTTTAATTCAGTTTACTTTACATTTTTAGATTTCGCAAGAAAAGAAGTGCCACCTAAAGCAGCATGTGCAAGGAGCGGCTCATAAGGCTAAAGCTCAGCAGAAAAATCAACTGCAACAAACTTTACTAACACAGCCTACTTCATCCAATCTCAGCAGCAATTTCTATGCTGATTTAACCAGAGCGTTTGTTGCTGCTAACATTCCCTGGAATGCAATTGAAAATCCGGTTTTAAGATAGTTTTTACAAAAATACTGCAAACAAAATATCCCATCTGAGTCGACCCTAAGAAAAAATTACTTGGACAGAATATACAATGAAACTTTAGCTTCCATTCGGGAGGATATAGGTGATTCTTACATATGGGTCTCTGTGGATGAAACCTCAGATCCTATGAATAGGTATATAGCAAATATGGTAGTAGGAAAACTTAGTCCTGATGGACCTTCGATTCCACACCTCGTATGTGTTAAGGAACTTTCGAAAGTGAATAGCCAAGCCATTGCTTATCTTGTAAATAAAGGCCTACAGTCTTTATACTCAGGTAATATAGACGATTCTAAAGTTCTGTTGTTTTGTACTGATGCTGCCTCATACATGGTTGCTGCAGCTCCACTTCTTAAAACATTTTATCCTAACCTCACGCATGTAACCTGTCTAGCACATGGCCTTCACAGGGTTTCTGAAACAATCCGGAATGAATTTCCTCTTGTCAATTCGTTTATTTCTAACACACAAAAAAAAATGTTTTTGTAAAGCCCCATCCAGGATTTCAATATTCAGAGAGAACTTTCCAGATATCCCACTCCCATCTCAGCCGGTTGTTACACGATGGGGAACCTGGATTCAGTCAGTGGTGTATTATTCTAAGTATTTTAAAGAAGTGGTCACAGTTATTGATAAATTACCTGAAACTGATAGTGCAGCGTGTGTGAAAGCAGTGAAAGATTGTCTGAATGACTCACGAGTGAAAAACGATATTGCCTACATAACATCAAACTTTTCTTTCATACCTGCAAGCATTGAACAATTAGAACGTGAAAAACAATCTCTTTGTAGCCAAATAGCAATAGTAAAGGAAGCTCAAGTGAACATACATTCTGCTTTGGGCGAAACTGGGAAAAAAGTAAAAAATAAGTGGGACAACGTATTAAATAAGAATGTAGGATTTTCATTGTTGGAAAAAGTATCAAGAGTGATATCGGGGGAAAGTGTAAATGTTCCAGTAAGTATTGATGTTTCTATTGTACCTAATTTAAAATTTGCGCCTCTCACATCAGTTTCGGTTGAAAGAAGTTTTTCTGCTTTCAAAACGATTCTCAGTGACAAAAGGCAAAGGTTAACTGTGGAGAATTTAGAAAAAATTCTGGTGGTGTACTGTGCAGATAATTATAATAAAGTCTGAGCATGGAACTGAATTTCAATAACTTAAAATGAGTAATCTTGATATCAATAATCATTATTTCATTAGTTTCAATATATTAAATATGTGCAGCTCTGTTTATAAATATAATATAGTATTCTTTTTTAATGTTTAAACATACTTTTTTGTGCGTATTTTAGTGTATAACTAAAAATTTCAGTGAAAGAAATAAGTATGATACCTTGATGTGCCTAAAATGCCTATTTTCATTAAAATAGAGCCTAATTTTACAAATTTTGAGCTTATTTTAGGCGCCTAAAACAGCAATTTTTAGTGCCTAAAAATCCGATGTCTAATTATAAGATACTAGCCGTACCCGTGCGCTCCGCTGCACCTGTTAGAAATAAATATAAAGTAATTACATAATTAAAATAGGACGTTTGCTCCAGGGAACAACTTTTACAACAGCGCAAGATAATCTGCTTCGCTCATTACCCATTTTTTTGCATTGCATTTATTGCATATATATTTTATGTATTTTAACACGATTCAATTGAGCATAGTTAAAATTTGAATTATAAAATACTGGATTGCTAAGCTAACGTACTATTACTGCATACTAAATCAATACACTCTCGCTGTTCGTTAATTCTCTGAGATAAAAATGAGTGTACATAAATATTATTTTAAGAAATACAGAAAACGAATGTACAAAATAGCCTATCAAATTTTCTGTGCATAAGAAGCTATTTTAATCTTACCTGTCCTCGATTTACTCAGACGTTACTGTAATAACATTATAGCATTATGTCCATCTAGAGAAATTACACTTTCCAATGTGAAATAATAATTAATTATACAAATCGATTAATTTAGCTTCTGATATTACTTCATACAAACACAGAAACATTCTCTGTAGGCTATGTTTAATAGCTTTCGATTGTTGATGTCCAAGGCCCCTTATAGACGAAGTCATTTGTTCTTAATTAATTGCACCGTCTTAGATGGCGTTATTTTAATTTTAAAACTCATTTATCTCATTAAATATCAGTCCTATCAAAATTTTATATAGAATGAAACTTATCGGAACTCATTTTTAAAGAAACTTTTGTTATGTAACATTAAAAAAATCAATAATAAGCGAGATATTTAGATTTATTTAATTCAGGTCCCCTTATAACCCCCCTTTTAAATAAAGTATTTTGAATGTCATATAGCCTAAAATCTAAGTTACAACGAACTTAATTTATATTCCAATTTTCATATAAATCGGTTCAGCCATTATCGCGTGAAAAGGTAACAAACATACACACAGACATACAAACAAAAATTTCAAAAATGCGATTTTCGGTTTCAGGGTGGTTAATTATATATGTTAGGACCAATTATTTTTGGAAAATCGAAAATTACCAGAAAAAGTTTGGCTACAGATTTATTATTAGTATAGATTAAGTGATTTGTTTGTAAAAAGACAAATTCTACAGTATGTTATAATATCTACCGGGCAAAAACGTAATATATCGGACTTATTTAAAAAAAAAATTACACAGAAACAAAGAAAAGTGAGTGAATATGAAGTTGTTACGATGGAATTTGAAAGTGAAGTGAAAGCGATACAGTATGATGTACTTGCGCTTAATGAAAGTGAAAAGGGCTTCCCTCTTGATATAGCTGAATCAGTTTCCGACGGTCCTCAACAGTTCGCGTTAAATGAATACCCGAAAAAAACATTTGGGAAAGAGGAAAAAAGAAGTTTCCAATCTGAATGGTTTAAAACTTTCCCCTGGCTGGAGAATAGTGTTTCCCAAGATGCTGCATTTTGTTTCGCGTGCCGTTTTTTTTTTTTTTTCAGACTGAAAGTGGTCGTTGTTCGTCTCTAACAACGAAGGGCGGAAAAAAACTGAAAAAAAAAGCACTGTCCGCCGACGCAGAGATAGAAAAAAACATGAAAACGTTGAATCACATAAGAAAAGTTGTGCTGCATGGGAAGAATACCGACGCATGAAAGTAAGAGATCCACAAACATCAGTTGGGACCTTGATAAGCGAAGCATATGCAATTAAGGTGCGAGAAAATCGTATGTATAGGCTAATAGAAATCCTCAGGTTTACTGCTATACAAGGTATCGCTCAGAGAGGCAACAATGAAACCCAAGCGTGTCAGTGACATGTGTAACGAAGACCACATAACAGATTGAATCAGATACAAACCAATATTTATCTGTAGTAATGTCACGAGAGGTTTGAGATCGCGAGTGGATTTATCTGGGAAATCTCAGACCTCGAGTGACATTTATTAGGACTATTTCGTGAATAAAATACAAATTTAAATAATATCTCCCTAAAATTCGATCACAAAATGTTAATAATTGTATATTAACGAATACTTAACCTATTCAGACATTGTGAAGTTGTAATACTCGCAGATGAATATCGATTATTGCAATAAAGAAATTCGATGTTATTATTCAGTAATGCCAATTGCGAAAAGCGAAATACAGGTTTAACAATGTTAATTACATGTACTGCACTTTTCTCTTATTATTATAACAAATACATTTTCATTATCTGCTGAAATCATAATTTAATTTGACAGTAACAGTGGGGACAGCTATATACCAATGCCTAGGTATTCACAGCGAGACATGTTGCTACACAGTGAAGCCATCTCTGTATAGATAGGCATAATTAAAACACAAATTTTATTATGCCATACGAAAGGCAGTTTGATCAAAGACATTATTGCTATGCAAAGTCATTGGGTTTGATATGCGATGATGTTACATAAATTTGAACGTCTATTAATTGTTTAATTTCAATACAAATGTTATAGGCTACAATTTTGTAGGTGTTACGTTACCTGTGGAAGCAGGACCAATGTCAGCTGTGTCTTATTTCGACCGTTACTTACAATCAGTGCTACACGAAAGCATTTTTTAAAGCTCGACAAACGCATTCTCGCTGTAGTGTGTAATGGAACTAAAGCTGCATCTACACATTTTAATATTCCAATCGCGTATGCGTGCAATCTGGGAAGAATATTGAAAGAATCAAGTTTAAAACGTACGTTCAATTATTAAGATGCATAAAGATTTTGTGTCTACATGGTGCGCCGTTTTGAAAGTGGTCTTCACTGCGTAAATATATTAATTAATATCAAATATCAATCTTGCATTCATTGCTTTAAAACTGAAAGAAAAGTTTAACCGTGTAGTTGCATCTTAATGTATTCATGATCATCAATTTACGGGGAAACAGTTGGCGACAACGACTAAACAAAAGAACGACCATGCGATAAATTGATAGCGATAAATCTAGCTGGAGAAATTATCGCAAAGTCTGACTGTGATTGGTTGGAATTCAAAATTTCATTACACTTCATTGGTCGAAAATGGAATGACGCCATATAAACGAAATAGTCATTGTAATACAATATCACAACGGGAAACTACGAGCCATTTTATAACAGAGTATGTTCTATAGCCAAAGTGCCTACCTTTATTTGAAAAATTATTTATTTTTGGTATATAGTAACACTTTACAACACAGCTTTTTAGCAGACAAACTTATAGAAGACTGATTATCGACGCTATATAACTCAATCAGAGTTACGAACATATGAAACTCGTAAATGTTAAAAAATCTTAGTGCGTTCAGAATTGTACGATGTTCGAAAATGTACCCCCTCACCCTACCTATTCTCGTATGATCGATCTTTTACTGTCTATAATATTCCTGGATTTTCATGCTGTACCTAACCATGATGCTTGCCGATTGCAGGAGACCTGGTCAGAGTGTTAGATCTAAGTAGGTAGACATTGGCTTTCTCCTATATTGACGGAGCAGTGTGCTGCATGATCGGTAGGTTACGAAACTATGGAATGAATTCCCGAGATTGAAACAGGAAAAATAAATATTCTAATTCAAATGTAAGAAGAAAAATTATGCATTAATACCTCAAAACATCATTCTAAATATTCTCTCACTTCGAACGCTGAGAAGTTAAAAACTTAAAAAATGGCAGAGGTCACAGACGCAATGCGTAAATCTTGTTGTAGATGTCACCAAGTCTCCAAGCTTCTTGGACGACGTCCATCTTCAAATTATCACTTGCACATATACAGAATATACAAGCGAGGAATGGGCAATTTCCTGGCCGATGAACTTTGCAGTATAAATAAACTTAGAGCCGCTCTTAACGTACTTAGGATTCCATTAACTTCACAGTTGTCAGGAATTTATAAATAATATTGCCTAACTATGAAACTGAATTACGACACAAGCAAATTAAAGCTTATCACTTAACTCGAGTTTCAAATATCTTAATGACTTCTATTAAAACTACAGCATCAGTGAAACTCTACACCGACTAATAAAACGATCGTGGATAAAAGGGCCATTCACATCTTCATAAATTCAATTACAAGATTTGTTAAATTTAAGGTCATTGCTGTAATGAACTATGTATGATTCGATATAAAATGTGTACCATGGACTTTACTTCACAGGGTTTTCATTTCAAAACTGGCCAGTTCCAACAGTTATCTAGTTTAATTTACAGTCTGATCCGTTTGGGTATGGATAATATTAACTTATTAGATTATAAAGCTATTATGATAGTAGGAAAAATTTCTTGCTGGTTATATTATGATTAAAAAATGGGAGTTTCCATATATGATAATCAACAATGCATAATCTGAAAGGACAAATTAAAATCGTATATGATTAAAAATGGCTACTACAAATCACAGTAGGCACAATGTGTTCTTTGGTATGCTAAATTTAAGAGTGTTAAAGAGAGTTCAAACGGAATTTCGACCTGAGTATGGTATGCGTAACGTACCTAATTACGATTCCATAATGTTGTGGTATCGAACATTTGTAGAAACAGGTGCTGTGTTAAAAAAAACATGCAGGTGGTCGCAGGTGAAACCCAGTACGAGAAGCAGCTATCTCTTGGCTTGGTCCCCAAACTCTCCATATCTAACCCCTCCTGACTTCTTCGTGTAGGGTTTTGTCAAAGACATTGTCTATTCACAGAAACCCAGGAACATTGATGATCTGAGAGTAAAAATTATTCAAGCTTTTCACAAATCACCCCTCTTATGTTACAACGGACATGGGCTGAACTGCATCACCGTTATGAGTTGTGCAGAGTGGGGGTCATATTGAGCTCTGAGGAATCTCCCATCTTTCAGTGTTGTATGCACAAAGTTTCAACAAATAAAGTTCAGCAGTAAATTTTTTACAATGTTTTTATTTTATTCATACCCAAACGAATCACCCTGTAATTTAATTTAAACAAAAATCATGCCGATTTAAACATGGAAGGGCAAGTTCTAAACCAATATTTATTGCATATTAGGTTTCATTCCCTGACCACCAGCCACTATCACTTTGAAATTTCAAATGGCATTCCTTATCTTAAGTTCTCGTCTACCTATCCCAAAAAAGTGAATTCCGTCAATCCATTTAAGAGTAAGATAAAACATTGTAAGATAGAACCACAAATACTTTAGTTATATGAACCGTTATCTGCGTTTCAAAGCATATAGTGTTACGATCTAAATTTGAAAGAGGATTTGATCAATATGGCGCTGTGGAAACCACATAACAAACCAAGACTGGATATAAGTCAATGGATCATTAAATATAATTGAATAAGGAATGCAAACAGATATAAATATAATATACACAATAATGATACAATAATTAAGTGAACAATAAATAGACTAAGTAAAAGACTGTAATGATAATCAATCCAACACAGAATATTCCAGAAATGCATGTACAACTGTGCTCAAGTAGAGAAGTTATAAATTGTAATATCGGCTTCTAGGAATCAGAAAACATAATTCTGTACAGATTTTACAATTAGTCATGACGCCAAACCAGTAAAGGAGAGTAGAAGTCTTTCCACTATGCTGCAATATATTTCCATACTTCACCTCTGAACGAGTCCCAGTCGCTATAAAATTAAGTCAAGACATAGGCTGCGTTCAGCCGGGACAGCGCTGAGGTAGCGCCAAAGAGTTTGTAATAATTACAAACTCTTTGGGTAGCGCTGAAATAGCAACAGCATAGAACGCCTTGCTGACCAACAGCGGTGAAATAGCGGCCGCCATTTTTCGTAGCAAATTTTTTTTCGCTGCGAGTCTGCAGCAAGCCAGCGAAACTGGAGAGAATTGACATCAACCAATGGTTCTTATATTCCGGAGTACACAGAACAATGGCGCGTTTCTTTGTAAACACAGCGGTCATTTTGCAATCTGGTCGTTCAGCAACTCACAGCTGCTGTAACTAAGCAAAAAAGAATAGCTGAATTAGTGCTGTCCCGGCTGAACGCAGCCATAGTGTTGCATTTCCAACAGGACGGAGAGCCCCTCTTCACATTATGCATTACCTGTACAACAATACCTGGATAGAAAATTTCCAGGAAAATCGATTGGTAGGATAGGTGCTCTAGAATTGCCAGCAAGATCTCAAGATCTGACGCCGCTTGACTTCTTCCTATGGGATCACTCGAAAACGGTTGTTTACAGAACTTCAAGGACTTAGTAATAGGATAACCCAAGAATGTATACCAGATTTTTCTTTAACTATTCTAGCGGAGACCTCTGGCTGTTGTTCACCTCCCCCTCTTTATATTAATTCGCAACTAATTTCTTGGCTGTTATCACTTCAATTGGAAGCATGGTTATGCTCAATTACCTTCAAAATTCTTCGTGAGTCTCCTTCAGTCATATGTTATGCTCCGGTCCATATCCCTGTCTGTTAATTCATTAACAGTCACAGGGCAAAAAGATTTCATTCTCTCCCATTTCAACAACTTACCTCTGCTCGGTGGCGCCTTACCAGTACCAGCCCTGAAATCTTGCATGGTGTTACAGGCCGCGCCACCGTTTCTGGCATGTGAAATAAGTAATGGAAAGATTAAGTGCGAGTATCTTACCTTTGTAGCAGTCTATGGACGATAAAGCTGATAATTGTGATTGGCAGATTGTTGATGTGACGTGTATTTAGGAGGAGGTACCGTTCTCAGCTGCAGTGACAACAGAAACTCACTGACTGGACACTGTACTCAAAGACACACCGCAGGAACGCTAGCGTAGGGAAAGTTAAGTGCGAGTATCTTACTTTTGCCGCAGTCTGGGCAGCAAGACTGACAACTGTGGTTGGCAGATAGCTGGTGACGTGTATAGGAGGTGGTACCATTCTCAACTACACTATCAACAGATGCTCGCAGACTGTGCATTGTACTCAAGGAGACACGCCAGATACGCTGGCGTCAGCAATACTCCTGGTTTTTCCGATATGTGGCCCCTCGTGGACCCACACAGAAGCCACAAGTCTTTCCCCCGTACTAAACTCTTGTATTCACCTCGCCATCATACATTTTTTGAATGACTGGGAATTTCCGTGTGTTTTGGTTTTCTTTAGATCCGCCAGATGTCTCCCACCATCATCACACCTCGAAATGCGTCAGCCAATGTCACACGAGTAACACAGACACAATTTTTATACACAGATTTGTTTTACAGGAAAAATAAATAGCTGTACTGAAATTTTACGATCACTCTGTAGAATCTACCACCACTGTCATCTATGAATCTCTGAATAAACCACGAGGAACACCTACCAAGGCGGACGGTCATACAAACACAAGTAGTGATGTCTTACTTTTCGAGACGGGAATAATAATGAAAGGGGATTTATTGTGAAGAGTGTTGATAGAATGACAGGCAAAAAACGGGAGAACCCTGAGTAAAACCTTGAAAAATTTGTTTTTGTCCACCACAAATACAACTGCACTAGCGCCGATAGTGGTAAGGTTAGTAATGGTAGTGACGATTTTAGGATTGGTGTTATACAAAGTATTTAATAGCCAGTCCTGGGGTAATGGTAATGGTGATTATTATTATTATTATTATTATTATTATTATTATTATTATGTGATTTATAACTGTAACAACGACAAAGATAAATTCATGCAACAAGCAAATACGTAATTTATTGGCACAAATCACCAACTGGTGAGAAAAAATTAAATCAGAGATCTCAAGGCTACTACTTGATGCTTCGAACACTCGGAGTTTGTTTCTTCTTGACGTGACAGCCGGAAGCTATTTCTATATGATATCTAGGCACAACCATAATTCTGTACAAATTATCTTGCATCCCATACCTGCAGAGATTTTCCTACCCGTTTTACAATTGAAAATCTCTCAGGAATAAGGGTGTAACCAACAAATCTATAATACAGGTTTCAGGAGCAGGCCTATATTTTGATAGGCTTATATTTAATAGCAGAGCCATTGCACTAATCAAGAATGCAAGTTTATTCAGCTATTAGATGCAATAATTTATTGTTATAAGAGATTACTTCAAAATTAGTTTTTCCACCTAAGTCACTTACTGTATTTAATTAATTTGATGTTGCATCCTTTTCCTCGGGAGGCCTTCAATTATGACACGAGGGATACTTTACTGAGAAAGGAATAAATTCTCCTAGTCCAACAAGCGGAGTAACGGTTAGCATGTCTGACTGTGAAACAAGCGGGCTCGAGTTCAAATCTTGGTTGAGACAAGTTACCTGGTTGATTTTCCCTCAAATCATTAAGAACAAATGCTAGGTAACTTTTGGCGCTGGACCATGGATTCATTCATTTCACTCAGACACTAGATAACTATCGCAGCTGATTAAACGTCGTAAAATAAACCAATTACAAACAATAAATTATTTTCACCTGTCGCTATATTGTTCATAAAACTCAATGCCCTTTCTCCTTCAGCAGATCTCAGAGCAACTACTTGCATATTTTTATTTCTTACTTCTTTGATGGTTTGGGGAACTTCAGCTTTCAGAAGATTATGTTCATAAAAATTATCGAAATTCATTCATCAATATGTCGCACTTAATAGTCTATTTGAGTAGAGTCTATATTTTCTCCTCTTTTCTACCAGTGGGAGAGAATACTAGCAGTTGCTGGCCACGTTGGGTTCCAGTAGATTGAACCATGATAACAGAATTACTCGTATTAAGAATTCTGTTCATTATTTCGCAGCCTGCGAACTGGTTGCAACCGTCTGAATGATACCACTGGAGTGATGCTGGTAGTATTGGCAGCACTTGTTGAGAATTGTTACAAAGATAGTAATGTTGACAGTGATGGTTGTGGTTGTTATACAAATGACAGTGGTAATGATTCCGATGGTGATAGTAGTAGATACTGGTAGCGATGGTGATGATAGTGGTGGTGAAGACGATAGTACCACCGGCATAGTTCGGTCGACTGAGGCGCTTGCCTGCCGATCCGGGTGCGGGTTCGATTCCCGCTTGGGCTGATTACCTGTCTGGGAGTTTTCCGAGGTTTTCTCCAATCGTAAGGCAAATGTTAGGTAATCTATAGCGAATATTCGGCCTCATATCGCCAAATACCATCTCGCTATGACCAATCCTATCGACGCTAAATAACCTAGTAGTTGGTACAGCATCGTTAAGTAACAAAGTAAAAAAAGACGACAGTGGAATTGATAACTCTGATGGTGATTGTAATAGTGGTAGTCATGTGGTATTCACTGCTCGTGTTGGTTGTGGAATAGTGTTTTGATGATTATAGTAGTACCACGTCATTTTACCATACTGTATGAAAACTAATTGAAAATGACGAATTACTCGAAGCTGGTTCTAATATAATATGAGCATAAAAACTAAACGCATTTCAAAGACATATATTTTATATATTATTATATTAACACTGCTGCAATTAAATATACATAATCTGTACAACAAAGCATTTGGTAAATGCTCATTTCCATCGGTGGGCAACTCGTGCTCTCAAACTGTGAACAAACTCAGTCAGATAGAACGAACTCTGTGCTAGCTGTAGTGTGCGTGGGCCTTGCAAGACGAGTGGTTGTGTTTTGAGAGAGTTCGCTCGCGTCTACAGTGAATGGCGGCTCGGAATGAGTGAATCACAGTGTGATCCGTTCAAATCTTTTTTCCTTTAGTGACGAATGACAAAACAAGTACTTTTTTGTTAAGAAGGAAGGTAAAGTTGTGTGTCTTATATGTTCTTCTACACTTTCTTACGCGTCACAAATTTATTAAGGACATTGACAGTGATTATCATGATCTCATTCATTACACTAAAGTAAGATGGCTTAGCAGGTGCAGTGGTGGGCCTCTGTTTAATTTGAATAGTTAGTATAAATAATAAGTAACTAATACTTAAGTTTTACCCTGCCGTCTAACGTATGATAGGGTCGATTGTCTCATGGGTGAGATGGTACAAAAGAAAACACTCAGCATAAATAATCAACTATCCGTATACATTTATTAATTAGCACTTCCGGTAATTGGAAAATGAACAAAATGGATGAAGTAGAAATACAGCCACCTATAACTCCACCAATGCATCGAAACTGGCTTGCCACTAATCGTCACTCAACTGGCATTCACCATTACACACAATAGTAACACCATCTATAGGGGAGAGTCGGGTAGTATCGGACATCGGGTAGTATCGGACAGTGCATTTCTTTCATCTACCACCATATGGTAGTACCTGAATGACATGGTTACGTTTCTCTATGCGACATCACAGAAATGTAACCATGTCAATCAGGTACTATCATCGTGTGGTAGATGAAAGAAACTCACTGTCCGATACTACCCGACTCCCCCCTACCCACAGATTATAAGTATAAGTAACTCGCTAGACAAGTCCAAACTTGTCGGATATGGCAGGAAGCACTAATACGAAACCAAACACAACCAATGTAAAATATGCACTTGACGAATGCCAGCTTATTCTTTAAACGAACGTGAATTACCTAATACTCTGTATGAAATCAAATATACTTCTACTAATCAAAAGAAACATACAATTACTGATGTAGAAAAATCAACTCTCGTGCCTCCGTTATCACACAGCACACCACACCACAGCTCGGCCATGCTTCTACATGTAGTAAGACACTATCCCAGTTCGAGTCCCGACTACAGCAGTACACGTCTCTGCCCGAACTGGGTTATCCGTGATCCCATCACAGATAACCGCTAAACAAAACCCCCTCAGCTCTCCACGGCTGTCACACAACCATTCTCTTCAAGCGTCTACCCCAGACTGCCCCCCCCTCAGGAGAACCGACGCTAATTAATAATTAATGTGAATAGGGCCAATGAAAATCTAAAGCCCATGTCACGTGATAACTTAAATTCGCTCCTTATAAGTGAGAAGTAAGAGACCATGAATGGCGGAAAGAAAACAAGCTATCTATAAAAGGAAGAAAGAGACCTAAAATGGTGAAATAGAATGCCATCTATGAGAAGTAATAGTAACTAACAACAGAAAAAAAGACAAGAATAAGGAAGAAAAAAAGAAAAAGAAAGAAAGAAACACAGAGTGCCGAAACTAAAACGGCACACAGGGATGCCATGTTACACAGGTTTTTTCATGCTCAAGGAAGAAATAGATATTTTTACGAAAAGCGAAGGTATAGAGATTCCACAACAAACATATCCAGCATGGATTTCTTGCTTTTTTTGACGGACATTTGTACATACCTTAATGATCTGAACGTGCATTTACAAGGAAAAGACAACTTAATCATAAATATGATCGACCATCTGAGAGCATATGTAGGTAAATTAAAAAATGTGGTAGTATCAAGTAGAAAATAAACAACATTCACCACTTTCTTTCACTAGAAACTTTTCAAGAACGATGAATAAAGTCAGCTTATCAAATATAAAACTCTTCTTCAAGACCTCACAACAGAATTCACTGGTAGATTTGGAGAGATAGCGACAATGGACAAGGAATGGAGATTATTCTGCAATCCCTTTGGGTTTCAGTCGATAGAAGATCCTGAAAATTTGCAGCTTGAATTGATAAATCTGCAGAACAGCACGCGACTCAGAGTTTCGGCGAAATCAGGAATCGAACTGTTCGCAATGCTGCCTAAGTCAGAATTTCCAAGTCTACGCTTGTTTGCCTCCCGCCTATCAGCCATGTTTGGTTCCACATATGTGTGCGAGCAGTTTTTCACTACGATGACCAACAACAAAACTGTTTGGCGATCCAGGGTCACAGACGACAATTTAGTAGCTGTTTTACGCCTATGTGTTTCCGAAAGTGAGCCAGATTTTAATGCTTTGACAGCAAGAAAAAGGTGTCAAATGTCTAAACGTACGGAAGGAGTTCAGGAGTAAGTTTATTTTATTTTCTGTTATATGTATAAAATTACTTCCTTGATTTTGTGATTGTTTAGGACTGTAATACAGTTTTGATATCTCTTTAATCTATAAACACTTGTAAACTCTGATTACGTTCTATGTTTAAATCAAGACAAATAATAACTATTTTTAACAAACAGTATAATAAGTGCAGCAATTATATTTGCTGTATCTTGAAAAGATTGTGTTCAATTTATGCTTTCAACACTAAATAATAACGTATTATAATTTGCAAAGCTTGGCAATGATGGAATTTTAGTTTTGTGTATTTAGTTATAGCGTGCATATAACTACTGTAGGCCTAATTATTGTACCATGCATAATTTTTAAATAGGCCTACAAATCATGGAGTAGACCTAGATATCACGACCACCTGCATGAGCCGCCACAGCGCACCATGGCAGTGAACTGCTTCTGTAACGAAACTACACATAGCTTATAACTGCAGCGGCTGCCTCAGTATGTGCCTTTTTGTGCCAAGGATTTTAGCGCCTCGTGAGTACGTGTTGCCCACCCATGGTCTTTTCTGTTCACTTCTTAAACACAGTATGCTTGAGATGATAGCCACCATAAATTATGCAATCGTGCATCCCTCTCTGGCAAGGCAACCATCACTTTGCGCAGCATGTCTTGAGGAATTGCTTCAATCTCAACTTCAATTCGTTCGTTTAGAGGAAACATACTGCTGGGGCGGGCTGTGAACACTTTTGATGGAGCCCCAAAGAAAAAATCACATGCAGTTAGATCAAATGATTTTGTTGGCTGTGGAATATTGCCATGTTGGGAAATGACTCGGTTTGGAAACATCTGTCGAAGATCCCCATAGGCTAGAAGCCCGAGCAGTGTGAGCCGTGGCTCCGTCCTGTTGCCACCACAACTCTTCTAAGTTAGTCCAATGTTGTTAATCCGGGGAATCACAAAGTTCTGCAGCATGTGAATGTAGCGGTCTGAGTTAACAGTTACTGCAACACCGTCCTGGTTCTCAAAGAAATACGGCCCAATGATCCCAAATCAACCTACTCCACACTATACAATAGCCTTTGAACTGTGCAGGGGACGTATTGACTTGAGGTTCTCAGGTGCCCAATATCAGAAATGTTGCTTATTGGTGTACCTACTCCTATCAATGAAAGTGGACTTCATCTGTTGATACTTTCCTGCATGTTCGTAAGTTGCTTACAAAAACGTAGGCGATTTTCAATATCACGGGCTGTTATTTCTTGAACAATCTGCATCTTGTACGGATGAAAGCTAA
This sequence comes from Periplaneta americana, assembly GCF_040183065.1. Lineage (NCBI taxonomy): Eukaryota > Metazoa > Arthropoda > Insecta > Blattodea > Blattidae > Periplaneta > Periplaneta americana. The sequence continues at coordinate 84,071,712 of NC_091123.1, read as the reverse complement.
GGTCCTTATACAAAATGCGACGAACAACGTGTTTGTCAACTACAGATCCGTCGAATGACGTCGAGCAGATCGCTTAGGTCAGAACTTCGAAGGACTGCTTCGCGAAGTCCAGAGTGCGGACAATACGCGACCTTCCTGGTGGCCGTGTCTTATTCGCTGATGCGTTTCTCGGAAATTGTTTACCATCGTTTGATGGTGCTGTTTGATGGGACAACAGCATTACGATGAATGTTGAAGTGGCTTCGGAACAAGTGATGAGTTGTCACCAATTATTCACTGTTCTGAAAGTATGCCTCTAGTGCAAACTCACGATGTGTTGAACTCTATTTCTCCATATTTATTTATTTACCATAGCATCTGAAATGCTATTCTCCTACGGTGATCTTTAAACTCTTTTTTCCCTCCTCTTAATTCTCCAATCTGAATAAGGAGCGCGCAAAATGTGTCTAGTTTTTATGGTTCACCTTGTATTTTAATACTACAACATAAAGTGATATTACATTATAGCTATACGCAGCATGCCTCCGAATATGATTGTGTGAAAGAGAGTGATTATTAATATTATCATTATTATTATTATTATTATTATTATTATTATTATTATTATTATTAACAATTATACAAGTACTCCATACAAAAAATATAGTTTAAACTATCTGTAGGAACTGATTTGTAAAATTAACTTCAATACAGCCATTGTGGACATAGATTAAAGAGAGATAAGTATGTGTGTGTGTGTGCGTGTGTGTAACAGATTAATAATATGTAGGCTACAAAATTATGCTTCCAATTGTACAAAAAATTTACGGCATAAAATAGCTACAAGAATTGTTTTGAGAAACTGTTTTAACGCTGGTCGTTAAGCCTATGGAAAAAAGGAGGAAGAGAAGCCATATTTTTCTGTGGAAACTTTATTTTACCATTTTTAAGTGTACTAACATTTCCAGGCCTGTTCAGACAGTAACAGGCAGTACCCTGGGGTACTTTCAATTTCAATTTCAACATCGAGTGTGTACGGTGCAGTAGTAGAACTCGGATATTACAAAGAGAGTTGGCGTGAAATTCCTTTGCAAGAGAGCACTAGTACGAGTACATATTCATACGGTTGCTGCATTAATTTTTCCCTAGAGGATTGTAATCATGACTTTACTAATTACAGTGAAGTCTAGAATTTCTTTCGCGTCCTCCTTATTCCAAGAATGTACAAATTACCATACTACAAACTATTAAAAACTCATTATTTGTCTATTTTTCATGACATTAATGGGATTGCTGTTAACATGTTGTCTGTCTTTCAAACAGTGTACTGTCTATTATCAAAATTAGTGGAATTGAAGATTTCCCCGGAGGAAGGATGTAATATCAAAAAAAGTAGACGGAAAAAGTAGGATTGAAAGCATTTATTTATAACAATAAATTATTGCGTTTAATGGCTGAATAAACTTGCATTCTTGTTTAGTCAAATGGTTGTGATAGTAAGTATAGGCTTAATGAAATATGCCCCTGATCCTTTCTCTTGAAACTTGAATTAGAGCTTTGTTGGTTAGACGCTTATTCCGGGGAGGTCTTCAATTACACTGGACAACAAATTTAAACTTTAGATGAAACTATGTAATGGCAATTAAATGAGAGGTGCTGAGTTCATTTCTGAAAACCAAAATTTTCTAACATATACCATTTTTATGTTACACGCACTTCACTTATTTACACAAATTTGTTACACTAGAACATAAACCAACCTTTGTTTGGCCAAAATTCACAAATTAAATTCACTGTTTACGTTTATAGACAGCTTCTGCAGTCTATTTCATGAGTGACCTACAATATTCAGCCAGAATACTTGCATTCCAGCTTCCACTGAAGCGCTTTTCGAAGGTAGATATATCTTGATGAAACCTCTCCCCGTGTTCATCGCTTATAGCACCAAGTTTTTTTTTTTAGGAAAGAAGTTCAGTTGACAGTCAAGAAAGTGTACCTTCAGTGACATGTTGCATCCCATAAGGTGAAAGTAGTGCAACATTTCACTAACATTAAATAACTTTTTATTTTGAAGAAACAGTAGGCCTACGTGCTGGACAAAAACTAACTGCAGATTCGAATGCACACATTTTTATAAAAAGTACAAATTTCATGTTGTACAGTGTTATTGAACGAGTTTTATTCACATGTTAGGTCGTTCAAATGAAACCCGGCTATCGATAATAGAAAGGGAGAAATTAAACTTACCTTATTACACGCCACGGTTGTTAACACACTTCTCTCACTGTGATAGCTGGTGACGGATACCGACTTCATAGAGTTTCTGTGACTTGGAGGTGAACGAATGTTTAACAGCATTTTTCATTGTTTCGTCGTATGGAAATGTGATTTTATTCAGTCTTTTTTTTAAATTAAAAATAATATATATGAAAATCGTATGGAGATCTGTCTCGACTATAAGAGGGTTGTGCGATGTTAGAACTTATCACTTTCCTCCCAATATTGTGTGAGGTTTTGTTGGTAGATTCTCTCACGTTCAGCATTCCGCTCAGCAAAAGAGTGTGGCACCACCTGCACTCTTAACTTTGCTGTACTGCAGGTATTGGTGGGGAATTTCATGGATACTTTACGGTTAATATTCAGTAATAAACTAAGTTCGCTTATTTTTATTGTCCTATTCTTTCGGATAAAAGCATCAACATGCTGAATCGAATTTGGCGTGATAAGCTTTAGCGCTTGTCTTGGTTGTGAATTGTCCTGTGGAGATGTTCGGCCGGAAGAAACCTAGCACATCAATCTTTTAAAGCTGATTTTCCTAGGAATGTCTCTCCGTATGCTGTTAACTATTCTGTCTTAGACTTCAGCAGGTGTACATAGTAAATGCACGAATTACAACATGCTCTTCACTTCTGAACGCTTGCACCAATCGCTTTTCTTTTACATTTGTTCGAAGCAACAATGATATGTATGCCAACCGCATCTATCAATTAAAAGTCCAATATTGTTAGCAATAATCCTAAAGCGAATTCACGGCCGATAATCATGTTGCATGTAGTAAGCCTCGACCTACTTCCATGCGAAACAACCATATATCATACATAATATGAATTAAAAATTACATATTTTTTTTTATTAATGCACTGTGACACTGTAGATGTTATTTATAGGTACAAATACACTATAATGTGTTCGTTTCTTCGGCTGAAAATTCGAATATGTCTCCCTCTCGACAACGGAACTAAGAATATGTTCTTCAACTTACATTTTCCCTTTATTTTCTTAAAACGGCGTTATTTCGCCATGTTAATCACATAACTAATGAGATCCGCTGCTTGAGAATATCTAGTTTTTGTTCGTTATCCTTGGAAGAGAAAGGATAAAATGAAAGAGAAGGTTTAATGCTTGATGATGATGATGATGATGATGATGATGATGATGATGATCAATTTTCTTATGTTCTTTATAAGTAATGAAAGAATCTCTGGTCACTAGACTCAAGCAGTTTTCCTTCGAGTTATCAAATCCGATAACAATCATTGAATATCTTACCTTCATAGAGCGAATGTGAATATTTCAACTGAAAAAAGACAGCACCAGTGGAATTTTAAATAAATTATATCATGAAGGTAACATATTTCTCGTTATTTCATGAGAATTCAGTTCATCGTGATATCAATTTTTGTATTCGAATAAAAGTTCATAAGAAATTAAATTTAGAAATTCGGTCTCACTGTTTGGATCATTCATCAATGCAACATAATTTTAAGCAAAACTATTAAGGTACGAGTATTCTATAAAATTTAATACGTCTTTCATCTCTCATGTTTTCATCTGTATTTATCTTTTCGTTTTCTTGTTCTTACTCTCTTACTCCTTTTCTTATATTTATTTATTTTTTCCTGCATTCTAGTTTCTATTTTTTTCATCTCTTTCATTCTTTATCATTTTTCTTTTCACATGCTCTTCTTTCTAAAAAATTGAGTTCAGAAATCAGCATTAAAATGTACCCACTGCAAATGTCAGTATCGCAAAACGCATTAGCCTATATATTTACTATTCTTCCTGAGTCATTCTATATCTTTCTCTACTTTTCATTTTACTTATCTTCCATTTCTCTTCTTTTCTTCTGTCTTTATTTTTTCGTTTTCTCTTTCTTACTCATGTACTCCTTATGTTTGTATTTCTTGTTTGCATTATTAGTTGTCCTTGCTCGTTTAGTTATTTAGATTAATAATATTAATACAGACCTTCTTAAGCTTTGTTTAATTGTATACAAATTAAAAAATTTTAATGTTTTTGCATTATCTTTTTTGTTTTATGTTAATGTAATTGTAAACGTTCTTGTTTGGTGTAATTGAACACCGTTAATTAGTTTCTTCGCTGCTACCCTAAAATTTTGTAAGTATACATATTACTGGTGGCGTGGAAGAGTAGGCCTGATGGCCTTAACAAAACCAGAATAAAAAATTATTAAATTATTATTACTATTATTATTATTATTATTATATAATAAAACTGACTTGACATCAAACAAATATTGAAATTGACGGAATTATTTATATTATCACTTAACCAACCAACGCAGTTACGTGTCCTTGAAATCAAAACTTGATTTCTATAATCTTCCAGAAAAAAAGTATAATGACTTAAGGACCTACAGTACATCGACCTGGTTGGCAAGTTGGTATAGCGCTGGCCTTCTATGCCCAAGGTTGCGGGTTCGATCCCGGGCCAGGTCGATGGCATTTAAGTGTGCTTAATTGCGACAGGCTCATGTCAGTAGATTTACTGGCATGTAAAAGAACTCCTGCGGGACAAAATTCCGGCACATTCGGCGAAGCTGATATAACCTCTGCAGTTGTGAGCGTCGTTAAATAAAACATAACATTAAAACATTGAAGAGTACAGGAGGAAAACAATCAAAGCCACAATTCTCTTAAGGGTGATGTCATCTTCTAATTCAGTATATTACTGCGAAATTTATTGCTGATCCTAATGAAAATGTAGGAAAGGATGACTGTATTCATGGTGATAATTGAAGCGGTGAGATCAAAAACCATTCAAGTCCATTTTTGGCCAAAATTGAGATATTTATACAACCAGCTACTTCGTTTCGTTTGCCATCCATTTGGTTAACGAACCATTCAAGAACGTAAATTTAAGCAGTGCTTTTCCATGCATTATGTTTAATAACCATTCCAGTCCACGCGGCGAAACAGGTTCTCGCTAGACGTGTCTTGCAGTTGAGCGGGAAAGAAGCTGTTAGTTGTGAGACATTTGTGGTGTGAAGATCTGGAATGTATTTCTACAAATCATTAATCCAGATCTCTTTTCGATCGTCTGGCAGCAGGTGAAGAAAATGGCAATAATAGTGAGAGTGAAACAGATGGTTGGGATTCTGAGTAAAAAAAAAAAAAAAAAAAAAAAAAAAAAAAAAAAACGATCAATGTACTATTGTATTTCGATAATAACATTATTGTTTTATTATAGTCTGCAGCTAGTGAAGGAAATGACAAATACTAGTGAGAGTGATGCAGAGGGCTAGAAAACTGAGTAGTGAAAGATATTAGAAAATCGAATTTAAAAGTTATAAGAGTGGATTAGAACAAACTAATGAACATCCTGAAGAAAATAAGTATTGATTGGAAAGACAGGAGGCTGTTCAGTATTCTATTATGAAACAACGAGTCAGAGTCAGAATAGGACAAGAAATGTCTGAAAGAAGTGAAATAGAGAGAAGAGTACGACAAGAATGCCCTTTATCATCTGTCCAGTTCAACAGAAGTAAGAAGAAGAAGAAGAAGAAGAAGAAGAAGAAAGTGCATCAGATTTGCTGATGATGTGGCGTTGTTAGCAGAAGAGGAGTTGATACTAAGGGATATGCTACTGGAGCTGAATAACAGATGTGAGGAGTATGGGATGAAGATAAATGCAAAAAAGACGAAGACCATGTTTGCTGGAAGAAAAATAAAGAAGATAAACTTGCGAATTCTAAATGTGGCAGTAGAGCAAGTAGGCAGCTTCAGATACGTGGGATGTTTTATAAGCAGTAACTTGAGCTGTGGCCAAGAAGTGAAAAGGAGGATAGTAACGGCAAAGGAAGCTTTTAATAGAAAAAGGACATCTTCTGCGGACCTGTGGAAAAAGAACTAAAGGAGAGACTAGTGAAGTGCTTTGTGTGGAGTGTGGCATTGTATCGGGCAGAAACATGGACAGTACGACGATATGAAGAGAAAGGAATAGAACCATTTGAAATGTGGATATGGAGAAGAATGGAGCGTTTGAAGTGGACAGATAGAATAAAAAATGATGTGCTGGAAAGAGTGGGTGAAGAAAGAATGATGCTCAAACTGATCAGAAAGAGAAAAAGGAATTGGTTGGCTCACTGGCTGAGAAGAAACTGCCTATTGAAGGATGCACTGGAAGGAATGGTGAACGGGAGAAGAGTTCGGAGCAGAAGAAGATATCAGATGATAGACAACACTAAGATATGTGGATCATATGCGGAGACTAAAGAGCAGAAAATAGGAAAGATTGGAGAATGCTGGGTTTTTGCAGTGAAATACCTGCCCATGGACAGAACTCTTAAGTATAGGCCTACGAATGTAGGTATGTATGTAAGTAGAACTATTTCTAATGATAACAGTTTTTAGTATTATTATTATTATTATTATTATTATTATTATTATTATTATTATTATTATTATTGTGACTGTTATTGTTATTGTGATTATTATTATTGTTATTGTGATTATTATTATTATTATTATTATTATTATTATTATTATTATTATTAATTTTAATTATTTGCGTCATTCAGAGTAAAACTTACAGAAAATAGTTTTCATATTAAGTTTTTATGTGAAGGCGACGACAGTGATTTTGAGAGGTGAGATTCTGAGTAGTTAAACATATTTAAAACAAATCTGACAAATAATAAATGCATTTTTATTAACAATTATTATTATTAATCTCATTCAGATGAAACTTACAGAGACATGTATAAATATTACGACATTTTTGTCAGTAAAATAATTATCATAACAAGTATTTCAATGATTGAGATCAATAACCATTCATCTTTTGCAAATTTGAAATTAATTTTTGGACATTTCCACAAGTGTTACGACTTTAGAAATCGGTACACTACTTTGTCTTGATCTCTAATTTAACCAGAAAAAGTTATGTGAAAAAATTATAATTAGGTAAGAAATAAAAAATGTTTTTTGCATTTTTCTCGAAACTTGTGTAAATGGACTTGAATGGTTATTGATCTCACCGCTTCAATTTTCCTTTAAAAGTTTTAATAAGAAAAACAATAAATTTTGCAGAAATGTGCTGAATTAGATGATGGCATCATGAGAATTGTGACTCTGATAATTTTCCCGCGTACTCTTCATTTGTTACAAGTATGTTTGAATTAATTTGTAAAATAATAATATGTGTACTATATAACGGGCCTAATTCACGTCCGCAACTAAGTTCAGTCCCTCCATTCTTCCACACGTACACACACACTGTTTTTAATAAGAGAATATTTTATGGTATAAAGGTTCTTTATTCAAGAACAAAGAATGCTAAACCGTATAAATTTTTCAGACTATAATTATGGGATGAATAGAATTTCATCGTCTTGGACATCACTCTTCCCACACGGACTTGTTTAAACAGATGAAGAAAGACACGCTGGTAATGAGAGTGAACGCTAGTTTAGCTTACACACAGGCATTTTTGTCTGTTTTAACAAGAGCCTGAGTTCAGTTCCCTTTTAATTTTAATATTTAAAAATGCATCTATGCTAGGAAACATCTAGACGCGTGTGAACAACGATTTAACATATATATTTCTCCAATAACCCAGTAGCGGCTGGTGGTCAAAATAATGAGTGCGCTACAATCTCTATATCGGCCTACTGTAGAGGCCTACACATGTATTTATCTTAATTTGGAGTCTCGTCTAGTGATGAAATATGAACTCCATACGACGTTCTTTCGTACTGCAGAACTTGTCATTTGGTGTTAAACCCCTCCATCTTGGACATCATACACTTTTCTATTGACAGTATTGCAAGAGCAGTGAGACGATCCTGGGACATAGTGTTCCTTAAAAACGTTTCTACGCGTTTCAAGGAAGAAAACATATTTCTGGCTCAGCAGTGGTCATTGGTGTTGTAACCAAAATATTTAACAACTTCGATACTTCACAAAATGGATCCTGTAAATTGTTGGATACTATGTATTGTGACAATTGAAGAGCCATCTATATTTCGGAAGTCAGGTTTTCCGTATAGAAATGCAACTTGTATCCGGAACACTCTTTTGTTCAGTATAGTATAGCTGTTGACAGCAACTTTAACTGGTAGATGGCAGCAGCAGTCGGACACTTGAATTACCAAATACATTGTACATAGTTCCGAATTCTTCCACAAACAAGCATTCTTTCGTTACGCTTTACTTTTGCAATCTCCAAGCTGTGTTGTGCTGAAGCTGACTACAGCACTTTCCCGCGTAAAAATAGCCAATCAGAGCAGTGATTTCAGCTTCGCACATGCGCATAACTGTCTACATTTTTCATGTGGAGCTTTGAGTAGCACAACGAACCCCCTGAGGCACCAAAGAAGGCACGAAGACTAAACACTTACGCGTCATGAACATAACCACGGGAAATTGTCAAATGACAGATCAAATACTATGGTGGTATTACAAATACATTATTTGAGCCAAAATTATCATTGTGCTGTAGCACTGTAGCACATAAGGACGGGCCGCCCCTGCAATAACCACCACCACCACCACCACCACCACCACCACCACCACAAAAAACAACATCGCATCTATTAGATTACAGATCTTATCCGTTTCCATATCCTTGGTTGGCCAACATCCCTGCGGATCCACAGTACGTAATTTTTCACTGCATAGCCATACCATCCTATTTTAAAATAGTTAATCAGTTATTCCGCCGCGGTAGCTCTGAAGTGGCATACGCGTTGCCCATTCAAAAGGTCCGATGTTCAATTCCCGGCATGGGCAATGGAAGAAATTCATTTTCGTCTACAAGACTGGGTAATTTGTCCGTTGTCTTGTAATTGTCCTGTGATGTCTCTACGGTCCCCTGTGTCGTGCTAATCCCACAACCTGGAATCCACAATGTGTGGCTATGTCAAGTGTCGATTCATAGAAAATACCTTCCAGTCCTACACAACACTGGCTTGTAAGTCGTTAAAATAGGGGAAGTAAAACAGGTAAAGAAGAAGATGAAGAAGAAGAAGTTTGTCAGTTATGTAATGCATGAGGCATTCACCTAGCTCCTAATAATTTACTAATGAGAGCCTGCATGCTGTCTTAGTAGACGATCTCTACTGTCTCTACTTCTGACTTATGTAGACCATGTCTCAGACCCAAACAATAGAACAGGTACAAGAGTAATTTTATGAAACTTTAAAATAGTTTCTTTTCTGGCTGATAAAGATAGTTTACATTGTGCTAATTCATTCTAGAAATATGTGAATTTTTATTTACAAATTGTGGAATGTAAATAACTTAATATATTCTTGCAATATAATTTACAATAAAATTTGTTCCTTGAGGACCATCCTCAACTTCTGAAAATGAAACTGACCAACTGCAAACAACACAGTATTAAAAAAATGCATGTAACGCTTATTCTGTACGTTCTTTTCAAATTTGTCTGTCATTCTGCGATGACTATTTCTATATGTGCATTGTACACTGGCAAAATTTTAGTCCTATGAAATAATGTGGAAGTGAACGTTGTGAGATATTATGTTGGCAATATGTCTACATGCCCCACTTCACATGTTGGCCTGGGAAGGGAGATATTTGAATTCTGAGTTACAGGTATATACTGGGTGTTCAGTTCAAAATGTCTCTTGGCTCGCTGTATGCCGTCATGTGGCTAGCTGACGAGCCTAGAGAATTCAATCTTCCTACACTTCCGCAGCTCAGGTGTATAATCTAAGAGGCAGAGAAGTTGGCTAGCAAGTACGGCGTTCATTCTGAAGAGTACGTGCCGATACGTACGGTAACGCCGGTAGTGGCAGGAATGTGAACTGTTTGGAAATACGTACTGTCGGGATATGGGGAGAGGGTTAAGACGATTACTTACGTATTTGTTGACATTAACTTCGACGGTCAACATGGACACGGAGCATTTGATTTGTGTTGTGGAATGTTACCGTACGCAACCGATGATAACAAATACCCTGCGTACGACTTGCCGGCGCAAAACACAGTTCGAAAGAGGTTATGGTAGCACACAGACCGTACAGACCGCCATCTGTTGCTACGACGTTCAAGTTATACGTACACGTTCTCAAGTTCAGATTGAAGAACGCCTTAAATAATAGGCAACTTCTCTAACATATAAGCTGAAACTCGCTTCAAATCGGTGACCCAACAACAGTGACGTCATGACACACTTTGAAATGAACACCCAGTACCTAGCTAATCGAACAAAAGACAACGTTTGAGAGCAATAACAGTATATGTAACCGACAGAAATAAAACATTGAGTCTATTTTGCACCGAAATGTTTAAAACATGTTGTTTATTTCTTTGAGTATTATATAATATTCCAGGAAAATTTTTCATCTTCCCTGCGCGTATAAATACCATTTTGGATCATAAACATAGACTAGATCGCATCGCGTTTTGACAAGAATATTATGAATATCCATGGGAAAATGCGATATTTTCAGATTAAAAGATTTTCTCAAACACCAGTCATGGGCCTATTCAGGTATTTCGTCCTATTGGATCCACAAGGTTCCAGTCAGAATATATAACATCAAGGCAATGCAATGGACGTATTTCTGTCGCTGTTTGGGGATGGATTTCCAGACTATGAGGAGGAACTCTGTGTAAAATTAAAGAGAATGCTACCTAGCATGCACATGTTGCAACCTGATAGAATTATATTTTTTTCAACAAGACAATTCCTACATCCACACATCTTTGTTGTATCAGATATGGTTCCAATATCATGTTTGGTGTTGAAAGCACAGACAATTGCTATTTCTATATGCTTTGCTTATTTTTAGTTCGTTACTTCCACATTTTCGTTCCATTACTATATGAGAGTAATATCCAAACCTTTTCTTTATGTGTGCAAAATATAATTAAACTGCTGTATCCTATGGGATATAATTGGCAATCAAGTTTTAAATTCTACACATATCCATAAAAAATTGTCTTAATAAAATTATTTATCCGATTTTTTAGAATAATTATCTACTGATCGTTAGTGCCACCTTTAATCAATGTAATTTTATTAGCGTAGTGTTATTACCATGACAACAGCCAAAGAAAAATAAGCTATAGGCGCATTATAACGCAAAGAACCGTGGCGCGAGGAGGAGCTACAAAATGGCGTGTTTATTAAATTTATCTATATCACCAGACCACTAAGTAAACATATTCTCTTTAAATTTACTAAGTAGCTTGGTTCAACCTTTCTGTTGTGAGGAGGGATGATTTGTTACCTGCGTGAGACTACCTGCCGCCTACGCTACTGTCCTAGAGTGAGTACAAATAGCAACTTAAGAACGAGAAAAATTGTACAGTAAGCCTATATCCAACGAGATATATATTATAGAGAGGCTACAACGCCTTCTAGTTGAAGACAATTGAACATTAGTCCGCCATGTTTTGTTTGGTCAAAACAAAGGGGCGTGGCTCGAATGTTGTAGGAAATGACAGTGATGAAGTTAGTATTATTGTAAATTGAGTTACATATTAAGCCTATGTTAATAAGTAAAAAGTAAAATACACACAAAACTTCACGTTTTATAACAGCTGTAGGTTTATGTTTTATTGGTTTCACTAAATAAACCCAGATATTAAATGACAAGCTATACTCAATGCAACCAAACTAAACCACCTAAAGACGGATGAATGTATATTCGGTAAAAGAAAAATACACAATTTTTGGCTTCGTCACAAATTTAATTACCTTACAGCTAATCTAACCTAATATAAAACCATGTAATTCAGTGCTCACCAAGTGATTTTAAGAGAGATGACGTATGTAATTAATAGGAGTAAAATATAGGAGAGGTGGTGGCGAAAATAAAAAAGTCCAATAATTATTTAGAAGAAATAATTTGAAAATGGAATTAATACAGGGAATTTTTGAAAACTGAAATTATTAAAACTACAAATAACCTCTTAGCATGCAACATAAAAATTAAAGAATGACACTAATAGAAAGTTACTGATAATCATAACTGTCACATTTATTGAAACGATAAGATACATACGGTTAACATTGTTATCAGAAACAACAGGAGCCACAGCTCGCTACACTTCTTTTAGCGTGATGGACACATCGTGTAATCTAATATAATTTGAAACAAATATTGTATCACACGTGTCTCGCAACTAGGCAGAGGCTTTTGCAGAAGAAAACTGTTCTTACATTTGACACAGTGACGACAAATTGTGTGTGATGCAAGTGCTGACTTTGCTCTTTGTTAACAAAAAGAGCCCTACGCATTAATAAAAAGAAAATTGGTTTAGGCCCTTTAAACACAATAAATACTAAACTCTTGATGGTACAAAATTATTAAATATATATTTCGCTTATGCTCAGTCCGTCTTATCTTACAATTCTTTGGAGCAATGCAACCTGTATTAAGAGGGTTTAATTATCCAGAAACGAATATTACGATTTACGATACATTTAATTTAATTCCAAGGGAATGAGACATTTTTAGAACTTCTCTATTTATTTATAAATCAGCTATTTACAAAAACAATAGCGAAATGCTTAAATTAAATATTGATGTATCCAAAAATATAATAATAATAATAATAATAATAATAATAATAACAACAACAATAATAATTTAATAATTCATTTTATTTTATTTTACGTGGCAGATTTAAGGCCTGCTCCTCCACTGACCCAAGTCTACAATTAATACAAATACATGAGTAATAATAGTAACAATAATAGTAATAATAATAATAATAATAATAATAATAATAATAATAATAATAATAATAATAATAATAGATATGTTGTGAAAAATTTTTTATTGAAACTGTATCATACCAGAATATGAAATAAAGTATTCATTGAAAACTACAGGACACCTGATTATTCAAAGTCTCCCGTAATATTATAACTCGTTGCCTGTGGTATGCCCAAAGAGTTTGTAATACTTACTAAAGACACAGACCCGTGAGTAGCAGGCAAGGAAAATGTCACAAATTGAATCGGCTAGCATCCGCCATTAAAGGGAATGTTTGCGGCGCGAAATTCGGAAACAGTACCACAATACATTGATGTAGCCTGGTGATAGACACTGTTTTAAACATCTTTTACCAAAGATGGATCGTGATTAAATAAATATGAATGGTAGAGGAGCGCTGTATTTATTGAAATATTATATGATTCGCCTATGGCGATATTATAAAAAATAAATTAAGTGACCCATATATACTCGGAATAAGTAAGTGAAATATTGAACAATGGAAATGCCAACATGAATTTTCAATATTATCAGTATTGTTTAAGGCCATAATAATAGATATCTACTGTAATATTTAAAATAATCTATATTTTTGTCCTTTCATGCAAAGGAAGAGGAAGGTATATGGTGCTTAGAAAATGTTTAGTGGTGAAATATGAGAGCATCAAAATTCAGGAAGCACTGATTTAAAACAAAATAAGGATAAATTTTTATCATCGTAAAACAATCTATTAATTGTATAGTTGACGACCATAGATTAGAGGTCAGTACAGGCTTTTTAATGCAGCAGTAGTAGTAGTAGGCCTCGTAGTAGTAGTAGTAGTAGTAGTAATAGTAGTAGCAGCAGTAGGCCTATAGTAACAGTAGGCCTAGTAGTAGAAGTAATAGTAGGCTTAGTATTAGTGATGTTAGTAGGCCTAGTAGTAGTAGTAGTAACAGTAGGCCTAGGAATAGTGGTAACAGTAGGCTTAGTAGGTAGTAGTAGTAATAGTAGGCCTAGTAGTATAGTAGCAGTACGCCTAATAGTAGTAGTAATAGCAGGCCTAGTAGTAGTGATATTAGTAGGCCTAGTAGTAGTGATATAATAGAGGCCTAGTATAGTAGTAGTAGTAGTAGCAATAGTAGGCCTAGTAGTAGTAACAGTAGGCCTAGGAATAGTGGTAACAGTAGGCTTAATAGGTAGTAGTAGTAACAGTAGCGCTAGGAATAGTGGTAACAGTATGCTTAGGTAGTAGTAGTAACAGTACGCCTAGTAGTAGTGGTAATAGTAGGCCCAGTATTGGTAGTAATAGTAGCCCTAGTATTGGTGGTATTAGTATGCCTACTAGTAGTGGTGGTGGTAATAAATTGGTTGCCATCGGCTATACTTTCAACAATAAACTAGAAGTACATACTGAACTAAACGGAAACATAAATGATTTAATTTATTCTGAAACAAAACAGTTTTATACAGATGCTGTCTGAGGATTTTCTTGTGCACTTTGCTATTACAATCTATTGTAATATGATGGCACCTAACCTTACATACATTGTTGAAATAAACCGTATAAACCTGATTAATGTGTTTCTGGAAAAACTTTATCCAAGAAATGTTCCGACATTCAAAGGAGGAACTGCATTTAGAATATTCTTTCAATGCTTTCCTGGGCATCCTACAATAGTAAGCTATGTTGGAACAATTATTTGCGGCGTACTATTTCACCATTTTCTTATTATTTCCCTTCAAGTGTACTTATATTTATTCATAGTCCTCAAATTAGCATGAACTGCTCGCAATCCCGGCGAAGCATCAACTCCCTTTAATGACGGCCGAAGAGCGGTTCAATTTTGTACGCTACACTAGCGCCGTTGGTGTCTCTAGTTATATATTACAAACTCTTTGGGTATACCTTTGATAAGCACTCCTTGCGGAGGCTGGCGGTACTATGGATCGCCATGTTTTGTTTGGTACGATCCATAGTACCGCCAGCCTCCGCAGGGAGCGCTTATCAAAGGTATACTGCCTCTCTACAGTATATAACTCGTTGCCTATATCGGATAAAAGTTTTGCGAAGCAGTGTACAGAATCCTCCACATTAAGCGCCTTTCACAACGCAAACTGAGCGGCATTTTCCGTTATACGCCTCGCACAGTTACCGCGAAAACGGCCGCCGATTCTACGGTAATGGCTTTAACTTCTAAATTCTGTTCAGGGAACAAAATGTTTATAAACAATTTAAAAATGAATACAAGTGCATCTTACTGTGTCACGAGAGCTGCTCAAAGTACCCTCCTTGTTCTCCAGTACATCTTTTACATCTCCGAAGATTCTTCTTATATATTTGATTTTTTTTTCTTGCGAAATGTTCGAAATGATTTGGATATTTTCTTGCATTCTTTACATAACTTAAAACTACAAAAATCCGCTTCAATATACTACATACCATTCCCAAACAATTAAAAAAAAAAACCACACTGCCTTGCATTACACTACCCATACACACAAATGAGTAATCCCTTCAGTCTTCCCAGTGAAACATAAGAAGAATGTATATCCATTAATTTTATTATATTAATTATATCATACCTAAGAGTTTTTTTATTATTCCCAATTTTCTTATAAATTGAGGTTTCTGTGAAACAACAGGAGACCAAAATTATGCAGTCTTTTAACATGTATTTTTTTTAACATGTTCCTGGTATCCTGTTCAGATTAAATCACTGGAGAATGTTCTCTAGCTAAAAAATCTGAACCTCAAAATTTTGTGAAAATTTCAAATTTTGATGCTCTTGGGGCACATCTAAATATTGCTCTAGAGAAAATATATTTTGCATTGTTCTTTATAATATCACCCCACAATTTTCCCTAGTATTACATTTTGATTCCATAAACATCATATTTTCACTCCACCCTACTGCACAACAATTACCAAAACAAAAGAAAAATATTGTACCAACATAGTGAAATATCAAATATTAAAATCACGTACATTTTATTGGCGCACCCAGTATGATCCGAACAAATGTAACTTTTTGTTCTGAAAAGGTATTTTAAAATGTTACACTCGTACGAATCAAATTTATCGTCGTTGTTCCTGGAATACCTCCTATGTGCAAAATACAAAATTGTTCAGTAGGAAGAAAAAACACATTTATTCATTCTATGCCAGTAGTAGGCCTACACAGGAGACTGTGAATTCTTAAATTTTCGAAAGAAAGAAATATAATTACAGTACATACAGGATATTTTATTATTTTCTACATCACTATTTAAATTATTTAATAGAGCAAAAATCTGAAAATCGATAAATATGTCACATAGGAGTTACTGCAGTAACAACGACGATATGCATATTTAAAAGACAAAACTATATTAATTTAATCATATATTGTCATAATACACTGCTCTCTTAAATTGACTGAGCATATCGGGAATTAAATCAATAGCTTTCCCAAAACACGCTATGAAATTTTTCATATAAAACAGTTTTTTCCTCGGAAAGGAAGCAAAAACGAGTAAAATTGTATTAAATTATTTTGTTTGGTATATCTCAAAGAATAACCCCCTGAAATTAATGACGTTACTTCCGGTTCATTCTATACATAAAATCACATAAAGTCACATGCCTGCATATTTGACTGAAAGCCACCTTACTATTTCATGATTAATGCCCTCTAACTGCACTTATTCATTGATTCTGAACACTGTTATTTCTAATGTTTCTATAAAAGCGTAAATAAAAACTTCATATGGAAGATTATGCAATTCTTCTTTTGTTTCACTGCATAATTATTATCATTATTATTATTATTATTATTATTATTATTATTATTATTATTATTATTATCATCATCGGAAGATTGACAGTTATTAATAGTTCATTTTATTGCGTTTATTAGATATTTACATCTTACAATACAGCAAATTGTATTTATTTATCCCAATTAAATTACTGTACCCTAATTCCTGTATGCATGTTACACGTAATCATATGGATTTTGTAAAATCCTCTGTCATTTTTTCCTATTGCATTGCAGTATGGAGTAAAGCAACCCTTTAAACAAACGTTTTTGGAAGCATAAGCCTATACTGTTTCGCTTGTCATTAATAAGAAAATATACAAGAATATCTTCAGAGCAGTCTATAAAAAGTATATTATACATGGTGGAAGTGAAATAATCCTGCAGATTTTCAGAACGAATAGCTCATGTTACAAAAACGTGAAATACCATATTGGTGGAAAGTTCATACTTTTTTCAGAAAAAAATGTTTAACACCCTCTTATTCGATAACTATTGCGAGTGGGATCGTGATTTCTGTCCATATGGATAGAAAATCTAATGAAGAATCATTTATTCCTCCAGCGTATTTCCATAGAATGGACGGTTTTCGTGTAAATTTAATTTAGAAACAACTAATTTGAAGTCACTGAATGATGCAAACAGATTGCAACGCGTAGTCAGAGAGGGAGGGGTTCACCTAAGGAGACAGACCTAAGTTCGTTGACCTCTTACATCTGTATTACGAAGAAATAGGAGAGTGTTAACGGCGCTGTTGCCAGACTGATAAAAACTTTCAACTTAATTTTTCTAATTAATCGTGCATTTAGTCACGAAACGTGATGTAAGTTTTCTATTCATTTAAGTATATCCTGTTGTCCCTTTCAGTCTGCAGGATTGCTTCACATCCATCCTGTATATTATCACCTTTTATGCAATTTTGAGTAAGAACTAAATGAAGGGTTCAGAACCATAGTGGGCCAAGCGCCATTTACTAAAACCGTAGAAAAAAGGTTAAAATGAAGTTATTACCATAATTCAATGGAAACATATAGCAAGTAATATAGAGTATATATATTAAAACTAAATTATATGTCAATCTTCATTAAACTATGGAATTCACTTAACTTTAACCCTTGTTTATGGACTGAAAAATTATATTGACATTTAGATCTTGCATATGGACAAAATTAATCCATTAGTTCAAGGAAAAAAAAAAACTTTACACAAACGGTCGGACAGAGGAATACACAGCGTCCCAATAGCCGATAATGCTCGTATGATATAAAAGATGCTGAAGGCATGTTTTCAAAGATCTCGAAGTCGACTTCTTGCAGCATTACAATCGCCTTCATTCTTCGAATAATGATCAAGTAAAACGGAGATCTGATTCTCCTTTTTTATTGCTGCCCCGTAAAGTACTACACAAAACTTCAACTACTGTACATGTCCCACTCACCTTATTTTGCTCATTATGCATTCATGGTGCTTCTGTGCTGAAACTTTTGTAACAGCTTCCATATAAATAACAACAACCTTCTTCTGTTAATGAGGTCGCTTTGAAGTGCACACTAAATATAAAGTGTAGTAGTTAGAAACAAAACTCACTTCTTACCATGAAAAGCCCACTTTAGAAGGAGGGGACAAGAAAAGAGTTAAGGCTGGCATATAAAACTGCGACATTCATGTTATTTCCCAGCAAACTTCATCCATAGCATTAACACGTGCACTTCTGTTTCAAAATATGAAAATCTATGTTCTATGGAGCTAACCGTGATTTTTAAGTATACTGCGCAGATTCCCATGAACTCGCCAACAGTTATAAGAAGATCCGAAGGTTAGCCATATCGTTTTAATAATAATAGTAATAATAATAATACTAATAATAATAACAATAATAATAATAATAATAGTAAAAATAATGATGATGATAGTAATACTACTACTACTACTCTACTATTACTACTATTACTACTACTACTACTACTACTACTACTACTACTACTACTACTAATAATAATAATAATAATAATAATAATAATAATAATAATAATCAGGGAAAGGATTTATATGTAAATACATATTTACTTATAAAGCTAATATAATTTATATTTTGCATTATCTTTATGTTTCACAATGTGTAGGGTTGAAAAATCCTACTTTTATTTTCCATATTTTTCCATATTTTAGAGTTTAGTACATATTTTCGTTAATTTCCATATATTTTCCATATTTCATATAAAACAGTCCATATTATATTAGGTTTAACAATAAAACAAAACAAAATTCCATTAACTTTTAAAAATACATTTCAACAATAGAGATTTAAACACATGTTCAGTAATCCCTTTAACATCAGAGTTATTTGAAAATTAGCAGTCCTATCAACAATGGGAAAGTAAGTTACAAAACTGTATTAATTTAATTTAAAATTTTTAACAGACTTCAGTTGTGCAGCTCAACAGTTAAATGCCAGTCAGAGTACACATAGGTTCAGTTTTGTAAATCATACTATAAAGACGGTAAATATGCCAAAAGTACGTCATTCAGTCAATTTAAAATCAAAACTAACAAGTTACATTTCAGAATTTAAAGAAGATGGTTTATCAACTGACAATAAAATATTATTTTGTAATTTGTGTCAGTGTGCAGTATCATCTACACAAAAGTTCCTGGTGCAACAACACATTACAACTAGTAAACATCAGGCCAACAAACAACTAAATTCCAAGCAGAGACAATTGTTTTTAACACAACCAACAACATCGAATGTAAGATCTGAGTTTAACATCGACCTGTGCCGTTCTCTCATCTCTGCTGATATTCCTCTCTACAAACTAAAGAATAAGGTCTTCAGGGAATTCCTTGAAAAATATACTCAACATACAATCCCGAATGAGTCAACACTTAGGAAGACGTATGCTCCATCCATCTACGATGAGACAATACAGAAGATAAGAGATGAAATTAAAGATAGTTCAATTTGGGTTTCCATTGATGAGACTCCCGACAAAGAAGGTAGACTTGTTGGTAATGTAGTTATCGGTTTGTTAAGTGAACAGTATTCTGAACGAATTCTTTTACATTGTGATGTTCTAGAAAAGTGCAATAACAAAACTATAGTTAAACTGTTCAACGAAGCTATGGGTATCCTGTGGCCAAAGGGTATTATGTACGATAATGTGTTATTCTTTATTAGCGATGCTGCCCCTTATATGGTCAAAGCTGGACAAGCATTATCTGTTGTATATCCTAAATTGACTCATTTTACTTGTGTGGCGCATGCATTTCATCGTGTGGCAGAAGTGGTCAGAGACAATTTCCCTAAAGTAGATTTGTTGATTTCATCAGTGAAAAAAGTATTTCTCAAAGCTCCCAGTAGAGTTAACGTGTTGAAAGAAATGTACCCTGAAATTCCATTGCCACCAAAGCCAATTTTAACTAGATGGGGTACATGGCTAGAAGCAGTTGAATATTATGCCGAACATATAGACTCTATTAACAATGTTCTCCTTGCATTGGACTCTGAAGATGCAGTCTCAATTGATACTGCGAAAACAGTTACCTGTGACATAAGTGTGAAGAATGACTTAGCTCACATTCAGCATACATTTTCATGCATCATAAAAACGCTCAAAAGTCTCCAAAATAGGCACCTTTCACTATCTGAAAGTTTTGAAATTATAAATAGTACTGTGGAACAACTGAATCGTGGTAGAGGTAAAGTTGCAGATGCAGTAAGAGCTAAGGTGGACACTGTACTTTCAAAAAACCCTGGATATGAAGAACTACAAAAGGTTGTTGCTGTGATGAGTGGTGAATCAACAGTGAAGATTAACTTGGACTTATCCCCAGCAGACATTGTGAAATTGAATTATGTACCAGTTACTTCTTGTGACGTCGAACGCTCTTTTAGTCAGTATAAATCTATCCTCAGAGACAATAGAAGAAGATTCACTTTTCAGCACTTGAAAGAAATGTTTGTAACCTATTGTTATGGTAACAGACAATAAAAATTGTGTTTTGTTGAAACTACATTGGAAGATAAGGTACGTCCATTATATTTTTTGTTAGTTTGATTAAAATGTACCAATATTTAACGTACATAGTCATTTTTTTATAATTTTAAGTCCATATTTAATTCCATATTTTGGTAAAAATCCATATTTAATTCCATATTTTGGTAAAAATAACTACATATATATTTACATATTTCATATATTTTTAGTCCATATAAATCCGTTCCCTGATAATAATAATACACACTCAGCGATTGTTTGGTAGATACAGAAACTTCCCCCTCAGAAGCTGTTGTTCAAGTGGTTTGCAAGAATCTTTTCACAATATTTTCCAACCTCCACCGAACAAGACAGTTGGATAAAAAAACTTCTTTTAGCATTTCAGAAAAACAGGACGACACGTCTGGAAAAAAGAGAGTTTGCTAGATTTGACCTTAGATTGTACTTAAAACAGAAATTCATACGATAACTTGTTAGAAAACTAGAGTTGATTATGTGCACATTTTATGATAGAATACAAATTATCTATCAATTGCCACGACTTTTAGGCTGGTATTCATAGTCGACACTTTATATCACCACTTTACAAAGTGACACTTTTGACGAAAGTGGTTCTTTCATATTAGTGGTATTCATAGACGATTGAAGAAGTGTACTTTACAAAGTGAAGAGTTACGATTTGGTTGGTAACAGAAGCCCCACAATGCCTTTCAAAACAACTGAACAAACAATAACAAATTAATGTGTAACCCATAGATTTAATAGATATCTATAGCGAGTGGGCCATCCATCCCAATCCATCCTGTCGGATTTGGGGGTCTGAAAAGCCTCGCGAGATTCGAGAAATCGATCGCCATAGTCCAAAGGTTAATGTGTAGTGTGGTCTTATGCACAATAAAATCATTGGTCCCTTTTTCTTCGCTGAAGAGACTGTTAACACCAATACTTACCTGGATATACCAGAAGAATTTGTTTTCCCGCAACTAGAGCATCTCCAACTATGTATCTTTTTCCAACAGGATGGTGCACCACCTCACTGGGCTCTGGAGATACGCACATCATTAGATAACCATTTTCCTAGGCGATGGATTGGGAGGGATGGCCCACTCCCTTGGCCACCACAATCACCCGACATAACCACTTTGGATTTATTTTTGTGGGGTTATGCAAAGGATATTGTGTACCAGACGCCAGTTACCAATATTCAAGTCCTACGACAAAGAATTCAAGACGCCATCGCATCAGTTACTGTGGAGGTACTACAGCGAACATGGCAAGAAATCGATTGTAGCCTTGATATCCTAAGGGCGACAAGGGGGGCACACATAGAAGTGCAATGAGGTGGTAAAAACAAAACTTTGAGAAATTCTCTTTCACATGAAAAAAACTGAGATACTTCGTTTCATTATTTAGTTATTTACATCTGAAGTTGTAAAGATAATTTATAGACACGCGACATATTTGTGTTAATAGTGTGGTTAATAGTCATACAGTTTGTAGTTGTAATTTTGTGTCATGTGAGTTCATTATTACATCAGTCGATCTTTAACTAAAAAATTTCAGGTAATCGATTTCAGGCATAATAAGTTTAAGCAGGCTTGGATTATATTAAGAAATTTAATTTCATATTTTATTATCTCATAATATTTCAAAAATATGTTTTCTCACGATTAGCAACGAAGAAGTAGATTCGAAGTGACCTAATTGAACTGCTTTTTATAATAATTTTGAAATAAATTAATTCTGAACATAGTACCAATCGATAATTCAACGAAATCTAAGAGGACATACCTTTAATTTAAACCAGACCGGTCATAATGCAATGTTTAAGCTTAGTTGTAGGATATTATCAGCTCCACAATGTACCGGTACTGAAGTTCGAATGTTGTCCAAAGGAGGAGTACAAGTCATAGCACAATGGGTATAATATAGTGTTCCTTTTTATTACTCCAGATCCAATATGCCCCTGAGCACGTAAGCGTTAACTCTACACGGATCGCACTTTACAACAGTGATAACAACGTGGAAGAGTTCCAAACTGGGAGTGGAAGAAAGAAACATGTATTCGGCAGTCAGCCGCGTACTGGTGGAGGCTGGATACACTCTACTGGATGGTCGCCAGACGAAGACCATGAATTACGAGATGACGTATGTACACACAGAGCTGAATTTTAAACCCAATTCACTTAAAAAAAATATAGGCGTCAGTGTATGACACACATTATCTCACTCATTACACATATTCCACTACAGTGCGTACATTAGGTAATCGTTTGCCAAATCATCGACGCTCACATTCTTACAAATCCCTTTTAATCGCTGAAATACTCTACCTTCTCTGACGCCTATCTCAAAATGGACCTGAAGCAATAACAGATAAACAATTTCACTCAGTGGCAAGCGGTAACATTTTTCAGGGGGAACCAGCAGTAATGGAACTGTCATGACACTATTTAACAATAAACAGAAAAAAAAATATATAAATATGTTAGGTAATACGTATTACAACGAAAATAAGACTTACCTGTTACCACATTCATGTGTACTCGTACAGTTTCCCTGGAAAAGGATGAGACGATTGAATATTCCTAAGTCTCAGATGTAAGACACTGCGCATGATCGGAGACCAGAGCACTGATACACAAGATAACGAATATTGAGTTACTTAAATTCAGGCTATTTGGTTTGTTAGTAGCATCGTTCCGAAATTCACTTCAAAAACTACAAAAAATATGATAATATTACGTAAATAAAAGATAAATATATACATAAATCGTGTAGTTAAATCGACAATGGACCTTCATGACTAGATTGACACTCCGCACAGAAAGGAACACTTTCATGTCGTTTCAATAGCTCAGACGGTAAGACTTCCATGTGTTGTGTAGAAGAGTGCGAGTTCGATCCTTAGTCTACACAACGATTTTTTTTTGGTCTAAATAACGTTGAAATAGCTAAGTAACGTTGAAATAGAGTTTTACAAAGTCCTGAGATTAAGTGTTAATGATCGCAAACAATACAAAATTACAAGTTATAATATTATAAACGTTAATTTAATGAATGCATTTATACACACATATACAATGTAAATGCATATAATATTAAAAACTAACAATTAAAATGAAATTAAAAAATATATGTAATAATGGACAAACTTTTACAAAGGTTTAGAGTCCTTAGGTTAAGTCATTTGTCAAGTAATTATTACAATATTTTATTAACAGCTGTAGCAATGTGGTGTCATAACTTGGGGTTTGTTTACTTAATGTAATTAGATTTAATTTGATTAGTTTCGCAACAATTGGACTTCCTGTTATATCCTGTTATTTAGATATTTAATTTAGGGTTGATTTATTAACTCTTACTATGCAAGATGCCTGTTATTTCAATAATTCTATATCACGTTAAATAGTCATTGTCTACACTAAAGTATTATCGTCATCCCTCATTTCTCATCGTAATGGCGAACCGACGTGACATGAGACAGCGAGTTATAGCTCTAGTTGAGGCTGGATATGGGGCTAGATATGCTGGCCGTTTGGTCGGTGTTCCTGGAAGTACAGCCGCGAGGTGGGTTCATCGTTACCAAAATTTAGGGGAGGTCGAAAATCGCCCTATTCCTGGGCGTTCGCAGATATCTTCATTGGAAGAGGATGCTCTCTTATTCGAGACAGTTCGTCAGGGCCCCTTTCTGACTGCAAACGAAATAAGAGCAGCATCTAACTTTCCCGGCTCTTCACAGACTGTGATCAGCAGGTTGAGGAACCCCGGTATTAGGAGCCGGAGGGCTGCGCAAATGGAAATATTGGGGGAAGCACAAGCTGTCGACCATCTTGCCTTCGCTACCAATCGAGTGGATTTCGATTGGAGAAATGTAATTTTCTCCGACGAAACAATCATCTCGAGTGATTACGAAGGACCTGTCCGTGTCTATCGTGAGGATGGTCTTCGACATGATCAGCGCTATGTGCACCGACGTGAAAGATCGGGGCGCTTTAGCATATCGTGTTAGGGGTTGATGTCTTACGATGGACCTGGCGTTATAGAACGCATCGATGGCCGGTTTAATGTGGGAACTTACGAGCACATTCTGGAAAATATATTCCTTTCCTCCGCCCGAGAACGTTTTCCCGAAGGAACATTGCTGTTCCAGCAAGATAACCATCCCGTGCACTATGCTGCAAGCATTCAAAGATGGTTTCAAAGGAGACCCGAGATCGAAATCATTAATTGGCCTCCGAAGCCACCTGATTTGAATGTCATCGAAAATTTATGGGCGGAATTGAAAAAGAGAGGGATAGCCACTTATGCCCACCGACGCCCTCGAAATCGAGACGAATTGTGGGATCAAGTTGTTGACACCTGGGAAGATCTCGCCGGGGATCAGAACTTATTCCACAATCTCGTGACATCCATGCCGGATCGACTTAGAGCTGTAATAGAAGCTGATGGCATGTGGACAAGATTTTAAGTTAACATGTCTCTTTTTATTTCCTATGATTTTTGTTTGAGGAAGAATACTTTTAACTTCCAAGTAAGATTTATTTATTTTTTGACGAGGTTCAGCCCACTTGTAAGACCCAGAAATTGAGCATAAATTATTCCATATTTTTCGACAAATTAGACAGTCGAGGAACTCTGAACAAATTAATTACACCTCAATAAAAAAAAAAGTTTTACCCGGGATCGAACACGAGATGTTTCGGTCATACAGGGGAACCGACACGCTACTATATGAGCTAACGAGACAAGACAGTGACAGCAGCAGTCCAGAATGTAGATCCCTTAGCAGGCATTTGCCATTCGGTACAGTGAAGCAGTGATATTTTGTGACTCGAGCTATGTTGTGAAATCCTGGCCTTAAATGGCTGTCTATTCGTGATCCTTATTCTGGTCCTTGTCCTTGTTGTGGTCCTTGTAACAATTCTTGTACTATCTGTCATGTTATGTATCCCTACGTCGATATCGAGTGAACCGCGCTGTAGAACTTTAACTTCCGACGACCAAGAATCGTCTCATTCTTTTTCAGGGTAACTGTACATCAATGGAATCATCCTCTCTCCTTTTCGGGTAATTTTTTTTATGACGTCAACGTAAAAATATCCTTGGCTTTTAATTTTGTTCAATAGAGCCTTTTCAATCGATAACAGTGAAAGTCGCGAAAGCCTGTCTTCACACTGAGTGTTCCGTACGTAACTCTTTACCTCTTTACGCGTTTTACACAGGAAAAAGTACGTTCCACTGTGGAGGTGCTCACTGGAATTGTAGCTATTAGGCAGCTTAATTTATAAACTTCTGGAAATGCATCTTCTCCTAACTCGGTGTCTTTAAAAAACTTTGCTATCTCAGACACTGTCCTGCCTGAAAAGTCTGACAACCTATAAACAGCCACTAACTCACTTAAACAACAGGACTAAATCAATAAAGCTTCCAAACTAAGTACCGACGCTTAACAAACGGTCCAAAATACAACATTGTGACTGTTGGCAGTCGTGACTGATACCACTGCCGGATGGCAACGATTCAGACGATGCAGTTGATAAGAGCTGCAATGGACTTGCATTTCGAAACGAGTCTCTTTCCATGTTTGCTAAACAGCGTAAAACACATGATATTATTTTAATCCATGTTACACTTCACAGGCACACTATCAAATCTTAACTGATAGTGCACAAAAGCAATTAACGTACTAATAAATTCTTTCTAACAAGAATGGAGACACGGAAATTGTTTACCAGGGATCGCCCAACCGTATTTACTATTCACGTAGGCTAGGGAACGGCTTTAAATCTGCTAGAGTGCAGTCCGAGATGACTGGTTCGCGTGGGCTAAACGAGTCCAATTCTACAGACGTTGAGCGCTGAGGGAGGAAACAGATTGAAGTCGTCAATTGTCATGTATTGAATTTTTTTAAAATTCAAACATAAAATATAATACATTTTATAAGCTGATGATACTTAGAGGACTAGGAGTCCTACTAGTCCATTGACGGCACGCCACTGATTTCACTGTAAACAACTGAAAATCTTACGCCTACAATCCCCGTCTCTAATCTTCAGATATAAGTTTGTATATATTTATTTTATATTAGTTGGTTATTTAACGACGCTGTATCAGCAACTAGGTTATTTAACGTCGATGAGATGTTAGTTGGTGATAGCGAGATGATATTTGGCAAGATGAGGCCGAGGATCCGCCATAGATTACCTTGCATTCACATTACGGTTGGGGAAAACCTCGGAAAAAACCCAACCAGGTAATCAGCCCAAGCGGGGATCGAACCCGTGCCCGAACGCAACTTCAGACCGGAAGACAAGCGCCTTAACCGACTGAGCCACGCCGGTGGCACTTTTGTGTATATATTATATATATATATATATATATATATATATATATATATATATATATTGTAAAACAATAGTTACACGCTCGTGCAATTTGCATACACTGACCTGTCCACCCACTGACAAGCAAAGCTTGATTTGAACAAGTTTAGATTGTGTCTGAAAACGAACAGAGGTTTGTACAAATTAGCGCATGATAATTACAGCTTATACAAAGACAGATGATTGTAAGAGACTATAAATGCCCAATGAAACGAAGACAAGCTCGATAGATCTGCCAATGAACAGCTAGAGATGGAGGTAAATGTCGAAATTGACGATTAGGTATTTCCTGCAAGATGTCTCTTACAATCCGGAAATTTCATGTAAAAACTAATTTGTGCTCATTTAAATGAGCTTGTAAATGATATTTCAAAGTATTTAATTATTCTGAAACCATAACTGCAAATACATGTGTACCTAATGACTACCCACTTCACTTGCGTGATTCGGGTTCCACACATTGTGGACAGGTGACAGGACTATGACCCATTTTCAAGTTGCACACCACTTCGTCGAGCCACGCTATGCAAGATGTGTATCTGTGGAGAGTTATCCTCCTTGAGTCCTGAGAGTGTAGTATACTATATTATACTTCATACATGATTACGATAGAAGATGTATGTGTAGAGCCCCGAAGTATAGTATAATATACCTGCATTTATGCCTAATTGTAACCTGCAGAAATTTTCTTCGTGTCAGTGACATTTGTTTTGAAGTGTAGAATTATATTGAACTGTAAAAATAAAACAACAAATGTCTCAGAACTCAGGAGGATATGTCGTGTACCAGGATGAGTGTATGTGTAAGTGTCCGTGTAGGTGTAGTGTAGAGAGTGGATGAGAATGATGATGAAGATGTGGATTAGAGGAGGGGAAAGCCGTTGCTGGGTTTCTATTGCCAACCATGTGTAAAACCTGTGACTTGTAACCAAAGATCGCAAGTGATACAACACATGGAGGGACAAAAACACAAGCAAGCACTACGTTTCGTGGCAGGGCGACAACAACATCTAGCCGATTCCTTTCCTAGTTCTTCAAAATAGTGAACCACAAGGAAGTCAGTATTTCATGAAATTATGATAAGCTTTTGTTGCAGCAGATATAGGTACCCCTTTCACAAACTTGAAAACTCACACCTGAACAATTTTCTGTCTAAATACACACGTATGGACACGCCAGATGAATCAATTATAAGAGAGGAATATCTACTTAAATGTTTTTCAGACACCCTGTTCAGAATTCGTAAAGAATGTAGTGATGAAAACATATGGGTTGGCTTAGACGAGACCACGGATTCGACAAATGGGAAATGTAATTGTTGACTCCTTACGTGACGACGGACCATTCAAAATCTTTTCCTTTCAATTGTCAAGAAATGAGTGCTGCTGACTTTACCACTGTAGCTAGATTATTTAATGAATCAATGAACTTGTTATATCCAGGTGGGATTAACTACGATGACGTACTTCTCTATATTATTTCCTGACGTTGACCGCTTAATTTCAAATAGAAAAAAAGCCTTGTTTCGTGGCAATCGACATTCCGTCACTAGTGAGAATTTGAGAATGGTGTTTGTTGCGCACTGCAACGCCGATAGGATGTAGAGGTTAGTAAATTTGGAGAAAATGTTTTGCTCATATTTTAGAGTTTTTGGTACATATTTTTAGATTTATAGCACATAAAACATTAATATTTCCACATTTTAGCACATAAAATTCCAGGCCCTAAATATCAATATCTCAATATTGCTTTCGGAATGTATCCCACCTCATTGTTTGTAGCCCAACCTAGAAGTCTGAAGTTTCGCCGCGGTCAGCAGTGTAGAAACTGCAACGCAGAGACTCAGTTGAGCGAGATGCTTGCCTCCCTCTATTTGCAAATTCAGGCTCCCTACTCGTAACAAACATCACAGGTAGGCCTACAGGTATTCGCTGCTCTTTCCAGAGTCCTGAATGAAAATGCTGCACGTAGCAATTACCTACTGTCGCATACATTTTGCTTTAAAGGTGGAAGAGAACGGCGCGAAATGGGGAGGAGGGAGTTGTTAAACATTGACACTGTGCGGAACACATTCGCAATGAGAGCGGATAGATCCTGCACAGAATATAGCCTACAAAGGAAGCAGAGCTCTCAATATGTGTGATGCAATAACATGAGACGAGTTTAGTAGAATTTAAGACCAACTTCAACACTAACTGCAAAAATTAGTATTCATGGCTGAAACAGCCTTGAAATAAAATCATTTATGTATTAATTCAGCGGTCGAAATTCGTAATCTGTAAAGAATTTCGTTGTAGTTTTACTGGAATTTAACAAAATACAGGAATGTGGTCCTTTACTCTTAATATTTGTATCTATATAAAATATGATAAATATCTGGACAGTAAGCATTTGAACTTTCCAGTACTTTTTAAATGTGTTTATAATTGGTTGCATAGTAAGTCTATAGCTTATTTCGAATTATTCGTATAACATACTGTAGATATAAGTACAAATTTCGCAGATATTTTAGAATTTGAACAAAAAAATTTGTATTTCTAAGAAACGAAAGGAGTCAATTTATTACTAAACAAATCCAGGTTTAATCTAGAATATTAAGACCATAAGTATACTTTGTTCAAAACACTTGAAAACTTTATTACCGAAAATAAGTTGAATAAATCTGGAATCATGATCTGCATAATGAAGGCATTGAAAGAATATGTGGATTCTTCTTTTTTAAGAGACTGAAAACGGTGGACGAAAGGATAACAGTTTTATGACATCACTATTGAAATATGTACCAATGAAATATCTTTTAGGACGATATAACTACTGATATATTTATAAACGAAATCCGTTTTAAGGCAACATGACTACTGAAATATATTTTATAAATGAAATCCGTTTTAGGACGAACTTTGCTGTTTAGTCAACTGTCCGAAGACAGGTCTGAAGCCCACAAATGATACCAACATGATACTTATGAGGCAACTAGGCCAGGAGATGAAGGGGCAGGGTGGTTCGCGCTGGAGTCATTTCTTGGCCACCGAGGTCACCCGACCTTACTCCATTTGATTACTGTGTGTGGGGTTGGTTTAAGAGCGAAGTCTACAAGCGCAAAGTAGAACAAGAGAGGAACTTCTCGCTCGTATTTTACATGCTTATGCTCAAGTAAAGGGAAGTTCGAATCAGCTCAGATCAGCAACACAGCAACTGTATACAAGAGCTGCAAAGTGCATTGAAGTTGACGGTGAACTTTTTGAAGATTTTCTGTATAGAAAAGTACACAATTAAACAGAACATAAGGTAACAATGTTTTAATTTACTATCACCTGCACTTTTCCCGTGTGTCATTATTTCCTTTAGTTTTTTCCGAAACTGTAGAGAACAGGATATATGTTCATATAAGGTTTTTTTTTATTCAGAATCACCAATATTATCACCTCTCAAACCATATACCTTTCCTCCTGACACACCCTGTATAAGGCCTATGTTTATGAGAAACAAATGAATAAAGTAAAAGTCGTAAAGATTATTCTCGGGGTTTTCCCGTTCTTCCCTCTTCATTGTACCAACACTTTCCGTAATTTACTTTCATTATCACTTCCGTTTCGTAGAACGTAGCATCTAGACCTACGTCTTGTACTGTATGTGTTCGGTGTTGGATCTGCCATCCTTCATAGTTTGTCAAAAGATTGGTAGATGACAGTGTTTGTTAGTTCTAGAAGATTGAAAGATCTGCATAGAGTGACGGAAGCACCAGATTACTAGGAGAGGACTCTGAGGTACGGCAGACCATCACCAAAGATAAGCCTATTGTATTCGTACTTGTTGGCTGGAGAGGAGTGCACTGTGCGGCGGGTTGTGCAGCAGGTTTAGAATGCAAATCGTTCCGTAACGGGCACACAAAAGTCTACTTGTGCTGCAGTGCATAGGTATGTCCCATCCCGCTCGGTGATGAGTTCCTCCCTATTCGTAATTGCGTAAAACGTTTATGCTCTTCGTGATTGTTACTGTGGACATGGTTGAGGTTGTGAGGAGGATGTTTTGAATTTGAAATAAAAGTTTGCCATTTCTTTTCAACTATCTTCATTCTCTCCACATTTAAATTTAAGAAGACGGTGCCTTTTCATTAATTACTTAATAATTTCTTCCTTACTTCTAGGAAGCCTAGTCTCGAGATAGCAATGAAATAGTCAAAACAATTCACACATTAATATACTGAAACGGATCAGGAAGAGAAAAAGAAATTGGTTGGGTCACTGGCTGAGAAGAAACTGCCAACTGAAGGATGCACTGGAAGGAATGGTGAACGGAAGAAGAGTTCGGGGCAGAAGATATCAGATGATAAACAATATTAAGATATACTTATGGATTATATGTGGAAACAAAGAGAAAGGAAGAAAATAGGAAAAAATTGAAAAATGCTGTGTTTGCAGTGAAGGACCTGCTATTTGGTGATACCTCCTGACTCCTGGGAGTGTAGTATATTGCATCATACTTCACACATGATTATTATATAAGATGTAAATGCAGAGACATGAAGTGTAGTATAATATAAGCTTACTTGCATTTGTGCCCTAACTGTAACCTGCAGAAGTTTTCAACATTTTTCCTCATGTCAGTGACTTTTTTAAAGTGTAGAATTATATTAAAATTTAAAAATAAAACAACAAATGTCTCAGGACTCAGGAGGTTAAGTATGTACTGTATATGACGCCAGTGAGTTGTTCGAAATTGTAATGAATATGTCATTACAGAGAATTGTATTCATTTGGAAATTAACATTTCTGTTACATATTTTTAGAAATTACACTATGTTACTATTTCTCAGACCTATAGCGGAATATACAAGACTGGATAAAAAATCAAACAATGAAATAAGACAAGTGTTTAAAAATAGAAGGATTAAATAAAACAATAACAGAATATAGAACCAATTGGAAACAACACTTGGAAAGAATGTCAGTAAACAGGATACCCCAAGCATCATACAACTACAGACCCCAAGGACATAGAAACCCAGGACGACCAAAGAAGAGATGGACACATGATTTTGGAGCCAGAACAGGCTAAAATGGCCTAAAAACCGCGAAGGAGAAGAAGAAGACATTATGTTAAATTAACTATTTCTGTCTTTATACTCCCAGCATTTATTAATCACCCCGTTTGTGTACGAATAACAATTATTAATTAATTAATTATGATGTCACATTAATTTGTTTCTCCTTTATATTTTAATACGGCTGCTGGATTCGAAACTATTTTGTTTTAATTCAACACAACAGTCATCCAAGGTTCGCCTGTTTCCCCATATTAGTCATCTACATCATTCCGTCAACGTTTCTCCATTCCGTCATTATTCCATAGCATTCCCCGAACGCCGGATGGCGACGCACGGAGTGGACTGGCCTAAGGAAGAGTGAGGTGGTTTACTCTAAACCTGGGTAAGCAGCGAGCTTTTTGGCTAAGGCGAAGTACATCAACCTCGATTAAAAACGCACTAATTCTTAATCATAGGTTACGAAACGGCGGTTAAACAGTAACTGTGGTTAAAATGTAATTTCTTGCACCATTCATAATCTCCGATTACTTAAACATGGTTAGCTGACACGTCATTTAATCAGCGTAAAGTCTATGACGGTACACTTTCTACAAAAGGAAAGCATCCATTCCTCTGCACAGATAATAGTCAATGCCTAAAACCGATTACGCTTACTCCATTCTATATCGAAACGAACGTGTGCTATATTTTCGCGTTGCATTTGTTTGCTTTGAGCGCTGTTATTTTTGTGAGTTGCATTTCTTTGTTTTTCAGTGCTGTTAAGTTAAATTCGTACAAAATGGAAAATTAAATGCAAAAATGATTATATCCCAATGTGAGTTTATAGTATTGATAGACTTAATATTATATATGAAAAAGATGGTATATCCAGAAAAGAAAAGGATGAAGAAGATTAGTACGTATGTGTGTAGATCAGGGCCCATTTATTCCAGGGAACTGTGCATTATCCTAAGATCCATCCATAACCTCTCTTCGTTCAGCCAATGACGTAAATAAAGAGATGCTCGAGTGTTCTGTCTTAAAAGACAGAAAATATCAGTTGCATAGAATCGTAATATAGGCCTAAGCAGCTGATCCATAGGAGAAATACCACTGTTTCTGTGTTATTTTAAGTGACCCATTTGTTGCAGCAGAAATGATACTAGATTTTGATAAACGAAATCCCTCCTGAAATTTTCTGTCACCTAATTCCTCGTAAAAATGCTCTCTTTCCACTAAAGAATGTGCACGCACACCATCATCTCTATCCACGTATTTTAAGTACTGCACAATTATAATCGTCTTCGAAATAATCACCTGTGTATCTGAATGCCATTTTGTTTTACTTGGCCGATTAATCACTTATTATCTCCTTTAACGCACGAATATATTTCTTACAACTCTTCGAAACCGGCATCAAGCACTTCTTTCTATCCCTCATCATAGAACATCTCTATACTCATCCTCCTACACTGTAGAAATGCCACGTCTCTGGAATTCGTTACCTAATGACGTCAGGGACTGCCGGACTTTATCAGAATTCAAAATTAAATTGGAAAATTTTGTCTTGTTTAATGCTTTTTAGGTATTGCTAGAAGTGTTGATTTGTGTTTTTACTCTAGATTAAAATTTCAAGTTTCTTGTTTATGTTAGTTAATTAGGATACAATTAATTATACTTAATCACTCATTTAAAGTTTGTGTGACTGCAACCTGTGTATATTTTTGTGTGACTTTACTTTGTTTATAGTGTTTTTTCCTTTTTATTTCTGTTATTGTATTTGTATTTCTGGTGGTGTGGAAGAGAAGGCCTGATGGCCTTAACTACACCAGAATAAATAAATAAATAAATAAATAAATAAATAAATAAATATAAATATAATAAATAAATAAATAAATATGGTCGGTTAGAGATTACCGTGGTTAAGATCATATTTAAGTCCTAACCGAGGTCGATATACCTTAAAAATGCTTAACCACGGGCTAGGTGACACTTTTAACCGGTGGTTACACTAACCGGCGTTGATGCACATGGGTATTAATATAACATGTGATCAGATTTCTCAAATGTCAAGCACATAAATGTTTGACGTTCAAAGAAGCGAATGACATATCCGAAGTAGACTATTTCATACTTCCTTACTTTTCCATTACAAATTGTTTACAACCGACTACAGTTCTATATTTCGATGGCTAAGAAGTGATACCTCGTATAGTTTAATTATACTATTATTTAGATTAACTGCATTATTATTACGTTCACACAATTGGACAGTTAACTAATATTTTGTCTTCGAGCAGAAGATTTTGCAAAACAGAAACATGTAAATAACAAATCTGTTTATTTTGAGAAAAATTTATTTCTAAAACATATTTCTTATTCACCTGCAAATTTACAGATACAAGGTATCATTTCAAAGCCATCGATTTATTGCTATCATTTCTCACTCATAGTTTCTTCCAAATGATCTCTGAGAGTTCCCTATATCTGTGGGATACAGGGTTAATACCGATGTGTCTTCCACAGGGAATAGATTAAGCAAATCAGGCTGGAGAAGTTTTTATGGAGTCATAGCTGCTAATATTTACGATATAGGCAGAAATTAAATACCAATTTTCTTTCCTGGCACATGTTAAAAATTCAACATCTGCAGAAGAGTAGTAGAAGCAATAACAATTTCTAGACCAGCGCTACGAAAGGATCGATAAGTGTGTGAGCAACAAGATTCATTGTTTTGGGAAGTGCCGTAAAGTCTCACAGAGTGTTAAATAGAACATGTAGTAGGTTCTTTGTTCTCCATTAAGCAATTTTATTGTTACTATACATAGTCTGCTTTTGTCTTGCTGTGGTAGGCCTAATGGTCTCACTAATGCGCTTGTGTTACTATTTGTCACTGAAAGAATTTCAACGTCAACTATATATCCAATTGTGGAGGTTGCGAAAAAAAAAAAGGTCATTTCCAACGGAAACAAAAAATGCGTTTTTTACGGTTTCGGCCTGTTTAGAGAGGCATATTTATGAATATGTTACTGTTTTTATTCTAACTCGGTCATTTTCATGAGAAACAGGAGGCCTATAGTAAAATCAGTATTTTCAATCAAAACCGGATAATTCCATATCATACTAATGCCAATATTTTCATTGTATTTTCTATGTCAAAAACGGACATTTCCAACATTCTGTATGTGTTGCAATTACCAACCCATTCAACATCGGTCATTTCCACTTCTATGTGCAAGAATGATAATACTCATACATATCTTATCGCTAATTAAAATTATTGTAAAAGTTATGTATGCCTAATAGTATATTCGTTACTCCATGATGCAGTTGATGTAAGTGACGTATATTTTTTACTGTTATAAATGTCAAATAGTTTTTTTTTCGGACAATAGTGCACATTCCCTCACATTTCCAAGCAAAACCGGACATTTCCAAAAGACTTTTGTCTATAAAATTCACATAAAATAACTAAAATAATGATTATTGACACCATTATAACAACCGACGTAACATGTACGACACATAAAATTATCGTTCACTTTAGCGTACAGTGAAGGCCCGACATAGTTTTTTCTACTTCCTGGAAAAAATACTATTTTGGAAATGACCGGTTCATTCGCAACCTCCACAATTCATGAAGAAGATAATAATAAAGAAAGCCTTCATAATCAATTATTGTTTCATTTATCATAGAGTCCTTTAGAAAAAATAATTTTTCTAATCTATTTATTTAATTAGCTAGTGAGTACAAATTAAAATTATAAAACAAAAATGTTTCTGGCTACTACAGTAAGAGACAGGCTTGAATACAGTGGGGTCTTAGCCAATAATATAACATAAAATTTACAAGGACAGTTTACTAAATACAGTAACTTAATTCAAACCAATAAATAACACACAACAGCAAAAAAAAAAAAAAAAAAAAAAAAAAAAAAAGTGAGAGAGAAAAGTGAGAAAAAACATTTAATATAAATTGACAATCAGACAGAAGCTAGTGATTTTCATTAAAAACATGAATATAGTCGACAGAAATAAAAGGTAAAAAATACAAACATTTATTAATATTATATATCATGAATACTTACAACTTACAAATGGCTTTTAAGGAACCCGGAGATTCATTGCCGCCCTCATATAAGCCCGCCATCGGTCCCTATCCTGTGCAAGATTAATTCAGTCCCTATCATTATATCTCACCTCCCTCAAATCCATTTTAATATTATCCTCCCATCTACGTCTCGGCCTCTCCAAAGGTCTTTTTCCCTCCGGCCTCCCAACTAACACTCTATATGCACTTCTGGATTCGTCCATACGTGCTACATGCCCTGCCCATCTCAAACGTCTGGATTTAATGTTCCTAATTATGTCAGGTGAAGAATACAATGCTTGCAGTTCTCCGTTGTGTAACGTTCTCCATTCTCCTGTAACTTCATCCCTCTTAGCCTCAAATATTTTCCTAAGAACCTTATTCTCAAACACTCTTAACCTCTATTCCTCTCTCAAAGTGAGAGTCCATATATCATGAATAATTTTATAGATTTCTTTTTTAAAAGCTTCAATTTTAAAATATTTCCAATTTGGAAAATGGTTTGTAATTTTATTATAAAGTATTGGGCCGTAACTAGCACCATGTCTAAGGGCTGCACTTGTTTGACATTTAGGCCCAATTAATGGGAAAGTAGACTTTTGTCTTCGAGTACGATATTCATGTCGATTAGATTTATGTTTTATTTGATTTCTGTGGTAGTAAGTGAGTAAACTATATTTATAAATTTCTTGAATAGTTAATACTTTAAAATCTGTATAAATTAAATTTGCTGGGTAATCCATATTTTTGGTTAGACAAATTTTTATTAATCTTCTGCGTAATAGAATTAATGGATTAAGTACAGATGATGCTACTCCACCCCAATTTATTATACCATATTGTATTAATGATTGTACTAAAGCTAAAAATATAAAGCTAAACATAAAAGGTAAAACGACCTTGTGGATATACAAATAACTACCACAGAATCGATTATGAAAGATATTTAATTGTCTCATGAATTACCAGAACAGTCGATGCGTATTTTATAGCTATGAAATAATAGATGTGATATCAGCGATCACGTAGACAATAGCGCCTGATTTATTGGCACGCTCTTGAAATCGGTTTGTATTTACCTAACAGAATATCGTGTACGCATAATTGCTGTGTAATACGAATGATATAATGATAACAGATATTGGAATAGCAGACATTTGTGGTAGATAAACCGACGGGGCTTAGTGAGGCACTAAATGCCTATACTTACACTTTCAATGTCTAAAATAAAAGTTTGTACTTTGTTACCTTCTCATTGTACGAAATAATAAAGCAATGATATGGCGCAAAAAAATTATTTCTAGATTTTCAGAGTCCTCTATACAGGCTGAATCAAAAATCTGGAACCAAATAAATATCTTCCATATGCTTGATTTTCGATTACTACAGGTGTTATCAGTATTTGTAAGACCAAATTCTCTACCAGTGACACATTCAATTCTAGCCGTCAACTATCTCAAAAGCCGCCATTTTGAATGCAACTTAGAAATTTTAAATGGAAAGAGGGTCATGTAGATACTCAGAATCATGTGAAATTTTCTGAGAAAAACAATGGTGGGATCCGTTTTGAGATATATCTAATCGTTTTCAAGTTATTTAAAGATAACTGTCAGAATGAAACAAAAATTAGATACTGCATCTACAGATATTTTATAACACGATATAGTAAAAAGGAAGCTTTGGGAAAGGTATTTTTATGCAATTCTGGTAATTAACTTTTCCTGCTTTACTGTTTGGTTAACCTGTGACAGTTTCAATGCATTGTTGTGATTATTTGAAGTTTTCCTGTATAAAATTTCTTGATTTTCGTAATGACATTATCGAAAGAGGAAAGAATTGATATCATTCTTCATTATGGTAGGTTAAGCCACAGAATTGTTGCAGCAGACTGAACGAACAGTTCTCTGGACATTGGATTGGTCGGCGTGGACCAGTAGAATGGCCGGCCAGGTCTCCAGTTTTAACATCCCTTGAATATGTTTAGTATTCCATATAGTATTGAACCTTGTCATAAATTCCAGTAAAGCTTACCTACTCTCTTTTGAAAACTAATCTCACCAGGACGAAATTATTGTTTCTTCAAGGTTATCGTATGGCTATTATACAATAAGTATGAAACACTGAACGTAATATAATAACACACCGTCTCCGGCTTGTAAGCTTAACGTAATAAGAGAGCACATGTTTCAAGGTAACCATAATTTAGTGAAAAAAATGGATGTTTTCTAATACAGAAGCTTTGCATTTTACATTACATTTAAACATTTTCGATATGTGCCTCCTAGTGACACGGCAGAAATCCAACCTGTAACCGACCTTTCAACCAGTGATTCAGCAATATTTGCAATGTGAAGTTGTTGATAGTTCATCAACTTTCCGTTGCAAATGATCCAAGTTATCCTCACGGACGTGCGGTACACTTGGTCCTTCACAAAAGTTCACAGGAAAAATCCAGAGGAGTAAGGTCTAGAGAGAGCCACCGGCGTAGCTCGGTCGGTTAAGGCGCTTGCCTGCCGATCCGGAGTTGAGCTCGGGCGCGGGTTTGATTCCCGCTTGGGCTGATTACCTGGTTATTTATTTATTTATTTATTTATTTAACCTGGTAGAGATAAGGCCATCAGGCCTTCTTTTCCCCTCTACCAGGGGATTACAACTACAATATTAAGAATTTGGTTTTTTTCCGAGTTTTTTTCCAACCGCAAGGCAAATGTCAGGTAATCTATGGCGAATCTTCGGCCTCATCTCGCCAAATATCATCTGGCTATCATCAATTCCATCGACGCTAAATAACCTCATAGTTGATACAGCGTCGTTAAATAACCAAGTAAGAAAAAATCTGGAGAGTGTGGAGGCCAAGCGAGTGGTTTAGCTCCTCTCCAAATTCATCATCCGGAGAATTCTCTATCAAAAAATTCTCCACATCTCATCTTTGCGCACTCTGATCATGTCTATGCAGCAAATGATTTGTGTGACAGCTTTGATATTTGTTGTCATTGTTTCCATTGCTATGGGTTATGTGCAGGGACATTTTATTTTTACTTCAACTTTTATTGTACCTGAGTTTTGAATGTACTTTACTCCCATCCCTTCTTCTAACGAAGTTCCAACTGTCCTCCACACAGAACCAAGCCCGCAGTACTGAGTTAATGATTATAGTACGTTTCAGAAATATGTTCGCGTTTTCCAGTGACGAAAACTTCCAATATTGAAACATATTTTCGCACAGGTACTGTCGTTCGTTTGCATACGTCGCATCCCGATTTCCTCCACCTGCTTCTGCTCGGTCCACTGTAAAGACTAGTGGCTGGTCTTTCTCAGCTCTTTTCTCAAAACATTAATTTCTGTTAGGAATTAATAGGACGTCTACGTAATATTATGCAACTGTTTAAAATAACTTAAATAAAAGGGCCTCGTTAAGTAATTATCACGTGATTCCCCCCCCCTCTCCACGATCCTGCGACAGAACCACTTGGACGGACAGTAGATAGCGTGTCTGAGTAATTCTATCTGTGCGGGTATGGCAGAAGTGAAGACTGAATTTACAGTACGTAAGGTACTCTTTTATAGAGTAGGTACAGAATTATTTCAACATGGGTCACTAAGTATGAAGGACGAAACTGGTAATTGGAATTAGATGCAATAGTCTATAGTGCGATAGTAGGCACAAAAGAACTGAAGCCTGTATCGAAATGAACGGCCACCATTTTCAAAAATGTGTTTAAATATCCATATTATGATTATTTTTCATTTTAACTTCGTTCTCTACATTGTACGCTAATGTGCTATAGACAGTACAATATACACTGCATAATGAATACGTTCGAATGGATAACTCAGTTCGTGAGTAAAAACACTTATTGTTAATACTGTACTGTATTTTGATTAAACAAAACCTAATGAAAATTATCACACTCAAAATCGCGATATTTCCTACTTTACGTAAATGGATGAACTACTTTTCCTCCTTCCTGTACCTAGTAAAGTGATTTGTTTGTATTTTACGCCAGTATCATCGGACTCCAGTCGTGGAAGGGGGTAGCAAACGGTGTTTCCGGGTCTCAATCATTAATCCAAAGGTATAGCCAGGTTAATATTAAAAATGTTAGTAAAAATAAAATGATGTCCCTGTATAAAAACGCAGTGTTCATTGTTGGTGAGTGAGGCAACGAAGAAAATAAAAGATGCGAAGACAAATGAATGAGATATATAAATTATACATAATGATTTGAATTTTTTTCGATAACGTCGATCAAAATATCTGATTAAGGGGTAATTTGAGCTCCTGATTATTAGGGAAAAGCATCAAAATTGCTATATCGGGTCGCATTGCTGAATTATCGGTTTGTCTCTCTAATTGCAGCTGTCATCAGCACAGTACACTCTCGGGCTAGCGGATAAGAGATGCACTAGCATGCATCCGTGGCTGCTGGCGGGTATGCTTTATCCCTCTCCCTTCTGCACGACGGTGCATATTCCGATACACTCCTTACCCGTTACCCATTTCAGTAAATGCTGACGACCACTGTGTCTAATATGTATTAATTTGTGTAACTTATATTTAGGAATACCCATGCCGTTATCTCTAAAAATTGGTACTTATCGCACATATTAATAAAAAAAGAACAAACTAAATAATGATTTTAACTTAAAAGGCATGTAAAAATTTTCAGCTAAATTATAAGAGCTCGTCCTTTGAATCAGAAGTGTGTTTTTGTTGACTATCGTTTGTAGATGGAATGGGGTATTTTCCTGTAGAGAAACCAGCAGTGGTTCCATTGGTTCCCCATCATAGCTGGGTCTCAACGTCTTTGGTAGCGTTTTGACGCGAATTCCTGTTTAAATCAGACCGACAACTGACAAAGGAGGCACCGAGATTTGTAACTAATTCAACAGTTCATAGCGTAAATACGCGCCAAAAAATTATTCTCTTACTCCATCGACATACGTATCGTACTGTCAAAAAGGAGTGCGTTATATGGCAGTAAATTTTTTTAATATGGATATAAAAAATCAAACTCAAAATATAAGATTATTTAGGACCAAATTAAAGAAGTACCTAATTATCGTGCCTTCTACTCTGTAGGTGAATTTATGACATTCAACAACGCTTCATGAATATTTCTCTCTTGTATTAACTATCTATTGATGCTAAACCTTTGTGTTGTACTAGTATATTGTAAAACTCTTCAGAATATATTTCAACTAGACTGTGGCTATAATTAAGACTTTATAGTACTATTAAGGTTTTTGTTCACATGTTCCATAGACTAGCTGTGAAAAGATGTACAGTACGAATACAATGTAATGTAAATAAATTCAGAGTGATTCACGAGGGTTTACCGTCACTTACGGAGCTTATTTCGGAAGACATTCTAAGCAAAAAATGTCATAAACATTTGTCCTAATCGCAATATTTTCAAAGTTACATTAATTTGAAATTGTTAGCAAAATACCTTTTTTCTTTAGTTTTACGGGTAAAAAAAAAATATTACAAATAGAGAATGAACCATTCAGAAGTGTCATTTCTTTAATTGGCTAGTGTTCTGAAGCTAAAAATGTGTTGTTAATTGCTTCGTACATATTTTATTTTTAATTTTTAACTATCTTACACAAAAATTGTTACAAATCATACAACTTTAGGAACTTGATTCTTTACAGTTTAATTATGCATCCTAATGTACAGTCTTAAAGAATTTACAAGAGTGGCGTTATTTGTAACAAGTGTTGTGATAAATGAGTAAGAAAATGTAATTTAGTAGTTAAAAATCGAAAAAAAAAAAATCTGTACGAAGCAACTATGGAATTCACAACGCATGTTTAGCTTCGGAATAGTCTACTAGCTAAATAAAGAAATGATACTCCTAAATAGTTCATTCTTTATCTGTAACATTCTTTTACCCTTAAAGCTAAGAACAATGGTATTTTACAAACAACTTCAAATTAGTGTAATTGTGAAAATATTGAGATTAGGACAAATTTTATATGATTTTTTTTTGCTCAGAATGACTTCGGAAATAAGCTCTGTAAGGAGCGGCAAATCCTTGTGAATCACTCTGTATAATACAATACCAGAACGAAAACGGCGATGTAACGTTTGCAGGGTGATCTATTCCGACACTGTAACTTCGTGACTAATAACACGATTGAAATAAATGTGGTCTCGTTCCATCGGACATACGATTACGATGCGAGCATGATCTTGAGATGGCGACGCGCATACACGAGGGGTGTGTGGGAGTCCCGCGGTTACTGGGGACGACTTTGGACATGGACGAAAATTTCCAGGTGGTATATCTCTCTACTCCGATGTGCTAGCGCGATGATTTTGATGCCAAATGAAAGATTTCGTGGGGTTTACATGAATGCATCTTGCTTAAGTAGACACTGATGTCACTTCGGGATAAACACTAAAATGTTTGGGTATAGCTGTCTTCATTCTTTCCTGCCACTGGAATAAAATGACAAATCAAGAAAAATAACTTACCTTGGAGGCCCAAAACCTATCCTGATCATCTAGCGGACAGTCAAAGTAGAGTTTGTAAGTTTTTGTAATAGTGGGTGTAATGCAAATCTGACTTTCAGGTAGAAGCTCCCTGTGAAGTAGGCTTCAATAATTTCAAGGGAAAAATTGTTCCGGGGCCGGGTATCGATCCCGGGACCCTTTGCTTAGCGCACGAATGCTCTACCGACTGAGCTACCCCAGGAACACGACACGTCCCGCATCGATACCCGGCCCCGGAACAATTTTTCCCTTGAAATTATTCAAGTGGGTGTAATGTTCTTCTTTCGTGATTTCCAGAAAAATATAACAGAAATTACTTTTTTTTTACTTGGTTATTTAACGACGCTGTATCAACTACGAGGTTATTTAGCGTCGATGGGATAGATGATCGCGAGATGGTATTTGGCGAGATGAGACCGAGGATTCGCCATAGATTGCCTGACATTTGCCTTACGGTTGGGGAAAACCTCGGAAAAAACCCAGGTAATCAGCCCAAGCGGGAATCGAACCCGCGCCCGAACGCAACTCTGGATCGGTAGGCAACCGCCTTAGCCGACAGAAACAGAAATTATTTGGGTAGTTTACACACCTACAAACTTCAGAACTTGACATGGTGCCTCGTGTCTACTTACTGGGAACCTCAAGCACTCTTATTTGTTTTTATTCGTGTTTAAATTAGAAATTAATTTAAAGATGTATCACCACAATAAAGTATTTTATTGGATAAAACTTGCATTCGTTAACTCAATCACACTTTCTTTACAATTGCTTAACTGAGAAGATAGGATATTGAGCTATGGGTTGAAGGACCGCTCAGGTATCTTTCGCCCCCGGTAAACCCAGCCTATATTCAATAGGGGATTTTGA
Source organism: Periplaneta americana (assembly GCF_040183065.1). Classification (NCBI taxonomy): domain Eukaryota; kingdom Metazoa; phylum Arthropoda; class Insecta; order Blattodea; family Blattidae; genus Periplaneta; species Periplaneta americana. The sequence goes on along the minus strand of NC_091123.1, from coordinate 84,028,088 downwards.
CCTTGGCACTTATTCATAGAACAATATATAAGTCCTTACCGAAATACAATTTTTTTTTTAGCGATTAGTGGCGGTTTTTTGAGACTTATTAATATCCATAAAATTCTTTTCATGCACATACAGCTTGTAATTAAAAAAACAGAGCCCGATAGAGACTTTTTTGTGATATATTCGAATTTACATGTAAGATGACTTGTTTTCGTTTAGGTTACAAAATGGCTGTTGATTAATGTAATTGAATACTCTTTCAAATTCAAGTATCACAAGATATAGGTGCCATTTGAAATTTCAAAGTGGGAGTGGCTGGGGGGTGAGGGTGTGAAACCTAAAATGCAATTAAGACTGGTTTTAAACTTCCCCCTCAATATCTAAATTGACGTGTTTTTTGTTTAATTAAATTCAACTTAAATTTTATACGGTGTTAAAAAAAGTATCCAATATTTTAGGAGGTGCTAGTATGAATAAAAACAGGAAAAAAAGTCGAATAAACATGGGTCCTACAACATATACTTCTGAGATCTGAACACTTATTCATAGGAGGTGCTCAATGTGACGTTTATTTATGGCAGTTCCTCTGCCCTTCGACGTAAGGGATCACGCACTCTTTGAAATTGACCTGGTTGTTCTTGATAACCAAAAGTCTTGGGGATTTAGGTATGGGGAACGAGCAGACCAAAGTGTGGGGCCTCCCCAATCAATCCAGCGGTCCTGAAGTGTCAGCGTTAGAAGTTCATGCTCATTGCGGAAAAAATGTGCTGGTGTGCCATCATACATGAACTACATGGCACATACTCGTACTCCAGCAAGGTAGCCAATACGTTAATAACAAAGCCCTGATAATGAGTCCCAGTTAATCTCTGTGGTAGCAAGTATGGCCCTTAATCTATCGCCAAGAATGCCTGTCCATACGTTGATTGAGAATCGCTGCTGATGCCTTGTTTCTTCAACTGCATGGGGATTTTCATCAGCCCAAACATGGTGATTACCAAAATTCACAACACCATCTCTGCTGAACCCCGCTCATATCCGCAATCAAACTTTTGTTTTCAGTATTCCTTGCGACGTATCATTATTCCATGCCAGGGGTGTCAACTACAGTATGATTATCTGGTAGTCTGCTGTATTGTAGGACAGAAAAATACATTGCCATGAATGGACGTCACATTGAGCACCTCCTATGAACAAGTGTTCAGATCTCAGAAAGTATGTGTTGTAGAACCCATGTTTATTAGGCATTTATTTCCCTGTTTTGATGCATACTATCACCTCCCAAAATATTGGATACCTCTTCTAACACTTTGTATAGCCTCCTGAGTCCTGAGAGTATAGCAGGCCTATAGGTATTTTTTACTATACTTCATACAAGATTATGATATGAGATGTATGTGCAGAGACCCGAATTATACTATAATATACCTGCATTTGTGCCCTAACTGTAACATGCAGAATTTTTTCAGCATTCTTCCTCATGTCAGTGATTTTTTAAGTGTAAAATTATATTGAACTTTAAAAATAAAATAACAAATGTCTCAGGATTCAGAAGGATAGTTATTTAGACTGGTAAGTTTTGAAATGAAAGCCCTGTATAATGCATAATATATAATATCCACATACTTATGAATTATTGTATTGTTTCTGTTTACATTGACGCTCATTAAATGTCTTGTTTCTATACCTGTTCTTGTTAATATCGTTTATAAGTCGCTCTTGTTATTTCTTCAACAAATGTTGAAAAAAGCGGTTTAGATTCCAGTACTTACAGCATTAAACACTAACTTACAAAATTAAAGTTAAACTACTTCTGAGTAATTACTGTTTTGAAATTTACATAATATGATTTTTTCAAGTAATCACACAAACACATACAAACTTATATTCGAAAATAGCATAATTACGCTCAGAAAACCGCAAAACATACTTATATTGTCTTGAAATAAAATAATTTTCCATGATTATTGTGCATTCCATGTATAGTACTGTAAAATAGAAAAAGTAAAAGCTTTAAGTTCATACATACTACCTTGTCGGCCTAAAATCAATGCACCAAGTATATTGAAATTTCTGGATTAATATTTCAACTTTCGCAAGAGAAGCTTAAGAATGTCATCTTATATATTTGAGCTGGAAAAAGTGTTTGAGAGTCAGTGGCAGGATATTATATCTACGTCAAATATCCATGTTATAGCACGCATCAGCGAGCACTTTGAAGAACCTCAAACCCTCCGGGCATCTTCAATTTCCGAAGATACATATAGCCTACTCATGTCTTCTCCTGTATGAAAGCAATCTAGACCTTTCCTTCATTCGATATTTCTAGTCAGTTATCCTCTGTGGCTTAAATGAAGCGTCTTTGGCTACAAATGATGCGTATTCGGGTTCGATTTCCATAGGAACGTTAACATATCCCAGGTACTGGGTGCACATCCTTCGTCTTCCTTTCGTCCTAACTAGGGATGGAAGCACAGTCTAGTATAGACAGTCACGAAGCTCAATACGTAGGGAATATGCATCCATAGATAGTTGCTAACCACTAGAATCGCTACTATCGCCTCATCACAGACAATGCGAAATAGTACCGGCACAGTTTATTGTTCCTAGTACCCTAAACAACTCAAGCTTCGTGACTGTATATACTAGACTGTGATGAAAGTTCGCACACCGAACGTATGAAATAAATAAAAATGGTAGGCTATACTTTAAGTGTCACTAATTTTGTTGCAATGTTTAACTATATAAAATCGCAAATTATCAAATATAAACCTGTTTCTATTACATTCAAACAAGAAAAATGTTCTTTCGACATCACATGATATTATGTTATGGTGCGAATTTGAAATAGTTTTTATTTATTATAATCTTGTGTTTGTTCACTCTTCATTGCACTTCGCAGGGTTCCGAATATGTAGGATTTTTTCAAGGACATTCTTCAATTTTAGTTCAGCCCTTTTATTGTTACCAACAACTGATCATATAAAATTTAAAGTTATTTCATAACATGGAGTTAGGTACGCATGGTTATTGGTGTCGACAATTTTCTAGACGTATACTTTTCAATGAAGTGTTTAAAATGTGGATTTTAAAGTTTATGGAACGGAATATTTGCATTTATCAGCGTCAGACACAAATCATAATAAAAAGTGGACTGATCCGAAATCGACTCACTAAACAGTTTCAGATGCTCGATGTGTCTTTTAGAGTCACACTGTTTTTCTAAATAACGACGCTTTTTACCTTTAATGTCTAACGTACTTTACATCATATATATATTTTCGTCCTTGGCTGAAAAATAGTCATCTCCGAACTCTGTTACAAGCTCAGGCTAAGTTACATAATTGGCGGCATTTTAAAACATCTTCACAGTACCTTCACTAGATCATAATCATAACTGAACTCCTTACGAAATGTTTAGACTACTTTTTAAACAGAAAATCTATTAGACTGCAATAAACAATACAAAACTCGCACCATTGAACATCGAATGAACAGAGCTTGCTACGCGTTTCCTTTTGCGTACGAACATGAAGATACATCAGTAAAGTAAACAACAAACGTCATCCTATAGCCAGAGTTCCTTAAACCTGTAGACAATGTTTTGGTGTCGCAACTTCGTTCCCTGGTGATAACTGATAACCTTTCACCGTGTTACTTATAAAACCAAGGACACCAGCTACTTGTGAATGTATAGTCCGGGTCAGCTTACTTAATATCTTAAGAGTGAAACGTAACCATTTTTTCCCCATTACTACATATGCTAATGGATTGTAGTGATTTTGTAGTTTGAGGGTTGAATTTTCTTTTGTCAACTTCGTTTCGAATTTCGATACTGACAAATATAACAAATGGTAGTGATTTTGTAACTGTTATGTTGGCAGCTGAGACAAATGTTGTCGGTACTGGAGTTCCATGAAATTAAAATTGTACCAGATTTCTAAGCCGGTTACTAGAAGCTAGTGAAATTTGACCATACTAATAATTAATTAATATCAGTATTAATATTAATATATAATAGTTGTTTTATGTGTTGCGTTGTGGTTATAATTCAAGACTATAGTCAGGCAAGTTCTCGGAGTTAGTACTAATAATTTCATGTGGTTAAACAAAATACATTTTTAGGTGAATCAATTGTTTAGTCAAACCAATGAATTTCATATTATTAGACAAAATACCTAACATATTGATCCCTTTCTCATATAGCTTGCCTACGAAAATATGTTACAAATTATTGAATTATTTAGAATAACTTTCCAACATAAAGGTAAAGTACGGTAAGTAAATAAGCCATTCAAGTCATTCAGTACACAGGATTGTGTGATATCTGGTAACAGTTGACAACACTGACAAGACGGCAATATTTGCTGTTTAGGAACTGTTCTTATGTGACCCTCACTATACAGTACAAAGAAAAGAGATAACTAACCTACCCCCCTGTGAGTGATGATGATAATGTTGACGATGATTATGAAGGTGATATTTCCTGTTATAATAAACTGTTTTAATATAGTACTTATAGTCCACCGCTGTGGAGTAACGGTTAACATATCTGACCGTGAAACGAGCAAATCCTGTTGGGGCAAGTTACCTGATTGGGGTTTTTCCGAGGTTTTTTCTCAATTAATTGAAGCAACATTGCTGGATATCTTTTGACGTTGAACCTCGAACTCATTTCACTAACATTTATTCACATAATATCATTATCGTTATAACCATAGGCAGGGTTAATTTCACATTATACAGTGCTGTACTGATACAAGAGTGTGACCGTTCGGTGACAAATATCATTTACAGAATAGAAATGATAAGCACAAGTCTCAGGCTGCGGCTCGGGACACTCCGTTCACAACACAATGTGCCTAGGTTACTGTCTGGCTGCAGAAGGTAGCTTGTTCAAACACCTAGTTTATTTAAAAAATGCATTTGTGAATGCGGCAATTTAATTTTAAGATATTTTGTGTAATATTAATAATATCTTTTAAAATAATTGTTTATTGTCTTTGTGAATAGAGCTAACCTAATTTAAAAAGACTTAAAATAAAATATACAATTTTATTGAAATGATTAACAGCAAGAAAAAATTATTCTGAATAACATAATCTAACCTGATAAGCAGGCTTCGAGTCTTCGGACCCGATAGAGTAGTTCAGTGGGAAATCCGCATAACGGCGTACTGAGTATAGTGATAAAGCGTATAGTGGGTGGGGTACTGTAGAATGAATTCCAACAAATACGCAAAGGAAAACGCTCTGGATTTGAAGATTCTGAAGAATAATTATTTGGTTTTCATACAAACCTATTTTCAAACTGTGTCTGAAACTATTACACGGTAAGAAAAGTCAGAGCAAGAGATGCCAGAAGCCCTCAAATTAGTTGAGGAAATGACGCAGAGAATTAATGAGACACCAAGTACACTGGTTACTGAAAGTGTAAAACAGAAGTGGAAATCAATTTTATGTAAAAATAACGGATATGGAACATTGTGTAATATAAACAGCAAATTAGTGGACATAGAGTACCCGAGAATAAAGAACTGTCTCTTAGAGACTGCAATGATGTTAGGTTTTTTTCGTTTTGCTCCTATCACATCATGCGACGTAGAGCGCAGCTTTTCACAGTACAAACTGTGTTTGGCAGATAATCGAAAAAGATTTATGTTTGACATACTGAAAATGTATCTTGTAGTACACTGCAATTCGGTACTGTAACTGCACTTCCTAAAGACGATCAATAGGATAAATGAAGAAATTAAAACTGCTACATGTTTATTTCCACCATTAACACTGTCTACAATTAAACACAAATACTTATAAAAGACAGGAGAACAAATGCTTTTCACATTCTTTTGACATTGTCATTGTGTAATGTATATTTACTTTCAGAATGTACATATGTGTGTTTCCCCATACTACCGTACTCTGCTCTAAACAGTAACGTTGTAACCTCAACACATCTCTACCTTTCACTACCTGCAGCGAGTCAACAACCTATAGTACATGCACAGTAAACTTATTGTATCGGGTCCAAAGTCTCGAAGCCTGCTGATAAGTTTACAAGTCAAAGCCTACTAATTTAATGTATAGGGCAAAGTTGCCTAATTCCGTGATACGTTTTTTTCACTGAATGTCACTGGATTGTGTATCTTGCTATGAAGTTCACCGATGTCTCAAAAGTAGGCGAAAGATGCAATCTTTCGAGAAAGATGTCTGGCGCTATGGTCGAACGGCAAAGCTTTGAGTGACATTCGATTTTAAAAAAGTATCACGGGATTAGGGGTATCACGGAAATAGGCAACTTGACCCTATGAAAAGTTATGTAAGACAGGAGTTTCAATAGTTTATACATACGTTTCTAATGGCAATGCTAAATCCCTAAGTGTCGTATAATATTTTTAGATCCACACGGTATATTATATCGTATGAAACGGAAATGAATTTAATATAATTTATTTTAGAAGGATGAGAAAAACATGCAGTACCATTTCGTCTCCAGCTGTTTAGTCGAAAAATTAACTAATTAGTGATCCTTTTTTTGAGTTCTCTTACGCTGTGGTTTGAACTACTGAATGTGAAATATGGTATATAATATTAATTTACTCGAATCGTTTATAATTTCATGAATTCAAGACAGGAGTGCGATTGGAAGGAGTGAAAATGTACTTTATGATACCTTTAGTTGCAAAACCAAGAAGCGACAGTGTTTAAGATAACTGGACACAACTGGAACAAATAAATATAGTGCAAAAATTCCAAAATAACAGAAAAGATGGAAAGAACGTGTTAATAATGCCACGTTATAGATTCCCACAGCAAGTACTGATTTATAAACTCAAAGGTAAAAGAACTTAGAATGATCTCTCTGATATAGAAGCACAATCTAGTATATACATTCACGGAGCTCAATACGTAGTAAATATGCATCCATAGACAGTTGCTAACCACTAGGATCGCTACTATCGTCTCGTTACAGACAATGCGAAACAGTACCTGCACAGTCTCTTGTTTCTAGTACTAGTACCCTCATAAACTCAAGCTTCGTGAGTGTATATACTAGACTGTGATAGATGGCTGGTATTTTAACGAAAAAAAAAATACAGACAAAAGACAGTCTCGGAATGAGTCACACGGTCCATACCTTGCATAGGAATAAGAATAAGAACAAAAGTTCAGGTTCTGGTATCGTGAAGATACACAACATTATAAATGTCAGCTACTAGATCAATATTAAACATTATAATGGAAGGAGTATTTCAACTCTATGCAAAGAGAAGACAATTTAGAATCTTTGCAATACCAAATAGTAAACACAATTTTGCAAGACGAAAGTTACGAGTAAGATGGGAATATTCAATTTGCTTGGAAATCTGAAAGCATGGTGAGAGTGGTTAAAACGCGAAATGGAAGAAGAAGAAGAAGAAGATGCAGAGGACGCAAGGAGGAAAAAGAGAAAGCAGAAAAGGAGAAAGATAATAAATCATTGAAGAAGAAGAGCAGGAGATAAGTAGGTAGTTGTCATTTTCAACTAAAGGAATCTTCGTCTGAAAAGGAATCACCTATACAGACATGTTAATAGATGAGCGAAATCAGAGAATATGATGAAATTTTTATGAAAATCTAATATTATTATGTAACTGTAGAGGACAGAAAAACGATGTTTGCGCTCGGGCGTGGGTTCGATTCCAGTTTGGGCTGATTACTTGGTTGGTTTTTTTTCCGAGGTTTTCCCTAACCGTAAGGCGAACGTTAGGTAACTTATGGCGAATCTTCGGTCTCATCTCCTTAATACCATCTCGATATCACCAATTTCATCAATGCTAAATAACCGAGTAGTTGAAGAAGAAAAAGGAAAATAACGCTCTTACTGCCTATTTGATTGCATGAAGATCGATTGTCCCGCGCTGCGGTGTCGTAGTGTAAAGTATCCTGCCTAGGACTGGTTTTAAGGAATGCTTGTTGATTTGAGTCGTCACGGGAAAGAAATTTTCTCATGAAATTTCGGCCAGTGTATCGGACCGTTGTCCACCCAGTATCGTTATGCACTAGAGATCGGCAAATGAGACAAGACTCACGCCCGTAACTGCCTGCCGTCAGGCTTGGGTTCCGGCGCAGCTGCACAGCAGGTTAAAAGTTGAGACTGGCCCATTCTGCCCGGGTTTTATATGTCCAGTCCAGGCGGGACCAGAGAAAGCCTGCCTGTATGCTCGTATTGTATAGTCTAGTGACTTGCATTCACGAAAGCCAGTCTATGCTGGTTAAGATGAAACAGTACTAGTTTGAAATCTAAATTCGTCGGCTATTTCGTCACTTCAAAAAATCTTTATTTTCTGGTCCAACGCGGCAGAAAATTCTTGATTAAAGCAACATAGTTTTACTATTTGTTGCACTACCGAATTTCACAGAATAAGATGAATATTTTACATTTCATTTTTCTGCAAATGTATCTGACTCAAGAAATAACGGCAGATAGTTCTTGATTAAAGAAACACAGTTTTACAATTTATTGCGCTACAGAATTTTATAAAATAATAAGATAAATATTATATTGTACATTTTATTTTTCTACAAAGTGTATTTGACTCAAGAAATAATGCTTGATTAAAGAAACACAGTTTTACAATTTATTGCGCTACAGTATTTCATAAAATCATAAGACAATATTATACATTTCATATTCCTGCAGAGTGTATCTGACTCAACAAAATAGTAACATTTCGTAACTTGTGACTAGTTGAAGGGAAGGGAAGGGAAGGGAAGGGAAGGGAAGGGAAGGGAAGGGAAGGGAAGGGAAGGGAAGGGAAGGAAAAGGAAGGGAAAGGAAGGGAAGGGAAGGGAAGGGAGGAGAGAAGAGAAGAGAAGAGAAGAGAAGAGAAGAGAAGAGAAGAGAAGAGAAGAGAAGAGAAGAGAAGAGAAGAGAAGAGAAGAGATTTATAACAATTATTATGAATATCAACAACTATTATAGGAAAATATTCCATTTTCACTTTTTCCTTATTAACAATTAAAACCCTCATGAAAACTTTTAAAATATAAAATAGTTTTTCTTTCTTCAGATGTTTATTTGCTATTTAACTTCTGAGGGACAGATTTCTTTTTATTTATGAAGCTGAATATTTAAAGGAATTTATATTACTGTGATGAAAAGGAAATTGTAAGTAATTTATAATAACTGTTTGCATTTAATGGACATTATGTTGACGAGACATAGTTTTCTTTGTATTTATTAACGGTACATATCAGAAGACGACAAATTAAGTTTTCAGTAGTTTGTCAATATCTGTATGGTTTCTGTCAGATTTGAATTACTTGGTCGATATTTATCATTCATCTGAAAGCAGCACAGTCTGGCGCAGTCGACGAAATACAACAGTCCTTTCGGGTCACTGTAGGACTGTTTGACGTCACGTGCAACCACACTGCCTGTCTGCATGTGAGGGAAGGTTGAAGGCAGGCTCGCGATACCTTGCGTAGCCCACTCGCGAAGCAAAACAGTCATAGGCAGGTTTTAATGAGAATTCGCCGGTCTCTGTTATGCACTTGGGGAGCTACGATGGGTAGCGAAATCTGGTTACGAAAGCCAGCTATAACGGCTGGGCGGATCATCGTGCTTATCACACGATATCTCCATTCTGGTTCTATGATCGTCCACCTCTGCTTCGGCATGTGGCCGTGAGGCCAGCAGCCGGCTGGTAGGTCTGGGTCCTCAAAGGGTTGTAGCGTCATGGATTATTATTATTATTATTATTATTATTATTATTATTATTATTATTATTATTATTATATTTTTATTCAATAGTCGAACCTCGAATTGTAACAGGTATAGCTTCCGTTTCTTATGTTCGTGAAAATATTAACTTCTGATTTTCTCTATTTCATCCTATAGGAATATGCTTCTTTTATTTAAGAGTCCGTGAGCTAATTAACTGCAAGATCTATAAGATTAGTTGTCATTCTTTATGATTTTAATTCACTGTCTGAAGTATAATAAACCCCAGGATTGTCCTTCCGTATTATACATACAAATATTTTTCTTTTTCTAGAGTTAAACCGCTAACTGCATGAGGTGTACATTTTTCACCAAAACTATTCAAATTCAACCATATCTCAAATTTCCTGCTTCTGCCTTAAATTCGTTCCACTATTCACTGGCCTATGGCAGTCATCCATAAGAATTAAAGAGTCTCAGCGAACGTTGACGTAAAGGTGCGTACACACTTAGCGAACGAACAACGAACGAATGATGAAGCAAAACTTCGTTGTTCGTTCGCTGTTTGAGCGACGTACAAATCCTCAGCAAATTGTCAGCAAACATTCACATTCGCTGATTGTCCGCTATAATGGCAGACGAAAATATAATTATAGCAAGTGCAGGCCTGTTTCATAAACACAGTAATAATATTAAGTAATAGTATTACAGTCATGAAAACAATTTTATTAACCGACTAAATTCTGTTTCATAAACGTTTTGCACGAGTCATAAAATACGTACAGTAGCCAGATGATTTGAGGTTAAGGCTGACAAACATAACCAAGTTGGTCTGCACTCTACAGCGATTTATATTATTCTCTCTGTTAACAGTTGTTGAATGAAATAAGTTTTGAAGTATTATCTTTAATAGCAACAACAGAGTAAATCGTAATATGTGTGAAGGTTTATTTCAGATAAGATTGTAAATCACTGCAACTCGAAGTTATTGTTTCTGTTATTTGATTCAGTTGATTTACGAGTAAAAGAAACAATATGATAAATCTAAAATATTGTGAACAGATATTTATCATTCCTAATTGTTCACGTCTCTACTGTTGTAAAGTTTGCAATTCCAAAAATAGTGTATCAGTGACAGAAGCGTGTGTGTGCGCGCGTGTGTGTAAAACTTGCACCTCGTTATCTAAAGAAAATGTTAAGCAGTGAAAACTTTTGATAACAACATTGTAGCAGCCTTAAGGACAGTGTTAACGACAGGGTTAGTGGACCCTGCAAAGCGTCTTATGTGAGATATTTCAAGTTCCGTTATAATTCGGAATACTGCGCAAGTACTTATATAAAAAGGCTTAAAAATTATTGGTGCAAGCGTAAATAAATACACATAAAAATTACTCTTTTACCAAAAATAAATAATTAATGCAATAACGACATAAGTACTTACGCGGTGAAGTCGTTCCTAGAAAATATCGTGTTTGAGTTTGAAGGTGTGGATGTTGTAGAAGATTAATGTTATGACGAAATTAATAAAAATACTGAAATTATCTTAATGGGTTTTTATTGCTGATTATGTTGTAAGTAGTATTTTCAAGAAGTTACCTGACTATACAAAATGCAGATATGTTCTAATTAGAGATTGTGATGTGGAATTGTAGATACGGTACCTATAAATCTCGTAAGTTAATTTTAGTTTATGCCCTCAATAGGGGTGGTTTAAAGTAGTCCATATATTTTGTAATAGATCTACTTGTTGATATAATTATGTCTGCAAAAGATTTTGGCTCACCAAGATCTTCACAATGTTAATTAGTGAAGAGTATACAGATTCAGGTTGTCACAAGTATACATTGAAACAAACATTTCAATAGGTACAGAAAATATTAATATTACTGTATTTTGTGATGTAAATGTCCCATAGACATATATTTCTGAACAATTATTATAATTTAAAAAATGACGAGAAAGGAGGAAAAAACGTTAAGTTCAATCATTCAAATAACATAAAATAATGTAAAATATACAGTAATTACTTTCTAACAGTTCTATACTGTAATTGAATTTAATTTAGGTTTCACCCTTTCCAATTGTTCCTCTTTTACAATTAGATAAGATAGTTTTCAATTTCAGCCTGGTCCACCTACATTGGCGCCTATGACAGTTTGTAAGTATTTGTAAGTATGGAGAGGGACTTTGTTAGTAATTCATTTTGTCTCTGATGCTTTTTAAAATGGGGAAAAGACGTGAAAATAACTTGAAGAAACACAGTTTTTTGCGAAAAGTTCTCGAATTGAAAGGTCAACTATTTCATTATATTCGTAACTTTCTTGCATATGGTTGTAGGATATTCGTTGTCTAAAATTTCTTGGACGTCGGACAAACACTCCCTCTTCATCACTATTTGAGTCAGAATTATCCATTTCAAATGTTTCCACGGTTTTATCTTCAAAATCTAACCCTACATTGGCATTTACTTTTTAGAAATTATTAAACTATTACTTAAAATACAGTCATGGAACTAACGTTAATATTATTAATAAATTTAATTATCTTTGCTGCTTTATGAAACACTTTAGTAATATTATTATTTATTTTAGTAATAATATGAGCGTTTACAGTAATAAATAATATTATTAACTATTACTTTTATGAAACAGAACAGTAATAATATTACTTAATGCTATTACCTTTTTAGTAATGGTATTAAATTATTACTTTTATGAAATAGGCCCCAGGGGAAAGTTTCAGTAATTACACGGATACCTCACTGACAATAATTATCTTAAAATACTATAAAGAGAGATTTGTCTGTGTTTGTCGTATGCGCATCATGCTTACGAAAAGACACTTTTCAGTGCCAATAATTTATTTTGTGTGCACAAGGTTGGAACTTTGTTTTTTCTGGGCGTGAATTTGTCCAAAAGGAACGACATATGTTTATACGCAAACCAAGTTGACTCGTACACTTCATCACTCCCCATTCCACATCTTTTTGTGGACTTCTGTCTTTCCCTCCGGAATGATGTCAGTTGGGATTCAATTTTCAATCTTATTTTTGACTTCTGCTCCCTACAATAAACAAAAAACATGTAGCCTATCCACTGAAAACAAATAAACAAAAATAATTTTCAAATTTTGCACGTGTTTGACTCGCCTATCTTGCAGCTGAACATCTTTCCAATAGGTTCCCAAAAATCATGTTTTCTTACTTTATTGGGGTAAGTAGGATACTTGGGATTCCATGAAGTTTCCTGCTTCCTATATGCATTAATAAGATTTATAACAGCGTCTTCCTCCACTCCAGTTTCGACATCCTGTTAGTGAAATTGAACTAAGCGCTGCGTTCTGCTACGAACTACAAGCTAGTGGCAAATCCCGTCCACAACGAATACCAACTTCCTTTGATGTACCGACAAGCGACGGATCACTTCCGAAGGCAAACCAAACGATCGATTTGCCTTTGCTGCGACGTACACACGTACCGATTTCAATCGACGAATGCAATCGTTTGTCGTTCGTTCGTTGTTCGTTCGCTAAGTGTGTACGCACCTTAATGTAACGTCCAATGGCAGGCGGATGGTTGCCGCTGCGAACAGAACTGTCCTGACGGCATGGCAAGTAGAAATATGTGCGGCTGAGTTTCAATAAGCGCGCGCAACCCATTGTAAGGCGGCTCTAATTCAGTGTAGTTCATTTTCATCTATTCTGTTGTGTTGTGCAATGGTTATGTTCATTGCGGGAAAGTGTAATTCAAAACGAACACGAAAAATAATCAATCGTGTGACAAAAGTTTTGAAGTAAATGTCCTGACACGCCAGTTCCATGTAGAAACGCAGTACAGTGAAACCTGCCTTTACGGTCACTTCATTTAAACGGCCACCTGGCCAAAAGGCCAATTTTCTCTGGAACCAATTGGATTTTCCATAAGATCAATACAAACTCTCTCTTTATTTAGCGGCCACCTCATGCGCCGGCCAGCGACGGGGTCTATTTGGATTGGAATGTGACTATAACGGTCACTGTCCAACAAAAAATCTTTTCACGGATACTGTCTGACCTATTTTTTCGATGGTTAGAGGACAGGAAGCAATAGCTAAGTGTACAACAGTACACCCTCCATATCTTGGGGTTAGTTGGTTACTGTTTTATGACTCTTTTGTCACTTTTCACTCCGACCCTGCACAGCTATAAATTCTTACTCGTTTTGTAAGAATTGAAACACGGACATTTTCTAAGGAAATGTCACAGTATGTTTTAGGTAGTTAACCATTCGAATTTTTTTTCTCCTCTTTCTATCTTTCTCTATAGCCTATGGACCAGCTTTTACGAATGTTTCTTCTTTTCGTTCAGTTGATTCAGAGGAACTGTGAAGTTACTTTGAGAGAGAAATCATGTCTAACAATAAATGTAGAGTGGTGTTAAGTTTAGAGGTGAGATGAAAAATGATTGAAGAAAGTGAGAAGGGAACATCTACGAGAAAAATTGCAGAAATATTCAAATGTGGAAGGGCACAAATAAACGGTATAATTAAGAATAAAGATGAAATATTAAAAGAATGAGAGGAAGAGAGAATCTGTGCTTAGCAATGTGAATGATTTCGTTTACGAATGGTTCAAGTGTGCGAGGGCGAAGAAATTGGCAATAAGTGGGCTTATGATTCAAGAGAAAGCTCTTGAAATTGCCAAAGAACTCAATGTAAGAAATTTTGTTGCTAGTAATGGGTGGTTAGAGTGCTTTAGAAAACGGCATAACATTACATTTCGTTCTGTGTCTGGTGAAGGAGTTGACATTGCAACCAATGTTATTGAAGAATGGAAAAAATAGACTGCCTTCAATTCTTGGGGAATATCAACTCAGAGACATTTACAATGTTGACGAAACAGTTTTTTCTTCAGGGCCCTCCCTAACAACATTTAAGTTGGAAGAAAAAAGAGTATAAAGGGAGGAAGTTGGCAAAAAAACAGAATAACCCTGCTCTTTTGTTTTAATGCTGCAGGAGAAAAAGAACTATTCTTAATGATAGGGAAATCATTAAAACCGAGATGTTTGAAAAATATTGACATGGGCTTATTGGAGGCGAAATGGACTGCCAACAATAAAGCTTGGATGACATCATCATTGTTTGAGAATAAGCTATGCGATTTCAATTCTAAGATTAAACGACAAAATCGCAATGTGATCCGTGAAATTGGTGTTTCTTCCCCCAAATCCGACATCACACCTTCAGTCCCTTGATCAAGGTATTATCCAGTCATTTAAACTGAGGTACCGCAAGCGAGTTTTGAAAAGGCTAGTTGCAAGAATGGAAGAGGCTGACATTAATATGCATGATTGTTGTACGCGCACAGTCCTAAAAAGTCAGTGAAATTCAGTATTTTCATGCTGATTCATAAAAAACCGCAACCTTAATCAAGCGGCCTGATAAAACGGCCATTTTACAAGGTAACTTCAGATGGCCGCTTTAGACAGGTTTCGTCCACACCTGTGGAGTAACGGTCAGCGCGTCTGGCTGCGAAACCAGGTGGCCCGGGTTCGAATCCCGGTCGGGGCAAGTTACCTGGTTGAGGTTTTTTCCGGGGTTTTCCCTCAACCCAATACGAGCAAATGCTGGGTAACTTTCGGTGCTGGACCCCGGACTCATTTCACCGGCATTATCACCTTCATTTCAATCAGACGCTAAATAACCTAGATGTTGATACAGCGTCGTAAAATAACCCAATAAAATAAATAAAATAGACAGGTTTCACTGTATTACATTTAGTGGATAGGTTTAACAAAACAGTCTATGAATAGCCGAAAAAGTAAACGAAACCGTTGTGTATCTTACTCAAGAAAAACTTTATGAAATACTAGGTGCCTTGAAGCCTTGAAGCATTGTCGATGTGACCGGAGATCAATCCTGTCATTCAACATTGTAACGCACTGCAGCCAAATAAATTAAAATAAAATAAAAAGTCCCTGAGACGTATGATACAGGTGATAGGAATTTCTATAGATCTGCAGGACAAGCTACAAAATTACTAAAATTAAAGTCCTACGTAATTACAGAGAAACACTTCCAACAGCTACTGTTGTTTGTTGTTTAGTCAACTGTCCGAAGACAGGTCTGAACCTCACAAGTGATACCAACAAGGCACCACTTATGAGTAGGGCCGTGTTATCGGTATATTTGTATTAGTTTAAGGTCTATTGAAGGTGAACATAAGACGCCGGACAGAATGTAGTCGATGTGTTTCAAGTACAGGCAGCAGAAGCGAATTTGACACACTCCTAAGCAATCACGTTCCATGTTTTGTATACGATTATTGCTTATTATAAAATCAAGACAATATAATTATTGTATACAAGGGTTAATATCGGAAAGGTCTAAAATGCTGGTGAGGTTGAGAATAATTGTTGGAAATCCTATTTAAATTATCACAAATGTGCTAAAACATAAGTCGAGAAAGATTTTTTTTAATATTTAGAGTTTTGCATTACAGTTTTAGAAAGCCGAAAACGTATATGGCGTACAATTTTGCTTTCCCTATGTTTAACTGTTACATTAATTTATTTATCACATGTATTCCGTGCCTTAGGCTACTTTTCTTGCATGTTGTTTGCCTGGTTTAGGTTCCTGCTGCACTAAACAACATTCATTTTCAAAGTTTCAAATAAAAATGACCGCCGAGTGTCGGATAGTATAACCCTGTATGCGGAAAAACTGCGTTCAACAGCGGCTGACACCAAGGGCGCATCATCCATTTCTACATCAAGTTGATAACAATCGCACTTGTCATCTGACAAAACTCTTGAAAAAGCTGCATCGTTTCCGTCAAACATCCGTGTGAGTCCTTTCCTTATATACAATGATTGTATTGTCTTGATTTTATAACACGCAATAATCGTATACAAAACACGTTAAATGCTTGCTTAGGCGTGTGTCAAATTCGATTCCGCTGCTGTACTTGAAACACGCCCGGCGTCGTGTGTTCAGCTTCAATCGACCTCAAACTAATACAAATGTACCGATGTCATGGCCCTACTTATGAGGCAACTAGGCCAGAAGATAATAGGGTAGGGTGGCCAGTTCCTTTCCTTATACTGTATATATATATTGCCGATTAGCTAGCTACATATTACACTGATGTAAAGAGGACATGCATTTTTCGCAACCACGTTCCGTACGCTTCTTAACAAATGCATCTACAGAAGAACATTTTTTTAAATTAACATTTTATTACTAATAATATTCAAATGGAACATTTATACAGAGATTTATGAAGTTACTGGTGCTTAATATTAATATTAAACATAAATGATGTAGTCAGCCTGGATAGCGTAATTGGTATAGCACTGACCTTCTGTGCTCGAGGTTGCGGGTTCGATCCCGGTCCAGGTCGATAGCATTTAAGTGTGCTTAAAGGCGACAGCCTCGTGTCACTAGATTTACTGGCATGTAAAAGAACTCCTGCGGGACAAATTTCTGGCACACCGGCGACACTGATATAACCTCTGCAGTTGCAAGCGTCGTGAAATAAACCATAATTCAATTTTTTAAAATGATGTTGGATTCATTTTCATCGTCAGAATGCATTATTTTTAAGCAAATTATTGAAACTATTATTGCCACGAGATCACTTACTTTCCGTACTCTTCCTAATATTTGTGGAAACAAATCTCATATTACGAGTTTCGATATACAATAATATCAAAACTGTCATTCCGACGTAGTAATATAAATTTTTGTTCAATATTTTCACTTTCGCAGAATAAATGACATGTATTAGTAGTAGTAGTAGTAGTAGTAGTAGTAGTAGTAGTAGTAGTAGTAGCGGCAGTAGCAGCGGTAGTAGTAGTAGCATTAGAAATAGTAGCAGTAGTAGTAGCATTAGCAATAGTAGTAGTAGTAGCATTAGCAATAGTAGTAGTAGTACCAGTAGCATTAGTACTAGTAGTAGCGGCAGCGGCAGCGGTAGTGGTAGTAGTACTAGTACTAGCAGTAGCGGCAGCAGCAGCGGTAGTAGTAGTAGCATTAGCATTAGTAGTAGTAATACTAGTAGCATTAGCAGTAGCAGTAGTACTAATAGTAGTGGCAGCGGCAGCGGTAGTGGTAGTGATAGTAGTAGCCGTAGCATTAGCAGTAGTAGTACTAGTAGTAGCAGTAGCGGCAGCAGTAGTGGTAGTAGTAGTACTAGTAGTAATAGCAGTAGCAGTAGTATTGAGTGGCTAGGGGCCTGTTAGGGATGATCATCAGCACGTCGGCTCGAAGGGAATGTAACAACACATTTATGAAAATGGTAATTGCAAAATTCATATGATACGCTCGTCCACCAAATTTCATACTCATTTTGTAATAGAGCCCGTTCCGCACTTGTATTCCGCATTGCATCCAAAAGGCATATTTTTCTGATCACAAAAACTGATACCCTATGTATCTCTTACACCGACTCACTGAGTTTCTTTCTAGAAGAACTGTCAGTTTCTTTTCTATCCTTTTAGGTGTGCAACAGTGCAAATGATGTCAATGTCAGTAATGAGACACACGGATATTTATGACTAATGAAATGAAATTTTCATACACAGATTTAAGAGTAATGGAATGAAATCTGAAGGCCACTATCAAAACTGGGGTTACTAGAGTTCATATGGCTGGATATATTAAAGTAATTTTACGACCATGACACATGTCTGGTTTTTCATTTAGTTTATTAAAGGCAAGGATTTACAAAGAAGTGCTTTATATTCTTCCGTCAGACAGTAGCGATGTTATCTACATTCAAATTTAATATAGGAAACTCCACAGGACAAGCAGCTGTTGTGATGTTGATATGAAGTTCTCTCTGCCTGTTCTCCCTTTTCATCCCAAGTCTCATTTGAATGCGCTTGCAGCTTCAGTTGTACGTGGAAATTGTAGGCCTCGATTCAAACCCCATCGAGGTTTCTACGTAAGTTGTTTTTAATCTGTTATTATAATAAAAAAATGACAATATACCAACTGCGCGGTTATGTAGCTTCGGTAGAGTTTGTGATAACGGGATGGTATTTGGCAAGATAGGCTAAACTAGAGCCATTTAACCGTGTCGTTACAATGCCAGGTAACATTATTCGTGGCCCTCATAATATGACTTATGGTCCCTGCAAATATTTTCGTAAAAGAGGAGTTTTCCCCTGGACCAAAAAATACAACGGCAGAGTGGGGAATTATTTACCGCTTTGACGAAGATTGGCCCAGATTCTGTGGCTCCAGTGCAAGATGTGTTGTCATTTCTTGCAGTTTTTCAGAAGCGAGCATTTAATTTTGAACAACTGTATAAAATCTTAATAATCATGTTTCATAACAACGGGTTAGAGTTATATACAGAAATATGCATGTCATCTTTTGCCACAATAAAGATACCATCAGGGTGCACAACATATCGCAAAATATCATTTTCGCCAAAAATCCACATATCATCTTTTGCTTTGGAACCACAGAATTTGTCGTCGTCGATTTCAACAATATTCCCTCGACCACAGAATATTTCTCCTTCAATTCGCTCTGGCAACGTATTGTAGTTTTTATTAGTAACAACAATGTAATTTATTCGTCACAACAATAATTCCTTTCTACAATTCGCCTTAAACGCTCTCGTCAACAATTGGATTTTCACTCAACACAGTATTTGTTATAGCACTCCACCGACGACAATGACAATTTACTTGGACTAGTACGAACAACAATGAACTGTTAATCTTAACTAATATTTACAAAGCACTATTTACAAATCAGAACTATCAGTTCTCAGTTCACAGTTCTTCTAGCTCAGTCACTCGAACCACAGACCTTCAGAGACAGTTCACTGTACTCGAACTCAGGTCCCTCCAACTGCGGTCCACTGCACTCGAACTCAGGTCCCTCCAACTGCGGTCCACTGCACTCGAACTCAGGCCTTCGGATGCTGACGCAGATGCGGACGCACACTCGAGTCGAACTCCGGCGCAAGTCTGGCTTGCTTGCTCTGGCTTACTCACTGACTGAATAACTGAAAACTGCTGTCGTTCCTTCGCGACCGTAATTTATAACCACAGCGACGTAGCCTCGAAAGTTCGAATTCGCGAGTCTTCCATTTCGACGGATTTCTCGGCCTCTCTAGGCAAGCAGAAGATGCGCGCGCAAACTCTCTCCACTCTCTCGCCGCGTTGGCCCTTTCCCCTCTTCGCCGCGCGCCATCCCAAATTGCTGCGCGCGATCTTCTCTCCACCGCGCGACGTCACTCAATGTTCCGTGGAGCCTGTGCGATCTGCTTTCTTGCGGGACGCTGGTCGTGAGTTCGATTCTCACGTCGCTGTCACATTGCCCCCTCCTTAGGGCTGCTCGTCCCGGGCAGTCCCTTGGTAGGCTGCTAGTCGGTCCAACGTTTGGGGTCCTCCGGCAGCTCCCTCCTTATGGTGGCGCCAGCCCATCCTTGGCTTGGCTGGGCAGCGATACTCGTACTGCGTGGGCGCCATCTTGCTCTTCCCCTTGGCCCTCCAAGGAGAGCTCGCTGGCCACGGGTTGGTCCTCGGCGTCCATCAGGAACACTTCATCCCGACCAAGACGGAGTATACGGCGCCGGATGTCCACCGTCGCATCGAGTAACCGCATGGCGTCGAGTCCCAGGACGACGTCCTCGGTGATGTTGGCGACGAACACCCACATCTCCAGTTTCCTCTTCCCCAAGGTCAGGTCCAGGAAGACCTCTTTCTGGATGGGCAAGCTCTCGCCTGAAGCAGTCCGTAGCTCGTATTGGCGCAGCGGCGTCCTCCCAGATAGGCCACGCACGACGTCTGGTCTGGCGATAGTGAGCATCGCCCTGGTGTCCACCAGTACTCTGCATGGACGGCCTTTTATCCGTCCTTCAGCAATCAGCCCATCGTCGCACCTTCTGTCGACCGGTTTCAGGACGAGCCGAGGGGACGGTGATGATGGCGCCGACGTGCTCCTCCTAGCATCGGCCCCCTCTCTCTCCTGACTGTTGCCAGGTCGGTCGCAACTCCTCCGCAGGTGCCCAGGTTCACCGCAGGACCAGCAGGTGGGCACCCGTCGTCTCCGTTGCTCAGGCGACTGTTGGTTTCTCTCGGTGTCAGCCACCTCTCTCTCCTGCCGGTGGCCGGAGTGGTCGCAGTCCCTCCTTAGGTGTCCCGGTCTCCCGCAGGACCAGCAGTTGGGCGTCCGTCGTCTCCGCCGCTCCGTTGACTGTTGGCGCTCCTCGACGTCGGCCACCTCTCTCTCCTGCCTGTGACCGGATCGGTCACAGTCCCTTCTCAGGTGTCCCTGTCTGCCGCAGGACCAGCAGGTGGGCGCCCGTCGTCTCCGCCGCTCCGTTGACTGCTGGCGCTCCTCGACGTCGGCCACCTCTCTCTCCTGCCTGTGGCCGGATTGGTCACAGTCCCTTCTCAAGTGTCCCGGTTTGCCACAGGACCAGCAGGTGGGCGCCCGTCGTCTCCGCCGCTCCGTTGACTGCCGCTCGGGTGGCTTCGGTTGGCGCCCCCCAGCATCCGTCGCCGTGACGCTCCTGATCCAGTGCGGTGTTGAGACTCCCGCCGCCGACTTGGCCGCCTCCATCCTGAGGGCCGCCGCCAGAGCTGCATTGATGGTGCGATGCTCTGCCAAGAGTAGCTGTTGCTTTATTTCCGGGTCTCGAACTCCGCTGCTGAAGGTGTAGGCCGCCTCTCCAGCGATGAAGTCATTAGGTAGGCCCCTGAGGGCCTTATGGGCCAGTTGTTCCACCGCCATCGCGAATTCTTGTAGGGACTCGCCTGACTGTTGGACCCTCGTTTTTAGTTGGGTCCTAAATGCTGCAGCAAGTTGATGGTCACCATAACGTCCCTCCAGGGCCGCCATTATCTCAGCGGCTGTCCCGTCTTCTGGAACGCTGTGAAGAATCTCCGACGCCTGGCCCTGAAGCGCGGCCAGCAGCTGAGTAGTTTTCTCTGCCGGCGTCCACCCATTGCGCTCTGCGATGGCCTCGAACTGGCGACGGAATATCGCCCAAGACGTCGTACCGTCGAACTTCGGCGTCTTGACGTTGCAATGCCTGGCTGAGGGCGATGGTTCCACATGGCCACTACATGAGGTCCTCAATTCTGACGTCGATCTTTCCACGGCCCGTTGAACTTCCTCGGCAATTATCTGTTTCTGTTCTCTAGCCTGGCGATCCACCAACGCGAGGATGTGCTTGTTTTCTTCAGCATGTCGGTCCATCAACGTGAGTATGTGCTTGTTTTCTTCGGCGTGTTTGTCCATCACCTCACTCGTCTTGTCCAGCAACTTGCTCGTCTGCTCTTGACGACGCTCGAGATCGCGGATTTTGCCGTCGAAATGGTCTATCTCCTGTCTCAATTCGGCTAGTGTCTCGTTTATCGTTGTAAAATTCTTGTTTAGGTTGTCAAGATCGGCTTTGAGTTCGTCTTTCACGATGGCGACAATTCCATCTACATGGGCCGAAACGCTTTCAATTTGCGTAGTGACGTCATCTTTCACTCCGCTTATGTCGCCTTTCATCTCCGTTTTCACTTCACTTATGTCACTTTTCATCTCCGTTTTCACTTCACTTATGTCGTTCTTCAGCTCACAGATGTGCTTGTTCATTTCGTCTTTCATTCCTGCTTTCATTTCCGCGATGGCTTGCAGGATCTGCTGTAGGTTATCCATTGTCGATAATGTCCCGATTCTGACACCAGTGTAGTTTTTATTAGTAACAACAATGTAATTTATTCGTCACAACAATAATTCCTTTCTACAATTCGCCTTAAACGCTCTCGTCAACAATTGGATTTTCACTCAACACAGTATTTGTTATAGCACTCCACCGACGACAATGACAATTTACTTGGACTAGTACGAACAACAATGAACTGTTAATCTTAACTAATATTTACAAAGCACTATTTACAAATCAGAACTATCAGTTCTCAGTTCACAGTTCTTCTAGCTCAGTCACTCGAACCACAGACCTTCAGAGACAGTTCACTGTACTCGAACTCAGGTCCCTCCAACTGCGGTCCACTGCACTCGAACTCAGGTCCCTCCAACTGCGGTCCACTGCACTCGAACTCAGGCCTTCGGATGCTGACGCAGATGCGGACGCACACTCGAGTCGAACTCCGGCGCACAAGTCTGGCTTGCTTGCTCTGGCTTACTCACTGACTGAATAACTGAAAACTGCTGTCGTTCCTTCGCGACCGTAATTTATAACCACAGCGACGTAGCCTCGAAAGTTCGAATTCGCGAGTCTTCCATTTCGACGGATTTCTCGGCCTCTCTAGGCAAGCAGAAGATGCGCGCGCAAACTCTCTCCACTCTCTCGCCGCGTTGGCCCTTTCCCCTCTACGCCGCGCGCCATCCCAAATTGCTGCGCGCGATCTTCTCTCCACCGCGCGACGTCACTCAATGTTCCGTGGAGCCTGTGCGATCTGCTTTCTTGCGGGACGCTGGTCGTGAGTTCGATTCTCACGTCGCTGTCACAGTATTATAATATCTTTCAAAATCCGTATTTTATTTTTAGTGAATTAAAGAGGCCGACATTATACTCGTAAACTCTTCACTTGACTACTGTAGTCGATTCTTAAAAAAATGTGTTCACGAATTTTACTAGAAACATATCAGAGCTCTTTTATTTCACATGGCTCTGTACGGCCCGGTCACTAGCAGCGGCGCTCCTTTATTACGTGCGTTCGCCAATTGTTTCGCAAGATGAGTCTGAGGATTCGCCATGAGATTAGCTATTATTCGCCTTACAGTTGGGTAAAATTTGGAAAAAAACCACAACCAAATAATCGTTCCAAAGCAGGTTTCGAACTCTGCGTTGTTAGGCCCCTAATGTGATGCAGTATGGATAAATAAGACAATAGGCAGACAGGAAGAAAACGAACTACTGATGGATGGAAGGGTAGACGGATGAATGGAGGAAGAGGCGAATGAAAGTCGAATGCAGGAAGATATGGATGGGTGCTAAGCTCTGTCCGTCTTATAGGCCTATTTGAAACTTTCTAATCGAAGAACAATCAGAGTACAGAAATGGTCGACACTTCAGAGATTTAGTTTTTTTTATGCAATAGATTAATAATGAAAGGAAATTAAATAACATCCTAACCTTATTACTAGGCTCCGTATTTCAGCTTCGTATAAACTGGAATGAAGTTGTCTGATTCGAAGTATATGTGACGTCATAGCGCTGGTACAGGTACTTTCGTATACAACAGGGGTGCTCAACCTTATGACCACTGCGGACCAATATTTAAAAAAAAAAGTTCTTTTGGAGGGCCGCAGACATCCTCCAATAATAAATAGAATTTACATAATTAAATGTCTTACAATTAGTGATTACTGTAATTTATAGTAATTAATAATATAAGTCTGCTCAAACATTTTTTTAAATTTTAAGTTTGAAACTTTACTATCGGGCCGCATGAGGTACGCGGGCCACGGGTTGTTTACCGCTGGTATACAAAGTAGTTACGCATCCTCTCCACTCTTCCTCTAGAAAGTCAAAACCGGGACGCAGTCATAGTGAGTAGTCTTATCGATCACTGCTCTTACTAGTCGTATTATTTAAATAACGACATCTTTGTGGCTGATTGAAGATTCATTGCAGAGGTAAAATGCTTTAGGTAAGACGCTCAAGCTGTAATAATGCAGTACATAATTGAGAATATTTGAACTAATATTTTCACTGTCAATATAGACAACATTACATATAAATTGTGTAAAATAAACGTAAAAGTGACTAGTACAGTCAACTGAAAGACACTGCAATGCCAAAAGGCACAGAAAGTGTGTTGAACGTAATCTAAAAAAAAAAAAAAATACCAGTACCATTAAAATCTGTAAATTATGAAGATATTAACTTGACGTTTAGCATGGATTTGTGTAGCCTACGATGATGTTCAGTGCCAACATCCCAATTAATAAATTAAATAATCTACAGTTTAGGGAATTTCTAGAGAAGTACCTACATAGAAAATTAGTGGGTTTTCAGTGATGAGCGACATCCAATATCCTAATGAAACACGAAAAATTATTAGGCAATAGGAATATCTTGTACTACATCATGCACCGATAATGTCATCTGCTATTGAAATAATTTCTTGCAATATAAAATCATTTCTAGTGACATCTGCATATGTTCAAGTTCCGTAACTTACGAATGCACGTTATTATTCACTGCAAAGATCACCACGAAAATGAACATCACGATTCAAGC
The DNA here is from genome assembly GCF_040183065.1 of Periplaneta americana. NCBI lineage: Eukaryota > Metazoa > Arthropoda > Insecta > Blattodea > Blattidae > Periplaneta > Periplaneta americana. The sequence goes on along the minus strand of NC_091123.1, from coordinate 84,003,195 downwards.
ATGTATTTACCAGTATAACTTCAGAATATCTGGAGTTGACTGTACTCCACGAACACGGAGCAACGACGCGTTTGTTTTTATCTTTATCCGATGCATTGCCTGTGTTCGGGTACTATATACCCAATGTGTCTGTAACTTCAGTCTTTAGGTAGCTGGAATACGAAGCCTACTTATTACTAATAAATTATACTATATAGAACTGTATAGTAGGATCCAAACGGCAATTTTAAGAATAATTATAACATTTCATGGAATACTCTCACAGATACTGTCATAAAACGAAATTTTATATGAAAAAGCAAGGAAATGTTTTACTTACGATAAATAATTTTTAACTTTGTAATAACATACAAGAAGCAAGATTATTGAGCCTGGGACAGAGGCCAGAAGGCGGCAAGCTTGGTTCGCTTTCTCGTTCTTCAGCGTGGTGGGAGGGTGTAGGCAAACTCTCAAACCGCGGCTGCTCTTGCCAATAAATAGAAAGCCTGCCTGGGTCTGATACAGATTCTAGAGTCCAGTAATCAATTTATGGGGAATTTTTCGTGTTTAGTATTTAGACTAGCAGCGGTGACCAAAGCGGGTGTCGTGATTGCATCGTGTAATCACAGACATTCAAACGGGTACGAGGAGTTTCCTGCACATTGCTGTGTGTTTAATTCTCGTACTGAAGGCAAGCAGTGGCGGTATCATGTCGCTCTGCAAACTGTCTCTACAAGCAGTAAGAGGTGGTTTCGTAAAGAATGAGAAGAACTTTTTTATTGTTCTGTCGGACAAAATGTAATATCTTTACTTTGCTCAATGGTTCAATTAGGAGTATATAGAAACATTAATTGCTACGCTGAATAATGTATTATTATTATTATTATTATTATTATTATTATTACTGACCACTAAGTATGTGTTTCTATAATTCTTCTGTACGTGCATGAATATTGATATTTTTAGATCTATTCCCTAGAAGGATAAAATTATTAGGTTTTATCTCAATTTTAATCTTCTTAATCTTTAGATGAGGGTAACAATTTATTAGTTTTCATTTAATAATAATAATGTATAAAAACTGATTTAATATTATATGCTAACGAACTGTTAAACGCCAGGAATTGACATGTCTTAAATCATAGCCAGGAAGAGAAAAATGAGATAAATAAATGGTAGAAAGTCAGCTACCTAATGGGGTTTGAAATATCTCGTGCTCTAAAGTCTTTTAATAGAACAGAATTTCTCTACCAAGTATCCAGAAAAGAACTTACAAAATTCCTGATTATATTCATAAGGCAAAATAAAAAAAGAAGCAAGAAAAATCGTATATTATTCACTGGCTCTTGATGACAGCAGTGACATTACTAATACAGCAAAGCTTGAGATTTTTATCCACGGGATTGATCAAGATGTTAGTACAGGAACCACCACTGCTTGTAGTTTTCATATCAAGTTCCATTACTTCTTCTTCTTACTTCATAGGCTGTCTGTCGCATGTAATCACTGCAGTTCGAGTTTTGGTCACCGCTGATTTAGACATAAAATAGTGTTCCTCCGCTCATTCTGCATTGATAACATTTACACATAGACCATTCGTTATCTCGTGAAACCTACTTGCGCGTAAGAGGAAGAAGAAAGCGGACTGAGTAAATTCCCTCCCTCGCTATGCTCGCACTCTGAGCTACGGCGCACGCATCCATTTGGTTCCACGAGATAACGAATGACCTGTACCTCCATCCGGAACTGTAATATGATTAAGGAATTAATTTCACAAAAAGTTTTGAAATTATTACTTTTTTTATCGTTGGTGAGCAAACTTTCAAAACCACATCAGAATAAAGAAAAAAAAAAACATTGTGCTATTTTAGGCCTACACTTTTTTAGCATTAGTACTAACATGTAAGACAAAACTTCAAACAGAATAAAATTACGAAAAGAACACAGAAATCAATTGCGTCCTCCGCAGAACTGCAGATAAATCCCAAGCATTTCCTATATCAAGATCGGAAAACCTAAAGACTTTATCGCAAACTATTTTTAACTATTGAAGATGATGGATAAAATGAGAAGAAGTAGAATGTGTTGGTGAAATTATAGTGTAAAATGGGAGTATCTCGATAAAACCCCTCTGCAACAGCTGCTTTGCCCACCAGATATTCCATCACGGCTTGAACCAGGGCCGCTTGGTTGGAAAACCAAAGCGGTAGAGCTTGAGCCACGAGAGGGCAAAATGTATCTCTTACGGGGAGTCTGTACTGCCATCCCATCAATGTAAAGCAGAGTAATAAAAGATAAAGACCGTAATTTTAGCCTGTTACATACAATAATACTTGAAGAATAACCCCTAAAAGTTTCAAATGTGTATCTTATGTAAGTCCCGAGAAAAGTGCACCTAAATGAGATGAAATTTACATTGCTGGGATAGGCAGTACAGACTCCCCTTTTAAAAGTAACACACTTCTTGGTGCTTAACAACAATGATTGGTTCGTTGACTCAATTATTTTTCTGTAGATATGTCCATATTAGAAAAGGCTACAATGCTGGATTGAAAGAATTTTTTTACTTACTTTTTAATTGAAGTTATCGCTATAAGTATTCAACTTCGAGTTTTATCAAAGTCGAATGAGCAGTTAAATTGTGATGTTGCTGATACTGTTTCTGCTGCTGATAATGACGTTCCTGCTGCTGCTGTTTCTGCTGATGATGAATATCTTGTTGTCCCTGCTGCTGCTGCTTATGATGATGATGATGAGGATGATGATGATGATCTTGTTCCTGCTGCTGCTGCTGCTGATGATACTGCTACTGTTCTGCTGCTGATGTTCGCCGTTAACGGGAAGATTATCATAATTAGAGAGTGTGTTATATCGGTTAGATAACGAAATGTTCCTTGATGTTGATGTTGAGGGACAACTCATCGTAGATTTACATTCAGATTTTTTCCGCGACTTTACAAATTGAAATTCTTCTTCAGAATTACATTACTCATCTATCACTCTTTTATTGCCTTCTTTATTTTTAATTCCCTCAGCAAACGCTTGAATGATGAAAGTCTTTAGACTGCTATCGATATCTATATCACAATCTAGTATATACAGTCGCGAAGCTCAATACGTAGTAAATATGCAAACATTAGATAGTTGCTCACCACTAGGGTCGCTAATATCGCCTCATTACAGGCAATGCAAAATAGAACCGTCACAGTTCTAGCACCCTCAAAACTCAAGCTTCGTGACTGTATATACTGTAGTAGACTGTGTCTATATCTTGTAGTGCTGATAATGTTTCCGAATCCGGTATCAGTTTCATGTTCCAATTTTGAAACCATGATCATGTCCATGCCATTATTTACGCCGGTCGTCATCACTAAATCAATCAGGTATAACGTTATTTACACACACGCAGTGGTCAAATGTATACATTTTGATGAAATAAAGAAATAAGCAGTGTGCAAGCAAAATCAAAAAGAAAAAAACACAACACACTGCAACTAGCAATAAAACTGTTCACTAAACACGATCGCTCCGCAGTAGCCTATACTGTAAGCAGTCTTAGTTGTACTGCTCCTTCAACGAGACTGTCGAGTAATGTGATGGACACTTGTAAATGCGGGCATCATTAATGAAGTAAGTCTGCGATAATTAATCATAAACAGTTGGAAGTACAGATTTAATAATATCCAGTATTAGTAGTATAAATACTGTATTACTACAGCATTTCTGTGTTAGAAAATAAAATTAGTTTCAATTGATAAATAGTGGCGTACCTATAACTAACGGAATTGGAGGAATGAACCCCATATTTGCAGCATAAATGAGTGAACACAAGAACGTCGAATTCCTGCAATGAATGAGTGCCATAAGATAGTCTGCGTACAGCAACAAATACGAGTACATAATATCTACCATTTCCAATAAAAAATATATATATTTAAATAGCTTAACCTACTTAAAGAATATAAATAAAGTAAACTTGCCTTGTTATAATATTAACAATATGACTATTAAAGAAATAACACAACGAAATATAAAAAAATATAAGTATGTCCTAGGTATGGAGCACAATATAATTTACAAAATAAAAATGAAGAAGACACTGAGACTCAATAGCGAACAAAACGTCACAAATAAATGTAACCAAGCACATAGCCATTTTAACCATTATGTGCTACCTGGAGGTGAGTGAATCTATTTTGCAATAGGGATATCTGAACTATACTAGAATTAACGAATGTTTGTACTTCTGACAGTTAACATTATGAGTGAGGCGGGGGCAAGTTGCCATAGCAACGCCCAATCACAGTCCGTTCCCCTCTCACCCTGCTGCCTACAACCTTCAACAAGCATGCGAAACGTTGCCAGTTCAACAAAATATACGCACGTGGTTTATGAGTCGGTTTGTTTTTCTGTGACGACATTTCACTGTTCGTTGTTCTTAGTTTTATCGTTTAATATTCTGCCTTTTTAACTCAGTGTTTCATAGTAATTGTTGTAGGGAGTTATTGTAAGTGTGCGTGTGAGCGTGCATGTGTGTGTATTGTTAGGCCTATTAGTGTTTATTTAGTTTTTACGGTTTATTTTTAAGTTTAAGTTTAAAATGGCACAGTCAAACCTGAGAGGTAAAAGAGGGCGGCCACGACTTCATTCTCCGAAAAGAAAAACTGCAAGGTTCGGCAAAGGAACGCCGATTCGTGGCCAAGCCCTTAAATTAGTATGTTCTCTTAGGGCTTATTTTGAATTAGAAAGACAGAATGAGGATTCGCTAATTGATGCTAATGAAGTGTTCGAGAGAACTACTGCTGCTGCTCTGAACATTTCCAGAAATACTGTCATCAGGAAAAGTGCGAAAAAGAAAAGGAAGTTGAGGAAAAAAAAAGATGGCAGACCAGCTGGGCCTTCAGATGCGCTGCTGGAAACTCGCGGAAAAGTCAAACCCAGGTCAAAGGCAGTTACGGATCTTGATTAATTTAAAAAGGATGTCATTCGCCGCCATATACAGTATATTCATATTTCCTTGAAAATACATAATTAATTAGTAAGCTTACATGAGGTCTTCCGCACCACTTTTCAATTTTTCCCATAATGAATGAATGAATGAATGAATTAATTAATATTTAGGGATCATAATTGATGAACATCTGGAATATGCAAAACCAAATGCATGATATAGTACGCATATTTGAACCCTTGTGTGTAACGCACACTGCCTTCAATCATAGTACATTAGTCCTAGAATTTATAATGATTATGCGACAAATTTTCCCAAAAAATTCATAGGCCTACCAGTACTTTTCGTGCCATGTATTTCGTACCAAGCACAATTTGTACCGTGACAAATTCGGTACAGATTGTTCATCCCGGACAATTTGTACTATAAAACATTTGTCCCAAGCAATAAGTACGAAGGAAATTAAAGCGCAATAAATATTTATTTGAAAACAATCAATGACAAAGAAGCTTAAAATAAATTGTCAGTTGTATTCTGAGCAATAGTTCGCAAGTAACCAAGTACAGTCAACTCCTGTTATAGTGAACCTCTGCGGACCAGCGTATTTCGTTCACTATATCCGAGGTTCACTAAAACCGAAGTGTCTGTTTTTATACTACTAACGTTGCTATACATGCAATGTTAATGCCCGTTTGGGACAGACCTCGTTCAATATCAGTACTAATGTTCGCTGTATCTTCCAACTTAAACACTTTACGCTTCGACATCCTGATGTTCACAGTTCGGAACTTGAATCTAATATGGCCATGTAGGTAGTAGGCACTGACCGATTTCGCATCTCTTCCCACTAGAGATATGCTACTGTACTCGGCCTTGGAATTTTCTCGGTTTCACTTTTACAAAGATGCGGGAGGAAGGATTGAGGACCATTATAATGTATTCTTCTTGTATTTACTCATCACTCTCCTCCCTTTTACAAAAGAAAACACTTTCTCTCCCTATTCTTTTAATAACCTCTTTTAAAGGAGTCAGAACTAATCCTTCCTTTATTCTTCACTGCATACACTATTCTCTTTTAACATGTTTCGAGCTGTCCAGGAAGTTTAACAAATTCTTTGTCTTTCAACGCACTTAAGGAGTTTGAGATTTTGTTCTGAACATATTCTTGGAAGTTTATAGGAGAAAGAGTTTCCTAAATTACCATTTTTGCCATTTGATAATTACATTTTCTTTGGGAAGTTATAGTTTTAGGTTCACTATAACCGAAGTGAGGGTTCACTACAAACGAAAATATTAATGTACTTTTTAATGTACGCGGGTCGGGACCAACGATTTAGGTTCACTATAGCCGAATGTTCACTATAACCGAGTTCAGTATATCCACAGCTGACTGTATGTCTTCATTATCTTTATATTCATAATATTTTTCAAGAATTCTGGTTGTCCTTTTTCTGCTTCAACACAGTTTGCTTTCCTCTTTTTGAGGGAATCACCTGCGTCCAATCTGAGAATTTGCCTTCTAACTAGAGCTACTTCGTTTTGAAGTTTTTGCAGGAAATCTATAAGAGAAGGATGTCTTCCCCATGAGGAGGTTTAATCTGTGATGCCAGCCCCTGATACACTGCAGTCAATTGACTTCTTGTGTTCAGTAAGTTATATTTTCTACCTCCCAGTGATCTCTAAGATCTTTTGAAAGTCTTTCAATCACATGCTAGACGTTGTCATGCAGAGACGTCTCTGTAAAACAGGTAACTGATGGAGCTAAAGAATGGTACATTCTGACTGGAGGCTTATCAATCAAGAGCATTATCATTTTCGCATAACTTATACAGTATACAGTTTTATTCCTTGCCGAAGGAAGCCAAGGTAAGAATTTTTATGTCGCTTAAAAATGCATCGCACTCAGTAGGGTGTGAGCCGGTAAACTTCATTACCAGAGGCAAGTGTGTTAACCACTCCACCATAAAGGACGGCATATAGATAACATAGTACTTCAGTAACTGCTATTCTGTAACACAGAGTACAAACCGATTCGCAAATAATATAAGCACTAAATAGGTGGAACGAAACAGAGTAACGTGACTCTGTAAACAAAAACAAACGTGGCTTCAGAATATTCGACAGATAAAAATTGTATTCATTTCGATGCGATAAAGTATTGTGTAAACACGGAAAACATTTGCCCTGTTGCATCGATTAATGTCATACATATTATTCTCGTTGCGTCAGTAAATATCAAATAACGAAGAGATATAATCGAAAACATTGGTGAAAAAGTATGGCACTGTGGTTTCAGTAGCAATGGAGCATGTGTGTTCGAGTTTGTGAACATGGAACCAACTGTAATAATAGTGGAAGCTCCTGTTTGGTGTTATATATTGCCCAAAGGCCTGACCACATACATGGTCAGCGCTTTAACCCCTTTATGTGAATGTGATAATATTACTGCTCTTTTTTATATGTAACCATAAAAAGAAACATATCGCTATTTCAAAATAGAAACCAAGACTGAAGTACGAAAGTTAAGTTACATTTGTTACGATTAATAGTTTATTAATTTAAAATTACAAAACGTATAATCGTAAATATACTTAAACATACATTTAAAAATATTTAAGATATTCATATATCAATTACAATTATTAACATTATGATCCAGAAAACACGAAGAGAGACAAATCGCACTTGACTTGAAATCGACTAGTGTGTCATAAAAGCAGTACTTGAAAACGCGATGAGGACGTTACGAAACATCCTATTTCTTACAGATATTGTATCTAATTATAGTATGTTCATTCTATTTCCGTTCATTGCCATTGTGTCACGTTTATTGAATAATTCTGATCTTAATATTAATTATACTCAATGATTATGTTATAGTAAACCAAAAATTGAGAAATCTGGCCAAAGATACAAGAGTTTTCAGAGGTAGTAGTGACCGTTACTTATTTATTAGTAAAATAGATATACAGAGAAAATGGTATGGAAGTACGAAGGAAGAAACAAACAGAGAGAAGAGAAAAACCAAGATATGTATAAAGGGAAGCTATTAAGTGATGAAACGATACAAGACAATCGATATAAAAGAAGATTAAGGCTTTATACACACAGAAGAATCAAAAGAAGGAATCGAAGGTGAAACTGCATCAAAGAACTTCTACAAAAAAACAGCAAAATACGTACTTGGGACTAAAAAAAACAGGCAGAAGAAGTAAAGGATTAAACATATGTGACTGCGAAATAAAAAAAAACTAGTGAAAGATAAAAAAAGAAGCATATTTGAAATATCTTAGTAATAGGAATGACCAGAATAGAATTAGAGCACAGGTTAAAAGAAACACCAAAGCATTAAATAGAGAACACCGGGACAAATATATAGCAGATATAGAATATAACCTACATGGCAAACAAGAAAAAGTTTATAAATTTATCAGAAGTCTTAACTCCCAAGAAAAAACATAAAACAAATCTGAAGATTGTACAAGATAAAGAACTTGAAAATTGTTATACAAATCTGTGGACTGATAACTAAAACACAGAAAAAAAAATAAATAAAAGATAAAAACCCTCCACACAGACGAACTAGAAATACAAGAAATGATAGAAGTTTTGAAGAAAAGTAAAAATAATGAAGTCTGTCGAATAGACAATATTAAAAAGGAACTATTAATAAAATATGCCCCTAGAAACTTTCATGAAAGACTAATACGCTTATACAACAAATGCTGGAAGCAAAAATAATACCAAAAGAATGGAAAATAGGTAGAATCACATCAATATTTAAAAAGGGAGACAAAACAAAACCAGAAAATTACAGAGGTATCAGCTTGCTTCGTGCTGCATACAAAATACAGACAAATGTTATAAATAATAGACTGCCAAATATAGCAGAGACATTAATATCAGAAGAACAGACAGGATTTAGGAAAGAACGAAGCTGTACAGATAATGTTTTCACCTTAAAGCAAATAATGGGAAAACGTAAAGAATTTAATCTAGAAACACATATCCTCTTTGTGGATTATAAAAAAAGATTTTGATAGGGTGTCTAGACCAAAATTACGGAATATTTTAGAAAAAAAAAAAAAGGAATACCATTGCACCTAATAGAAGTAATTAAAAGATTATGTTGAAAAACAAAAATAAATATACAGTAAATCAACGAGAACCTGTAATGATTCCTGAAGAGGTTAGACAAGGTTGCCCATTATCAACCACTTTCTTCAATTCATATCTGGATGATATACGAGGCGCATCCAGAAAGTAAGTTTCCCTATTTAAAAAAAAAGAACACACATTTTCAGGAAAACATTTATTGGCAACAGGTACAGCAATGTTTCAGCTATTTTTCAACATAGTCACCATCAGAATTGAGACACTTGTCGTATCGTGGGATCAACTTTTGTATCCCTCTGTCGTAGAACTCTTCCGCCTGTGAATGGAACCAGCGTGTGACAGACGTCTTCAGCTCTTCGTCGTTGCCAAAACGCTCACCGGAGGACAGGAATTTCTTGAGGTGCAAGAAAACGTGAAAATCGCTGGTAGCAATATCAGGACTGTAGGGTGGCTGATCAAACAACTCCCAGCCAAATTCCGTCAAAACAGCTGCTGTGCGCCGAGCCGTATGTGGACGAGCATTGTCATGGAGGAGCACAACACCTGCAGTAAGCATTCCACGCCTCTTGTTTTGAATGGCACGTCGCAATTTTCGCAGTGTTTCACAGTAACGGTCAGCGTTCACTGTTTCACCTCTTGGAAGGTAGTCAATGAGCAGAATGCCCTTCCTGTCCCAGAACACCGTGCACATCACTTTCCGTACCGACAGCGTCTGTTTGAATTTCGTCCTGACCGGAGATCCACTATGCCGCCAATGCATTGACTGCTGCTTGGTTTCCGGGGTGAAGTGCGAAATCCAAGTCTCATCGCCCGTGATGATCCTGTCGAGGAACTCGTCGCCGTCATCGTGATACCGTTGCAGAAATGTCAGTGCTGCTCCTAAACGTTGCATTTTGTGTTCGGGTGTCAGGTTTTTCGGCATCCACCTGGCACAAACTTTTTTGAACAGCAGGTGCTTAGTGACAATCTCATGCAACAAGGATCGCAGTATCTGCGGAAAATGGCTGCTCAGCTCCGTAATCGTGAAGCGACGGTTCTCCATGATGCACTGCCGCACCAGCTCAACACGATCATCAATGATGAGGGACGGTCGCCCACTGCGCTCTTCATCATGGACACTTTGACGACCTTCGGAAAACTGCCTACACCAACCACGCACTATCTGCTTACTCATGATGTTCGGCCCATAGACCTGACAGAGCTGCCGATGAATTTCAATTGGCGCAATGCTTTGTGCATTAAAGAACTTTATCACCGACCGAACCTCGCAGGCGGCGGGAGAAGGAATAAGACCTTCCATTTCGGACCACTGCTGCCACGCTACTGGCACCAGGCGGGACCTGTCCGGCTGGCATATGATTGATACGTCATAGATCTGTTACGCATGCGCAATTGACACGGCTAATTACGTTTACTTTCAAGGGGAAAATCGGGAAACTTACTTTCTGGATGCACCTCGTAATACCAACATGGAAACAACAGATAACAGGAGGAATTAACTTGGGAAATTTAATAGTAAAAACATTGGCCTTTGCAGATGACCAGATACTATTAGCAAAGAATAAGAATGAACTGCAAAGAATAGCGTATACATTAAATATAATAATTGCAAAAATATATAGATTTTGCAGAAAAAACAAAAGTAATAACTTTTAAACGCCTCCATCCAGTTCGGTCTGAAATAATCTTAGAAAATAAAACTATCGAACAGGTGTCCTTGGTTGCGAAATAACATTTACATGTGAAATGGACATTAACAATAAACTAAATAAGTTTAGCTATAACAGGTACGTTAAAACGAACACTAAACAACAAGGCCATAAAGGACTCAATAATAAAACTATATGAGACAATAGCAGTATAACCATTATTACCTATGGTTCCGAAACATGGAAAATGAGACCCAACATACAGCAAGAAATGATTCCCTTAGAGCCATAATAGGATATCAAAGAATGGATAGAAAACAGAATAGCTAAAGAAATAAGACATCAATTAAATATTAAAGAACTGAACAATACTATAATAAAATATAGCACAAATTCGAAACAGCATTTAAATAGGATGATAGAGAATGAATACCCAAGGCAGCCTTAAATTATAAACCACAAGGAAGATGGAACCTATTTACTAAGACTCAAGAAAAGATGGATACAACAACATTTTGGAGCCGGAACAGGCTGAAACGGCCTAAACCGTGATGAAGAAGAATATAAATTTTGAATTTCTTATTATTAATTTTCATAATATTATCATCATATCACTACCACCTATTTCAAGCGAGAGGCATTTATTCCGGTTACTTTAGCGCAAAGCATTGCTCTATTCACTCATTTTGGCCATTCTGTCGGTACTGAGTTTTGCCTCATTGTAATGCTTTCCTTTGATTGTCCTATTTCGCTGTGGCTTAGATAATAAATGCAATAGCTATTCATCGCTATGTTCTTAAAATGTTTATTCAGCTGGAAATATCTGGAGGGTTCAGAGCCATAGTGGACCAAGCGCCATTTATTAAAAACGGAGAAAGCAAGGAAAGTTAACTTAATACCATAGTTGAATGAAATTTGACATGTAATTTAGTTTTAATGTGCATACTTTATATTACTTGCTATATGTTTAATTAAATTATGGTAATCACCTAATTTTAGCCCTTCTTTCTTCGTTTTTAATATATGGCGCTCGGCCCACTATGATTCTGAACCCTTCATTTACTTCTCCTGTAATATACATGTATAATTTATTTATTTTAGAAGGTTGTTTTACTACACTTTATAAACATCTTAGGTTATTTAGCGTCTGAATGAGATGAAGGTGATAATGCCACTGAAATGAGTCCAGGGTCCAGCACAGAAAGTTACCCAGCATTTGCTCATATTTGGGTTGTGGGATAATTCCGGAAAAAAACCTCAACCACGTAAATTGTCCCGACCGGGAATCGAACCCGGGCCACCTGGTTTCGCGGTCAGACGTGCTAACCGTTACAGGTATGGACTACATGTACAATGTATATTATGTTCAATGAAGACGAAAATATTCAATATGTTAATAGGTAGGCCTATATTCATTTTCATTTTTCTTAACATCTAATTTGCTTCAACAGAGCAGATTATTTTTTGAACAGAATAACGTCCTTTCATTCTGACCTTCTTTCTAGATGCTAATTTGAAACTGGAAATATTAGTTCCCTAATATTTTTCTTGATGTTGTTGAAAATATTTAATTATCTTCTAGTAGATATAGTAAATTGATTTTTCATAAAATCTCAACTAATTGCAAGCGTGTTAAAATTTGAATATTATACGGTAGAGCAGCCATTTTCATAGGGTGATCAGATGTCCTATTTTGTCCGGACATGTCCTCCTTTTTAGGCCTATGTCCGGGGTCCGAGCGGATTTTTTTTTAAAATCAAGAAATGTCTTCCTTTTCGTAACTTGTATGCCTGATATTTTGAAGTTATTTGATTTGACGCCTTTTTCAAATAATTTGCCTGTAAGCAGCATCGTCGGAATATTCTCTTTCTGTCCCCTTTAACAATATACTTCCCTTCATTATTATTAAGTTTTATCATAATTATTTTGTAACGAAATAGATATTTACATACTTTTAAGTATGATACAAGTCTAAATCTGTACGTAAATATTTTGTAATAAAATAGATATTGACGTAATTTAAAGTATAATATAGGCTTAAACTTAAAACTAAGTAGCCACCAGCGTAGCTCAGTTGGCTAAGGCCCTTGCTTGCCGATTCGGAGCTACGCTCGGGCGTGGGTTCGATCTCCGCTTGGGTTGATTTCCTGGTTGAATTTTTTCCGTGGTCTTCTCCAACCAGAAGGCAAATGTTACGCATCTATGGCGAATCCTTGGCCTCATCTCGCCAAATATTTCGCTATCACTAATCCCAACGAAACAACATAATATGGTAATTGATACAGCTTCGTTAAATAACCAAGCAACAAAAATAAATAAATCTATGCACATATTTTCTGTTTTCATTTTTCGAACAATATCCTCCTTTTTGAAGCTTTATGTCCTCTTTTTTGTTGAAGTGAATCTGGTCACCCTACAGTTTCAACCCATGTGCCGCGAGTGATCCGGTGATGTGACACGAGAAAATGGAAATCGTAAAGGTTGTCGTAGTAAACTGGAAGAATAAAAGTGAAAAGAGAAATAAGAAAGTGAGTCCATAAGAGTCAACATTCAGCGAACGCGGTACAAGACAACATTCAGTAAACACATTCGCTCCTAAAATTTTCAAATTCCCCCCTGGTTGGGAACAGAGGCGGCACTACATTAAGTGAAAACGCCGCGCGACTACGAGTATTTAAAATTTGATTTTTAATTGAGATATACTACCTATGTTTCCTTTTATTTACGTGTTATTTCTTCTTCTATGTCCACATTCTTATTTATTTTCATCCTGAATGAAACATAATAATAATTGAGACCAGAGTCTAGCTTTCAAAGTGCAATCAACAATGCACCATTCATTCTCACTCGATCGTCTTTCTTGGAACTTGTATTTCCGTTCCTCCTGCTCAGCGTTGAAAACCCTGAGGCTTGACTGAATCGCATAATTGGTTCAAAATTATCGTACTTTTGAATGGAGGATCGTAAACTACATATAAAATAGGCCAGTGTTTTATTTAAACGATTTTTTAAAATTCTTACAAGGAAATAATTGAAGACATCGGGGGTAAATAGTGATAACTCTCAAAATTGAGATTGACAGTTTTCTGGTTGTTCACAGTCTATAAGCCACATTATCTTTGATTTGGTTAAATAATTATATAAATATATTAACAAATAATTGGATTATGCTGCTTGAAAAACATGGTAGTCCTCTGGTGTTTGCAGTAAAAATCAAAATATATGCAATTTGTATATGTGGGTTATCATTTTTTACCCTCGAAGTATTAAATTGTTAAAAATTAAGTATCATAACATAAAATGATTTTAAACACTTTGTTGTCTTCTTACCTTGGAAGAATCTTAGAAGGATCAACAACAGCAGGAACAGAAGAGCCAGAACCTACATCTAGCCTTTTTACAATTTGTTTCATCAGAGCAAAACCAAGCTTTAGATTTAGTAATTGTTAACCATAATTTTCTACAATTTTTTTCCGTCCTGTATAGCTAGGTACACTGGATGTAGATTTTTTGGGAGTAGGATCTACTAGGGCCCCTATCATTATCTTCTGAGTCTATTTGCACGTCAGAACCTATCACAATGACATCTGATTTCTTACTGCCCGTACCACGAAACACGACTGGCACAAGCAAGTACTATGTATAACAGGCTGTTCCTTGTTCCATTTTGTATGCACAAAATAGGAAATTTTGAATATGTTTATTTCCTTTTCTGTTATGGGGTTCTCAAAACATTATAACAAACTCATTAGTTATTATATGCTTACGTAGCTACAGTAATTATGTTTAGACTATCGAGAGGATGGGAGAAACCATTTCTCTGTGATACTTGGAAATAAACAAAGGAATGTTTGTCAGCATCATTTTTGAATAGCCACAAGTAATGGTCACTGCGTGATTTCTTGTCGCTATAATAATGTTTTCCAAAATCAAGCTATTATGTTGCCTGGACCTGGATACATAGGCGAGCAGTGTTATAGAAATATGTTTTGCGACAGTCGACAGTACAGTACTTTTAACGCAGAGGTGCTACATGCAGAAACTACTTTAAGTGTCTAAGTGAAATATTCCCGTAATACTGCAGAAATGTATATATAAAATTTCAAATGTCATAAATTGTAATAAATGTTTAAAATCCCCACTTTTTGACATGTTTTTACTCTCTTTGCCGACAGAATCGAACATTTTGCGTACCATTCGCGAGTTGGATCGTACGATCGTACATGATACCAAAGTATCGCATTTGTACGATCCAGATCGTACGGTTGGCAACACTGCTCCTGCTCAACGAACACGTTCGATTAATAATGAGGAAGTATTATAAATAATGATAAAACTGAAATAATTATTACGAATTGTTAAATTTGAAAAGTTCAAAACACGTTATACAAGGCCAATAAATGTATATTTTCTTGAATTATAAAGTTTATAAATATTTCATTACCTAATAATTAATGTAAAATTACCTCACATTGTCACTCAATATAAATTTTATGAGCCACATTTATGTTACAAGTAGAGATGGGAACGATATATCGGTTTTTACGAAATACCGATATTTTCGTTTCGATATAGCGATATATCGATATCGAAATTTTGATTCAATATATCGGTTTTCTCATAAATTTATCGATTTTTTGTGGAATAATTATCATTATCAACAACAACAAAATCCACACTACACAACTCCGATAATTCCCGAGAGATGGCACAACTGAAGGTGGACAGTTACATAATTGTGCAACCTCACTCATTACCAGACATCGGATTCTAGGGCAAATGCCTATTTTGTTTCTTTAGGAGAAAAGTAAAAATAATTATTAATATTTGTGTTTCATGGAAATTGAAAGGTATTCAAAGAGTTTTATAGTGCCCTAAAATGCCCTAAAACGGTTATTAGAGCCTAATTTGTTAATATTCGCCTAAAAATGCCTAACTCACTGTAAAGTTTCGCATTTTACTCTTACTTTTCATAATTTATACATGCATTCACTGCGAAATTTAAGGCATTTAAAAAGTGGAAAGTTTGCTTCACACCGGCCATGAAACCATTGATAAAGGAAACAAAATGTTTTGAATCTCACGACACTCGCAATAGATTTCACCGAATTTAACATGTTTGGAGGCATAAATGCCGACAAAGAACCAACCTTAGTTTTGAAGCAGGCAACAATCACAACATGTGCTGCTACGGATTCAGAGATATACTATACTATAAAAATGACTGTTTTCGGTCTGAAACCGATTAGCTGTACTGCCCTTCAGAGTGTCATAAAATCACAATTTTTGGAGAAAGAGTGTTTTTGAAATATTTATGAAAAGTCGTAAAAATGCGAATTAGTAGGGTAAACCGTTACAAAATATTTAAAAGAATGGCCCTCCACTACCAGGAAATGCAACAATAAGTGGAACTTTGTATTTTTGTCCAATTGAATCTCAATAACAACGGTTCATTTGAATGCTCGTTAACAGTTGCTCTTTCCCTCACCTTATTTGTGTTGAGAAGTTTTGAGCGGTAGGACGTTTTCCTGTGAAGTTTAACGCGATAATGCCGAAAAATATAAGTGCAAAATCTACATTGATCCGGCAATGGCTAACAGAATATTCAGAATTCACTTATGATGGAAAGTAATATTCTGCAAGATTTGTAGCAAACAGGTATGTAACAATAGTTGAAATATATAAATTCTATTAATTTTAATGAGTAGGCCTATAATATTTATACATTGACTGAGCTATCCTGAGGTATAATTCTTTTTAAGACCACTACACTTTAACCTTTTAAATTCCGATAGTTAAAGTATTTGCAGGTCATTAAAATTTTGATTGTTCGAACCCACTAACTTTGTGATAGAAATACGGCAATACAACAATTAGGATTTTATTTTAATTCAGTTTACTTTACATTTTTAGATTTCGCAAGAAAAGAAGTGCCACCTAAAGCAGCATGTGCAAGGAGCGGCTCATAAGGCTAAAGCTCAGCAGAAAAATCAACTGCAATAAACTTTACTAACACAGCCTACTTCATCCAATCTCAGCAGCAATTTCTATGCTGATTTAACCAGAGCGTTTGTTGCTGCTAACATTCCCTGGAATGCAATTGAAAATCCGGTTTTAAGACAGTTTTTACAAAAATACTGCAAACAAAATATCCCATCTGAGTCGACCCTAAGAAAAAATTACTTAGACAGAATATACAATGAAACTTTAGCTTCCATTCGGGAGGACATAGGTGATTCTTACATATGAGTCTCTGTGGATGAAACCTCAAATATGGTAGTAGGAAAACTTAGTCCTGATGGACCTTCGATTCCACACCTCGTATGTGTTGAGGAACTTTTGAAAGTGAATAGCCAAGCCATTGCTTATCTTGTAAATAAAGGCCTACAGTCTTTATACTAAGGTAATATAGACGATTCTAAAGTTCTGTTGTTTTGTACTGATGCTGCCTCATACATGGTTGCTGCAGCTCCACTTCTTAAAACATTTTATCCTAACCTCACGCATGTAACCTGTCTAGCACATGGCCTTCACAGGGTTTCTGAAACAATCCGGAATGAATTTCCTCTTGTCAATTCGTTTATTTCTAAAACAAAAAAATGTTTTTGTAAAGCCCCATCGAGGATTTCAATATTCAGAGAGAACTTTCCAGATATCCCACTCCCACCTCAGCCGGTTGTTACACGATGGGGAACCTGGATTCAGTCAATGGTGTATTATTCTAAGTATTTTAAAGAAGTGGTCACAGTTATTGATAAATTACCTGAAACTGATAGTGCAGCGTGTGTGAAAGCAGTGAAAGATTGTCTGAATGACTCACGAGTGAAAAACGATATTGCCTATATAACATCAAACTTTTCTTTCATACCTGCAAGCATTGAACAATTAGACCGTAAAAAACAATCTCTTTGTAGCTAAATAGCAATAGTAAAGGAAGCTCAAGTGAACATACATTCTGCTTTGGGCGAAACTGGGAAAAAAGTAAAAAATAAGTGGGACAACGTATTAAATAAGAATGTAGGATTTTCATTGTTGGAAAAAGTATCAAGAGTGATATCGGGGGAAAGTGTAAATGTTCCAGTAAGTATTGATGTTTCTATTGTACCTAATTTAAAATTTGCGCCTCTCACATCAGTTTCGGTTGAAAGAAGTTTTTCTGCTTTCAAAATGATTCTCAGTGACAAAAGGCAAAGGTTAACTGTGGAGAATTTAGAAAAAATTCTGGTGGTGTACTGTGCAGATAATTATAATAAAGTCTGAGCATGGAACTGAATTTCAATAACTTAAAATGAGTAATCTTGATATCAATAATCATTATTTCATTAGTTTCAATATATTAAATTTGTGCAGCTCTGTTTATAAATATAATATAGTATTCTTTTTTAATGTTTAAACATACCTTTTTGTGCGTATTTTAGTGTATAACTAAAAATTTCAGTGAAAGAAATAAGTATGATACCTTGATGTGCCTAAAATGCCTATTTTCATTAAAATAGAGCCTAATTTTACAAATTTTGAGCTTATTTTAGGCGCCTAAAACTGCAATTTTTAGTGCCTAAAAATCCGATGTCTACTCATTACCTAGATCTATAGTCCCGTCGCTCTAATTTCCGGCAGCCAATCGCGTTGCAGGTCGGCTACATTTAAACGTGTGCGTCTTGTGATTCGCTGAGAAAGACATTATTCATTTCTTAAGGCTCGATAAATACTTAATATAATCGCCCGCCATTTTGGCTCTTTCGTTGGCGTCCACAGAAAGCACACGAAGACGTTATTTGTCGCTCAATTATTTTCTGAATTACAGTGCGTTTGATTTATTATCATAGGAGCTACGACATGATAATGTTTAACGGTGTGGCAAATAGATTCCTCGTATGGTAGCTCGGCAACGAAAGAACGATACTACTTACCTAGACTTTATAGAGACTTCACTTCCTAAGACGAAAGCAAAGAGGAGGAGTCACGCCGGGAATAAGTGTCGCGACTATAATAATTGGCTGGACTGGAATTCGAATTCAAACTGTTTGATATGCAGCATCAAATTCAAAATGCAACGTGTGCGAATTTGAGACAGACAGGAGGTTTATCTACTACTGCTTTAATATTGTTATTATTGTTCTCCAAGGCAGGAGTAACTCCCACTCTGAAAGGGAACCGTCTGACCTCAAAACGGGTAGCCTATCAAAACTTTTATTTCTATATTCTGAAATGGAAAGAGAAACAAGGATTTAATACCGATGTGACATATGTTTACGTATATGATTTCTATGCACAACCTAGTGGTGACATTCTGTTTTCTTATATCTTTTAGTGCATAAAAATTCTATCCCTATAATTCTATGTTGTTTGGAATGTTTGAGTGTAACAATAACTTGCAATGGGAACTTACTACAGAAGGAATGTATCAAATCAACAGTGAAGTTTGTTAAAACTTGTAACATTCTAAGTTCTGTTTACTTACATTTAAAAATAATTACAAGTTATGTTTATTTACATTTAAAAATGATTACGTTGTTAGGTAGAAAAGAGCATTATATCTGTGTCCTGGATTGAATCGTATATAGGCTACATATAGCATTAGAATAATAATTGAATCGTGTTCCAATATCAAATACTTAACCATGTAAAGTTCACTTAACTCTTTCTCACTATATCATTTAAGCTCCCTCCACCATAATTTTTATTTAGGTTAGGACCTACATCATATGGTACTGAAAATGTATTGTTTATTGTTACAATTTTACACTTATGCTTTTGACTGTTATGATGTTAATTTCAATGGTAAAAAGGAATATTAAAATTTAAGTAATTTTATTGTAATACAGTAAAGTACGCCTGAAAATGCAATTTGATTACGGAATAGCGATATATCGATAATTGTTCGATATATCGATATATTTTCTGCGATATATATATTGTTTATCGAAATTAGTTTTGCAATATATTGCAATTTCAATATATCGGTATTTAATTCATTTCCTCCATCACTAGTTACAAGCAGTATCAAGTTAACATCTGACCAAGAAGCAGAGTTCGTTCTTGTTACGACAAATTTCGTGTTGTTTATTCAGTTACACGTACTTCTCCAAGATAGTTACTATTTTTTAGTTTACTGTGTTATGTTTTCGTGCAATGTTCGGGAGAGAACGCGATAGAGGTAGAAACTTCATATCAGGCCATTTAAAAAGGCAAAAACAGGAGGCACAGAGCAATTGAAGAATGATTTACACATTTATATTGTAATATTTGATAGGTAGACTTTACATAGGTTACAATGAACGTGAAGCACATGTTTTAAAATCTTGTCAAATTTTTAGCAACTTAAAATAGTTTTGAAATACATATTCTTCAATATTGACAAATCTTTAACAAGTTTTCTTATAAAAGATTGAATTGGAAGAAAAATTTGATTGTGCACAAGCAGCTTAAACGTTATTTATCGTTTTAAACCGTGAATTTAAATACAGAAATTGCTAGTTTTTTCTTCATTTCATGCACTTCATTTTCATCTGAATTTACTTAGAAAATGTGGGAGAGAGTACCGGTATTTCAGTTTAATGAATAGGAAATTTGAAATAAAAATACTACAATTTTGCATTGAAGGTATTATTATTAGCCGTAACTGAATGTTTACGGTGGAAATAGTCGACTTACACTCACTGTGAACAAAGCGTAACTCTTCACCATTATGCATCGTCTGCATCTACAGTAAGTTGGTACAAATGTCGATGCTTTTTTCCCTCCGGATGTTCTTCATGCTCTTAGTCTCCATAAAATATGTCAAGCAATGCAAATTCAAACAACATTGTAAATTGCACACTTTGAAGTTTGTTTTCCTCAAACATTTTACTTTTTTCTCATTACTAAACCGCGGGAGTGCGGGCCCTTTACCGTCAAGTTAAGTATGACTGGAGCGTTCCGTGGCGAGTGTAATGAACTCTCAGGTAAGCAACTCACTGTGCAGGCTTCAGAAGTACAGTCTTGCGTATATGAATAATCATACATTTCGTACTTATCTAATTGATGCGATGTCGACGGAGTTTTGCAGTCCGTGCGCCAGACAAGTTAAATGCACCATGTTGGAATACTGCTCTTTAAGTTGTTTTGCTGCCTTAATAATATATGGAGCTGCATCAGTGACAAAAAGAAGTACATTATTATATTTAATCCTTTCCCGCCATAAAAGGCGCACAGCCTTATAAAAAACTTGGACAATAGTTGCATGGTTTACCTTTTCCAGTTTCTCTGAAGTTAGCACAAATTTATTCCCTACACAGTTCTCGGAAAGTGTACCGACCACCACATTTTCCACACATCTACCACTGACGTCTATAGACTCATCAACTGAAACCCATATACAGTATTTTCTGATCGTTCACGCTTTCTCGAATTTTGGCAATCGTATTCTAGTACGAAATTGGTAAATATTCTTTACGTATTGTTGCTTCTAGAATATATTGATTTGTGTATTTTACCAGAAATGATCTAAAGTGGGGATTGTCCAAAGTTCTGAATGGAATGTTTGTGTGTACCAGGTTACATAAAACTATATTGAATTTGACCCACTATTTGAACTCGATTGGTTTTTGTTTGAATTGCGTTCAACATTTTCCTTGTGTGTTTTACTACTGCAGTGTCTTTCAAAATAGTACTTCTTAGTTCGTAATAATCTGAAATTACACACGACACATACAACACTTTCTCCTTCTATAATAGCCTAAATATATCGCGTCCGAATTGTTCCACTAAATTATTTAGTATTGCACTTCGTGAACGAGTTGTTTTAGGCATTGTAATATGTGTAATTTCACACACGCAACTCTTCAGTATGACAGCTAAATACACTCTGAATGTTTCGGGTTCGATGCACGGAACAGTACGGCGAAAGACGAGAGAGACTTACGTCATACTCTATACCCGTCAATTGCAATCGCCGTATTAGGGCCCGCACTCCCGCGGTCTACTCATTACTATGTTCTCATTTAACATTTTAAAATGGTCGTAGCCAGTGACCAAGCCTGTATAAATCATAAATGTTAATTTAATTGACTTACAAGTGCATTGTGATGAAGGGTATATTTTTTACAATTGTTTATAATTAGGGCTCGAAAATTGATGACATAAAAATCTCAGGAAAATGACTTATAAAATGACCTTAAATTTGTGAAAGTATATCAAAATTAAAAAAATGGCCAGGATTTCAATAATAATAATAATAATAATAATAATAATAATAATAATAATAATAATAATAATAATAATATAATGACAATGATTCGTAGGATCTCGGGTTGTATTGAAAGATATTCCCATAAATTGAAAATCTCCTCTCTACTTCAACTGACATCATAGGCACATACTTGAAGTGACTAAGGTCCGCTGGTGAAAAATCTTCATCAAAATTACTGAAGTCAATGTTTTCACTTTGGATAACCTTATCGACTTTAAACATTGACTGGTACCCAATGTTGTTTTCCAATACTTTTTTTCATTTTCTCTCTAACTTCTTGTACAATTTTTCCTACTCATTGTTGCAAATGTTCTTTGAAACTATACGCGGAAAGAGAACAGTTTCCTAAGGGGGGGGGCAAAGCAAAACCCGATGTAATGAGATTATGGGGGACATCATTTATATCTTCCCCCCATTATAGCTTGACCTTGTTGCAGTATATCGGAATATGATCATTTAATAAAGGTACCGTAGTTTCCCCTAACTATGGTCCACATTTGTCACATTTTTCTTTGTATATTCAGTACTATTCATCCAGATTAAGTGAAATTTTGGCTTCGAACTCTTGTAAGTTTATATTAAATAAATGTTGACATATGTTTTGAAATTATTTAATTACAAGTGTAGAAAAAATAATAAGCATTGGTACATAGTTGTATTCTGAGTTGCCCAACTATGGTCCACTCATATATTCATGCTTGAAAGCATGAATGGACTATAGCTGGAGCTGTAATTATTCGTAAATCAATACATTGAGTTTCTAATTTAAGGGTAGAAACATAATCTATCACAGAAATATTAAAAATAAATGAAAAGTACATGGATTATTTTTATTAGTACACATTACATAAACACTCAATAAACAAGTGAAATCTGAAAGTCATTTTTCTGCAATAATGAACAACTACACTCACCGGCAAAAAAACCGGGCCACCTAAAGTTTCTCAATTTTTTATGAGGCGAGAATCAGAAAATCCTTTATGAAATGAAGAAAACATTGCTTCCCAGAAAAAAAAAAATCTTACAAATTATATCAATTTTCTTCCAAATGTCCAACTGATTTTGTGGCCATCCAGATGTTGGTAATAGCGGGTATTGCCTCCCCGTGACTGTATGACTGTTACCATTCGCCGATTCAACCCTTCGATCAGATTCTGGATGTCAGTCTGGTCGATTCTATTCCATTCTTTACTTAGAACATTTCGGAGCTGCTGTAAGTTGCTGTGAGGAGTTAGATGACTTCTAACTCGCTTCCCTAGTATGCCCCACATATGTTCAATAGGGTTTATGTCAGGACTTCTTGCTGGCCATGCCATCCTATTCAATCCAACGTCGTGAAGGAGCTCATCCACGATTCTTGTAGCATGAGGGCAAGCATTGTCATGCATTAACAGGAACTTTCCACCAATAAGTGGGGCATATGGTACCACATGTTAAATTAGACCTTCTTCGATGTATCTTGGAGCAGTCAAAGCACCTCCATTAATGAACACAAGTTCTGTGTGAGCTTCATACTAAATGCCACCCCATACCATTACTGATCCACCTTGGAAACTGACACGTGAACTGAAGTTGCATGAAGAAAAACGTTCTCCTTCTCTTCTCCACACTCTTTCACGTCCATCTGTAAACTAAATCTCGATTCAACTGTGAAGAGCACTCGTCGCCAACTCCCAGGTTCCAATTAGCATGATTGTGAGCAAAACGTAATCGTCCAACATGATGTTGCTGGAGCAATTCTGGGCCTTTAGCTGATATTTTGGAATCAGCCCACATTCATCCAGACGTCCTCTTACAGTTCTCTCACTCACATTAACTTGTCTTATTTTCTGGAAGCCTCTTCTAGTCTCAATGGAATGGGGATTTCTTAATATGTTTAGGACAATAAAATGGTCGTCACGAGCCGAAGTTACTCGTTTTCCCCCTAAACCGGGTCTCCTGGAATAATCTCCTGTCTCTCTAAAGCGATGGTACACTCGTTGTACGGTCAATCGAGGAATCCCAAGAACTGCAGCCACATAACGCTGACTATTCCCACCTTCTATCAATGCAACCACTTTTGTAGAATCGGTAGGACTTAGTGACATTAATATACAATGAAGTACTACTGCCTCAAAAGAGCTTACCAGTCTGTAGACATCTTCAGCTTAGCTCGAAATGAGTCCGAGAAGTTTACAGACAATATTACAAGAACGAACCTTCTTTTCAGATCATTGTTGGCTATTACGTATTCAGTATTACGTTTTTACGCATCACAAAATAAATGAATAACTAAATGAACCTCAGCACACCTATTAAAAAATCCTACACTTTTCAAAAATTTTAAAGACAATGTAGTTGGCCCGGATTTTTCGCAGGTGAGTGTATATTAAAGAACAAAAGTACGGTATCAAAATAAACACATTCTCAGCAATATATTATGCAAATAAATTCACTGATAATGTTTATTTATCGTACTGAGAACTACATTCATTAGGCTTATTTCGATCCTTTGAATATCCATTTCTCTTTTAAATCTGAAATTGAAAATAGACCTCTCTTTTTCGAGACGCATTTGGAGTCTTCAATTTGTTTTATTATGTTTTCCGTTCTATAGAATAAAATGTCTTCCATTTCTCGCCACCTCAGTAATTGCCGCTTTTTACTTTACATGAATCAAGAGCTCCATTGTTCTTCACTTCCAAAACTTCCCCTGGCCACAATTCCTCCTCATAAGTAACTACCATATAACTACTGTTGTCACGCCAGGAGAAGGAGGCTGAAGTACTTAGACGGGGCGGAGGGTAAACAGTCGCGCATGCGCACCGCGCTGTTCACTGCAATATTCCTGTTTCACAAACATCTACTGCACGAGTCTATGAATCTTTGCGACTTTGTGAAAATAATAGTGGAGTTTTTACTGTAGTGTTTTATTAGTTTCAACAAGATAATTGTTTTCAGTATACTACAAATCTTGTATTGCTTTAGTTATCCTTTGCTTTTCGTGTTAATAGTGTTGATAATAATATAGTAAATAGAATTTATGTTATTGTATACTGTTATTTAGGTTTATAGCAGTTTTTTTGTTTATTGTAAATATGTCGACAAAGAGGAAACAAGGATTGACAATCTATAGCGAAGAAAGGAATATTATTAGAAGTGCAAAATAATTCTGTGACGAAGAAAAAGAACAACAGTGCCTTTGCATTCCTCTTACGAAACCTATAGCAAAGGTAGAAAAGTACTCTAATCTATCCCCAAGAACAATACAGCGTATAAGGAATGAAATGAAAGACTGCACAGAAGAAAGTGCGTTGTCGACACCTGAGGGAGAAAAAAAAATGTAAACGTCCAGACTACCGAAACGCAAATGTAGATGACTTCGACGGGAGATTAACAAAAAAGATATAATTGAGAATTTCTATTTGAAAAAGAAAGAGGGCCACCGGCGTAGCTCAGGAGGTAGCGCGTTTGCCTGCTGATCTGCAGTTGTGCTCGGGAGTGAGTTCGATTCCCCTTTGCGCTGACTACCTGGTTGGGTTTTTTCCGAGGTTTTCCCAAGCGGAAGGCGAATGTCAGGTAATCTATGGCGAATCCTTGGTTTCATTTCGCCAAATACCATCTCGCTATCATCAATTCAATCGACACTGAAGAAGCTAGTAGTTATTACAGTGTCGTTAAATAACAAGTAAAAAAATAGTACCAAGCTGCAAAAAACGTCTACCCTTTTACAAGAGAAAATTGATATGAAATGAAAGACAACATTAAGACGAATACTGAAGAAAAAGGATTTCAGTTGGAAGAAGTGTGCAGCATAAAAAAATTGAGGAAAACACTGTAAATTAGAATACGTGAAGATATCTACAGCAAATAAGAAAGCTTAGGAAAGTGGAAAAACCGATTTTGTATCTGGACGAAATGCGGATACATAGGACTACCAATTTAACGTTTCCCAAGTTCTGGCACGATAAAAATGTTACGGGAGTTTTGACTACCGTAAATGTGTCCAGAACACTCATTGTTGTTCATCAGGATGGGGGCGGTGGGGCTAAGGCTTTGTTGGGAGATTAGAATTAATATACACGGCTGGAACATAAACAGACGATTACCATGGACAGATCATACTCCAGAAATTTTGAAAAATGTGATAATGATAGTCATAGCGACAGCACCGAAGATGCGAAATCATTTATGCCTGACTCCGTTGCCGTGTAGCCAAGTAAGTGGACGAAGTTTTCAGGTCAGAGCGTAGCGTAAAGTTCCCCCGTCCCGCCTATCTAATCCCCGCGCCAACTCGTAGCGCGAAGACAGTATGTGCCTTTAGCATTAATTTAACAGATTTCGTCTTCTTTTCCATATCTGACTCACTGTCTGTAAATATGGAGAAAACACCGGAAACATCATAATCTGTATCCAATTCAATTTCATCGCTCTCATAGTCACTTACATGGACGGTTGTTTTCCTTCTACACTGAAGTTTTCGTTTTACCGGACCATCATTCGTGCTAGTACCATTGATGCTGGAACAGCCTGTTTCTTTGTTTATTTGACTATAATGTTAAATGGTGATTTAGAATATAATGCGATACCGTATTTGCAGAAGTAAATGATCACATTGATCACATTTTATTGAAACAAATATTTCAAAATGAAATACAACTATTGTCCACGAAGAATTGTGGTACATAGTTGAGGACTGACTTTTAGCCTTGAGGTTAAACATTTTTCACGCAGAGTCCTTAACCTCTGCCAGTGTAATTATTACCTGAAAGTAAACACTATATAGCCAGGTTTAATTGTACAAAGAATCATATATCTACAACGTACCATTTCTACAGAGGAGAGCTTAATAAAACAGACAATCACAAATTGAAAGATTTCGTGTCTTCACACATTCAGTAGAACGATGCACACTGACCTTGTTAAGCATCCATATCATTGCCACGTGTAATGGTAGATAGAAGCTTCTATGGGGAACATAATTCCATCACATTGGCGCCTTAAATGGCAAACACCGAACTCTTGGGGGACTAAGTAATACATAATGCGTTTTGGAACATAGTTAGGTGTCTGGACCATAGTTATGGGAAATTACGGTACTGTAAAATAAAGTAAAATTGTAACAAAATATACAGACAATTGTTTTTCCTCTTGTTCGGAGGAAGGACCCCGAAGGCTTGCACTGCAGCCTGAGGCTTATTGTACTTACCACTCCTATTCTGTGAATGATTGGGTAGCCGAACGGCCGCGCTCTTGTGCAAGTACAGCATGCCGCACCGTGAACTTAACCCGGGCTATTGTATGGATGATGATATGTGAATTAATGATCGCGAAATGAGTCCGAGGTCCAACTCCGAAAATTTCTCAGCAATTCTGCTTCAATTGGTTGAGGGAAAACCCCAACCATGTAACTTGTCCCAACCATGATTTGAACCTAGGCCAATTTTACATTTAATTTATTTGTTCATTTAAAAAAGCAAGATATCGTATGAAATGTAAATTCTAATTATTTTATTTAATCTCGTCTTTATGTTTACACATTATACCGAGATCACTTTCTTTTTTCTGCATTGTTGTGCAGTATGTTATTCATATTCCTCCAAGTGGCTACTTGAACATCTGCAGAGTTCTAACACATAGGTATAAGCTGTTACAAAAGAAACATTACAGTGCTACCATTCCTCAAATGAGGTATAGAAATTCTTATACATTCAGAAATTTAAAATAAATATTTTAGTCCAGACACATGGTCTGAAGACATTAATTCGTCAATTTAAGCAGAAAAACTTAATCATAAACAAAAGCGAGAAAAATGTTTTGAATTCAATATTTTCTAACGTTAATAGAAAAAAAAAAAAAAGAGTTCGGACTGCCCTCTCATGCCCCCCCATAACTCCGCCTATGTTTGAAATCTTTCATTTTTTTTTTGATAGCTGAATGAGTGCTGTGATCTCTTTTGTCTAGCCATGTTATTGTGGTTGCCAAAATTGAAAAGTTGCCATTGGTATATGATACACATCCCTTAATTAGAGGGTCAGCCAGCAAGCCTTGAGAAACTGCTATAGAAGCAGCACTTTCTCTGTCAATACTGTCTCAACTTGTAAGATACAATATGCTGACTGCAAGCACTGCGGCCGTAGTATTTGTACTGTTGCGTTGAATGGGGGCAAGCACGTTACACACGTGATCAGGAATTAAGTAAGATTGATGCAACCATAAGGCAAATTCTTGAATGATGCAATCTGCAGTAGGTTCTGGAATATAGACTACGTTTACAACGTAAAAAATGTCCTTTCAAAAGAAGAAAAGGGCAATAATGCAACAAAGAGTAGAAGATTTTCTAAAAAAATTACCAGTAGACAATAAAAGCAGAAAAATGCAAAATAAAAGTAGGCTGTATTGGTTCGTATTGAAGTGAAATGAATTTATATTTTATCTTGCATTGTCTGTGATATCTCAGATGACATTTCATCAACTTTCAGTCCTATTCATCAGTCATCAACTCTACACTATTTTCCCACCTCCCTTCTGATATTCCCATCACATCCACTCTGTTTTTTCTCATTGCATCCTTCAAGTTTTCCATCTTACCTGGTACCAGAGAAGTTTCAGTCGTTTATCATCTTTCATCCTCTCTGTTGTGTTACGTCGTTGGTCTTCTTTCTTCCTCTTCGTTGGGTTGCGTCGTTGATCTTCTTTCACCTCTCCGTTGGGTTGCGTCGTTGACCCTCTTTCTTCCTCTACGTTGGGTTGTGTCATTGATCTTATTTCATCCTCTCCGTTTGGTTGCGTCGTTGACCCTCTTTCTTCCTCTTCGTTGGGTTGCGTCGTTGATCTTCTTTCATCCTCTCCGTTGGGTTGCGTCGTTGACCCTCTTTCTTCCTCTACGTTGGGTTGTGTCATTGATCTTATTTCTTCCTCTACGTTGGGTTGCGTCGTTCATCTTATTTCATCCTCTCCGTTGGGTTGCGTCGTTGATCTTATTTCATCCTCTCCGTTGGATTGCGTCGTTGATCTTATTTCATTCTCTCCGTTGGGTTGCGTCGTTGATCTTCTTTCATCCTCTCCGTTGGATTGCGTTGTTGATCTTCTTTCATCCTCTCCGTTGGGTTGCGTTGTTGATCTTCTTTCATCCTCTTCATTGGGTTGTGCCATGTCCCTCCCCAGCAGTGGCGGCTGAACCCACTTTGTCTGAGTAGTACCAGAACATTCAAGTCAGAAAGGAAAAGTAATGATAATGTACGTTTTATATCGTGAATATTTTATATAAATAATAATAGTAATAATAATAATAATAATAATAATAATAATAATAATAATAATAGACCTAGTAATAAATATATAATAAATTCACGAAACTTTGAAGTTTTCTAAACTGTTCTATACTTCAATTCTATTTTTCTGTAATTTTCAGCAAAGAGTTCAATAACTTTCTGGCTAAAATTGGAGATATTGCTACCAGAAGTGAAATAAATTCATCACACCTTTCTTAGGCCAATGCCAGATACTATCAAAAAGAACACGAGGAAAATAGAAGAAATAATTTTTAATATAACATCAACAAATCTATCTCTTTTTTTCATAAATATTTTAGTACCTTTCATTTACATATTTATGTTGAAATCTAGAGTTAGTCTTCCCATATTATGTATTTACTTTCTGTTTATCTTCATATGATGAAGAAAGTATATTTTCTAATGGAGTATTTATTTTATCGATCAAATTCCAGCAGAATTAATACAAGAGGGTAGACGCGCATTATCTAGCAAAATTTATAAGCTTTGGAAAAGGAAATCCAATGTCCAGAACAATGGAAGGAGTCCATAATTATATACCTATTTTCAAGAAGTTGGACAAGACTAACTGTAGTAACTTTCGAGGAATATCACTTTTGTTGACGTCGTACAAAATTCTGTCCAATATTCTTTTGAGAAGATTAACTCCATATGTAGATGAAATTATTGGGGATCATCAGTGTGGTTTTGGAGTTGGCTGCTGCTCTGTTACTCGTAGTTCTGAAACAGTAGAGCTCGAGGCCAGGCTGAGTTCACGGTCAGTTAAAATTTGCACTTTACTTTGTTGAATTACCTCAGGTAGCCGAAAAATTAATTTTCGACTTAAGAAACAGACTGTTTTCATTAAAAGAATAAATTAACATTTCATAAAATAGTATATATTTCCACAACAAAGATTAGTTAACAAGGCCATGAAATCTTATAAAAATTAATATTATTTATAATAGGGCTACTTAACTTTTTACATTCAGTTTTTTTTCTGCAGGAGCGTTCTTCTTGAAGTAAGATGAGAATGCATTTGTTTCAAATGGTTAAACATATTACCTAGATGTGTTATTAGCAACTTTCAGAATTTTCAAACACAAATCACATTTAGGGGAGAGTCGGGTAGTATCGGACATCGGGTAATATCGGACAGTGAGTTTCTTTAACCTACTACACGATGATAGTATCTGACTGACATGGTTACGTTTCTGTGATGTCGCATAGAGAAACGTAACCATGTTATTCTGGTACTACCATATGGTGGTAGATGAAAGATACTACCCGACTCTCCCCTAATTGTTTGTTTTCCACTCTCGTGAAGTATTTCCAAGCCTTACTGTTTGTAGGTGTCATTACTGAAACTATAAAATTGAAATTAAATGAATACTAAAATACTACAAGATAAATCGCCCGTCTCAGCGTCACGTTCGCACTCGTTGCATTTGAATTTGGTGCCGCATATTAATTATTAAACAGTGTGAATTCGAATTCCAGTTTAGCCAATCAGAGCAAGATATTGGTTGGATTGGACATTTCAAGGTTGCATAATTATGCAACTGTCCACCTTCATTAGCGCCATCTCTTAGGGAATTAATGGAGTTGTCTACTGTGGATTTTGTTGTTGATAATGAAAATAATAAAAAAAAAATTATAAATTTGAGAAAAAAAACTGATATATTATACGATAAATTGAATCTAAATTTCGATATTGATAAATTGATATATCGAAACGAAAATATTAGTATTTCGTAAACACCGATATATCGTTCCCATTTATAGTAGTATTCTGTTTCTTGTTTTTGTTTTCATAAAGTTCACCAAAGAAAACACTCGTTCCACTGAAGCAATAGAATGACATACAAAAGATACAAAATTAATTTCTACAAGAGAGGGAATACTTGAGGATTGTAATTTCAAAGGCATTCTTATCCCAAAAAATTCAAAATTGAGATATAAATTGATTTTTATTTTGTTGGTATCGTCTGCACCTTTCTGTTAAGTTTTAAGTATCAAAATTAATTTTATTCCTATGAAATTTAAATGACAATTTCCAGTTATTTAAAGATTGAATCAGGTTTTATAAATGTCTCTTGCTATTTAGTCAAAACTACCTCAGACGGATAACAGTGCGTTTGAATGTGAACGCCTCACTTGTTAGGGATCTCATACGATTTTTTCCGGATATCATTCCAGAAATCAACTGTTCCTGTACTGCTACTAGCGACCCAATGTCACTGTTACGTAACAATCGCTATTCTGTGTCAATTTATTGGATTTCACCAATAAATAAGTAAATAAATAAACAAATAAGCAAATAAATAAATAATGATGATAATAATAATCATAATAGTAATACACGTATATAACGTTTACGTTAATAAGGTAAAGTACCCAAATAAGAGACACTTTTTTTTAACTGCTTATAAATGAGTATGGGAATAGACATTTTTAATCTGAATGAGTGGAATACATACAGCATTTCGTCTATTTTTAGAATTGACAATACAAATTTTAGTCAGTTTTTATTATTATTTTAAATTATAAAAAGAAGTAAAACTGGGAAATAATGATGTTTTGGAAAGAGGTTCCAAACAAGAGATACGTATGTTATTTAGCTTTATTTTTGAAAATGGACAAACATTATTATCATTGCGTGAAAATTGAAGCAATATATAACATTGTCAAATTATGTAGATACTTTAATAAATTCAGGAAGATTTTAAAATTGAAGGGGTCAGTGCAACAGTGGTCTAACTTCTGTTGTTTATTTGAAATCTTTCCAAGTGAAATTAAGATGGTTTACGAAAAGTCGGTCAAATCGGACGTGAATGTACTAATCTTACTTAGGCTACTATTGCTAACGTCAATATTTTGCTAGGGAAAGGAAAAATGGTAGAATATTAAACTTCGATCTCGATATTTTAAATTTAAGTTGATTGCACTTATTTTGCGACCCCTTTAATTGACACAATTCTTATTTCGCTGTATGGAGCAAGTTGGACAAATAAAAAGTTCTTCATCAGGGCCGCAGTCTTCATGTGTCGAACGACGACATTTTGAACACTGAGTCTATTTCTTCCCCCTGGGCCCCGATGTCCTCTAAAAAAATCCAGTGCAAACAATCACTCTCCATCATCATAATTTTCTCCATATTCAGAATCACTAGAGTTAATTAATTCCATTTCCACATCGGATTCTTCATCACTGGACGAACTCAAGCAGTGCTTCTTGGACTGATTTTTTCTGTGATTTTTGTTGTTTTTCGAACAACTTCTTGCGAGTTCCATCTTTTCTTTGTTTTTTTCTTATCTAAACTCTTTCTCATTTGTTTCTGTTAAAGAGTTGACATTATGATAGTTCCTCTTCCTGCCCTAGATACTTTACATGCGACTCCTCACTGGTTCAAACTTGCGGGTCTTGAGGTGGTTGTTGCTACTTCTGTAACTGTGATATAACTAAAGTCACCGTTTCTGACACGTGAAATAAGTAATGGAACGTTGAGAGCGAATAACTTATCTTTGCCACAGTCTGTGGGCATGAAAGCTGACAACTGTGATTGGCAGATTGTTGACGTCACATCTATTTAGGAGATGGTACCACTCTCAGCCTAAGTGGTAACAGATGCCACTGACTAGACAGTGTACTCAAGGACACATCCCAGAAACGCAAAGTGCGAGTGTCTTGCCTTTGACGCAATCAGTGGCCAATAAGACTGACAACTGTGATTGGCAGATTGCTTACATGACGTGTTGGGTGTTACCGTTCTCAGCTACACTGGCAACAAGTGCTCACTGACTGGCTTTTTACTCAAGGACAAGCGCCACAAACGCTGGCACTGGCTGTAGTGGCGATATTTACGCAGGTCCAACGAAATTTTCGATACCAGGAATCACAATTAAATTTAATAGTTTTAATAATTACACAAGATTTTTATTTGAAATATGTAGAGAATATTTCACGAATTACGCACTTATGTTTTGATCTTTAAGTAAGGTAAGTATTGTCGGTCTAGCCAATTTTAATGGATTTTAGCTATTGATATTATTGTCATCTCAATGAATAATTAATTTTAGTCATTAATAATGATACCAATCATTTCAATTAGTAATTTTTGTAATGAATAATTGAGGACAATGGATAATTAATGATTGATCTAATTGGTAATTAATTTTAATTAATAGTTCAATTAATCTTTCATTGGTTCTTATGTAGTTTATGGCAGACAGACTGACACGACTAGAAGCATTAACGCCTTTTGTAAATCCTCAAAGGTGGGCATCATAATAAAACCAAATAAGGGTTCTCAATAAGAGATACTATCTCTTAATAGGACCCCTAGGTATCTCTTATTAGGGAACGGAATAAATAAAAATGAAATAGCTACCCAAGGTCATAAATTATTATCTTTTTTATTAGCAATCTACCTTATTATATGCAACATTTTCCCAGCAATTTTATAAAATTAATAATAAATTTGTTATACCTTACATTAACTGCTGTTCACTTCCTCAACAGAAACCATCAAAAAGTTCAAAATGTGAAAAATTACTTTTCTTGCTCT
Organism: Periplaneta americana; assembly: GCF_040183065.1. Classification (NCBI taxonomy): domain Eukaryota; kingdom Metazoa; phylum Arthropoda; class Insecta; order Blattodea; family Blattidae; genus Periplaneta; species Periplaneta americana. Next base: position 83,969,450 of record NC_091123.1, on the reverse strand, counting down.
CAGCTTCGTTGCTTACTTTTAACTGAGGTTAGACAAAGAACACGATGTCTTAGAAGCACACACATTGATTTCCTATAGTTATCGAGAGATGGCAAATTATATCGGAGAAATTAACAATGTATCTCTTATTAGGAACCTGTCTCTTATTTGGGTACTTTACCTTATATCAGTTTTGAAGTATACAGCGTATTGTTTAGCTTATTTATATATAACTGAAAGCAAGAGATTTCTTTAAATTTTTTATTAGCATTTGATGTTCAACTTTTTATAAATGCTTGAAAGCATAGAGTTTATGCTTGAAAGTGAACTAAAATAATATTAATGTATCGAAAGCATGATCAATGCGGCACTCCCAGAATTCATCAACATACACTTACTTTCTTGGCAATAAAATTACTATTGACATTTCACACGTGCGCAATGTAGAGGTTATAACTAGAGAACAGATTTATAGTTACGTACCTATTTTGTTTGCTATGTGCTAGATGTATGTTATTCAGATATCTCTTCCGGTACATTAAAATTCTGTAGGATCTAAAGTGCCTAAAGCCTACGTTTGTGCCTGAAAAGGTCCTTTTTAGTATTTAAAATAAAAATGTCGGTACTAAAAATGAAATCACACCAAGATACTATAAAAAATACTATTTAAAAAATCTTACAGACAAACACTGGTCTGGAAAGTTCGTCCCATATTGGTCTTAGAAGGAGATAGAAGAAGATTTTATCTAATTTCCTGGAATATGTTCAGAAAAAATTCTTGAAGTTTTGCATAATTGGAAAAAACTGAAGAAATTGCCAAGAATCTAATTGCCAACCGTGTAGGACAGAAGGTCTCAGATTTGTGAAGTCATCTGCCTTTAATTGAACAAACAGAGCTAGCCTTTTAGGCAAATCTTTAACAAAATATATTACTAACTTTCATAACATTCAATACATTTCGACTTTCCGAAATTGCTTTCACAGTATCTTTTAGTGCTCAATTTATTTTTTTATTATTACAAAAACTGCCTCCCCATTGAGGGTAGCCCTTACGGACTCAGTATATCCTCAAAAAATTAATATGCACATGTAAACATAGATATTAAATTGAAAAGAAAGTAACAAAGAAAAGGATATGAAAAATTGCAATTGCTATTAATGTGGCACCATGTGATTAATCAGGATTTTTTTAACACAATTATCACAATGTCTTCCCTCAGAGACGTTGGCAGAGCTAACTGCCGTCGAAATTCTTCGAAAAAAGCTGGTATAGTCCATCGAGCACGTATGAGCAAGCCAAATACTTCAAAGTGAGTTAAGGCATATTTCAGCTTGAAATAGTTGACTGTAGGCTCATAGATCGAATTCTTCTCATGGTGGACCTCGGCTGACTGATGACATCCTACTTCCAAACGTATCGTGGGGTCCACAATGAGTGTGCAAGACAGTGCACATACGCAGCTTTCTTTTCTGTTTCAGTTAACTTTCTCTGCACACCATCAACCGGCATCAGCTTAGAAACGAAAACTGCCCTGACCGTTGTTCCTGGTCGGCTAAATGCAATTAGTTATATTGAGAATTATTGCGACAACATATTCTGCCTGTAATGGAACGTATGGGTGCTGGATTTGTATTGATGCATGACAACGCGAGAGCCGTCTCCAGCAACTTTTTGAATGAGCATGATATTTCTGTAATGGATTGGCCAGCGATTAGTCCAGATTTAAATTCTATTGAACACGCATGAGATGTGCTTGAAAGATGCATCCGCAGGCGCCATAGAACCTCGAAGAGCTTGAATGACACTTACAGGAAAGTGGATGAATACATCTCAAGTCAACATTCGGAGGCTTGTGAGAAGCATGTCTCGCAGATGCCAAGCAGTAATTCATGCTCAGGGAGGCCACACGAGGTACTAGATCGATGTAAAGATCGTGCGGGCTCATGATTGTTGGAATAAAGAAACAGATTTTTCACTTTGTTTTGTGCAGTATCGAGTAAGATGACCATTGTTGACCACAACTTGGCTGTAAATGACCATGGAAAGTAATTTGTTATAAAATATTGTGTCTGAAGTTCATCTCGTAATAAGGACAACATTCTACGTTTTCATTGTTCAATACTTACCTACAAATGGCTTTTAAGGAACTCGCAGGTTCACTGCCGCCCTCACGTAAGCCCGCCATCGCTCCCTATCCTGTGCAAGATTAATCTAGTCTCCATCATCATATCCTACCTTCCTCAAATCCATTTTAATATTATCCTCTACGTCTCGGCCTCCCCAAAGGTCTTTTTTCCTCCGGTCTCCCAACTAACACTCTATATGCATTTCTGGATTCGCCCACACGTACTACATGCCCTGTCCATCTCAAACTCTGGATTTAGTGTTCCTAATTATGTCAGGTGAAGAAAACAATTGCTGTGATCGTGCCAGAGAATCAGTCCCATTCCGAGGATTATTGTATGGATTCGTAACAAGCTGTTTTCTTTTACGGTGATGGGTTGTCAGTCCTTCGCCCAACCCCTAAGCTGGAGGACCACCCCTTATCGGCTGTCCACGACTGCTTATTCAAATATTCGCAACTACCCTCCATATCTGAAGGCCATCTCCTCTATGCGCAACCTGAGGACGCGCCATGCCGTGGTGATAGGGACCCACAATGCATGGTTCATTGTTCAATAAAAAATTAATTTCAAATCTTGTTCAAATTGGAGCAGTATATTATATCGGTACGTTGTTCTAATACGCGAATTTTCTGAGTACAGTTATTGCCACGCTGTCTGTTGTAAAAATTCGAATCATGGAAATTTAAGGGGACACTTACATGAATTTCAAGACTTCTACAATTTTCATGGAAAAATTATTAATATTAAACTACACAAACATGCCTATAATATTATCATCTGTACAAAATTTGGTACCGTTATGGCTAATAATTTTGAAATTAATTTTTTAAAAATATATTGGTCTGTTTTATATTAAGGTCACTAAAAGGGCTCCTTGAGACAAAGTTTTCAAAATTTGTAGTTCGTATTGGTTCAAAAACTTTAAGATAGTCATGGGAATATAAATTAATTAGCTTTTTGAACTGAGTCTAAACAGAGAGTCATAATAAATTTTAAGCTAATTTTCTTAATTTTTCACCATTATTTCACCATAGCGTCCTTTTCAAAATTTTGAATAGACATTGCATATCCACAACTAGGGGTGTTCTCTGGTTTGTTTCCACCATGGTACACTGGTGTTCAGAGACATCTGCCCTACAATTTTTTGATCGAGTAAGCGAACTTCCTAACTACGTGACAAGTCAGAACTAAAGACATAACATAAGACATTGACACATTCTGAAATAGTTTCGCTAGTTCTCAATAGGTGACACTTTTATTGAGACGGGTAAAAAAGTGTTGGAGAAAATGACGTTGTAGATTAAAAATAAATTATTCTCATAACTGACAATAACAGCTGTTTCCTGCTAAAACTAGTATGTAACTTACTTTTACAAATGTTAGAGGATGATGAAGTGTTGATTCTATAATTCGGGTATATTTATGTAAGGTAATTCCGGGAGAGATGCCCCACGGGGAGAGTCGCCCCACCCTCCTTTTCTCCTTATCTCAAAACCTCTAAGGAATCGACCTTGGGACCATTTGTTTAATTCGTATACCACCCTCGAAGGCAAGCAGTGCAATCTTTGTGACGGTTTTTTTGTGTGTGAAAAGTGAATAGGAAAAAGAAATGCTGTTTTTCGTAAGCTTTGTTATAATATTTATATTTTTTCAAAATTCGTAATTGGGATAATGGCTATGTATATGTTGCTTAATCAAATATATTTGACAAGTACATGCATTGTACTCTATTCTAGAAAAAAAATTAAGTAATTGTCCATTACGGTTACCCTTAAATACATAAGGCGTAATGGTCATGCTAAAGGGAGAGATGCCCCACCTGTTTGAGGGAGAGACGCCCCATGTACTTAAGAGTGATATTACCGTACATAACTAATTATTATTAGTGTCCTTGCTGAATTTATTGGAATTTTAATTGAATTATTATATTAGTATAGAATTATTGTATATTAGAGGCCAATAATTTTAAAGGGTGACCAAAACTTGCTAGGGGATCACATATTTTCAAGAGGTGTCCAAAGTTGAAATCCATGAACATTTTAAGGAATACCGGTATTCTAAATTTGTTGCAGCGAAATTTTCAATAGGTGCTCAAAGTTGAGGGCCTTCAAAATTTTAAGGGATGTCCAAAGTTGTGTTTGAAAGACACATTTCACGACCAAACGTTAGTCAATGCAATCCCAGAGATTTCTTCGATCTTACTGTAACTTTTTGGGGAATTGGGAATTAATGAAGCATCGCATTGTTATGGAATCATTTAGAGAACAATCCACCGACTGAAATCTTGTGGAGTCTTCAAGAAACATCCAATGGCTGCATTTCTTCCTAGAGCGAAACCTTGAGTTACCTCTCATGCAGTCAGAAGGATCATCCATCTCTCTGAAGAGGTCAAGGAATGTTGAGAGAAGTAGTATTTTGACCTACTGGAAACAACTCTATGTGAAGGCAATTTGTAGGAAAGCCACATAAAATAGAGGAAAGTGGCATCCAACTAAACAAATCTACAAGGAAAAGTGGTTGATAAAAAGGGATCCAAAGATGTTCAAGTCCTAACTTCAAGCGAAAAAGGTGGAAGTGATTCTGTCATAACATGTTGCAATTCGGAGGGAACATTTCTTCCACTGGCAATGTTTGAGAGGAAAAATGGAAGTTTTTTGACGGATTCTTAGCAGAAACGGGGGTTTATATGAATCCAAAATCGTCCTATGTTTCATCAGAATTATTTATGAAGCGATTGAAGGAAAATTTTACTCCAAAAAAGAATCCTGGCAAGATTCTCTTAATTTTGGATGAACATTCAGCACATTTAGATAACATAAAATGCTAGAATGGGGATAATGAATCACAATTGTTTGCCTACCAACCTATGCAACTCAGGCAATTCAATCTCTTGATCGCTAACATTTTAAGTCTCTCAAGCATTATTTCAAGAACAGAATCACAGCAATGGATACCTTATAAAAAGCAAGCCTGACTATCCATGTAGAAAGCTGCGTTGGTAGTAATAGAGAGGTCATTTGGATTTCGAGCCAGAGGTTTCTATCCTTTCAATCCAGATGCAGTTCCTGAGCACTTCTTCAGTATTTATGATGCATCAATCAACAACAAAGCTGTAAGAATTCCTTTCTGTGCCTCTTCAGGAAATCTCAAAGAAGAGAAAACTTTATCGGCTACAAGTTCTAATGATAACGGGATAAGAAGTTGTAATTTCGGCTCAAGTGCCACAATGGCAAATTCAGCGACAACGACTCCTTTCAAATCACTTCATGAAATAAACTATGTGCCAGCAATATCTTTTGCTGTGAAGAAAAGAAAGCGGTCGGTAGAACGCGTTACAGGTGGAGATAGAAATGGAAACACCATCTTTAAAAGCCTCCTAGTTCCAAAAACCTCAAAGTCAAATTCTTCAAAATCTAGTAGATATAGAAGACACTTTTGGGGAAAATATGAAGAGAGTGTCGTCAAATGAAACAAAGTAGATAGTTCCTACTTTGTTGAGTGTCTTGAACTTTTTATCAAATGAAGGATGTGTTTGATTGGATTCAGTGACTTTCTGCAAAAAGTGCCATATGTGTGGTCGCACTGAAAAACGAGCTCAGAAAATGAACTTATTGCAAAAATAAAATAAGCAACATTATTTAGAGTGTTATTTATCAAATTAATAGTTTAATTTGGGAATTACCACAACGGGGCATCTCTCCCCTATATGTCTGTATATTACAGTGATATCGTATCTGATTAATTTTTATTTTACCACTTATTGTGTGCGAATTATCGATTGTTTGATATTTTACATAAAACTTTAATGTATTTCACTTGCTATAACACATGAATAAAATATCTGCTTTGATTTGTTTAATTTTTAAACGATAAAAACTTTAAGTGGGGCAACTCTCCCGGAATTACCTTACTATTGGCAATACTGACTGTCATCTTCGCCCATCTATTCAAAGCAGTAATAACTAAAGAAGCCACACTTATACGAACAAATTATCGATCATTATTAATTAGTAGGGGTCAAGTATCTTTAAAGGCCAGTGTACAAGCCACAAGACATGACAAGAAGGTGGATATATATACTTTTTTATGCCGGGAGTCGAAACCCGGACCCACTGGAGCAATAACCTGGAACGCTATAACTTCATATGATATAATAACTTACGTAAATGTCACTCATAAATTTGAACTATTACAATGACATAACGATGCATCTTTATAACGCGACGCCATTAGTTTCATATTTTTCCTCTTAAAAGGCAAAAATACCGACAATTAATAATTTTATTGAACGTTCGAGCCATCATAAATCAAAGCGGAACGTCAATTGCTGTTGAAATCAGTTGTGTGTTAGACCAAAACCACGATTATTTTCCAAATTGTTTATTGGTTTAACTGACAGCAGCTTTGTAATAATTTCATTTGAGCGCAGATTCCATGATACGAAAATGAATACCATACTTCTTATCCAGTCTGTGAATCAGAGCCAAGAATGTGTCCAAAAGGGGTTCAAGCGTTAGCTATTAAGCATAGAAGCTTGGAACTGAAGCGGGTTCGCCGTTTTATCAATAGAATTTTAACATTTACCTCATGTCTGTATTTAAAACATGAATGAGAACAAAGCGCTAATATTTCATGCCTCAGAGATGAAACAGATCTTTGTGTACTCGAATCACACGATGGGATGCACCGCTGAATACTTGTGGCTTAGCAACAGACATACTAACCCCACACTTTGCGTTGAAGTCTAGCCAGTAAGAAAGGTTCTACTACTGAAATTTATCAAAGGAATTAAATATGAAATCCCCCTGCAGTGGCTGCGTGAACTAAATCACTGGAATGCCACGCAGACGGCCCAGGTTTGAGTCCCGGCCTGGTCTGGGATTTTTCATTTAAAAATCCATAGTGACACTTGTGGTGGACAAGGTCAAAGTTGGGTTTTTCCTCGGGTTCTTCCCGTTTCTCCATGCGATACATCTACATCGTTCCTTCAAGATCTCCACATCATTATCATTTCGTAGTATTTCCCCGATCACGAGCTGGCGAAGTGCAGAGGGTGACATTTGGGGCACGAGTACGTATGGTTGCTTGCAATTTGAATAGCTATACACAGCGAGCTATAGCTCTGTCAGTTGATTAGGTTGGGAATGCACTTAGCTAAAGGGTTAATACATTCTTTGACACGGAAATTGATCGCTATTCTGTGGTGTGAATTTGTCTAATGGGCAGTTTCACAAAGCTTCTTTAAATCAGCACAAACGACTTGTCAGCAAACGGATCGTTTAATTTTAACAAGATCTTTAAAAGTTTACTGTTTCACCAACATGCGTTTACTAACGTGGGGATTTTGTACTTGTACCTTGCCTGTTTTATTTCTCATACGACCATAGCTTCGAAATCGCGAATTTCATTGGTTACATATGATCATGGCTGACTTTGTTTGGCATGAGGAAACAATCATAGATAAACGGGAAAGAGGCAGTAATTTTAACAACATCTAAAAGTTCTTAGTTCTTGATATTCTTCCTAAATGCATTATGTTGTCATACTTACTTACTGGCTTTTAAGGAACCCGGAGGTTCATTGCCGCCCTCACATAAGCCCGCCATTGGACCCTATCCTGAGCAGATGAATCCAGTCTCTACCATCATATTCCACCTCCCTCAAATCCATTTTAATATTATCTTCCCACCTACGTCTCGGCCTCCCCAAAGGTCTTTTTCCCTCCGGCCTCCCAACTAACACTCTATATGCATTTCTGGATTCGCCCATACGTGCTACATGTCCTGCCAATCTCAAACGTCTGGATTTTATGTTCCTAATTATGTCAGGTGAAGAATACAACGCGTGCAGTTCTGTGTTGTGTAACTTTCTCCATTCTCCTGTAACTTCATCCCTCTTAGCCCCAAATATTTTCCTAAGCACCATATTCTCAAACACCCTTAACCTATGTTCCTCTCTCAAAGTGAGAGTCCAAGTTTCACAACCATAAAGAACAACCGGTAATATAACTGTTTTATAAATTCTAACTTTCAGATTTTTTGACAAAAGACTAGATGACGAAAGCTTCTCAACCGAATAATAACACGCATTTCCCATATTTATTCTGCGTTTAATTTCCTCCCGAGTGTCATTTATATTTGTTACTGTTGCTCCAAGATATTTGAATTTTTCCACCTCTTCGAAAGACAAATCTCCAATTTTTATATTTCCATTTCGTACAATATTCTGGTCACGAGACATAATCATATACTTAGTCTTTTCGGGATTTACTTCCAACCCTATCGCTTTACTTGCTTCAACTAGAATGTCCGCGTTTTCCCTAATCGTTTGTGGATTTTCTCCTAGCATATTCACGTCATCCGCATAGACAAGAAGCTGATGTAACCCATTCAACTCTAAACCCTGTCTATTATCCTGAACTTTCCTAATGGCATATTCTAGAGCGAAGTTAAAAAGTAAAGGTGATAGTGCATTTCCCTGCTTTAGCCCGCAGTGAATATTATGTTGTCATACAGTAATTAAAAAAAAAGACAGATACTTCCAAATGTAAATAGGAGGAATGTAGAACATTTAAATTGGAACTTCTAAAGGAAATCTATGAAAATTTTGCGGACGATAAGGTCGACACCTTCAGAATTGATGTCACAATTAATTACATACAAAGCATTCTAAGCAGTTGTTCTTAGGCCTAAATTTAGGATGGGAAATCGCTCTACCATAAATTGTAACAATTTTGCCATGCTTGTGTGGCAGGATTCAGGACAGCAGTCATAAATTGGATTTTAACGGGTATCCATTGTCTCCTAAAAGAAAACCTCTTTGCACCCTTTTCATTAAAAAAGGTACCCTTCTTTGGGATGTTGTGCTATTGACCGTAACATTATCTTAAAGCGAGAAGAATCAGTTGAAGAGGAGTTAAGTGGGTGATTCCTATCTGTCGTATTCTATCCTATATTCAGTTTCTTCTAGAATCATTCTTACTATTTATTTTCTTAATGTGTAGCTTTCGTGGGATTCTTTATCACTTAAATCTTCAAAATGATTATTCCGAGTGTTATTACAATATATAAGTTCACCATTATGTTGAAGTTCTAAATAAAGAATTTCAGCATCGAATACGTCCGCCATTTGTTGACTTCTTAACTCATCGTTACTGTTTTAACGCGGCGAATAGGTCCTGATAAATTAACGACGAGTTTAAAGATGCGTTTGCAATAATGATGCTTGGTGACACAAAAATTGACTAACGTGTCATTAAATTATTTAACGAGACGTTATAATGATAACGAAGGTTAGTGAAACCATCAGTGTCGTTCGGGTTAATGAGCCATTCACACGGGGAAAAATTAAGCATCGAGGATGAAGTTAAGTTGTAATAGCGACGTAGGTTATATGTATGTTAAAGAAGTCTTTATGGCTTAGCGGAAGAGCTCTTTCTTTTCGTTCCAAAGACCGAGATTCGAATCTCTCTATGTCAGCCGCGGCGAAAATGCGACTCACGAGCACATTGTGGCTCGCAGTGCTTTTCTCTCGCTTCCTACCTTCCACAATCCCCACCCTCTTACTCACTGGAGTCAAACTCCGTTCTATTTGTATTTGTCTCGGACCTGCGAGTGGCGTATCGTCGCAATATCTCTCTCGAAACCATGTACCTCTATAAAAAACGAAAGTTTCAAGTAGGATGGGAGGACGCATTCTTTTGCTTACAATATGATGAAAATATTAAATGTATGATTTGTTCACAAATATTACTAGGAAAACGGTTGTATAACATAAAACGGCATTATAAGTTACTACATGTTACTGATGAAACATTAAAAGGTTAAGTGTTATTATTATTATTATTATTATTATTATTATTATTATTATCATCATCATCATCATCATTATCATCTCTGTACGTCGATTCTTTTACAGCAGATGTACGAATAATGCGGTTAGATTTTCAATTTAAACTCACAGATTTACAATGTGACGTTAAATGAAAGCTAGATGTAAGGACTTGACAGATATTGAACTTTTCAAATCTTTGGAAAAAAATAAATATTTGAAGCTTCGTTCTTTCGCTTGCTCTGTTGAAGCCATGTTCGCTGTAACTTATGTTTGTGAAAAATTATTTTCAACAATGAAAATAGTAAAAATCAAATTTAGATCACGACTGACAGACAAATACCTTCGTGATCAACTACGATTGGCAGTAAGTGACATAATTCCTGATTTTGAAACTTTGTCGCAGAGACATTCTGAAGACAGTTAATTTTAGGTTGTGATAATGTATCCTATGTTTTCTTGTTCATTTCTATCTTCGTTACACGTCCTAAACATTAACTTCCCCTTCGGTTGTCCGCCTCCCTCCATAAGTGCTATGCACGTTGCAGCTTACACAGTGGCTCGGCGCACCATGGCATTTTCGCCACGGCTGCTCTATGTAAAACACGCGTGTGTGAACACAGCGTACACGATGATTCAAATAGACGAACTTTTCATTCCCTAGCGATTTATTTCTCCGAATTTGGGGGTAACGTCATTCTTTCAAGGACATTATAGACTACATTCACTACACTTCTTACCCCACGCATAATGATTGAAAATCATGCTCGTCTGTTATGAATGGTAGCAAATATGTTAATTCTCATGCTTCGTTCGATGTCCAAAATATATATTATAGCCTATGTGTTGGAGGAATTAGGATACAGCAACATATTAAGCGTACTATTTTTTTCACTTTTATTATTATGTTAGTGCAATTTTGAACATGATTTGTACAGCGGGATACTAAAGTCAAAGTATGTCTTCAGTTTTTATTCTCAACTCCATCTCACTATTTTTGTCTGTATGGACCGAAGCACTGTCAGTCGACACGGTGCCGCATTTAGGCCTAGGCAACCTAGGCTGACTAGTGCAGAATTTACAGGGGGGCGGCATTTTCTCTTTCTCTTTATTTTATTTTCTTTTTTTTTTTAATTTTCATTTAACATTTTACCAACAATTGTTGATAATAATTGTAAATTTTATTGTGTATAGCTTATCATTTTAACTGTGTATTGTTAATATTGTATATACCACTGCCACCGGGTGCTTGCCCACTTGCAGTGTAAATAAATACATACATAAATATTTTCTGAAGTTTGTTCTTGAACACCTTGTGGAAGTCGGAAATTGTTTTGTTATCGCATTGTCGTGGTCGTTGAGAGAGTGTGCAGCTGCATAGTTATATTGCAATGTCGGTATCACGTTATTATAGTATGACTTATATTTAACTGCTTGTATAAACAAGAACGCATTGTTGAAAACAAATTGGATATGTGTTTATTTCATTGTATTATCGCTATGAATAGTAACCAGAACTCTCAGTTACATTTCCAATATAATATGTCGTTGACAATTCTATTTAATCACTTTCCAGTATGTGCACTATACATATAATTCGATATGAAAGGTTTATTTCTCAAAGAGTTGGAGTAGGATATTTTTTTCAATTTACTTTATACTTCCTATTGAAGTAAGAAATACTCGTAATAATCACCTTTTCTTGGTCGTCTTCTTTTTAATGTTTGAAACCTCGATTAGACCCTTCATAAATATATCCTGCTCATTTTTTGAGTGAAAACTGTGCAATTGTCTAAGATCCTACCCTGGGATGACACGTCGATAGTTTTGAAGCAGTTGAGCTTACATCTAAGGCTTATAACACACACAGGGTTGCCATATGTCCCAATTTGGCGGGACATGTCCCGATTTTCATATGAAAGTCCCGAGTCCCACTTCGATTCGAGGCGGGACACAAAAATCCCTCTAATTTCATCGTTACCTAGTAACTATTTCGTCCTAGGCTTGAGTAACAAATAATTTAAATTAATTTTCTTAACAATGTAGATTTTCATATTGAAAAAAAAAAAAACTAATATTTTGTCAAGTGTAAGGTTTGTAACAGATAATTCGGTGATGAATATGATATTTCGAAACATTTGAAAAGAGACGTTCATCACAAATGCATGGCACAAAGAATGGTAACAAGCTTGTTGAAAATGCTAAAGTCCAGTGATAAATATGTAGGAAGCTCTGAAAATGTACACTATACGGTATGTGAAATTACTGGTTTGGAGCAGTAATATGCTGTCACATAATAAATATGAGTTCAGGTATAGTAAATTTTATGTCATTGTTATCAATTAATAAACATCGAAATTTAAATAATTTTGTCACATCTGATGACATCTTTTGGAATTTGTTCTTTACAATTAATAAAAAAACAGCTGAGGAAATCTATTAGAGAGTACTATTAATGAAAGAGTGATGGAACGGAGAAAAATTCTCTCCGGCGCCGGGATTTGAACCCGGGTTTTCAGCTCTACGTGCTGATGCTTTATCCACTAAGCCACGCCGGATGCAACCCCGACGCCGTTTAGAATCGTCTCAGATTAAGCTCCATCTCTTGGGTTCCCTCTAGTGGCCGCCCTCTGCACTACATCATAGATGTCTATGAACGCAGGACCGAAGTCCATACATGTGTTGAGGTGCACTCGAATGAGTGACTAGTTGGCCGGGATATGCGTAATAAATCACTTTGTGATTTAAGACGGCGCCTATACCGTCGGATCCCGGCCAACCAGTCACTCATTCGAGTGCACCTCAACACATGTATGGTCTTCGGTCCTGCATTCATAGACATCTATGACGTAGTGCAGAGGGCGGCCACTAGAGGGAACCCATGAGATGGTGCTTAATCTGAGACGATTCTAAACGGCGTCGGGGTTGTATCCGGCGTGGCTTAGTGGATAAAGCATCAGCACGTAGAGCTGAAAACCCGGGTTCAAATCCCGGCGCCGGAGAGAATTTTTCTCCGTTCCATCACTCTTTCATCATATGATGACGCAGAATATCTGCATGGAAATATCATATGTACTCGGTACATCAAAATATATATAGAGTACTATTAAGTTATTAAGTTAATAATTTGGCATAAGATATTGCCACAAGCCCTTAAGAAAGACGCCAGAGAAACGTGATGCAACTTACAGCCAGATAAATATTATTTTCTACTTGGAAACATAATATATCTACAATATGTCTTTCTTTATTAAAATTTCAATTTTGAGATTCATATTATTTTCTTGAACTGTATATAAAGGGATATTTTTTATTTCCTTTTTTGTAAAGTCATGAAAATGTCAACTCTGCCCATATTCATATCATATTTCTTTAAGACGAGTACTATATAATTATTATGTTGGAAAAATAATGTCCCTCCTTGGTAGATATAAAATCTGGCAACCCTGAACACACAACATAATTTTTCGGATATTTAAGTTAAAATGCACTCAAATTCTAGTAAAAATAAATAATTACTCCTTCACCAAATAGTAATGTTGACATTATTATTAAAAATTAACATAAAATGAAGATTCTAACCTACAAGTATCTCCAGTTTGTTTCGCAGGCACCATATTTCCCTTGCAGCTCAATATTCCATATCCAACAGGCTTGCAGGTTTGACTTTTTCACCTTTATAATCACAAATGTTTTTTACACATTTCTTTCTGTTTTTATTATTCTCAGTATTCATTGTGAATATTAATTCATTTTCGCACAGAATATAATAAACTTTCACCTGCAGTACAGAATAACCACTTCGCTTACACAACAATGGTAAAACAGCAATTTAAGAGAAAAAAAATCGGAAGTCTTAATTTAACATTTTAATGTTGGCACTTTCTGGAAACAGTTATTGGGCCGAGTGAATAAAACTAGAGCATTTGAGTATAAGCACGAGATTGGAGCATGAGGAAATGATAGGGAGTAAAGGGTTGGAGCATGAGGATAAGCCTCTAATAATGTGAATAAAAATTACCTTATGCTCCAACCCTGTGCTTCTAATCTACGAGCACGTGCTCCTGTCAGTCACATATATGGACCGCTAAGCTGTAGTGTTCCACATTGTTGGCCGTGTCGGCATCCCTTTAATCTTAATGCAGGTGTCCGACTTCATTATTATGAACTGCATAGAACCAAAATTTATTTCATTCGTATCTGTAAGTGGATAAAAGTGAGACGTAAAAATGGACTCAACAGATTCGGATAGAGAAAGTGAAACATCTTTATCTATTGAGAGCACAACAGTATTTCTGGCTTCAGCAATAAGCAAATATCCGGATATTCTCCTGAAGTCGCAGGTACCAGATGCAAAAAATAGAAAAAATGCAGCTATTCAGGAAATACAGAAACTATATGAAATTAATTTCGGAACTTCTATCACATCTAAACAATTGCTAAAAAAAATCAATAACATCAAAACAAGACTTAAAAAGAAGACTGATCTTAACAGAACGGAAAACAAAGCAATAGTCCTGAATTCCTGGGAAAGACAACTGTACAATCTACTACAAGGGGACACAAATCCTACATTGAACAAAATTCCAGGTAGGCCTACTGTCTTTACTACAACTGCTAAATAATTAATTAAAGTTTTATGTTATCTAATTTACTTGATAAATCTCACTTTAACTTTAAAGCAAAACTGATGGAGGTCTATTATGTAACGCAACAAGGTACAGGACTCCACACAACGCTACAATCAATTCTTCGCAGTACTATTACCTTACAAGTTGTTATTTATTATTTATAGAAGCTGTGAGTATTGGACCTCAGCAGTCTGCACATTCTGAACCATCACCATCATGTAGTACAGTGTCTTCACCCAAACCACCGCCCTCAAAGAAAGCTAAACACGATTTTTCTGAAACTGAAGAAACTAAAAGCCTTACCAACACAGAACTGCAACGACTAGTATTGTTGGAACAGTATAAATTAACAAAGCTTCAGCTTGAGAGAGAACGATTGCTCATTGAAAGACTTAATAGTAAGGAAGGCCTACCTCACACTGCACCTCACAACAATGAAAATGAAATCTGTCTTGAAAATGATGAAAGTTTTAATTTTTATGTTTTATAATTTCGGGACTGTACACTTTACTATTTTTCATACTACTACGTGTTTGTTCATAAGGATAATAATTAGACTTGTATCATGATCTATTTTACATAGTAAGGTAGGTTAACTCACATGTTATATAAATTGTGTTAGTCTGAAGTAGAGGTACTTAAATAATAAACAAGTCATATTTTGAGTGTGTGTTATATTTTTCTACAAAATATAAGTCAATTAAATGGGTGTACTCTAAAGTCTAAACTAAATATTACTCTTTGAAAACAAGATAAATAGTTAGGTAATTTCATTTGTGAGTTTATCATGTGCTTTAGTTTTACATAAACTAGGCCTAAATAAGATATTACAGTCAGAAGCACATTTGAATTCTATTTCAGTAAATTTAGTTATATGTTATGTTAATGGCCTTACTTGTAGGTGTTTAAAGATATGTGTATATCACTTTTTTATATTCTGAGTGGTTGTGAACATATTTAATTTCTTTAGCAAAATGTAAAACTATAAAATGTGAAATTAATTGGTGTTTCATTACAATCAATTTCAGTCACAATCGCAAGGATGACTTAAAGAGTTCATGATTTTCTATTATAAGAGCAATTTTATTTCTTCCCTTCTTTCACGTCCTACACGTAAAATTTCTCTTTCACTCACTTATTCATCTTCACCCTCTTCGACACCCTCGTCATCTACAATTTCAACGTCTGTGAAACTGTGCCATGATCTACTCTATAGACAGGTGAATCTGCTAATGACCAGACTCACAGTTTTCAGAAGCTTTTGCTCATTCCCTCAAGCAAATCCATCACTTTATTCACATTATTTTTCTAATCAGAGAGCAATTGGACCGACGGTAAGCACTTGCTCATGTCTGCTGTTGCATCATCATGAGCAGGAGGCTGAGCTCTTTTTTATTCAACATATTGGAAGCATTTCATTCAAAATAGTGAAGTAAAAGGACTTGCTCAGCTTTATTCACTCGGCCCATATCGCCGCGCTCTCATACTTAACATGCCGGCATCATACAATAACGTGCGGTGTTCTTTTAAAACATAATTTTGCCGACCGATTGTTGCTCTGTAAGTTTCACTCTAAGCGTCACGTTGTCACGTCTACTTCCTCGATAAGAATAAGCACTAGTTTGTTATATTGTTAAATGGCTATTATTATTATTATTATTATTATTATTATTATTATTATTATTATTATTATTATTATTATTATTTCATATACGAGTACGTTGACATTCTTAACTATTAATAATAACTCTTTAATAATAATTTTTAATCACATACCTTAATGTTCGTCCTCAGCACAAGACATTGCAACCTCGGTTTTAGTCCACGTGGATCAGACAAGTAGGTGTCATTTAATAATGGAAGCAGCTTATTGGTTGCAATATTGAAATTGAGGCGCGTGATTGGAGCGGCGGCATAAGAAATTGAAAACAATAATGCAAATAAATTTCAAAGATCTGCAGAATGTTATGAACGAGGCCGTCAAAGACCTGCCGGATGTTAACCATGAGAGCGCGGCGATAATATGAAACGATCTAAGTCAATGACTTAGTTCCTTTCAAAATCAAACGACAAATCCTAAGTTATAATAATAAGGTCTAGAGTGCGAGAGTTAGTTCTCCACATATCTAAATCCGTGTATCTACACCCAAAGAGCAGTATCCCATTAAAAACTCATTTTCACAAAATTAGCGACTTTGGCCCAACCCATTCTATAAGAAGCAAGTACATGTAGCTTGCGACTAGAACTGCTAAGAAGTAGGCTACTAACTTGCCGAATAACTAGAGTTGCCAGATTGAACTATCGCCAAACCTGGAGATTTAAGTAGTCTATAAAATTATTGTTGTTATTACTATTATTGGACTTATTGATATTATTATTGTTATTATTATTATTATTATTATTATTATTGTAGCTATTATTATTATATTTCATTTTGTATTGAAATTTAAAGGAACGGTTAAAATTCAACAGTGTCGGATTTGATTTGACGGATAAATTAATATTTGAAATCCTGAAAAAAGAAATGCGTTTTCAACAAGTTCTTTAATTTTAATGCCAGATTTGCAGAATTTAGGGATTTATTTCTCCGTCAAATAAAATCCAATGATGGCAAAATTTTTAGGCATGGCACAGAAAAATATGCTCTCTAAAGGAGTTAGGTACAGCTTACAGCAGTAAAATTTTGGAAATATTCAACATTTTTTTCCTCTATTACTGTATCTTGTACAATAATACAAATTAGTATGTGTAAAACACTGTCCTGCTATATGAAAAAAAAATATATATATATTTTTACGATTTAAAAAAATAATTTACATTTTTTTTTTTTTTTTTTTTTCAAAATTCAGTTCACTGTGCAGTGATGAAGCGTTTCCCATATAACCCAAAAACTATCCAACATTATTTGATGAATTTTTTGTGTGTATTTATGCTTGTCATATCTACATGATGCAAGATCACTTCTCTATCTTTGATAGATTGTCTGATAAAAAATTAATTTATTTTAAAAAATGTTCAAATATCAGTATTTTCTTCTAACACAAAATAAAAATATATTATTTATTAAGGAATGTAGTTGAAAGAGCATGATATTGTAAACATGAATTTTATCAATAAAATAAAAGCGAGAGAACATGAAAAAGTTTATAAGTTTATGAGTTATGAGGGAAGCGCTTCATAACTGCACAGTGAACTGCCACCGTTTTGAATTTTGAAAAAAATTTGTTTTAAATCGTAAAAATATTTTTTTCATATAGCAGAAGGACAGTGTTTTACACATACCAATTTTCATGATTGTACAAGATACAGTAATGGAGGAAAAAATGTTGAATAATTCCAAAAATTTTACTGCTGTAAGCTGTACCTAACCTCTTAAATGCATATTAGTTAATTTTTTTCAGAGTCTCACATAAAAAGTTATAAAATTGCTAAAAATTCAGCAATAATTAGATCTTTACTGCATTAAGAATAGACGTAGACCTACCTTAAAATTTGTATTTCTTGTAACTCCTTGCAGATTCCAGAAGTCTCTAGTTTTCCAAGGCTATTTTGTAGAATTCCTGACAGCGTATACTCAAGTCCATTTTAACACAAATTTTCGCTTTCAACTAGTTCTGTTGACATTTTGTTCCTGTCATCTGTCCACAAACCATTCAGGACAACCCTTTCCACATGCGCGTTATTTAATGGAATTGCTAGAACATGTCGCATTATTATTAACAGTGTTGCCAACTCAGAATTCCAGTTACCGCTGCACAAGTTAAAAAAACCGTTAAACTGTAGTTAAAAGAACTCCAGATTTTTCTTAATACATCACTTCCAAATTCGAAATACAAAATATACATCTTAGGGCAATGCATAAGTGCAACAACATTTTTCAAGTCTTCTCATTCCTACTCGAATGGTCAAAATTGTATTTAGCTTGGAATTTTCCATCCTGTTCCTGTGCTTTTTCACAAGATTCATCTGGCTAAATAGCCTCTCAACCTCTGCATTTGACAACGGTAGGATAAGGAAATAAAATGCCAGTTTAACTAGCTCTCTGAAGGAACAGTCATCACATGCATCACTGAAAATCGTAACCTAAAATTTGGAATGAACCATAATGAGATTTAAAATTAAAAAAAACCTAATATTTCTAATCCGTTGGAAATTGAAATAACACTCACCTCTGCCTAGAAACGTGTGGTGTTGGAAACATTTTTCCAATCCCCAAAGTTAATTTTCCGCCACTGTATCTCAGTAACTGTTGCCAAGCAACAGAAAAACACTCGCTACTTTTTTGTGTTTATCTCTATCAGCATGGGTAATTAAATGTTAATATTTTGCATTCAATATCACCTTACACCATTTACACCGAGCTTTCGAACTATCACCGGCAGCTTCTTCCACCCAATTTTTCAACACTGTTTTTTCCAGACATCTCTAAATTTTTGTACGTATGGAGTTTTATGCGGCATCGTTAAATAAAATATGTATATCTTCAAATTAGATGAAGTAGATCAAGAATATACTGGACACTTCGGAAATAATCAAATCACAGTCGGTTCGAAATCTGATTTCACATAGAGTTGTAGACGTGCCTGGCAACACTGAGTTTGGTTTGAAGTTTGAAGTATGTCTGTGTTACATAAATTATAATGCGAAATGAAAAATTAAATAATAATTCAGTTCATTATCTCTTTATAATTAAATACATCAATTCATTTACAAAAACAATGCAAACAATATATTAAGAGTTTAACGAATGCGGCATACCTTATTTGTACAACAACAATGGATGACGCAGGAAATGGACGTGGTAGCACCAAATGGAGTTAACATAAAACGTTGATATTTTACACTCGCACAATGAGAAAGTGTGATAATACCAAACTAAACTGTGGTTTATGATTAACTAACATTGTTGTCCGCAAGTACATATAACATCTTTACATGAAAAAAACTTAAAAAATATAATCTCCCTCTGCCAGAATCATAAAAAAACGCCAAATAAATAGCTAGCCGCTGACTGTAAAATTCTGTAGCTGTCCATAGTCCTGAAAACACCAGATTTAGCTACAAAACCGCTGACTTAGCAACACTGATTATTAACATATTAAGGGCCGTACTTTTTCGAAAAAAGATACTCTAAGTTTGCAACAGTGATTTTTATCAGTTTTGCATCAGTGTTGTTATCACTGTCTTTAAAATTAATCAGTCGTTGTAGAGTTAATTTCCTTAACTCGAAAGTAATTTGCAATTTATTTGCTACATGAACTATGTCATTAAATGAAACAGATAGATCAAGAACAGATATATAATTGAAAATATGTTGTTGTCACTAAAATCGTACCACTTGGCTAGATACTGCAACAATCTGCCATACATCTTCCATTACAGTTCGTTTTTCGGCCTCTGTGAGACTTTCAAACAACATATTTACTTCAAAACAGAAAAATGAGACCTTTTTACGGCTTTCTATTTGAGTCTTTACTCCCAACATGATTTTGTGCACCTCGATCGTAAGCGTATTTTTTACATTCTAGTAATTTAATCGTCTTACAGAAAATTGGAAGTGTACAATTAACAAAATACAGAAAACATTCTGCCACTTACAATGAATGTGCATTTAGTACTTCATCTTCTTGGGAACATACTAATTTTGAAATTAAAGGATGCGTTTCTTCTTCACCTTTTGCCAAAAATACATTTTCAAAGCGCGCACCACATTTTAACAAGGCGTTCAACAGCTAATTGAAGGGACGACCATCGAACTGGAATATGAAGCAAAATCTGAAAATAGTCCTGTTGAGCAAATTCACAGAACGACCTAAGTTCCTCGACATTCTTACATGACGACGAGAAGTCGGAATATATTTCCAAGACTAATGCCTCAATATCATATTTAAGAAATTTAAAACCAAATTTGGCACAATTATGTAGCACGTGGCAACAACAATTAGCCTTTACTATATTATGATTTTAGTTTTTCATTTTTCTGAACAGAGCCGAATAATCTACAATGTTATTTGAACTAAGTCCATTTTCTGCAACAATTGATATAATTTTATTTGAAATGTCCTCAGCATTCTCATTACTGTTTTCATGAAGTCTAGAATATCATTACGTTTTCCATGTTTTACAGAAAAATGTGTCACCACTATGGGAAATGCTTCTAGTCACCTTTAGCCTATTTGACGTATCTGAACCAATTGAGAATTGGGTGTTTTTAAGTCGTTCAGAAGCCATTCCAGTGAGAATGGTAGAAGAACGCTTGTAACTACGGCTTCACTTTTGGCTCACGCACAAGTTATTTTTCTCGCTACTGAAAAGTCATTGAAAACACAAGAGTAAAGTGTATTACCACAGTCTTGTGAATTGTACGAGTGGTGATGTTTTATTTAAAAAAAAAAAATACACCATTAAATGAGTCGTTCAGAGCAGAAGTGATGTAAGTAAAAAATGGGTAATGAGGGTTAAAGTAAACATTCTGTAAAATACAGCGCAAAGTAGCAATTAATATCCAATTTATTTAAACTATTAGTAGTAAGTGGATAGCACGAAGGATATATTAATTGCTACTTTGCGCTGTATTTTACAGAATTTTTACTTTAAACCTCATTACCCAATTTTGACTTGCACCACTTCTGCTCTGAACGGCTCAAATGTTACAGCCAACTCAGTTGCTGTAACTTTATCAAGCTCAACTGAATATCATGGGGGCATAAATTTCAGAATAGAATTATTCCTACTTTGGTGGCAATGGTAAACTTCAGCTTCACTGCTTCGGTCGTTATTGCACGCATGGCAGTACAACGGGATTCAGAACCACTTAAATGTCAGGAATCGAACTTGGCAAATATTGCCCTGACTGGGTTCAAACTGAAGACTATCGACTGATATTCTGCGAATGCGACTCTGGTGTAGCATTTGTAAACTATGCCCATAATTCCTTACATGAGTCACGTAGTAGTTGTCTGCCAAAGATTGTAGATACCATTGTTTAAGAAATGTGTGCAACAACCTAAGCAGGGACCGATGAAGTTTACCATTGCCGCCTAATTAGTTTCTCTTTGTACAAACTGCACCTTACCTTTCTTAAGACGGGGACGTTATAATTATTTTTGTTCTTAATCTCCCAGTCTTCGGATCATCACTGATGCTTCTCTTTCAATATTCTGGGTTTCAAAATGTAACTCGCATATCTGCGGTGCGAAATAAATTAATACTAATTAGCAGGGAAAGGATTTATATGTAAATACATATTTACTTATAAAGCTAATATAATTTATATTTTGCATTATCTTTATGTTTCACAATGTGTAGGGTTGAAAAATCCTACTTTTATTTTCCATATTTTTCCATATTTTAGAGTTTAGTACATATTTTCGTTAATTTCCATATATTTTCCATATTTCATATAAAACAGTCCATATTATATTAGGTTTAACAATAAAACAAAACAAAATTCCATTAACTTTTAAAAATACATTTCAACAATAGAGATTTAAACACATGTTCAGTAATCCCTTTAACATCAGAGTTATTTGAAAATTAGCAGTCCTATCAACAATGGGAAAGTAAGTTACAAAACTGTATTAATTTAATTTAAAATTTTTAACAGACTTCAGTTGTGCAGCTCAACAGTTAAATGCCAGTCAGAGTACACATAGGTTCAGTTTTGTAAATCATACTATAAAGACGGTAAATATGCCAAAAGTACGTCATTCAGTCAATTTAAAATCAAAACTAACAAGTTACATTTCAGAATTTAAAGAAGATGGTTTATCAACTGACAATAAAATATTATTTTGTAATTTGTGTCAGTGTGCAGTATCATCTACACAAAAGTTCCTGGTGCAACAACACATTACAACTAGTAAACATCAGGCCAACAAACAACTAAATTCCAAGCAGAGACAATTGTTTTTAACACAACCAACAACATCGAATGTAAGATCTGAGTTTAACATCGACCTGTGCCGTTCTCTCATCTCTGCTGATATTCCTCTCTACAAACTAAAGAATAAGGTCTTCAGGGAATTCCTTGAAAAATATACTCAACATACAATCCCGGATGAGTCAACACTTAGGAAGACGTATGCTCCATCCATCTACGATGAGACAATACAGAAGATAAGAGATGAAATTAAAGATAGTTCAATTTGGGTTTCCATTGATGAGACTCCCGACAAAGAAGGTAGACTTGTTGGTAATGTAGTTATCGGTTTGTTAAGTGAACAATATTCTGAACGAATTCTTTTACATTGTGATGTTCTAGAAAAGTGCAATAACAAAACTATAGTTAAACTGTTCAACGAAGCTATGGGTATCCTGTGGCCAAAGGGTATTATGTACGATAATGTGTTATTCTTTATTAGCGATGCTGCCCCTTATATGGTCAAAGCTGGACAAGCATTATCTGTTGTATATCCTAAATTGACTCATTTTACTTGTGTGGCGCATGCATTTCATCGTGTGGCAGAAGTGGTCAGAGACAATTTCCCTAAAGTAGATTTGTTGATTTCATCAGTGAAAAAAGTATTTCTCAAAGCTCCCAGTAGAGTTAACGTGTTGAAAGAAATGTACCCTGAAATTCCATTGCCACCAAAGCCAATTTTAACTAGATGGGGTACATGGCTAGAAGCAGTTGAATATTATGCCGAACATATACACTCTATTAACAATGTTCTCCTTGCATTGGACTCTGAAGATGCAGTCTCAATTGATACTGCGAAAACAGTTACCTGTGACATAAGTGTGAAGAATGACTTAGCTCACATTCAGCGTACATTTTCATGCATCATAAAAACGCTCAAAAGTCTCCAAAATAGGCACCTTTCACTATCTGAAAGTTTTGAAATTATAAATAGTACTGTGGAACAACTGAATCGTGGTAGAGGTAAAGTTGCAGATGCAGTAAGAGCTAAGGTGGACACTGTACTTTCAAAAAACCCTGGATATGAAGAACTACAAAAGGTTGTTGCTGTGATGAGTGGTGAATCAACAGTGAAGATTAACTTGGACTTATCCCCAGCAGACATTGTGAAATTGAATTATGTACCAGTTACTTCTTGTGACGTCGAACGCTCTTTTTTAGTCAGTATAAATCTATCCTCAGAGACAATAGAAGAAGATTCACTTTTCAGCACTTGAAAGAAATGTTTGTAACCTATTGTTATGGTAACAGACAATAAAAATTGTGTTTTGTTGAAACTACATTGGAAGATAAGGTACGTCCATTATATTTTTTGTTTAGTTTGATTAAAATGTACCAATATTTAACGTACATAGTCATTTTTTTATAATTTTAAGTCCATATTTAATTCCATATTTTGGTAAAAATCCATATTTAATTCCATATTTTGGTAAAAATAACTACATATATATTTACATATTTCATATATTTTTAGTCCATATAAATCCGTTCCCTGCTAATTAGTTTTTGATTCTCAAGCAATACAACACATCAGCTGATGTTACATGACCTCTTATTTAGAGGTTGATGATACACATTCAAACAATAGGGGAGAGTCGGGTAGTATCGGACATCGGGCAATATCGGACAGTGAGTTTCTTTCATCTATCACACGATGATAGTACCTGATTGACATGGTTACGTTTCTGTGATGTCGCATAGAGAAACGTAACCATATCATTCAGGTACTACCATATGGTGGTAGATGAAAGAAACGCACTGTCCGATACTACCCGACTCTCCCCTACTATTTACAAGATAGGGGTTTTAAATTATGTTTGCACAAAATATATATCTAACATTATTCATACATATTATATACATTAATTAGGCCTACCAGCTAGCCCTAAATACTTACCTTGTATTTAGTTGGGACAAAATTATCCCGCCGTATCGCCCTGACATATTTCCGGCGTAAATGTTCTTCCTTAGGGAATAAGAAATACACTGCCTTTCGAACCAGTTAAATAATTGTCTGTCGAGGTAGGTACGCAACATTTGCGTGGCATATTCGTATATTCATATTTAAATATACACACAGTAGCCTTACTTACTTACAAATGGCTTTTAAGGAACCCGCAGATTCATTGCCGCCCTCATATAAGCCTACCATCGGTCCCTATCCTGTGCAAGATTAATCCACTCTATCATCAAATCCCACCTCCCTCAAATCCATTTTAATATTAAACTCCCATCTACGTCTCGGCCTCTCCAAAGGTCTTTTTCCCTCCGGTCTCCTACCTAACACTCTATATGCATTTCTGGATTCGCCCATACGTGCTACACGCCCTGCCGATCTCAAACGTCTGGATTTAATGTTCCTAATTATGTCAGGTGAAGAAAACAATGCGTGCAGTTCTACGTTTTGTAACTTTCTCCATTCTCCTGTAACTTCATCTCTCTTAGCCCCAAATATTTTCCTAAGAACCATATTCTCGAACAACCTTAATCTCTGTTCCTCTCTCAAAGTGAGACTCCAAGTTTCACAACCATACAGAACAACCGGTAATATAACTGTTTTATAAATTGTAACTTTCAGAATTTTTGACAGCGGACAAGATGACAGAAGCTTCTCAACCGAATAATAACAGAAATTTCCCATATTGATTCTGCGTTTAATTTCCTCCCGAGTGTCATTTATATTTGTTACTGTTGCTCCAAGATATTTGAAATTTTCAACCTCTTCGAAGGATAAATATCCAATTTTTATGTTTAAATTTCGTACAATATTCTGGTCACGAGGCGTAATCATATACCGGTACTTCGTCTTTTCGGGATTTACTTCCAAACCTATCGTTTTACTTGCTTCAAGTAAAATTCCCGTATTTTCCCTAATCGTTTCTGGATTTTCTCCTAACATATTCACGTCATCTGCATAGACAATAAGCTGATATAACCCGTTCAATTCTAAATCCTCTGTGTTATCCTGAACTTTCATAATGGCATATTCTAGAGCGAAGTTAAAAAGTAAAGGCGATAGTGCATCTCCTTGCTTCAACCCGCATTGAATTGGAAAAGTATTAGACAGAACCTGGCCTATACGGACTCTGCTGTAAGTTTCACTGAGACACATTTTCATTAATCGAACTAGTTTCTTGGGAATACCAAATTCAATAAGAATATTATATAAAACTTCTCTCTTAACCGAGTCATACGCCTTTTTGAAATCTACGAATAACTGATGTATTGTATACTTATATTCCCATTTTTTCTCCAATATCTGTCTAATACAAAAAATCTGAACAATAGTCGATCTATTACGCCTAAAACCACACTGATGATCCCCAATAATTTCATCTACGTACGGAGTTAATCTTCTCAATAGAATATTGGACAAAGTGTTGTATGACGTCAACAAAAGTGATATTCCTCGAAAAATACTACAGTTAGTCTTGTCCCCCTTCTTAAAAATAGGTACAAATGCTGAATTAACACTTTTTGTTGTCCTCTTTAACAACTAAATTTACTTCCTGGATGAAGGGATTATAAGTATTAACACGATAAAATACGCTACTATCTTGCAGTTGTCCTACATTAATTTTCCAGGTATTTTCATCCCATTATACATTATAATTTCTAAAATAATGTTGAATAATATTTAAATGCATGCTTGAAAATATAGTCACTACAGTGCAATAGTCTTTAGAATTGTGCACAACAAGTGAACTTGTGAGGTACTATTATCGCGATATTAAATTTAATTATATATTTAATTTAGTTACGTCTTCTCTTAGCAAATCATATACGTGTTATAAAAATAGTTTTATACCTTCAGATCTGAAATCATTTAAAAGCAGAAAATTTACTGCAGTATAATAGGAAATAAACAGGATTTAGCTGCTTGTTGACAGTCATAACTCGAGGCAGTTAACTTTAAGACAATTGAGAATGCTGTAAGATGAAATGAAAGAGGACCAGGACGTATAGGTCTAACTGAAATACTATTAGTCTACGTATATTTTCTTCCGTTTCTTGAAGTATTGAATTAAAAAAAAATTATATGTTGAGCAAATTATCATACGTCATGATAGGGCTATACACTGCTTCTCATTTCTTGATATCTGTTCTCCTAAGTTGGTTTATTAATATTCACATTGTTGTACTTAAACTTATACAAGGAATAGTTTTACAGTTTGTTGCACATTCCAATAGACTGGTTGAACGTGCAGAAAAACATATCACATTTCCATTTAATCTTTATTTGGTGTTTGAACTGTTTGTTTGTTGAATACTTGTAATTATTTGATACTTACTTTGCGGAGAAGTAAAAGGAAATTCTCCACTGCTATTATTGATAACTTCATTTTGCATCAAAATCCCCAGAAAGAAGGAGTACACTTGCAGCCTAGACTAGAGACATTGCAAGGACACACTCAGACATTTCATAATGATGAGAATATGATACACACCGAAATCGGTCCACGATCCTAAACATTACACAGAGAAGACAGTGCATTGTATTTTACCAGTCATATCAGTCTGAGAGCTGCAAGGTCTTACATCAAACTCCACATCGTATTTTTTATTTAACGAAATTACGTTATATAAAATGAGAACAAAGTCAAAATTAACCCCCTGACTAAGATAATATCTTCTGACATTTTCCTCACAAGTATAATTCTAATCGACGCCGGGGATCAAATCCGAGTCCTCAAATAATAATTATGAACGCGATGACAAGGATACCGAAGAGAGGCGTTTGATATTTACAATTATAGATAAAATAACGTAATCCTAAATAAATTAACATAAATTAAAATAGATTCAATGCACGCATTGATAATGTTGCGTAAACTACTTGTAGTAAAGGAGTGAAGTTCATAGCGGATTAATACATGAAATAATGAGTGAATTAAATCGGAAGGAAATTAATAAGTAATGAATGTATTTGAAATAATGACTGCGTATATGAGTTATTGAATGTGTAAATGAAATAATAAATGGGTACGTGACAGAATAAATGGGCACTTGAAATAATAACGAGTATATGAAATAATGAAAGAGTATTTGAAGCATTGAATAGTAACATAATACAAAGGAGTATACTTGAAATAATGAACGAATACTTGAAATAATGAGTGGGTACATGAAATAATGAAAGAGTATTTGAAATATTGAATGGTTACGTAATCTAAAGAAGTATACTTTAAATAAAGAACGAATACGAGTACATGAAATGAAAAATGGATCATGAAGTAATGAATGAGTGCTTGAATAATTTATGGATGTGAACTCATAAATAGGTAAACGCATGAATGAATGCATAGTATGAAGGTGTAACTATATTCATTAATATTGAATAGTCTCATTTAAAATAATTTAATCATTTCAGTATTCTCAAACTTAAATCTTAATTCCATTATTGTCACTTCTAGATGTCGGCTTTTACAAGAGCTCAGTCACCAATAATTGATTTACTAGAATAATATGAGACGGTTAGAAGCAAAGAGATGTGACATGTCTAAAAAAATATATTTAAGTGCAGCATATAACATTTCAGTGGTAAAGGGAATTTATGCTTTTCTTTTCTTGTTAGGAAGGAGGGAGGGAGGGAACATCCCACGCACTACGACCTGAGGTCTATTGTACACCCCCCTATACGGGATGAGTTGCGCACCGACCTAACCACTTGACCCCCTTAACGACCGGTCCCTACAGCCACCAGAGTCCATGTATCACTCTTGGTTCTGCAACCCCCCCAAGACTCCCTTAACGGTCCGAGGCGGAAATCCTCCCCCGAGAAGATCTGCCCCGGATTCCGTTGCAGAAGCTATCCATAATCACTTGAATACAACACACGGAGACTGGTCGAGAGGACCAGCAGCTTCGGAGGGCCGCCTGTAGAGCGATCTGAAAACCAGAAGAAGTAACGGGATGATGAATGAAAGGATGATAGAGAGCAAAGGAAATGGCCAAGATGAGTGGGGGTTTCAATTGACTGATAAAGTTACCTGATATTCATCCATAGGAGTGAGGGGAAAAAAAGCCTGAAAAACCTCACCCAGGCAACCCGTCCCGACCGGGAATCGAACCCGTGCCCGCTGGATTCGGAGTTAGACTCGCTAACCCCTCAGCCACAACGGTGGACTAGGAATGCTTAGTAACTTTTAATCACATTTTATCGAAAATAACGTAAGTGTGCTTATACTTCTTTGCGTCTGACCGCCTCATATAAAACAGCAATTGCTTTCGAATAAAAGCATGACACATGCTATTCATTCGTCTACCACAAGAGTGCAACAAATATTAGTAACATATTATTTGTCCAAATGTATAAGTTTTATATCATTTTGGGCTTTCGCTCAAAATATTATAGTATGCTATATGAAGGGCATCCAGCTTTCTTTATCTGAAGCGAAAGGAATTTATGGGCAGGAATTGTGGAAGGAATACAAAATTGCAACTCTGAAGACTTCTGATTGTTAAAATATCACAGTCTCAAACAAATTATCTTAAATGTTTCAGTGATAACACATATCTAGAACTGACAAGATCGAAATAAAATAAGTGTTTATTCTCGTAGATTCGCCTTGTCTTTGTGTCTGTTAACCACTCGACTGCGTTGAGATGATGTTTAATTTTCACCATTTAGATAACAGTGTCAATACTTTACACTCAACACATTGAGAATCGTCAGCAGACTTATTCGTCACACGCACTGTTATAAGTCTTTCAACCATGTCAATCTGAAAAAAAAAAACATCTTCTGTTCTTGTATATAGATTATAATATAATATAATCACAAATTTTACTTTGTACACTAAGTTAACAATGGTTATACATCTACATATAACAGGACTTGAAAATTTCACTTGTTATCTCCGTGCAATTAGTGTCATGTACTGTATAGTACTGTATACAGATGTGTCTAATATCTGCATGAACCTAATAATTTAAAATAAATGAATTGAGAAATTAAAAGTCGATGTAGTAAATTTGCTTAAAACGTAGTGTTTTAATTCATAATACCGTGAATTCAGACAATATACTAATTTGTATGTAAATGACTACATTATCAAAATTTTTGTAGGCCTAATATAATCCCAATATTATACAATAAGATAACATTTATCTACCTATGTGTATTTTTATTATAAAAAACGATTTGGAATCAATCAGTGTTACTGAATAACCTCACGTGATATTAGAGAGGGTCTAGTATTACTGAATAACATAGTAATGCATCACAAATGAAGGGTTCATAGCCATAGTGGGCCAAGCGTCATTTATTAAAAACGGAGAAAGCAAGGGTTAAAGTTAAGTGAATACCATAGTTTAATGAAGATTGACATATCATTTAGTTTGAATGTGTGTTCTTTATATTACTTGCTATATGTTTCCATTGAATTATGGTGATAACTTCATTTTACCCTTGTTTTCTACGATTTTAGTAAATGGCGCTTGGCCCACTATAATTCTGAACCCTTCAAATATTTTAATATATATGAATATGTATATTTGCAGGGTTACAGAGAGTTACACTGACACTTCCAGAGTTTTTCTGATAAATAATGAATATGGGTCTGATTCCAATTACTTATGCGTTAATTTACCTTTTTCCGAAGTACATCACTGTTAACGAAGATAGGAGTTCGACATCGCCTATATTATTTTGCAAAACTTAGCCAGACTAAATATTATCTGATTGGTCGACATATCTTTGAAAATCACGAGCCGTTCACATGCGTTCCGCGGAGTGAATGAAACTAGAAGTAGCGCTCTTCAATATACTGTATATTGTAAATGTAGTTTTTATTTGAGAGAGCAAATTCTAAAATTAGACAAAAGTATATCATTCATAAGGTAATGACTCTTATTTTTGTTCTATGACTTAAAAATAAAAGCATAATCAATTAATAAATGTCGAAAACTGCACATATTTTAATATAAAATTAGCTCTATTGGACAAATACATATTCTATAAAAACATAACAGTAAAATTAAAATTTCCATTTACAAATCAGGTTATAGTAAGTCAAATTCTTTTCAGATCCTACTTTATTTCATTACTCTTCATTGTACTTTCATCTCATGTTTTTCCGAAATCGAGTAATTGTACTTCATTTTAAAATTTATCATTGTTCTGTATTCTCTCCGCAAATCATATTGTATTTTATTTTTAAATTAACCTCTGCTTTGTATTCTCTATCCTAGTGGTCATCCGTAGATGTCGGTCAGATGTCCCAAATTGTGGAATTAGTAGTAAAGCATGCACATATAAATGAAAGATACAATATACTTCAGCCAAAAGCATTGCATTTTGTGCTATGTATGTTAAGAAAACAAGGATAAGATAGAAATTAAATAATTCGAAAATATGTTAATTTTGAAATCACACCAAAAATCAGGAATGAGCTGATTGCAATATTACATAATTACGTGAAGCGAATGCAGTAGAAATAATATTAGGAAGAACATTAAATATTAGGTTTTATCAGAAGATATTCATTCGTGCACTACGACTTCGAACAGTCATGTGTACAAGAGACAGTGGTAAAAATGTAAGATATGGCAGATTTGAAGTCTACCTCTTTTTTCAGGAGGGATAATAGGTTTGTGGTAATGATGATGATGATAATGATAATGATAATGATGATAATGATAATGGTAATGATAATGATAATGATAATGATAATGATGATGATGATGATGATGATGAAGGCGAAGGCGACGAATACGACAAACACTGCTAAATACATAAACGTATTTATTATACATACTGTACTGAAGAAAATGTTAGTGCCCAGAAGATGACTTACACTACTCATTATAGCTAAGCCTCGTTTTGCCCATTTCGCAAAACCCATTCCTTTATCGTGTTAGAAATAATATTACTATTTATAGTTTATATGCTTAAATAATTGTTACTTGAAAGATAACTTATGGTTAGAAAGATTAAAATATGCATCCAAATAAGTAGATAAACTTTCGTGTTCCGGATGCCATTCAAAACACACACTTTTAAAACAAAAATTTTGGACATTTGACAGGAAGAAAAAGAATAACATGCTTAAGATTTGCTGATGATATGGTACTGTTAGCAGAAGAGACGATACTAACAAGTAAGATATATGCTACTGGAACTGAGCAGTACAGGATGAAGATGAGTGTAAACAAGACGAAGACCATGGTTATCGAAAGAAAAATGAAGAAGGTAAATGTGCGAATTTTAAATGAGGCAGTAGAACAAGTGGACAACTTCAAATACATTGGGTGTAGTGTAAGTAGAAGAAACATGAGCTGCCAGTAAGACAAAACAGGGATAGCAAAGGCTAAGGAAGCTTTTAATATAAAACGGAGAATCTTTATGCAATTCCGGAAAAAGAACTAAGGAAGAGATTATTGAAGTTCTGTGTGTGGAGTGTGAAACTAGGGGTAGAAAGATGGAAGTGAAGAGAAACGACTGGAAGCATTTGAAATGTGGATATGGAGAAAAATGGAGCGTGTGAAATAGGTAGACAAAATGAGAAATTAAGTTGTGCTAGAAAGAGTGGTTGAGAAAAGAATAATGTTGAAACTACCGGTAAACAGGAAGAGAAAAAGAAATTGGCTGGGTCGCTGCTTAAGAAGATACAAAATAGGTAACATTAAGATATATGAATCGTATGCGGAGACTAAGAGGATGGCTGAAAAGAGGGAAGATTGGAAAACGCTATGTTTGCAGTGAAAGGCCTTGAACATAAAACTATGAATGAATGTAATCATTTCTAACATATCATTTGTATTTACGAAATTGGACATTTTTTAAAACAATTTATTGATCGATCAGCGCATTTAGCGCTATACAGATCATTTCTAAAAATATAAATACAATATATGACACTGAATTGAGGGCAGCCTAGATTGGGCATTTAAAATTTGTGTAACTTAAGTGTTACAGAACATTACATAATGTATATAAAATAGTAATAATAGAAGGAATATCGCACAATGTGCATGTTTCTTTTGTTCAGTTTTTGTAGAAGTTTGTTAGTGAGTTGTTCCTTTTTTGCACCAAAATAGGTGGTATGTATCGGTTACAGTTCGGGGCACATAGTTTGTATAAAAAAATGGGTTTACAAAAGGGGACTCTGATTCTTCAATAATGAAGGACTTTACCTTTATTCTCAGGTAGCTTAAGTGATGTGGCCTTAGGGTTTGGAACTTAGAAAATTTGAAAGGAAAATTGTATGCTTCTGTATAGAAGGTAAAACAAAAATGCTGAGACAAACTTTGAGAACGAGTTCTCCACAACAAGAAAAACGTGTGTTCGGAAATTCCTAGTTTATGAGTTGCCGTATGATTGAAAGATGCCACTCATTACGTTTCGAGGCACAATCCAACAACTTAAGTTTGTAAGTTTAATAAATGAGGAGCATAGTATCAAAGTTAAACAACTTCATTTTTTGCGATTTCGAGATATCGATTGTTTTTCATAGAATTTTGTGTGCTGAATGAGATTCTGGAACTATTTAGGTTCAAAAACAGACAGAACAGAGCGAAAATAGCACTTAATTGTGCGCTTTAGAATCAAAATGTAGACAACTCCACTATGGCTTGGTTTCAAATTAGGACAATTCCTTCAGTAACCAATGAGAAAACCACATTCGTACCACCTTTTCTCATCATGCATCGCGAATCTAAAATGGCTGATTGTTTATATAATCGGTTTGGGGGTGAATAGATACTGTTTTACGTAAATTTGCTTTGAAACTGAGTTAGAAGAGACTTAGATTCAAAAGTAGACAATTTTGCTTTAAATATGGCTTCGTTTGGTTTAAAAAACAGACAACTCCACTTTAAATATGGCTTCATTTGGTTTAAAAACAGACAACTCCATGACTTAGTTTCAGAAATGGACAACATTACTTTTTGAGCTTAAATTTCTATCTGAATTTTAGTTTTAATCACATTTAGAGACAAAGAATATTTCTATCACCCATGAGAATGTTTAAAAAAAATTAAGTATAACGGTGACATTGATTTCCAGGGATCTAGTTTTTCGCCTATCCTGTTTAAAAAAAAAAAAAAAAAAATAGTGGAGTTGTCCAACTACTTTGATACCAAGCTCCTCAAATATATCTTTTGCAGACAATGGGATGTTACCGATACACGTCCGATATAGTTATGGAATGGTATCACTAACTTTCACAACAAACATATGTAGACCGGCGAAAATCCTGTCGGTACAATTCAGGTTAGACACCATCAGCAGTTCATTATCAATATATGGGCTGGTAATGGGGTGATTGTCTGGTAGGTCCATATGTTTACCAGTATTTTTTTTATTTTAGTAGGTTATTTTACGACGCTTTATCAACATCTTAGATTATTTAGCGTCTGAATGAGAAATGAAGGTGATAATGCCGGTGAAATGAGTCTGGGGTCCAGGACCGAAAGTTGCCCAGCATTTGCTCATATCGGGTTGAGGGAAAACCCCGCAAAAAAAACCTCAACCAGGTAACTTGGCCCGAACGGGAATCGAACCCGGGCCACCTGGTTTCGCGGCCAGACACGCTAAAATTACTCCACAGGTGTGGACTTACCAGTACATCTTAAGGCAATATCTACAGGCAGCTTATTGTAAACACCCTTCCGGAACAACTTCTATATGATATGCCCCTGGCAACAACAGCAACCATGTGATTTATGCATGATAGGGCTTCAGCATTTTTCAAGCTCATAGTTGGAGATGCACTCGCTAATATCTACCTTGACGGATGGATAGATAGAGGAGGACCAGTTCCGTGGCCTACATGTTCGCCCGAACTCAGTCCTTTAGATTTTTATCCCTGGGAGCATCTGAAAACAATAGGTTATGCAAAAAACATACCAAATGAAGAGATATTTCAGTAATATACATATTGTAGGAGCCTGCGAAACCATTCGACGCCGGCCGTCCTGAAATCTTTGAAAGCATTCGACATTCCATGGGCTGATATGTTCATGCATGCGTTGAAGCAGGCGGAAAACATTTTAAAAATTTACTGTCAGTTGAGAGTTTGAAATATTATTAATGTGTCATTGTAAAGTTATTCCATCACACAGTGTGCAATTTAGCTCGACAAAAATCAATTTTCGACTTTGTGATATCGGCACAAATGAGTATTAATTTGTGAGTTTGAATGTACAAGGAATTTTATCGTGCATCCCTTTTACAACTGTGTCAGCTATTTGTTACTTGTAGGTTAGTATAAGCATTGCCTTATCACTCCGATCCTGCGCTGTGAGTTCAGTCTTCGTGAAAGCCCTCTTTGTAAAAACGTTTAAGTGGCGTAAAGATTAATTTTTTGATCCTACAGAATATATCTGTTATGGTAACAATGGTTATTAGAGGAGAAAAATTAGCTCCGGCGCCGGATATCGAACCCGGGTCCTTGGTTCTTCGTACCAAGAGCTCTAACCGCTGAGCTACGCCGAAGTTCAATCCATAGCACCGGATCGAATCCCTCTCCTCCAGTGCTTTTTCCTTTGAGGCCTGACTCGAAGTTCGACATAATATATTGACATATATTAAGTCAACTGCCATTATACAAGGAGAGCTGTCAACTAAGTGACTTGGTGGCCGGGATTCCACAGTAATATGCACTGTTGGGCGAAGAATCTACGTAAAGATTAATTAATTTTTTGATCCCGGAGGGCCGTTGGCAAATTTCGAACCGAATCGAAGTAGCAGACATGTAAATTTAATTTTCGTCGTTCCAGTAGTAATAGATGTAAAATACGGAGATATTACTTTCAAAGTGACCCTCGTATCACGTGAGCATTAATTTATTAGTATTAAGGAAAAAACAGAGACGAGTTATTATTCTAAACTTTTACTGTTTTATGAGGCCACAAAATAGATTCACTTATTACTAATTATTTTGACACCAATTTTAACAACAGAAATCCTGAATTTAATAGAACCATACTTGTTCCCCTAAAAAAGAAATACCAGCGTTGTAGAATGATAGTGTGAAATTGTATTGATAAGATTCTATGCTACTTGATCTAGCTCTGGTAGTTAATTACATATTTTTAGAACCTTTTTACTTGGCATTAGACATAAAAAGGATAAACTGAGCAAAGTTTCCAAGTCCTCCTGCTGCCAACGAGCAAATTGTTGGAGCAGAATTAAAGCTAACACCTCAACTTCATTATCATTGTTTATCGATTATGTTACAGGAAACTTTATCCTGATTGTAATGGACAACTTTTCTTTGAAATTAATGCAGTAGTGTTCTTGTTTCTAGAAAACAGTTGTAATAGAACGTGCAGTGGAAAGTAAATTTACTTTTGAATTTCGAATTTTTATAATATTAATTATTCTTTGTCATTACTGACTTTTGTGGACTAAACCTTCCTTTTCATCAGTGAACGTGGTAGTCAAAAAATTCTTGAAACAGCAGTTGTGTGGCACCGTTATGCATTGCATACCAGAATATATTGCGTTTTACAAGTAGTGGTCTACTCTGCGGTTGTGTGAACAACGTTAGATTACGTGAAATTTGCTACAGACGTAATAGCTAAGTACATCATGTCAGTATATGAACAACTTGCAAATGTAAAACTTAGACAAAACCTTAGGCGAAGCGTTAAAAATTCTCAAACAAATATCTGACAAAGAAGCCTGGATTGATGTGCAGTCGTTTCTTTCTACATAGTGATTCTTTCTTATTTCCTCATGACTCCCTGTGAACGACAAGCTTCGTGAAATAGTTGCAACGAAAATAGTCTTATTGATTTCGGAAAAAAGAAACATTAAGTTTTTTGAACACTATTTGCAGCGACTATATCAACTTTGGCAGAAGTTCATATTTGGGAAAGTAAGTTTGAAAATGGATATGCTGACAAATACATAATCGGAGTTCACAATAATTGTAGTCCATAAAATTATTGGACCTATTACGCAAATATGAATGTTTTTTGAACTTTTCAAAATTAAATTTAAAATTACCATCAATATATTTGTACATATCTTAACTTCGAGCGTTATATCTTTCATACTAAAGTCTAATACATTACAACGCTTCCCATTTGAGATTCTTAAAATATTAAACTTCCTATTTTTAAAGCTAAACCGATAAGTTCATTCAAGGAAGTTTCTCTTGTAAAATTCAACTTCACGATGCAAGTTACTTTAAGAAATGCTTCACCCTGGTATTGAAGTGGAATGCTAGATATAACGTCACACTGCATTTTTATCCCAAAGTTGGCTGTTCTCTTTTGTCCACACTGCACTTGTATATTACAATGCTGGGTACTGCGGTCTCGATGCCCGTTACCTGCCGCTGCCGCTTTCACCCAATTTCTGACTAACAATTGCCAAAGGACCCACGGTTCCTGGCGTGAAACTTCCTGGAGGTCTGCGCCCACCACTATAATACCCTCTGTCATTTCCATGGTGATATCCACCCCTCTGCATCTGGGCAGTCTCGTACAGCTGCTTTTGCATTACAGCGAGCGACACTTTGTTGGCTTGCAGGAAGTCCTTCATAGAAATCATCTCTCCAGACAGACGCCTGCCGCCGGCGCCGTCTCCCTCCGAGTCGTAGCCCATGGAGTCCGAGTCGCCGTCCTTGTTGGGTGACTTGGCGTTTCCGTCTGAAACGACGCCGCAAACCGGCGCTCGACGACCGAAGGTTGCAGCCAGGTGAGGCTTACGATGGCGTCGGAGGTTCCCAGGCATGCCGGCGCTTGAGCGTCTCCGACGTCGACGTCTGCTCTGCTGGATCCGCATCGAGTGTCGTCTCCACATGCGACCAGCGGCGCCGGTGGCGTCCTCGAAGCAGCGACAGTCAAGGCGCACGATGAGCCAGTTGAGTGCTTGTTTGATGACTATGGAGGTGACGTTGAAGAGCGAGTAGATACAGCAGCAGCCCAGGACTATGAACACGAAGTTGCCGAAGCGGTACCAGTGCACGTGCGGGTAGGACGGCTCCTGCAACAGTAACGTGACTTTATCAATAAACATTGCAATGTTAGTCGTTCACATTTAGTCTGCGTCTTGAGAGTAAAATAATTATTTCGTGAAAATTCTCATTTTCAGGGAGAAAATTCTACAATCTGTAAGAATACTTGTGATCTCTGAGCATTACATGCGTACTGAAATATACTAAAGACGCTATTCCAGAGCTCGATGATGTAAGTATAGTCTGACCATCGGATCTGTGCCCCCGTAAGATATGCGAACTGAACTCTAATTCCTTCTCAGCCTCGGTAATTCATTTCCCTCCCTGCATTCCTATCTCTCTCTTTTATATCTCTCTCCCTTTGTTCCCCACTATTCACAATTTTGGCCTTCTTGCGGGACAGTTTACAATATTTGCACTTGCAGTCCAGTGTTGTCAACTCAACATGAATACTGTGGCACGGAGTGGCGAAAGAAATATTATTAAGCAAGTACGTAATAGCATTTTGCGATGAAGAGAAACAAACATGTCAATATCTGTTTCCTGTAAATCAGGCAACGAAAAGAGCAACTGACATCACAGGTGAGGCTTATTTTATTTCAATTGATTATATATTAAATAACTTACTTAACTAATACTAATAATACAACATTTTATGTAATTTATATAGACAGGTCAGAACTCCTAATAAAGAAAATCAGGAGAGAGGGAATCTGTGCAGGAGATGAAAAGCTAGAATCACCAGAGAAGAACAGACCAAGGGAACTTTTGATTATTGTAGATGATATGAACCGATGTATTTTAAGAAGAAAGATACAAGAATTTTATACCGTTCAGAAAGAAGTTTCAACATTGAAGAAATTACTGATGTTTGCGAGAGAGTAATAATTTCCAAGGTTGGAGAGAAAAACTACGGAAAGTGATTCGAGATATGGATTTAGGTTTAAAAAATGTAGAAATACAAGATGTATTTTGATTGAAAGAAATAATATTGTAGCATGGAGGACCAGTTATTTATGACACCGTTTGACGGAAGTTTGGCAACATCCCTATTCGGCAAGGTTCGTGCATAGACTTACTAAATAACCGCTAGACCGCTCACTGGCGCTAGTGTTATGTTCCCAAATTGAACAGTCAACGAGCGGCCATTTGTTTGATAGAGCTGAATAAGCATGGTTCTTTCGTGTGCTGCTTTTTATTGCAGTAATGCACACGGATGTAACGATAAAGAAGGAAGGAATGTTATATTTCACTGGTTAGTTAATCCTTAATTTCTACGACGATTTTTTCCTCCATATTATGTTACGGAACACAAACTATTGTACTTGCCACTCTTTACACTTCAAGTTTCCTCTGAGTAAAGATTCCCTTAACCGAAAGTGGATAGGTGCAATCCGCAGAGAGAATTTCTACCCTACATTGAATCATTCAGTGTGTTCAACTCATTTCGAAGATAGTGATTACCTTTCAAACTACGTTATTATACACTGTTATTGTCCTTCTCTCACTCTATCATTCATTTTCTTAAAACAGCTAATGTTTCAGTGCATACATGACTAATAAAATTATTCACCGAACTTAAACATACAGAAACTGCATAAATTATAAAGATACATTTTTTTATATAAATAATAATAAAATAATCCGTGGCGCTACAGCCCAGATAGGCCTAGACCGACCAGCCGGCTGCTGGCCTCACGCCCACATGCCGAAGCAGAATGGAGGTATCGTGTGGTTAGCACGATGATCCCTCCAGCCGTTATAGCTGGTATTCGCAACCGGATTTCGCTACCTATCGTAGCTCCCCAAGTACATCACGATGCTGGGTGGGCACCGGTCCCATACACTGGCCGAAATTTCATGAGAAAATTTCTTCCCCCATGAGGAATCGAACCAGCGCGAATTCCGTAACGAAGGTCCTAGGAACTGTTTAAAATAACTTCAATAAAAGTAATTAACTGTCACGTGTTTCCACCCTTTTTGAAAGTAATTCTTGTCTTAGTTACGGATTAATGAAACAATTTCTTATGCTAATGCTGCTGCTACTGGTATTATTACTACTACTATTCCTGCTACTGCTGCTACTACTTTTTTGACTTCATGCAGCAGTTTAACCTACAGATTGAATTAAGAAGTTGACATATTAATTCTTTTATTAACCGTGGTTATGAATGTTCACATTCAGAGTTCCTATGAAAATTATGCAAGTCTGAACACAGTACCTATGTCTGACAGCCAGGGTTGTCGGGTATCCCAATTTAGGCGGGATACTCCCAATTTCCTTGTCGAGTCCCGATTAAAGGGAGTCGGGATTGACAAAAATCCCGATTTTAAAGATATTAGCCTTGAACATATTTAAGCAAATTAGTCTGTATTTCCCATTATCCGATATTTTATTTATATATTGACTCAAATGGTATCATTGTAAACATAGGCCTAGAGATAATCCGCGGATATTTAGGAAGTCTATGAGGTATCCCAGCTGATTGCCGTAAGGCAACTAAACTCGCAAAATAATACTTCTTCTAGTTCTACTGCATTGTTGATTATTCCGTTCCGGTCCC
Source organism: Periplaneta americana (assembly GCF_040183065.1). NCBI lineage: Eukaryota > Metazoa > Arthropoda > Insecta > Blattodea > Blattidae > Periplaneta > Periplaneta americana. Next base: position 83,929,485 of record NC_091123.1, on the reverse strand, counting down.
TAGTCGCTGTTCTCGCAATTAGTAAACATTGTGTATTTCAAGTGCGTTGATTGGCAAGAAAGATAGCGTTTTGATTCGTACTTTACACTAATAACAGAGACATACAATTGCTGCGTTTTGTAGTTTGGTGAACTATGTTTAAACATGGATTCATCGTCAGATAGTGAAACTGTTGCAGTATCGGTTCCAAAATTAATTTATTAGCAAATTGTTAAAACATAGGCTATTCGCGGTCAGTAAAAGAAAAAATTATTGTAGTGTTCACTGCACTGTGTGTCCTTCGTATTTTAGTGTTTCTCACGGAGGTGAATAGGCCTATTATATTAAAAAGCACGTGAACACTATGCAGAAAACTGCTATAAATCTTATGATAGGCTAAATTGTTGACAAGTCTAATGTCTTAGGTTAGCTTCTGATAACCCGACTTACCTCGCAGAAAACCTAGCAACTCTGCTGACAGTAGAGACACGGTATTAAAGGTATCGCAAAGGAAGTATTGTTCCTTTAAACAAAAACATTTAGCTTTCGGATACGCAATACAACACGTATTCAAATAGCGGTTTCGAAATCCCGCGCGTTTTCTACCTAACAAATAGCGGCTTTCCGCTGCTTCAATTTGGGAACATATTTCTCACCTCTCCGCTACGGCGTGGTAGGGGCTCGGGTTCGTGGCCTGCTGTTTAACGTGGTGGGAGGAAAGCGGGTGGAATGGAGTGAGTACAGACGTTAACTTTTCCAAGAACGACGACAGCGCTGAAGGGGCACAGAACCAATGGTCCGACAATAGTTAACGTACTTATTCCAGGTTTCGATGATGTTTATTTCAAACCCGGCCAAAGATAATGGAATTCTGAAAGCAAATATTAACTCTGAGAACCTGTACGAGGTTCCGAAACGTTAGGATTGGCAAGTTCCAGCACGAAGTAAATACCTAAAAGTCTGCTCCAGAGTACTAATTCATGGCTGTTTCCAAAACCTATCGCACTTCTTTCCGCCATGTTTGCAGAGAAAAAGTCGATCCAATACACTCTTACTACCTTACCTCATCGGTAACCTAATTCAACCAAGACTTGGAGGAGCAGGTATATAGAGTTACGAATCAATGCATGGCTTCACTCGTGTGTCTCTTTTAAATCAGAATCATCGAAACAGAAAGCGTGGGCTTAGTATAAAGGCAAATTGTGTTAATTCTGATAATAAATGTCTGGTATGATATTTCGGCGTGTTCCTTCGATTATGAAATGGCACATAAATACTTTCTTGCCTTGCGCTATAGTTTATAACGCTTTTGTGTAGCAGAATACGCAAATTTTGAATGTAAACGAAAAATAAGATCGACCAATTTGCAATAATTGTGGTGCTTAGGTTCAATGCCAATCTCATTTCACACTAATAACACATACTCCTTATTGATTTCACAGAGAAAATCATTAGCCATCTCAGATAATACTTCTACGACATAAGATGTTGCAGTTTATGACTTAATATATACGAGGGCTGTTTTTTTCAACCTCCAATTGAGTGGTAGGAGGAGAGGATGTTCGGAAGATGACTGCGCATCTCCCCCACTATAACCTCTGCTACTTCCAACGTCATTACGCCATTTTGAGCAGACATGTAAACATGGTTGCTACGATTGATTGATTCTCCCGCCAAGTGCGAGTTGCGTTGTGTAATTCGGTGTCTTCAAGCAGAAGGGAATTGTGAAGCTGAAATTCATCTAAGAATGAGCCGAGTATATGCTGATGAGTGATGATGTTGTGCGTGAGTGGTGTAGGAAATTTAAAGGAGGCTCATGATGAAAGAGGACAAGGACGTACGTCTGTCACAACAGAAGACATTGTTCAACGAGTTGACCAAGTGGTTCGAGGAAAACGGAGGTTTGCCATAAGTGAGTTGTGTGTGGAATTTCCTGAAGTTTCAAGATCATCTGTTTACACGATCGTAACAGAACACCTACGCTACAAAAAACTGTGCGCTCGATGGATTCCAAAGATGTTGTCTGATGATCACAATGGTCGCCGAATGGCATCAACGCTGTCGTACCTCAGCCGTTATGAGGCTGAAGGTGAAGATTTTTTTAAATCAATTGTGACTGGAGATGAGACCTGGATTCAATGTGTCACCCCGAAATAAAACAACAGTCACAACAATTGATGCACTCAATCTCGCCAAAGAAACCGACAAAGTTCAAACAAACCTTCAACAACAGGAAAGTTATGGCTACCGTGTTTTGTGACCAAAATGGTGTGTTGCTTGAACCGGGATCTGCGATCAATGTAGCTGTTTATTGTCTGACTTTACGACTGCGGAGAGCCATTCAAAACAAAAGAAGAGGCTTGCTGACTTTTGGAGTTCTTCTGATTCATGACAACGCCCTCCTTCACAACGCTGCTGTAACCCAACAGCTTCTTCAGAAATTTCGATGGGAAGTGTTTGTACTCCCGACGTATGCCTCGACTTGGTGCCTGAACTGAAAAAGTGGATAAGAGACCAGAGGTTCCAGACTAATGAGGAGCTTCAAAACAACGTTAATGCCCAACTCAACTCACTGGCGGCAACATTCTATGCAGAAAGGATTGGAAAGCTCGTCCACAGATATGACAAATGTCTCAATCTTCACGGTGATTATGTCGGAAAGGAAACATGTTTGTACAGTACATAACCTTTGGGAATAAATTCATTTTGTTATTTACACCTGCTTTTTATGGACAATCGGAGTTTGAAAAAAAAAAACAGCCCTCGTAATATTACAATAATCATCTTCAACAATTATCAATCCAGTGCAGAATGAAGGTATCCCCAAGTCTCTTCCAATTATTCTTATCTAAATCATTACTTTTCCAATTACAATAATAGAGGAATATATTTGCATCAATAAGTAAATAATTAGTAAATACATTTATATAAATAAGTATTATTTGCCGTGTACGAGAGTTCATTGATAACAATAATAACAGAATGGTAATATTATGTACTCCAGTAGAGTAATTGAAGTTAGCATTTATGCTACTTCTTGCTCTATTTCCAAAATGACTAATGCTAGGTTATTTATTCTAAGCTATTTATGTAGATCTGTTTAAGTACTAGAATTACTTTCATTCAAGTTTATAATTGAAGACATAATTATATAGATAATTGCTATCTATTACAAGTATTAATCTCTCTAGGACATGATTTTGAGAAAGTACTTTCTGCACAGCTTGTTTTCATGTTCTTATGAATGTAAGAAAATTAAGAAGAAAAACATTAGAACCGACTCGGAGTAAATATTAATTTTTTTCCAATAATGAGACCTAGGCTGGCGATTTCCGACTCTGAGACTATAAGGTGACTGTTACATTTACTATTGAAAACGAAGGGAAGAGAACATAAACAATAACTATATTACAGTTTAACAGTACTGTGCCGAAACAGACCAATCAGAGTAGAGTAAACAATGTCAGGCAGCGCGACTACGTGGACTATGAGTCAATAAGAATCTCACTTCATTCTATAATCACTTAACCAGTCTCGTTGTACGTCTTGTCAGAACAACATTTCGGCTGTATCTAACCTAAAGCAATGTTTTTGGGAGGAAACCGCCAACCCTAGTAAAGACAATGACCCACCAGATTTCTACTTTTCTGGATGAATTTATTAGTAGATATTATAAATAAACATCACCCTTTAACTATCGAACAATTTAAAATATATCTTTATACACAAACAGATACAGCACGGTATATCATTAACTAGTTTCTTGCTATCTGCAATACTGAATATGTTTATGTCCGTAAAATTCTCAAAACTTCATGTTAGTCCTACTAAAATTTATATTACTTTAACGAGACAGGAGAATGCTGGATTTGCAGCGAAAGACTTACCTTTGGGCAGGACGCTATGAATGAATGAATGAATGAATGAATGAATGAATGAATGAATGAATGAATGAATGAGAAAGTATTATTTTAAAATCTCGACGTAGACGAGAAATGGTCAATAAATTTTTTCTGAAGCCTTTTTTTGTGAACAGAGTTCTTTTATGTGCCGTAAATGTACCACTCGGCCTACTCGGGCCCCAACATTTACCCGCTTCTGAAGAAAGCCATGCTAAGATTTTATTGCCTTTAAAGTGAATCATCGTCGGCAGAGATTGAACCAGACAGTACCTGTAATCAGCATCCTATCAATTCATAAACACTGAAGACTACTGCACATGCGTTGTACTCACCTGTGTGGAGACGTAGTCCCCGAAGCCAATGGTAGCGAAAGAGACGAAGCAGAAATAGATGGACTCGAAGAAACTCCAGTCCTCGAACGGACTGTACACAGCCGCGGCGCAGGATGCGAGCACCATGGAGGCGAGAGTGAGGTACAGCATGACCCAGTACACGCTGGGCTTCCAGTTGTCGAGGCTGGAGTCGTCCTCGTCCAAGTCGTCGGGCAGAGAGGCGCGGGAAATGCGGGAAGCGCGACGTGCAGACAGAGCCGCGCTCCCCATGCGCTTCTTGATCCGTCGCAGATGGAAGGTGCGCAGAATGAAAGCCAGGAAAGTTATGATGCGCTCCAGGAACAGGTTGAAGAAAAGGATCCCTCCGGAGCAGCCCAGGAAGCCGTAGAGTATCACCACAGCCTTGCCAGCCGTCGTTTGTGGTGTTGTATTCCCATATCCTTAAGAGGAAGGAAAGAACAATCGATTAAATTGAGTACGTGGAAAGGAATCAGGAGATTGTGCATGAGAATCTACGTTGCCCTGTCGGGAGAGCGCAGAAACTACGAATTGGATGGGCTCTGGTTCAAGCCAAATGATTTCTTATTTCACCATTACTTCTATGACAGTCCTGGAATTTATCAGTCTCTTGCAAAATTGTGTACACCGTCTCTCCTAGAGATCTAAGGCGCTTGGGGCGTGCTGACCAGATTGCCGTCCTATTTTGTGTCCATCATTCTAGACTCTGAATGACCTCTGTAGTTGAACGCGTCGTTAAATAAAGTAGCTTACTACTAATTACTATTGTCCCCGCTATATATCACACACACACGCACACGCACACGCACGTGCACGCGCACGCGCACACGCACACACACACACACACACACAGGTAACTGAAAAAACCGCACAACAGGAGAGGTGAGGTGAGTACGTGTTAGAGGAAAATAATGCACCCTTTGTACTAGTTGTATAAAATACGTCTACTGTCTTAGGTCGGAACAATATCTGGCAGGAATACGAAATTGACCAAGGTTATTAACAGTAAAGTGAGGAAGATCGTAAGAGCTAAGGTTCCCTACAGTCATGAAAACACGACAAACAAATACCTCACTATAAAAAAAGTAATGTTGATGATACGGTTTAACATTTCTCCAGCCATGTAGGTGATGAGAGTGTTGGTCAGTTTACTTTGTATGCAGCAGACTGATTTAAAAGCTTAATTCCGTAATGTTAAGTACCTCATAATTAATGATGAAACCTCTCCTTCCATGAACACAAGGTTGCCTACACTTCAACCATACAGTGTGGGTGTTTCTGAACTCTGCATAGCGGTCAGATGTAAATAAGAGCAGGTGTCAGACATACAGACAGATTATACTTCGGTGGAACATAAACGTTGCACACTATCTGTTCGGAACATTTGGAGTGAAATATAATCAACGTAAGTTGTTATTCTTGGTAGTCCTCTGCTGAGTGTACAATTCAACTGAAGCCTACATATATTAGAATGACAATATATAAAGTAATGACAATAACACTGCACTACAGTTTAGAAATAGACTCGCTCACTTACTACAGCACTGGATACGTATCACCACAGTTCAACAATGTTGCTGTATCCAGACGGTACAGAAAACAATTCTAACCCTCTTCCTTCTGACATCATGTACAGCTGTCAAAAAAAAAAGTGGCCGCACTCGTGAACAACGAATATTTTCAAAGTCCACTTCAGGTCACGGCGATGTTACACGATGCATGTGCTTCTACAAGCACTTCCCGAACTATGAAAGTGTTCCATGTCTGCGCCTCGTAGGCCAGCGGTAGAGAGCTTGTTTAATGATTCAAAGGTTGTGGGTTCGGGCCTTCTTCAAGTTTCCATTTCATTTTTTAATCGTTCTTTAGCGATGTAAATGCTATTCAAATTATCATTTATATCCAGTTATCGTTCTTTATGGATATCACGTTATTTATATTTTGTTATCGTTCTTTAGAGATATGAATAAAATTCAAGTCATCATTTGTATTCTGTTATCGTTTTATAACGATATGAATAACAATTATTAGTATTGTATCTCCAATGGTGGTTAGCTCTATTTTACATATGTATGTTAGGGCTATAGTTTCATACACAAAAAAGATAAGCATAAAGAGAAATAGAAAAGAAAATTAAATAGCTTACGCGATGTAAACAAAACAAACAAACCGTAAATTAGGCATTGCGATTGCAAAATAAATATCAGGTATCAATTTGGAACATACAAAAACATTAACAACACACATACGTAACACTTCTATAACACAAATACGCAGCTTTCCGTACCATACATCATGAATTAATACACAATAGTCACACAGACACAATCAAACTATAATTACGACATTGCGACGACATCAAGCATCACATAACTGACTCACATACATAACAAATCAAGCATCCGTTACAACACATACACTTCAACATAGTAACCACACTTTTAAAAGTTACAAATTTGGCTCCAAGAAGAATAAATAGGACACTGTTACTAATTACTATTCTTCTACAATTTCTTAAATACATCTGTAATAAATCTGTGAAATTCCGATATGAATAATATTCACGTTTTTTATATTGTTATAGTTCTTTAGCGATATAGATATTATTCAAGTTATTATTTATATTGTTTTCCTTCATTAGCATTATAAAATAATATTCAAGTTATTTATATTGTTATTGTTCTTTCGCAATATAAATAATCTGTATTTTATGTAAGTAATTATTATAACACAAATAACCATCCTTCTTTGTAAAATAGGTTATTTTATTTAGATAATTAAATAAGTATTATATAATATCTTATATTAATTAAACAAACCGATATTTATCATTTATATTCTGTTATCGTTCTTTAGTGATACTGTATAAATAATATTCTAGTTATTTATATTGTAATCGTTCTTTAGCGATATAAATAACATAAATTTAATATTAGGTTTAGAAAAATCCAGTTGCATAATACTGGTATTAGTTTTTCTTTTTGTATTATTACATTATACTATCTTGAACCACAATAAAATGAAAAGGAGTAACGAGGAATTGAATCTGAGACGTTGACATCTAAATTTCGACGTTCGTCCGCTGAGCTACGAGGGCAAAAGTGTGGAAACATTTTCGGAAAAATTGGCCCAATCACACTCTAAGATTTTCTGATGATTCGTAGAAGCTAGTCCAGGATGCGGGGGGCAAAGGCTAATTGAGATTTCCCGGTCTCTGATCGGGTCAAACATCCTGATAGAATTAATATTTAACCCTTGCCGTGACTTTCGGTGAAGTTCGGAGGGCCCAATTAGTCAAATCCACTCTCCTCATCTCCACAATTGGGTCCCCTGGAATTTAATAAGATGCGAAAGAGATAGTGGTGTGCGGAAAGCAACGGGATGTTACCGCATTTAGGCCTATCCTTCCCAAGAAAAACTGCAAACATGAACAAAGGAAGCTTTTAATAGAAGAAGAAGGATATTCTGCGGACCTCTGGAAAAAGAACTAAGGAAGAGACTAGTGAAGTGCTTTGTGTGGAGTGTGGCATTGTATGGGGAAGGAACATGGACATTACGACGAAATGAAGAGAAACGAATTGAAGCATTTGAAATGTGGATGTGGTGAAGAACGGTGCGTGTGAAGTGGACAGACAGAATAAGAAATAAAATTGTGTTTGAAAAAGTGAGTGAAAAAAGAATGATACTGGAACTGATTAGAGAGAGAAAAAGGAATTTGTTGGGTCTCTGGTTGAAAAGAATAGACGACATTAGGATATGTGGATCATATGCGGAGACTAAGAGGAAGGCAGAAAATAGGAAAGATTGGAGATTGCTGGGTTTGCAATGAAAGACCTGCCCATGGACAGAACACTTATGTATGTGGGTATGTTCAGAATGCCTGGAATATCGTGTCTAAGAACAGTCGCTATTTGCAAAGACTAGTCGATTCCATGCCCACTCGACTGCAAGATGATCGAGATAAGAGGAAGATAGACTAAATATTGAATTGTGGCTTTTTGTTTTGTTTTTTGAACGCTTAATTGTTTGAATGTTTTAAGGCCGACGCCAGTAAATTTGTTTTGTTTAAGCCACGAAAGATATTTTTATTGAGAATAAAATATTTTTTCTTTCCATTTGCAGCCACAATATCATAATGATAATGATAAAGTCATGGCATAATATATTAATGAACCTGATGTTAATTACTAAAATAATCGTAAAAGAGAAAGGAGCCATTATGTATAGTTTGTCTCTCTCAAAAACATGACAAAAAAGAACATAAAAAGCACGAGGTTATAGTCGAACGCAGGACCTCATGAATAAGAGGCCTGAACGCTACCATTACGCTATCGAATCACAGAGAGAATACTTTAATTATAACTGTAGATATCAGGCAACGTGGTCCAACAACATGTAACATCGCCTGCCTCCGAATTATAGCGAAGATACCCGAAGGGAACTTAATTTCAGGAGAGCGGCCACTTTTTCTTTTGACAGCTGTACAATACTCGAGTCACATGTACGCTGGTATCGTGTTTACGAAGGAATCGTTTCATCTCTGCTTCTAATATACATATGCTGTAATTGAAGGTTTGGTAACAATTGCTTAAATTTATGAACTTATATTTTATTACTAGCTATACCCGTGCGCTTCGCTGCACTTGTTAGAAATAAATATAAAATAATTACATAAATAAAATAGGACATTTGGTCCAGGGAACATCCGTGTTTGATAGAAGGATAAATCGTTTAATATGTAATTTAATTGAAATTGTATTTAAATAATTAAAATACGAGACTTAAAATTAAAAGAAAAAATCTACTATTTCTAATTCTCTGGAAACTGAATAACAGTCACCTCTGCCCAGAAGCTTGTAGTGTTGGAAATATTTTTCCACTCCACAAAGTTAATTTTCCGCCACAGTATCTCAGCAACTGTTGCCGACCAACAGAAAAAACACTCGCTACTCTGTCTGTGTTTATCCCTATCAGCATGGACAATTAAATCTGAATATGCATTCAATATCACCTTACACTATTTACACGGAGCTTTCGAACTACCACCGGCAACTTCTTCCAACCAATCTTTCAACACAACGTTTCTTCCACACATCTCTAAACTTTTGTATGGAGTTTTGCACGGCATGTTTCTTCAAAACTGAATAAAGCAGATCAAGAATATATTGGACACTTCGGAAATAATCACATTCACAATCACACCAGTCGGTTCGAAATCTGATTTCACACTGAGCTGGAGAAGTGCCTGCCAACAATGAGTCTGGTTTTAAGTTTTAACCCCATGTCTGTGTTACATAAACTACAGACTTTGACAAATATTATTAGACTAAATTAATTATAATATTATAACATATTATGTTGAACAAAGCTGAATTTATCGGCAGAAAGAATGAACAAAAATGTATTTTGCACAGAAATAATGAACAGAAAATTGAGTCTGGAGTTTATTAATATTTTGTGAACATTCCCTTATTCTTTATTAACACGTTGGTTTTGTCAGGGATGCTGGAACCCAAAGTTTGACACTTTCTTTGAATATCAGCATCATTTAGCCAGATACCAGACAGTGATTAAATGAGTCCATGTTTTGTTGTAAGCCTCTTTTTGTTCACTTTCTTCTTCAGTATAGATCACAAATTTTCAATTTCGTTCATGTTCGGTCATCTTGCAGGCCATGGGAGAATATCTTCTGCAGCATATTATAATTAAAACCGCAGTAGTACCAACACAGCCAGACAAAATATACTTAAACATTGGAAAAATATACCGGAAAATCTTAACAATCATATTTACAACAATGGAGATTCTGTGAATTATACTGGTAGTTGATATGACGAATTATATTATGTTTCCAAGAAAAACGTTTACTCTAATAATTTATCCACGTCTGTATAATGTGGAATGATAAATTACATAATATATCATAAATTGAAATAATAATTCAGTTCATTATCTATTCTTTATGATTAAATACATCAATTTATTTACAAAAACAATGCATACTACATTAGTTTAAGAGTTTATCGAATGCGTCATACCTTATTTGTACAACAATGGATGAGGCAAGAAATGGACGTGGTTACACCAAATCGAGTAACATAAAACATTGATATTTTATACTCGTACAAAGAAAAAGTGTGATATCATATTAAATTTTATTCTGGTTTATGATTAACTAACATTGTTGTCTGCAAGTATATATAAAAACAATTATAACATCTTTACAGAAAAAAAGTTAAAAATATCATCTTTCTCTGCTGGAATTATCAAAAAACGCTAGACCTCGCACCTCGCAGTTAAAGAAACCACTCACTATCTTTCGTTTAGTCCACCTCGCACCTCGCAACTCGCATGCGTCGGTTCAAAAAAACCAAGAATTAGAGAACAGTCCGCATGAATCTTTTCTAGGTACATCTTATACCGAAATCACAGATCTGCAGCAACTATTTTTAACATGGACACTTTTTATAAAGATATAAACCACTGAAACATTTATGAATATAATTAATACGACATCGTTATTGTTGGGATTGCCTGTATAAAGAAACGACATGCCTGATGGCTGGATGGTTTGTTTTAGGAAAATCTGTGATGCACACAATCTTGTAAAATATGAAAACAAGTGAGGATGCATCTGCCAACATAATAAGCACTCTATTTGATCAATGTTGAGCAGAAACATAACAAGACAATGAATGAACGAATGAAGACCTTCAACTAACCAATAGGTATACTTAGTGGCAAAAAGAATGGACCAGCCGACAATTTCTAAGTTCCAGAGACATAACATTGTGCGCATGCTCGTCTCGTCAAAGCCATAGTTCACAGGTAACACATAATTAAACCATTTAAATTTGCTGTATTTTGTTTAAGAGTCTAAAATATGTAATAAAATCGAATGACGGGTTGATTCTAGATACATCAGGGCCCTTGAAGAGTGAAATAATAAAATTGATAAATACAAAATCACCCGGAGCGAATATGAACAGGAAAACCATGTATTATGCCGAACTGATTTTAACAGTCACAGTAGCGTAAGTCGTTACGGCTTTGATCTATTGAACAAGTTGATAGTAGTAGCTCAAAGTTCGAATCTCCCCAAACCTATTTCTTGTAATTACAAATTTGCCAACATATGTGTCTCGCAAAGCTATAATTATGTGGCGATATGTCTTAGAATATGCCCAAACTCTAATAAATAATAAACCTCCCTCTCTCTATCAAGCAATACTGCAATATGTTAATACAACGTTCTGTCTCGTCATTACGCTTGAAGATGGCACAGAAACAATGACTCATTGTCCTGGTTCACATAGGTTATTCTGCGTATGCTACTCTCCAACAGGACTTCGATTGGAGAAATGTCATTTTCTCCGATGATGTAATTGTCTCCAATAACAACGATAGTACTGCCCTAGTTTATTGTATGAATGGCCACCGATACGATGAACGCTTCGTGAGAGGAATTATTAACAAGTCGGATTGTATGAGGGTCGCGTGTTGGGGGTGGATGTCATACGATGGGGCAGGACTTCTGAAACGCATCCACGGGCGGTTTAGGCAGAATTCTACGAACACATTTTGGCAAATGTAATGATCCCTTCCGCCCGAAAACGATATCCAGAAGGAACACTTTTCTTCCAGCAGGATAATCATCCGGTACACACCGCCAACCGGATTCAAAGATGGTTTACGAGGAGGCATGATGTCGACCCAGTAGATTAGTCTCCAAATTCACCAGACATGAATCCGAGTCAAAATTTGTGGGCTGCAGTCAAAAGGATCCTACGCTTTAACTGGGCAGAACAACCACCCGTTCGGACACCTGAGGAATTGTGGGACAGAGTTCTAGATGCGTGGGAGGAGATGGCCAAGAATTTAGACCTGTTCCATAATCTTGTGGACTCCATGCCGCGCAGAATGAGGGCAGTTGCTGACGTAGGTGGTTTGTGGACGAGATACTAGTCCCCACCACAGCCTTGTTTTGTTAATATATTAAAAAAATGTTTGTTTTTGTTAATTTAATTATTTATTTGTGTGTGATATGCGTCCGGTTTTTTACGATGTGAAACAGTATTTTTGTTTATACAGGCCAGGTCTCACCTATTAATAGCCCACAGGTGATGGGCAATAATATTTTTACAAGGCAGGCATAACGAAGTTTGTTAACAAATGCCATTTCACATTTAAACTAATACATTACCGGTAAGTAAAAGTTAAAATAATAATTTTACCATACCAGGAGACGAACTCACAACCTCTGGTACAGATGTCAGACTTCTTACCACTGGGCCACACACTGCTCGTAAGGTTTACTACATTATAGACGGACGACTTTCAATGAAGAGACACCGCAGCAATGCCTTGCAATGGGTTACGTTTCCACGAGTGAACCGCGCGATGGAACTTAGCATTTCTATCGACCAAGAGTCGGCCCATTCTTTTTGCCGCTAAGTGTACATCGTGGGCGGCATCGACGCAATTCCCATTTGAAGAGGCAATGCTGTACTCCTTATCTTTCTGGAATGGTACCTACACAGAAAAACGACCCACGTTAAAGTTGAATATTCAGTTCCGACCCTGCGGACAATGAAATAATAGGATGACTAAAATAACACTAAATAGATGGAGAGTGTATTGAAATCCTAAATAGAAGGTTTTAAGACTAATTCTCTAAATTTGTTGTAGTAGAAAATTTTTACGCCTAAATCCGTGTTATTTTTGACTTCATGTAAAGTAATGTCCTGGCGAATGAGTCATAGGATTTATTCCATTCTGAAATTCACAATCGTATCACATTACTTTTTCTCCGAAAACAGACTTGACTGTTAAATCGTGCGTGAGTTCAGCTATAGCCTTGCACAAGAGAAGCAACTTTTCGATGCCTGATGAAATACAATATCGGTGCCCGATAGCGCTAGCAGGTGGCCAGATTCTTCATGTAACATTGCAGTAACTCTGAATACTTTGTATAATGTAAGAAACGAGGAGAGTTCACAATGTTCTTACGTTCTCAGGTAAGCACGTAAGTGAAGTGCATGCTGCTGTTGATTGGTTCTCCGTTATCAGATTATGAATTCTGTAAGATACTACTCGTATAATGTTTCACAGAACTTTCAGTACCGGTACATAAATTCATCATATTCGTAAATTTGACGCAATATTGTTTGCAATTTGGAAGTGAAGTAGAGATATAAAAACCACGAATCCATTCTGATTGACGCCAAGTACCATCAGCATTTTTAGTTGGTCGAGAAAAACTACCACTGTGGAAAGATAGTGGTCGAAGGGGGTTCTCTGCACTCAAATCTTGACTTCCTGACATCTGAATAGGTTCTGAGGACTCCTTACAGAAATCGTCTGGTTTTTCTGCAAAAAGGCCTAATAGTAAAGCTCGTTGAAATACTCGATAGATAACTAACACATTCTCTATTGTAGCTCAAGATTTACCTAACTTTTGTTGTTGTTCAATCAACTTTCCAAATACAGGTTGGAACCTCACAAGTGATACCAATAAGGCATTACTCCTAAGGCAACTAAACCAGGAGATAATGGGGTAGCGTGACCAGTTCCTTTTCCCCTCTACTGCATACATCGCTGACTAGTAACATAATATTTAACTATTTAGACTTCAGATATATAGGCTAGGCTACAAACGATCTTTCTTCCTGGAACACATAACGCCAAGTGAGATTGAGGTTATATGGAATCATCTCACAGAAAGTAACCTAAATGCATCAGAAAAGGTAAAATCAACATATCTAAAAAGAACACTTGGGCTATCAAAAACAACTAGATCACGATTGGTATATTCCTAGCTAGAGAACCTTTCCTAATAGAAGACATCAAACTTCGGTATTTGCTACAACAGACCAAGGCTTTTGGAAACCAAATGAAGATCTTGGAGAGAAAAAGAGAAGAATTATGGCCTGAGTTCTACGGCACCGGAGCCATGACAGACCGAACATGGACGACCCCAAATTTCGAACTGCGGCACGTCGTGACAAGACTGGCAATCCACGGCTTCCATCACCTAATATGTACCAACAAGACGTATCATGACCCAACCCAAGCATGCGTGTGTGAATTGTGTGGTAAAGTCTGTGAACGCTACCACATAGAACTATGCACAAAAAGACTAAGATAAATACGCGACTACGCAAATGCAAACTAACTAAGGTTGAAACAATGCACATTTGTGCGCTTTTCAGTTTATATTTAGATGTACATATCTATATCAGCCAGAACCTCACTCAGAGAAAAATTAACTTTTATAGGTTCAAATCTAATGCATCCTGATTCGATTTATCTCTTTAAGTGTTTCTCTTTTTTGTGTTAGTTCTGTGTTATCTTAAGCAAGGACTTTGCGTTACATCGATCATCCGAATAAGATATCTCGCTATTAAATAATTTTTAATGTCAGTTGAAAATTCTCACGAAACGATTCAAAAGATTGGCCTTGCGCCCTCTGGTTACTCGATAAAGGAGTTTTATTGATTGTGTATACTAACGTTCTTTCTTGATCGATTGTTTAACGACGATGTAACAACTTCGAGGTTATTTAGTGCGGATGAATATGATGGTAGCGAAATAAGATTAAGGATTCGCTATGGATCACCCGACATTCTTCTTTACGGTTGGAAAAATCTGAAAAACCAAACCAAATATTCAGTCCAAGCAGGAATAATAATAAATTAATAATCTGTGGCGCTGCAGCCCATGAAGGGTCTAGACCGACCAGCCGGCTGCTGGCCTCACGCCCACATGCCTAAGCAGAGGTGGACGATCATCCAACCAGAATGGAGGTATCGTGTGGTTAGCACAATGATCTCCCCAGCCGTTATAGCTGGCATTCGCAACCGGATTTCGCTACCTATCGTAGCTCCCCAAGTGCATCATGGTGCTGAGTGGACACCGTTCCCATACACGTCGAAATTTCATGAGGAAATTTCTTCCTCCATGAGGATTCGAACCAGCGCGCATTCCGTAACGCGAGTCCTAGGCAAGATGCCTTAGACCACGATGCCACGGTGCGGGACCCAAGCAGGAATAGACTCCGGGAAAAAAAAATTCAATCAGGCAACTTGTTCCAACCAGGATTTTAACCAGGGTCCGTTCGAATTTCAAATTATGAAACTCTGCTGAGATTAACACAAGTGTACAACGATGATGCTCCCTTTCACCCACTCTCTTCAACATGCATAATATGAATGAAATAACAAAATGGCAAAAAAGAAAAATATCAATTATTCCACTCTCAAGGAAAATACAGCTTAATGCCTTATTATTTGCAGCGACCAGGTAATCACATCGGAAACTGAAGACAATGATTTACAGAAAGCCGCATTTATATTAAACAAACTGATAACAGAATATGTGCTAAAAATCTCTATAAATAAAACTATTAATAATGACATTTAAAGTACCTGATCCATTAGAAAGCAAAATCGTGATCTGAAATCAAGTAATGGCACAGGTAAACACATTAAACTACTTAGGAAACTTGATCTTACACTAGGGAGAAAAGGATATCAATATGAAGCTGTACAGTTAAAAAAATACGAGGCATAATAAACACTAATGTATTTAAAACAAAGACAACATTAAAGGAAAGTAGGACCAAATCATGGGGAGCGAAGTAGCGTAATGGTTAAGACAGGGATGCAGAACTGTGGAAGAGAGGGGTGGAAGCATGGGAAAAGAGTTTGTACCCCGTCCACAATCCCCCGGCCTTGAATTACTTATCTGTGACGTCCGCAAGCATACTGCATACATCTTTCCTCTCCCCCTACCTAGCAGAACGTGATATTAAAAAAAAAAACACTGGAGGAGAAGCTAGAGAGGAAGACGGACGATCTGGAGCAATACCAGAGAAGGCAGAGTCTTCGCATCTTTGGAGTGGAAGAAACTGAAGGCGAAAACACGGACAGCATCGCCAGAGACATCTCCGTAAAGATTGGTGTGGAACTTAGTGACACTGACATCGATCGCAGTCATCGTGTTGGACGTAAAAGTGAAAACAAGCATAGGCCAATAATAGTTAAGTTTGTTAGTTATCGAAAACGCAGTGAAATGTATCGGAATAAAAAGAAGCTTAAAAATAGCGGTATTGTGCTTAGAGAGGATCTAACCCAGTTACGGTACAAACTTTTACAGGATTGCATCACACGTTTCGGATTGCGCAATGTATGGACTGTTGATGGCGCAATTATGGTGAGCACCGAAAATGGAAAGAGACGTATTACATCCGCAGCAAACATTGAGTGTTGAGTGTTTTTTCTCTTGTGCTAGTTTTAAGTAAGCTAACCAATTAACCTACAGAATAGCTGCGCTAAGTGGTAAGTACAGTTGTTAGTTTCAATAGTTCGTAAGTTGGCACCATTGAAATTCCGACAAGTGTAAACCTACCAACAACCCCTAGCGAGTCACCTCTGGCTGTAACTCACCCTCTTTTAACAATAGAGCCAAGCCTGTCTAGGAATGTCACCGACCCTCCACTTTCTCTTTCCACACCGACTACAGCTGACCTCCTTAAACAATCTTTCACTTCCCACCCCACTAACCTTAAGGTAGCACACGTCAACACTCAAAGCGTTATTTGTCATTTCAATGAATTCTATTCCATATTCGCTCCAAATGATATGCATGCAATTCTAATTTCCGAAAGCTGGTTGAAACCTATACTGTCCTCTTCTCTTGTAGATATTAATAGTTATGTAGGCTACTGTGTCGAAATGACAGAACAGGCAAAGGGGGCGGTGGTGTAGCAGCTTACATTAGATCTGATCTTCGACCTAAAGTTATTCTTCATTCTCCCTCAGAGTACAGTGCACGGCCTGAATATTTATTTATTGAAATTTATGCAAGTCTACAAAAGTGTCTTCTGTGCGTTGTCTATATACGACCGAAGATAAATCATTTAACTGACGTAGAAAGTTCACTTTTAGACATTTTGCCGCTTTATGAACACGTTGTAGTAATGGGTGACTAACAACAATCTTCTAGTAACGTCCCCTTCCAGTGTACGGCTCTCAAACATGTTTGCAGCCTGCAATATGACAGTTCTACCGCTCCAAGCCACTCATCACACAGAGACTGCAGAAACACTACTAGACATCATAGCAACTACAAATCCCCACAAAATAATAACGCACGGACAACTACCGGCGCCTGGGATTTCTGCACATGATATTATATTTGTAGAGTATTCATTGCAGTGTCCTAAGGCAACACCAAAACGCATTCAGTATAGGGATCTGCAACATATCAATGACGCCTCTTTAATTTCTGACGCGTTATTACTGCCATGGCGTGATGTTTGGACTCTCCGAACAGTAGACGAAAAAGTACAAGCTTTTAACAACCTTATTATTACATTATATGAGAAACATGCCCCATTAAAAACTAGACGCATTACGAGACCTCCAGCTCCCTGGATGACTACAGAAATCCGATCACTGATAGAGACAGAGACGAAGCTTTTCGGAAATTCAAAAGACTAAAAAGTGACATAGATTTCTTGCGGTACAAGCGACTAAGAAATATGACCACACAGACGATTAGAAATGCTAAGCTTAGACATGCTTTCAGCCTCATTGAACCTGATATTAGAGCATCCGATATGTGGAGAAATGTTAGGTCAATGGGACTGGGACAATCTAAGTCACAAATTGACAATACTATTTGTCTAGATGATCTAAACAATTACTTCACATCCACCAATACCCACGCACCTGACGCCGCAACGAAACAACAGACTATTAATGAATCAATCTCTACACCCGCCCCAGCACGAGACAAGTTCTTCTTTTCCTACATAACACCTTCTGACTAAAGCGCATCAAGTCAAAATCACAAGGAGTAGACAATATAAATATAGAACGTCTGAACAAAATTATGGACATAATTCTTCCGACACTAACCCATATATTCAATGCATCCATAATGACTTCACATTACCCAGACATATGGAGAAAGGCTATTGTTCGTCCCCTTCCTAAAATTAAGTTACCTGTAACACCTAATGACTATAGACCAATTAGTATTCTTCCTGTTCTCTCAAAAGCTTTGGAACGAATTGTGCACAAACAATTGACAGATTATCTCAATACTCACAATATTCTTGACCCTTACCAATCAGGCTTCAGAACGGGACACAGCACATCGACTGCACTGCTTAAAGTGACTGAGGATATACGTGAAGCTTTATACAAAGGACAGATCACAATACTAACACTTTTAGACTACTCCAAAGCCTTCGACACTGTAGACGTTGACTTACTAATTGCAAAATTAAGAGTACTGCATTTTTCTGATACTGCCTTAGCGTGGATGGACTCCTATCTTCGTGAACGCCAACAGTGCGTGTCTATTAATAATCGTTATTCCACTTGGCGTACCACGAAACTGGCGTACCACAAGGCTCTGTCCTAGGACCTTTACTATTTTCTATTTATATTAATGATATTTCTTCTAAACTAACATCCTGCCGACACCATATTTATGCCAACGACATACAAATCTATCTGCATACTCGACCTAACCACATAAATGACGCTATAACTAAAGTTAATGATGACTTGAATTCTATATCCATATGGTCGAAAACGCACGGACTTAATTTAAATGCAAGTAAATCGCAGGCAATCTTAATAGAACATCAAAGATCGAAGTGTGACAAACAAAATTTGCCAGCGACAATTGTAAATAATACTACTATTCCATACAGTACGACTGTGAAGAACCTTCGCATTTATATGGATTGTCACCTGGAATGGAATGAACAAGTGAATCAAACTTCCAAAAAAATATTTTCCATTATTCACTCATTAAAGCGACTGAAGCACTTTCTTCCTGATAAATTAAAATTAATCCTTGTACAAACACTTGTGATGCCACAATTTGGCTACTGCGATATTATATTAAGCAACCTAAATGCAAATTTGAGCAGCAGGCTACAACGTGTGCATAATGCGTGCGTCCGTTATATTTGTAATATTCGTAAGTATGATCATGTTTCCCCGTCTTTCCAAACTCTGTCTTGGCTAAGGCTAAG
Organism: Periplaneta americana; assembly: GCF_040183065.1. Classification (NCBI taxonomy): domain Eukaryota; kingdom Metazoa; phylum Arthropoda; class Insecta; order Blattodea; family Blattidae; genus Periplaneta; species Periplaneta americana. Next base: position 83,910,202 of record NC_091123.1, on the reverse strand, counting down.
CGATCGACGAGCCCTGCATTCTCTTGTTCTCTTATTTCAAATTCTGCGCACCGCTACCCCAATCTATTTGGCTCCTCGTTTTCAAAATTTATCCGCATATCATCAGCTAAGTACAAGATCTCATCATAACAATTTACTCATTATACCCTACCTCAAGACATCTTTATATTTTTCATCCTATACAGTTTCAGTTGCTATAAATTGGAACTCGCTTCCGAGTGATATAAGGGGTTGTTGGGCAATAACTTCATTTAGGTCAAAATTACATAAATTCTTACTTAACAGATTAATTGCTGATTAATATTTGTTACTTATAATGAAACTAACATCTGTCCATTATTATTATTATTATATTATTATTATTATTATTATTATTATTATTATTATTATTATTATCATCATTAATTTCTATAAATAGATTTACAAAACCTCTAATGGCAATTACATTAATATTCTCATTATAGAAATAGAAATATATATATATATATATATATATATATATATATATATATATATTCTCCCTGTAACATAGTCCTAGTAAGCTTATATTAAATTAATTTTCATCATTTTACTAGCTATTTCAAATATTAAATTAATTATAATTCATTAAATTAAATTAGCTCATAAATTAAGTTACTACTTTACCTTATAGATTTATCTAAATTTAAAGAAATATGTAGTGAAGAATATTGCTGGAGAACCTTTTAAGTGTAGTGTAAATATTTGTAATTTAAATTTATGTATTATATTGATTAAGGCTGGTTGAGTGGAAGAGAAGGCCTTATGGCCTTAACTCTGCCAGCGAAAATAAAACATTATTATTATTATTATTATTATTATTATTATTATTATATCCATTGACGTCTGGGATGAAAGGAAGATATGAGTCACTTGTTCCGGCTTGTGACGTATGCCTCAATTGTAGCACACTTTTGTATCCCTAGGTTAAAGCATAAAGGGCTATTCGCAATGAAAACGTTAACATCAATGCCAGGACACAAAAGTATGACATGAACATAAGATTCTCTTTACCATTCACAACGCCAACAGGACGCTAACATCAAAGCAAAACAATAATTTGCAAAATGTGGAAAATATAAATGGATGTTTCGACGATGAATGGCGATGTAGCAGTGCAATTTATATTCCTACAAACTGTATTAGCTTGTGTGTATAATAGGGCTTATCGAAAAAAGCAGAAACAATTTTTTTCGAAATTAAAAATTTAAGGGGTCACAAAAGTTGCATAATGGTGTCAATGTTTCGCACAAAAAATTTAACATCCTAGAAGAAATTTAACCGAGGCTCAGCGGGATTATTTTTCATTATATATTTTTTTCTAAAATAATCATCTTTGCAAGTCTTCGCTTGATGCAGACTGCTATGATTTGTTATTATTGGCAGATAAAAGAAAATGAGTATTATTTTTAAGTTCGAAGAGATGACAGGAATGCAAAACAAGAGGTCAAATATGTTACAGCCACCGGCGTGGCTCAGTCGGTTAAGGCGCTTGCCTGCCGGTCTGAAGTTGCGTTCGGGCGCGGGTTCGATCCCCGCTTGGGCTGATTACCTGGTTGGGTTTTTTCCGAGGTTTTCCCCAACCGTAATGTGAATACAAGGTAATCTCTGGCGAATCTTCGGCCTCATCTCGCCAAATATCATCTCGCTATCACCAATCTCATCGACGCTAAATAACCTAGCAGTTGATACAGCGTCGTTAAATAACCAACTAAAAAATATATGTTACAGGAGGCATCAATTCAGAAGTCACCACGGGGAGATAGCTGCTAACGAATTCTATCCACCTACCCACCCACCTACTAGCCTATTATTTGTTTTATTGTTTGTTTATTCTGTTTTTATTTTCATTTTGCTCTGCGTGAAAAATAATCCGCCTTCTTCTCACAGGACTGGAGTTGCTTTCTTGTATCCAGTGTGGCCCTGATAAAAGCATAGTTTTTTTTCACCACAAACTGTAGCTCAAGCATCCCAGACTATCTTCACCAGTCTTTCAACCGATCGTGTGGGGCATGGGAAACAAGGATTTTTTTTTCAGCAAATTCTTGATCATACACCATACTCTTGCAGAGTACTTAAATAGCGAAGGTTCTTGTGTAATGAATTTCATAAGAACAGAAAGACAAAATACGAGTTCTTACTACTCAGTCTGTCCTGAAATGTATTAAACTTCATTATAAACTCAGTTTTTTCCTGATATGTGTTAATATTTTATTCTATTTTTATACTGTGTTTGTATTTTGTATTTACTTATTTTCATTAATTGTATTAATCTAGACTGCTTAATTAAACTGCACAATTGGACTTCATTTAATTCTTCCTCACTCTTCTTATGTTTGAAGATACGTTTCCCGCGTCTGTCGCTGAGGGGTGTTTCAGTACTGCTTGACCTTTAATTCTGAATTACATGTCTAGCAAATGTCTCGTGTTGTATTGTATTGTATTTATTAACATTCCATGGTATTCATATATGCTTACAGCTAGGATATGGAACAAGTCAAAAAACTTAATACTATTATAAAATCTTAATTTATAGTCACAGTCTAGATGAAATATATATACAGACGAGATTTACAATATAGTCTACTAGTACAACACATAGTTTTAGTATCAATTTCATAAAGTGTTATTGAATGTCATGAATTCACCTACAGAATAGAAGGCGTGAGAAATTAGGTACTTCTTTAATTTGGCCCTAAAAATTTTATGTTTTGAGTTTCATTTTTTGTATCGATAGGGAGGCTATTAAAAATGTTTACTGTCATATAACGCACTCCTTTTTGATAGCACGATAGACTTGCCGATGGAGTATGAAAGTCATTTTTTTGACGTGTATTTATGCTATGAACTGTTGAATTAGTTACAAAGCTTTCACGATTACATATGAGGAAGACTATTAATGAAAAGATATACTGACAAGCCATGGGCATTATTTGTAGTTTTTTGAAAATAGTCCTACACGACTCCCTACATTTCGCACCTACTATTATTCTAATTACTCTTCTTTGTAATAGAAATATATTGTTACTATCTGTGGAATTTCCCCAGAATATTATTCCAAAACTCATTACCGAGTGGAAGTATGCAAAGTATATTGTTTTTAAGGTATTGATATTTACTATCTTTTGCATAGATCTAATAGCAAAACAAGCTGAATTTAGTTTGGGGGTAATTTCTTTAACATGATTTTTCCAATTTAACACATTATCGATTTTTAAGCCAAGAAATTTGGTTGTCGTTGTTTCTAATAGGGATCTATTGTTAATTATTGCGCTAGAAATTTGCGACGTTGAATTTGGACAGGATTTAAATTGAATTATGTTAGTTTTGTTACAATTTAATACTAATTTATTGACTGAGAACCAGTCACATATTTTGAAGAGAATTTCCTCTGTTGAAGATTGGAATGTGTTGGAGTTATTGGCTGTAATTACTATACTTATGTCATCTGCAAATAATATGGGATGACCTACATCTTTTATAAGGGGGGCAAGATCATTTATAAACACTAGAAAAAGTAGGGGACCTAATATTGATCCTTGAGGAATTCCATTATTAGTAGTTCCCCATGTCGATGTAGATTTCATAGTTGTATTGATTTCAACTTTCTGTTTCCTATCTATGAGATATGAGTGAAACCATTGGTGTGCAACACCTTTAATTCCATAATAATCTAATTTATCTAGCAGCATTTTATGATTTATACAGTCAAATCTTTGGATAAATCACAGAAAATCCCTCCAACTTGTAATTTTTTATTTACTGCCTCCAGAATTTTGCCAGTTAAACTAAATGTTGCATTTTCTGTGCCTTTATTTTTCCTTTATTTTATCAACTGTGCTGGGAAAACAGATATTTACATACAGGTATCCTCTGACCATTGATCCCAAAACTGTAGTCGTGGGTAACATAATTTTTCAAAACCATTTTCCTTTCTAGGTATGGTGCTTTGTATTTTTTTATTGATGAAATAGTTATTTTTCAATAAATGTAACCCTTTTGTCAATTCATTTCATTTCATTTCATTCATTTATTTTATTCCATAGATCTTACATGAGCAATGAAGCTTTAAGATGTGGAACAAGTCAAAATTTTACAATATTACAATTAAAATTTTTACAAATTTTTATAATTTTACAATTTAGTAATTTTCTACAATTTTTACAATTTTGTGCAATTTTTTTTACAATATTTTGGCGAGATGTACTGAGATGAGGTGAGGTCCGAGGATTCGCCAAATTATTACCCGGCATTTGCCTTTTGGTTGGGGAAAACCTCGGAAAAACCCAACCAGGTAATCAAATCAAAGGGGGGGAATCAAATCAAAGGGGTTGGTGCCAAGGACTCGCCATAGACTCGCCATAGACCATCCGGCTTCAGTCCCACGGCAAGCACCCAGTATTCTGAAAAAGTATTTTTTTCTAATATTTTCCATAATCAGAACGCACTGTTTAACTGGTTTCATTTTCCTTTTCACTATAAATATTCTTTGATTATACAGTATTTGAAAGAAGTGTTCATTCTATACGCATTACTTTTGCCCAAGGACATTGCGAAGAATTGAATTCAGTATTGCCAGTGCTCGTAGAAGAAAGCCCAGCTTCATCTTTGGAAGGAGATGTATCCACTACAGTTTGGAGGAGCAGTTCTAATCCTGGGGTACTCTGACGTTCAAAGGTATCCGACGTACGATTTTATGATCGTGTAAGCGAACTTTCCAACCACAGGATGTCAGAACCAAAGATATAAAAAAATTGACAAACTTTGAAACAGTTCCGCTAGTTCTCAATAGGTGGCACCATTATTGGGATAGTTAAAAAAGTGTCAGAGAATATGATTATGTAGATTAAGCATTAATTATTATCACAGTTGAAAATATCAGCGGTTTCCAGCTAAACCCAGTGTTGTTTTACAATCAGTTGAGTGGGATGAAAAAGCGAATTCCATAATGCGGGGATATTTATCTACAATTGGCAACAGTGACTATTATCTTCGCCATCTATTCATAGAAGCAATAACTAAAGAATCCACATTTACACCAACAAATTATCGATCACTATCGATTAGTCGGATCAGATATCTTTGATCGTCAGTGTACATGTTTCTGTCTCGATCGATATCATTATTTTAATCCGTAAGATCTTATGGTAAAGATTTTGAGTTGTTTTGTAATCTTTTATCAGCTGTTTTCCTCCAATGCTATATTATCTGGCAATTTTCTCTAGTTCAATTGGCGGCGACGGCAATAATGAATTATCACCACAGCATTATTCTACAACAAATTCAAGTTTTGTAGGATTTCAGTGCATTCATTATCCATCATGTCATTATTATTGTTGTAAGAAGTGAAATTCGAAGAAACTTTTATTGCAGCAGACAGAATATAACCTATATAGAACCAATTGTATGTAGTAGATAAATGTCACTAAAATTATGATTTTAATTTGAATCTAATCTATGGCACGAGTCAATATGTCTATTTTATATTTAAAATATAAATACGTACAGAAAGTACTCCTATTAAAACATTTCCCTAGCTTTGTCAATGCCAGCTTGCTTTTGTACTAAAATAACCATTTTATTCCTATTAGAAAACATGAGACAACATTTTAAGTAACTCGTTAATGTTCATATTCTAGAATGAAACAAAGTGAAAATATAAATCTTACGAACTTCCTCATTAATAAAGTGTTGACACTTCATAGTTTAAGTATGGAGACTTTAATCTTAAGTGGTCAAGATAACATTTCTTCAGTAGGCCTACATCATTTAGTAAAGATACTAAGGACCAGAGTGCGAATTAAGATTTCTGATGAGGGGGGAATGGAATGATAGATAGAGAATACCACACATAAAATTATTATTATTATTATTATTATTATTATTATTATTATTATTATTATTATTACGGCTCAACGCTTGGTCGCAATGAGTTGCTTGTCTTGTATCTTGATTATAGCCTAATAATAATATTACATGCATGGGCAGGTTTAAGATAAGATGTGTAATTCCTAAGTTATTCTTTCTTGCCAGTGAACAAGTTCGCAGTTCAATCACTGTTTATCACTGTTTCACTGTCTAAGATAATCGTGATCATAAATGAACTATCATAGGTCGAACAGTGATCACAAAAGAGCAGTTTACCTCATCACTATTGATTGCAAATCATTTTGTGGTTTCTATTGCAAATAACCTGTCATTTTGTGTTCCTGGCTAATTTTCTGACTGTAAAATGTTTAAAAGATAATAACGGTTAACTTCCTTCAGGTTAAATTAATTTTAAATTTCGAATAATCTCCCATCCCTAGCATTTTCAAAGAACTGGAATAATTGTAACTGTTACGAGAAAATGTCAACTTTTCCCATCTCTAGTACATAACTACATAAATATTTTATTTTTTACATAATTCAATATCGAGATCAGGATCACGGGACAGCAGAATATAATTTTGTTATAGGTAAAAGGATCAAAGATCACCTGAGGGTTCCAAGATTAAAATATATATGCAAAAAGTAATTAAGTAAAATAAAACAACATTGATTTATGGAGTAGGGAAAGTCTGCAGTAAGCAAACAACACATCTATCAATAATGAAACAGAACAGGGTAGCATACAGGTACTCGAACTGAGCTCTGCAGGCTGCATCTAGCTGCAAATATTATTGTTCTTTGTTGTGATGTTGTACGGTGGCATTGTGATGCACTGTTATAGTGTTAAAATGGTAGAAGTCTAGGTGTATATTTTAAGCATGGTTGACTGTGCGTAATAGTAGATCTAAATTATTTCTTTCAGGTAAATTCACGTTCACAATTTCGTCCCTGTTAAAGGAAAGTAGGAGACTCATTTGAATGTTCTTTTAATATGTGCAACGACCATTTTCGCAGCAACTTCTGCTCTGTCTCACTCCTTCCTCCGACACATTTATTCTGCTCTGTATATCACGATTCGCGACATATTTTTCGCATCGCCATTACGCTTCACTCTAATTTCTGTTGAATGAGCTGAATTAATATGAATAATATTATTGTGTATGGCTTTCTCCTTTTCTTATGGAAGGTGGAAGTACTGTAGCATAGTCGAGTTATTTTGGTACTACGAATGAATCCATCTAACACACATAGGATAACTTCCATGGAAACATTATTATTTTAGATAATATTACAGTAATATTAATAACAATATTACCCCTGCGATGGCTGAGTGGTCAGACCTCCGGCCTGCACGCAGGAGGCTCGGGTTCGAGTCCCGGTCAGGTCTGGGATTTTTCATTGAATAATGCATAGTGACACTTATGGCGGACAAGATCGCAGTTGGGGTTTTTCCCCGTATTAGACATCTACATCATTCCGTCATCATTTCTCCATTTCGTCATCATTCCATAGCATTCCCCGATCACAGGTAGAGATACACAGAGGAGGCTGGTCTAGGGACGAGGGGGGTTGCCTGCTCGAACCTTGGTGTAGTCAGCCAGTGTTGGTTTGGGAATGCGCCTAGCTTGAAGGTTAGAGCAATAGCTCATAAAGGTCACAGTGCTGGGCCATAGTGCCCCACTCCCGTAAATTTCATTTCATTCTAATAACAGTAATGATGTTCTCTTGTGTTACTATTTAACAATTATACTACATATATAGTTGCATGTTATTTTAATAATGATTACACTGGTCAACAATGATTTTGTTAAATGTAAAATTTCAGTTGTTTCTTATGTAATGTCATCTGCTGATTCCAAAATTAAAGTCAGAATTTTTCTACCACCCACCATTTTTTTTTTTTTTTTTGTAATTTTAGAAATATTGATTTATTTTTATTGCTATATACAGTCCTTAACATGCTAATGCAAAGAAAATATTTCAAATATTTCATTTTATTGCTTTAACATTGACCTATAACTTTAGATCATTGTTGCCTGTGAAGTCAGAATTCATAACCATGAATTTTATTCCTAAGAATACGAGAGGTTTTTATTAATGCTCAGTTGAGTTGGAACTTACAATCATAAAACAAGTTTCATAACCCATGTTTTATTTGCCCTAATTTTAAGTGTAGTAAAAAGTATCTTATGAAGTGAAACATACCCCGAAATACTGTGTAAATCACAAACAATTTTTGTTACTTTTGTGCTTAATTAACTTTGAAAGCACACAGGTGAATTTTACACACTAGTTAAAAGAGCTTACGAATGTTATTTTGATTGCAAAATAGATGGGGACAGGAACTGGGCCCCTGAAATATGTTGTGCTCCAAGTAAATTCTATTAGCCTAACTGGTTGGCTAAAGGTATCCCATCATATGCCTTTTCCAGAACATGGGGCTCATTCAACAGATTATTACTTTCTAGGAACCGCAGATCAGAAGATTACAGAGAAATTGTCTACGAGCTGATTCAGAACTATAACGTGATGGAGTGTCATGTATCTCTCAAAATAACTTCGGGTTGTGAGCAACGAACATGGGGAGCGTTTTCATCAGGATTTTTCTGAAATGGAAAGACCCTAGCAGGAAAAATGGAGCCCAAATATTCTGTCAGACTATGCTGGACACTCAAAAGAGATGTTTCTCAAGCGAAGTATAGCCTAAAATCTATTTCACACACATTTTAGGCAAGTAAATATGATTTTAGGTAAAATGTTACAATGTATCAATACTATACTGAAGTATATCATATAATTACTCAAAAACCATGGGTGATAGAAAAATTTTGAAAACAGGTCTGAAATAAGCACGAAAAATGGTATAAGAATTATCCATTCTTTATCTTTTAACAAAAAATATGTTTAATTTTTGTTGACCAGCCTTATTAAGTCATGTGTGTGTCTTACAACTATGATTAAGATTTGTAATGATGGATAGTTTGATATCATGGTTAATGAAGAATGAGTTGTTATGGCGGCAGTGATGTATTCAGATGTTATTGCACGGGAAATCGTTTAATAATATTAATTTTATTGCACAAATTTTGCCGTTATAAAATAGTTATTACGTTTTAGTTGACATGGTAATATGTTACGGTACTGGTACACTGACGTTGAACTGTATGAGACCTACGATTTTATGATCGTGTAAGCGAACTTTCTACCCACGGGATAAGTCAGAACCAAAGAAATAAGAAATTGCCAAACTTTGAAAATAGTTCCGTTATTTCTCAATAGGTGACTCTACTATTTGGACAGGTAAAAAAAGTATTTGGGAGAATGTCGATGTAGATTAAGTACAAATTATTATCATAATTGGCATTATCAGCGGTTTCCTGCTAAATCTAATGTTTTTACACAATCATTAGAAGGGGATGAACTTCTGAATTTTATAATGCAGGTATATTTATGTATTATTGGCGACACTGACTGATACCTTCGCCATCTATTCATAGAAGTAATAACACAGTCTAGTAATAGTCACGAAGCTTGAGTTATGAGGATGCTAGGAACAATAGACCGTGCCGGTACTATTTCGCATTGTTTGTAATGAGGCGATATTAACGATCCTAGTGGTTAGCAACTATCTATGGATACATATTTACTACGTATTGAGCTTCGTGACTGTATATAGTAGACTGTGGTAATAATTAAAGAAGCGACACTTACACGAACAATTTATCGAAAAATATCGATTAGTGAGGTCGGATACCTTTGAGCGTCAATGTACAATTGAATAGCCGCCCAAAAAAAAGTTGTAACCAACGAATACGAAATTCTTAAAAAAGAAGGGGGGGGAAAACATATTGTACTCTGCATACTTTTAAATTTTTAGAGCAAGGTTGACAGTCAGGTGATTTTAATACGTGTACAAGGATTACACATTAACAACCTTTATTCACGAAATAGTCTACTTATAAGAAATGAGGGTTACAACCTTGTTCTGGGAGGCTATTCAATTATGCGGCATATTTTGGACGATTTTGACTAACAATATAGACTATTTATAATGCTAACAGGATATATTAATAACCGATGAACCGTCTATGGCGAAGAGAAGTTTGAAAAATGCCTGTCTGCCAATAATGGTGATTTATAAGACTGCAGACAAAAATGAGCAATCTGACCTGAAAACTTAGACCATTAGAGTTCATTACAGAGTGTCGTGAATAAACTTGAAATTCTCATCATTTTTGCCATTAATAATCCCCTTTTATCAAATACAGAAGAAGAGAATTTCATTTCCTATTACGTAGTGTTTATCTTGAATTACATGCATGGCACGATCGTGCGCTGCTGGCTGGGTCGTAATCCTCCAAAACAAAGACGACCCTGCAACAGGAAATTGATTCGCAGTGTGGCTCCAATAAAATGCGCGGCTGCTGAACGCATTCTCAGTCTTGTGCGACCACGAACTCCGTAACTAGAAAACTAATCACTGCAATAAAATATTACAGTCATCTGATTCTAATATATCATGCGATATGAAATTGTAAATACTTCTCGTTGCATACTTCACGTAGGCCTATTCGTTAACTAGCAGTTATTTAGATGCATTTACTGTATCTAAAATTAATTAACCTGACACGACTTTTACATTCCATTCGTCCTTTTCTTAGTCCAACGAGTATATAGTCATGGACTTTTAAATCTTTTAGGAGTGTCTTTTGGGTGCAATAGCAATAATTGAATCAGTCATTTCTAAAAGGGATTTATTCCGAAATTACAACGGCAATCAGATCTCCATAAAAATGACCTGATTGCAGGATAGGATCTTTTCAAAAACGCCGTGAATACTGTGAAGCTTGTGTACATCTTAATAAATGCATAGAATAATGCTCTTTCTTAACAGAAATGATGCGAAGATGATAGCGTTCTTAAGTGATTTTAGCAAAAAAAAAGCAATAAAGTCCTTTTAGATATGACTGATTAACTCAATTGTGTAGACAACAAATTGAATAAATTTTATATATGACACACACAAACAGATCGACATATGAGTCGGTTAAGAGAGAAGTTTTATATGATATTCTTATTGAATTTGGTATTCGCAAGAAATTATTTCGATTAATCAAAATGTGTCTCCATGAAACGTACAGTAGAGTCCGTATAGATCAGTTTCTATCTCATGCTTTTCCAATTCACTGCGGGCTAAAGCAAGAAGATGCACTATCACCTTTACTTGTTAACTTCGCTCTAGAATATGCCATTAGGAAAGTCCAGGATAACAGAGATGATTTGGAATTGAACGGGTTACACCAGCTGCTTCTCTATGCGGATGATGTGATTTTGTTAGGAGAAAATCCACAAATTATTAGAGAAAACAAAGGAATTTTACTTGAAGCAATTAGAGAGATAGGTTTGGAAGTAAATCTCGAAAAGACAAAGTATTTGATTATGTCTCGTGACCAGAATATTGTACGAAATAAAAATATAAACATTGAAAAGTTATCCTTCGAAGAGGTGGAAAAATTAAAATATTTTGGAGCAACAGTAACAAGTATAAATAACACTCGGGAGGAAATTAAACGGAGAATAAATACGAGAAATGCCTGTTATTATTCGGTTGAAAAGCTTTTGTAATGCAGTCTGGTCTCAAAAAACCTGAAAGTTAGAATCTATAAAATAGTTACAAGCCTACTACCAGTTGTTCCGTATGGTTGTACTTTCACTTTGAGAGAGTAACAGAGGTTAAGGGTGTTAGCTTAGTGCGGCAGTACAGATTTTTTATATATCCTCTGAACAATAATAAATCCTAGAAACAATAGTAGGCTATACAGAACAATATATTTAAAAAAATGTTGGTAATAGTGGAAGGTATGTTCGAGGAATACCTTAGAACATATTATATGTAACAGGTAACTCATCGCCATGTTAAAATCGGAAGCACTTTAAAGAGAACAACCGCCAGGATCGCCATCCGTCCGCCGTAAACGAATACGAGATGACAGTACAGTCGCTAATGCAATTCAACTTTTACTTTTTTTTTTTTTTTTTTTTCAAAAATGTATATTTATTTAAGTACCAGGTCGCAAAATGGACCCATGCCTTTTACAAGATGTATGTAACCTAATACATGATTCAGTATAAAAATATATATAATTTACATTCAACACTTTCACCAGGAGTGAAGTGTTTTACAAGAAATCACTCATACATTAAACACTAGAAATTACTAAACTATTGAACAGTGGATTTGGATGTGTTTTTACAGATTGTATAAATTTGGTTCTGGCATTTTGAATATAATCACTAAATAGCATTATATTTAGTGACTCATATAGTTGAGAGTTACTGATGTCATAGTCTGCTCCCGTGATTGTCCTACATACTGATCTTTGCATTCCGTCCAGTCGTTTAATATGACGTATATGTGTATTTGACCAGATTTCGCAAGCATATAGCATGTATGAACGGATCAGACAAGTGTATAATAAAACTTTGATTTTAAGAGAGATCCGACTTTTGAAAAGAGGGTACAGCAGCATGAAACGTTGAAAAGCTCTGTCTCTGATTAAACCTATATGTTGTCTATAAGTCTGTCTTCTATCAAGATAAATGCCGAGATATTTTGCAGCCGAATTGAAATGTATGTTTTGTTGTTGAACTGTGAGTTCTTCTGGTAAGTGTGGGAATCTTTTAGTGAAAACCACTGCCTGTGATTTAGTTCCATTAATCTTTATTCGCCATTTTGTTGACCATTGAGTAAGTAAATCAAGGGCTGCTTGCATTTGTTGACAGGCGAAAATAATATTATAATGTCTTGTATAGAGAACTGTGTCATCTGCATAGAGCATATGTAAGCATTCAGGTTTCTTTGGAAGATCTTGTACGTAAATGAAGTATAAAGTAATTCAAATGGGAATTATGACGTGACTCCTTATGTAACAACTAGATGGCAGCGTAGTAAACATGACAAAAGTTGTTAACGTCAAAGCCTATAAGGCCGACCTATCTGTTACATATATGATCTAGGGTAATACTTAACTGGTTATTATTACTTACTGGCTTTTAAGGAACCCGAAGGTTCATTGCCGCCCTCACATAAGCCCGCCATTGGTCCCTATCCTGAGCAAGATTAATCTAGTTTCTACCATCATATCCCACCTCCCTCAAATCATTTTAATATTATCTTCCCATCTACGTCTCGGCCTCCCCAAAGGTCTTTTTCCCTCCGGCCTCCCAACTAACACTCTATATGCATTTTTGGATTGGCCCATACGTGCTACATGCCCTGCCCATCTCAAACGTCTGGATTTAATGTTCCTAATTATGTCAGGTGAAGAGTACAATGCGTGCAGCTCTGCGTTGTGTAACTTTCTTCATTCTCCTGTGGTTATTATTATATGGACATTGACAAATTGCACTAACTTAAGTAGATAGGCCTACAATAAAAACTTCAGAAATAATAAAATTCTCGAACATTCTCCAATATCCACAGATATAAGGTATAATATTATAAGCCAATTAGAGAAAGTCATCGATTAAGACAGGCATAATATATTATTTTCATTGATTCGAAGTCGAATTTCATTTTGCTATCTAGCCTATGTACAGATGAAGTAAAGCACTAACCCATATCCCATCTAGAAGTGCCCTACGAGACTATTTGTACACACGGTTGATTACATAGAGTACAATATAATAAAAAAAGGAACGATGTTCGACCGACATTAAATTTATGATAGAACTAAAATTTAATATGAATCAATAAAAGTACACAGTTGCATGTTTAAGGTCCCAATAGTCAATGCTTTGTTTATGAACTTCTATACTTTTCATTGTCATTCAAAACTATTAATTAGTGAACTTTTTATGATTTGAGAACACATCTCGCAGATCACTGTCAGCATAACTTTACGTTTTTTTTTATTCTGGAGTGTCAACTGTCATTCACTTGTCTTCATTATACTCCTTACCACAAATTCTGTGACGTGTATCTTAATTGATTCTTTTGCTAGCTGCGAAGAAAACGCTTGTAACTTAGAACGGGGGTATAAAAAATGCATACTCATGTCTTGCTGCATTCAACATTTGGAAATCCTTGTGTCACCTTCATTCAACTCCTTCACAACTTCCAACACCGAATGGAAGGGCTGTTTTAAAAGTTTGTCACATACGTTAGTCAATGCTTTCAGTCCTCATCTTACGAGTCACTTCCTCAAAAGGTCTCAAAGTTTTGCAGAGCTCAATACATATTCTCCATTCAGCAGAAGTGAGAGTAGGAATGTATTAATTAGAACTAACGAACTCTACAGCATTTGAACCAAAGTCAGCCGTTGCAGTATCAACAGAGTTGAGTTTTACCGCGTGGGAACATCTTTCAATTCAAACGTTTCTTGTGATTTTATACAGTAGAATCGCACTGGAACTTCATAAGTTTTTTTACTGATGAAACGCTTTTTTAAAATATGCTAGTATTTATTTAACTCTGTCAACAATAGGCTCATTTTTAGTGAATTTTGAATAATTAAATTGATATTATGTGCGTAACAATTAAAATGTTTCCACCCCATCTCGTTAATAATGCAAGTTTTTATATTCGAAGCATTGTCGCAGGCAACCAATATAATAATAATAATAATAATAATAATAATAATAATAATAATAATAATTCTTTATTTATATTGGCAGAGTTAAGGCCATAGGGCCTTACACTCTTACACTCTACCAGGTCACAAAGTATACAAGAAGTGAAAATTTAACAAAAAGTTAAAGAACAGAATACTAACATATTACAAACAAAATAATAATAATAGCATAATAAAATCGACACTAAACAACATGAAAATAATACCATAATAGAAAAAAAAAAAGAAAGTAAAATACATTGGAATATAGTAAAAGCAACTCATTTAGTACAAATAGTTAATATTATAGAAAACGTAAGGAAGACTATAACAAATGGAATGTAATAAAACAATAATAAAAAATAAAATAAATACGAAAATTAAATAAAATTCACAATAAAAGGGTATGCTAATAAATTCATCTGGTGATCAAGAGAACAAAAAAGGGAAAGGAAGGAAAAGACATATCGAACATATCTGTTATGCGTTTAATCTTATTAGCCAGATTCTTACTACTGGAACAATGAAAGGTTTACCTCCGTCTATGAATAATTATCACTTAATAATACATAATACTTCATGTAATGAATTAATAAATAATTATTGTAATTGCTCACATCTAATACCTTCCACACAAGTTAAATATTTAGGGATTACTAGACGCTTTACCTATTGTATTGACCATTTGGCATACTGATATTTGTCCTGTCGCATTTCGCCTACTGTAATGTACCCTACTGGTATTTAACCTACTACATTTCGCCTAATTTAATTTAGTCTAATGGTATTTACTGCAGTACTACTTCTACTGCAACTATTACAACTACTACTTTTACTTACTAGATTTAACGTTCATTACATTGTTGTGTATGATCATTGTCTTCGAAACCCTGGTAACATGTTTATGGAATTGAAGTTTGGAAATCAAAATTTACAGAATATGGCGGCTGAGTTCATTCCAACATCAAGAGGAGGCAATCAACTGTCTCACTCCAGATTTCTATACTACCGACAGCGCAGAAACACAAGAAACGGTAATATATATTGGGTCTGCGTCAGTAAAGGGCTGTGCAATGGGCATGCTGTCACAGAAGGCGACACAATCACAATCCTGGAGACCAGAGAACACAACCATGCATCAAGTGTGGAATCCTCCAGGAAAAAAATAATTGTCACCAATTTAAAACGTTTTGCATTAACTCATCCAGAAACACCTCCAACAAGATTAATTAGAAAAGATTGCGTGAAGTCCCTATGCTACTTCAACTACCAGAAAGAGGCTCCTTGAAAAGAAGCATGAATCGTGCTCGTCAACGTAGACTGCCTGCAAACCCTGAAAACTTGGAGGCAACGTACAGCGTAAAGAGGATAACGAACTTACAGTACCTCACCGCCTGCGATAACAATTTTACATTGTAAACAAACTTGGTCCTGTTGAAAAAAAATTGCATTGTAAATTTTCAACTCTAATTAAATTTACAAATGTTAACTGTGTGTCTGTGTCTAATGCCTACCCACTTCACTTAACGTGATTCGGGTTAACAAATGTTAACTCTAGTCTGCCATAATTAGGAACATTAAATCCAGACGTTTGAGATGGGCAGGGCATGTAGCACGTATGGGCGAATCCAGAAATGCGTAGGCTATATAGAGTGTTAGTTGGGAGGTCGGAGGGAAAAAGACCTTTGGGGAGGCCGAGACGTAGATGAGAGGATAATATTAAAATGGATTTGAGGGAGGTGGGATATGAAGATAGAGACCGGATTAATCTTACACAGGATAGGGACCAATGGCGGGCTTATTTGAGGGCGGCAATGAACCTGTGGGTTCGTTAAAAATCATTTGTAGGCCTAAGTAAGTCGATTAGGTTCTTTATTTTTGTATAATTTTGTTTTTCAAATTTACATTCCAAACTTACAATGGTATGCAACAGTAAGCCAAATTAATGCAGTAGAACTAATGGATAAATGGAGCTAGTTTCTTCACAACGTTCTGAGGGGCTGCAGCGATCTGCGTTGGCGTTCATCGCTCTGGATTGATTTGACTGGCTTCAAATTGACAGCGATGATCGTCGTTCATTTAGAAACGAATAACGATATCACAATATGGCTGCAAAACATCGTGTATTTAGCAATTTCTCACAAATAAATTAATAAATAAAATCCTGCCCTGTATGGTATGAATTCAAAAGAGTACAGAGATACCCATAAAAAGGAAATGTTGTGGAAGGAAGTTGGTGAAATTGTAAGCAAGATTGGTAAAGTATCTGTATTTCAGTACAGGTTACTTCTATGTTATATTCCAATACACTGGAGCAAGAATAATTAAAATATTGTTTATTTTTAAAGACAGTGTTTACAAAACACTGAATTTACTGTTGTTATAGCAGGAACGGATATAAAGTGTCAAAGTAATATCTTCTCCGAAATTTAAATCTTTAATAATGACGATTAATGTAACCAGTTACTTGAGATAATTGAAGACTTCCCTCAAAGAAGGTTGTATATCACATTTGCATGATTTTTACAGAAAATAGAAAAAATTGTCAGTTCTTTGATGTACAACCTTATACCACCAGAAACTCAACATTATCGAAAATGTGGTATACAACCTTCTTTGAGGGAGGTCTTAAATTTTAAAATCCTAATGAAATGTGTTTTAGAATTAGTTTTAAGTTGAATAGCTTGGATAAAATCTTGAATATTGTAATCATCAGGGAACGGATTTATATGGACTAAAAATATATGAAATATGTAAATATATATGTAGTTATTTTTACCAAAATATGGAATTAAATATGGATTTTTACCAAAATATGGAATTAAATATGGACTTAAAATTATAAAAAAATGACTATGTACGTTAAATATTGGTACATTTTAATCAAACTAAACAAAAAATATAATGGACGTACCTTATCTTCCAATGTAGTTTCAACAAAACACAGTTTTTATTGTCTGTTACCATAACAATAGGTTACAAACATTTCTTTCAAGTGCTGAAAAGTGAATCTTCTTCTATTGTCTCTGAGGATAGATTTATACTGACTAAAAGAGCGTTCGACGTCACAAGAAGTAACTGGTACATAATTCAATTTCACAATGTCTGCTGGGGATAAGTCCAAGTTAATCTTCGCTGTTGATTCACCACTCATCACAGCAACAACCTTTTGTAGTTCTTCATATCCAGGGTTTTTTGAAAGTACAGTGTCCACCTTAGCTCTTACTGCATCTGCAACTTTACCTCTACCACGATTCAGTTGTTCCACAGTACTATTTATAATTTCAAAACTTTCAGATAGTGAAAGGTGCCTATTTTGGAGACTTTTGAGCGTTTTTATGATGCATGAAAATGTATGCTGAATGTGAGCTAAGTCATTCTTCACACTTATGTCACAGGTAACTGTTTTCGCAGTATCAATTGAGACTGCATCTTCAGAGTCCAATGCAAGGAGAACATTGTTAATAGAGTGTATATGTTCGGCATAATATTCAACTGCTTCTAGCCATGTACCCCATCTAGTTAAAATTGGCTTTGGTGGCAATGGAATTTCAGGGTACATTTCTTTCAACACGTTAACTCTACTGGGAGCTTTGAGAAATACTTTTTTCACTGATGAAATCAACAAATCTACTTTAGGGAAATTGTCTCTGACCACTTCTGCCACACGATGAAATGCATGCGCCACACAAGTAAAATGAGTCAATTTAGGATATACAACAGATAATGCTTGTCCAGCTTTGACCATATAAGGGGCAGCATCGCTAATAAAGAATAACACATTATCGTACATAATATCCTTTGGCCACAGGATACCCATAGCTTCGTTGAACAGTTTAACTATAGTTTTGTTATTGCACTTTTCTAGAACATCACAATGTAAAAGAATTCGTTCAGAATATTGTTCACTTAACAAACCGATAACTACATTACCAACAAGTCTACCTTCTTTGTCGGGAGTCTCATCAATGGAAACCCAAATTGAACTATCTTTAATTTCATCTCTTATCTTCTGTATTGTCTCATCGTAGATGGATGGAGCATACGTCTTCCTAAGTGTTGACTCATCCGGGATTGTATGTTGAGTATATTTTTCAAGGAATTCCCTGAAGACCTTATTCTTTAGTTTGTAGAGAGGAATATCAGCAGAGATGAGAGAACGGCACAGGTCGATGTTAAACTCAGATCTTACATTCGATGTTGTTGGTTGTGTTAAAAACAATTGTCTCTGCTTGGAATTTAGTTGTTTGTTGGCCTGATGTTTACTAGTTGTAATGTGTTGTTGCACCAGGAACTTTTGTGTAGATGATACTGCACACTGACACAAATTACAAAATAATATTTTATTGTCAGTTGATAAACCATCTTCTTTAAATTCTGAAATGTAACTTGTTAGTTTTGATTTTAAATTGACTGAATGACGTACTTTTGGCATATTTACCGTCTTTATAGTATGATTTACAAAACTGAACCTATGTGTACTCTGACTGGCATTTAACTGTTGAGCTGCACAACTGAAGTCTGTTAAAAATTTTAAATTAAATTAATACAGTTTTGTAACTTACTTTCCCATTGTTGATAGGACTGCTAATTTTCAAATAACTCTGATGTTAAAGGGATTACTGAACATGTGTTTAAATCTCTATTGTTGAAATGTATTTTTAAAAGTTAATGGAATTTTGTTTTGTTTTATTGTTAAACCTAATATAATATGGACTGTTTTATATGAAATATGGAAAATATATGGAAATTAACGAAAATATGTACTAAACTCTAAAATATGGAAAAATATGGAAAATAAAAGTAGGATTTTTCAACCCTACACATTGTGAAACATAAAGATAATGCAAAATATAAATTATATTAGCTTTATAAGTAAATATGTATTTACATATAAATCCTTTCCCTGGTAATCATTATAATTTAGGATGAACGATGCAATTAATTTTGACACAGCTCGCTCGAAAAATAATGTAAATATACGGTACGATTCTGGTTAAAGTGGCATAAATACAACAATGTATCGCACTGATACCAATTAGCTCTTCTTTCTTTGGTATAAAAATAAGCCTTTAACTTGTCTCCAACCTCCAATGCTAAATGATTCAGCAGAATTATTACCTCCAAACTTAGTGCTATCTAATTTTCTGATGACGTAATACTTTCGATGGGAAATACGACGATGTTTGCTGTAAAGGAAAGAGCTCGGCTGACGTTGTTCGCTCGGCGATGGTGTTGATCAGTCTTAAATTTTCTGGTATCGATGTAATAAGTTTTCTTTATCTTGATTATTGTTCATAGGGCCATTTTCTCCGAATTTAATTAAACTTGCCATAAATTAAACCCGTTCAACTTTAGTATATAGTTTAAACGTGCTTACATTTTCTCCATAAATTTCTGACACTCGTTTAGTTTAAACGACAGTCCACCCGTTTAAACGAATATTGGCTCTACATGCTGAAGGTTTCACATGTGTTGGCCACACTGAAAAAACAGCTCAACAATAAGCTCGATCGGAACTGGCCAATCAGAGCCAAGTAAACCGATGGCGCGTCATTTAGTATTTACTACTTTCTAATTTTATTTTATTCTGAAGTTCAGTAAGATCCGAAAGTCTTGTCATATCCCCTTGTTTGTAAGTTTATGTGTATCCACTTTGAACATGTCATAGCAGATGTGTGACAATGGTTGATACTTCATGTTCCAGCTTGTTTAGTGAAGAACAGCATGTGCACCATCGTTGTCGCGGCACAAAATGATGGGCGCCATGTCCTGTGTGAAATTTTCCGCAGTAAAGGCGGTGTGATTTTCCTGTAGAGAATAATTAAGCAGCATGTCTCGAAACATCGATATCAGACAATTTAAGATTTGAAGCAAGCTGTTAGGGAGGCATTCAGGGAAATCGCACCGCCTTTGCTGAGGAAAATTTCACACAGGACATGGCGCCTCATCATTTTGTGCCGAGATAATGATCGTGCCACTAAACAAGCTGGAACGTAAAGTATCAACCATTGTCACACATCTGCTATAACATGTTCAAAATGGATGCACATCAAATACAAAGAGAGGAGGGTTACAAGACTTTCAGTTCTTATGTATCATAT
Organism: Periplaneta americana; assembly: GCF_040183065.1. Lineage (NCBI taxonomy): Eukaryota > Metazoa > Arthropoda > Insecta > Blattodea > Blattidae > Periplaneta > Periplaneta americana. Next base: position 83,889,597 of record NC_091123.1, on the reverse strand, counting down.
AATATTGGCAGTCAAAACTAACCTTTTTACTAGAAAAATCACAGATGTATTAATATAATATTAATGAAGTTTAACACGAATACCGGTTTAAACCTACATTGCAGAATGTTTAAGTCTGAACCACATTTAAACTTGATACAAAGTTTAAACTAACGTGGGCAAAATTATTTTTAATTTAAACTCATGCTTAAACCAGTTTAAACTAAATCCAAGTTTAAACTCATTTGGAGAAAATGTCCCTTAGATATGTACCTATATAAATTATTAAACTATTTACACCGAATGTAACGCCTTATAAAGCTGAAATACTATTTCAAAAAGTTTATATATACGTTTATTAGTTGTAGTGTGGAACCACCATATAGCAGTGCTACTGAAGTTATGAATATTCAGATTTTGCAAAAGTTGAATTATTTGGCTCATACATAATTCGGCAGAATGAAATAGAAATCAATACATTCCGACTATTAGTTGCCGATATCCGGGCAGCGTTAAGCTTACCTGTAAATACATTTATTCCAGTTACTGTAACAACGGCTGATATACTGTATTAAAAATATGAGCCCATGCTGGCAAACGAAGTTTTTTCTCACTACGGTGACTAAATAATCTATATGATATTACACACTTAAGCCAAATTAATGGGCTTCAACGACTCGCACATAGATGTTTCCTCAACAATTATATGCAATAGCCTATTATCAGAAGTCGAACATAAATACTCGACGCCCAAATGTATTCTTTCTTATAAAATCCACATTGAACCTGTGTTTTCAAACAGTGTTAATTAAAGGAACAACATCATCATCATCATCATCATCATCATCATCATCATCATCATCATCATCATCAACAAGGATTCGTTCCAACTTCAAATTTGTGGAGCTTAATTCCAAAAGGTATCAAATCCAAAAAAATTGAAAAAAAAAAATGAGTTACAGATAGCAGATGAGATACAGTTACCATTTCAGTTGACAGAAGCTGCATATAAAAGAATTTTAGGCATATAGAGGTCCTCAAGATTCACATTGTTCCTCAATAAGTACCACATTCAACTTCATGTTGTTGCCAAGACGTACCAAATCCATTTAACCATTGATGTGGCTATTTCTAGACATGTGACTTTCTGAAATCTATCATAGCTGTCTGATTTTAGTTTCCTGGCAGTTTAAGTGTCATTTATGATGGCTATTTTGTCTAGTTTTTGCTGTTCTGAGACTGTTGTAAGAGCACAAGGGAGGAATTAAATTATTAGAGTGTTTTCTGAGAGGGCTCATAAAGCAGTCGTTGATGTTGGAAACACAAATAGGCTATCATTAATTAGCTAACTCACTTAAATTTCGAGTGAAGCCTCTAAGGATCGGATTATTTCAGCTGGAGGCAAGAGAGGTAATGAAGTTATGCATCAAATTTACAAGACAAGGACACAATAAATGACTCAATTAATACAGGTAAATAAGTTGAAATAGGAAATATTTTACATACCTAGGTTCTGTTAATTCAGTTGAATATCGGTATCTTGAACACTGTTCATTCACAATCTTTTATGTTTTCTCCTTCTCTCTTAACTGCATTGTTTTCTTTTTGATTATTTAATGACGTTGTATCGATAAATAAATTATTTAGTGTCGATTGAATTGTTGATAAAGGGATGGCATTTGAATCGCTATTTGTTAAAAGGGCGGAAGTCCTAAAATACAAATTTTACAGGAGAAACAAAAAACTGTCCAGGACATCCGCACTTTTAACATATATTATAAAATGTTATGTTGTATTTAAATCATTTTACTGGTTTTTTAAAGTTCTTTTAACATAAAATTGATGTGTCTATGGTAAGAGAACACATTTCAATAAAAAATTAATTTTGAAAAGATGTGACTTCCGCCTTTTAACAAATAGCGATTCATTTACTCTGATGTGGCCGAGGATTTGTCATGCATTGCCTGACATTCACCTTACAGCTGGGAAAAAACATCGGAAAAATCCAGCCCAAGCGGGAATCGAACTCACGCACGACAGCTCTAGAACAGTAGACAAACGCACAACTGTATGAGTACGCCAGTGCTCCCTTAAATTGTGCTGTCACTTTCATCAGTATAAATAGCATGCTGGCAAGAGAGGGAAATATGCGATATCTAGTTTTTAAATTATTGGTTCTAATGAAAAATCTTAATGGAAAATTACATGACGGAAGATCTTATATGTGATAAAATATGGTAGAATGGCATATATTTACAGGATGATTCACGAGTAGTTACCGTCACTTACGGACCTTATTTCTGAAGCCATTCTGAGCAAAAACTGTCATATAAATATGTGTCCTATTCTCAATATTTTCAGAGTTACACTAATTTGAAGTTGTTACAAAAAAATTTTTTCTTTAGTTTTAAGGGTAAAAGAATGTTACAAATAGAGAATGAACTATTCAGCAGTATACTTTCTTTAGTTGACTAGTATTCTGAAGCTAAAATTTTGTTGTTAGTTGCTTCGTACAGATTGTTTTTTTTAATTTTCAACTAAAAATTACATTATTGTTACACACTTATCACAACAATTGTTACAGATCACACGACTTAATGGCAACTTGATTCTTTACTGTTTAATTTTGAATCCTAATGTACAGTCTTAAAAAGTTTACAAGAATGACGTGATTTAAACGAGTAAAAATTGTTGTGATAAATGCGTAAGAAAAGTGTAATTTTGTAGTTAATTAAAAAAAAAATCTGTACAAAGCTACTATGGAATTAACAACACATTTTTTGCTTCAGAATGCTATATTATTACGCTGTACCGAAGTACATTTTTCTCCGTTCCAATCATCGATTTCAGAATACTAGCCAATTAAAGAAATTTTGCTTCTGAATAGTTCACTCTCTAATTGTAATATTCTTTTACCCTTTTAAAACTAAAGCAAAAAGGTATTTTCAATTACTTCAAATTAGCGTAACTCTAAAAATATTGAGAATAGGACGCATGTTTATATGACATTTTTTGCTCATAATTTCTTCGAGAATATGCTCCGTAAGTGGCGGTAACTCCTCGTGAATCACTCTGTATATTAAAATTGATTAATTTACACTTGCAAGTAAGATTATTGTATCCAGTCCTTCAGTAATTTTCATTGTGTCAGGTATAGTCTTGACCGATATCGGTTATTATTGTTTTGTTTTAATTAGAGAGAAAAGTTTCTATTTTCGACATATGCTGAGGTTGCTACCTACTAATTCATACTCCTCTGTGCTAGTGGTAACGAGCAGTAGGAGCCTACTAATTATTTCCAGATTGTGTTCTGTGTTTAATCAGATTGCTCAATGTGCTTAAGTGATTTAAAATTATGCAATTCCAATACTGAACTAATTGCTACGTGAAGTGAACTCTCGCGAGATGAGCACATATTCATTACGTGATACACATCATAGCACAGCGAATCGTACCAGCCAGATCTTGAGTCAGAGAATTCAGCGCTATGTGAAAGATCAGACTTTTATACACTCAACGGCACATGATAGTTATAACTTTGACTCGTAATTAAATTACAATAAGCAATACATCTTCTACCACTGGGAAAATAACAACTGTTTATGTTTAATTTGATGTACAACTTCTGGTTTTAATATTAACAATAAATATCCATTTGTGTTTCAGTATTTTCATACAGTAAATTTCCCCATTGAGGCTTGCATTTGTTTAAATGGCATGGAAATATAATTTCTGGGTTAATTCTATGACATTTATTATATGTAATGCAATATTAATTAAGTTTTGAACATGATTTCCGATTTGGTGGTCTCCATAATTCCGAGTCTTATGCATATGACACGGAAAATATTAGAGATGAACAACGATCGAGAAAGCAAGATTAACAGCGCCCGGAAAGCCGAAAACCCGCACGACAATGTTGTATGCGTCGCGTCGTTGACGTAAAGACTGCTTGTGAGTGTTTCGAGACGCCGAGATTGATCACTCCGGAAGTCCCGAACGTAAAGCAGCCTTGAATCCCCACAGTTGTTTATACCTGACTGAACTTTTATCTACTTTGGCAACTGTTATATATGCATGAATAATGAAGTAGCCTATTTGAAGCATCATCTATACCTTTCAGTGTATAATAATCCGTTCCCCAGTCTTTATTGAATTACTAGGCCCTTATTAAAACACTAGGAATTTTCTTTTCATATGTTTGAGATCAAGTGTGCAATCTCAAGTAAAAAGATATTAACGTTGTATTTTATGTTTTTTAGAAAATACAATTTATTTGAGTATTGTTTTTTCTCTATTTACACTATATAACCATAGGTAATATCATACAATAGAACCAGAACATTTTGATAATTAAGATACTGTTCTGTTTTGTCTTTGTCTCATTTAAACATTTATAATATTATTTATTTCAATGATGTATGTTATTCAAAGTTACGAAATCTTTCCACGTCGACCAAATGCTATTTCGAGAATGATGATGATCAAGACTCGAGTCCACACCTGTAGAGTAACGGTCAGCGCGTCTGGCCGCGAAAACAGGTGGCCCGGGTTCGAATCCCGGTCGGGGCAAGTTGCCTGGTTGAGGTTTTTTCCGGGGTTTTCCCTCAACCCAATATGAGCAAATGCTAGGTAACTTTCGGTGCTGGACCCTGACTCCTTTCACCGGCATTATCACCTTCACCTCATTCAGACGCTAAATAACCTAAGATGTTGATAAAGCGTCGTAAAATAATCTACTAAAAAACAAGAAAAATATCATAAATGTCATATATTTGGATCATTAAAATACGAGAAGAATATATTATTTCATATCAGAGAATCGGAAAGTTTAACGGCTGCTGATATGAAACATGCTTCAACTATGGCTTAAAACTATATGTATAATAATTTTATTTATTAGTATCCTAATGTAGAAAATATAAGAACGATGAAATTTAAACTAAAAATTAAACAAATTATTAAGAAAAATTAACATAGTGGTAGACAATTAAGTAATAAATATTAATCTTATATACTTATTAATATTAGTAGTATTAATGTTAGTTATAAACTCTTAGTGTAGTTACTTATTTTGTCACAGATTGCTTGTAATCTCTAATATTTTCATTTAATTACTTGAATATACGTTCATTTTCTCATGTTCTTTCTAATACTTATAATGCAATTCTGAACCCTGGAACACGAGCGTTGCTCATACGGCAATAAATTAATTTAATTAACATATTTAATACGTTCAGTAATGTTTAATGCCTATAGCCTAACAGTTTAATGCTGGGTTGCAAGAAACCTGTTCCATAAATTGCTATTCTCTCGTTAAGTAACGGACCTTTAAATTATTCCAGTCTTTAAAGTATAGGTCGTTGCAAATGTGATATTTAACGATCTGTTAGCTATTCCAGTGGCGGCCGGTGAGGCATTCTGGTAGTGGTGCCAAAATGGGGGGGAGGGGGAATGATTGCACGCAAATCACCCAAGTAAAAGATGATAATCACAGGTCACGTTTACATTATGTTATATAACACACATTAATTAAACCAGCTATTTACCAGGTGTGCAGTTAATAATGCATCTAGTAACAGTTACAATAACATTGCCGAAACTAATAACGAAATTTACAAATACAGATAATGCAAAACTTTCTCAGTATTGTTAGTCAAATACAAATAACTTTTATAACTAGCAAAATTACTGGCAAAAACACACGAGATGAACAATGATATAGATAATAAATGAACACGTTTGCACTTTATTTAAACAGGCCGATGAATCCAAGGCATCAGTCTGAATAACACATGTTCATGTCCTGCACAGATCTCATGTATCGTTAACAAAAGCATCAATACTAGCAACAGTGTAGCGATATTTAGTTGCCGCAAAATAAAACAAATATTACACAAAATTAACAAATAGTGTTACACAATATGAAATAAAAAATATTTCTAAAAAGAACCATGATTGACTATCTCTGCATACAATATAATTAAATGGATAATAATTTACATATTCAAATCCAAGATGTGTGCATTAGTTTTGAATTGGCAACATTACATTAAGATTTGGCGCGGAACTTTAACTTGTGTTTTCGTGCAAATCTGCGCTTGATGGTTCCCTGAAAACGTCTTCAACAACCCTGCCATCTAGCGAAATTTCTGCATTACTTTGCTCTAGCGGGCGGAATGTTAACTACTGAGTCAAATTGAATTCGGCTCAAAGTCTGCCATAAGAAACGCATATAAATTAGAATCAGTAGCCTTTTGTACAGTGTTATATGGAGGCAGATAGTGCCACACTGAACTGGCTCCAACGTACGGAGAAACGCTACAAGAGTGCGTCCCGATCTGTGCGCGCGCTCGTTCAGATGAAATACGAATAAAATGTGTAGAAATAAACGATTACAACTCCTTTTTAGGATATTATCTTTTGTTTCTTTCATTGGTGGTGCCATGGCACACTGGCACTGCCCCAAAAGCCGCCCCTGAGGTATTCCATCTTTAAACGGAAAAGAGTCAAAACGACAGAGCCATCGTAGCCGGCACAAATAATTCGCTTATTACGAGTATACGTGCATGTCGCTATGGTAATATTGTGTTTTTGGATAGTCACTGTTTTCAAACTTTGCGGAAGACAGGCGTCAAATACTGACCCAGGCCAACATGCAACGATTCTTGGTACAGATTAATAGAGAAGTAACCCTTCCTGTTTCGGTACATCTCATTCAAGTGTCCACTAGGGCTTTGAATTTTCATACGGCTACAGTCTATGCACCAATAATGTTGGAAAAATTGCAAATTGAGAAGAAATCCTGTTTTACTGTTTGTACAGAATTTCCTCGAGGCATAGTAATGTATTGTTCTCTCATTCTTGCAATGCAGTCACACATCTTATTATTCTACAAACTGTAGATTTATAAACATGAATATGATCCACTATCACATTCTGAAACGCTCCTATTGCGTAATAGCGCAAGGCAATTTACTGCTTGCGATTTGTTTTCCAATATAATGCCCTATTTCATGCAAGAGAGCCATGAATGTGTCTTTCGATAATCTAAATCTACCCTTAAAATCAATATTATCGTATTCTTCTAGAGGATTCGATCTGTCTCTCAGTATTCTTGGTCTTGGTAGATGTTGTACCATATCAAACATAACCTCTACGTCAAACGATTCTATAATATTAATAAAATTGTTTTATTCACAAAACTTTTCCTATACACACATGAATCTCGAGTTCACTGTGATATGAATATTACATTTTACTTATTTACTTCTGATGATAACATATCCACGAAATTACTTAATACTGTCAGATACAAAAACAAGAAATATACGTACAATAAGGCGGCTAACGATTCGTTAACAGTTTACAGATCCGATTTTCGACCTGTAATTTACAGAGTGCTTTAACGAACCAATGGCTTTAAAGGTCGTTCTTGCAACGCTTACTGATGCTAAATTAACAATTATAGGAGCAATAATGTTTAACGAACCAATAAATGCTTTCTTGCAACCCAGCATAAATGTATTTAATATCTATTTTTGTAAGAAATATAGGCTACGTATGTAATACATCTGCAAGTTGAGATAAGCATCGGCCGTCAACGCGTCTTTACATCTCTAAGCTACTAGCAAAGATACTGCCATTCTAGCTAGAGGTTAGGCAGTTTGGAGTTCAGTGGTGTACAGTATGTCTGACGGTCTACTTTCGTTTTGTTCACACTGGAATGCCACTGTTCATAAACCAGGTGCATTGCGGTGTTGATCTGCTGAATGTTCGTTGAGGCACGCATCACTGCTCGCTCAATGTTATGTTAGCCAGATCAGCAGATGTCTTGTGTGTTTTGACTCGATAGATTTGTCATCTTCCAGTCATGCTTCTTTCCTAATAAACCATCGTCAAAGGTTCCTAACAGAGGTCTGCATCGGACGTTTTCGCTCGAGCGCCAAGTAGTTCATAGCATAATCCTATAGGTAGCGCATATGCATGATAGGTAAAATTGTCACGAGCGATAAATCCTCGAACGGTATAAGCCGAGCGTTAGACATTCGTTCTTGTTACAGTGATGAACTGTGTAGTAACATCATAGATGTTCATCATTTCAAAACTTTGCAGTGTTTAACTAACCTCTCCATAGTACAACTACAAAACTTGCTTTAAAATGTAATATAAATGTTGTAGGTAATTTTTTCCCCCCCCACACAGGAGTGATTTTGTTTTTGCCACATCTGATAGATGTTATTGAATGTAAATATAATTATTATAAACGGAGAACACAATCACGATAATGCAAGAACTGTATCAAGTTTTTTTAGTAATAATAATAATAATAATAATAATAATAATAATAATAATAATAATAATAATCTCTACTAATTAGTATTGTATATCAATCTTTGCGTATGTAACAGTTGTGCAGCATGATTATTCGTTTTATTATATTTTCTGTGACGTTATCTCTGTACTAATATTGTTATTAATCTACTGCTATATCAATAATATTTTATAAAACGTTTCTACATTGTCCCAGCATATAGGCGGAACACTATGTATTAAAGTTGGGTCGATTCGCGAACGAATCGTTCATTCGAACGACTAATAATAAAGAATCGTAAGAATCGATTCGTGGTATCAACGAATCGTCGTTCAAAAGAATCTTAACGAATCGTCGTTCAAAAGAATGGTAACGAATCGGCATGGTATCGTAACCCACGATTCTATTTACTTGTTTGATGTAACCTGTCAGCGGACATTTCCGAACCGTGCCGAATGCTCCCGAGCGAGAGTGAAATCAAAATATGTATTGCATTTGTTAAGTATGGAAAATAATGAACACAAACCTGAAATGTGCATAGTTAAATAGAGATGTAATGCAAAAAATGTACTTCATAATAAGGTTCAGTTGATAAATTATAATTTAGAAACATTATCTTGGGTAATTTTGTAGATTAATGGAGGTCATGCTGAATGGTTCCAGCCAATGAGAAAGAGACAATCCAATGTCTCGCCTCTTATGCCATCTATGCGAGAGATGTAGAACGTTTTTGTTCTACGCGTGGTTTGCAAAGGAAAGTGTCCTGTAAGTCGTTCGTTGACGAATCGTTGGAATCGCAGAGTAGGAAGAATCGTGAATTCGTTGACGATTCAAAAGAATAGTTGGAATCGCAGACTGAGAAGAATCGTGAACGAATCGTTAGAATCGATTCGTAATGTATGATTGAATCGTTGGAATCGACTTCTGAAAAAGAATCGTGTTGCCCAACTCTACTATGTATGGACCTATCATATTATATATGTGGTAAATCAAGTATTGAATAATTATTCATTAGCAATACTAACTGGATATCGAAGTTTTTCATACTATTTTATTTATAACTTCATGTTCCTGTTTTGGTACGTTCAAATGACTGTTCCATTAAATGTTTGTCATAAACGCAGAAAATAAAGCCTTATTTTTACCGTGTGAGCAAAACATATGTGTATTTTATCTGTCGCCTTCCATACAAGATAAGACATGTCGGTGAGATGACCTTGTACTGTCCTTCTATTTATTACGAGCGTATCACGACCGATCGTATCTCACTCGAGGGTGCGACACTCGACCGAGTTCAAGCGAGCGATTTAACTCCAATGCAGGACTCTGGTTCCTAAGCAATACCACAGTAGGCTACCACAGACCTTAAGCCTGACACGCAGGAAGTTCGGGTTCGAATCCCGGTGAAGTCTGGGATTCTTCGTTGAAATACATCCATAGCGATACTGCGGACAAGGTCGCAGTTGGAGTTTTTCTTAGGTTTCTACCGTTTTACCCACATCATTCCGTCAACATTTCTCCATTTTCATCAGCAATCCATAAAATTCCCCGAACGCCGGCTGGCAACGCACGGAGGGGGCCGGTCTAGGGACAAGTAGAATTGCCTGCTCAAAACCTGGGTAGGCACCCGGTGTGGGTTTGGAAATGCGTCTAGCTTGAGGGTTAGCGCAGTAGATCTTAAATATCGCAGTGCTGGGTCGTAATGCCCTCTCCCGAAATTCCATTCCAATACCGTAGTACAGTAGACCTACAGCACTTTAGTAGTATGTTTTGTCAACTGCGTTATTTCATTTTGGACTTGTAAACATAAAGTTTTTACATTCTGTAGGACATGCAACATTTTACATGTAATTAACTTGCGCTCGGTGCTGTCGAGGCATGGCGTCTGTACAATAGATATATTACTATGATGTACCGAAGTACATGTGATATTTTCGTGCAGATATTCTGCGTCATCATACGATGAAAGATGAGTGGAACGGAGAAAAATTCTCTCCGGGACCGAGATTTGAACCCGGGTTTTCAGCTCTACTTGCTGATGCTCTATCTATTAAGCCACACCGGATTCCCATCCCAATGTCGGATCGAATCCTCTCAGTTTAAGTTCCACCTCTTGGGTTCCCTCTAGTAGCCTACCCTCATGCACTGCGTCATAGATGTATGACAGTGGGACCATGTCCACACACATGTGCAGAGGTGCACTCGTTATGAGTGACTAAGTGACCGGGATCCGACGGAATAAGCGCCGTCTTAAATCACTAAGTGATTATTCGCATATCACATATTATTATGATGTACCGAAGGAGGGTAGGCCAAGGAACCCAAGAGGTAGAACTTAAACTGAGAGGATTCGATCCGACATAGGGATGGGAATCCGATGTGGCTTAGTGGATAGAGCATCAGCACGTAGAGCTGAAAACCCGGGTTGAAATCCCGGTGCCGGAGAGAATTTTTCTCCGTCCCACTTATTTTTCATCGTCTGTACAATAGGCTTACGCACAACTTCATCCACATATATGACTTCCATTTCAAAGGTTATTAAATTTGATGTTATTTCGTTATCGCTTGATAGAGAGACAGATGAGAAGGAGACTCTGATGCGTGTGATAGATATCAATGGGTTCACACCCCTTCTTTCGAGAAACAAGGGCTACAAACACATTCCGTTGCTAACGCTTGTAATACGAGCCACAGCACTCTTTGAAATCCTGTGGTAATAATCGTCATTCCTACGGGATTCATAAGGTGAAGGAACTTCGGCCAAATTCCTTTCCAATACGTCATGTTTCTGCCACAGTTTCTAGAACAAAGAGTATTAATTCCGTACTTACTTTTTCTGGAAATGACAAGGCGGGATTCACTTGAAAAGTCTTTTCAATAGTAGTAAAAACTGCATATGGATCCATGAAAATCCTTGTACCACGGTGATTCGTACTCTCCAGGAGAGGTTTTCTGTAAATATTTGGACTGACATTATTCACAACGTTCTGTTTGGGCTTGACAACAATGCTCCAAAACCCATCTACTTTCGGGAGTTACTATCAGGCTCTTTTGGAGAAGTGCCACTTCGTATCAGAAGATGAATTTAGTTTCAACACGATAGAACACGAGCTCATTTCAGTCACAGAGTTTGAGCATTCTTGAACGGATTGGTCGTGGTGGGGCAATTCATTGGCCAGCAAGGTCACCCAGTCTGACGTTATTTGATTTTATTTCTGTGGGACACATTGAGACTCTCGTGTATTGTAACTCCTTAAACACCGAGAAAGAACTTGTTGAATTAATTGTATATGTTGTAGATGAGCTGAGATCGAGAACTTGAAGCATATTTAATTGTACACCCCTCTGAGGTTCGCCGCTTTGGGTTGTGCAAAAATTGAATGCTGTGATCTTGCAGGCCATTCTACATATCCTATTCTTTCGATCCATCTATCAGGAAACACTTCATTCAGATATTGCCGTACAGGATCAGCATAATGAGATGCTCCATCTTGCTGATATCAGATGGAATCATTAGGTAAGTCTGAGATTCTGGAGATTTGGGAGAAGAACGGCAACGGCTAGTATTAACTCTTCACGCAAAAATTCTAAATACCGGTCCGCATTGAGAGCCAACCACTCTGCATCCTAGAATCACTGCCCATACATTTATCTTCTGGGGAAATTCCGTGTGAGTTTCTACCATTCAGCATGGGTTAGTTTCTGATCAGTACTTGCAATTTCGTCTATTCACTTCTCCATTCAAACAAAATGTAGATTCATCAGAGGTCTCTATCGCAGAGGTTGGTCACTGCCTCACAGAATTGCAATCTTCTGTCTCCGTCATCTTCCATTAGCTCCTGCATGGGCTTTACTTTATAAGGATATTTATTACGACACAGCAGTCTCCAGATGGTTGTTGTTTTTTTAACTGGTTATTTAACGACGCTGTATCAACTACGAGGTTATTTAGCGTCGATGGGATTGGTGATCGCGAGATGGTATTTGGCGAGATGAGGCCAAGGATTTGCCATAGATTAACTGGCATTTGCCTTACGGTTGGAGAAAACCTCGGAGAAAACCAAACCAGATAATCAGCCCAAGCGGGAATCGAACCCGCGCCCGAACGGAACTCCGGATCGGTAAGCAAGCGCCTAAGCCGACAGAGCTACGACGCTGGCTTATGATTGTTGTTCTCGATTATCAAATATAGATTGTAATTCAGTAAGTGAAGAGTGTGGATTATCTTTCACTGTTATCAAAATGTCTAGCTCCAATTCTTCAATAGTTGATGATGGTCCACCAGATCTTTGTACATCTCTCATATGTCCATTTTCATTGAATTTGTTTTGAATTCTACTCACAGTAGAGTGATAAATAGGAGGTCGATCTGGATGTGTTTCATTGAAATGTGCACATACTTCATCTTGTGTACGTTTCCTATCATATCCAATCACAATTGAAATCTCAATTCTCTCACTTTCACTTAATAACATCGTTATTTTCTGTTAATTTCTACGAATAAATTGCTTCCATAACACCAGGAAATTCAACTATCTATTTTGTTACCATAGCAACGTTTATTGTACAAAACAATTGATAGCTTGGGTAACCATGGAGAATAATATCTTTCAGGTGGTATATAGAAAAAATACAAGGTGTCATTTAAAAATGTTTCCGATGACGTCACAACTCTAACAACAATGATATCAAGTATGGTTTGTTTTTGTGAAAAGTGTCTTTTAAAATATACTTTTTTGACTTGTCCCAGCGTTTTTCGAAAAACATTTCCATTTAGCTGTAGTAGAAAATATGCGTGAATTTTGAAACGCACGGTATAGTGGTTGACATCTGCAAACAATTGACATTATACCGATAAGGGTGTTAGTCTTACGTGTCTGCCGCTTATACCTTCAAGGTAACTCTCTGGTACTCATTTCTGTTAGAGGCTGAGTTAACCCCAGGGCTTTGGTGCAGCAGGAAGGATTACGTCAATAATTGGAGAAAATCCATGACCCTATTGGAAATCGAAACCGTGAACTTCGGCGTTATAGTGTACAGCATTCCACCAGTTAGTGTATGGAGTCACTGACATGAAGCTTGCTCCGTGACCGCGCTCGTGCGTGGGCTCGATTTCCGTTTGGACCGATTGGGTTCGTCTCAATTTTTTCGCAACTATACAGCGAATGCCAGGCAATCCAGTAGCGATTGCTCACGCTCATCTCGCCAAAATGCCATCTAGGTATCACCAATTCCATCGACGCTGGATATCTTCACAGTTGATACATTGTCTTTAAATAACCGATTAAAAATTGTTGTAATTTGAAATGCCGTTCGGACATATTCGCGATATCTTTTAAATATAAGGTGAAGAAAATAATTAGAGCGAAATGACATTTCAGCGAATTTAAATATATGAGCTTCTTTGAGTTTCAGCTGAAGAAAACATTTTTAAGCCAGATTTATGGACCTGCAGAATGTGATTCACACTGTTCGGTGTGAGATACACCATCCTTGCTACAAACAACTATGTCGCATAAACGACATGAAGTTTAATGCATATTGTGTTAATATACTTATACGGAAAAGTAAAAAGGTGCTAAGTGCCAAATAAAAAAAATGTTATATTTTAGTAGAAAGGTGCAAAGTGACAAAGCTGAGTTGACAGAATGGTGGCAATCGTGTTAAGGGGTTAGATAAGCTTACAGCAGAAAAACTGTGGAAATATTCAACATTTTTTCCTCCATTACTGTATCTTATACAATAATGAAAATTAGTAAGTGTAAAACACTTTCCTCCTGCTATATGAAAAAAAAATATTTTTACGATTTATTTATTTATTTTTTCAAAATTCAAAATGGTGGCAGTTCACTGTGCAGTGATGAAGTGTTTCCCCTCATAACTAAACAATCGTTCAACATTCTGTGATGAAATGTTTTGTCTGTATTTATGCATGTCATATCTACAATATGTTGCAACATCACTTCTCTACCGTTGATAGATTGTCTGATAAAACATAAACTAATTTTAAAAATGGTTAAATATAAGTATTTTCTTCTAACACAAAATAAAAAAGTATATTATTTATTAAGGAATGTAGTTGAAAGAGCATGATATTGTAAACATGAATTTTAGCAATAAAATAAAAGCGATAGAACATGAAAAAATTAACAAGTTCATGAGTTATGAGGGAAACGCTTCATCACTGCACAGTGAACTGCCACCATTTTGAATTTTGAAAAAGAAAATATTTTTCTTTAAATCGTAAAATATATATACATCACCATTAATTCGAAAAAAATTCGTTCCGTCACCGGGAATCGAACCCGGAACCTCTCAGCTCTGCGCGCTGAGCGCTCTTTCCAACTGAGCTATGCCGGGACACGATCCACGGTGCCGGTCGAACTCTTCTCATTGTAATGATGTATATATATTTTTTTCATATAGCAGAAGGACAGTGTTTTACACATCCTACCAATTTTCATTATTGTACAAGATACAGTAGAGCAATTCCACGAAAATGTCATACTGAGGTGAATTTCTTGAAATTGATGTAGGAGTATTTTTGTTGAAGAAATATGTTTCTTTATACTTTAAATCGCCTTATTTCGTAAGATAATGTTTAAAATACTCTTTCTTTTTGTCTATAACTTGCTGCAGATCTTGTCATATTCCAAACGCTTAAAAAAACACGTATAGATATTTATGTTTCGTGTCACAATTTGGACACGTAAATTTGTTTTATTTCGAGCCGTCTTTTTTTATACTATATTTTGGTCTTTCCTTGAAGTAAATATGTAATTAGTTGAAGTATCCTAAGATCCTAAATAACTTAAAATCATTATAATTATTTGTACTGCATTCTGGTTATTCTGCGTTATCAGTACATGACCAATACAAAAGTATTAGAACATTTTCTTCTAAAATGATTTCGTTTTCCGCAGCGGCGTTGTGAGTGACTGACATGTCGCGCTCTCAGCTGTTATGCTGTTCATTCTCACAGCATGCTTAGTTACTTGGAAGGCCTTGGTGAAGTTATACGTGAACTGGTGATAAGTGTGCAGTAATTATACCTGAAAAAAGCAAAATGAGATTCAGGCAGCTCATTGGAGCAATAAGCAAGTCTCAATATTTACTGCTGTTGCCTGGTTTAAACAGGAAG
Source organism: Periplaneta americana (assembly GCF_040183065.1). NCBI lineage: Eukaryota > Metazoa > Arthropoda > Insecta > Blattodea > Blattidae > Periplaneta > Periplaneta americana. Next base: position 83,874,163 of record NC_091123.1, on the reverse strand, counting down.
GTGACAGGGAAGTTCAGAAGAAATCGTCTGCATTAGTGTCAGATTATGTAGCACATGACAAATAGGCTATGCAGTGAATGTTTGTCTATGAAAAATGTTTTCGGAAATTTTGGCGATTCTTCCGAATATTGAGGTGGTAAAAATATTTTCAGATAAAGCAGCGAGTCATTTTAAACAGAAGTAAACATTGAGCAATGCTCGCATATTTGGATTTAACATAGAATGGAACTTCTTTCGGTCACATCATGGCAAAGGGGCCGTGGATGTGATTGGAGGCCAAGTAAAAAGGATGGCATGGATGCTTGCGAAATCGGGGAAGAAGATACAAAGCGCTACAGAATTTTGTAACATTGTGAGCAATAAAAACATCCAAATTATTGCTAAGGAAGTAGCACAGATTGAGATAGACGAAGGAAAAAAGTATCTCGAAAAACGATTTGAATATCTTGCACCTATTCCGGCATCTCATGGAGTTCATTAAGTGAAAGTATTAGATCCCTATGTTGTAGAATATGTACAACTGTCTTGTGAACAATCAGTGCGAAAGGTCTACAGGTTCCGTGTGTGAAAAGAAACTAAAGTTTGTTCAGATAACAAGTGACATATTGACAGTGTTCCTGCAGTACATACAGTACTTGTTAGACTAAATGAGTGAGTCAACGAGTGCCGTGGAATGCTTCTACGTGTTTAATTTCAATGGTTCAAATTCAATCTAAAAGTAGAACTCAACATTCTAATCTATTATTATGAACATAATATATAACAGCCATAGGCATGGGAAATATAAACTGTGATCTGCATCACCTTATCGTAATAGATAAGGAGGTCAGTGCCAGATGATTAGGAACGCGCTTGAATAACGTAACATACGGTCTTACGCTGGGGAGTTGATGCCATACAGAGTGATAAGCGCTGTCAAGGTTGCTGTGACACTCTTATAGTCCTAAAATTAAACACCAATGCATATGGCTTGTATATACAGTATTTAATCACAGAGAAAGAACTATATATGCTATTAAGTAGGCCTATGTAATACTTGTATGTGCATTAATATGTGTCATTTAAGATGCATGGTTAAGCAAACTAATTTTTGTATTCTGGAAAACATATTAACCGAGAGGGCTAGCGGAGTGGTAGAGGGCTGGCCTTGCATTCGGGAGGTCCGGGGTTCGACCCCAGGGGCCGGCAATCCTAACTGAGGTTTTTCATGGTTTCCTCAGTTATTTCCAGGCAAATGCCGGGATTGTACCTCTTGAAAGTCCGGCCATGGACGGCGATCCTTCCCTTAATCCTTTCATGTGTGTGAGTGAATGCTGTGTAATGTCTTCAATGTTTGTGTTGTATCGCAGCTGATTCCTCGTCCGGGGAGGCCCTCCATGTCCTTGTGTGGTCAAAAAAGTATGTATGTGATCCACAGTTTAATTCCTCTCCCGACAGGTCGCGGCCCTGTAAGGCCCGGGTGGCGTGCGTCGTGTAAATGAACCTACAAGGGAGAGGTTAAAAAAGAAAGAAAGAAAGAAAGAAAGAAAGAAAGAGAGAAAGAAAGAAAGAAAACATATTATTCATTTAAATTAATCGTTATGTTAATTTACTACTTATTTTGTACTATTTACGGTTCTGTAAGTGCAACTTCATTTTATAATTCAGAGATGTCAGTCAGTTACAGAATGAGGTCAGTCTGTTACACATCACTTTTTCGGCCATAACTCCATTACTAATCGTGGTTTGGAGGTCGTTTTCAACTTAAACTGAAGATTACAATTTCCTTTCCGAACTATATTTTGCAAAATTGTATCAGCAATGACAATTCAGAGAAATCTGTGGAGAACCATGTTCACCCGAAGAGAGAGTTGACATTTATGTCAGTCTGTTACACACACTTTGGACGTAAATAAATAGTATACTTTTCCTATTAAAGACGTTTATTTTTATATGTATCTTAAGTGTACACTTCCCTCTATAAAATCCTGCGGTGACACAGTCTAATTTCAACCCATTATACAATTTAGGCAGACATTTTGCTGTCAAAGTGTACTGTAAATGTCAGTCAGTTACACGTGGAATTGCTCAGTAATGAAGAAAAAAAAATGCTGAATATTTCCAAAACTTTTACTGCTGTAAGCTGTACCTAATACCTTAAATTTATTTAACAAAGCTCTCTCATATACCTTACGAAAGGTATAATATGTCATTCATTTGTTTTTATTTCCTTCCGGTATTTATTTGTGATGTTAATAGTGTAGTTCAGGTAAAATTTATTATTGATTATGCTCTGTGGTGTTTTCTACAAGTTAAAGGCTAGTATAAATAAATAATGATGTGCAAATAATACGCAAATAACACGCAGTTATTTTTATGATATAGTTACGGAAAGTGTCCTGTTTTGATGATAAAATGTAGGAATCCTAGATCAGTGTATCATCTTTCTATGTCGTTCTCTAATACTGGCAAGACAGTGCGAAATTTGTGGTAGACAAAAACTGTGTTTGCAGAAACAAATCGCGGAATACTTCCGTTTTCCTCGCAGGCATTCCAACGCAGTGACTAATCATCAGCATCATTTTCATTATAATTTTGATATAAAGTACATGTTTCACTACCTCTTACAAAGGTAAATGATGTACGTACAAATTTCGATGTATTTCTCTTAGATGAGGACTCTTGAGATAAATGATGATACCAATTTACACTCATGATTAAGAGAAAATTTCCAGGGACAAATTCTTAGGAATCAATTCTGTGTGAATATAAAAATATTGACTTTCATAAGTTCTGAATAAATTTCGAAATTTTTTAATGTTTCGAATTTTATGTCTTTTATGTACAGTTTTCTCTTTTTGTAAAAAAAAAAAATTAAGCGCTACAAACGTGCGTCAGATATGCTTTCAATACTACAAAAGGTCAATCTACATTATGGTATTGTTTGTCAGTTAGTCGTACACTTTAGATATTAAAAAATAAAGTTCAAATGCACAAGACTCTTGCCAAATTGATGAATTCGTCTGAAGTGAAATATTCTTAAGAAGTGTGATGCGCTCTACGTCTGTCTGAGAAGTTCAGAGCCGAGATTAAGCTTCTCTCCCTTTCTACGAGTATATATGACAAATTTAATATACTTGATACGCATATAGAGTATGTCTGCAACACATGTAGCTTGGGCCTGAGTAAATTAAAAGCATTAACATAAAAATTAATTTGTACTCTTATTTTCCCATAGCATTTCAGGTACATTGTGACCAATATTTTAAAGTTCTAGACCTAGATTTACAAATGTCCGCTATCAAGACAGTTATGTGGCTAGAGAATGCGCCTCCTAGGATTGATTTACGGCGTAGGCAATGGAAGAAATTTATCATCCGTCCACTGGACTTGATGTTTGTCCATTGTCATGCGATGGCTCAGCGGTGGCTCCTGCGTCATCCCGATCTCATGACAAGGAACACCCGCATTTATGAGAAGTCTAGTGCTTTCCAATTAATCTCCCTTCGCAAATCGCAGTGCTGTGAAAATCAGATGAAAGAGGAGGTAGAATAGAAAAGATTTAAAGTAAAAACAACCACCTAATTCAAATTGTGCAGTCATTTTTTAAAATTCATGCATTAAAAGTTATATAATTTTACTGAAAATGGTTATATAGAATTTAGATATGTAACCCTTTCCTTTAATATAATTTACAGGCGTTAAATTAAATAAAAATAATATAACTTGTATTATAGTAATTTGACACGATTCTTTGGGTTTAATTTTTGTAAATTCTTTTGATTCATAAAGTAGCTGCTAGAAAGAAATAGTTCGTCGACTCTTAAGACTGATATCCAAGACTTTCGTACATAAGGAATATAATTGAAAATAAATTTATATAAATGATTTCGAAGAAAAATGTTTTTCTCCTTTATTCTTGCTAGTTTAAAATTCTTACGTTATATAAGACATTTAAGAAAAAATTATCTTCCAAAATAAAATTAATTTACTAAATCTACAGTAAAAAGGGATTTTTTCAATAGCTTAATAGAAAATGCTGTTAACACACAAAAAATGATTACACAGTAGTCGAAAATAATTTTCACTGTACGAGATACTAAAATATGTATTTAGATATTATGCTTCCTTCTCAAAAGTTTTGTAGTTTCAAGCCAATGATTTTGAATAAAAATTCCATAATATGCGAAAGTAAAGCCATTCGACCAATGTAGTAAATTGACCATGAATTAAGATAAACTCGCCAATACGTCATTCATTTTTTTAAGTTTTAACTAGGGGTAGAGAGAGAGGCAGATAAAGTTGGCCATTCCAGATTTTTATATATGGTTCCGAAACGTGGACCCTAATACAAAAGGGCAGGAAAAGACTAGAATCGTGAGAAATGAGATTCTTGACATCGGTAGCTGAGTAACATTCCAAGACGGAGAAGAAGTGAAGATATTAGAAATGAGCTTGTGTGAAGAATTTTAATGCAAAAAAAATAAATAAATGATCGCAGAAGAAACTGGCAAGAACACAACGAGGGCATCATACTTAGAAGGGCTTATCAACAAATGCAGCGTTATTGAAATATTCTAATGAAGCTTATTTATGTTTCAAAACAATCGTTTGAGAATTACAATGGGCATGAGGAAGGATCAAAGAATGAACCTGTTAAGTAGACAGGATAGAAAAAATTACTTTATATTTAAATGACTAATGTAAATTTGCAGTTTTGTTGATACGTCCTTCTAGCATGATGCCCTCCATATTAACCACACGACAGGAAGTAGAATTCCACACAGAATGTTAAATTATTCTGTCAGAGTAAGAAGAAATATAGGACGACCGAGAGCACGATGGAGAGATCAACGCTAGAAGTTTGAACGGAACGGATTAAGCGACACATCGTTATGATGATGATGATGATGATGATGATGGAAAAGAAGTTACTGTTTGTCTTAATTGAAGTCAAAAAATTAGTATTGCACGTAATTTTATTACGTCGTCCTTTGCTTTATAGAGAAAGCGAATTTCTGTTTCGGCTTTCAACCAAACTAGATGCGTTCTGCTGGAACAATCTGTGCTGTTCTCGTCGTGCTGTACCTGCTAGAATTGGTGAAGAAAGGACGGCTATTTGAATATTTAATAGGCTAGATATTGGAGAGTGCTGTAGTCATCACAGCTGCGACAGACTGACCGTAACATCAGTGAGAATAGACAGAACAAATTTAATGAAAGCAAGATGAGCTGTGGACGCCGATTGCTGTACCTCCGTTAATTTATCTAAATCAATAGGTCATTTTTCAAAGTATTTGTTGTGATAGACACACACTATTTTTCCTGTTTCTGAGATAGATGTTAAACAACTAAGTCTATGATGCAGTGCAATTAATAGCTAAGCGTTTAATGTGTACGTACTTAGTGTTGTTTCAAGTTACTAGTTAATATTTAACAAACAATAGGCCTAAGGTTCAAACCTGTCTTCGGGCAGTCGATTAAACAACGAAACAATAAACATCCAGCACTTTCTTGGTTCAAAACTTGAACAGCTATAAAACAAATAGTACAATTTGATAAAATAACTTACACTTCTTCACAACTTTTCGTCATTACTTCTGATTTTAAGTTTCTAATGGTCCGTGAAGCGCAAAGAAGGTCGACAGGTGGAGTTCCTACGCAGTAGAAGAGATGACATGGCTAGCACCACGTTCCGGCCGCATTTTATCCTTGGGATAGAAAATGATTGAATCCGGAGCCATTCTGACAATTATGACGATATTGAAATTTTCAACTTAAACTGGGATCTTTTAGTCCGTGGTTTGTCACTGTAGCGACAGAACCAACTGTGCTTAGATTCTGTGTCTAATTAAATATATTTACAGAACTGTTTATAGTTTGGCTTCGAGTCCGCTGAGTTTCGTGCAACTCAAGTACTAACCGTTGTTACATAATAAAATCGAAACAGATAACGAATTAATCTAAACGTATTTAGCTTATATAATAATCAAAGGAGTTCGCTTTCGTTACATTTATGTGTTAGTCCATTATACAGATGTTACGAAAGTCACTGTGCACTTCCGCTGTAAATTTATAATAAATGTTGAAAGTGCCACGAACATTAATACATGTATGTACCCGTTTTATTTTCAAACATTTTCACCAGTCTCGTTGTGAAATTCTCTCTGTGTACGCGTTTATTGCAGTTTGAAATTCATCAAGTATGCGTAAGTAATCTCAATAAATTGCACATTTTGCAAAAGCCTGCTGGTGGTAGGTGTGGGGAGCGTGGGGGTCATAGATTTTTTTGAAGATTATGTATTGTTAAAAAATCAGACAAAAGCTGTAGATAACAACGTGGCCGTGAGTTTGGAAATATAACACCAGAAGAAAAGTTTCTATGACTGGGTTATACAAGTAGCCTATATAGTGACTTTCCGAACATTCTGTATAATTTGACTGTCTAGTTACATTGCAATTTACTTTTTTCTATGCAACAACATATAGCTTTAAGTGAAGTTGACTAATTTTATTACAAAACTTGGAAATCATAAATTAAGTTTACTCTTTTTTTTTCATTTCTAGATTAGACGAGAACACAATTGAAAGGTATGTTACAAGCGTTGTTTACCCAGTGGTACGAATTTATCTCTGTGTGACACTACATAAATATTATAAATTTTAACATTTGTGTGAAAATTGGATGTGATAAGTATGTGTTAACGAAGAATTTACTATGCTGGTGTGATGTTCTGCTGTCAGAAAAATATCGCGTATATGTCACTGTCCAAGTTCCATTGTGCTGTGCGGCATATTACATATGTTGGGGTGACGGAACTGTAAATTCATTTTTAATTTTATCTAATGTAATAGCTCCTTTTGCAGCTCTAAGAATTTTCATTTCTGCTGCTTGGATTTTTTTGTTCATTTCAGCTTTTTACGTGTCCGTGTTTCAGTCCCATATATCAACTATGGAGTCTCCATTACCTTATAGAACTTTGTATTTCTCATTTCAGGGGTCTTCTTATTCTTCCATATAGGACTTGGTATCGATACAATTTATTATCTAAATCTTTTTCGTCATATGTTATACTGCATCCCAAATATTGAAAATGGGAACTTGTTCCAAAATGAATAATCAATTAGTCTATTATTTTTATCCTAACGGGACACTAGCCACAGAATGCCATAGTCTTCGTTTCATAATTTTTGCTAATGTCATGCAGTGAGTCATTTTCCTGTATTATCACTTAATTGTCTGCGAAATGTAAGTTGTTAAATAATAATATTAGTTTTATCTCTAATTCAGTTTTAATTTTAATTTTCCATTCTCCGTTTTTTTTTATTTTAGTTGGTTACTTAACGACGCTGTATCAACTACTAGGTTATTTAGCGTCGATGAGATTGGTGATAGCGAGATGATATTTGGCGAGATGAGGCCGAGGATTCGCCATAGATTACCTTGCATTCACATTACGGTTGGGGAAAACCTCGGAAAAACCCAACCAGGTAATCAGCCCAAGTGGGAATCGAACCCGCGCCCGAACGCAACTTCAGACCGGCAGGCAAGCGCCTTAACCGACTGAGCCACGTCGGTGGCTCCCTTTCTCTAATTAGGATATCAAATTATATTGAAAAGTGTCGAGAATAAGCTTTAATCTTGTTTATGGCCTTGGTTAGTTTTTATATCCTGTAATTGGCTTCCTTTCGAACGGATCCTGTTCTTGTAAAGGTTCATTACAGCTTGTCGTAAATGTTCACGGTATCCTCCTTTCAATACGATATCTCATAACCATAACTTCTGTCTGTTAACACTATCAAAGGTTTTCTCAAAGCCAATGAATGTTAGGTGTGTCTGTAAATTGAATTCTCTTCTCTTATCTGTAATTATCTTTAAAATAAAAATATCATCCATACAGGATCGTCCTTTTCTAAAACTAGCTTGTTTTTATAAATTAAACTTCTTGATCTGGCAGTTGAGCTCGAGTATTGTTATCGAGTAGAATCACTCTTCTTATCAAAAGCCTGGGTATATATTCTTGATGTTTTATCTAAGATGTCCGAGAATGTCTGTATAGCATTGGTAATTGATAATTTGTCCACGCTCTAGAAATTTCGCTACAAATGAATTCGATATTAATAGTCGTAAAGAAAAAAAAAAACGAAAGAAGGCCTTTTCTGTACATTCTTGCAATTGAGCTTTCTAGGGCTAGGAGATCAGGTGTGTTTCCATTCCATGCTAGACCGACGGGGGTGTTACTCAAAATTATGGAAACACTCACCTTTTTTCTCATATCGTCCTGCAGATTCATCAAACATTCTTATTTCTTCTCAGCAGTTAAAGAATGTGGCATCTCCAGCTAGCAAACTCTGTGACACTGCAGGTGTTATAGAGAGCTTTATAAATACTGGTACTTCCCTGGCTGACATTCGCTAAATCGTTATTCTATTCTCTTGGACAAGAGTAGGGTGACCAGATTCATATCGATAGAAAAGAGGACACAAATCTTAAAAAAAAGAGGACACTGTTTGAAAAAAAGAGGACAGAAAATATCTATTTAGATTTAGGCTTAGGCCCATATTATACTTAAAATTATGTCAATATCTATTTTATTACAAAATATTTACAGTACAGATTTAGACATATCATACTTACAAGTATGTTAATATTACAAAATAATTATGATGAAACTTGATATGATAAAACTAGATAATAATGTTAATGAAAGTTATTAAAGAGGACAGAAAATATCTATTTACATTTAGGTTTAGGCCCATATTATACTTAAAATTATGTTAATATCTATTTTGTTACAGTATACGTATGATAAAACTTAATACAAAATGATTTTACAGTTAACTACATGAAAGCCATGGGAACTATAATTATCAAAATATATAAAAAGACCGCACAAAATGTGAATCAATAGAGTTATGATCGTTGGCAAAGAGTATATTCCGTCGATGCTGCTGCCACATACAGGCAAATTACTTGAAAAAAGCGTCAAATCAGATATTTTCAAAATATCAGACAGACAAGTTACGGAAAGGAGGACAATTCTTGATTTTAAAAAATCCGCCCGGACCCCGGATAAAGGCCTAAATAGGAGGACATGTCCGGACGAAAGTGGACATCTGGTCACCCTAGACAAGAGCATCAACATGTTGAATTTAATGTGGTATTATACTAGTAGCTTTGAGAGTTTTCCTTAGTCGTGAGATGTTCGTCCGGAACGAAATTGCACACACCAATATTTTACAGCTGACTTCCTTAGGCATGTCTCTCCATATACTGCAACTACTCTGCGATGGATTTCAGCAGGTGTACGCCCTTCTGCAGTCAAGAGACAAATTACAGCAAGCTGTTACTTTTGGGTGCTTTTATCTTGCACCATTCGCTTTTCTTTTTCTAATTTATTCGAATCAGCAATGACAACCCCACCTAACAATAGAAATTCTATAACCATTGTTGCCAATATCCTGAAAGCGAACTGTGGCCAATACTCCTGTTGAACATAGGAAGCCTTGTCTGTCTTCCATTCGAACTAACCATATACTATATTACAATAAAATTTACTTTTATGGAGCCAAACTGTAACTAAGTAAAGCAACGCAGAAAATACAACTCTCATTTTATGAAATGCATATCGGTAAGATTGAGGACGACTTCAAGAGTCGAATGCGGTTTAAGAAAACGACTGCAATAAAATAAGTTCATGATTGAAACTCCTAACAGTAACCCCAAAGAGAAGAATGGAAATAAGCTCATTCAGTTGAAATACGATGTACTACAAGATTGGATTCAGAGTTTACGATAGCGTACGTAGTTGGTCTGGCCTACAGCACAGTCAATAGTGGAGGCATCGATTCTGTCTTCTTGGTTCCGACAGTAGGTCAGAATTTGAAGTATTAAAATTAGGGTTATATTTTCTATATTCCTTTACTCGTTTTAAGGGGTTAGGTACAGCTTGCATCAGTAAAAGTTTGGAAATATTCAACATTTTCTCCTCCATTACTGTATCCTGTCAAATAATGAAAATTAGTATATGTCCACTGCCACTGTCCTTCTGCTATATGAAAAAATATTTTTACGATTTAAAAAAATTATTTACATTGTTTTTCAAAATTCAGTTCACTATGCAGTGATGAAGCGTTTCCCACATAACTAAAATACTATCCAACATTCTGTGATGATATTTCAGGTGTGTATTAATGCATGTCATAATATCTACAATATGATGCAAGATCACTTCTCTATCTTTGACAGATTGTCTGATAAAAAATAAATTCATTTTACAAAATGGTCAAATATCAGTATTTTCTTCTAACACAAAATAAAAAAAAATATTTATTAAGGAATGTAGTTGAAAGAGCATGATATTGTAAACATGAGTTTCAGCAATAAAATAAAGGAGAGAGAATATGAAAAAGTTAACAAGTTTATGAGTTATGAGGGAAACGCTTCATCACTGCACAGTGAATTTCACATTTTTAATTTTGAAAAAAAAAAATAAATAATCGTAAAAAAAATATATATATTTTTTTCATATAGCAGAAGGACAGTGTTTTACACATATCAATTTTCAGTATTGTGCAAGATACTATAATGGAGGAAAAAATTGTTGAATATTTTCAAACATTTTACTGCTGTAAGCTGTCCTGTACCTAACCTCTTAATGTAGTTAAACCTTTTCCGTAAAAGCAATTTGTATTATACAATATTTAGTATTATAAGTACACTTTAGGGCATCGTTTATAGAAGAAAGATTAAAATCAGATATCAGTATATTAAGATGTAGAACAGGGCTGGGCACCAAGAGCGGATTCTACTCTCTCTCACGGGAAGTCTTATCACTTCTCTTCAACCCCTTTCTTCCCCGCCGAACACCTCGCAGCGTTGATTCCGTGACGGATGAATATTAAGCGTCCCCGTTTACAGTCTGGATTCGCTTCCGGTGCCCAGCCCTGATTTAGAACACCGCTCTTAATATGCTTCATATAAACTCATCAATTCTGTAACCATTTTATTTCTTTCAGATAAACAAACCGGAATTGTACAAAGGATCTGGTATAATACTGCAGTATGCCACATATTTCACTTGAATGTATTTGAGAACCGCATCGGAGACAAAATATTAGAAAGAAATTTCTGAAGAACACTTGTAAAATAAAGCATATAAGTTGCAATACATACAGAGTGAATCAGGAGGAAAGATACATGGTTTGAGGAGTGATATTATTGGTAATTCTCAATAAAAAGGTTTATATGAACATATGCCCTGTTAACGGTTCAGAGAAAACTAATTGAAACAATGAGGAACGGAAAACGTGCAGGTGGATAGTAAATTAAAACAGGGTTACCTTATGTTCTGTTTAATTGTGTACTTTTCTTGCAGAATATGTTCAAAAAGTCCACCGTCAACTTCAATGCACTTTGCAGCTCTTGTAGACAGCTGCTGTGTTGCTGATCTGAGCTGATTCGAACATTCCTTTACTTGAGCACAGGCATGTAACATGCGAGCGAGAAGTTCCTCCCTTGTTTCCACTTTGCGCTTGTAGACTTCGCTCTTAAGCCAACCCCACACACAGTAATGCAATGTAGTAAGGTCGGTGGCAAAGAAATGATTCCACCGCGACCGATCCAACGTCTAGGATACGTTTCATTAATCCTACTGCAACCTAATGTCGTCTTTGTTGCTTCTGCATGTCACTGCTAATGAAGGACATGTGACTGACGCCCCCGATTTTCAAGCAGCTGTATGTCAGATACTGTTAAGAACAGGGCATATGTTTATATAAACTTTTTTGTTCAGAATCACCAATATTATCGCACCTCACGCCATGTACCTTTCCTCCTGACTCACTCTGTTTATGTGTTGCAGCTAAATTACTGTATGAAAAGGAAAAGAAAACGACCTACAAATTAAAAAAAAAATGACCAAAGTAATGTCCCATCACAGTTCCGAAACTAGGGCACTTCATAATATACGCAGCTGAAATATTAAAATTTCTGAAATACAAGATCCTCAAGATTCGGTAATAAAATGGGTTTTCTAAAAAATTCACTTATGTTGTTTTTAAAATTCACGATTCATATGATGATGATGATGATGATGATGATGATTAGCCTAAAAATGTCCCGTTAAGGGCAAAGGCCTCCTCCTATAGAGGGAGAGCTCTATTTGTCTCACGCGGTGAGCTATTCCGCGTAAGAGTGGAATTGTTCACTTGGTTCACATTCTGCACAGTTTGGTATTGTTCGCTTGTTTCTGTCGCACTGGCTTTAGTCGCTGTTCACTTGTCTTCTTATGTTTTTCCACTCTTCCCTATGTCTTGCTCTGCTTGACCAATGGCTTCCTACTCGTTCACTCAAGAGGTCGGCCCATCTTCGTCTTGGTCTTCCGGGTGATCTCTTGCCAATGCGGGGATCCCATAGTGTGACTTTTTGCGTCCATCTTCCGTCTCTAAGTCGTGCAACATGGCCTCCCCACTTCCATTTGTTGTTGGTGGCTTGCAGTGCTGGATCTTTAATTGCTGCCATCTTTTGTAGCACTTCGTTTGGAACTCTGTCCCTCAGTGATAAGCCTAGTATCTTTCTCAGCATCTTTCTTTGGCATATTTGGATTCATATAACATTGTAAAATTCCTTTGTGCGAGATCGTGCGTATTTGCTTGCTTTCCGCACAAAACCAATACGCGGTAAGTGTGAAATACCACATTCAGTATTCCCAACGTAACACACATAACAATTTCCCTATTCTTACCGCTTAAGCGTCATATTCATTTTACTGATTTAGGCTTTCAACATATTATTTTTAAAGACGTTCAATATAGTAATAATTATAAATTGGAAACTTACCACTGCAATTTCACCTAAATTGCACTGTTAATTATTGTTTTTAAATATTTGCAAAAATTAAGTAAACTCTACAACACCACAAAAGTTACTGCATTTGTAATGCAAGTAACATTAAGGAAGCCGTGAAAAATCAACAAGATTCCAGACTCATCATAGACTGGGGGAAAAAAAAAGACAGACGTATATCACGGCCTGCTGCAGTATAGTATACACAGAAAACATTTTATAGGAACAATGTTGAAGATAGATATATTTGTTTTCCAAAGTTGCCGTCATTGAACAGAAACCAAGATGGAGATTTCATTGAAACTAATTAGAAATTCCTCTTTCAGGTATGTAATAAACGATCTTCGCACAACTACGTTTCGCTTTTTAAATCTTTTCCTCGAACATGAAAACGTCAACATACCGCTCTTGTAACGCATATTACTATTACAGAACGAAAAGGTACATTTGTTCGGATCAAATATCTGCATATTTAAAGGACAAAACTAAAATTATTTCCATCATTTATTATCATAATACACTGCTCTCTTAAATTGACTGAAAGTATAGGGAATTATTTCAATAGCTTTCTCAAAGCACGCTATAAAAATGTGTTTAACATAAAACAATTTTTATCTCGAAAAGGAAGCATAAATGAGCAAAATTGTATTGAACTGTTTAGTTTGAAATCTCTCAAAGAATAACCCTGGAAATTAATAACATTATTTAAGGTTCACCATGTATATACGATAATTGTCCAAGTCCGGCAGGTGGTTTGGGTAGTATTCGTGAATCCTACGCTGCAACGTCTGTTTTGTCGACCACAAATTCCACCCAGACCTGACTGGAAATCAAACTCGGGCCACCTGGATGGAAGTCCAGCGATCTAGCAAAACAGCCACAGACGCGGCTTTGTGCAGTGTTAATATCCTCTCAATTTCTTGAGATTCTTTAACATCCAATTTACGACTATTTATACTGTATTTTTTTCTGTTATGTATAACTACATTTCTTTCTTTCTTACTATGCTCAACTGCCTCTTTTTATCTGACTTACCACTGCGAGAAGAAGAGAGAGATTTTTTGATCACACACTTGACATTTCACAAATGCAGGCTCCCTGGTCATCGGTTCGGCATAACTCATGTCCAATGCAAATATACAAGGTGATTCACGAGGATTTACCTTTACTTACGTAGCTTATTTCCGATGACATTCTGAACAAAAAATGTCATATAAACATTTGTCCTAATCGCAATATTTGAAAAGTTACATTAATTTGAATTTGTTAGTAAAATACTTTTTTATTTAGTTTTACGGGTAAAAAAATATTACAAATAAAGAATGAACTAATCAAAAGTGTCATTTCTTTAATTGGCTAGTGTTCTGAAGCTAGAAATGTGTTGTTAACTGCTTTATATATATATTTTATTTTTCAATTTTTAACTAAAAATGATATCATTCCTACACATTTAGGTATCACAAAAATTGTTACAAATCATACGACTTTAAAAACTTGATTCTTTACAGTTTAATTACGCGAGCGGCATGATTTGTAACAATTGTTGTGATAAATGAGCAAGAAAATGTAGTTTTGTAGTTAAAAATCGAAAAAAAATCTGTACGAAGCAACTATGGAATTCACAACACGTTTTTAGCTTCAGATTACTAGCTTATCAAAGAAATGATACTCCTCAATACTTCATCTCTATCTGTAAAATTCTTTTACCATTAAAACACAAGAATAATGATATTTTACTAACAATTTGAAATTAGTGTAATTCTGAAACTATTGAGATTAGGAAAAATGTTTATATGACATTTTTTGCTCAGAATGTCTTCGGAAATAAGCTCCGTAAGGGACGGTACATCCTCATGAATCACCCCGTGTAACAAGACAATCACAAGAGAACGGACGAGCTATACACATAGCCACAGCGGCGGATATGCCTGCAGTTACCAAAACAAGGTAATATTTTTGCTAAATAGGGAAATTAAAAAATATTCTCGTAATTAGTGTACATATTTTCTGAACTAATTATAAGCATCGCAAGATGGCTACAAGAGGGAAGTTCACGGAGCGACTGCATGGGGTAATCAGCCCTGACTAAGGTCGGGAATGATAGTGCCATTAGCACTGCAAGCGAATCCACAGACATACTACCAATCTAATTTCCTGTTTCCCATAGGATACTACGTCAGAGATCTGCGGTACAGCATCGAAGAGCCTAGACATACACATCGCAGGCGCCTCGTTTCGAACACTGTTTACATTACTTAGAAGGTTTCTAAAAAAAGGGAAGAGAATTTGCGATATTGCGCAGGTACTTGTAGGGCTTTGAAGTCTGCCAACGCGCGACTACATAGAAGAAAAGAGACAATTCTTTATTGCTTCCTTTGTGTAGCCAAAGAACTACGGTAAACTGGAATCTAAATATAAAACAAAAATCTTGATGAAGACAGTGCGCTAGAAAGTAATTACTGCTTTCTTAAAGTAGCCTTCTAACTACTTCCAGTGCACCGGGGTAGCTGAGGTATAGCGAATTGGACTCGGGTTGTGAGGCCGCGCACGAGCATAGGTTCGAATCTGGCTTAAATTAATTGGGGTACATGATTTTCCGCCAACTGGCGTGATTTTTTGGTCGACTATGTTAAAGTTGGCAACAGATCATGTCATATTTTGGGTAGTTTTTAGCAAGTCGTGGTTATTTTGATGTCGACTGAAACAGTCTCATCACTAAGGCTCGGAAGTTGAGGAAAAATACTTTTCTTTCGAGTGTCCGAAGACGAGACCCAATATATTATATGTTCATTTTGGATCAATATAGGTCAGAAAATGGTGGATTTTATCTGCCCTTTTCTGCCTTTTTGACATTTTTCGACTTATTGGTCCTTTTTGGCCTTTTTTTTTTTAGGTTTTTACGGCTTTTTTGCAACGTCAGTTTCTTTCGACTACATTTTTACTGCAATTTGTACAATTCACTACGAGATCTCACTTGCTTCAAGTATGCACCAATGACATCCGTTGATGTGGAGAGAAGTTTCTCGATGTCTCGCAACATGCTGTCAGAAAACCGACGATCCTTTACACCTAAGAACATGGAGATGACTATTGCGATATACTGCAATGCTAACTGAGGTAAAGTTTCCGAAGTCCAATTTCTATAACCCCTAGTGTGGTTAAGCGAAATATGATTCTAATTATACTAATTTCGATTTCTTTCTCCAGGATGTCCATTGCGGGTTTGCTGAATTCATTTTAAGTGGCAAAAATCGTTCATTGGTTCAGTCACTTCTGCAGGGCAGTAATGAAACGAGTAGGCCTACTGTCAGTACTATCATACTTGTACTCGTACTTACGACGTTCATCTAGTCAGAATACTACATAGGTAGTAAACGTTCACAATGGGAGACTATTTCACACGGGAGTTGCCCATATGGTTTTCTTTTACTGTTTAGAAAATGGAAGCAACCGGCAAATCCATGTCCTCAACATTAAAAAATATCCAGCACGCACAAAATAACATGCGGAAATATATTCAATAAGCTTTCCCAGCGATTTGCAGAAACTGGAATTCTAGCACCACAAACAACGCACTTGTGCTCAGTTCACACATCTCATATGGAGAAGCGGATATCGGGACGAGAGGAAAAGGATCCTACGACAAGTAGAAGAAAACTTTCATCAGATGAACGCAACAGTAGTCAATTCATCATCTTGTCTGCTCTATTCTTCATATACAGTACATGGATCCTCACCATATCCAACGAATGCAAGTCCTTAAGCACCACACCACCGTGCCATATTGGTATTGTATGAGTGGTTTTAATATTTTATTTTCTGATGAAGCTTAACTTTTCAATGTTTATTATAAAAATTCGGTTAAGTTACATTGAACATTGCTGTAGAACATAATTTCGTAAATAAAGGGAAGCGCAATTTCTCAGAGGCCGAAAATAAGTTTTTATTCAGTTTGGTGAAAAAAATATAGCAATGTAATACAGTACATAGTTTAAAAAGACCGATGCATTTACACGAAAACAAAAATTGGAGATATGGAATACACTAAATAACGAATTCAACGGTAGAACAGATTCTATGCAACGACCAACAAAAAATATTAATGTAAGTAGATGATAACTTCAAGAAGTGTGCGAACAAGAAATCAGCTTGAGAGAAAATTGAGACTTACAAATCAGGAAGTGGTGTTGCTGGACTAGCAACGCGACACTGATTCTTTGATAAGAAATGGTCGGAGTGGGCCGAAAGGGCTTCCAAGCAGTAGACGTTAGTGATGCAATATACTTACTTACTGGCTTTTAAGGAACCCGGAGGTTCATTGCCGCCCTCACATAAGCCCGCCATCGGTCCCTATCCTGAGCAAGATTAATCCAGTCTCTATCATATTATCCCACCTCCCTCAAATCCATTTTAATATTATCCTCCCATCTACGTCTCGGCCTCCCCAAAGGCCTTTTTCCCTCCGGCCTTCCAACTAACAATCTATATGCATTTCTAGATTCGCCCATACGTGCTACATGCCCTGCCCATCTCAAACGTCTCGATTTAATGTACCTAATTATGTCAGGTGAAGAATACAATGCGTGCATTTCTGTGTTGTGTAACTTTCTCCATTCACCTGTAACTTCATCCCTCTTAGCCCCAAATATTTTCCTAGCACCTTATTCTCTAACACCCTTAACCTATGTTCCTGTCTCAAAGTGAGAGTCCAAGTTTCACAACCATACAGAACAACCGGTAATATAACTGTTTTATAAATTCTGACTTTCAGATTTTTTGACAGCAGACTGGAGGATAAAAGCTTCTCAACCAAATAATAACAGGCATTTCATATATTTATTCTGTGTTTAATTTCCCCCGAGTATCATTTATATTTGTTACTGTTGCTCCCAGATATTTGAATTTTTCCACCTCTTCAAAGCATAAATTTCCAATTTTTATATTTCCATTTCGTACAATATTCCGGTCACGAGACATAATCATATACTTTGTCTTTTCGGGATTTACTTCCAAACCTATCTCTTTACTTGTTTCAAGTAAAATTCCCGTGTTTTCTCTAATCGTTTGTGGATTTTCTCCTAACATATTCACGTCATCCGCATAGACAAGAAGCTGATGTAACCCGTTCAATTCCACACCCTTTCTGTTACCCTGAACTTTCCTAATAACATACTCTAGAGCAAAGTTAAAAAGTAAAGGTGATAGTGCATCTCGTTGCTTTAGCTCACAGTGAATTGGAAACGCATCTGACAGAAACTGACCTATATGGACTCTGCTGTACGTTTCACTGAGACACATTTTAATTAGTCTAAGTAGTTTCTTGGGAATACCAAATTCAAGAAGAATATCATATAAAACTTCTCTCTTAACCGAGTCAAATGCTTTTTTTTATATCTATGAATAACTGATGCACTGTACCCTTATATTGCCATTTTTCCTCCATTATCTGTCGAATACAAAATATCTGATCAATAGTTGATCTATTACGCCTAAAACCACACTGATGATCCCCAATAATTTCATCTACATATGGAGTTAATCTTCTCAAAAGAATATTGGACAAAATTTTGTACGACGTCAACAAAAGTGATATTCCTCGAAAGTTACTACAGTTAGTCTTGTCCCCCTTCTTAAAGATAGGTACGATTATGGACTCCTTCCATTGCTCTGGTACAATTTCCTTTTCCCAAATAGCAAGTACAAGCTTATACATTTCGTTAGATAATGCGCTTCCACCCTCTTATATTAATTCTGCTGGAATTTGATCGCAATACAGTATATATAATTATAGGGTTTCATTTTATTAATTATTATCTGTAATAATAACATCTTCAGTACATTATTAACAGAATAAAATTAAATAAAAATTAAATTCTCAATAAGTTAACACCAAATCAATGAAGGTTCATTATTGCAATTATAAATTATTTTAAGGTTAGTTGACTTCAATAAGATTAGATAGTGCTACAAGTGACAATAATACGACAATGTTACCAGAAAATATATACATTTCTCTTAATTCTATATGTAGGCTATTTGGTTTTAAAATATGAAATAAACATTCGGTATGCAATAAATTCAGCACATATCCATATATTTATACTCACAATAGGAATATTTTTGTTTTGATTTTTAATAAAGAAAATTTTCGTTGTCTGCAAACAATACATAAATATACTGTAAATATTCGAAGTTTACAAACGTTAATTTATCCTATGCAATAAGTCTGAAAATGATTCCTGAAATTAAATTGATTTCATAATCAATTATTTAAACTGCAAATATTTATTGTTTTATTTATTTACTTAATCTGACGGAGTTAAGGCCGTGAGGCCTTCTCTACCACACCACTAGAATACGAATAGCCATATGCAAAAAACAAATGCAGAGAGCAGAAGTAAATAAGAAATAGAAATAAAATTACAAATACAAAAATCACAAGTGCAAAAATGCAAAAAGAGGAGAAACACAGACACAGACACAGACACAGACACAGACACAGACAAGTACAATATATTGACTGCGTAATATGTTAGGGATTAAGGAAAATGACTAGATATCTAGAAGAAAGTAACTGACTGTGCAGATATCAAGAGAAACAAAACAGTAACAATTTCGAAACGCTTGCAATAAGTTAGAATACTCAGTTTACTGCATTGCACTCTACGCAGTAAGAAAATGCTTAAGGTATATGTATACGTTAGAAACACAAAAAATTATGAAAAATGGCATTTTTTGAAACAGTATGTTTTGGATGCAGCATTTCTTCTTCTTTCATTTGCTGGTTTGCTTATTTAATTCTGACTGGTAGTTTTGTAGATAATGGCACTTTTCTATGATAGTAACAAATGGTTACACCCCATTTTATCTGTCAAAATGTCAGATTTTTTTCCTGAAATACTAAGCCATTTTTACCCATTTCAAAGTACTCTGGAATTTCTAATAGTTCACAAATAATTCATAGATAGCGATAGTGCACAGTTCTAGCCTTCCTGCCATCTATGAACAGAAATTATAAATAAATCAGCAGAAAGAAAAGTTGTTTATGTACAAGTTTCATACACGTGGTTACACAGGTTATGAATATTATTTCCAGCTGTTTGTGCCTTTAGTTTCAGTTTAGTGTTCTCTTTGCATATTTATTTTAGTGTTAGTTATTATAGTGCGTTTAGTTTAGTGTTATTTTATAGTGCTGTGTGGCAGTGATGGCTAACAAACGTAATACAAGCAGGAAGAAGCAAAGGAAATTTTATGGGAAGAAGAAGGA
Organism: Periplaneta americana; assembly: GCF_040183065.1. NCBI lineage: Eukaryota > Metazoa > Arthropoda > Insecta > Blattodea > Blattidae > Periplaneta > Periplaneta americana. The sequence continues at coordinate 83,854,070 of NC_091123.1, read as the reverse complement.
AACAAATGTAACTACAGATAGACATTGTCCACCATCAAGTGAACACACAGAACATTATGGCTTTATTCTTTTTTATGTTAGATATTTAACAAAATTAATTTTACTACTGGCTTGTCCAGAATGTCTTATGGTGGGTTCAGTTTCATTATGTTTGAATAGTGGCAAGAGAAATGGTTTGGCAGTATGTGTGAAACTAGCTTGTTCAGCCTGTGGGTATAATTCTGATGAATTATTCTCAAGCCACAAAGTTTCAAAATATTTTGAAATAAACAGGAGAATTGTCTATGCGAGCCGAGAAATTGGTTGTGGCTATAGTGAACTGAACAGGTTATGTTACCTTCTGGGCTTGCCATGTGGCCTCAGTAAAAATTCTTATCAGGGTCATATCAAGTATGTAAACAAAGTGGTAACACAGCTTGCTTATGATACAATGAATGATGCTGCTAATGAAGTACGTGAAAATACTGGTAGCAATGAATGTGCAGTGTCAGTTGATGGAACGTGGCAACGGAGGGGATTTTCTTCTTTGTCGGGTGTTGTGACAGCCATGTCAGTAAAAACTGGTAAAGTTCTCGATGTGGAGGTAATGTCCAAAAGCTGCATGTCTTGCAGAATGCATGCTAAGGAAGACAAAAAGTCACCTTCATATCAGACTTGGCTAGCAGACCATGTACCAGTATGCTCCTGTAACTACAAGGGATCTTCACCTAACATGGAACCTGTTGGGGCAGGTAGGCTCTTTTTGAGGTCAGTCCAAAATAGAGGATTACTTTATACTCAATATTTAGGAGATGGCGACTCAAAAAGTTTCAAAACTGTATCTGAACTTGACCCATATGATGGGAAAGAGATTGTGAAATTAGAATGTGTGGGGCATTACCAAAAGCGTTTAGGCAAAGGTCTTAGGCAATTAGTTAAGACCAAAAAGATCGGTGGAAAGGGGAAACTGACTCAAGCCCTCATAGACAAACTTCAAAATTACTTTGGTATTGCCCTCAGGTCTAACACAGAAAGTGTAGAAAAAATGAAAAGAGCTATCTGGGCCTCTATGTTCCATGTCGCAGCAAATGACAGCCAGCCACTTCATGCAAAGTGTCCACTAGGTGAAGACAGTTGGTGCACTTATCAAGTGGCCAAAGCAAAAGGCATGAAGGTCCTGGTATTCCCATTGCAGTGATTAGACAAATGAAACCGGTCTACGAAAGACTGACGGACGATAAAATGTTGCAGAAGTGCCTGCATGGGAAGACCCAGAACATTAACGAGTCCTTCAATGGGATGATCTGGAAAAGGTGTCCAAAAGAAACCTATGTGGGACATGCAACACTGAATTTGTGTGTAATGGATGCAGTGTGCCACTACAACCGTGGTCCTGAAGTGGAGCTGGACATCCTAAGGAAGATGGGAATTGAACCTGGACTGAACACAACTACGGGCGTATCTTCTTCGAAGGTTGTAAAGGATATAATGAAGAGAAATCAGGCTACACCAGAAGCAAGAAGCAGAAGAAGATACCTGAGAGGAAGAAAAAAAATGAAGGTGGATCGCGAGACTACTGCTGAGGGTATAACGTATGAAGCAGGAGGATTTTGACAGCCTAACTTTCAACTGCCGTTTCCCGTAAGTACAGTCTCTTGACATATTGGCTTAAGGAAAACATCATATCTCATCCAAGAAAAAAGATAGACGTATGATTCTGGTATCATTTTGAAGCTTGGAATGTAATCTAGTGCATGAATCAAATAAAAATTTGATCTACATGTTCACAGTCCCATTAAAAATTTTTTTCTTGAAGGTTGCATACTTTTTTTGTCTAATATTTTACAAAATTTAAGATATTTATGGTAAATTATAGCAAAATGTTATTCAAAGTTTATTCAGGCACTAGACAAACATTTTTCCTATAAAACAGTGAAGGAATTTTGAAAATAGCTTCATTAGGAAAGAGGATATCATGTTTACCGTTTTATTAAATTTTTTAAACAAAAAAAAATATTATTATAAACAATTTCAAAGAACAATTGTTTAAAAATAGTTAAATCTCTTAATAACAATGTATTCTTGTAGCTAAAAATATTGAGAGCCCTAAATATTGCCTAATTTAAATTTTCACCCCCTAATGTATACATATACCTTAATAAATTTGTTTTTGAATAGTTAAATTCAGACAGTCTCTAATGACACTGGGTAGGGTATTCCACAAGCGCGATAGCGAGATTCTGCATGATGATGAATATGATGTTGTCTTATGTGTTGGTATGGTTAGTACACGGCTATTTTGCGTGAATGTTACAGATTGTGATACGGTGACAGGTAACTGAAGCGGGAGGCAAGGTAGGTAGGTAGGTGTAGAGGTGTGAAGGACTTGGAAAAGGAGAACAAAGGAATAAAAATTTGTACATTCATTAAGCCGTAGCCAGTTTAGAGTTTGAAAGGATGGGGTAATGTGGTCGGCGTGACGGACATTGTAGACGAAGCGAAGACAAGAATCATGAACACTTTGTAATCTATGCGACTGGTTGACATTGACATTGAGGTCAGTCAGTAGAAAATCACAATAATCAAAATGGTGCATTAGCCTACTAGTGTTTAACTTGTATTTTTTTAGCGATAGCGAGAGAAATTTTCTAATGCTGTTTAAGGAATGTAGTATGGAAAGCTTCCCCCCCCCCCCTGAAGTAAGCTCCAAGATTTTTAACACAGGAAGTAAAGGCGATTATTGTGTCATTTAATTTGACTGGAAGAGCAGGAGTAATGTTGAATAATAGACGTTGATGTCCCACTAAGATTTCTTGTGATTTTATTACATTGAGAGTCAAACCGAACTTTCTGGTTCATGCCGATATAGAACAAGGTCCTCATTAAGATTGTGTATTGCATCATTGAGTGAGTCAGGGGTTGTATGGATGTAGATTTGCAAATTGCGTAAAGATTATGTTTACAGTGTTATACCTTTGATTTCGGATCCGAAAAAATGGATCTGTCTAAACACTACCTATATACAGAGTGTATCAAAAATACGTGTACAAACTTCAGGCATGGGTTCCTTACAACAAAAGAAGGCAAAAAGTTCATATGAACATATGTCCCATAATCCTTTGTTTCCCCGTTATTCATTTATTACTAAACGTTTGCGTTCAACGGCCTTCGAGGTCCAACCTCAAAACTTCATTTCTTTATGCACTCATTCATAGAAGGCTGTGACTCGTTGTATCAGAAATGGACTGCAGATGGCGAAGTGCTGCCATGGAGACTTGTTTACATGTGTCATTTGTCATTAGTCTGTCTTCAAAGTTGCAATTGTGAACGTGGAGTGAGTTAACGTGTTTCGTTCAACCATGGCAGGACGATATTCATTTCGTGAGCAGGCTGACATCATTTTTATGTATGGTCGCGCGAATGGTAATGGACGCGAGGCTGTACTGCTGTATCAGATGGCGTTTCCAGACCGAAGACAACCGAATCATCAAACCTTTGTTGCTGTGTATCGTCGCGTTGCTGAGACAGGAACCATTGCACCACAGACTGGTGATCGAGGAAGACCAAGAGTTGTTCGTACGCCGAACCTCGAAGAAGACATTTTACACTGTGCCGAAAACGATCCAGGTATCAGTACAAGACAATTGGCTGTGGCAACTGGTACATCACACAGTACAGCATGGAGGGTACTTCACGAGCAGCTCTTGTATCCGCAACGTGTGCAGGGTCTTTCGCCTGCCGATTATCCACCACGGGAGAACATTTGCCGATGTTTCTAGCACAAATAGCCAATCCGTTGTTTGTCTCATCAGTTTTGTTTACAGACGAGGCAACGTTTGGGAGAGATGGAATTACCAATTTCCACAATGAACACGTATGAGCAGATCGGAATCCTCGTGCTGTATTTCAGGCTAGACATCAGCAACAATTTAGGATTAATGTGTGGGCTGGAATTGTAGGTGACTGTCTGGTAGGTCCATACGTTCTACCAGCACGTCTTACAGGTGCTATCTACAGGGACTTTATCCAAAACACTCTTCCAGAATTACTGTACGAAGATGTGCCTCTGAACATAAGACAAAACATGTGGTTCATGCATGATGGGGCTCCAGCACATTTTAGTCGCCTTGTTCGAGATACACTGACTGGTGTCTACCATGACAGATGGATAGGCAGAGGAGGACCAGTTCAATGGCCAGCACGTTCTCCCGACCTCAATCCTTTGGATTTTTATCTTTGGGGCCACCTTAAACAATTGGTTTATGGAGCAGACATCCCGGATCAAGAAACTCTTCATCGACGTGCCACGGAAGCCTGCGAAATCATTCAACATCATCCCGGAGTATTTGATAGGGTGCGACAGTCCATGATTCGACGAGTGCATGCATGTCTAGAAGCAAGAGGAGGACATTTCGAGCATTGGTTATGAGTTTTGTGTGTTGGCATATTATGAGTGTACCAATGTGTTGAACAGTTCCTAACGGGGAAACAAAGGATTATGGGACATATCTTCATATGAACTTTTTTCCTTCTTTTGGTGCAAGGAACCCATGCCTGAAGTTTGTACACGTATTTTTGATACACCCTGTATATATATATATATATATATATATATATATATATATATATATATATAGGTTATTCACGAAGATTATGCAATACTCTAGGATGTGATTTCTGGCACCATTCTGATGAAAAAAGTTCATATAAAAATAAGTAATATTTTTTAAATTGAGTGAGTTAAACATAAACGTAGATATTATGGTTGATAAACATAGACGTAGATATTATGAAGGTTTACGCATTTAAATCATTTACAACAATGGTTCTGGGTGTATTATAAATTCATTAAAGAACATTCAAGTTATTACTCACCTGAAAAATCTGCATTAAAGCCGGTTTTCAAAGACCCCCACCTTTTACAGTAATACACGTAGCCGCCCGAGTGTGAACTGCGCGCGCAGCTTTCCCTAACTTCCGTTGTTCGGATGCTAGATAGATACGTTGTATAGTGTTGCGCTATCTCTAACCGTGATCCTGATGTCACGAGATTTTGTGTCGCTGCTAACACATACAGATCCAGGCGTCCAGAGGGAGAGAGTTCACAAGAATGCGTGTTACGGAAGAAAGAAACGTGATTTTATCCGAAATTATTCAAAATCGGACACATGTATATAGGAACTTTTTTCATCAGAATGATGTCAGAAATCATATATATATATATATAATAAATAATTTAGTTGAAGTTGATATGGTTTAGTACTTGTCTTGGTGTACCACAAAATAGTCTATTAATATTTCTTCAAATACATTCTTTATCTACGTCCTTAATGTTTACGAAACTCTTTACGGGTCTCAATTGTTTAACGAGAAGTTACCTGATAGAATTCTGCCGGTAGACTTAATCTTCACTTTAACATCTCGTCAACATTTATAATATGCAAAAACATGGAAATCTGGAAGTTAATTATTACCTAAGGTTTAAAGTGCCTTTATAATAGAAGGTTATTTAACGACGTTGTACATACGAACAGTTCCGATCAAATTGGTAATATCGAGATAGTATTTGGCGAGATGAAGCTGAGAATATGACTACCTGACATTCGCCTTACAGTTGGAAAAACATAGGAAAGAGCTCAAATAGGTATTCGCCCCAAGCTGGAATCGCACCCACGCTCAAGCGCAACTCCGAAAGCTCCTGCCGTCAGAACTACACTCTATACCAGATGTCTTTGGAGCAGATATAAACAACGAACGAAATGCAAGAGAGCGCTGTTCACACGATACTAAATTTCTGTGTATGAATTAAGTGCCCGACTACTTTCATATAACGAAAAGTGAAAATTAAAGTAATGTGTCTTTGAACATACCTTCTTGCATCAGTCACTGCTGTACTGCTGTGTCTGCTCATACACCGCACAGATGCTAGACGCAATAGAACTGTAGTAGTGGACGCGTCTCTGAATACCGTCTGTAACCAGGATATGCACGCGCTAGTGTCTACAACGCTCTCAGCTAAGTAATGACTCGCCAACCAATGGGAGCGCAGCGATAACATGAGATGCTCCAAAGACATCTGGTATAGAGTGTATGTTGGTGACTAGTAAACACACAAAAGCTTCAGGGTACGAATACTTTTTTGTGTGAATAAAACATGTTGTTGTGATTTATACATGTTTTCAATTTATGTTTTTTCCCTGTTCAATATCTCACTAAATATTTATCCGGTTACATTTAATTATTTTTATGAAGCTTCTAGACTATATTTGTCCAGACAGCCTAATTGCACTGCACCAATACAAGTCATAGTGGACATATGGAATAATATACTACGCGAGTTCGTTTATTTCGATATTATGATTACAACACTTAAGAGCAAAGGCTGCTAACACATTAAATTCAAAATGAAATAAAAATTATATTCATAGCATAATGGTAATTAATAATATAACGAAGTTACATAATTTTATTTAATTTGTCTAAAAAAAGGTAAGATTCTTTTTTTAATTTTATAGGAAGTTAGTAACAATGACATTAAGCTTTGGGATTTCATCATACAACGAACATGCTTTTCGTGTACTAACGAACGATATGTAATGGGAAAGCATTATGTACACCAACGTTTACTACGAGGAATTCCATCCGGAAGTGTACTACCGCTGTTTGACTATTGCGACGTAATACTTACAGACTTGACAACTGACCTTTCGAACAAGCTGCAGCGTGTGCACAATGTGTGTGTCAGATTCATCAGTAATGCTCACAAATTTGACACATTACACCCTCGTTCAAATCTTTATCCTGGCTGCAACTTAGTAACCGTAGAACACTTCATTCGCTCTCTCTTCTCTTTCGAGTTCTCCACACTTCTACTCCAAATTATTTTCGTTCCCGGTTTAACTACTTATCCTCCAATCACAATCTAAACACCAGGTCACAGGAGAGTCAAATCCTAGCAATTCCAGCCCATAGAACATCCCACTATTCATTCTCTTTTACTGTCTCAGTCCCCCGTAATGGAATTCTCTACCTCAGAAGATTAGGGGCTGCCAGACAATAACCACTTTCAAGAAAAGGCTAAACGATTTCTTACGGGCGCAGTCAAATTGAAGTTATAATTGTGATAGAGTTTAATAATTTAATTTAATTTAGGTATGACTATCATTACTCTTATTATTATTATTATTATTATTATTATTATTATTATTACATAATTATTTTATTGGTGTTGTGAAGATGAAAAGAATTGTCATTGTATTATATTAATTTTGTATTATATTGTCATGTATTGTAGTATTGTATTGCTTTGAATTGTATTGTATTGTATTAATTATGTTATATTCATACCATTGTAGTAATTTTCTATCATACTGGTTGAGTGGAAGAGAAGGCCGAATAGCCTTAACTCTGCCAGTTAAAATAAGTCATTATTATTATTATTATTATTATTATTATTATTATTATTATTATTATTACAATATTATTTATTTGAAGACTTCCGACGAATAATGTTTTTTTTTTTTTTACTCTGTACTGAAAGTGTTTTAAAGAATGGCCTCACTTCTTTTCTCAGATTTTATATGTGAGGACTGAAGAGCGTTTCGGATCGCAGTTCATGTAAAGTGAACCATTTCATCTCCTATCGTCAGAAGTTGGACTGGGTTTCTTCATTTAAAGAACCATTCCCGCGTGTTATGATCAGAAGATCCCTCAATTTTCGTTCTTATCCCACGGCTAAATCCCGTTCCAGATCTCTCTGAATAGGTTCACAGTAATTGGATCGCATCCCGCAGCAGTGGTAAATCCAGGTATCAGGACTTGACGACCAATTTTTGGAAGTTTGTAGATATTCCTAAATACATGTATACAGGCCCTACCCATAAAAAGAACGCTTGATTCATTACCTATTATTTGGGTATTGGGAAGGTATTTGAATAATAATAAAAATTATACTATTATTATTACTGCGATGTACCGAAGTACGTATATTTCCGCGAAGGAATTCTGCGTTATCATATGATGAAGGATGGATGGAAGGGAGAAAAGTTCTCTCCGGCACCGGGACTCGAACCCGGGTTTACAGCTCTACGTGCTGACGCTTTATCCACTAAGCCACACCGGATTCCAGCTCCGATACCGGATTGAATCATCTCAGTTTAAGTTCCACCTCGTAGCTCCCCTTTAGTGGCCAACCCACATGCACTGTGTCACAGATGTGTAACAGTGGCACAATGTCCTAAACACAATGTGCAGAGGTGCACTCATTACGAGTGACTAAGTGGCCGGGATCCGACTGAATGTGCGGATTCAATCCGGCATCGGAACTTGAATCAGATATGGCTTAGTGGATAAAGCGTCAGCACGTAGAGCTGAAAACCCGGGTTCGAGTCCCGGTGCCGCGGAGAGAATTTTTCTCCCCTCCACCCATCCTTCATCATACGGTAACGCAGAATTCCTGCATGAAAATATCCTACTTACTTCGTTCGGTACATCACAATAATATGATATGCGTAAATAATCACTTAGTGATTTAAGACTGCACTCATTCCATCGGATCCCGGCCACTTAGTCACTCGTAATGAGTGTACCTCTGTACGTAGTGTGTTGGACATAGTGCCACTGTCACACATCTGTGACGCAGTGCATGAGGGTTGGCCACTAAAGGGACACTAAGAGGTGGAACTTAAACTGAGAGGATTCAATCCGGCATCGGAACTGGAATCGGGTGTGGATTATTGGATAAAGCGTTAGCACGTAGAGCTGAAAACCCGGGTTCGAGTCCCGGTACCGGAGAGAATTTTTTATAATAATAATAATAATAATAATAATAATAATAATAATAATAATAATAATAATAGGTATTAATCATAAACATGACTATAATATCATGTCCAGGCTATACAAACATGCAGAACAATGGAATATGTAAAACAATATTTTAAAAGAAGGATTAATGAAATGTAATTTTATCAACATTTATATTTAATTCATATTGATTTATTTGATCCCGTTTGATGGATAAATATTAAATGTCCTAGTATACCTACAAATAATAATATAGACGTGTGTGCAACTAGAGGAAAAACAATTACACCGAAAGTAATCGAAATTATGAAACGGTTGAAACAAAATATGAACTGAATATTAAAACGTATGCACATCATGCCTGCAAAAAGCAACAGTCCCATAACATTAGAGAAATACGCAATTATATGGCTTCATTTCTCTATATTTATTCTATAATTTTAACTCTAATTTCTTTGAAAAATTCGAAGGGTTAGATGTGGTCGAGATTAAAGTCAAATTACAGTAATTTCTTTCCCATTTGAAATATTGTTTACGGTAGTTTTCAGACTTTCTACGGGGTAGTAGTAGCAGTATTAGTAGCAGTAGTAGTATTATAGTAGTAATAGCAGTAGTAGTAGTAGTAGTAGTAGTAGTAACAGTAATGGCAGTAGTAGTAGCAGTAGTAGTACAGAGAGTTCTTCAGGATACAGATTTCGGTCAGGTAAATGCCGTCGGCCTTTTATTGTTATAGACCGAACGCGACGAGATTTTTCGGTTTTGTGCTCTTCTGATAGAAAAGTCACGCCTTCTTTCCAGTTTCCAAAAGTAGGCCTATATTTGACTTAAAATGATTAGAACATATTAAAACCTCGTACAGAAGACATTATAAAATCGAAAATCAAAAAGTAATTCATTAATAATAATGTTATAAATTCAATAATACCCGATGATCCCTTTGGGAAGATACAGAATAAGAAGGCTATAACAAGAACTCTTACCACAGTATAGGATACACAGTCACGAAGCTCAATACGTAGGGAATATGCATCCATAGATAGTTGCTAACCTCTAGGATCGCTACTATCGCCTCATCACAGACAATGCAGAATAGTACCGGCACTGTCTATTGTTCCTAGTACCCTCAACATCTCGAGCTTCGTGACTATACTAAGGTACAAACGGACTTCCTGAAGCGAATACTTGGAATTGGCAGAAGCACAGCTAATTGCGGGGTGCTAAAGGAGTTTGGACTTCAAAACGAAGCAATTCATATGAAAACAAGGGTGATAAAATATTGGTTAAAATTATATTTGGGGATCAGCCGCTTCTACGGTCGATTTGCTACAAAGTGCAACAAAGAGAGGGTTGGGAAAAAGGATGGGTTTATAAACTGCAGAGGGGGCTGCATCATATAGGAATGGGATGGGTGTGGGAGAAAGGAGAGAATAACAGAAGGAATGTATGGCGTAATGTGAAGATGCGTTTAATTGATATCGAGAGACAAGAGATTGAGCTCCAATGTTCGGAAAAGTCCTCACTACATTTACAATCAGATCTCATGCTTAACTGGGGGAGGTGTGACTACGAGACATAAATTCTTGTAACAAAGACAGCAGAGCAGGTTTAGCGTGGCTAAGATTGGGGGCATGGAAGGGTAATAAAATTGTCAACGAAGAAGGAGAGCGCCTTTGTCCGATTTGCAGAGAAAAGGACTCCTATACACATATTTTATTACAGTGTGTCCAATTGGAACATGTAAGGAAAAAATATCTACCACCCTCGATTCTAAGTCAGAATAGGAGTTCGCTTGCATGCCTTGACCTCAGGGGGGAATAGAGAATACGAACAAAAGATTGGCTTGTTCTCTTAAAGGCGAGAAAGATTAGAACTTCAGCTGTTTAAGTTGGTGACACGAACTGAGGAAGGGATAATAGTATCTACTCAACTATACACTTTCATGTTTGTCTTAGGTTAAGATTTATTATATAATATGTTTTGTGTGCCATTTTCATTTTAATATGTTTGTTCTTTTAGAGTGTAGTTGGATATAATCATAGGTGGGAGGGGGGTGAAACCTACAAAGTAGGACTTGTTTTAGGTACAAAGAACGTACGGTCAGAAGACCCGTGCATTTGATTTTAGAGAAAACTATGATAATATAAAAATCTGTACAGTATATATAATATTACTCAATAAATCCATCTATCTATCTACCTATTTATTTTTCAGTAATCTGTAAATACATTTTAGAAGGCTGGAAGTTTTACCAATATTAGATCTCAACGTGCGAACATAGCGTACGCACCACAGTTCATATCGTGGGTCTTATGTCTCCCATGTGTGATGTAACATCTCAGGGGTACTTAGTTGAAAACCTGAGACAATCTTTGCTTTGAGATCATCAATACCCCATGAGCAGCTGTGTATAGATATCATTCTTCACAAAACTCAACTTTTCCTTAATGAGATGACACGCCATCCTGCTGAAACAACTTCTGTCGTATGAAACATGTAATCTGTTTCTATAGATCAGACCCGTACACGATAGCGTTCTACGGGCGTAAAGCAGCAAGAGCGCCTGCGTGGCAAGTTGGCGAGCTGTCTCGTGTGACGTCAGCTGCCAATATATCAATGCATTACAGCATTAATGTACAGACCGATTATTTAGTCCCGAAAGCTCGACGACGCGAAAGAGGGGAAGTAATAGTAGTAGTGGGGAGAGCTCCGGAGTAGAGATAAGGGCAAGCGGTTGGTAAAGGAATGTAGTACAGCTAAATTGTACTGGAAACATACCGCTCTACCGCACGCATGACATCCGATCAATCTGAAGGCAAGCGAATGACTAACCCAAACACCCCTTGGCGTAACTAAATGGACTCGCCTGACCCAGGCGCACATTGCCGGCGACTGTCAGGACTAAATAATCGTACAGTACAGAGGAAACATGACGTATGAACCAAGTCCAAGCGATAAGCGGAGATCTACCATGCCAACTTTTAAGTGTGATGGAAAGAAAATGTTCATTATTGAATTTTAAGGAAGTGTAAAACGTTTAAGGGGTTAGGTACAGCTTGCAACAGGGAAATTTTTGGAAATATTCAATATTCCTCCATTACTGTATCTTATATAATAATGAAAATTGGTATATGTGAAATACTGTCCTCCTGCTACAAGAATAAAGTATTTTTAAAATTTAAAAAACATAATTTATATATATATATATATATATATATATATATATATATATATATATTTTCAAAATTCATAATGGTGATAGTTCACTGCACAATGATGAAGCATTTCCCTCATTATTGCTGAAACTCATGTTTACAATATCATGCTCTTTCAACTACATTCCATAATAAATACATTTTTTTTTTATTTTGTGTTAGAAGAAAATACTGATATTTGACCATTTTGTAAAATGATTTTTTTATCAGACAATCTAGCAAAGATAGAGAAGTAGTCTTGCATCATATTGTAGATACGATATGCATAAATACATACAAAAAATTTCATCACAGAATGTAAGCTCTCCTGGTAGAGGGGCAGAGAAGACCTGACGGCCTTATCTCTAACAGGTTAAATAAATAAATACTACTACTAAACTGCACCCAATCCCTTAAAATAACTCTTTGACGGGGGAGGGGACATTCTGAAACAACAATCGTAAGTAAACTTACACCATGAAAGTAGTGAAGTTGAGAGTATATTGGTATTATTATTATTATTATTATTATTATTACTACTTTTATTATCATTATCATCAATGTAATCATCACCCCTCAGCGTATTTCTTACATTTTAAATAGATCTATATGTTGCTTCTTAGAAAGACCGAGGAACATACGAGTATATATATAGCGAGCCAGCTTATCGGATCAGTTACCGAATTTCTCTACATTTAGCAAGGTCTCTAAAAATATTGATGAAGGAGATATCATTAACGAACATTTAATAGTATCTGCAGAAGAATTTTGCCCCAACCTAATGACAATTTATCAGTAAGTTGCCATGTGAGACTCAGAAATAGGTTTTGTTAAAGATATGTAGAAGTTGATTTATAAGAAATGCATTGTGGTATTATTTTTATTAAGAATTTAGTATTAAAAACGTGTTACTGGTTTTATCACATTTGTAAGTTAGTGATAATGTTGTTGTTTAGTCAACTGTCCGAAGACAGGTCTGAATCTCACAAGTGATACCAACATGGCACCACTTATGAGGCAGCTAGGCCAGGAGATAATGGGGTAGGGTAGCCAGTTCCTTTCTCTCTCCATTCCATACATCGCCGATTAACTACATATTATACTAATCAGACTTCAGATGCATACAAACAACTGTTCTTCCTCTGACAGATCTCGTCAAGTGAGATGTACTGCCTGATAGGCCCTAATAGGTGTACATATCATCCAACACTTCAATCGGAGATATTAGTGATATTAGGTAGTAGCTCCTTGTAAAGCAGGTTTGAATAATTTCAAGGAAAAATTGTTCCGGGGCCGGGTATCGATCCCGGGACCTTCACTTAACGCAAGAATGCTCTACCGACTGAGCTATCCCAGGAATTATACACGACACCGTCACAATTTTTTTTCCTTTATATCCAAACAACTGAAATGGGTTGACAAGACGCCAGAACCCAACTTTGAGAGCACACAAATTCTGTGTGACTTAAATTGTGGCTTCCTGTTAAAGTACCACCTCATGTATACCTCTCCTGAAATGTGTCGGTCAACGTTGGGATGGCATCCGATTACGGACCGAACTTATAGACGTATTCACGTCAAAGCTGTGGATATAGCACACTTAGTGACTTTTCAAATGTGTTATCAAACACATATCCTGTTGATGTCATTGAATATGTAATTTAAGTGACGTGCCTAATTTGAAGTAGGCTATGTTGAAACTGTGTCAGCCAACGTGAAACACAGTTTTTCCACGTATAGGCCTATTTCCCCCCCCCCATGTAACAGGGTCTCGTTCTCAATGGAAAATTTGAAAATGATATTCCCTGTGTACTATAAAAAATCACACAAGGATTATAAGGCTTATGTTTGTTAACATTTAATGCGTAATATTGTAACATTTGCAATGTCGAGTAAGTATAAGCCTATGTATGTCTCTCTCTCTCTCTCTCTCTCTCTCTGCCATCAGTCAAAAAAGTACACTAAGAGGTTTAAAAGTTTATTGTATTCTTAATAATGTACCTATGTGATATTTTGAGAAGAGTTTCTAATATATAAATGATTATTTTTTTATGAATTTCCTTGATTTTCAGACGATGGAAATTAGTGGCATGTCCTTTCAAAAAAACAAATAGATTCAATTATTCAGTTCAAAATGAAATGTATATCATATACATATGTAGCGCAATATATTTATTTAAACTATATAATACACTCATTTGTTCTCAAATAACTTTGTATCAAGTTGTGTGTAATTTTTCATGACTAAACTGTACTTCTGTTTTATTAATGCAGTAACTCTGTTCCAGTTCACTAAACCTTGGTCAATATTCGTATATACTACGTTTCACCATTACTTGTAGTGTTCCGAATCCCTAGCCCGGGATATGATATTTATTGTCAACAACATCCAACATCCGTTATGGTGTGCCTTCACATTCCTGTATACAGGCCACACCATAACTCCCTTTTTACATTTTCCTACCATTTTATTTTTATTCATAAGGTATGTTAAACTAATATTTCCCCAGTACATAATCATCTTACATTCCTTTCATTATTCGCTATTAATGCACTAATCTTAAAATTCGTCCTTTTTAAATGGCATCTACAATACTGTCGGTTAGGGCGCTTGTCTGCCGGTCTGAAGTTGCGCTCGGGCGCGGGTTCGATCCCCGCTTAGGCTGATTACCTGATTGTTTTTTTTTTCGAGGTTTTCCCCAACCGTAAGGTGAATGCTAAGTAATCTATGGCGAATCCTTGGCCTCATCTCGCCAAATATCATCTCGCTATCACCAATCTCATCGACGCTAAATAACCTAGTAGGTAGTTGATACAGCGTCGTTAAATAACCAACTAAAAACTGTTTACCTCTTTCTATCCTTCTTTAATTATTAATTCTATCCTAGTTTTTCCAATGCACAGTCTTCCCTACAACTGTCACACCTTTCTCTAATATTTATAATTCAAGTTGTAAAATTTCTCAATTTACTTCTTACTCTTTTTTCCAGTTCCACTTTATCGTTCCATATTTTCTTACTATTATACTCATCACTATCTATTATCTCACAGATGCTTTTCATTTTCACTATTCTCATTAACACTACAAGTTACACTCTTCAATATATCTTACTTCATCTATCGCAACTGTTTGTCCTAGTGCTTCTATCCGTCATTTACCGTATCTAAATATTTATGATTTATTACTTCTAAGTGTACAATTTTCACATTTTCTTCTCGATCTTCTTTTCAGTTGCACTTCATCGCCTTTTCAAAACATATTTTTTTTTTTGTATGCCTAGACCTATCATTCATTGCTTCCACAGGCTCACTTTAGTTACACTATTACTATATTCATTATAAGTCCTGATTCTTCAATTAGTTAAATGTCCGCACATTTGTAGCTCATTACTGTTTGTACTCGCTAATTTCAACCCCAAATTTTTCAATCGCATTTAATACCTCATTAATACCCTTAAGACTGAAGCGCTGACCCACTATATCACTAATTCATTGGAACCTTTAATAAATTCAGAATATGAAGTTTGTATCAAGTTTATTCTCCCTTTTTTAAAGCAATCACATACTTAAATCAACAAATTCCCTTTAGACTTTATAACCTTTATTTAAACAACCTCATAATATTTGAAACAATTAAAACAACCAAAGTACACCAAATTCTGTCTGAACAATTAAAAAAAATTAACAACAATATCTTTAGATTTAAACAGTAACTGTAAAATTAGAATTCAGTCTTTCAGAATTTCCTTTATCTCATATCTCAAGACATGATCCTTAATACTCTATCAATCAAATCATAATCTATACGAACCATCACAGCATACAGACTTCCGATGTAGCTTCATTCCAGCCTAGCAGAATCCTGTATACCCTCACCAATTTCCAACCACTGGTTGAATATTTCGTTACCAAACAATATCAAGGCCCCTTTCCATCTGAGCTGATGGCTCCGACGCACAGTGTGAAATTTCGCCAATCTAGCTGGCCAAAAATATTTGTCGCTTCTGTAAGCACGAGTAGTAATGTTTTATGTTAAAATAACATGATATTACCCTTATTCTATCATTTGACAACAGTTTCAGATGCGCGACATTTCTGAACTCGCGAGGATGTCGGTTCGAATCTCTACGGATTACAAAAAATTATGTTACATTTTGGAGTTGGCATAGAATATTCTTAAATTCGTCAATTGGAAAAGAAAAATTACTGTAGGTAATGTTCAATATTTTAAAAATAATTTTATTACTTCTTTAGCCAGAAATAATTATTTTGCGTTAAGTGTTGGAGGGATAATTATCGGATATTTATAATACTGACACGTACACATTTTAATCACTCTCTTAGCAGATATGAGAAAACCTACTACATTTTCACTCACATATATTGTAACTAACATCTAATACCTTAAACATTTTCACAATATATCACACTTTAGAACATAATTAAATATATAAAATATTATTGTCCAGCAGTGGGGAAATAAAAAACACGTTAGCCTGTAATTGATAACTGAATGAAATTACACTTAAAAGTAACATTTAATAATGATAGTAATAATAATAATAATAATAGTAATAATAATAATGATGATAGCATACTGAACGTAATAATTGAGTAAATAGAAAATAAATACTCTTGTGTAAGTGAAGGGAGATATAGCAGACTGAATCACACAAACAGAACGTAATACGAAATAGAAGTATTCACAAGTGAATGAAGACAGTAAAAAGGCAATAATACTAACTCAAAATAAAATGAATAATAAAATCTTAACATAATGAAGAAGGGATATTTTAAAATACTGACATCTAAATTAAAACAGGTAATACCTATGTAAGAGAATGTTTTCAGACCAACAAATGCTTAAAACTCATTATCACTCTCACTATCTCCAGCATTAAGGGGAATGTCAGGGTCTGTAAGCAACTTTATAGCACCCGGTGATAAATCAACATGTGCTGAGTGCCGAAACTTTCTGAGACTGGAGATGACAGGATCACTTGAAATCAACAACATAGAAAGTATATCTCTGTTAGTATGGATTCTTTACATCTTTATAGTATGATTCTGCCTGTATATTCTACAGTCCTTGTTGCGAGCCTCTTGAGCTTCTTCCGATAGTTGCCCTATTGGTAGCATGAAATTAATTACAATTTCTGGGCCATGAACCAGAGTCTTATGAACAGATACTGGCATATAATACCATAGGTATAAACTAATGTACAGTTCTCTTGTTTGATTTAAATATTGTCTGAATTTATTTTGATTGGTGTCTTAATAGTATTTAGAACATCCTCTTTCACACTTGATAATCGACGAAGAGTATGGTCTAATAATGACTGTAATTTAATTTCTGCATTTATTTCTATGATCGAAATACTGTCCTCTGGAGGGTAGCATGCTTCTTTTGCCTGACCTAAAATGTAGTAGGAAGGATATATCAGTGATCCTAATTCTTTTGCATTGTCGTACATAATTTTATATTGATTGTACGTAAGATTGGCACTAACACAGAAGGATAATGCTTGTTCAGGAGTAATTTGCTTCGGTTTTGATTCGAACAACTGCCTGGTTTTTTTAGTTTTGTTGCTCTTTTAAGGGAAGCTAGGAACAGTTCTTTAACAATGTTAGCAACATTTCTTTAGCCTGAATGTTTAAGATCCAGTTCAGCTGCTAACATTACAGCTCCGGAACCTTGCCCCTGAGAAAAAGATTTAGCTTTCCGTCACTTATTCCTGTAACTACTATCGCCAAAGAATACATTTTGGCCTACCCTTACTTGAACCCGATTTGTCCGTAAATTCTGCGCAGTTCGATTTCATGTCTCTATATATTTCTGCTGGGAATCCACTAACCATTGATGATTCAATTTCAAAAATTGGTGCATCCGTCTTCCACACTTAACCCACTTGTTATTAAACTGTATCGAAAGTTTTGACACGAAATTTTTCATTTTATTAAGAGTAGTTTTATTACATTCTCCTATGTCCAAATCCTGAAGCAGCGAGTCCAGCATTTTTGTATTCCTTGTTTGTTTGGAGCTACTACGCCACACTTCAAATATCCTCCTCCTTGCAATTGAAGTGCGCGAGTCTGAAAATGACAAACTTCCGCACATTTCCGCACCTTAAGATTTTGCATGCATATTTAAAACAAATTGATCTTCATAATTATGTAAAGTCCAGAGTTTGGAACTTTTTGGAAATTTTCAAAACTCTATTTAAAGAAGAAAATATTTTCTTTAAATCCCATATTGTTTGGTCATTTTAAACTTAATGCTGTGGCTTATTAGTAGAAAACAAATTATTTAAACATATATACGATTAAAGTGCATACCTTCCTCTGCATTTTCCATGTTTCACTTTTAAGATACCACGCTTCTGACAAAACTTACACAGCTTCGTCTTATGGTGCGCTGAAAGCAACTGAGAACGGCAACCGAAACCTTATCTCGAGGCGTATGTTTATGCTTATGCTGAGTGTAAACTATGATGACCCTTGCGAAACAAAATGCAGAACAAGATACTGCAGACATTTAAGAATAAAATGTACTGCAGCATGGATCTCAATTTTCGAAGTCAAAAATTGACTTTTGGCCAGCTAGATTGGCGAAATTTCACACTGTGCGACGTCCTCAACTCCCCCAACACTGGCCCCGCCTCCACTATCCAGGTGGGGGCGAAAGGCGATCGACTCATGCGCACAGAAACGAGAAAACATCAGAATTTGCTACATCGAAAGTTCTTTTCTGAACACACATATTAAAAAATCATAAGGAAACACCAGTGATACACATGATTACATTCTGCCGGATTACAAAAGAAACCACTCAAACATACCGTGAAAGACATAGTGACAGCTATGTCTAATCTTTCTGTGATGTTCATATCTGCCGCATTTCTATCTCTGTTGTTCTTTCTATTTATTTCTTCTTCCATTTCCTTTTCTACTGACTCCCTCTTCAGTTTCATTTACAGCTTCTTGATTTTTCTATTTTTGTCCACAATATTCTTCTTTCGTGCATCAGTATTGTTTATCACTCTGCTTCGTATTCTGCTTTCCATACGTTGCTCCCAATACTATTCTCAATAAATTCATTTTTCTTACGATTCTGCTTCTCTCCTCTGAATTTGTACGCTCTCACAGCCACCGTAGTACGCTATCATCCTTCCATTCTGGTCCTTTACCTTGCATAAGTACCTTCCCTCGTCTTCTTCTTTCTTCTCATCATCCATTTCTTTTTCATCAATTGACCCCTCTTCACTCTCTCTCGACGAATCACAAGTTCTTTATGAACCCTATATATTCGATGTTTCTTCAAGTTCGACAAGTGACCTGGGTGGCATTCGTGAATTCGATGCTGACATATAGACCATCTTGCCTCAGCCTCTGATAGATCCTGTTCCCATTCCCAGATGATCAGCCTGATAAACACCAGGGGTCAGGAGCCTCAAACCCTTTCCGATCAGCCGACGCTGACAGGTGGGCCATCTTGTATCAGCCTCTGATACAGTTAGGTCACATCCGCACATGAGTAGCCTGATAAGCCTCAGTAGCCTCGAGTACCAAGCCCTCCTACATCAGCATGGAAAACCCTTACCTCTAGCAATACTTCACCCCAGCCTATTTTTACTGTTTCAGATGACAGATTAAATGAGGAGAAGTAGAGAGTGTTAGTCATTTCCAACTGGCCAACACGTGATGTCGGAGCGATGTTTCCCCTCTCAGAGCAGAGCTGTTAGAGCGCGAGAGGGAGGGTAATGTTGTGTCTCCGCTGTTTAAACATCTCCATTCCTTCCTCTGCCACTCCCCCTACTCTGCTCTTTTAGTCCCTATTTACACTTGCTATTTGTCGACCAACATCAGCGCTTTCTGTCGGCTATATGTAGCATCACCGTTTACACTTGGCAGATTTTTCGTCTACAAGTCGACGCAAGTTGTCGAGCAACGTCCTATATCAAGCGCTTTCTGTCGGCTAAATGTAGTATCACCGTTCACTCTTGGCAGATTTCTCGTCTGCTACTCGAGGCTAGTTGTTGAACTCGAGCAACGTGCGAGTGATGTGGTGAGCCTTTTAAATGAACAGAATGGATTTGAACAATAAAAAGTAGCTGTTTTAGCTTCTGCAGCTTCAAGTGTTTTGTTAGCTTACACTAATGAGAAGCAAAAAAAACAAAAAACAAAAAACAAAAACAAAAAAAAAAAACAAAAAAAAAAAACAAAAAAAAAAACAAAACAAAAAAACAAAGAAAAAAAAACAAAGAGAGACTGGGAAAGGAAATGGATATCCAGAAGGCAGGAGAAAGGGTTATTCCATGTTCTCAGTAAAGATTTCCAACTGGAACAAAATTGTCCAATAGATATTTATTGTACTAAAATGAATTGGAAGTTTAATTTTTTTTCTTGCATATTGACTCCTGATGTTCTTTATTTCTGTTTTGATGTCGGAGGGAATAGTATTGGGACGAACAGACTCCAAATTTTTACAAATAAACTCCAGTGCATTTTCCCTCCGAATCCTATTGATAGTCCTTATTTCTGATGTCATATAAGCTTGGACATTCCTCGTAAAGCTCAATTAATTTCATTACTTGGTTTTTGTTCCACTCTGACATGATGCTACAAAGCGTGCGGAAAGAGAGAAACAGCTGATTAAAAGTTGTCTGCTACTGCTTTTCCGAACCATGTTCGGGTCCTGTCGCGTCAATTCGGCTGGCCCACCTAGGAAATGTCGCACAGAAATAGAAACAGCTTCAACACAGCAGATGTCGAAAGGGATGGAAAGAAATCCGTTCTGCGCATGCGCCCACGCTATAAGTCGAACGACATTAAGCAAGTGTAAATAGGGACTTGCGTATGCTTTCCCTGTCAGGGAGTTCGAGAACAGACATGTGTGACGTCACAGAGCCAGCAGTTGAAAATGCCTGGTGCTAATGGAATGATAGAAAGAAACGGGAGTATCTCGAGAAAACCATCTGCAACGTCTGCTTTGTCCACCACAAATTTCATCACGACCTAACCATGGATCGAACCTAGGCCGCCTTGATGGAAGACCACCGCACTAACACTTCAGCCACAGACGCGGCTATCCACACACGCACATATCAACGGAAATATTATTAGTCCATAATAGTCTTTTGGGACAAAAATTATTGGAAGAAATGCGAATTATTTGTAGAAAAGCCTGACAGCTTTTTATACAAAAATTTTCTCAAAATATCGGAGATCGAATGTCGATGTCTTCGCGCCAGGTTACTGAACTACGATTGGCCTACGCAGTACTTTCTGTTATGCAATAATTAATTATACTCAAACAGCCCCAGAGGGAAATGGAGTATATTCTTTGTTGTTGTTCCTATGCTAGTCAACCGCAGATCACACACCCTTTGGCAATACAAGTACCGCACAATCCTTACTTATCTGTCCTGTTTTTGAGACTAATTTAAAGCCTACCTCAATAAACGCAGTGAAGCCGCTCGAACATTACGCAGTTCAGCGATGCGTGGCTCATGAATACCCGACTGATAAGAGAGGATAACTTTGCTTTTCCTCAGGGAATTCCTGACAGTCTTAAATAGAATACATGAAGCGTTATTAAAAGCCAACGACAAAGCAATTCAATGGTTTTATATCAAGATTAAAAGTAATGTTGTCACTTAACTGCAGAGATTTCCGCATTTATTTAATCCAAGTATTAACCACCACAACCATATAAATTTGTAGTAAGGTAATATTTTAGCCACGCCGGCTTTCTCTTTAGAGCTTTTGACTTTATAAAGTTCTTCAATATAAGAATCCGGTCTGCAGATTGAAATGACAAGGATGAGACTTATTTCGGCCTTCAAAGTTTCCGATTCCACTTTCAAAGCGTAACCATATTTCGAGAGTGAGCACTACATTTTGTCTTGACTTGCTAACACAACATAATATATCTGTAAGTATAATATACGATCGGAAATAACCGTCAAGAACTTAGGAGAGGGTTGAAAGCGGTGCAAGAGACACTGATCTAGACGTTGTTAGTTTTGAGTATAATTACTTTTTACTCCTAATTTAGTATGGGAGGAGTAAATTGACAATAACATAAAAGTGCCATCCCCTTGCTCTCTTGCATTCCTCTTGGTTTTGTCTTCCTCATATTCTCTTTGTTTTTCTCTTGTCCTTCTTGTCGCGTCCCCTTATTTTTGTATTTCACTTGCCCTCCTTGTATTCCGCTTGTTCTTGTCTTCCTCGTATTCTTTTTTGTTTTCTTCTTGTTCTTCTTGTCACGTCCCCTTATTCTTGTATTTCACTTGCTCTCCTTGTATTCCTCTTGTTCTTGTGTTGCTCATATTCTTTTTGTTTCGTCTTGTTCTTCTTGTCGCGTCCCCTTATTCTTGTATTTCACTTGCTCTCCATGTATTCTTCTTGTTCTTGTCTTCCTCATATTCTCTTTCTTTTCCTCTTGTTCTTCTTGTCACGTCCCCTTATTCTTGTATTTCACTTGCCCTCCTTGTATTCCTCTTGTTCCTGTCTTCCTCATATTCTCTTTCTTTTCCTCTTGTTCTTCTTGTCACGTCCCCTTATTCTTGTATTTCACTTGCCCTCCTTGTATTCCTCTTGTTCCTGTCTTCCTCATATTCTCTTTGTTTTTCTCTTGTCCTTCTTGTCGCGTCCCCTTATTTTTGTATTTCACTTGCCCTCCTTGTATTCCGCTTGTTCTTGTCTTCCTCGTATTCTTTTTTGTTTTCTTCTTGTTCTTCTTGTCACGTCCCCTTATTCTTGTATTTCACTTGCTCTCCTTGTATTCCTCTTGTTCTTGTGTTGCTCATATTCTTTTTGTTTCGTCTTGTTCTTCTTGTCGCGTCCCCTTATTCTTGTATTTCACTTGCTCTCCATGTATTCTTCTTGTTCTTGTCTTCCTCATATTCTCTTTCTTTTCCTCTTGTTCTTCTTGTCACGTCCCCTTATTCTTGTATTTCACTTGCCCTCCTTGTATTCCTCTTGTTCCTGTCTTCCTCATATTCTCTTTCTTTTCCTCTTGTTCTTCTTGTCACGTCCCCTTATTCTTGTATTTCACTTGCCCTCCTTGTATTCCTCTTGTTCCTGTCTTCCTCATATTCTCTTTGTTTTTCTCTTGTCCTTCTTGTCGCGTCCCCTTATTTTTGTATTTCACTTGCCCTCCTTGTATTCCGCTTGTTCTTGTCTTCCTCGTATTCTTTTTTGTTTTCTTCTTGTTCTTCTTGTCACGTCCCCTTATTCTTGTATTTCACTTGCTCTCCTTGTATTCCTCTTGTTCTTGTGTTGCTCATATTCTTTTTGTTTCGTCTTGTTCTTCTTGTCGCGTCCCCTTATTCTTGTATTTCACTTGCTCTCCTTGTATTCCTCTTGTTCTTGTGTTGCTCATATTCTTTTTGTTTCGTCTTGTTCTTCTTGTCGCGTCCCCTTATTCTTGTATTTCACTTGCTCTCCTTGTATTCCTCTTGTTCTTGTGTTGCTCATATTCTTTTTGTTTCGTCTTGTTCTTCTTGTCGCGTCCCCTTATTCTTGTATTTCACTTGCTCTCCTTGTATTCTTCTTGTTCTTGTCTTCCTCATATTCTCTTTCTTTTCCTCTTGTTCTTCTTGTCACGTCCCCTTATTCTTGTATTTCACTTGCCCTCCTTGTATTCCTCTTGTTCCTGTCTTCCTCATATTCTCTTTCTTTTCCTCTTGTTCTTCTTGTTACGTCTCCTTATTCTTGTATTTCACTTGCCCTCCTTGTATTCCTCTTGTTCCTGTCTTCCTCATATTCTCTTTGTTTTTCTCTTGTCCTTCTTGTCGCGTCCCCTTATTTTTGTATTTCACTTGCCCTCCTTGTATTCCGCTTGTTCTTGTCTTCCTCGTATTCTTTTTTGTTTTCTTCTTGTTCTTCTTGTCACGTCCCCTTATTCTTGTATTTCACTTGCTCTCCTTGTATTCCTCTTGTTCTTGTGTTGCTCATATTCTTTTTGTTTCGTCTTGTTCTTCTTGTCGCGTCCCCTTATTCTTGTATTTCACTTGCTCTCCTTGTATTCCTCTTGTTCTTGTGTTGCTCATATTCTTTTTGTTTCGTCTTGTTCTTCTTGTCGCGTCCCCTTATTCTTGTATTTCACTTGCTCTCCTTGTATTCTTCTTGTTCTTGTCTTCCTCATATTCTCTTTCTTTTCCTCTTGTTCTTCTTGTCACGTCCCCTTATTCTTGTATTTCACTTGCCCTCCTTGTATTCCTCTTGTTCCTGTCTTCCTCATATTCTCTTTCTTTTCCTCTTGTTCATCTTGTCGCGTCCCCTAATTTTTGTATTTCACTTGCCCTCCTTGTATTCCTCTTGTTCTTGTCTTCCACATATTCTTCTTGTTTTTCTCTTGTCCTTCTTGTCGCGTCCCCGTATTTTTATATTTCACTTGACCTCCTTGTATTCCTCTTGTTCTTGTCTTCCTCATATTCTTTTTGTTTTCCTCTTGTTCTTCTTGTCACGTCCCCTTATTCTTGTATTTCACTTGCGCTCTTTGTATTCCTCTTGTTCTTGTGTTGCTCACATTCTTTTTGTTTCGTCTTGTTCTTCTTGTCGCGTCCCCTTATTTTTGTATTTCATTGCTCTCCTTGTATTCCGCTTGTTCTTGTGTTGCTCATATTCTTTTTGTTTCGTCTTGTTCTCCTTGTCGCGTCCCCTTATTCTTGTATTTCACTTGCCCTCCTTGTATTCCTTTTGTTCTTGTCTTCCTCATATTCCCTTTGTTTTCCTCTTGTTCTTCTGGTCGCGTCCCTTTATTCTTGTATTTCCTTTGCTCTCCTTGTATTCATCTTGTTCTTGTCTTCCTCATATTCTCTTTGCTTTCCTCTTGTTCTTCTTGTCGCGTCCCCTTATTCTTGTATTTCAGTTGCCCTTCTTGTATTGCCCTTGTTCTCCCTATCGTCATCCTGTTGTCCTTGTCGCTCCCTTGTTCTCTTTGTATTCCCATTTTTGACATAGAGTTGAATTGGTAGATTAAGGTGTCGTGATTGGTCACCCAATAAATGATTGCATACACAACCTCGTAATGCTTAAACACGTTTCATTTGGTATGGGTAGAGTTTTAGGTAATAAATATTGACAAGTTGTGTATGGCATAACCATCCCTGCGGACTCAGTTTCGAGAACACGCCTACGTCCACCAATGTGTGGCATGTTAACAGACTCATTTTCTTTAAACATGCAATATCATAACATTACCGAGTTGTAATTCAGAGTTATCCGAACACCATACTCACGGCGAGAACAATGTTGAACTGATGTTACACTTTCAAATTCTGTAAAGCTCGACACTATTTAGCTTATTACCTTGCAGTAAATTACATTTTTATTTTTTATTTGTAAAAAAATAATATAAAACTTGATAATGAAACTGACATTACTTCCGTATCACTTCTGATATAATTTGTATATCGATTTACAGTGTGATATCCAACATGGTGCGAGGTAGTTGTTGCAGAAAAAGTGAACCTTTTCGGATATATTAGCCTCTGTCAACAGAGAACGCAGGAAAAGAGGAACCTATTTGTGCGCTACCTTCCAGGACTGGACAACATTATCTAAATATTAACAAACTACATTATCAAGATTGCTTCTGGAGATAATAAGTCAAATAAAGCAGCTTGAAAGTCTTTCCCACCTTCACTAGATGCGTTAGTGAAAGACCGAAGCCTGCAGAAGATTGTGAAATGTTTAAATATCATAAAAGAATCGCTCTATGCAGAAAGAGCTTCAGTCCGTAATTTATCAGGATCAACTTAGCCTTTAGAAATGATATCTCAGCTGGTAGTTCTAACATTCTGTGCAGAAAGTACTTCAGCTATGTGCTTGGGAGATACTGAATGACAGGATATCATTTATTGTTCCTCGCAAAAAGGACAGAAAAGAGAATAGAGGCAGTTTATTTCAGTTATGTAATAATTTTGTGTTCTAGACTGAATCCCTTTCTATATAGGGGAAATTCAATTTAAAATAGTACGGTACTGAAGCAAATAATCAAACATGACTTCATTTAGACTTCATAGAAGTGGTTTGAGGCCAAAGGATAAGGCAAACTCACACATACATACAAACACATACATTTATCAGATATGTTTTCTTGTTCTATTCTGATGCTTACAAACAATACTGTATGTCCAACTAAATAATTTATTTTATTTTTTAGTAAACCCACCTCTTAATATAAAATAGTTTACTTTCAAGAACTAAGTATTCTACAAAGAAAGAAACTAAAATTTATTTATAAAGTAGCCAAAACATTTCCTCTGGTATCTCATAAACAATATCTATAAGGCGATGAATGTTCTACAAAAGTATATTGAATAACTTTCATAATATTCTTGCACCAGATTAGAACATTAGCTAAAATTCAAGGTGTCTTCAAAGACGCGCTATGATCCGGTTCAGAATAATCTACTAACGATATGAGACGATGAAATGATGATATGGTGTTTATTCGTAATTATGGGACATAAATGAAAAGAAAAATAATACAAACTACTCGTAAATTCTCTCCATTCAACTGCTTTATACACTAGAATCTCACAGAATCTGCAGGTAATCAATCCTCTATCTCTTTAGCAAGAAGTCGCTAAATAACTGAACTACAAAATGACTTAAAATTTGCTAAATAGCAGGAGATTGGAATCTATAACATGTAATTACTATATGTGATTAAAAAGTGTGTTAATATACCGGGTCCCGCTTAGAGAGATCGAGAAATAAGTGTTAATTTCAAGTATAAATAATGGTTTTATAACATAACTTTTTGTATAACTTGATGTAAAAACTCTCCGAGTTTCGGACAATGGTCAGTGCAACTTGATGTGTGCGCCTCGAGCACCCTGCCAAGTGTTCTATAATATTTGTGAAATGATTAGCGCAGCTGCATTTATAATGCGTTGTCTCAGTTTTTCCAAAGTGTCAACTGTATCACGTTGGTACAAACACTTGCCACAAAGCCCCAGAGGAAGGTCAATGGACTTCAAGTCGGTTGACCTAGGTGGCCAGGCAAGGGTTCTCCTCTTCCGATCAACCTATTGGGAAAGTTTGCATTCAAGAAGCCATGCACTGCTTCATAGTAATGGGGGTGGAGCCCCATTTGCTGAAAAACCGATTCTGGAGGAGTCGATCAACAAAAAAAGTTCTGCAACATGTCCTGATACACATTCCCTGTGACTGTTGCCTCGATGAAGAAGTATGGTCCAATGACGAAAGGTTCTACTGAATGGCGCCAGGATTGTTTCCACAATAAACGTTAGTGCGCATGCACATGAACATGCAACTGTTTTTAATTTTAAACCATTGGTGCATAAACTTTGACAGTTTCTGCATCTTGTCAGATGTAGATCAAAACAATATCTTCATCTGATATTAAATGGTTAGCATTTATTTCTCGATCCCTCTAAACGGGATACGGTGTATTGTTTTATTTCATTTTTAATATTTTGAGTGATAGTATAATTTGATACTGGCAATTCTGTCTCTATTTCTGGATGAGTATATAACATTAAACATTTCAGAATGTACTGTATCTTCGTGGTGGCAGTTTTGTGAAATTCGTATCCTGTTTCTAGATTGCATGCGACAAAGGATTGCTTTACGAATCGACGATGTAACACTTGTGTATATTTCCGACTATAATACGTACGTGATCTCAGTAAACAGGGGGCGCAATAGATCCAGGGGGAATATATTGAGGAAATGAGGGTTAGCTTTTGCAAGTTGCGTCAGTTTCCATTGCATATCGATGCCATTTGCAATGCAATAGAACTGGCTTCCGTTTACGTGGTCAGCAGCTGTGAATATTACTTGCTGAGAGGATATTTTATAAAGAGTTGTACTCCCATTTCACATTTTTACATCCTCATTGTATGAAGAGTGCGATGAAGTACTACAATAAGAATAAATGCAAATTTTCTGTAGCTCTTATGCAAAAGTGGTTTGGTATGATATCTGTCTTCGTGCCCAACCTTGTCTCTAACAGCATTTCCTTCTGAACTATTCGGAATAGATGCACTTTAAAAACAATATTTTTTGCTCACAATTAATGGTGATATTAAGGAACAAAATGGTGATTGGTTCGAAATCGTTAATCGTTTATTACTTATGGCTTTTAGAGAACTCGGATGTTCATTAACGCCTTGACGTAAGCCCGTCATCTGTTTCTATCCTGAACAAAGATTAATCCAGTCTCTATCATCATCTCCCACCTCCCTCAAATCCATTTTAGTATTATAGTCCCACCTACATCTCGGCCTCCCCAAAGGTCTTTTTCCTTCCGGCCTCCCAGCTAACACTTTATAGGCCTATGCATTTATGAATTCGTCAAACGTTCTTCATGCCCTGCCTATCTCAAACGTCTGGCTCTAATATTCCTAATTATGTTAGGTGAAGTATACTATGCGTGCAGTTCTGCGTTGTGTAACTTTCTCCATTCTCCTATAACTTCATCCAGTCCACACGTGTGGAGTAACGGTCAGCGCGTCTGGCCGCGAAACCAGGTGGCCCGGGTTCGATTCCCGGTCGGGGCAAGTTACCTGGTTGAGGTTTTTTCCGGGGTTTTTCCCTCAACCCAAAGGAGCAAATGCTGGGTAACTTTCGGTGCTGGACCCTGGATTCATTTTACCGGCATTATCACCTTCATCTCATTCAGACGCTAAATAACCTGAGATGTTGATACAGCGTCGTAATAACCCAATAAAATAAAAATAAATTACAACTAAATAAAACGTCACAAGATTTGTTCCAAAATCCTTACTTAGCTAAAAGCATGACGGATTGGGACAGGAGTGTAAGAGTGGCCAGCGAACTTCAAGGGCACAGATCATACAAGGCGCAAGACCGAGCGAGCGAGACAGATCCGCTTCTTCAAAGCAGACCGGTTCTTGTCACGCTCTATAAACTTGAACCGAGCATACAGCATGAATTCCACGACGCTAATGCAGACTATAACTCTCCAAAATGATTGTTTTATGGAGGTTAAGTTTCTACAGAGTTATTAATCCAATAAAAAGCGTATTATGTAGAAAGTGGATAGATTTGACTGATTTGAAATTATTAATAAAATCCTTTCAGGTTAGGAAGTAATTCCCGGGTTTCTTTTCAATACATATCCATGGTAGCATTTCTCTATAGATTACTGTAATTTAATATTACTATAATTAATAATGCTATACTTGATTCAACATTTGATATACCTACGATATTTATTTCATATTTTTAGTTTCAAGTCTCTAGCCAACCTTATTTATTTCCTAAATAGATAGGTGATGTTTTAGTTTTAGTGATGAGAGAAGACAAAAGAGATAGCCATACATAAAAGGAGAAGTTTACTCTCTCTCATCTTCATATTGTATGAGCGCACGTGCACTACACGGCTCGGTTACCAACACTATCTGAAAATGCCAGCGAGGCACGACGCAACTCCCATAAGACCGATGCTGCATATCGGCTGCATACACCGGGTACGTAAAAACGACTTTTACTAACTTTGAGGGCTGATAGAGTACACAAAAATAAACGATTTAAGGTAAGACAGCAAGGTTCGGAAATTTTTTTTGTCATTTCTGTAGCAGTCTAAATTTCTAAATATGAGCCGTTGAGAGAAGAAGTGGTGTAAGTCAAAATTGGGTAATGAGGTTTAAAGTAAAAATTCTGTCAAATACAGCGCAAAATAGCAATTATTATGTCCTTCGTGGTATCCACTGACTACTAATAGTTTAAATAAATTGAATATTAATTGCTGCTTTGCGCTGTATTTTACAGAATGTTTACTTCAACCTTCATTACCCATTTTTGACTTACACCACTTCTGCTCTCAACGGCTCATATCATAGTCTATTAATTATCGGTGGTAGTCTGCAGTTTTTGAGTGCCTATTTGTGGCGTACTGATACGTATGTTATGGCAAAGAAAGTTAAATAAAAACATTTTGCGTAACTTTTTTTGGTACAGTTTACTGCTGCATTCCTTGAAAACATTTCACAATCATAACAGTGGCTGAACGTTTTCACCTTCAACATTCAAAGAAAGAGTGCATCTGTTATTACGAAGGGACTCGCTAAGTGGTTCAAAGATCCCATGTTCAAGTTGGCATGATCTGAAAACAATGTCCTTGAATAATAAGGAAAAGACGTGTTGTACTTGAAATGTAAACCAGAACATTGTTGCTCTGTGGTTGAAACAGTTTTGAAACTAAGTTCAAGCAAACACCAACAGAAAAAGTTTCCTGCATTACAGAAAATAAATAATCTGATGAACGATTGCTTGTCAGATATTTCAATATTAAACGATAATAATTTATGCTCCTCGAGAAGTAACGAAGTGTTTTCGACCCATACTTTCTTATTTGAAATTATTTATTTCGGCCTACCCTATCATCCATCAAAGTTTGTAAAAGGCGTTGCCCGAATATGACAAACTTACTAAATTGCTTACAGGGTAGAATTACATCTAAAACCTGGCTAGCCAGTAGCACTGATAAACTGTTTGAAGAGAGCTGCTGCTCATAATATCGACGCCTGCATAATCACGGTGTTTTCTTTTAATAGAGAAAGATTAAACTTGGGTTGTACTGTCTGTGTAAATAGATTCACCGGAAAGCCAAAATTTAGAATCCATTAAACTGAATTATGAGGTAGTACTGAATGTACAGGGTTGTTTCCGATCTCTGATAAGGAATTTGAATGACATCATGTGCGTCAGGAATCACACCGAGAACTAAATTGCGGCGAAAGGTGACAGACCAGTAGTGAGTGATTTCATAATCAGAGTGCACGGTGTATCACAGTAGCAATGCCCAAGAAAAGCGATTCTTTTTGGGAGGGGTACATAACAACGCTTTCGTGAAAATCATAGGAGCCTGCAAAAAACCTGGTTTCGTTATTTCCAAGAAAGGCATCTTATGTGTACCTAATAAGACTGGCAAACCTCGGATGGGATTATTCCAGAGTAGAAAAAGCAAGCAAATCCATCTCCAGTCACAAGTCGCCGTACGCCACGAGATGATACAAATTAAATACATTCGAGCTTTACCAATTTTATTAAGTACACAGAAGATGCCTTTCTTGCAAGTACCGAAACCTCGTTTATTGCAGGCTTCTTTTATTTTCACGTAACTATACTTGGCATTGGAAAGGGTCGTAATGTACCCCTCCCAAAATGGCTCGATTTTCTTGAGAACAGAGGAGACGGCCTCCAGATATGGAGGGTAGCTGCTAATATATTGAATAAGCAGTCGCGGACAGCCGATGAGAGGTGGTCCTACAGCTTGAGGATTGGGCGAAGGATTAATAATTCATCACCGTACAAAAAGAGCTTGTTACGAAACCCCAACATAAGCCTAACAAAAAAAAAATGTAGTATAATATTAAAACATACTTGAGGGAGGTGGGATATGAAGTTAGGGACTAGATTAATCTTGCTCAGGATAGGGACCGATGATGTGCTTATGTGAGGGCGGCATTTAACCTCCGGATTCCTTAAAAGCCATTTGTAAGTAAGTAAGTATGAACAACTTTAAATGCATATTTAAGCCAGGAAATTGAAAAAAGTACACAAGCATATAAAAATGGCTGGATACTCATTGCTCAAACACGGTAAAAATGGAGACATACTAAAATAACTAAAAATAAATCCTATAGTTCATTTTGTTCAACAGTATAGACTTCAGTCGAAGAAACATGTCAAAAGGATGGATCACAATAGATAGCCTAGACAAATTCTTGTCTATGTACCAAGAGGAAGGAGAAATTTGGGAAGGCCACGAAAGAGCTTGCATGACGGATCCACTAGGGTCTAACACGTGAAGGACATGATGATGATGATGATGATGATGATGATGACATAAAAATTCTAAATTATGTGAATGGCATATTATGTAATTTTTCTAAGTTTCTTTAATCCAATATAAATAAAGAAAGCAAACTGAAATTATTTTAATTTCAAAAAATTCCACCTACCTTAAATTTGTGGTGTTTCTGCATTTTCCTGTAATTCACTGTAACTTACGAAATACACACTGAACACTAGACATGTGAGAATTTGTACCACTTGGGTCTATTTGTATGATTATTACAACCATGTGAAATGTGTCGTAGTTCCAGTGCAGTGACTGAGTTGTCAGCGAAATGAGTGTAGTGCTGAAAGGTACTTGTGCATGTATGAACATATCATACTCGTGGGTTTTAGTTCGAATTTAGGGTTAAGATACAAATTAGATTTACTTGAAATGTTATTTTAAGTGATCGTGTTTCATTTAATTTAGAATGCTCCCTGTTATTATTATTATTATTATTATTATTATTATTATTATTATTATCATTATTATTATTATTAATTATTAGTATTATTATTTTAATTTATTACTAATTGTATTTTTTATTAATTGTGTTTATTATTGTCATTATTGAGTGTAATTAGTTACCACTGCCACCGGGTATATACCCATTTGCAGTGTGAATACATACATACATACATACATACATACATACATACATACATACATACATACATACATACATACAATCCACACCTGTGGAGTAACGGTCAGCGCGTCTGGCCGCGAAACCAGGTGGCCCGGGTTCGATTCCCGGTCGGGGCAAGTTACCTGGTTGAGGTTTTTTCCGGGGTTTTCCCTCAACCCAATATGAGCAAATGCTGGGTAACTTTCGGTGCTGGACCCCGGACTCATTTCACCGGCATTATCACCTTCATCTCATTCAGACGCTAAATAACCAAAGATGTTGATAAAGCGTCGTAAAACAACCTACTAAAATACATACATACATACATACATACATACATATGAAAAACTGAATTTGAGAAATAATATGACTTGTGGGGTTCTTACAATTCACTACTCTTATACTGTGCCTAATTAATTCCATTACTTATCGGTTGAATAATAATTTACTTATACAGGGTGTTTCCGGGCTGGTGTTACAAACTTTCAGGGATGACGGAGAAGGGCACATGTATCAATTTTAGATAAGGAACCCTGGTCCGGAAATGACTGAGTCGAAAGGTATAAGCAAAAATAGTTGTGTGGAAATGGAATTGTAATTGGGCACCACGTGCCCTCCTTCCCTTAACCTTTGGAACAGTCGTGCAAAAATGGTATGGGCCGGATGTCTCCTACGTGGGTACTTGTACCGATACAATCTGTGAGCTTGTCTACTGTTCCCATTGGCTCATCCGTGTTCGAAAATCATGTCTGCATATTCCGCTCTCGTGTACTCCTCCATTTCACTAGGACTGATCGACTGGACACTACAACTTGTACACATACACTGCTGTCTACAGACGTGCATATCAGGACTGACCATGTCCGTTACACATTACGCTATCTGCATTGCTTTAGTGTAGTTTCCTGTGCCCACCCCTCAGACAGCGCACTGAATAGAATACTGTAAGTAGACAACGTAAACAACGTCAGATGAATACAGTTTGTGTAAGATGTATAGGTAAATACATATAAATAAGGTGTACAGAGGAATAAAATTATTTCATTTCCACACAACTATTTTTGCTTATAACTTTCGACTCAATCATTTCCGGACCAGGGTTCCTTATCTCAAATTGAGGCATGTGCCCTTCCCCATCATCCCTGAAAGTTTGTAACACTCGCCCGGAAACACCCTTAGGTTTGTTAGACCTACAGAAGTCCGAAAAAGGAATACATACGGGAATCAAAGATAAAAGCATTCAACAAAGAAAATTAGCAACCGACTGCAGCTTCGGGTATGCTCTCAACATTTTTCTCCCGACGATATCGATTATACGGGAAAACCACGAGGCTGAAAGAAGGAGCTGTTTCCTGTGTATTTCCTTCCCATCCTGTATATTTTCAGAAGTCACACACAGCCAGACGGAAGTTCTAAAGAAAGAAATGTGTCTTCAAGAGCAGATTGCAGTACCAGTGAAATCAATACAACAGAAACTGGCAGTAGCGAAGTTCATGCAAATTGTGGTGAGAGTCTTACATGTGATAATATGTGATGAGTCTGTGCAACTAACACCTCGGAAGAAAAATTAATAACTGAATTAAATAGGAAAACAGGTTAGTTTTGCAGTGCAAGAAAGAAAAGCCAGATTTGCAGCAAAACGTACGCCGTCGGTAAAACAAAATAAATAAATAAAAGCGACAAAAAAGTTATTGACTCATTAGTTCAGGAAAACATGATTCTTGAAAGTAATGCTGAAGTTTTAAAAAGTGCACTAAGTTATAGTATCGCAGATCTTTTTGGCCCCTGAAATTTTAAATGTTAAGCAAATAAGCGACTCACTATCCACCTTGCATGTTGTCTCCCAACCAGCTGCAACCAGCAACGGATACCCTCCTGCCAATCGTCGTTCAGTAGGAGTACACTCAGAACTCGTGTACATAGACCTACAATACCAATAAGTTACGAACATCAAATCTAATAAAACTTTACAGACTATGCGTTTATTGTTATTGTTAGAAAGTTTTACCACTATACTCTCTCTACTGCTTTCATTGTAATTTCTTATTATCATGATCTCCATCCTACCCTCTTAACATTGTTACTTCTATGTAGTTGTTTAGCAGGTTATTTTACGACGCTGTATCAACATCTTAGATTATTTAGCGTCTGAATGAGATGAAGGTGATAATGCTGGTGAAATGAGTCCGGGGTCCAGAACCGAAAATTACCGAGCATTTGCTCATATTGGGTTGAGGGAAACCCCCGGAAAAACCTAAACCAGGTAACTTTCCCCGACCGGGATTCGAACACGGGCCACCTGGCCTCGCGGCCAGACGAGCTAACCATTACTCCACAGGTGTGGACTACTTCCACAGTCTAGTATATACAGTCGCGAAGCTCAATACGTAGTAAATGTGCAAACATTAGATAGTTGCTCACCACTAGGATCGCTAATATCGCCTCATTACAGGCAATGCAAAATAGTACCGTCACAGTCTATTGTTTCTAGCACCCTCAAAACTCAAGCTTCGTGACTGTATATAGTAGACTGTGCTACTTCTATGTATGTAGTTATCTTTCTAGTAGATGATGGATCGACTTTCCTCTCTAAACTTTGTGACTAATAGAGATAATATTATCTGCCTTTCGATCAGTATACTTCTATTTTTCCCCGTCTTCTTACACTGGAACTCTAACTCTCTTAAAATACTCCTTGAACTAGTATTCCCCAATCAATGATGGGTGATTTCGCAGTAGTAAATTAAGTAATTAAGATATTGCGTATGAACCTTTGCCACGATAATTTGTATTGACCTTACACTTTTTGCACCAAAAGCATATTGCTTTGTAAGGTCAAAGTTCAATAACGCATTCCCATGTACTTACAAGAACAATAAATTTCTGGTATATGAAAATTAATTGTGAGCCAGGTCTATGCAATAAACGTTTTAATGAAAATGCATGTAAAATAAAAGATTGTAAGGAGAAGGGTAATATTCCTATCGTTTGACTCTCTATTCATGTGTCGTAAGGACAACGCAGAAAACGTCGGAAACAAAGTAGGTTATATAGGCGTTGGAATTGAAATTAATAACGACAGTTTATCCACAGCAAAAATGTCTTGTGTAATTATGTGTACAGCTGTAAATGATAGCTGGAAGATTCTTTGCGCCTACTTTTTCTTTGATTCACTCTCAGGTCAGAAAAGAGCATTTTTATTGTATAGTTGCTTTGACAAATTGCATAAAATTGGTTGAGTGTAGCTGCAGTAGTAGCCTATTCTTTGATCGAGTCAGCTTGGGTGCTAATTTATCAGATGCAAGTAACTTGAGAATCAGTTTCCCTTACCCGTCCCTAGCAGGGTCATCAATTGCTGCTGTCTTATTTGATGCCTATCACATGATAAAGCTTGTACACAACTGTTTTGTTGAGAAACAAGTTATTTTCGCAAAGCTGGTGAAATTAAATGGGCCTAAATAAAATCTCTGTTCAAACTTCAAAGAGCCGAGGATTTGTGTCTTGCAAAAAAATTAACCTCCATATATATCCACGCATCTCGATTGAGGCTCTGGTTGATATGTAAATCTATTATCAGACAGTATATCTCACTTGACGATATGTGTAAGAGAGGAAGAACATTTGTTTGTACAGAGCTATTATTATCATACGTCCCAGAAAAGAGCGGCCGGCCTGTCGGCCGCGCCCTGCGTGGTTTCCGCCGCGCGCATAGCCATTTCTCCGGCGCTTCTTCAATATATAACAGTACTAACAATAAATGTTCAATAATTTGGACTTATCATGCTCACAATCGTTGCTAAAAATGGCCCCCGTTTGCCGCCACACACAACTGACATCTTCTGATAAACGAATGAACAACACTCTGAAGTTCCACATCATTGATAGTTTGGATTTCTTCTCGTATATAGTCTTTTAGTTCATCTATAGAATGAGGATTTTTCCTATAAACTCTACCTTCTAGTGTTCCTCATAAATAAAAGTCACAGGGTGTTATATCTGGGTTTCGTGGAAGCCTTAAATTATTACTGATTAGTCTCGTACCGAAAATACGCCTCAATTCCCTCATTGACACGGCAGCTGTATGAGCAGTGGCGGAATCTTGTTGGAAATAAAATGACAATCCTTCCACATAAGAACGCTACGTTTTCTGCTTGATTTTCGATTCTTGATTCTTTCTGTTTCTTTAAATCTTTCAGCGAGTCGTCTAATTGTTTTGGCAGAAGGCACAGATGTTTGAAAACTTAATTCGAAATTTTCGTCTTGTTTTCGCACACGATCTTCTGCCTTTTATGTACGTATTGTACATATACACACGTTCACACAGTGAGAATTTGTTGCTAGGCATTATCTAAATACACAATAATCACTACACTTTATACACTAACGTACACTTGAAGAATCTAGAGTTTCATTACACGACTTCTAAGCCATATGGCTACTGGAGCTCGATTGCGCGGGACAAAAGGTTAGCGCGCGGCGGAAACCACGCAGGGCGCGGCTGACCGGTCGGCCGCTTTTTTCTGGGACGTATGATATTAATAGCTCTATGTAAATCTGAAGCCTGATTAGTATATTATGTAACTAATCGGCGATGTATGCAATGGAGGGGAAAAGGAACTGGCCACCTTACCCCATTATCTCTTGGTCCAGTTACCTCATGAGTAATGCCTGGAAGGTGTCACTTGTGGGGTCCAGACCTGTCTTCGGACAATTAACTAAACAACAACAACAACAACAACAATAACAGCAACATATCTACGGTGTTGAAGTTATCAGAATTTGAAAGTAATGAATTAAATCGTGAAGTTCATTAAATATATGGACAAAATATATTTGATCTTCTAAATTCACCTAGCAAATTTGGTAGAGCGCTCAAAGCCCCAATCGTAATGCAAAATGAGAATGTGTGGTATCCAACTATTTACGATGCTATTGCATACATTGATTCTCTATACGTTGGCAAAGAATGCGAACATAGTATTGTAAGATGTAATAGAAAGTTTGAAACCATATGCTAAAAGTGTACCTATTGTCTGTTCAGAATTTATATGAAATGTTTGTAAAAGACACAAACTTGAGTATCTTCTTACGTACAAATTAAGCCAGGAACATGTAAAAATATTGTTTCGTCTATAAGGTAACGGGGAAGTTGGAACGTTAACCACACTTGTTTGCTGTTCAAATCAGCCTCCAAACAACTGATTACCAGAACAAATTGAAATGCATCAACTTTGGTAATTGCATTTCTCACGATAGTTTAACTATTCTTCATATAAGTAGTGCTCGTGATGAGAAGAGTGCAGCATTCAATTTGTACAAAATGAGATCGCCAATTGAAATTGATGTTCATGATTAATGCCTATCTTAATCAACACTAACATTTTCTTTCAGCATTATTGAATGTACTATATCGGGTTATGCTGCCAAGAAAGTAGTCAGTTCTCTCAAGTGTTACAATTGCAAAATAGCGATTACACAAACAGAAAATGCATACATATATTTTATTGATTTCAGTATTACATGAAAGTTATTTGTCCCCTCAAATGATAAAGTTAAAGTATTCAAATCGACTGAAAGATACATGGAGTAGTACAAATTCAGTTATGAGAAGTAACATACCCTATAATGTCATAGCACACGCACCACTTTTCGTTCAAATAGGAATCCTTACGTTACCGTCAATGTTTATGCTCAACTGCCTTCTGTATGCTAAGCGTAATGTGCATAATCTTCCTACTTGCTCATCTATTCATAAATATTCAACTCGTTCCAGACATGATATTATATATATATATATATATATATATATATATATAATCAAGTACAAAAATATAGTACTACAAGCAATAGTTTTATTTCCATATCATATAAACTTTATAACTCCTTATCCACGAATATAAGAAATAAGTCATATTTTACTTTCAGAAGTTCAATGAGAAAGGCATTGATGGCAAATTCACTCTACGGTGTCAACGAGTTTAGTAATAT
Source organism: Periplaneta americana (assembly GCF_040183065.1). NCBI lineage: Eukaryota > Metazoa > Arthropoda > Insecta > Blattodea > Blattidae > Periplaneta > Periplaneta americana. The sequence continues at coordinate 83,815,633 of NC_091123.1, read as the reverse complement.
TACGTTTTAGATACTATTGTTTTAAACATGATGTAAATGAAACATTTGTACATTTTAATCTGATCTCATACCATTTCTGTTAACACTTTTAATCTGTTTTTGTTCGGATTAATCATACAGTCAGAGAATTTAATAAACATAAGCTTGACCACAGATCAATTTACAATCGCATGGTTATTTTCAGGCATTTGTAAACATGTTTTATATTAGTAATATTTTACATGACATTTCAGTAATGAATTAAACAAAATAAAAATATTTAGGCCTATATGTAAATATTTTGTCTTCTTGTCTATGCGGATGACGTGAATATCTTAAAAGAAAATCCACAAAGGATTAGGGAAAACACGGAAATTTTACTTGAAGCAAGTAAAGCGATAGGTTTGGAAGTAAATCCCGAAAAGACGAAGTATAGGCTATGTCTCGTGACCAGAATATTCTACGAAATGGGAATATAAAAATTGGAGATTATCCTTCGAAGAGGTGGAAACGTTCAAGTATCTTGGAGGAACAGTAACAAATATAAATTACACTCGGGAGGAAATTAAACGCAGAATCAATATGGGAAATTCCTGTTATTATTGGTTGAGAAGCTTTTGTCATCTAGTCTTCTATCAAAAAATCTGAAAGTTAGAATTTATAAAACAGTTATATTACCGGTTGTTCTGTATGGTTGTGAAACTTGGACTCTCACTTTGAGAGAGGAACAGAGATTAAGGGTGTTTGAAAATAAGGTTCTTAGGAAAATATTTGGGGCTAAAAGGGATGAAATTACAGGAGAATGGAGAAAGTTACACAACGCAGAACTCCACGCAATGTATTCTTCACCTGACATAATTAGGAATATTAAATCCAGACGCTTGAGATGGACAGGGCATGTAGCACGTATGGGCGAATCCAGAAATGCATATAGAGTGTTAGTTGGGAGCCCGGAGGGAAAAAGACCTTTGGTTAGGCCGAGACGTAGATGGGAGGACAATATTGAAATTGATTCGAGGGAGGTAGGATATGATGACAAAGACTTAATTAATCTTGCACAGGATAGGGACCAATGGCGGGCTTATATGAGGGCGGCAATGAATCTCCGGGTTCCTTAAAAGCCATTTGTAAGTAAGTTAGTATATGTAAATATTTTAATTATCATTTGATAACACTGGTCAACAATGAAAATGTTTCGGGCTCAAAAATAGCTAATTCTTATGTATTTCCACTTGCTGAATTCAAAAATCACCATAAAAATGATAGATTAGCTCTTGCTTTGGAGATAAAGTAACATTTCACTTTTTAGAGTCAACATTTACAGTTTGGGGGAAATTTGGGGGAAATTTTGTTTCGGGAGTTGGCACACCTGTCAAATAACAAAACACAAATGTTCTTCAGCTGTTTGTAAGTTACAAACATAGATATTGTTGCTGTGACTGTGAATTTCACATTGTTTCTGCTGTAATTAATGCAGAATTTCTGGTTTGGAAGTGTTTTTAAAGTGTAAAATTTGTAAAAATGCCACGAAAATTGTGTGTTTGAAGTAGAAAATGAAGATATTGTGGAATAAGAAGAAGAACCCAACAAGCCTTCCACATCCCATGACCCTGATTTTGAGGAAAAAGGATGATAAACCCCACAGACTGAGTCAAGCGGAATTGAATAATATCATTAGAGACCTTGACCTGTCAAAGGAGAAGGCAGAAATCCTAGGGTCTAGACTACAGCAATGGATTCTTCTCGAACGTGATGTCAGAGTCTCACAGTACAGACGTCACGGGCATCTGCCTTGTTTGCTGTGACGTCAATGGCTTGATGAAATGTTTGACTTTGAACCATGATCCAACTGAATAGAGGCTATTCATTGACTCATCCAAGCTTAGTTTGAAAGCTGTATTACTTCACAATGGCAACCGTCTTCCTTCTATTCCTGTTGGTCATGGAGTTCACATGAAGGAGAATTATGCAAATATGACAGCCCTCTTCGACTCAATCAAATATCATGAACACAAGTGAAAAATCTGTGGTGATCTAAACGTCTTTGCTGTACTCTTAGGAATGCAACTGGGGTACACAAAATATTGCTGCTTTTTATGTATGTGAGACAGCAGGGATAGGAAATCACATTATATTCAAGCAGACTGGCCTGCAAGAAATCATAACCCTAGCGAGAAAAATGTTGTTGCCGAGCCTCTCGTGGACCCAAAAGATGTTCTTCTTCCACCCCTGCATATTAAGCTGGGTTTGATAAAAAAATTTTGTCACAGGTATGAACCAAGAAGGACAGACCTTTAAGTACGTAAGAGAGAAATTTCCGAAATTAAGTGATGCCAAAGTCAAGGAAGGTATTTTTGTCGGGCTACAAATTCGAGAACTTGTAAAGGATCCTGCATTTGACCAAGTTTTGGAGGGGAAAAGAAGATTGGGAAGCCTCGAAGGGAGTTATTCATGGATTTTTAGGCAACAAAAGAGATGATAACTACACTCAGATGGTGACAGTGCTCTTGCAAAAATACCATCAACTCGGATGCAATATTTCCCTTAAAATCCATTTTCTCCACTCCCACCTAGACTTTTTCCCTCCTAGTTGTGGAGCTTTCAGTGATGAACACGGAGGAAGGTTCCATCACGATATTTCTGTTATGGAACAGAGATATCAGGGCCGTAGGAATGAAACAATGCTTGCTGGTCTTTGCATAGGGATGCTCCGGAACTCACAAGAGGCTAGCTGAAAGAAGACGATCTCATGAAGCCACATATGATTCTCTTCAGACCCAACCATCTGCCGGGCATTCTTCCATAAATTTAGAACTCTTAGAATGTAACTGTCATTAAAAAAAATTTTAATGCACATTCAATGTTGTTGGCATATGTAATTAAAGTGTATCGTTTTCTCTTAATCCGTTAAACTGAAATACTTCCACCTATTGTGTATCACAGAAACTAGAGCTAAGAAAAAATTTTCATTGTCATATTAGTTTTTCTCAACCCAGAATTAGTAAGAATTGACTCATGAACTGCAGGAAACATTAAAAAAAAAATTTGTTGGCCAGTGTAATTTGTAAGTACTATTACACATAGCATTGCATTAATTATTAAGATTAAAGAATAATGTAACGAGAATCAGTAGTTTTTATTGCACACTCTTTCCTGTACTTACTGTATATACAATAATTACAGAATTATATATGTGGCTTTTGGAGGAAATTCGTTCCGACACCAGGGATCGAATCCAGAAGCTTTCAGCTTGGCGTCCTGAGTGCTCTATCGACTGAACTATGTCAGGGATAAATTATGTTAAAAATGACTAATAAATAATTCAATACACAAATATTGAACTAAGAATTACATAATTCTTTTCTTAGTTTATTTAAGCAACTTTCTCGTAGCATGTATAATTCTCTCTGAGGAAGTGATTGCAAAATTTTTGCCGGCAATACACGAGACGTTAATTGGAGATATACATACCAAATAGTCCAGGGCAAACCTACGTAGCTACCTATGATTTATCTGTCATCAAAAAGAGTATGTGCATGGCATATCAAGAGCCTAAACAAATCAAATCTAACCTGTCACTGTTCCCAGATCTTACTAACATTGTTTAAGAAACTATCATGCTAATAAATAATAAATAACAAATAAGAGCGAAATTCATTATGTAGATTTCAAATTGACGTCCTCTAGCAATACAACCTAATTTTTAACACGTAATAGAAGTCAAACTTGATAATAATAACAACAATAATAATAATAATAATAATAATAATAATAATAATAATAATAATAATAATAATGAGGGCAAGTTTTTAAAATATGACTTCAGGCTTGTTTTATCTGTGGATACAAAATTTACAACAGGAAATTGTGACATTTGTCCTTTTCCGAAGTTCTGGTAAGATTTTCTCATTGATTTGATGCAGTTTACGAGTGTCTTATAGTGAAACAAGATGGCGGCAAACCGCAAGACTAAACTTCAACAGCAAGAGCAGCATCGCCGGGACGTGTGGTAGCCACCATGTTACATACGTAACTAAATAGAGACCTCTAGTACTATTTTCCTACTGAAAGCGAGCCGTCGTCTGCAACGGTCGCCATGTTGGTGGACAGGTATTGTGGTATATAGAATAATGTGATTATATTGTGTATTTAATGAATATAGTTAGATGTTCCTTCAGAATGGGTATGTATTAGAGATGAACAAAGCTAACTGCCGCTCTCGTTCGGTGTGTTCGTTGCATTTGTCTTTCGAGTCTAGTCTCGTAACTCTCGTGCGCTTCGAGTCTTGCTCATCATTCTCGAAATAGTATTTGGTTGGCGTGGAAAGATTTCGTAACTTTGAATAACATATATCATTGAAATAAATAGCATTATAAATGTTTAAATGAGACAAAAAGATAAAGCAAAACAGTATCTTAGTTATCAAAATGTTCTGGTTCTATTATATGATATTGCCTACGGTTATATAAATAGGAAAAAAAAACAATTCTCAAATAAATTTTCATTTCTGATGAACATAAAACATAACGCTAAAAAAGCGTTAATGATCTCAAACATACGGAAAAAAAAATCCTAGTCTTCTAATAAGGGCCTAGTAATTAAATAAAGATTGGAGAACGGATTATTGTACACTGAAAGGTAGAGATGATGTTTCAAATAAGCCACTTGATTGTTTATACATATGAGTCATTCCACGTCAAATCGCACAAAATTATACAAATTTTGACTTTCATATTTCTGATTGCGTTTATATTTTTTTTACCAACTCTATTGGTCTAATACACCAACAAGTGAATTTTTATTTCCTCCTAAGTCCACATGTTTTTAAAATGTTACATGTTAAAATTCGTTAAAAATGTCGCACAATGCAACATTTAAAGCGTCATATTTCTGACGATATTGATGTTAAAATTAAAAAAAAAATAAGCTTAAAGTACTGTCTTTTATTAAATATTTACTAACTAATTTTAATATAATTATTACAAATATTTTTTTTTATAATTCAATTTTTAAAAGTTATATATCAATGTGAAATAGCCCTATTAAAAACCTAAAAAAAAAAAAAATTCCTACTAGGTGCACTGAAGTATTCTTAATAATTCCAGAAAAAATCAGAATAGGATCTCCAATAGTTTAATGGAAACTTAATTACTTTCGACACAATATGTAGCGGTCGGTGAAGCAGCAGTGGACGGGAAGCGTTAAAGCGCGCTGGGAGGTTTATCGGCGCTGGATGATTGACTGAATGTTGCAACATTACATCCAGTACGGATCAAGTCACTCGAGGAAACGCTGCTAATTTACTTATTATGATATCTTCAAATATTTGTACATTATGCTTTTTAAAAGTTTCTTTTCATTCACACTTTAAATTTTCATTCGCCTACCTTCTTTCTTGAAAAAAAAATTGTTTTACTAAATCTTTAGTTTTTGACAACGGAATGAAAGAATGTAATTTTAATGTACCAGTTATTGGTTTTAGATTGTATCTGGCCTGCAAATTTTTCAGTGTGGTTTTTGTGCTTAATCAATGGACAAAATATAAATGACACGTTAGAAATATTTTTTTGTGACCAATCAAACGGTTTTTTTTTTTGGTGTTGTTATAGGATCTTGTATAGACTGGCTCTCGTGGCAAGTCTTTTAACAGTTTCTCCAATGCCATTACATGGATCTTTACCATGCGACGTTGCAAAGAAGTGTCATTCAGCACTAATTCCATAATCGTCTTCATGTAAGCAGTTATTTTTAATTTTTTTTTTAACTTGATCCATTGGAAAAGTAGATGATTTTTTTCATAACGTTGAATTCTTGCTTTAAGAAGTGATTGCTTCGGATTGAAAAAAGTGAAAGGGATCGGTGTCATGTTTCATGGTTTCTGAGATGACAATACTTTTGTGACGGATTTCTCTATCTCCTTTGAAACATACTACGAAAGGATGTATTGTGGCTTGGCATATGTTCCAATGCACACCTTGTATTGAATCTTGTATTACAAATGAATAATTTTCAGAAAAGTCTGCAATAACTATGTAATTTTCAGGTTGTACTTTTCTTTGCATTCCGTCAAAAATAAAATATGGCTGACTTTTGAAGGGATGACGATGCATCTTCTACATGAAAAACATTACATGCTAGGGAGCCTTTTACTTTTTGAAACTTTTCACGGGGGTATCGTTTTTGTTGTAGCTTTCTTTTCTTGATAGGGGATTCTTGTTTAATTCCTCAATATTACTGATTCGTAGCATTGTATCCATAGAACTGCTAGAAGAAGAACTGGGATAATCACTTTCTCTGTCCGCAATTTCATTTGATTCATGTTTATTAATATCACAATAACTACCGGCTTCACTTATAATTTCACCTGACCTATCCGGAAATTGATTGATTTTTACGGAACGAATCACATATTTGCACATTCAAAGACTCTTTTAAATTGAGCTTTATCAATAAGTCGCGACTTACGCGCCTTAGTGTACTTTTCTTTTTAAAAACGTGATTAGGAAGGTCAAATGGATTTAAACACTTGTTATATATTACGCGATCTTTACCATCGCTCATGTTGTATAGAAGTCACGTCACTCCGTGAAATTCAAACCCAGACTGATTATTTTTCTCTTCTATATTTTGTCTCCTGCCATCTGTTTATTGCCATAAATTTTACTGCCTTACCCAGCCTTCCTATCATCAAACACTTGGCTACATTACAGTATAAACGTTCAGCAGTGTGAAGAGCTTCCCCTCTTAGCTGAGCTGACAATAATAAAATAACTTCAGATAAGATATTTACTGTTCCCTAAGGTATTAATCATTTGATGATTAGTATGGTGACATCAGATGCAACGGGAAGTTTCCACGGGCAGCCTTCTAGCCTATGGCTGCAAGCAGTTCATTAGCTGGGCATCGCGAGCGCGTGCATGCCTCCGGAAAATAAATTGTTACAAATGTATGGGTGCCGATCCCATATTTATAGATGCAGTAGTTTACAGATAATACATCAGCGAACAAGTCTATATTTTTTTTTTTCAGATTTTTAAATTGCTATTTAATATAGTAATTTTGCTTTGAAAAAGAAATGATTAAAAAAATAGATCAAATTTTAAATTTATTTGTGATAGGCCTAAAGTAATAAAAAGTGTTATATTTAGCCTTTCAAATGCGCCAAACCACAAATCTCAATTATATACAGATACAGAGTTCCAAGTGAGTTTATGTAACAGTGCGCGCATAATTTGCGTAATTTCAAATAGTCATAACTACATAAATAATTAATAACTGTGAAAATAAAACAATACGGGTCTCCTTATTTGATGTCTGGAATTCATGAAAAAAATTCGACCATTTCCGAGAAGGTCGTGTTTTATTGCTGTGCGACTGATTTGACGTGGAATGACTCATATATAATAGTTTCCAAAGTAGACGAAAGTTCAGTCTGTTGTAAATAACTGCTTGACGTTCGAGAGTTGATCACTCCCGAAGTCCCTATGTCTTGAAACACTCACAAGCAGTCTTTATGTCAACGAAGCGACGTAGATAACATTGTCGTGCGGGTTTTCGGCTTTGCGGGCGCTGTTAGTCTTGCTTTCTCGATCGTTGTTCAAATCTAGTATATACTGTGTGGCATGTGGTTGCAAGAATGAACAAAATCCTGAAGACAGAGAAGTGTTAGTTTTCATAGGTAAGGAAGTAGGCCTAATCAAAATTAAATGTATTTTGTTTATGTAGGTCTATATCCATACTTTTTTTTAATATTGAGTTACAAACTTTTTGCGCTCAAATACATGAAGTATTTTTTATTTCTCTTAATAGGTGTTCACATAAAAGATCGGAGATTCTAGCAAAGCACATAGGAATAATTGGCAGTCTTTAAAATACAATAGATTGTGTAGAAGTCATTTTACGGAAGACTGTTATCAATTCAGACCTGGAGCGGAAATTAAACTGTTGAAGGAAGACGCAGTACCTACAACTCTATGTCTATCAGGACAAGGTCACATGGAATATCCAACTATGTAAAAGTAAGGGTTATATTGACTTAGAAGGTATAATTGATATTGATCCAGAGGTACTATGTACAGAGGCGTTAGTATTTATGATTGTTTCATTGTGTGGGAATTTAAATGCCCTCTAGCTTATTTCTTCATTAACAAGGTGTCATCAAAAGTCCAATCTGAAATAATAAAAGTGTGTCTACAAAAGCTGCATGAGGTAGATGTTGATATTCATTCTGTAAATTGTAACGATGCAGTTACTAACATTCGAAATTAGAAACTGTCGGGACGCAACTTAAATTCATTTAACAGTGACAGCTTCAAATCCACATGAAATGCAGCTAGTGAGGAAAATTGCAGAATTTATGCACAGCTCAGGTTCATTCCCATGCAAAAAAAAATTAAGTCTGCATATTTAGGAAAAGAAAGTCAGTCTCAGACGAAACCTTAACAAGATTAATCTATTCAATCAGATATGAGGAAATGTCGAGCAGTCAGTATTTTCTAAATAAAGTTCCTGCTGAAATTGTAAAATATAAGTCTGCATATTTAGGAAAATAAAAACCGATTTATTTCATTGGTTCTTATGTTTGTAATATCTATAATATTTTTAATTATTAATTTTAATTAATTTTTCTGTATTTAATTATATTTGGATTTCTATTAGATTAGTTGGTGGTGTAATTGATGGTTTAATTTGTATACGTCAGACGGATTTAAAGTCTTTAATTGCTTATTCTTCCTCAGTCTCAGACAGAACTTTAACAAGATTAATCTATTCAATTAGGTATGAGGAAATGGCGAGCAATCACTATTTTCCAGATAAAGTTTCTGCTAAAATGTTAAAAAATATATTTTGTAAATGACATCTTTATTCTAAATTGATTTTGTATATTTTTACTATAATTATTTTGTATTCGGCTTCTAGTCGTCATGAAGAGCAGTCGACTTTTTGTGTAGCTCCGCTGTTTTCACAGTGTTCAGTTATTACTACATTCGTCTGTGTCCTCATTTAAGGCGCTTAGCTAACTCCGTATAATGCCGGCTAGCAAAGATACGTGTTCTAAATGTAACGCTGCTTTCTTCGGCAGACAAAAGTTCCTGAAGTGTGCTGGGCCTTGTGGCTTAAGATTTCATCTGGACTGTTTAAATTTGAGTGAAGTGGAATATGATTTTTTCATGAAGGGAGGCATTTCCTCCTTCAAGTGTGATAAGTGTATCAGTGCTGCGAAGGCGGTTCATGGTGATAACACTCCTGTGAAACCCACCAATAAGGCGGAAAAGAAGATCATCTCGCCTACTAGAGTACTTGATCTACCTAATCTACAAAGTAAGGAGTCCCTTTATGTTCAAGTCGAAAAGGTGAGACTTAACAGTGAGTCCATTCTAGATACTTTAACAGTTATTCTTGAACATGTTAAAAATCTGGAAAAAGAAATGGGTGAGTTAAAGAGTGAGAATACTGCCCTCAAATTACAAATGGCTGAAATTATGGTAAAAAATTCCTGTCCTAGTAAGCCTGATCAGATTGTCTCTAAATTGGGTCAACAGTCGACTGTTAACCCTGTTGCTAAATCCTACAGCAGTGTTTTGTCTGACACTGTAAAATCTCGCAATCATGCGAAGTCAGCACCAAGTACTTCATTTCCTCTTAGTCAACATAACAGTAATGAGGTAATCTCTGCTGTCGTACGCTCTGACGATAGCACTGTTGCGTTATCAAATAACGTTGACTCTGATGGTTTTCAAACTGTCACTCGCAAAAAATTTAAGAAACGAGATCCTAAAGTTGACACTTTAACTAATAGCAACTTAGAAATGGCTCCAGAGAGAATCAGAACCAAATCCCTTTTTGTTTCTAGATTTAGTCCTAATGTAAACGAGAATAATATTAAGGATTCACTCTTTCATCAACGTGAACTTAGGTCTCTCGTAATAACGAAATTGAAAACTAAATACCAGTCGTATTCCTCTTTTCACATATCAGTTGATGAGAGGGATTTTGAGTTAATCAATAATTCTGATGTTTGGCCTGCGGGATGCCTCATTGCACCCTTTTTTGGTAAACTTAAACCTGAGCAGCATTTTGCTCCACCAGGTACTTCAGTTGATTCTAGGGTTAATGCCTCTTAATATTATTCTCTAACTCTCAATGCACAGTTCTAATAATCATCTTGAGATATTTTACCAAAATGTTCGTGGTCTTAATACAAAAATTGATGAAATTTTTCAAAATTTAGTAAGTAATAATGATATCATTATCTGTCTTACTGAAACGTGGTTATCTGAATCAGTATTAAATACAAATTTATTTCCTAACAATTATTCTGTGTTTCGAGCAGACAGAACCTACGAGGACACCAATAAAAAAGAGGTGGGGGTGTTCTAACAGCGATTAACAACCAGTTACCTTTTACCTGTCGGCGATATGATTTAGAAATGATTAATGAATGTGTTTGGATTGAAATTAAAATGGCTGATGGTATTAATTTATTAATTGGAAATCATTACTTCCCACCTGATTTAGATCATAATCACTTAAAATCTAACCTCAATTTTCTTGAAAAAAAAACCTCGATACTCATAATTTTAAAATAGTAATTATTGGCGATTTCAATTGTCCTGGTATGGATTGGTTAACTGGTTTTAATCTTAATGGTATTCATTACTACTCTAAAATTAAGTCCGGTGATTTATATTCCTCGTCTTGCCTTCTGGGATTAAACCAAATTAATTTTACTGTTTCAAGTAAAAATCTACTTGATCTTGTCTTTACTAATATCATTAACAGTACAGTAGAACTAGCCAATCATTCTCTTGTTTTGGAGGACTTTTATCATCCATCTATCTCCATTAATCTTGAAGTTTATTTGCCGCTACCTGATCCCTGCCCATCTAGTATCTTCATTAATTATTCTCAAGGTGATTACTTGAAACTCTATTCCACTCTATACAATCATGATTGGAATTCCATATATCAGGCTACTGATGTTAACGTTGCTACTAACTCTTTATCTCAAATTATGAACAATGCTATATCTCTTGCTGTTCCTGTCACCTTCGTAAAAAAATCGCACTATCCTAAATGGTTTTCAAATAGCTTGCGTATACTTATTAAGAAAAAGAACAAAGCACATAGAAATTTTAAGAAATTCAAAACTGATCATCATTATCAAATTTTTTCCAATTACAGAAAACAAGTTAAAGCTATGGTTAAATATGATAAATTTAAGTGGTTACAATCCATTGATGAAAATTTGAAGAATGAACCCAAGAAATTTTGGAAATATGTTGAATCTTTTCGAAAATCCAATAATTATCCCACCGAATTATTAATAAATGGGGCTCACATTACTGATCAGAAAGAAATTGCTAATGCATTTTGCTAATCAATTTAAATCGATTCAAAAACAGTCTCATTCTAATCTCTGTTTGTTGGATTATAATTCTACTGGCTTCTTATCCTTACCTAAAATTACAGTTGAAGACGTTTCTTTAGCCATAAAAAAGCTTAAATCTAATAAATCCGAGGGCACTGATGGCATTCCTAATTTTATTATTAAGGGATGTTCTAATATTCTAATACCTGTTTTAACTTTTATATTTAATTTAAGTTCATTAACTGGTACATACCCTATGCTTTGGAAAGAAGCATCCATTATTCCTATCTTTAAGAATGGTAAAAAAAAATGTTGTTTCCAATTATAAACCTATTTCAATATTAAACAAATTCTCAAAAAATTAAAAAAAAAATAATCCACAAACATGTTTCATTTTATGTTAAGAATAAAATTAAGTCAGCCCAACACGGTTTTACTAAGGGTAAATCAACAACTACTAACTTAGTATCCTACCTTAATCTTGTTATACCGGTTGTTGAAACGCAAAGTCAAATTGACTCAATCTATATCGACTTTAGCAAAGCGTTTGATGTTTTACCTCACAATATTTTGGTAAATAAATTAGAAAACTTTGGTCTCTCTTCTAACTATGTGAGCTGGTTTGAAAACTATTTAACTAATAGACAATGTTGTGTTCGTCTAGGTGATTCTCCCTCGGACCCATTTAATTGTTTATGTGGAGTTCCCCAAGGATCTACATTGGGCCCTCTATTATTTTTATTATTTATAGATGACATATGTAAAAGAATAAGTTCAAACTACCTGTTATTTGCTGATGATCTCAAAATCTTTCGCTCAATAAATAGTCCTGCCGATTGCCAAACTCTTCAAAATGATATTAACTCTATTGAACTTTGGTCTGACAATTATGGAATGAAAATTAATGAAACAAAAACTTTTGTCATTTCGTACTCACGAAAAACTACTTCCATAAAATTTAACTATTCTCTTAACAACGTCTGTATTATTAGGAAAAATTCTATTAAAGATCTTGGTGTACTACTCGATTCTAAATTATACTTTCACGATCATGTTCAATATATTTATAATCATTCAATAAGAATGCTTGGTTTAATAAGGTCTATAACTTATTCTTTTTCTACTCCAGGGTCACTATTAATTCTATACTTTACTTTGGTTTGATCTAAACTTGAATATGCATCTGTAGCCTGGAATTCCATTACTTCAACAGATTCGGTTAAATTGGAAAATATTCAAAGAAAATTTATTTCCTTATGTGCTTTTCGATTTATACCCAATTCCTCTGACTTTAACTATGAGATTACCTGTAAATATTTTAACTGTTGTAGCCTTTATTCTAGACGTCAAAATCTTGATTATCAATTTCTTTGCAAAGTTATCAATGGTGATATTGATCGTGAGTCTATCATAAACAACATCAGCCTTCGTATTCCTACAAAAGGTTTAAGATTTCAAAAAAAAAAAATTATAACAGAAATTCTAAATCACTTTCTCCAGTCTGTAGATGCATAAAATATGCCAATTTGCATGGACACAATTTAGATCCTTTTAAGGTATAGTTTCGTTTTGATTATTAGTATTTACTGTTCTTGTTATCTATTTTATTTATGTATGTTTTTGTTTATTTAAGATATTATTTATTTGTTTTTGCACACTATAATTGGCCTCTGGCTGTTGTTCAGCACACAAATATTAATAATAAATAAATAAATAAATCGTTGGCTTATTTTGCTAATATTGATGTTTTGCATTTTAAGTTTATTTTGTAAAATAGTGTTTTGAAATGTATGTAGTTCTTTGTAGCCTGCATTTAATAACAATCATGTGCAAATTTATTTATAATTTTTACTGCATTTTTAAACATATGACACATTATTTAAGCTTACTATGAGAACCACTGCGTACGTAATATTACGTCATCCTGTGTATGTAAACCTACTAACAGATCTACTAGATAAACATATTTTTTAATAAATAATGAACTTATTACCTATTTTTGTGCGTTGTATAACAGTGATAAACGCATAGATTTATTGTAAATTGTCAAAATTCCACATTGTACGTATATATTACGTCAAGCTGTACATGGTATCCGTCCAACAACATGGCTGCCGCTACAGACGGGTCGCGTTTCTTGCATCGAGCAGGCTATTCAGTTATTACTCGACCAAGGCCAGTGGAGTCTTGCAGCCCGGAGCCGTGGCGCTACTGCTCCTGCGTTCGTAATACCGCATCGCGATAGTTCACATTACGCCCACGGCTCCAATCGGCTTGGTCGAGTAATAAGTATATACATCGATGGTGGTAGCCTACTTTACTTAGGTCAGCGAGAAGCTCTGTTCCTCTGATGACATCCGAAATATTTTCAAGAATCTTAGTTACAAAAATTCTTCCGCAGTTTCCGGAGTCCCTACTCCTGTACTGTTTTACTTAATTTATCTTCCTTCCACGATTGTTCGTTCACCTTCTTTAGATCCCACACTCTACTATAATTTATAGTTCTTTTGTCTTAGACACCTCTTCGTAGAATGTGTAAAATTTGTTTCACATGAACTGGACTGATTGTTGTAATGCAAGTTATTTCTGACCGTATAGATGACTTGAACTCATAAAACTTTTGTTTTAGTGTAGAGATTACTTTTCTATCCTCACTCAATTCATTTCCAATTTCATTTCCCAACTTTACGGTTATTTCTCGTTCCGCCGCCCATTGTAAAAGATTTTACGGGTACACTGGGAGTCAGACACAAGTCCGCTCTCAATTGGTGTTCTGACCGGCACAAAGGATGGACAAAAGTTTATACAAGCCACTCATCACTCAGGCAACGAATGACTAAATGAACAATAATGAAGAAATGTACACAGCGATTCTGAATTTTGAAAATTACAAACGAAATCATAGCAACCAACTTAACTTCACGGAAAATTGTTACGCGATATTTATTATTATTATTATTATTATTATTATTATTATTATTAATATTATTATTATTATCATCATCATCATCATATATTTAATTCTGTAAGCTTGATTTCTCTTAACGAAATTGTGAGCACATGAAAGTTTCGATTGTAACGCTTTACCATTCACTTTACCCGTTTTAACTAATTTTCTCTGGAAATTCGAGCTACGTGATTGGTTATTTGTTATTGTATTGTGAAATCACAAATTTATTATACCTGTTGGGCATGAGCAACTGTGCGATTTAGATGTTGATTTCTCAGCAGCAACTTGGAAAGCAACAAGAAGTAAGCTAATTTATTTGTTACTTTGATTAAGGGGTCAGGTAACAGCTTACAGCAGTAAAATTTTGGAAATATTCAACATTTTTCTTTTCCTCCATTACTGTATCTTATACAATAATGAATATTAGTATGTGTAAAACAGTATTCTTCTGCTATATGAAAAAAATATGTTTAGGATTTGAAAAAAAAAAATATTATTTACTTTTTTTTCCCCCCCCAAAAATTCAGTTCACTGTGCAGTGATGAAGCGTTTCCCACATAACTAAAAAACATCCAACATTTTGTGATGAAATTTTTTGTGTGTATTTATGTATGTCATATCTACAAAATGATGCAAGATCATTTCTCTACCTTTGATAGATTGTTCGATAAAAAATAAATTCATTTTAAAAAAGATAAAATATCAGTATTTTCTTCTAACACAAAATAAAAAAAAATTATTTATTAAGTAATGTAGTTGAAAGAGCATGATATTGTAAACGTGAGTTTCAGCAATAAAATAAAAGAGAGAACATGCAACAGTTAACAAGTTTTATGAGTTATGAGAGAAACACTTCATCACTGCACAGTGAACTGCCATCTTTTTTAATTTTGAAAAAAAATATATATATATATTTTTAATTGTAAAAATATTTTTTTCATATAACAGAAGGACAGTGCTTCACACATACCAATTTTCATTATTGGACAAGATACAGTAATGGAGGAAAAAAATGTTGCATATTTCCAAAACTTTTACTGTTGGAAGCTATACCTAACCCCTTAATTTGATTGGAATGTTTTCAGTGGTATTTTGCTTACTGTTGATTGAGTATTCGTGTACATAAAGCAAACGTTTTCTATCCATAGCACTCTTGTGGATATAATACATTGTTTCTTACGTTACCATTTGGTAATGCTAGGCTAATATGTTGTCACTCATTCTTTGTGCTCTCTTGCTACTTACAGTAAGATGGAGGAGTTACAAGAGAATAAATGTACAAAATGAATGTTACTAACAGGTGCATGCCCGTGCATGAGATACTTTTGGAATTAGAAAATGAAAAATTAGAGCATTCTACATAGAGCCACCAAAGTCCAGCTTTGTATCTGACGAAGACTATGCAGATGAAAAGGGTGGCATGTTCGATAACCTAAGTGGAGGAAAACGGAGTGCTGAAGCTGAGGTTATTTTTGATAACAGTGACAGAATAGGCGGACCAGTTGAAAATGGCTGATCTAACCTTTTAAATTTTTGTGGATATGTAAATATAAACATTAAAATGAGAAAAATATGTTTTATTAGAAAAAATAATACTTTACGTGAAATATAACACGGAAATATATAACTTACATAACAAACAAACGATTTTACACAGTAATATGTTTTAGTTATTTCACATTCATTCATTCATTCATTCATTCATAGTGTTCTGCCCAGGGGTAGATCTTTCACTGCAAACCCAGCATTCTCCAGTCTTTCTTATTTTCTGCCTTCCTTTTAATTTCCGCCTATAACCTATAAAACTTAATGTCGTCTATCATGTGATATCTTCTTCTGTCTCAAACTCTTCTCCCGTTCACCATTCCTTCCATTGCATCCTTCAGAAGGCAGTTTCTTCTCAACCAGTGACCCAGCCAATTCCTTTTCCTCTTTCTGATCAGTTTCAGCATCATTCTTTCTTCACCCACTCTTTCCAACACAGCTTTGTTATTTCACATATTACACATTAATTCAAATATTAATGTAGTCTATAAGTAATTCATTCATGTCTTCCACCATAGTTTGCTACATCGTTTATGACTTTTTACAGAAACGTACAAGCCAAACTATAATACAAGTAACAAATAAATTACTATCCTGTTATAGCAGCTGGAGTTCTGACACAACCTGCTACAACACTCATCCAGAAGTTTGTTAGCGAGGCAAAGTATCAACTTAAAAAACACCTCTAAGTGGTGTATGTACACAGTGGGAAAAAAAAAATTAGAAATACTCTATTTTCGGAAATACATAACATCAATTTATAATGAATACACTGTTGCAAAGAGTAGACTTTAAAGATGGGCAGAACTTTTTATTATGTTATTTAGGCTTAATCAAAATCTTATGGAGGTCAATACACAATGATGCGAAAAATGTGGTTTTTGAAGACGATTTATTACTTCAAAATGCAGAAACTGAATGTTGGTAAAATTAATAATAATTAATGATCTTTCAAATAATCAAAATTAAAAATGATGCTCTATGTGACCGCCATTTGCCCGCACAACCATTTGTAGGCGTCTTCTCCATTGTCCAATAGCACTGGATATCTGTCTTTGATCAAGCCGGTCCCTACATTCAAGAAGGCGTTGTCTTAAATGTTCAATATTACGAATTCTTGTTTTGTAATAAACTGCTTTTGTAGTTGACTCCTTACAAAATAGTCCATAGGATTAAGATCTCGTTTGAAACTCCAGCGGAAGCCATAAGGGAATCTGAGAAATGCTATCTTTCACGCAATAATCTCTCAGGAGGGATATCATGTTCGTATCTTGCTAATCAATCGTTGTACACTTGAAACAGACCATTCTCGCTGAGCGTAGTTCCTTACAATTTGAAGGGCAGATAAATTATCATACTGGTGCAAATGTTTAATGAAAATCTTGTCTTTGCGACCCATTATTCACAAAATGAGAGCTCAAAACGGAAGAAAACAAATTATGATAGCACAACAAACGGCTTGGCCTGCTGAACTCGTAAGACTAAAATGCTTAGTTAGGCATAAACGATCGATTTTGCACTGCCATACAAAATTAAAAAATAATGTTTAATAAATTTAATGATAAAAAAATTAAATATTACAGTACTTTCCCGGTCTACAAGGACTGTGAAATTTGCCTGTGAAATACACTTTCAAGTGAAATCATTAGCTACTGGAATATAACCATTTAAATGTTGTGCCTTTTTTTTATCCATTGTGTACATATGTGTATGATTGATTTAATCTTACTTACTTATGGCTTTTAAGAAACCCGGAGGTTCATTGCCGCCCTCACATTAGCCCGCCATAGGTTCCTATCCTGAGCAAGATTAATCCAGTCTTCATCATATCCCACCTCCCTCAAATCCATTTTAATATTATCCCCCCAACTACGTCTCGGCCTTCCTAAAGGTCTTTTTCCCTCAGGCCTCACACTCTATATGCATTTCTCGATTCGCCCATACATGCTACATGCCCTGCACATCTCAAACGTCTGGATTTAATGTTACTAATTATGTCAGGTGAAGAATACAATGCGTGCAGTTCTGTGTTGTGTAACATTCTCCATTCTCCTGTAACTTCATCCCTCTTAGCCCCAAATATTTTCCTAAGAACCTTATTTTCAAACACCCTTAACCTATGTTCCTCTCTCAAAGTAAGAGTCCAAGTTTCACAACCATACAGAACAATCGGTAACATAACTGTTTTATAAATTCAAACTTTCAGATTTTTTGACAGCAGACTAGATGACAAAAGCTTCTCAGCCGAATAATAACAGGCTTTTCCCATATTGATTCTGCGTTTAATTTCCTCCCGAGTCCATTTATATTTGGTACTATTGCTCCAAGATATTTGAATTTTTCCACCTCTTCGAAGGATAAATCTCAAATTTTTATATTTCCATTTCGTAGAATATTCTGGTCACGAGACATAATCATATACTTTGTCTATTCGGGATTTACTTCCAAACCTATCGCTTTACTCGCTTCAAGTAGAATTTCCATGTTTTCCCTAATCGTTTGTGGATATTCTCCTAACATATTCACGTCATCCGCATAGACAAGAAGCTGTTGTAAGCCGTTCAATGCCAGACCCTCACTGTTATCCTGAACCTGATTTAATTTATACGAGCCATTACTCTGAATAATATGTTTTTGTATATTATATTAAGTGTATGTTAGGCTACTCCATTTGGACTGAGGAAAGTATCACTATAACCGATTTAGAATAAATTAACGTTTTGTTATATTAGGCCTACAGTTTCTAAATTATTTTTTCTTTTATTCAGCATGTTCCATTGTAGTAATGCAATACTACATGATATTATTATTATTATTATTATTATTATTATTATTATTATTGGAACCTTTCTAAAGCCCCTGTAAGTGATTATTTACATTTCGGATAGTAGTCTACTTTACACATGGTTTAACCAGGTGCGTCGATAAACAGCCTTCTCGTTTAACAGAAGCGCTCGTCATGAAATAGCATATCGCAGAGAGCCTCATCCCAAGCACTTGTCATCAGCTGCACGCAGATGAGGTTTATGGTAATGACTTGTTTCCTCGACTTTGTAAGTTGTGAGGGATTGCCCTCTCTAGCTGCGGCGTGCTTCAGTTTCTAATCTGTCACCGCCCTGGTTCAGGAACTCAGACACGGGGTGGAATTACCCAGACTTTACGAAGGGTTAAAACGCGGTCTCCGTCGCGATTTCTTCTCTTTCTTCACGTTTAGAGCCGTCAGCTGCTGACTGCCTAATCTATTGCACGGAAGACGATTTCAAGCCCAACGAGTCTGCGGTTTACTTCAAAATGTGGTCTGTTCTACTGATTTCAATAGATTGCTTTACATACATTGTCTCCGTATCTCAGTACTTTTATATAAATTGTCGTGGCTCAAGAAAACAACTAATAGTTGTAGTATAGTTTGTCATTTTTAAAAAACCTTAGTCTATATTCAAAAACTCTAGATATCAATAAGAGAGAATGTACTTGAGATAACGAAATTATTGATGCTAATTTAATTCTTAACGAAGTATGGCAAATTTCGTAGCTACTTCGAAAGGTTCAAGATAGAAACAGAAAGTGGATATATTTGTACGTGTGAGGATTATCTGCATATAATCAAACATTATTTGAGTGTCACAAAATTGAATTACAACGTCTTAAGCTAGTTTGTAGACTAGATAAGATCAAGAGCTTATGAGTAAACAAGTATATTTTATTTCTTTTCATTTATTTATTTCATTACTTACCCAATAAAAGCATATTTGTGTTAGTCTTAATTTCGCTGCTTTATAATTCACAGTACTGAGGAACATGTGGAAAATTAAGAGCACTAAGCCTTCCCTTCAGAACGAACTTATAGGGATGTTCGGAAAGGAATATTTTCTTATTAAAGGAATAAAACACTGAATTTTGCAAAATGTTAAAAAAAAAGTAGGCTATAAGGACAGATATAACTAGATTCTTTCGCGAAAGCAATGTAATAGCAATAGGTACATGGAAAATATTTAATTAGACAGTCAAAACTGGCCTTCAACATCAAAATCAGACCTAGAACATTAAAAAGTATGTCATCGAGATTTATGTATAACGTTGGTACATGCCATCATCCCTTTCAACAATATTTCAAAGCGTTTCTTGAAAAAAGTTATTTTGAGTGAAAGTAGGAGATACTGTTCTTTTGATACGTTGCGAATGTACCTTGTAATTCGGTACGTTTAATTGTAAAGGAATGTATTTTATGTGAATACTGTATATTTTTTTCTTTTCTGCTTACACACAAGGGATTATTTTATAATATTAAAACTTGTACAGTATAAAGTAAATTGAAACATGTAATGTTAGGCAATTATTTTTTGTACTAGAAATGCACTGTAGGCTATATATATTATATTTGTAAACGTGAACATTTATTTTGTGTCCTACTGTGACTGAATGTTTACATGTTGAGGCAAGAAGTAACTACACTCTCAATCTCTCATTCCCCTCGATCTACACAACACAGTGGCCAGTGCGTTCGTAGCTTAATGCGTTTGGGTAGGCTACTCTAGACCGCAGTCTGTTCATAAGAATAAAATCAGTTCTCAATGGAAAAAGAGCCGAGTAAGACGTGATTGACCGCGAGCCTGCTAACTTAGCAAAGTGAAGTAGTAGTCTATACGGAAGCCGTTTTATAGTGAGTAAGAAGTGAGGTGAAGGATCTGTTGAGAATGGATAACACATATCTAAGGGAGACCATCGATATTATTAAGAGTAAACTGGAAGATTTACAAAAGGAAAACAATATATTAAAAATAAGGTGAAATATTTAGAAGAGAAAAGGAGGAACAACCTAATCGGCTTTTCTATTGAAGAACAGGCGAAAGAACAGTCTTGGGACATGTATGAAGTGACAGTGAATGTATGCTGGGAGTGGTTAGATATTGGCATTGGAAATGGATAAGTGAAAGAGGTATATAGAATGAGAAACGGGAAAAATAGGCCATTTTTGGTCAGACTAGCGAACCGGATGATTAAAAAGATCATGGATAGTAAGAAAGCATTGAAAGACTCGAGCATTAGCAAAGAGGCAGATTTTAATACGAGGTGAGGTGTAGAAGGAAAGTGTTAGTGCCGTTTATGAAAGCAGGTAGGAAAAATGGACATCATGCAAAATTAGTTAAGGATAAACTGAAAATTAATGCGGAGTTATTTGATGTCGAATTTTGTTTAGAAAACTTGAATGAGTCGACAAACGGAGAGAATATAAATGAAAGAAAAAGAATAGAGATAACGAAGGGAGTAAGAGGGATTGTAAGTAATAGTGGAATGAATAGAAAAGGTAAAGTTGTGGAAGGCATGAAGGCAGTGGCACAGGAGATTGCAATGAAAGGATGTCGGAAGAAATCATCGTCAGCAAATTCCATTCAGGCGATAATGAACTCGAATTCAGCTGCTACATCATCAGATAGATCAGGGCCACTCAACCTTATGAATACTGCGGGCCAATATTAAAAAAAAAGTTCTTTTGAAGGGCTGCAGGCATCCTCCAATAATAAATAGAATTTACATAAATGTCTTACTAATTAGCGATTGCTGTAATTTATAGTAATTAATACTATAAGTCTGTTGACATTTTTTTTTTTTTTTTTTTTAAGTTTGAAACTTTACTTTCGGGTCGCAGCAAATAATATAGTGGCGGGCCGCATGAGGCGGGTTGTGCACCGCTCAGATAGACGGTCAATAATGACGTCACCCCAAGGCCAAGTCAGAGAAACAAGCAAAGTATCAAATGGTAACAGAGGTGGAGACCTTGGAGTTGGAAGGCAGAAGGGGAGAAAGAAGAATGCTGAATCAACGAAATGAGAGAGTGGTGAAAGAGAATAAGTGAAATAAGTGCGGGGAGTAGAAAGGGAAGTATTGAAAGTCTAAATCTATTTAGGGATGTGAAACTAGGGGGCAGTAGGGAAGGAAAAAATCTGTAATCTGAGGAAATAGTCTATCAGTGGGTTGAAATAATACCAGGTTTATATAATAGAGAAATGGAAATGAACTGAAAGTTGTTTTGATTAAACAGTGAATTCCAAGACCATGTTATAAATAAAGTGAGCCACCGGCGTGGCTCAGTCGGTTAAGGCGCTTGCCTGCCGGTCTGAAGTTGCGTTAGGGCGCGGGTTCGATCCCCGCTTGGGCTGGTTACCTGGTTGGGTTTTTTCCGAGGTTTTCCCCAAACGTTATGTGAATGCAAGGTAATCTATGGCGAATCCTCGGTCTCATCTCGCCAAATATCATCTCGCTATCACCAATCTCATCGACGCTAAATAACCTAGTAGTTGATACAGCGTCGTTAAGTAACCAAATAAAAAAAATAAAATAAATAAAGTGAAACAATGTTGTAGGGTACTAGCGCTAATGTGATTTAGGCAGCTAATTTAATAATAAGTTACGTTTTTACTGAAATAGTCAACAAGGGTTAGGTCTTCTATATTAATAAGTTTAAATGTATTATGTTATTTACAAGAAGCAAGCATTTAGTTAGTCATGTGAAAAGGGAAATGAAGTTGAATGTGAAAACTAGCAGGAATAATTTTTAAGTGTAGCTGAGAATAAAAGAAATGAAGTAGGATAAGGAGATAAAATGTAAGGAGAGTTAAGTGAAGGGACATGAAACACATAGTAAGAGCAGGTTTTAAGGTCACCATACGTATGTGTTTAAGCTGTAAATTGTAAGTAAAGAACTGCTTGTCCGAATACAGAAATGTGAAGGCTCAGCAAAACTAAAGATGTTGAGAAATATACAGATGTTTTAAAGAAAATGTTTCATTTCTATTGTAATGACAGCTAGGAAGTTCGTATCGTAATTCTGATGTTGGACTTGGACTGTAACGCAACTGAATCCATAGCAGCACGAGACGTCAAAATTTAACGAAGAATAATCCGGGAGAAAATAAACGTGTTGCACAAACCTGTTTGCATAATTATTTAATAACAAACGAGTTTACTTTCTTGGAACCTTACATAACATTAACATTACGTAAATAATACAATAATAACAGAATAGCTCACTTTGTTCAGAATCTAAAATATTAATATAAATTAGCAATATTCTTCAAACTATTCACGATTGTACACAGTTCCACAGAATGATACTATGCGTTGTTTATGTAAACATACTGGGCCGATTGCAGAAACGATGACCGATTTTAAGTCTTAGACACTGTTTAACTAAACAACGTCTAAGTTACGTACGAATTTCCGTTGCTTAAATAATGTTCAGCCGGTGTTTAGTAAGATACCGTTTTAGTTACGATTTTAGCTGGGAAGGAGAAGTGTGGAGTATCTTGCATTTAGATTCTTTGCCGATCAACAATGGCGGAGCCAATGGAAACGTTTCATTAACGCGGGCGCCAAATGGAATCAGCTGATTCACAACACGACAACAGGCATAATGGCGAAACGTGTTTCTAACTTTTCCAAGGAAGAAAAGACCGTGTTGTCAGATATAATAAGAAATTATGATGTTGTAGAAAATAAATCCTACAATAGTGAAACTCTGGAGAAGAAGAAGGCGGCGTGGAGGAAAATAACTGATGTTTTTAACAGCAGTTTTCCTCAGAACCCGCCACGTGATACAAATACGTTAATGGGTAAGTTAAAAGTAATTTTGCTATTTTATTCACAAAAATAACAGTTACACCTTTCAATGTGAAATATTGAAACATGAGAAATAAACTTTAAACGCGAAAAATTAACAGTTAAATGAACATGTGTGTGCTAAATTACGTCTGGTATATTCACAGGCCTATGGCGTACATTAAAGCTGCAAGCCAAATGCAGCTTGGACAAAAAAATAAAGATCAACAAAGGAACAGGAGGTGGACCTCCAGGAAGCCCGATTACGACTATAGAGGAAAACGTAATAGTGGTATTGGGTGATTCCGCCGAACCACTAGAAAACCCCTACGACGATGAGGGAGGATATGATGAAGAGGTACGTGAAATGTATACTATAAACAGTCCTATATTCTTGGTGTCTTATAAGAGTAAAAAAAATATATATGGCATGATGTGCGTTTTATTTGTTCCCTGTGAAAACAGATTCCTATGGAAGAAACCCTGACATTGGATGTTCCCGTGCTCTGTTTACCCGAACTGAACGACACCGCAGGCGTGAATCCTTCACCTCAAACTCCACGGTAAGCAACAATCAGCAGTAGTGAATTGTGTTGTGTCTACTGGATGCATAGTACAGTATTTCATAACAGGAAAAATTAGTCGTTTTTTTCTCTGTACTTAGTCCATTTTTTGTGATTTTTCAGAGTAAAGTCCAATAAAAGGAGGAGCCAGGAAGTGGACGAGGCAGATGAGGTGATGAGAGAAATTCATGCTAAACAGCTGCGGGTGTTAGAATTACAAGAAAGGAAGGCGTTATTGGAAATTTATTTAGTTGAAAAAGAAATTTTAAAGAAAGGGTATGAACTTCCTGAATGGCACACACAGAATTAGTCAACCACATGTTAAAAGTCTCATAAATATGTATATGTTACAATAAATATTCAATAAATTGCTGTGTTTTTTTTAGTTGTGAGTAGCCATGTAATTCTATCTTGTGAAATGGTTATCGATTATCAGCTGACGCCATCTGTTCCCTGTCATGTCATCATCTGCTGGTGGATCAACTGGTACGTCATCATTTGGAATCTCTCCTTCAAGGTCAAGTTCACCGTGCTGCACAGCCAGGTTATGTAGCACAGCAGTCGCAACGATGATTTTCAGAGTTTTCTGTAGCTTTGTTCGCAAACCAAATGCAAGGCAGGGAAATCTCTTTTTCCATACACCAAAAGTTCTTTCCACACGTTCCTGGCCAATACATGAGCTCGATTATAACTCCTGTCAGCTGCATTTCTTGGGTTCAGAATCGGCGTAAGTAAATATTTCTTGCATGCATAACCAGAATCCCCTAAAAGATGTCCTCTAATAGCTTCTCTTTCCAAGCGGTCATTGATAGTGGAATTCCGAAATATTCTACTATAATGCGTTGAGCCAGGCCAGCGAGCAACAATGCTCCTGACTTTCATCTTTGCATCACATATTACCTGCAATCAAATGAAAATGCTTCTATATCATATTGTCATCTACGTCTATGTACGGAAATTGATATTTTTGGTAGTAATATTGTCACTAGGATGAGTGGTGAGGCAACAAATTACTTTTTAGGAACACTTGTCGTTACTTACTTGGCAGTTAATGGAATAGCATCCCTTCCGGTTTATGTACACAACAGCTCTCTCACGATTTGGACAGGTAATTCTAATATGAGTGCAATCAATGGCACCTATTATTCCCGGGAAATTATCTCTAGAAAGAACGAAATAAATAATGTAATCACGTTCTTAACGAATATAGGTTAATAATAATGAAATGAGTTATAGTAATAAGTTACGGCTTACCTGGAAAGGACAGCGAAATCATTCTTAATAAAGGGAGTTCGTCATCGTCAGGGAAATTGATTACTCTTAACCTCAAACTGTTGATAGCAGTCAGAACACGATCAATTGTCCTGCACACGGTCGATGCACTGACATTCACAGTATCACCATTCACAGCATAAAATGCACCGGTTGCCAAGAACCGTAACGTCAAAAGAAGCTGCAGTGTTATAGGTAATGGACAACCTCTCGTGTCATGCTCAAGTAAATATCCGATATCGCGCAGCAGGTCCCTTGCAGTTTCCTTTGAAAAACGAAAGCTTGCTTTAAATTTTGCGTCTCCATATGTCTCAAAAGGATTACTACGATCAAGCAAAATATTGCGACGTAGAGGAGGCCGTCGAAGTAGAAATCGTCTCAACACACCAATGTAATTAACGTGCTCCATTGAATTTACACTGATACACTCGTTCCTTGTGTGAGATAGAGGTTAAACAGTGTTCTAGACGGTGTTTAAACATCGACTGCTAAACATCGGTTTTAGACATCGTCTACTATTAAACATCGTCTTCGCAACGTGGCAGCCATACTTAGGCGTTGTTTAACCTTAAACATTGTCTAAATATTGTTTCTGCAATCGACCCACTATGTTTCGTCTGTAGCGTGCGGGAAGAGGGCGAGGCGCGGGTGACATCTATACTCCTCGCTGTTCTACTGCTTTGGTACGAACTTCCTGCCTATGGTTATAATAGGTAGCTTATATTGTAAACATAGTCTTGCACTTCGGCCAGAGTTGGTACAATTTCTGAAAAGTACTAAGGAATCTTTTCAGAATTGACCAAAGGGCTTAACAGTTGAACGATCGGTTGGCTCATCATCATTAGACTTCCCTTACTTTTGCGAAACGTTTGTGCAATGTAAAGGCTGTGCTATGTTCAAGAAGCCGGAAAGCTGTCTGCAACGCTACCCTCTCATCTCACCACACTTCCTAGGGATTGTAAGGCCTAGGCCTACATAAAAACTGTCTAAATGAAGGACTTCCTCCAACCTCTTCCACAGACGAGCACTGCTAGGAAGACGCAGTTTGGAAGTGTTTGGTGCTGGTTTAAAATTTTCAAAGACGAAATATGAAGCGTACAGAATGATCCAGTCCTTTACGGTAGATGATGGTAAAACTGTCTCCATTATATTTTTCTTTGCCACAAAGTTTTGAATCATAGTATATGAATTAGCGTTAAAATGTAAGATTAATTTGGAAATGTATATCCTTAATATATACGTATATACAGTATTTGGAAAATGGAAAGTGGAAAACATCAAAAGTAAAAAGAATGGAACATTCATATTAAAACAATGGTACCTTTTCGATATTCAAAACGAACTATGTTTTATCAGACGAAAGACACACGGGATTTCGGACGGTGACGCCGAAGAAGTGACAAGATTTCATATATAATGTCAACTTCGGATATAGTAAACCTCTGCGGACTTGCATATTTCGTTCACTATATCCGAAGTATCCCTCCCCTAACCTTAAACGACAGGAATGAATGAAATTGTAAACAAGAAAATAAAATACGATACAGTAATTAAAATATTTCATTTTTGTGGAATGGATTACACTGTATACTGTGTACTGTTACTCACAGTTGATTTATTTAAACTATGCTGTAGACCCACAACCACGTTCATTGTCACTTACAATATTCGCCTTATCTTCCAAAGAAAACACTTCGCGCTTTAACATTTTTATACAGTGCATTCACTGTTCGAACACTAGAAACAGACTGATCAAGCAGAAATGACAAAGTCTGTTATGGTGTGACTGCGTACTCAGCCTTGGAATTTCCCAGGTCACTTAATGGAAACTGGGAGGGGGTTGATTGAGTTTGAAATCCTTCGGAATCTTACCTTCATTTATGGTCTAGACATATTGTCCGTCCCCTTTTAATAAAAGAAGGCAATTTCATTTTCCGTTGTTTCGATGCTATCCATCATAATGGAAATGTTTCTATGAACAAGAGGCAACAATTTGATGGTGGAGGATTAGAAATAATAGTAGTGCAGTGTGCCTGAGAATAGAATGGCAACCCTCCAACGGTGGAGCGAGGCAAGATTGTTACGTGTTGCCTGGATTTGCAGTAGAGCTCATTGTCTAGGAATCACTAATCCTACCTTTGTCCTTTGACTAAGGAGTAAGAAACTTAGATTGTTGTTCTGAACACATTCTTTCAATTGTATACAAGAAGATCTGACTTCAAATAAGAATTTATCAGGATACAACTCTTGTAACTTCAATTTTTTAGGCTCACTATATATATATATATATATATATATATATATATATATATATATATATATATAGTGGTAGCAGGGATAAGTATTAATAGACATGGTTACATTAATGTAAGTTGAACTGAGAAAAAATTGAGTAAAGAGTAAGTAAAATTGTAAAGTTTTAGAATAATTGAATTGTAGATACGTTACTAGGTCTGTAGAATGGATAGATGAGAAAAATTAGTCGTGATAGCGATAAGATGTAGTTAACAATGAAGAGAGGATTGAAAGAGGAGTCGCCCTGAGTGGCGCAGTTGGTATAGCACTGGCCTTCTGTGCCCGAGGTTGCGGGTTCGATCCCGGCCCAGGTCGATGACATTTAAGTGTGCTCGGCAGTTGCGAGCGTCGTTAAATGAACCATAATTTTTTTGAAAGAGGAAGACAGTATTGGAGAAAGACAGAGGAATAGAATCTTTGAGATAGTTCTTGAACAGTGATTAGTATGGTTCGGATAAAGTAGCTGTATCAGGATAGGCATCCTTGGTCCTTACGTTTTGTTTACAAATATTAAATAGTTGTCGCGTGTCCCTCAGCCAGTTCACTGATGTTTTAGCTAGGGGGTACGGTGCGCTCTTCCCAGCAGGTAGAGTTTTAGCTAGTGGAAGGAGGTAGTGTTTACTGAAGAAAGTTAAGGCCCTATCCTATACAGTTATACAGCCCATCCTGATACAACTACTTTATCCGAACCTTAGTGGTTAGGCATAAGATCGTATAATAACTGAGAACTAAACTGAAATTAGAACGGTACGGTAGAACTAATTTTATTAATTCATTAACAGTAACAGAAGTGACTTAATGTAGAATACTGTACAAGAGGAAATAGAAATGAAATAGTAGAAGCATGTGATTGAGAGATATGGTGTAACCTAAGTACAGTAATATGAAGGTACACCATAACAGATTTAGATGCTGTTTCACAAATACGAGTAAATACGACGGTGGTTCGGAAGTATTGCACAATAATTTTTTCTGCGTTGGTATTGGGGCTGGGATGTTGACATTTCACAGAGATATAGTGTGAAGGTTTCAGACACAATTTGTTTTGCATGTGCAGCTCTAACGAAAGAAGCGTGAACTACGCAACAAAGATGGCGCGCATACTACTGTCGTCAACTTGTGAAGAGCAGCAAAGTGTTGTGCGATTTTTGTGAGCTAAAGGACGTAATCCAAGTGAAATTCACAGAGACATGTGTGGCATGTACGGGGAAGACTGTATGGACCGTAGCAACATCTCCAGGTGGTGCGCTTTCTTCGCAGACGGCCTTGAGAATCTTTGTGATTCGCCACGTTCCGGCGGGCGGTAACAGCTGCAACCCAGCGGAATGTCACAGGCATAGAGACGGCAATTTTGAACAACCGGCGGATCCAATTGCGAACCTTATCTCCGCAGTTCAACATTTCATACGGTGTGGTGTACGATATTTTGCATGACATATTGAAATTTCATAAAGTTGGTGCCCGCTGGGTGCCTAAGAACCTGACAGACGACCACAAGGGCCAGCGAATGATGACATGCTTGGACCATTTAAGGCGTTACGCTTCAGAAGGGCATGACTTTCTGAAAGGAATTGTCACTGGTGATGAGTCCTCGGCGTACCACTACACGCCTGAAAAAAGCAGGCCTCTATGGAGTGGAAACATGCTGCTTCCCCAGTAAAGAAGAAATTCAAAGTGACGCAATCTGCTAAAAAAATGCTTGTGACAGTGTTCTGAGATATGCATGATATTTGTTGGTGGACTTTGCTAAACACCGGACCACTGTGAATGCTGCAGTCTACATTCAAACATTGGTAAATTTGCATCGTACCCTTCGTGACAAACGCCTTAACATTAATGCTGACGATGTCAAACTTCGATTTGCGACCGATGCAGAAGTGCAATCAACTGTCCGCAGATGGCTATATTCCAACAGTACGGACTTCTATAAACAGGATATACTGAAACTGGTACCACGATGGGAGAAAATAACTAAAAGGTGTGAGTTCATTTGTGTATTTTTTATTTTTTGTTTACCTATTCAACGTTTTCTTTTTGTAATTATTGTGTGTTACTTTCCGATGCACCCTCGTATTATATCATATAGTAATAATAGTAGTAGGGAAACAAATAGACACCGGCGTAGCTCAAGCGACAGCGCGTTTGCCTAGTGATCCGGAGTTGCGCTAGAGCGTGGGTTCGATTCCCGCTTGAGCTCTTTACATTATTGGGCTTTTCCGAGGTTTTCCCCAACCGTCAGGAGACTGTCACGTAATCTATGGCGAATCCCTGGCCTCATCTCGCTATCAATTCCATCGACGCTAAATAACCGAGTAGCTGATAGCGTTGTTAAATAACTACCAAAAGGACGAATAAACTGCATATGATTTGCTGATAATATGACGTGTTTAGCAGAAAAGGAAACGATGCTAAGGGACGTGGTACTGGAGCTAAATGAAAGTTGTGAGTAGTATGAGATAAAACAAATGCAAACAAGACCAAGGGCATGGTTATCGGAAGAACACTAAAGAAGATAAACTTGCGACTTCGAAATGAGGCAATGGAACAAGTAGACAGCTTCAAATATTTGGATTGTATTATAAGCAGTAGCTAACATGAGTTGCTGCCAGGAAGTGAAAAGTAGGATAGTAACGACAAAGAAAACTTATAATAGAAAAAGGAACATCTTCTGCGGACTTCTGGAAAAAGAATTAAGGAAGAGACTGGTGAAGTGCTTTGTGTGGACTGTGGTATTTCATGGGGCAGAAACATAAACATTACAGCGAAGTAAAAGGAAACAACTAGAAGCATTTGAAATATGGATATGAAGAAGAATGGAGAGTGTGAAATGAACAGAGAGAATATGAAAGGAAGTTGTACTAAAAAGAGTGGATGAAGACAGAATAATGCTGACAATGGTAAGAAAGAGAAAAGGGAATTGACTGGGTCAATGACTTAGAAGAAACAACCTACTGAAGGATGCACTGGAAGGGATGGTGAACGGAAGGATAGTTCGGGGCAGAAGAAGATATCAAATTATATACGAGGCGCATCCAGAAAGTAAGTTTCCCTATTTTTAAAAGAAAAGAAAACACACTTTCAGGAAAACATTTATTGGCAACAGGTACAGCAATGTTTCAGTTATTTTTCAACATAGCCACCATCAGAATTGAGACACTTGTCGTATCGTGGGATCAACTTTTGTATCCCTCTGTCGTAGAACTCTGCCGCCTGTGAATGGAACCGGCGTGTCACAGACGTCTTCAGCTCTTCGTCGTTGCCAAAACGCTCACCAGAGAACAGGAATTCCTTGAGGTGCAAGGAAACGTGAAAATCACTGGGAGCAAGATCAGGACTGTAGGGTGGCTGATCAAACAACTCCCAGCCAAATTCCGTCAAAACAGCTGCTGTGCGCCGAGCCGTATGTGGACGAGCATTGTCATGGAGGAGCACAACACCTGCAGTAAGCATTCCACGCCTCTTGTTTTGAATGGCACGTCGCAATTTTCGCAGTGTTTCACAGTAACGGTCAGCGTTCACTGTTTCACCTCTTGGAAGGAAGTCAATGAGCAGAATGCCCTTCCTGTCCCAGAACACCGTGCACATCACTTTCCGTACCGAAGCGTCTGTTTGAATTTCGTCCTGACCGGAGATCCACTATGCCCCCACTGCATTGATTGCTGCTTGGTTTCCGGGGTGAAGTGCGAAATCCAAGTCTTATCGCCCGTGACGATCCTGTCGAGGAACTCGTCGCCGTCATCGTGATACCGTTGCATAAATATCAGTGCTGCTCCTAAACGTTGCATTTTGTGTTCGGGTGTCAGGATTTTCGGCACCCACCTGGCACACACTTTTTTGAACAGCAGGTGATTAGTGACAAGTTGCATTTTGTGTTCGGGTGTCAGGATTTTCGGCATCAACCTGGCACACACTTTTTTGAACAGCAGGTGATTAGTGACAATCTCATGCAACAAGGATCGCGATATCTGCGGAAAATGGCTGCTCAGCTCCGTAATCGTGAAGCGACGGTTCTCCATGATGCACTGCCGCACCAGCTCAACACGATCATCATTGATGAGGGACGGTCGCTCACTGCGCTTATCATTATGGACACTTTGACGACCTTCGGAAAACGGCCTACACGAACGACGCACCATCTGCTTTTTTGACGGAATTTGGCTCGGAGTTGTTTGATCATCCACTCTATAGTCCTAATCTTCCTCCCAGCGATTTTCACGTTTTCTTGCACCTCAAGAAATTCCTGTCCTCCGGTGAGCGTTTTGGCAACGACGAAGAGCTGAAGACGTCTGTCACATGCTGGTTCCATTCACAGGCGGCAGTGTTCTACGACAGAGGGATACAAAAGTTGATCTCACGATACGACAAGTGTCTCAATTCTGATGGTGGCTATGTTGAAAAATAACTGAAACATTACTGTACCTGTTGCCAATAAATGTTTTCCTGAAAGTGTGTGTCCTCTTTTTTTAAAAAATAGGGAAACTTACTGTCTGGATGCGCCTCGTACAACATTAAGATACATGGATCGTATCCTGGGACTAGAGGAAGGCGGAAAATGGGGGATTAGAGAATGCTTGGTTTGAAATGAAAGATCTGCTCTTGGACAAAACACTATGAATGAACGAATATACAGTGTGTACATACATACATACATACATACATACATACATACATACATAGGGTAATTCCGGGTTAGATGGCCATAGTTTTTTAAATCACTTAGAACAGGGTAACCGATTGGAAAAGAAATACGAAACAAATTTATAAATTCGTTAATCTTCGATGCTACTTACCTATTAGAGTTCTACGAAATGTTTATTTGGCCATTATTCAGTCTATCATTCAATATGGTATAATTGTTTGGGGTGGAAGTACAAAAATTAATCTTAGTCCGTTAAATTTACTACAAAAACGAATAATTAAAATTTGTTTGAAGAAACGTTTCGATTATCCAACTAAATTAATTTATTCTGAATTTAATGTATTTAATGTTGAACAAATTTATAAGTATACGCTGTTAAAATTTTATCTTAAAAATCGTAATAAGTTTGTATTACAGACACACAATTATGACACAAGACGAAATATTAATTCAACATTAGTAGAACCTAAATGTCTCACATCTGCTGGTCTAAAGCATAGCATAAATTTTGGCCCTCGGTTGTACAATGCTTTAACTAAATTACACCCAGAACTTCTAACATGTAACCCACTAACATATAACAAGAAAATTAGAAACGTGTTAATATCTTCAATTTGATTAAATAAAGTTATAGCCTATGTGTATGAATTAATCAACCTATATTATATTTGTATTCTATAATTTTGAAATATATATTAATCCTACTTTTCACGTGCGATATTATTCTTCTCTAGTGTTAATATTATATTATATAATTCCATTGCAGCTGTAATTATATTTTAGTTCCTATTTTATTTTACTTATTTATTTATATTATTATTATTTTTTATTTTAATATTATATCTGAACTGCGACCGAGCACGAGCGCTGCTCATTCGGTCTCAAATTTTGTTAATACTACTGTATCTTCTTTTTATATTGCTTGTATTATTTTATTTGTATTTCTCTTTGTTTGTTTTTGTAATTATATTTCTTTATTCTGTATATTTGAATTTAAATAAATAAATAAATCAATCAAATACGTTCCTTCTAGGTTATATTTCTCCACTACAGTGCCTCAGGGCGCATAGAATTCACTGATGTAATAAAAAAATACGTTTGAAATATATTAGGCCACTGGCCATCTCACCCAACATATATGGGTGAGACGGCCATAGGATATAGGGATAGATGGCCACCATTATTTTTAAGTAAATTCATAACAATTTTTTTGTAAAACAATTAGGTTATATGCACTGGACACATAAATATAGTGTCTAAGTGCATAATTATGATTGTTTGAAATTTTTCAACAATTTTATTTTTTGTTTTTTTCCTCTTTTAGTGAATTTTCCTTAAAACAACACAGAAATAAATTGAAACGCTTATGAACATATTATAATAATAATCCGAGGCACGACAGCCCATGAAGGACCATGATCGACCAGCCGGCTGCTGGCCTCACGTCCACATGTCGAAGCAGAGGTGGACGATCATCCAACGAAATGGCGGTATCGTGTGATTAGTCCGATGATCCCCCCGCCGTTACAGCAGGCTTTCTTAACCGGATTTCGCTACCTATCGTAGTTATCCAAGTTCATCACGATGCTGGGTGGGCACCGGTCCCATACACTGGCTCAAATTTCATGAGATAATTTCTTCCCCCATGAGGACTCGAACCAGCGCGAATTCCGTAACGCGAGTCCTAGGCAGGATGTCTTAGGCCACGACGCGGAACCTTATGAACATGTTAATGAAACAAAATCCTGAAAGGTCAATGTAACAGTATCTTTTCCAGTTGGTTTCCGGATAGGAAGTGTTGTCTCACAAGCAAACATTCTGATGGGAGCAGATAAAAAAGTTATTTTTTTTTCTTCCGCCATATTAATAATGTCAAAAGAAGTGCTTATACAAATTTTGGCCACTCGACCGTAATTACCAGGCCATTCAGAAAGTGATTTTCCCTGGGGCCGTTTACAGAAAAAAACACAATTACATGGAAATATTTATTGAAACAGATACAGCAATTGTTGCGCTAATTGTCAACGTATCTCCCACTGGAATTGAGACATTTGTCATACCATGGGATCAATTTTTGTCAGCTTCCTGGGATCGAAACCAGCGTTGAACAGCCGCCTGCACCTCTCTACCGAACCCATGATATGATAGATGTCTCATTCCGGTGTGGAATGTGGTGAAAAAAATAGCTCAACAATTGCTGTGTCTGTGCCAATAAATTTTTTTGAATTAAATTGTGTTTTCTTTCTGTTAGCGACCCCTGGCGAACTTTTTTTTACGGCCCTCGTAATTGCGGTCAAGTGGCCAAAATTTGTATAAGCACTTCTTTTGACGTTATTAACATGGTGAAAAAATATAACTTTTTTATCTGCCATCAGAATGCTTGCATGTCAGCCAGTCAGAGAATATTGACAAGTTCTTCAGCAAAAATGTAAGCGAGACTATAGACATCGGTCCCTGTAAGGGAAAATCCATGTTCCTGCATATTTAATATGACGAACAAACCTACATCCATTGTCATTGCCTATGTGTCACTTGGTCCCATTGCACCCTTTGTAGAATTGTCTGTTTTAATTCTACTTTCCAGGGCTTTTATTGGCATATGAAATGTAATGAAGGCTTGACGTACATATTTAATGACTTCAAAAGCACGGTGTAAGTCATCTTCATTCCAAAGACGCGGTTGCTGCCGGGCTTTGCTTTATATTTTATCGGAATTTAGAAATAACGATACTTTTAACATAATAATATTCCTCAATTGTAGGCCATCTATCCCGGAAAAATGCTGGCCATCTCTCCTTTTTTACGGGAGAGATGGCCATACCGCGTAATAAAAACTGGCAACAGTGAAGAGAAGAAATACAGTTAAGATAGAATGTTTAAAGATGCCTTACCTCTTTAATAATGTTTCCAGCAAATTTCCTCACAAAATGCAGTATTTCTCTATTGTTATTTCAGAAGGTGAAAAATTATTGCTTGCTCACAGACTAACGAACGGCTACAAAACGCGGAAATAATAACCTTACGTTTTCGCAGGTGCAACAATCACTTCGTTTAATTAACATCTGGCGGCAAACCGATTTTCATTCGAAACAGATGATTAGAATAAAAATAAGAGGGGTTGGTCGTCTCACCCGCATGGCTATCTCCCCCGGAATTACCCTACATACATACATACATATATACATACATACATGCATACATACATACATACATACATAAATACACTCGACATACTGTTCGATGAGGGATGTTCTTCGTGTAATTATATATACTGTATATACAACACTAACAAAGAATGTATGTGTACATACATATGTATATATATATATATATATTTATTTATACACAATATTTCACTCTTCTTCATATCTCATTCTTTGGTTTGTCAAAGGCCAGAAAGTATATCTAACAAAAAAAGGCCCTATCTTATAGGTTGAGGGTTACAGCAATTGTCCAGCTTTCCGTCTCACATAAAAATATCTTTAGTGAAAGAAGCATGAAAAAATATTGTGAGATACTTGTTTAGTGAAGTGATGAAAGGTATAATGAAAAAAAAGAGGTCATAGATGAATTGGAGGAAATGACTACAGCTCATAAAAGTGGAAAACACAAAAAGCAATAGGCTAGACATATTCATGTTAAAACGATAGTACTGTACCTCTTCAATATCAAAAGTAAATTATGTTTTATCAGACGAAACACAAACGGATTACAGACAGTGATGTGAGATCAAATTATTGAAATATGTGACTTGGAAAAAGTTATTTTCAAGCATTCATTTTTAACAATAAATTAGTGCACTCAATAGCTGAATACACTTGCATCCTTGATTAGTTAAATATTGTGCTAGTAAATATAGGCCTAATGAAATATGTCAAAATTATTTTCCTTTCTCCTGATACATGAATTATAGTTTTGTTGCTTGCATCCTTATTTCGGGGAGGACTTCAATTGTGGGAGCTTTGTAAAGTTGTTCCAGCTCAACATTAGTTCTAAGCCTCCATTCATTATCGATACATAAGGTATAGCTTCCGCTTCCACGTTAATCGATAGTCCGCGTTGAACCTTGCCAATATTAATGTATGTATACCAACGAGTTAGATACTATAGTGAGGCCAAAGACCTCAAAAAGTTGAAGACAATTGAACATTGGTCCGCCATGTTTCGGTTAGTCAAAACAAAGGGGCGTGGCTCGGATGTTGTAGGAAATGACTGTGATGAAGTTAGTATTATTGTGAATTGAGTTACATATTAAGACTATGTTAATAAGTAAAAAGTAAAATACACACAAAACTTTACGTTTTATAAAAGCTGTAGGCCTATGTTTTATTAGTTTCACTAAATATAGCCCAGATATTAAATGACCAGCTATACTCGATGCAATCAGAGCAAAGCACCTAAAGACGGATGAATTTAATCGGCAGAAGAAAAATAAATAATTTTTTGACTTCGTCACAAATTTAATTACCTTACAGCTAATTTAACCTAATATGAAATTATGTAATTCAGTGCTCACCAGGTGATTTCAAGAGAGACGACGTATGTAACTAATAGGAGTAAAATATAGGAAAGGTAGTGGTGAAAATTAAAAAAAAATATATCCAGTAATTAAGTTATTGAGAAAAAGTCATTTGAAATTGGAATTAATATAGAGAACTTTTGAAAACTGCAATTATTAAAACTACAAATAACCTCTTAGCATGCAACATAATAATTAAAGAATGACACTAATAGAAAGTTACTCACGATCATAACTGACCACATTTATTGAAACGATAAGATACTTACGATTAACATTGTTATCAGAAACAACAGGAGCCACAGCTAGCTACACTTCTTTTCGCGTGATGGAGACATCGTGTAGTCAAATATAATTTGAAACAAATATTGTCGCGTGATGAAGACATCGTGTAGTCTAATATAATTTGAAACAAACATTGATCTCACACGTGTCTCGCAACTAGACAGAGGCTTTTGCAGAATAAAACTGTTCTTACATCATTTTGAACAATAATGACAAATTGTGTGTGATGCAAGTGCAAACTTTCCTCTTTGTTAACAAAAAGAGCCCTACGCATTAATAAAAAGAAAATTGGAGTAGGCCCTTTAAACACAATAAATACTAAACTCTTGATGGTACAAACTTATTAATACAGAAATTTTGCTTATGCTCAGTCCGTCTTATCTTATAATTCTCTGGGGCAATGGTACCTGTAGTGAGAGGGTTTAATTATCCAGCAACGAATATTATGATTTACGGTAAATTTCATTTAAATCCGAGGGAATGAGACATTTTTGGAAATTTTAAAGTATTAATTGCAGTGTACCTTTGATAAGCACTCCTTGCGGAGGCTGGCCGTACTATAGACCGCCATGTTTTTTAGGGAACGATCCATAGTACTGTTGGCCTCCGCAGGGAGCGCTTATCAGAGGTCTTCAGCCTCTCTATAGTATCTAACTCGTTGATGTATACCAGTAATTCGTTCTGGTTTTATATTAATTGGTTTTATACCTAAGTGTTGTAGAAATAAAATTTCCTTTTTATTTAAAGACTTTAGTATTATTAGTTAGATTCTTAGATGGTTGATTTGGATATGAAATTTCTGTTGAGGTTTTCGTCTTTCTTTGTTAGTGTCCAAGATTGTGAGCCATATATTACTACTGACTTAATGATTGCCTTATATTTCAACAACTTAAGAAGGGTTGCCACCAGTGAGGATCCAAGTAGCTTTCGAAAGCTGTAATAACTAGGGCCGTGACATCGGTATATTTGTATTAGTCTGAGGTGAACATACTGTACGACGCCCCGGACAGAATGTAGTCGACGTGTTTCAAGTACAGGCAGCGGAAGCTAATTTGACACACCTAAGCAAGCACGTTCCTTGTTTTCTATACGATTATTACTTATTATAAAATCAAGATAATACAATTGTTGTATAATAAGGGCTAATATCGGAAAGGTCTAAAATTTTGATGAGATTGAGAAATCATACTTAAACTGTCACAAATGTGGTAAAACAAAAGTCTGAAAATATGTTTTTATACATATACTAATACAAATATACCGATGTCACGGCCCTATTAATAACATATTTTCTGCTGCTGGCCTTGCTTTAATTTTAATTCAAACTTTGTCATTCTGTTACTGAAGTAATACACACAAAAATTGTTACCCTAGCTCTAGATAATCGCGCAGTTGACAACGACGTTAAATTACCCAAGAAAAAAAAAAATAAACGGAAACTATGACTGTCATTGATCGAAATAGGGAAATTCGGAAGTTTTATGAACTATATCGGTACATAAATCAAAGCCGTGATAACACGGTGGTCGCCTCTCTATAGGAGTTCAATAACATTACACAGCACTGGCGTTCTGTTGTGTCATCATGCTATAAATCATACGCCTATCTCACGTGCAGATAACTTTACCGAAGGCGGAGAATTTTATTGGGCTTGTCGTTTCCGTGTTCGACGGCCAGGCCGATAATTGACGTAGTTTCGGGAGAAGATTGCTGCACCAAGAAGAACATTTTAGCTGTAGTTTTGTTCTGTGGTTATGCATCACTTCCTCATAGTTCCACTTCGTTTAAATATGCGGAACAAATTACATTAGAGACGGGGAAGGGTACTGTGCATTAGGACGGAGTCTGATGCGCACATATCTACGGAAGTAATATTTCTCTACATAAATCTCCAGTTCTTTACCATTATTGCACATATGAAGGGTTCAGAACCATAGTGGGCCAAGTGCCATTTACTAAAACCGTAGAAAACAAGGGTTATAATGAAGCTATTACCATAATTTAATGGAAACATATAGCAAGTAAAATAAAGTATACACATTAAAACTAAATGATATGTCAATCTTCATTGAACTATGGTATTCACTTACTTTAACCTTGTTTTCTCCGTTTTTAATAAACTGTGCTTGGCCCACTATGGCTCCGAACCCTTCATGTATAAGTTACCCGTACTTTTGTCTTGTGTACTGTGTGCATCGAGAGGGCTTAGTCATTTTACTATTTCATGTGGAATAGCATTATTCGAACGACTAGAAAGGAAGACAGCTTTCTTCGCCGAAGATACACATTTATTTCCCAGAAAGTCCAAGTGGAATTTGTGGCGGATGAAGATGATGTTTGGGGATATTTTCGCTCTCTACTTCGGGTTATCTCACAAAAATATCACCATTTCTGATCCAGAATGAGAATTTAAGTGAATGAAATAATTCGTGACCTAGTATATCAATTGAAGGGTTCAGAACGGTTTTAGTGGCCGCTTGGCCCACTATGGTTCTGAACCCTTAAATTATAATGAAGTTCTATAATGCAATTATTTTATACCTTTTTATTAAAGTTATCAGAATTGATGGAACCAAAGGAATACTTTTCTAGGGGTACTTTTTTATTTTTGAAGAAAAACCGCAATTCTAGATGACATAGGCTACCTATTTGGAAATTTGTTAAGTTATTAAATTGACTAACTCGTCAAAAATATTGATAAATTACGAAGTAATTGTGCAGCTAAGATAGAAATGATTATACGTATAACAAAGACATGTAACGAATAAATATAACATCAAAATGAATTTTATTTTTACAAAATTACAAAATATTAATTAAGACATTTTTTATATAAATTACAGTGAGTTCTCAGACCATTCTGCTTCAAAAATCTTCTAACACAATGTAATCTATTACAAAACTCTTCTCTGACTTTGCTGTCACATTCGAATTTAATACACTCGTTTGTTTCTACTGCACCACAGCTAGCATGATTAGTGCACATCATAAATGAGTGCCAACTTGCTAGCTCAGTTGGGAAAGCGCTGGTTTATGACAGGGGATCCAACTTCGAATCTCGGCGATGCGATAGCGGAATTATTGTATTTGTAGTGAACAAAGCTAGGGATGTGGATCTTTCCTCGGTGCTTTCCCGTTTTTCACTCGTCATTTCACCAATTCTTCACAATTCCTATTTCATTATCATCTCCGTTTCGAAAAATATGGTATCTGCTGTATTTGTATGACGTCAGACCCACCGTCCGCCACAGTAGAGTGTTGTCCCTCGTAATTTGTTCAAAGATTGCCAGGTGGCAGTGGTGGTGAGTTCTAGAGGACTCGTAGTTCTGTATATGAGGTACCAAAGCCCTCACAGGTTCTTGCTTGCCCACAGGGAATAATCCAACTGAAAAATATATAGATCAATGAGGAGTGGCAGAATACCACTAGAGGTTTGGTATACGGATTAGAAAGCTGGTAAGGAATGCGTACTGTGGATAATGGTGGGGCCGGCTTAGCCCCGCAGCACTGTCGGCACGTAACTCATTCCATCATGGGTGCACAAAAAGCTTATTTTAGGCTGCAGAGCTTAGGGATGCTTCATCTGCTGCCCGATAAGCACCTCTATACCTTTATAAGGTCACAAAGGCTAATTGGGATTTTCCGGTCTCTGATCGGTCAAAAACCCTGATGTAACTGATATTTAACCCTTGTGGTGAATTTCAGTGAAGCTCAGAGGGCCAAATTCGTCAAATCCAATCTCCTCACCTCCACGCTGGGGCCCCCTGGGATATTTTAAAATGCGAAGGAGAGAGTGGTGTGCGGAAAGCAACGGGAAGCTACCACAATTACCTTTCCCAAGAAAAACTGTTGCGGAGACTAAGAGGAAGGCAGTAAATAGGAAATATTGGACAGGGCACTATGAATGAATGAATCAATACCTCTATTATAAAGTGGGTCCAATTTTAGTGGTTATACCAACTACATATATATGTGTTAATATGTAGGTAAGTACTTATGCCAGTTGTCAGTATCAAATAATGTAATACAAAATACATTGAAATAACTTTTACAACAGTAACAGTAATATCAATACGAGAATAATACAGCAACAAAGATAATAATAAGAGAAGTAAAGGAAGCTATTGTTTCAAGTAAACGTAAATACTTAATGCAAACCTGATTTGTCAACCCAATTAAGTATTCATCAACTTAATTATTTACACGTAAACTTAATAATTATGCATATTAACTTAATTATACATCCACTTAAATACACTTAATTTAATATGCTAACTATATCTTTTTAGATTATCCAGGAAAAATAAATTATTTTTAATAAATGGTTAGATGTGATGGTCATCCATCTTGAGAGTTGGGCGAAGGGCTAACAACCAATCACCGTACAAAACAGCTTGTTACGAAACCACACAATACCTTTGGGGAAGCCGAGACGTAGATGGGAGGACAATATTAAAATGGATTTGAGGGAAGTTGGATATGATGATAGAGACTGGATTAATCTTGCACAGGATAGGGACCGATGGCGGGCTCCTCATATGTAAGTAGGTAGGTAGGTAAGTAAGTAAGTGAGTGAGGAGTGTGTAAGTAAATAAGTAAGTAAGTAAGTAAATAAGTAAATGGTTAGATGTAAAATGTTTTCTATAAAAATGTTCGGATAACTGTTTCAGCGAAAATAATTTCAATATAAATTCCAACTTCAAATTGTTATTTTTCATGTTCAGATTCACAACCCGATATTTACATACTTATTTATATACAAATTAACTATGATTAATACACAATATTGAAACAGTAGGGTTGAGATGAAGATTTATTTGTGATGTACGGTATGTATAAGTGGAACACTGGTATAATTTTCATATTTATTTTATCCTAACAATTTTGCACCGCTGTATGTTGCACTCTCGTATGTCGTATTGTCTAATAAGTTTTAAGCCTCATTCATCCTAACTTGTATGTAACGTAATCATTGTCCTTCATGTGTATAGCCACATTAATATAAATAGCGATTATATATACAGTACACTCTCTAAATTTTCAGTGTCCGAAGAGAAACATATTGATGTCAGGTAAAGTTAAAATATATAATTAAACCAAGTTCTTCATTGAATCCATGATTTTGGATTAGGGACTGCTTGTTAGAAAGTAAGTCCATTTCATTTCTTATGTTCTAATAGTACTTTGAGTATGCTCTAATAGTACTCTGAGTAACATTCGAAATAACTTAAGCCACTTATAGCCTTGGTTTTTCTGAACTGACGCATGCTAGTTGCAAGGTGCGAGGTCCGCCTCGCACAAATCCGGACTACACGAGAGATAGTAGGTGGTTTCTATAATTCCGAGATATACAGACCTCGCATCTCGCAGTTATAGAAACCACTCACTATATTTCGTGTAGTCCAGGGCTGGGCACATTACGTGATTCTGAGAAATGAGCGCTGTTTACTTTGAAGAGCAATTCTCCCGAACGCTGTGACGCTTGCATACTGTACGTCACTCACTATCATTGCAGTGGTTGACTCTGCAATAGGATGACGAACTTTGAAGGTGCACCCGCCTGAGAAGCTGTATGTCAGACGAAGACCTAAATTATATTTCGAGATTGAACATGACTAATTCATTTGTTCCAAACATTGAACGACTTCTGCAAATGAAACTACCTCATAAGTCTCGCAAAACAAACACATAGTTATCTTGTTATTGAGTTTCAAGAAGTTTTGTTTCAATATAAAATATTTATTGATTTCAGGTCGATAGAAATAAGATTTTATTACGAAAGTTTATTCATGCAAAAGAAAAGTGTAAGATAATGTTTATAAATAACTTTCTTCTTGTGTTTCTGATTGAAATCCTTTATTACATATGTTTATATTATAAATACCATTATGTAATTGTGAAAGCACTCTGTATATAGATTGTGTAAATAAACCTAATGATTTGTATGTGTGTATAGAGTGAAGTTTATTTCATTAAATTAATAAGAGTGTTAGCCTATAAAGTCTGTACTATACAATGGATTGATGTAATATCCTTATAAATTACTCGTATTATGTACGGACAGACTGAATGAATAGAACAACCGTGGCTCTTGTTATATTGATGCAGGGAAGGTAGCTGTAATGTGAGTCCGCCACTGCATGAGCGTTCTGCTCCGGTTTGGAATTGAAGTGCCTTGTGGAGCGATAGCAGCTCTGGCCGGTTATACGGAGCCGCTCTCATGCCCGGCGCTGGTGTAGTCCGAATTTGTGCGAGGCGGATCTCGGACCTCACAACTTGCATGGCCGGTTCAGAAAAACCAAAGCTTTATATTTGTCATCCACCGAAGATTCCGAAATATTTTGTGATTGAGAGTGTACTTCCTTCTCTTCTTTTACTATCGGCTAAAATCTTTTTAGATGAACCAATAAATTTTCTTGAGTCTTTACGGGCAATTGCTGCACTGATAAAGTACTTTTCCATCACGCCAAGAGGAATGATTCTCCATAAAATCGACGTCTTCTGCGTCTGAATTCCCAGCGTTCTGTGAAGAGAAGACTAGTCTCAACTGAACACTTATTGTTCTCTTCTTACTTCCCGGGAAAATTTTGTTGCTCACATGGGAAATAGCACAATCAAAAAACCTTTATTGCTCTTTAACAGTAGGGTTTGCTCAATTTCTAAGGAGCTCGAGGAGTATTCTTCGCGTTATCG
Organism: Periplaneta americana; assembly: GCF_040183065.1. NCBI lineage: Eukaryota > Metazoa > Arthropoda > Insecta > Blattodea > Blattidae > Periplaneta > Periplaneta americana. Next base: position 83,771,926 of record NC_091123.1, on the reverse strand, counting down.
CACGCTGCCTTAACAATAAAGCCTTGGTTTTTCTGAATCGACGCATGCGAGATGCGAGGCCCGCCTTGCACAAATCAGGACTACACGAGAGGTAGTGAGTGGTTTCTATGGCTGTGAAGTGCGAGGTCTGCGCACCTCGCAGCTATAGAAACCACTCATTATCTCTTGTATAGTCTGGATTCCTCGCATGCGTCGGTTGAGAAAAACTAAGGCTTAAATAGATACATGGACAGGTGGCTGGCTGGATGGATGGTTGATGAATGTGTGGGTGGGTGGGTGATGGATCGATGCATAGACGGATAGATGACAGACAGATAGATAGAAAGATAGATACATAGATAGATAGAGATTTAAATAGGTAGATAGATAAAGTAATGTAAAACGAAGCAAAGGAAAGGAAAATAAATAACCAAAAAAACATAAAAATTAAAAATAGATAAGTATGCAATAAATAAATAAATAAATAAATAAATAAATAAATAAATAAATAAATAAATAAATAAATAAACTGACATGTTACTTGTATATGACTTCATAGGCAGCGGTCCGCAGAATACAGAAAATGTTACTATTTAATAAGCACTAGTCAATGTAATCTTCTAATTATTATTAAAGTAGTAAGTTTTCGAACAAATTTTAAAGACTTCAAAAATCGATTCTATGCTGCTAAAAATTTAAAATGAAAAATTCAAAGGAGTCCCGTAGATACTTCCATCATGGTATGAAAACTTTATAAGCAATGTGATCTACATACAATTTCTGCAGTACTCACTCGTGGTACTCCAAGTCCAATGATCGGTCTTTGGAGAAATGCCTTTATTATTTCAATTACTGTTTTTATATTCTAGTGGTTATGTTAATGACGAACGGAATAATTGTTTCCTTTTCTCAACGTTTATATGCTTTAACCACAGTCTAGTATAAACAGTCACGAAGCTCAATACGTAGTAAATATGCATCCATAGATAGTTGCTAGCCACTAGGATCGCTACTATCTCCTCATTATAGACAATGCGAAATAGTACCTGCACAGTCTATTGTTTATAGTACCTTCAACAACTCAAGCTTCGTCACTGTATATACTAGACTTGCTTTAACTTTGTGATGGAATATCGTAGCCGCAACAAATCAGTGAGTAACTGAACAATTTCTACTTGAAAAGTCTACACTATTTGAAATCCTTTTAAGTCAAGACTGACTTCCACTCAATAAGGTGCAAACTTAAGCTACTCTGTACACCACGGAAAACATTTGACATTTTTTTTATTGAAGTCTGCCGTCATATTTACTTTTGATAAATGCATCAATTATGAATTTTTTATTTTATTTGCAGGTACACACTTTGCTTTTTCACAAGGTTGTCTTTGCAGTTTTATTCAGACAGCACGAACATTGCTCGAAATGTAGGTGAACTCCTAGGTCGAGAAACTATTCACATGCACAGTAGATTTCCCTGATGTTCTTTTATTCTGTCTACAGTAGAAACGCTAGGCTTACCACCGGTAACTCAGTGATAGAGTACGGGCTTATTCAGAAGAGTACTAGTACTAGTGTTCGATATCAGCGCTGACTGGAATGAAAAGAACGTAAAGATCGAAGAATGTGGGTTTTACTGGGGTTCTTTCAATCCGACACCTTTAAAATTCGCATTCCATCATTAGTTCCCATTTAATCATACCTTACTCTCACTTCATTGCATATGCTATGAATTCGCGTACAATGATGCCAGATGAAGAAGAAAAGTCAGATAACACTTTTCTTTGAGAAATGCTGCTCACCATCGTGCAACGTCCAAACTCTCTTGCATACGGGAATGTTCCCGGTGCCAGTAGAGTAAGTTCAGTTGGTGGGACTAATTGGTTTGCGGGGAAGATCACAGTGCCAGCCTGGGACATTAGTTTTACAAGACACTCTAGCGTTTGGTTTAGTCAACTGTCCGAAGACAGGGCTGAACATCACAAGTGATACCAAGAAGGCGCCACTTATGAGGCAACTAGGCCAGGAGATAATGGAGCAGGGTAGCCAGTTCCTTTCCTCTCCATATACATACATATCAGCCAGAACCTCAGTCGTAATGACTAATATTCTCATCGACAAATCCATTCACAAGGAGTTCATTCATTTCATCTTTCCCTCTTGGAATTGCACTCCTAAACATGTGACGCTTAAGTAGCTATTGCCAAGTTGTCATTCATGAACAGTGAATGACCCTGTAAACATAGCAGTTAAAGAATTACTCACGCAGAGGACTTTTCCAGATCTATTTCCTCCCTTGTAATTTTATAGGCTGAACAGTCCGCTGTGTCAGTACAAAGAGTTAATATTCACAAAAATAATTAATAGTAAAATGTTTTCTAAGTAATTTTTTGACAATATTTAATATGCCCCAAGACTTTAACTCTGCCAGTACAAATAAATAAATAAATAAATAAATAAATAAATAAATAAATAAATAAATAAATAAATAAATAAATAAATAAATAAATAAATAAATAAATAAATAAATAAATAAATAAATAAATAAATAAATAAATAAATAAATAAATAAATAAATAAATAAATAAATAAATAAATAAATAAATAAATAAATAAATAAATAAATAAATAAATAAATAAATAATTCCAAGCTTTACGTAATATTTTGGTATACGTGTATGCATATTTTAACTTGTCGCACTCAGAGAGTACGGATGGGGGAGGAATTATCGAACCCAATTGAAATTACTTCCGGAGTCCCACAGGGGAGTGTCTTAGGGCCTCTTCTATTCCTGGCTTTTGTAAATGATCTGCCAGTTAACACCTTGTCCAGGGTTCGCTTATTCGCGGATGATTGTATGGTATACAGGGAAATAAAAAGTTATCAAGATAACACTCTTCTTCAGAATGACCTTAATAGAATAAATGATTGAGCAATAGCCAACAAAATGAAAATAAATTCTCTAAAGAGCAAAGCCATCAGCTTTGCAAGAAAAATAAATAAAATAATCGCATCGTATACGTTAGGAGGTGAAACCATTCCGGAAGTTAAAAAATGTAAATACCTACGAATAACATTTAGCAGCGATCTCGGCTGGGGGGAACACGTTACTGACACAGCGGGAAAAACATGGAGAGCGTTACACTTTGTGATGAGGGTACTAAGAAAAGGCTCTGATAAAGCCAGGGAGATTGCACATAAGTCACTAGCTCGTCCAGTAATGGAATATGGTGCTGCATGTTGGAATCATTATAGATTAGGACATATTAAGACACTGGAAAAGATTCGAAAACGGGCTCTCAAGTGTTGTCGTAATAGTTCTCCATTAAAATAGGACACACTCACGGACAGAAGAACGCGAATTCGATTATGCGCAATGTTCAAAACATACAGAGGTGAGCCTGCCTGGAGAGAAATAAAAATAGGTTGCAGCTGCCAAATTACTCTTCAAGGAACGACCACTCATATAAATTTAGGGAAAGAAGACAGAGGACGGACACTGGAAAGTTTTCTTTTCTCAATCGTACTATCAGGGACTGGAATGCTTTACCTGCAGACTTACTAAAGGCTTTACCAATAACCAAAAATGTATTTAAAAAAGGCTTAAGGAAGTTACTAGTGGAGTATGTTATTTTACGACGCTTTATCAACAGCTTAGGTTATTTAGCGAATGAATGAGATGAAGGTGATAATGCCGGTGAAATAAGTCCGGGGTCCAGCAACAAAAGTTACCCAGCATTTGCTCATATTGGGTTGAGGGAAAACCTCGGAAAATTCCTCAACGAGGTGACTTTCCCCGACCGGGAATCGAATCCGGGTCACCTGGTTTCGCGGCAAGACGCGCTAACCGTTACTCCACAGGTGTGGACTTACTAATAGACGGTAGTATATTATACTCACTATTTAAACGATGAAATTGATATTTTGTTATTGAAGTGTTGTATCAGTGAAGAAGTGCGTTGTGTCAGTGAAGTGTGAAGTGTGTTGGGTCAGTGAAGAGTGTTGTGTAAGTGAAGTGTGTTTCTGTCAGTGAAGCTTTATAGTTTATAGTGACAGTGCAAAGTATTTGAACAGTGAAAGGTTTTTGAAATGTTAGTGAAATTAGGATAGAATCAGTGATATGTGTCGTAGTTCCATTGTAGTGAGTGAGTTGTCAGCGAAATGAGTGTAGTGCTGAAATGTGCAGGTATGAACATATCATACTCGTAGGTTTTACTTCGAACTTAGAGTTAAGATACAAATTAGATTTACTTTAAATATTATTTTAAGTGATCGTGCTTCATATAATTTAAGATGCTCCCTATTATTATTATTATTATTATTATTATTATTATTATTATTATTATTATTATTATGCGGATGACGTGAATATGTTAGGAGAAAATCCACAAACGATTAGGGAAAACGCGGACATTCTAGTTGAAGCAAGTAAAGCGATAGAGTTGGAAGTAAATCCCGAAAAGACAAAGTATATGATTATGTCTCGTGACCAGAATATTGTACGAAATGGAAATATAAAAATTGGAAATTTATCTTTTGAAGAGGTGGATAAATTCAAATATCTGGGAGCAACAGTAACAAATATAAATGATACTCGGGAGGAAATTAAACACAGAATAAATATGGGAAATGCCTGTTATTATTCGGTTGAGAAACTTTTATCATCCAGTCTGCTGTCGAAAAATCTGAAAGTTAGAATTTATAAAACAGTTATATTACCGGTTGTTCTGTATGGTTATGAAACTTGGACTCCCACTTTGAGAGAGGAACAGAGACTACGGGTGTTTGAGAATAAGATTCTTAGGAAAATATTTGGGGCTAAGAGGGATGAAGTTACAGGAGAATGGAGAAAGTTACACAACACAGAACTGCACGCATTCTATTATTCACCTGACATAATTAGGAACATAAAATCCAGACGTTTGAGATGGGCAGGGCATGTAGCACGTATGGGCGAATACAGAAATACATATAGAATGTTAGTTGGGAGGCCGGAGGGAAAAAGACCTTTAGGGAGGCCTAGACGTAGATGGGAAGATAATACTGTATTAAAATGAATTTGAGGGAGGTGGGATATGATGATAGAGAATGGATTAATTTTGCTCAGGATAGGGACCAATGGCGGGCTTATGTGAGGGCGGCAATGAACCTCCGGTTTCCTTAAAACCCAGCAAGTAAGTAAGTAAATAAGTATTATTATTATTATTATTATTATTATTATTATTATTATTATTATTAATTGTATTTTTATTAATTGTGTTTATTATTGTTATTACTGAGTGTAATTAGTTACCGCTGCCACCGGGTATATACCCATTTGCAGTGTGAATAAATACATAGGCCTACACATATATATTTCCAGGGTTTTCATGCACAGATATCCGAGCCCTACTTAGGACGAGTAAAATAGTTACTTCATATCCTTCACTAAACTCTATAAACACGATCGCAGTAGCTGACTAAGAAGAGTATAGAGAAGTGGAGGAAAGGTAAAAAGTGAGAAAAGAAAGAAAGAAAGGATGGCAAGGCAATACTCTTCTTCTTGCCATATCCAGTTTGAGGCTTGCCATCTTGGGCTATTCGCAAGGAACAGCGAGTTAGTATAACTGCCATGTTTGTTTTATGAATATGAATTACTACTGAAATTGGATCTACGTGACTGGTGTAACGAGTTCACAGAACCGTCCCGACAGGTGAGGGCCGATAACGGGTTCAGAGAACGCAGTAGCATTCATTGTCTTTCCGTGTGTACTCAGGTAACGCAAGGGGCTTTTCCGCCCACTCGGCTACAGATTCCACACTTCATGCTTCGTTGTCTAATTAGACTATAGACATACAAGCGTGGTTACCGCAGCACACAATTCATATTCTCAGTCCATTGCCAATATCCGAGTGTTTCTATTACTTCAGGCGTATTGTCGTTCTATTGTTTGGGTCGAGGTTGTGCAGACCAAAGACGTTTTAGCAACGCAACGCTGTGTATCGGACGGATTTTGATCGCAATATAATACAAGACTCCTACAAAACACCTTTCTGGTTTCGAACAGTTGCAGTTTACGTTCTATGAATCTGAGCTGCATGACAATAGTACCAATGGAAAGAAAAACTCAAAAAGTTTAGTTCCTTACCTTAAAGATGTTCAATGTGTCCTCCTTCGGTATCACGGCACACATCAAACCTGTAGTCAAGATCCACGTAGGTACGCGGATTTTCCGACCCCCATATTCTTTTTATTTTATTTTAGTAGGTTATTTTACGACGATTTATCAACAGCTTAAGTTATTTAGCGTCTGAATGAGATGAAGGTCATAATGCCGGTGAAATGAGTCCGAGGTCCAACACCGAAAGTTACCCAGCATTTGCTCATATTGGGTTGAGGGAAAACACCGGAAAAAACCTCAACCAGGTAACTTGTCCCGACCGGGAATCGAACCCGAGCCACCTGGTTTCGCGGCTAGACGCGCTACCCGTTACTCCACAGGTGTGGACTCCCCATATTCTGAGGTTATGTCTGTTCACCTTACCAGAAAGATGAAAAGTGATTTCGTCAGAAAATACCACGGAACGAATAAATTCATCATCGTTTTCAATTAAAGTCTGCAAACTTATGCAGAAATTTCTTCTGGTTTTAGGGCTTGCAGCAACTATAGTCGGTACGGATAAAATCGCAACTGCTTGCGAAGAATCTTGCCTTAAAATCAGTGTAAAATTTACGGATTGTAAGTCCATTGGGTGGATTTGCACCAACCTTTGTTCGGTAATGCCGTTGCACATTAATAACCGACTGGTTCACATGAAAATCAAGCTTTTCTGTCCTCTATAGCAGCCATTTCGCCTCAACAGTGAACAAATTTATTTATATGCGCTATTATGAGGCAGTGTTACCAACTAGCAAAACAATGTTGCCACAATTAAACTTTCTGAGTTTCTCTTTCCATTTACGCTATTTTTATGCACCTCAGATTTATAGAACGTAAATTACATGTGTTCGAAACCGGAAAGGTATTTTGTAGGACCCCTGTATTTGCGAGTCATTTCTTCTGACAGCAATGGTTTTAAGAAGGTGATGATAATAATAACAATAATAATATAGTAATAATAATAATAAGTTAATAATAATTGGTATTGGCAAACATAATATTACTCGTAGATTAATAAACGTCACAAAGTAGCGATTTACAATATTATAAAATTGGTTATACCTATGTTATTCTTGAATATTCAACTTAAATTAGACCGAGTGGCCAATAAATAACCATAAGCCATGTTGATCCTAAAACATTTACAGATATTTACAAATATTTGTACAGATTGCTGTGCACGTAACTGCGGAATCCCGGCCAAACAAGTCACTCAGCTGAGTGCGCTCCCAGTATAATGGCAGTTGACATTGGACATATACGTCAACATATATGCCTAACTTAGAGTTAAGCCACAAAGGGAAACATTGAAGGAAGACGGTTCGGTCCGGTGCTGTGGATTGAATTCGGCATAGCTCAGTGGTCAGGGTGTATGGTACGTACAACCAAGGACCCGGATTCGATCCCTGACGCCGGAGCGAATTTTTCTCCTCAAATATTAATTGTCTAAAATATTTATGTTAGATAAATTAATTATTTTCCATTTGAAATTATTCGACCAGAAATTTGAGTTAATAGGTATATTTAAATGAACTACTTTTAAAAAATCTGCAGTGGTCACGCGGAGTCAGAAAAACGCCACACAAATTTCTTACGTCATGTCAAGAAAGTCTGTAAGTCCATTCTGATGTCAGTTACCTTTCAATATACTATCCAAAATTAACACATGAATGCGACAGGGCACCAGTTTTAATCGTTTTAAGTCTCACCCTCCCCAAAGGTCTTTTTCCCTCCGGCCTCCCAACTAACACTCTATATGCATTTCTGAATTCGCCCATACTTTGCTACATACCCTGTCCATCTCAAACGTCTGGATTTAATGTTCCTAATTATGTCAAGTGAAGAATACAATGCGTGCAGTTCTGCGTTGTGTAACTTGCTCCATTCTCCTGTAAATTCATCCCTCTTCAATCAAACTCCTGTATCTCCTCATAAGGAGCATCGGGCATTCAAAAAGTGGCTCCATCGGACCCTATTTGTAGCCAACTTCTTCACTTCGCTCCATGTTTTCCCCTCCCTAGCAATTTCCTCCAAAACTGTTCTCTTCCCTGTATTTTTTGGCCTTCCTCTTGTTCTACTACCCTGGGGGTTCCAATCCAAAGCTATTCTTTCTACTGCTCCATCTTCTTTCCTGATTGTGTGCCCTATCCAATTCCACTTTCGTCTTTTGATTTCTATTGTGATTTCTTTCTGATTTGTTATCTTCCATAGTTGTGAGTTTGTGATTATATCTGGTCATCTAATTTTTAAGATTCTTCGTAAACACCTATTAACAAATGTTTGCAGTTTATTTTGTATAATTTTACTTGTTTTACATGTCTCTCAGCCATATAATAAGACTGATTTCACGTTACTGTTAAAGATTTTAATTTTTGTAGATCTAGATATAATATAAGATTTCCATATTGGATACAACTGGACAAATGCACTATTTGCATTTTTTATTCGGTTTTTTACATCCTCAAAGACTCCACCATCTACTACTCAAATATTTAAATTCTTGAACAGTATCAATGGTATTATTATTTATTATAACGTTATCTGTCTTTTTACTATTTAATGTCATTTCTTTAGTTTTCTTTACGTTTATTTTCATATGAGCCCCTTTTATTACTTCTAATAAAGTATTGACTTTATTCTGCATGTAACCAAAACTATGGGAGAGCAAACAGATATCATCAGAGAAATCCAGATCTTCCAAGGTATCGTTTAATCCCCATCCTTCTAGCATTGCCAACAGACCTTTCCGTAATATCATTCATAATAATCAGAAATATTATCGGAGAAAGAATACAACCCTGTTTCACTCCGCATGTAGTTGTTATATTTTCTGACAGCATACCTTTTAGCCCCATATATTTTCATAATCACTTTATTCTCAAACATCCTTAACCTCTGTTTCTCTCTCAGTGTGAGAGTCCAAGATTCAAAGCATAGCTACAAAACATCTGGCAATATATCTATTTTCTAAATTCTAAATTTCAGATTTTTTTGAGAACAGACTGAATGACGAAAGTTTCTCAATCGAATAGTAACAGGCATTTCCCATATTTATTCTGCGTTTAATTTCCTCCCGAGTGTCATTTATAATTTGTTACTGTTGCTCTAAGATATTTGAATTTTTCCACCTCTTGAAAGTATAAATTTCGAATTTTTCTAACTTATTTTCATTTCATACTTTGTTCTGGTCACGAGATACAGAGTGTCCAGTTGAAGACCTCCACCGATAAGATTTTAAATGCGACCGGGAGACTGGCCGCTCGGCAACAGCCAGATTATTTACACAGAAAGCGCGACAACGGTCCGCAGTCTGAGCCATTCATTCATTCTGCCCAAGGGCTTGTTCTTCACTGCAAACCCAGCATTCTCCAGTCTTTCTCATTTTCTGCCTTCCTCTTTATCTCCGCATATGATCCATGAATCTTAATGCCGTATAAGTTATCATCTGATATCTTCTTCTGCCACGAACTCTTCTCCCGTTCATCATTCCTTCCAGTGCATCCTTCAGTAGATAGTTTCTTCTCAACAAGTGACAAAGCCAATTCCTTTTCTTCTTTCTGATAAGTTCCATCATCATTCTTTCTTCATCCACTCTGACCAACACAGCTTCGTTTCTTACTTATCCTGTCCATTTCACACGCTCCATCCTTCTCCATGTCTGGGACATATGGGTGTCTAGTGTGAGTTCGCGCTTTCACAGTTAGTCTTGCTGTGTATACTCTGTATAGTTTTGAGTTCGCTTTGTGTAGTGAGTTACTGTTTTAGTTTCAGTGTTAGTGTTAATGACATTTACAATCGAACAGCGTGTTTGTCCAAGGAGGCGGGAAGCGCGTTATCGGGAACAGGGCCATGCCTATTGCATTGGAGCGCACCGCTACCTCCGCTGAGCTGTATAGCCTCCTGCCTGGCGACTCTGTATATTCACATAGCTACTTTGTATTTTCGGGATTTACTTCCAAACTCACAAAACAGACACTTACTGTTAAAACATTTTTTCTGATTGTATTTTGAAATGCAGGAAATGCGTGCGAATACCCCAACTGTTGCATTAGAATGGACCGCAATGGGGGGGGGGGGTGGCTGGTTGCCATGGCAACAGTTAAGCGTGTTTCCAAACATTTCTAGATTTGGCACCATTAGCACTGTTTGCAATATATTGTTGCGATGTACCGAAGTACATATGATATTTCCGTGCAGGAATTCTGCGTTACCATATGATGAAGAATGGGTGGTACGGAGAAATATTCTCTCCGGCACCGGGATTCGAACCCGGGTTTTCAGCTCTAAGTGCTGACGCTCTATCCACTAAGCCACACCGGATTCCAATTCCGATACAGGATTGAATCCTCTCATTTTAAGTTCCACCTCTTAGTTTCCCTTTAGTGGCCAACCCTCATGCACTGTGTCACAGATGTGTAACAGTGGCACAATGTCCAAAACAATAATGTGCAGAGGTGCACTTATTACGAGTGACTAAGTTGCCGGGACCCGGCGGAATGAGCGCCGTCTTAAATCACTAAGTGATTATTTACGTATTATATTATTGCGATGTACCGAAGTAGGCCTACATATGATATTTCCGTGCAGGAATTCTGCGTTACCGTATGATCAAGGATAGGTGGAGCGGAGAAAATTGGAATCCGGTGTGGCTTAGTGGATAGAACGTCAGCAGGTAGAGCTGAAAACCCGGGTTCGAATCCCGGTGCCGGAGAGAATTTTTCTCCGCTCCACCTATCCTTCATCATACAGTATGGTAACGCAGAATTCCTGCACGGAAATATCAAAGGCCTATGTACTTCGGTACATCATAATAATATATGATATGCGTAAATAATCAGTGGTTTAAGACGGCGCTCATTCCGTCGGGTCCCGGCCACTTACGAGTAAACCTTCAAGCGGGTTAAGAAACAAAACAAATGCCTTTATTACCGTTCGATTAAGCATTAAAACCAATGCAAAATACGTAAGTTTTACAACTCGAACGCAATGAACACCAGAGATCGCGACCAATCAAGATGCAAGTTGACATGAGCTACTTAGGCTAGATTGCAAACACATATAGCATGCTGCAATAGCGTACTATAGTAGCGACGCTGTTATTTCCGGCGTGACTCCTCCTCTTTGCTTACGTCTAGGTAGTGAAGGCTCTATAAAGTCTAGGTAGGTAGTATCGTTCGCCATTTTTGTTCTGTCGTTGCCGAGCTACCGGACGAGAAATCTATTTGCCACACCGTTAAAGGCTGATTCACAACAAGCCGGGAACAGAAACGACAACAAGAACGAGAACGAAATAATGTTAAAATAAATGTAATTTAATGTGAGCATTCACAATAGTTAATTGTGCATATTACTGTGGAATCCCGGCCACCAAGTCACTCAACTGAATGCGCTCCTTGTATAAGGGCAGTTGACTTAATATAAAATGTCAACATACATGCCCAACTTGGAGTTAGGCCACGAAGGGAAAAACACCAGAGGAGGGGAGTTCGATCCTGTGCTCTGGATTGGACTTCGGCGTAGCTAAATGGTGAGAGCGCTTGGCACGCAAAACCAAGGACCAGGGTTCGAGCCCCGGCGCCGGAGCGAATTTTTCTCCTCTAATATTAATTGTTACCATAATAGATATATTTTGTACGACCAAAAAAATAATCTTTACGTAGATAGCACGTAATTAGTTGAACTTTTAAGACACATTATACGAAATCCAGATCTATCAGAAACATATTACTTCCCTCAAACACGATGAAACCACAAAATTATAAAAAACCAGCCGCCACGGTGGTCTCGCTGCTAGAGCGCTGGACATATAATCCTGTGGACCGGCGTTCGATCCCCGGTGTACCCTCGATTTATAACTTGTGTTTGGGCAAGCCCGTGGTCTAGGTAACACAGGGTTTTTCTCCGGGAAGCTCCGATTCCCCTGTGCCATCCCAACAAATCCCCATAACCATCTCATCCCGGGTGTAGTGTAGAACAGCTCCTTATGGCGCACCCTGGGCAACGACTCTGTCGGTAAATTGGTCTACATAACTGGCTTCATATGGGTGACTGATGCAAGTCAAGACATGCCATTGGTAAAAAAAAAATATAAGAAAACTGCAAACAAATCGACTGACACACTGGAAGCGCTTGAATCAACAGTATAGCTGTAAAATTCGGCTAGATTGACGTTACCGATGTTGCCGCTAGGCTAATTCAACGAACACGGCCATGGAGTGCTGCCATACCTAAAACTAGGTGCGTACCATTACTCGCTGCTACGAAAACATCACTCTCCTCTACTTCTTTTCAATTTTAATTATATGGCCATACATCTGTTCCCAAAATCAGGAAGAAATGAACATCTTGAAATAGGACAACGGCCAATTGAATTCAATTTGGAGTTTCATACTGTCACTATTAACTATATAATTTTCGTGACTGATGCGCGTTGGTTCTACTCGTATTTTTAGTAACGTGTCAAACTATACCAAAATACTCAAACAAATTGAAATGCTGAGTTGGTAGAAAACGTCTCGTAGTCTATGTTAACATAGGAGTATATGCTTGCGTTTCCTATTTCTAAAATTATGATTTGTGAGTATGCTCAATTTATGTTCATAAAGATCTGAAGGCAGTGCATTACAATTCAAGATTCTATATCGAGATCGAGAAACCAGTCACAAGCAATATGTACCTCATAAGCAGGGTGCGAATTAACGGGTGGGATGGAGAAATTCCCCCCCCTTCCCCCGTTGGAAAGTTATCCTCATCTCATAAATTCATATTAACATCCCTGCCAAGGATAACTTCTATCCCCCTCACAAAATATAATTTGATTGTTTTAATGCGAGTATACTTTATAAAGTATAAGACTGGATTAATCTTGCTCAGGATAGGGACCAATGGCGGGCTTATGTGAGGGCGGCAATGAACCTCCGGGTTCCTTAAAAGCCAGTAAGTAAGTAAGTAAGTAAGTAAGTAAGTAAGTAAGTAATTAAGTAAGTATACTTTATAAAGTTACCGGAGAATGCTTCTAACCTCGCAGCGTTACTAAAGATTGGAACCGATTCGAATCTGGGAATTATTATAGAAAGAAAAATCAAATATTTAGATAATATTCTGTTCAGGAATGGTTCAGCAATTATGAAAACATGTATCTCTTGTATGGAAGCCGCTAATTGGAAATCGAATTGGCTGAAAGAGCTGGAACGAGAAATAAACAGATTGGGTATAAATTAGCTATGGAGAGACCTAGGGTCTATAAACACGAAAACTATTGGAAGAATAGTAAAAGAGAGGGCGAACGAAATTTCGAGACATGATATTTTTAGTAATATGAAAGACCTAGGATCACTAAAATACTATAGGGAGGTTAAACAGGTTTTGGAACAGGAAGAATATCAATATATTAGACTAAATTCAAGGGAAGAGAGAACAGGAATAGCATGGTGGAAATTAGGTATCTGGAGGCTCAAGAATAAGAGAGGGAACGTAGAGAAAGATATGTCCTTTATGTGGACTAGTAGAAGATGCAATGAATATAGCATTAAAGTGTCAGGCAACGAATGATTTGAGAAACGGTTTGGTGGATAAAAAATTTCTACAAATAAACGCTATAGTAGCTTATAAAAATATGAATGGTCCCCTAAACGCCAGCAATCTGCATAAATTAGGAAAATTTCTTTTTAGAGTTAAAATTAGTTGGGAAGAGAAAGTCAAAGTTCTAACGAATATGGAATTATAAATGCTGAGTAGTCGGACACGATAAGAAACTACGAAGAGTAGTCAATGAAGTTAACAGAATAATTTTTAAGAGATTGAGCATGGAAATGAAAAAGTTTTAAACACAAGAACTAGGGGAGAGTCGGGTAGTATCGGACATCGGGTAATATCGGACAGTGAGTTTCTTTCATCTACCACACGATGATAGTACCTGATTGACATGGTTACGTTTCTGTGATGTCGCATAGAGAAACGTAACCATGTCATTCAGGTACTACCATATGGTGGTAGATGAAAGAAACGCACTGTCCGATACTACCCGATGTCCGATACTACCCGACTCTCCCCTATACTTATTATTAGTTTATTATTATTATTATTATTATTATTATTATTATTATTATTATTATTATTATGGTGTACAGAGGATACTTATGGGTTCAATATGTATTAGTTTTTGTAATATTTGTGTAGAGAGTGATGGGGGATTAAGAACTGGATCGCATCTAATCCACCATGACGTGAACAAAGATTGATGAAATAAATAAATAAATAAATAAATAAATAAATAAATAAATAAATAAATAAATAGATAATAAAATACTTTATAAAGTATAAAGTAAGCAAAGAAAATAATATTGATATATTATCATCACCAGCAAGCTGACAACAATCAATAACTTAGGAATTACACATTCTATCCTAAGCCTGTTCATGGATGTAATTATTATTATGATCAAGGTGCAAGACAAGCAACCCAGTGCGACCAAGCGTTGAGCCGTATCGAATGCGGATAATAATAATATTTTTATGTGTGGTATTCTCTATCTAGGATTCCATCCCCCTCCCTCAGCAAAAATCTTAATATGCACCCTGCTGGTAAGTGTTATTAATAGGCTGCGGATTTTGCATATTTGCATGTTGTTTTCCTTAAACTTGACGATATGCAGGCAAAACAAACATCTTTCTCGTTGTTTGAAATTAGTATGCAGAATTTTATAGTGCATATTTGAGCATATCTGTAACGTTATGGCATGTTTATACTTTTAGAGCATATATTTGCATATTTATACTAAATACAGAAATAAATATTTTATTCTGTAAAAATATAAACTGCCAGAAAAAAATACTCTTTCCCCATCTCACTCGGCAATGTCTACTTCATTAGCACAGACTACATTGTTAAGCAGCACGTCGCGCACTCGTTTTTTTTTTCGCCTCTTTAAAACTATCGAGAGTTGACAGTATTCCCTTTCAACAATAAAATGAATTGGTTTATATTTTTTAACAGGAAAATTCAAACTGACTGCCAACGTTCCATGCATTTATTCGGTTCGTGTGTTTCATGGCGGTTTGTTGTAATATTCGTTATGCCTAAAGACAAAAGTTCAAATAGTGCACTTCTGAAAAGTTGGATTGATGGACAGAAGACTTTAATATCAGACGGAAAACGTATATTTTGTCAAGTTTGTTCGAAGAAAGTAAGCTTTTGCACTTTTTAAATATTTATCCACAAACACTTTTAATTATTTCATTTACAAAGACATATTACATTACATACAGTTGCGTATTTTAAAGTTTAATAATGTTTTAATTAGTAGGTGAACTGCACAAAAAAGTTCCAAGTGGATCAGCATTTGCAGACTGCGTCTCACATAAAAAATGCAAGGAAAAATAATTATCAGCCTTTGCTTAATTTGAATCCAAAACAAAATTAAAATGATACATTTAGTGCGAACCTCTGTGAAGCTCTAGTAGCAGCTAATATACTTGGAGAATACTGGACTATCCATTACTTCGCGGATTTTTGCATAAATACACTAAAAGGCTAATTCCTGGCGAGTCCACATTGAGAAAGAATTACTTGGATCCACTATATGAAAAAGTAAGTTGAGTTATTTAATAATGTTTATTAAAGTTAATTGCTTAAAACATTTGTGTAATTGATGTGTACTTCAAAATAGTTGTTTTCATAATTATTAAAAATAAATTATATTTTAGATCCTCCAAGAAATTAGGAACGACATAGAAGATTCACTTATTTGTGTTTCCTTGGATGAAACTACAGATTCCTGTGGGAGATATGTAGGTAATGTAGTTGTGGGGAAAATGGACTCCATAGACAATGGATCTCCTCGTCTGATTATGTGCACGATTATTAGAAAAAACCAATCATGCTACCATTGCAAGGACAGTGAGAGATGCATTGCGTAAGTATATTGTCCTGAAAATGACTGAAAAAATAAAGATATCAGAGAATGACTTGAGTGTAAATTTTAATTTGTTTTTAGGTTTCCTCTGGCCAACCAAAGAACATGAAGAGAGATTCTTGGCATTCTTAACTGGCAGTGGAGCATATATGTTGAAAGCAGCGGGGGCACTTCAAGCTTTCTACTAAAATGATGCACGTTACTTGCACTGTCCACGGCCTACATCGTGCTGCTGAAGAGAATCGTTCACAGCATCCTAAGGCTAACAATTTGATTTATTCGGTTAAAAAGGTGTTTGTAAAGGCCCGGCGAGGACTGCACTATTCAAAGAACTACCAGAAATTCCCCTTCCACCAGAGCCTGTATTAACTAGATGGGGAACCTGGATCAATGCTGTTCTCTACTACTGTCCGCATATTGAAGATATTAAGGTTGGTATTCTGAGTTATCTAATTTAATAATAATAATAATAATAATAATAATAATAATAATAATAATAATAATAACAATAATCATCATCATCATTCGCCATCATATACTAGACCCTTGTGGGTCTGTTACGATCTCGTGCCACCTATTTTTGGGTCTTCCAGTTATCTAATTTAAGTTTAAATATGTGTTTTTCATTGATGCATAGATCCAAGTTTCACTGTAAATACATTTCTATAATTTCAATAGATACATTACATAAATAAACTAAATAGTAAGGGTTTTATGCACTACACTGTATTTAGTTTACATTTTCCTTGTTTACTAGATAAACAGCAATTTATTTTTATTGAATTTTAATAATAAATTTCGTCCACACTTGTGGAGTAACGGTCAGCGCGTCTGGCCGCGAAACCGGGTGGCCCGGGTTCGAATCCCGGTCGGGGCAAGTTACCTGGTTGAGATTTTTTCCGGGGTTTTCCCACAACCCAATACGAGCAAATGCTGGGTAACTTTCGGTGCTGGACTCCGGACTCATTTCACCGGCATTATCACCTTCATTTCAATCAGACGCTAAATAACCTAGATGTTGACACAGCGTTGTAAAATAACCCAATAAAAAAATAATACATTTCTTGCCCTATATTGAAATACTAGATTTTAATACTAGGAGGCAGGCCTACAATGGTACTTATTTTCTTCATAATTAATTTATTATAATATATGTTCTTAGGCGCTTCATTTACTGAATCCAGAAGATGCGGCCTATATTAATTCAGCAATTTTGGCAGCAGATGATGTAGGAATTCAAAGTGAATTTTCGTACATAGGTGCACACATCAAGACACTTCCTGAAACAATGACCAAACTTGAGGAACGTGGCCTTCAGCTGACTACTGCAGTGAGTTTGTTGAACACTGTCACAACATCTTTCAACAAATTACCAGGGTCATTGGGGAGAATTCTAACAGAGAAGATGAAGAAAATTGAGAAACGAAATCCAGGTCTGGAAACAGTGAAAAAAGATTAGTGGAATTCTACAAGGTGAGTCCCAGACTGCTCAGAATTACACACCTAAAGAAATAGCAGCTTTTAAGTATTGTCTCTCAAATTCATGTGAAGTTGAAAGAACATTCTCTGTTTATAAGAACATACTTGCTGATAACCGAAAGAGATTTACATCTGAAAATTTGGAGAAATATATCGTAATCTGTTGTAATACCAATAAGCAATGAAGTTTAATGTTAATGCAAATTTATATCCTCCAATATATGGGCGAAACTTATTGAGTCATTATTTTATTGTAAAATAAAATATTTTCGACTGCATATTTTCAAGTTTTAACGCATTGTTTTCAAAAATTGATGATAATATCAGTGAAAATGTAAATATTGATATAGATGTCCCTCAGGGAACATTTTTAGGTCCTATTCCATTTTTAATATATATTAATGATTTATTAAACATTGATTTGAAAGTACATAATGGCTCCTGTTATTCTTACGCTGATGATAAGGTGGTGATTTTCAGTGGTTTAACTTGGGAGGACACTTATAAACATGCCAATGTAGGTATAAATTTGATTAAAAAAATGGATCGATGCAAATTTACTATCTCTAAATATAAAATTACTTTGGTGCCATTTTCTTTAACAGTCTCTAGATCAACAAATTGAAATCACTTTTTCATTTAAAATTAATAATCCACAACTCATTTTGTAAACTCCCTACAACCTGCAAATGCCCTTGCCTGAAAGAATCTGTAGATGTGAAATACCTGGGAATTAGTGTTGATCAGCACTTGAAATGAGATAGACAAATCATCTCTTTATGTAACAGGATCTGTAAAACAATTTACAAATTTGTAAACCTTCGCCATTACTTGCCTACTCATGTATTGCGTTGGTTTATTTGGCTAGAGTTGAATCGGTTATCCAATATGATATAACTGGATGGGGAGGCATTACAAAAACTGCTCTTCTTCCTCTAATTATGTTGCAAATAAAGTATAATAAAAATTTGTTTGAATAGGCGACTGGATTATCCAACAAATTTGATCCATTCCGAATTGAATGTTTTTAGAATTGACCAAATTTATAAATACTCTTTAATGAAATTCTATCATACATAAAAATAGAATGAAATTTGTAGCTCAGCCACATGATATAATACAAGACGAAATGAAATTCTTAATTTAGTTGAACCTAAATGTTTCACATCTGCTGCTTTACTACACAGTACAAATTATGGTCAACATCTATATAATTCGATAATAAAATTTCATCCAGAATTGACTACTTTAAGCAATGAAATTTTCAGATCCAGAATTAAAAAAAAAAAAATTATATGACAGACTTCCCTGTATTATATGTACCATGTATTGTAAAACAAGTTTATTTCTATCCTAAGTATATTTTTTCTATCTTATCTTGGTTAATATATCAACATTCCCTGTACTGATTATACTACTAATAATAAGTTCATATTAATCCACCAATCTCAACATCGTCTCTTTTTCACTCAGTTATTACTAGTATTATTATTACTAACTTTATTATTATCATCTTTATGTGACATTTTTTCTGAAGTATTTTGTCTACAAAGTATGTATATTTATGAATGTTTCTGTCTACTCTTCTTAAGAATGTGATCTTAGTGTAAGAATTTTAAATTTTATTTAAAAAATAGTAGAGATTTCTATTTTTGTGACTTACCGGTATGTATAATCTGTGTAGGCCTAATCAGAATCTTAAATTTTAATTCAGGAAAAATAGGTATGTTTGGTGAACAATGTAAAATTGTATGTCATTTTCAAGTCTTTCTATCAAAACGGAATTGTCCCCGAACACGAGCTTTGCCCTTTCGGGGTACTTTCATGTAGTGTTTTTTATGTATATGTTATTATTAAATAAATCTAAATCTAATAATTTCTTAATTTTGAGCATATTTGCATGCATATTTTCACGATTTTTAGTGCATATAAATCCGCAGCCTAGTTATTACCGTCCAATCAGATAACATTATTTTCCTACATATAAGAATATTTATCGAACATATTTTCTTACTTACAGCGCATAAAGTGTTAGAAGACAGACTCAGCGTTATTCCATTATAACACGAGAAATCTGGCTTCTTGCCGGATGCTAAGACAGGCTCTATTGGACACTGGAATCATACATATTTCATCTAGGAATCGAAATGTCATCATTGTCACCTCGCGTAACAGTTAACATTGAACTCTATAGTACGAATACAGTTATTAAATGATGTGACTGTATATTGCAGTAAGGAATAAATATCATGAAGTACTGATTCTAAGAAAATAACAGAAATAAAACAAGTTAATGAAAAGAAAGAAGAAATAGTACATTTGTTTTTATTTTTTTTACACACAGAGTTCGTCATAATTTGAATTAGAAAAATAAGTAAACAGTTTTGAGATCGATATCGCAGCTATTACCGAAGCAAAAATGAATTAAAAGCTGAGACAGAACTGAAACGTTGTGTGACAGATTGTATGACAGACTGTATAGTGGTGTACCACAGTAACAAATACTTCTGCAGGAGTATCCATTAGGATACTAAAGATTAAGGAACAGAATAACCTACGTACTAGAGCATTCAATAAGTAATGGCAACAATACTGTAAACCAGCACTCCTAGCGGTGAGCATCGGAATCTTTCAGTACGTAATAGAGGAGCGATTGTTGCATAAATATGCAATATTAAAAGTGTTTAAGTAACCATATTTTGTGAATACAGAGACTGTTTCTGATTTGTATTAATACCGTCCTAAAAATGTTCAGTAGGTATGAACAAATATGCTTCATATAAAAACAAGTTGCAAGAGGAAAACATGCAACCCAGTGCTTTACGGCATTACAAGAAGCTTGTGGGAGAGAAGTCCTACCATACCGAACTATTGCAAGATGGATGGAAGCGAGACATTCGTTTTCAATTAAAAGTTGGCATCCGAACAGCTTTACATCGATCAGTGAAAAAGAGATCCAGAAATGATGCTGTGGATGGAGTCTGCCATCTTCCAAGAATTTGTCAACGTACTGTTGACATAAAAGAGGGTCTATATTTGAAGCATGTAATGCCAAAAGAAACCTAAATAAATTTAGTGAAAAACGCTATGTTGCCATTACTTTTCGAATTTATTTATTTAATTAATTTATTTATGTCGAAATAATAATAATAATAATAATAATAATAATAATAATAATAATAATAATAATAATAATAATAATGACTTAAAATTAACAAAGGATATTTTTCAATATTATCAATGTACGCAAGTGAAAAATGAAGAATAAAAAATACTATAGAACTTTATGTAGCCTACAGCTACAAGCATTAAGTGTCCCTTCAGACGAGGCCACTTTTAGTGGCGCGTTAGTGGCGCTGCTAACGGAGGACTGTTGGGCCACCAATTCCCTATACCGTCATGACAGTGTACAAGTTTAATTAGAAAAATATATCACGACAGAATAATATAGAATGACGATAATAATAATGATAATGATGATGATGATGATAATAATAATAATAATAATAATAATAATAATAATAATAATAATAATAATATAACCGTAGATTGCTAAATTGCTGGACTAGTGCGAATTACGGATATATTATTTATGTAGTAAAATCCCCTTTATTTCACCTTAAAACAAAATAATCCATCTAAACTAATGTACTAGATAAAATATTAACAAAGATGAAAAATTAGCTGATCTCAGGCTCGAACCTGGGTTCAATTACACCACGACCTTTGACTTCGCAATTACCCTACAGACACCTATTTCTAGTATATTGGTTGAAATACTCGTACGTGCTATGATTGATTTCATGATTGTTGCCTATTATATTTAACTTTGAACTGTTAAAAAGTAAACAAAATTTTTGTACCATATCGTTCCACATTTGCGTAATTTTAAATTAATATTTTTATTGTCCTGATGTAAATCATCAAACAAGTTATGGAATAATCCTCGATTCTCTTTCCAGAACTAATGGGTGGACTCAAATTCTTCTTGTATTTTTACGTCTATTCTTTTCCCGTATGAGCAAATTTGCCAAATGTATATTTCCTTCTACGTCCATGTTCACTGGAAGACTGACGAATTCTCTACAAAAATTTAGAAGCGCCAGTAACGTGCCACTAAAAGTGGCCTCGTCTGAAGGGAACCTAATGTCCATACACAGACACCAAGCATTTTTAGACCCATGTAATTGTTAATACCCATGTTGATATTATATATATATATACATAAATAATATATATATATATATATATATATATATATATATATATATATGGGTGATTTGTATTAATGTGAGTACTCGGCGATTTACGAAACCCATTGCAACGGTAAAACCATAGCAACAGTAGTAATGGAAAAGTTTAGTTAGTTATTTTAATAAAATAAATAAATATGAGTGATTACTTGTATTCTTGCTAGGCGATCTGAATAGATCAGTTTGTAAGTATCCAGTGAAAAACGTTGTTATTCAGAATTATCATAAAATTATTTTTAAAAGATAAAAGATAAACAAATGTAATGGAAAAGAGATAACAATTGAGAAGAAAAAATACAATTATAAACAACTAACGATTAAACAAGTAATCATTAATACCAATAGAAATATCAATTCTTCCCAGTATCTATAATGTTATCAGATGATCGCAGTCGTCTATTCAGCACAGTTGCAGGACCCAACTTAAAAGTGAGCAGATCGCCATAAGAAAGAGATCAGTCTATTCAAGTGTAGAGATGGTTTCTTACAATTTTTAATAGATCCCTTCACTGCAGACAGAGATACTTCTGTAACAAGAGTTTGTCCCTAGACCAAACTGCTTGCAAAAGTGCGCGAAACTTTTTTTGATGGTCCCTCTAGCCTTAATGAGTAATCCAATAACGTCAATTGACGTTAGACGATATTTTTCTTTATAGTATGGAATTGGGGTCGTATATATCGTGTTCCCAGTTATTATGAATTCAGTTGCTGATGTTGTCGGGATAGCGATGACGCCAATACGCCTTGTAGACAAATTCGTGGACAAACCATAGACCTCTTTTACTTGGTAGTTTTTCCTTGTAGGGCCGATGCTAGGAGGGATGAAATCTTGTGGTGACGATTATTCCTCAGTAGTGAAAATAGATCAATAACAATGGCAAGAGATTAATATAATTTGAGATGTATAATGAACTTAGAATCACTATTAATCCTTTTCTCAGACATCGAGATAGACACATTTACAGGGAAAGCTCGACGTCAGACTTCTATAATAGATTCTGGAGGTATCCTCAGACCATTATACAGGGTGTTTCAAAAATACGGGGCATAATTTCAGGTATGTATTTCCCACATGTAGACAATCAAAATAGTTCATTACAACATGTGTCCGGAAATGCTTCATTTCCGAGTTATGGCCTTCACAACATTGAAATTCACCGGAACGTCTTTCTTTCCGCAGGTCGTTGCCGTCAAAGGAGACATTAAGAGGGCACTCTGACAGTTCATTCCGATGCGAAGGTTACATTCAGTGTTGTGTAGTCGTTAGACTGTGCGACATTTATTCAAATCAAGAGCTGGCAGAGATACACTTCATGTACGGTAAGGCGGACGGCAATGCTGCGCTGGCTCGTCGTTTGTACCGGGAGAGGTACCCACAGCGACAATGTCCAGATCGGAAGACATTTGTACGTCTCCATTACCGTCTGTGCGAGTATGGAAAATTTAACTCTCCTGGTTTGGGAAGGGGACGACCAAGATCTACAACTCCAGAAGTACAGGAGGAGATTCTGGAGGCTGTGAACATGACTCCTTCTATCAGCACATGAAGGGTAGCGTTGCAAGTCAATGTTCCTCATACGACTGTGTGGAGACTGTTGAAAGAGTATCAATTGTATCCTTATCATTTGCAACGTGTACAGGCCCTGTCAGCAGCAGATTACCCTGCACGAGTTAGGTTCTGTCAGTGGTTCTTGCAGCAGTGTGGTGTAAATCCGAACTTTCCTGCCTTAGTATTATTTACAGATGAAGCACAGTTCACACGAGATGGCATAACAAATTTCCACAATCAGCTTGTATGGGCGTATGAAAACCCACGTGCAACTGTTCCATCTCATCACCAGGTGCGGTTCTCCCTCAACATGTGGGCCGGTATCATTGGTGATCGATTAGTTGGACCCCATGTACTTGTAAACAGACTTACGGGGCAGGCGTACACAAACTTCCTGGAAAACACCATACCTCATGTTTTAGAAGACACTCCACTGATCGATCAATCGTCAACACATTCACTTCTTGCATGATGGCGCTCCTCCACACTTCAGTCGTACGGCTCGCCGGTACTTGGATCGAAGGTTTCCTGATCGATGGATAGGTAGAGGTTGGCCTCCACGCTCACCTGATCTGAACCCTCTCGATTTCTACTTGTGGGGCCATTTAAAATCATTGGTTTATTCGTCTCCAGTGCCTGATTTGGAATCCCTTCGGAATCGAATTGTGGCATGTTCTGAGGACATACGCAATACTCCTGGAGTTTGGGATCGTGTTCGCAGGTCAATGAGACATCGATGTGAGGTCTGTATTCAAGCAGAAGGTGGACATTTTGAACATCTTCTGTAATGAAAACGACCTGCGGAAAGAAAAACGTTCCGGTGAATTTCAATGTTGTGAAGGCCATGTTGTAATGAACTATTTTGATTGTCTACATGTGGGAAATACATACCTGAAATTATGCCCCGTATTTTTTAAACACCCTGTATAGTACTGTGTACTACAAATTCCTTTAATAGATGAAAAGAAGTTGGGCCAAAACTTAAAGTACTTTAAATTTCATTTATGCCATCCTAGTATTATAAACAGGTTGTTACTACACAGAAAATCCTGCGTAATTGGCTTATTGTTTCACGCGTGCCGATGAAAGCAGTAACGTATTTGCTATGACGTAATACTGTAACGGTTGCTATATTGGTTATCGCATCTACGCCTTACGTAACAAGAAATGAAATGCAGGACAGAAGGTAACGTATATTTTATTTCCAATCTTTAAGAACTTTGTATCACTTTTGTAATAACAGTTCTGTGGTTCAGAGAATTTATGTTAACAAAATGAAGGAACATGTGTAACATAAAGTGCAAGGCCATCCATTACTCTTTACTCAATGCCAAGACCAGGCACAACCAATCGATACGAACATATGAAGACAATTTGTCAGCTATGGATCCCGAATTGAATTTCTTTCATAATTTCTTTCCTACAATTTATAATACTAAGGTGCCATAAAATGTTATATCCAACTCGTGGATAATAATCTTATTATGACATTCGTGAAAATTGTCACACGAACGATAGTGAGTGCGACAAACATTCACTCATGCCATAATCATGAAGATTATCCACTTGTTGCATAAATAACTATTATTAAAGGAATATGAGTTAGTATAAGACCTCTTTATCAATTAAAAATCCGTATGCAAAAACATAAACGTAGAATGTTCTAACAAAAGCAGCTGTTGAAGTATTAGAAAAAAAAATGTATATTTTAAAAGAGGGTTAAAATTGTGACGTAATTTATTTATTTATTTGTTTATTTATTCTGACAGGATTAAGGCCATAAGACCTTCTCTTCCATCCTATCAGATACCACACATCAATACAAAAAAAAATACAAACACTGATGAAAATAATACAAATTAAATTAAAGCCCTGTAGAGGGTCAACAGTGTCGGAAGAACACTATAGAGCTCTCATCGAGCTAGTACAAGGAAAAAAGAAAGAAAAACGGAGATAGCAATGATGATAGTGATAACTGATAATGATAATAATAATAATAATAATAATAATAATAATAATAATAATAATAATAATAATAATAAGATGTTAATACAGAAGTATAATACAGATAATATTAACACAGAATTGAGGCGCTCAGAATAATGACAGATTCCAACCGATCTCGAATTTTGAGATAGGTGCACGACTGCGTACTCCTGCCATTTACCTTTCATATGGTGAAGTATCGAATTAATTGGGATATGCCAAAGGTCTCATATTCCACATTGAAAATTAGTCCTTAGTGCGAAAGAAAGCTTTCTCAGTGAATAAATGGCATATCCCAACTGTATGGACTTTTGTTTGCGTCCACTACAAGTTTATGGCGTTGTAGTCAATATGATAGCGTACACTAACTCTTTTACTGGACAAAACAAAATTTTTTACATTGTTGCTCTTTGGATTTATTTAGTAAAAATGAAAGTTTTCTATTCAATCATACATAGATTTATCGTACCAGGACATATACTATGTAAATAAATAAAAGTCATCATTATCCTATTTTTTTAATTTAAATATACTTTGTTTAACTAAACAGCAGAAAAACAGATGGACTAGTAATGACAAAGGCTAAAAATTTGCAGGTAAACGTTAAGCACCATATTTAACAAATCCTGAAAAAATGAAGTCTTAAAAACGGCAGAGCTTTAAAACCAAACATAAAATGTCATTTTTCTCAAAGTGAACTTTGGTTGGGATCTGCTGTTATTATCCTGAGCGTCTCAAATGTAGAAGATAAAGTGAAAATATATAAAATAGTTTAGTGCATCTCCCAATAGTACATACTTCAGAATACATTGCAGAAGAAAACCTGACCTTATAAAGAGAAAATTACGAAAACTTAAATAGGAAAGTTAGGATTGATATATTAGTAACATCGAATAATATGATATGCATGGTACGAAAATAAAGCATACGTAATTATGATGCATTTAAATAAACAAGGGAGAAACAAACTACAGGTAAATGGCAAAATTAAAGGAATAAAAAGAAAAACATCGTCCAGAACCGACAATATAAATTAAAATGATCAATCATACCCAAAAGATAAAAATATATAGAGATAAGTAAATTCTATTATTATCTGTTCGCTCAGTAGATATGTACCGGAGGAATGGAATGAAGCTTTAATACATTTATCTACATTCTACAGTATAAGGAAAGTGAGAAATCTCTGTGTATTATTTTAGACGATGAATCTGTTAAATAAAATTCCTGTTATAAGTTTTATGCTAATACAGTTAATAAAAGACCAGTAGCTATTGTTGAAACATATATGTCGCAGCCCTAAAATTTATTTAAAAAGAGTAAAATTTAATTCTGTACAGATTGTGTATCTTTACAGTGCCACAGCTAACAGAAAAGAGAAGAGAATTTTATGTAGACTACCTACGTATTGTAATTGAATTGATTAAGAGAAAGCATCTGATAGACTACAAAGGCAATTGCTCAGGATAGTAGTGAATTTTGAATATTCGAACAGCGAGAAATGGCAAAACTTCACAGATTGAGACAGTTTTGTTGAATACAACGAACATTGAAGTGCTATAATTGAAATACATAGGCTAGAATTAAATGAAGAAATCATGTCCAGCGCAAGCCAGGTAGCAGAATCACTTAAGATACTGCCTTTCAGTACTGTCCTAGAAAAGAGAAACTTGGTGGACCCTTGAAAAGATGACCTGAACAATTTTCATACGGAACGGACTGAAAGATGTAGCCCTTGTGTCGTAGGCCTATATTTTAATAATTATTATTCTTAATATTTTACTCCTTACGAAATACTATACAATTCAGCGAATTCATTCCTTACTGGGTAGTGCTTGATGCAACATTTACAAATCTAATTGGTTAGTTTACATTCCTGTTCGTAAATAATCTGGTTTCACACCAAATATATGGAATTAATAATAATAACAATAATAATAATAATAATAATAATAATAATAATAATAGAAATAATAGCAATATTAGTAATAATAATAATAATGATAATAATAATAATAATAATAATAATAATAATAATAATAATAATAATAATAATAATAATAATAATAATAATAATAAATTCACACTTACTTCCTTTCAAGTATAGTTAAGTAGATATTTTATATGAGTGCTTCACAATTTCATTATCAGAATTAACTAAATACTTTCAATAACCAGCACTTTCTGAAGTCGAAATTGCGATAGAAAATCTGAAAAATTATAAGTCTCCAGGTATCGATCAAATTCCAGCAGAATTAATACAAGAGGGTGGAAGCGCATTATCTAACAAAATTTTTAAGCTTGTACTTGCTATTTGGGAAAAGGAAATTGTACCAGAACAATGGAAGGAGTCCATTATCGTACCTATCTTTAAGAAGGGGGACAAGACTAACTGTAGTAACTTTCGAGGAATATCACTTTTGTTGACGTCGTACAAAATTTTGTCCAATATTCTTTTGAGAAGGTTAACTCCATATGTAGATGAAATTATTGGGGATCATCAGTGTGGTTTTAGGCGTAATAGATCAACTATTGACCAGATATTTTGTATTCGACAGATAATGGAGAAAAAATGGGACTATAAGGGTACAGTGTATCAGTTATTCATAGATTTCAAGAAGGCATATGACTCGGTTTAGAGAGAAGTTTTATATGATATTCTTATTGAATTTGGTATTCCCAAGGAACTAGTTCGATTAATTAAAATGTGTGTCAGTGAAACGTACAGCAGAGTTCGTATAGGTCAGTTTCTGTCAGATGCGTTTCTAATTCACTGTGGGCTAAAGCAAGGAGATGCACTATCACCTTTACTTTTTAACTTTGCTATAGAGTATGCCACTAGGAAAGTCCAGGATAACAGAGAGGGTTTGGAATTGAACGGGTTACATCAGCTTCTTGTCTATGCGGATGACGTGAATATGTTAGGAGAAAATCCACAAACGATTAGGGAAAACACGAGAATTTTACTGGAAGCAAGTAAAGAGATAGGTTTGGAAGTAAATCCCGAAAAGACAAAGTATATGATTATGTCTCGTGACCAGAATATTATACGGAATGAAAATATAAAAATTGGAGATTTATCTTTTGAAGAGGTGGAGAAGTTCAAATATCTGGGAGCAACAGTAACAAATATAAATGATGCTCGGAAGGAAATTAAACACAGAATAAATATGGGAAATGCCTGTTATTATTCGGTTGAGGAACTTTTATCATCCAGTCTGCTGTCGAAAAATGTGAAAGTTAGAATTTATAAAACAGTTATATTACCGGTTGTTCTGTATGGTTGTGAAACTTGGACTCTCACTTTGAGAGAGGAACATAGGTTAAGGGTGTTTGAAAATAAGGTGCTTAGGAAAATATTTGGGGCTAAGAGGCATGAAGTTACAGGAGAATGGAGAAAGTTACACAACACAGAACTGCACGCATTCTATTATTCACCTGACATAATTAGGAACATTAAATCCAGACATTTGAGATGGGCAGGGCATGTAGCACGTATGGGCGAATCCAGAAATGCATATAGAGTGTTAGTTGGGAGGCGGGAGGGAAAAGGACCTTTGGGGAGGCCGAGACGTAGATGGGAAGATAATATAAAAATGGATTTGAGGGAGGTGGGATATGATGATAGAGAATGGATTAATTTTGCTCAGGATAGGGACCAATGGCGGGCTTATGTGAGGGCGGCAATGAACCTCCGGGTTCCTTAAAAGCCAGGAAGTAAGTAAGTAAGTAAGTAAGTAAGCCTGTTCTGCATTTATGACAACAAATTTTGTAAATTTCGTAATATTAAGAAAATAGTTGCAGCAGGTAGAAATAATTAAGCATTCATGTTATTTCTTTGCTTTCTTCATAAAAATTGAAATTATTCTTGAATTAAAATTGTTGGATTGTAATAGTAGTTAATAAAATAAAGTAAATGGGTTGTCAGTTTTGTGAAAATGGGATATACTTTTAGAGGAAAAGAAAGTAAATTTAACGAACATTTGGAATATGTTATTAAACTTATTAATACAATAGATTCTTAAACTGATCCAATTACCAAGATTAAATACAGCAGAGCTTATAGTTCTTAGAAAAACATATGGATATAATATCTTGTTTGAACAGAGACAAATGAAAACAAATTACAGGAACTAGAAATGAGATAGGCCTATAGATATTCTCGAAAGAAATCGTACAATCAAAATTGATACAATCAACGATGATTGGCCTATAGGTATTATCGACAAATTTAGTACAATATTAAAATTAATATAATCAACTGAGTTTAGGCCGTTTAGACCTATAGATATTCTCGACAAAATTTGTACAACTAAAATTTTATATAATCAACGATGTTTAGGACTATAGCTATTCTCGAAAAATGTCGTGCAATCAAAATTTAATACAATCAACGATTCTAGACCAAGGGCTATTCTCGATAAAATTCGTAAAACCAAAATTTGATATAATCAACGATGTTTACGCGTAGGCCTATAGACATTCTCGATAAATGTCGTGCAATCAAAATTTGATACAATAAATATTTAGATCTATAGGTATTCTCGAAAAATTTCATGCAATTAAAATTTTATACAATCAACTATGTTTAGGCCTATAGGTATTCTCACCAAAATTCGTACATTTAAAATTTTATACAAACAACGATGTTTAGGCCTATAGGTATTCTCAACAAAGTTCGTACAATTGAGATTTGTTGCAATCAACGATATTTAGGACTACATGTATTCTCGTCAAAATTCTTACAATGAAAATTGAAAATTTACATGATGTAGATTTTAGAATAATTTCATCGCCGACAACACCACTATCACCACATCATCATCGGATCTCCAAAGACGTACCATCCACCTTAAGGTGTTGCTCTTTTGCCATGAAAGAATTTTATGTAGTGTAGGTACTTGAAGTTCATCAGCATCATCATCATCATCATCATCATCTTCATCATCATCATCAACAACATCCTAAGATTTTAATCCTCAGGCTCGACTTGAAATTATGAAACAGCATTTAGACCAGGAATCCTTGACCATGTGGTCGGTATGACGCAAGACCACAAACTGTAACAACATATGACAAATATAATAGCTACAATTTCCCAGTTGGCGGAAAATAACTCTACACTACTGTATCAGAAGTGGAACACGAGTCCGTTAAGTCTGTAGTCAACGACGCTGCACTCGAGCTAGAGTGGTGGATGTTTTAAAGATTTTTACTTGGTTATTTACCGACCTGTATCAATTACAAGTTTTTTTAGCATCGATGGTATTGATGATAGCGAAATTATATTTGGCGAGATGAGGCCGAGGATTCGCAATAGATTGTCTGACATTTGCCTTACGGTTGGAGAAAACTTGGGAAAAGACCCAACCAGGTAATCAGTCCAAGCGGGAATCGAACCCGCGCCCGAGCGCAACCCCGAATTGGCAGGCAAGCGTCTTAGCCGACTGAGTTACGCTGGTGTTTTAAAGTTAATACATAAAATTTCTAATGTGAAATTATACATCATTTTCATGTTAAAGATCATGACTTTTTGTATCTTCAACTGCGAGTGCGTCGCTGAGCGAGGTGAGAACGATAAAACCCGTCGGGATAAAACATGGGTATTGCAGAGTGCTCTAGTTCGTAAATCCACCTTCACGCAGCTGACACGCTCATTTTCCAAGAGGATGACTTTCCGATGGTGACATTGTTTACTTAGAACAGTTCTTCCTTCGGAGCCTGAGCACTTTTCCAGTTTTAGTTGTTGACGATTTACTTCCTTTTACTACCCGTATTTCTTTGCGTTCACTTCGGAATGGAATTCTCCCTCAGAATTTTAAAGGCTCTCCGCTTACGAGGAAATGTCTGTCGTATTCTATAGATGAAAGACAGATAACGTGAGATATCAGGTTACATTCAACCTTCCTTACTATGAATTTGGTGTATCTTCTAGTGTACATTCTATTCATAAACTGTGCTCAACAGAAAGTACCTCCACTGTCTATGTCGGTCTCAATATAGACAATGTTCCGTAACGACATGAGGTAACTACTTCAGGATGAATATAGAAGTTAGAAACAATACTGGAAAATTCATGTGGCCTGAATGTACTGTACATCTGACTTCGCCTTGAATTTCTTCTATGAATAAGGTGTAGTGGTCAATATGTCTGGATACGAAACTAGGATATCCGATAATGTTATTATTTAACTAAATTTTCTCATCAGAAGTAATAGCTAAATTACTATAATTTGGTTTAAGAGACCATTACTTGCTTTCAGTCATCTGATGACTCGTTTATTGTTGAAACCCTAGTTTG
This sequence comes from Periplaneta americana, assembly GCF_040183065.1. Classification (NCBI taxonomy): domain Eukaryota; kingdom Metazoa; phylum Arthropoda; class Insecta; order Blattodea; family Blattidae; genus Periplaneta; species Periplaneta americana. Next base: position 83,740,327 of record NC_091123.1, on the reverse strand, counting down.
GGCAAGTTACCTAGTTCAGATTTTTCCGGGATACTGAACTAAAAATTCACATTCTGAGATGATATATGCTAAACAGTTATGGGTTTAATGATACACACAATGGCATAAACTAAATAGACCTCTCTACAACTAATAGCTTCCAAGTAACATTCCTCTACACGTGGATACTGGCGGTGCATGTGACGTCAAACTGCCGCACCGTGCCGCAGAAAGTCCATTCTTGCTTTCACGTTACATTCTATGTAATTCTTGTCCAAATCGTGAAAAATACCGTTCTTCTTTTCATAACAAAGCGTTAAGCAGCTTTGAGCTTACACAACGCAAGCCATTGGTGCAGCAGTGTGATGTCAGCAGCAGTCGTGGACAAAATTCCTTTGCTCGTATACTGTGATCCATTTGATATTTTGAGTTGCGGTTTTCAGTGCTGTCAACAGCTCCCTGTTGTCTACAATATATGAAAAAATAATTGTTTTGTTCAGTGGCCCTTTAACCTATTCAAGAGAGGATTTCTGACAACTTCTAGATGACTGGTATTCATTTGGCCTTCACTATTACTGTCCAAATTACACGAGGGGATCCCTGCCAGGGGAGTATGGTCCTTGCGGGGTAAGAGGAGAGAGTAAACTAGTAACTCAGCGTTCTTGAAGGAGCAGGTGGATGGGAGTGGTGTTACTGGCCGACTGGGACAGACAAGACACAGTCAATGGCCGGTCGGTTCTGTGTCGGGAATAGATTATAAGAGTGGGGGAAAAACTTGCATGCCTTGCTCGGATCTTCTCGTGAAATGCGGACAGTACCTCCTTAATCCTAAATACACTGTGACCCTCATGTTGCGGCACGCCCTAATGATTCCCTTATAGGGGATCTCTACCCATACCGGCATCAGTTTGCATATTCAAATATTTACAAGCAAAGCTTGATATCTCACAGAGTGTGATGCTGATAGGTATGTAAACAAGATCCCACAGTGTTTGGTTATTAAAGCCGCCAGAGGAGGTAATTTAGATCTCTTTTCATTCTTCTTGTCTTACTTTCGTTTTTCTCATTTTTATTTAAAACAAATTACTGTTCATTCACTTCTGATTTCCTACTTTTATTTGAGAGTAGGTGAGAATGTTTTTTTCACTCACTGCTTTATAGTTATACTAAGGAACATTCATAATAATATTAATGAAAGATAGATAAAACCTAATACTGATGATGCATAAATTGTTGGTTACGAGAGTGAGTCCACTAAGCATACATAGTTGTCGTAGGACCGCAACATCGCAAGATCCAAAGTGAGGGCCATTAAAAAAAAAACTGCAAATGATTGTTCATACCACACCTATATTCAAAACTCAAAATAACGTTTAAGTCTGTTATAGATGCATAATTAATATACGTACATGAAATCTGAGAATAATACAGAAATAATTAATGTACTGAAGTGAAAACTGAGGATAATGTTGAAATTTGTGATAGACATACATATAATTAATGAATATACATATAATTAATGAATACAATGTTGAATTCTGTGATAGCTTTATTGTCAATATACGTAACACCGACTTAGAATAATACTGAAATTTGTGACAGATTTATTTTAATGTAGCCACTTGAAAACTGAGAATATTGAGATGATCCAAAGGCCTATGAAACATTGCTTTCCAGCAAATTCCACAGACACATGGCATTTTTTTAGTTACAAAGAAGTTCTGTGATGAGGTAACTAGGGTCAAATTCAGTCAAATCTCTGTCAGGTGTATCATGAATATAAGCAAGTGAATACTGGGAATAATATTGACATCTAAGACATGTATATTCAACATATGCAAGTGAACATTGAGAATAATTTTTACATCTATGATAGATGTATCTTTAAAGTATGTAAGTGAAAACTGAGAATAATTTTGAAATCTATGATAGATGTATCTTTAAAGTATGTAAGTGAAAACTGAGAATAACTTTGAAATCCATGACAGATGTATCTTTAACGTATGCAAGTGAAAACTGAGAATAATTTTGAAATTTATGATAGATGTATGTTTAACATATGCAAGTGAAAACTGAGAATAATTTTTAAGTCTATGATAGATGTATCTTTAAAGTATGTAAGTGAAAACTAAGAATAATTTTGAAATCTATGATAGATGTATGTTTAACATATGCAAGTGAAAACTGAGAATAATTTTTAAATCTATGATAGATGTATCTTTAAAGTATGTAAGTGAAAACTAAGAATAATTTTTAAATCTATGATAGATGTATTTTTAACGTACGCAAGTGAAAACTGAGAATAATTTTTAAATCTATGATAGATGTATCTTTAAAGCATGTAAGTGAAAACTGAGAATAATTTTTAAATCTGTGATAGATGTATATTTAGCATATGCAAGTGAAAACTGAGAATAATTTTTAAATCTATGATAGATGTATCTTTAACGTATGCAAGTGAAAAATGAGAATAATTTTTAAATCTATGATAGATGTATCTTTAACGTATGCAAGTGAAAACTGAGAATAATTTTGAAATCTATGATAGATGTATCTTTAAAGTATGTAAGTGAAAACTGAGAATAATTTTGAAATCTATGATAGATGTATTTTTAACGTATGCAAGTGAAAACTGATAATAGTTTTGAAATCTATGATATATGTATCATTAACGTATGCAAGTGAAAACTGAGAATAATTTTGAAATCTGTTATAGATGTATCTTTAAGGTATGCAAGTGAAAATTGAGAATAATTTTGAAATATATGATAGATGTATCTTTAACGTATGCAAATGAAAACTGAGAATAATTTTGATATCTATGATAGGTATATCTTTAAAGTATGTAAGTGAAAACTGAGAATAATTTTGAAATCTATGATAGATGTATCTTTAACGTATGCAAGTGAAAACTAAGAATAATTTTTAAATCTATGATAGATGTATCTTTAATGTATTCAAGTGAAAACTGAGAATAATTCTGAATCCTGGTATGTACTGCAGGTATAATTAATGTCAGCAAGTGAAGACTGAACATAAAAATGAAATTTCTGACAGGTGTATCATTAATATACGCTAGTGAATACTGGAAATAGGCCCTAATGTTAAAATCTATGATAAATTCACAATTAATGTACAGTCTTAGAAAAAAGTTTTGTCGGACAGATACTTTATAAGTCCCAGAAAGGAGACAGTACGCATGATGAGAGGACGAGCGACCTGGTTCACAAGAGACAGACTAGTTGAGGTAATAAAATTAGTTTTGTTTCATTGTATGTCTGATCATGCGCATTGCCTCCTATCTAGAACTTCTAAAGCAGGTATGCTCATTCTCTGACTCCCGATTACGTTCTGTAATCACAACCTTCCAATGTAGAGCGTGCTGTTCCCCGTTCGAAGCTCGACGGATGGCTGCAGAAGGCAGTTCAAGTACTTAGTAAACGCACGAACAGTGCGGGACAATGACACAGTCAAAACCTTCTGTAACCAAACGATCATTCCGTAGAGTGTGGGAGGAAGACTATTTTTGTTGTATGTTCGGTGAAAATGGAAAGTGATTACTATATTGTAAGGTACAGTGAGAATACTACTGAGCAACATAAAACTACATTATAGGCTCTGCTACCCAGAACATGCGGAACTGACAGAGAAACTGTTTTCTGTAATATAGCCTATTTTCATATACCAACGTTATTATTATTATTACTATTACTATTATTATTGTTATTGTGGTGATTTTATTCCAGCAGAAATGGATATTTTCATAAAATAATTTTTCAGGGGTGCAACGTGCATTACAGCTTCAAGAATTGAAAGCACTTCATGAAAGGCCAAACATTGAAGAGAGTCGAATAATTCAGAGTCTATATTTTGGAGCAAGTTAGCCTATGTAGTATGTTAGGAATTAGCTAAGGCACTAAAACCCTTCACGGACGGTGAACTTGTAAAGAGATGTATGGTGCCTGAACAAAATATAGTTAATTATGTCTCTATACTGTAACAGTTCAAATGTGAATTCACAGAACATAAGTTTAGTGATATTAGACGTATGGAGAGTGATATTAGTAATTTTGTTAATCTTTTCATAAATTTAGTACAATCCGTGAGAGTGCAGTTCCAGGACAAATTCAGAACTAAGTGTAGAGAATATGACTTGACAAGCATAGAATTATTTAAAAAATGAACAAAACTAAATATTACAAGATGAGCTCATTCGTTGCCACTATGTTAGCCACCTTCGCCTAGACATAATTATGTGTGCGAATAATTATTTTCGAGAATGAAGGTTACTAAATCCAAACATAGGTCCCTATTAAAACAGATGAGCAACTTTAGCGCATTGCAGTAAATTCGTTGGAAATAGATTCCCGATTACTTGCAGAAAAGAATGCAGATGTTGAATAGACCGCAAAATAGACTATATGGTGGAATATGAAAATGTTATTATCTATGATATTATTATATCATAACTATATTAAATATAATAAATAATGTAATAACTGAATATTGCAGTGTATACTCTTTCCTTTTTCAAATTCAGTTTTATTATCCGTATTTGTAAGAGTGTAAGAATTATGCTATGGGCGCTGCTGCAATGTACAATGCAATGTAGTTGCGGAGCCCAGTCCGTACACAGTGTGTGTTATGCAGTGCGGCATCATCCGTGTAATCGGGGCTTTTACAATTTTGAGCACACCTGTTCTAAAGTATCTGTGCGACAAAACTTTTTTCTAAGAATGTACACAAGTGAAAGCTGAAAATAATGTTGACATCTGTGATAGATGTATCTTTAATGTAAGCAAGTGAAAACTGAGAATAATGTTAATATCTGTGATTGTTTATCGTTAATATACGGAAGTGATAACTAGGAATAAGACTGAAAACTGTGATAGATGTAGGCCTATCTTTATTATAAGTATATTAAAATTGAGAACAATATTGAAATATGAGATAGATGTAAACTGAGAATAATATTGAAGTCTGATATACACAAACGTATCATTACTGTGAACAAATGCAAATGAGAGTATTGAAATCTGTGATAGATATATTTTTAATGTTCGTAAGCGAAAACTGGGAACATTATTAAAAATGTGATAGATATGGGATTAATGTATGCAAGCAAAAATTGGAAATATTATTGAAACTGTACACAAGTGAAAACTGAGAATAATTTTGAAATATGTGATAGATGTATCATTACACAAGCGAAAACTGAGAATAATAATTTTGAAGTATATGATAGATCATGGGTGTCCAAACGCCTATAGAACCAGGAGATATTGCACGTCAAGCATGCTCTGCTAAGGTCAATAACTTTCCATATAAAATAGGAAAAACAATCTTAAAGAATATGCGCTGCGGACTGCTTACGCCAGGAGTTGCCTCGTACGAGTTACAATTGGACATCTATGTGATACATATATCATTACTATAAGCAATTGAAAACGCGGAATAATTCTGAGATATATGATAGAGACAGGAACATCTATGATGTGCGCAAGTGAAGACTGACAATCTTTTTGAAATAGTATAAGATAGGCTTACATAATTAAAAAATGTAAGTGACAACTAGAGCTATGTTAAATCTGCGAGAACGTTTGTTTGTTTTCCCTGCACATAACAGATTAACAGATCATATACACATTTATAACCGTTATATTGACTATGGATTCAAAACTGAGGGTTATTTATTAAACTTTATGGTATATGTTGACGCGGACTGGAAATATTGAATAGGCCTGTACAGTAAACATTTGTGTGACATGTATTTAAATATAATATTTTCAGCTTTATTTTAGATCAAAAGAGATTAAATTTTAAAGCTTCAGTAGTAGACAATGCGCTTTACACAGTAAACTAAAAACCGTTTCATAAACTTTATTTAATTCGAGCGCTCTATTTATAATACCCTTTATCCTTTACACAACGAGATTTACATGCCGAATTAAAGAGGTTGTGTAAATAATTGTATTCCTCCTTTGGCAATTATTACCAAACTTCTAATTAAAGTAGAAAGTTAAATAAGATATAACAAACAAAGGACTACAGACGGAAGTACGGGCGGATATAACTAGCGAAGTTTACTGTGAGTAACCAATATAAAACTATAGAAAGTAATCTGTTGAGAGTGTTGGAGTTTCCTCAAATTTACAGCATATTAAACTCTGAAATTTAGTCTACCACCATATTCACATCCCTGTAAACTTTATCTTCTTTTAAAGTCGGAAGAAAGAGAAAAATGACACATTATTATCCTTATGAGCAAGATTAAAGTGGCTGTCGAGGTGTAAAATGGCTCTGCAAGAGAGAAGATCAAGTTGGGGAACAAGAGGATCTCAAATACAACGGAGCGCTTCATTTTAAGCATCATTACCTTGCAGATTTAAGGACTTTCGTCTTCCTCTGCCGACTATATCTTTACATCTTATTGTTACGCGTAATGTTGATTATAAAACTATTGCGATATTAGTTATTTCACATGCTGATATAAATAAGATAGTTCGTTTTGGTGTGCGTACGTCTTTAAAATCAGACTGATATATGGGGTACCATGACTGAAACTTTCAATTTAACGAAGTAACGTTTGCCCAGGTCCACCGCTGTGGTCTCGTGGTAGCGTCTTCGCTCCCCTGCGGGTCGGGGTTCAATTCACCGCTTAGGATAAGTTGCCTGGGTGAGGTTTTTTCCTTGATTCCAATGGATGAATATCAGGTAACTTTATCAGGCGTATGGAACCGCATTCACTCTCGCTACTTCCTTTCTTCTCTTATCACCATTTTCTCTTCATTTCTGATTGTCTTTCTTGGTTTTCAGATCGCACCTATTGCTGACTTTCTCGGCCGGCCTCCATGGATATGTCAAGCTATGGTAGTTGGTGGCCAGCAGCGGAACCTACTCCCTTCCTGGCGAGAGAGGAGGCTTACACCTCAGACCGTTGAGGAGACGGGAAAGAAAGCTGACAACTCAGACCGTTTGAAGGGTGGAATGTGTGGGGCTGTTAGCGTAGAATGCTACACGGGTTTGGAAGGATAGCCGAGACTGGTCGTTAGAATGCTAGCAGTTAGGTCGATTCGGCGTAGGTGGGGTCGGTGGGCATGCAACTCATCCCAGGGGCGCACAATAGACCTCAGGTTGCGGTGCGTGGGATGTTCCCCTCTCGCTCTGAGAGAGAGAGAGAGAGAGAGCGAGCGAGAGAGACGCTTGCAGGTTGATCAATTTCGACACTATAATATCTTGACTAATAACACGATTGAAATAAATGTGGTCTCGTTCGATCGAGTATATGCGAGCATGAACTTGGTAGGTACTCGCGACGATTGGCGGCCATTTTGGGGTGCGAGAAAATTTCCGGGCAGTATGCCTTTATCTTGCGACTCCGATGCGCTAGAGCCCTGATTTTGGTACCAAAAGAAAGATCTCGTCTATATCTTTCGATACGTATTCACGTAAAATCCGCGACACAGTAACACCCATTTTTATAATAGGATATTTTTGTTGAACGGATAATTTTTGCCGAATCAAGTGGAGAAGGTAGCGTTATGCCGAATAATACAGAATATTATATAATACATTCATTAGTTCTGCAAGCCAACAAAATATCTTCATGATTTAGAAAATGATAGGCCTGCATGTCACAACTGAGAAGAAATTGGTTTCCTGTAGGAATTTGTATTTTCAAAATTATACAGATTGAAATTATAAATGCATAAAAAATAGTTTCAGTTTATTGCCCTCGACATGATATTAGGCATATTGTTATTATTACATTTTTGTACCATATTTATTCAATAAAATTGTATCGATCATCATCATCATCATCATCATTGGCATTACGGCCCTTGTAGTTTAGCCTTAGCCTCCCTCAGAACATCCGACCAATCACTCCTGTCTAATGCTCGTGTTCTCCATCTTCTAATTCCAACTTTTGTTAGGTCAGCCTGAACGTCATCCAGCCATCTCAATTTAGGTCGTCCGACTTTCCTTCTTCCTACTGGCAATGCATCTAGTAGAGCTTTGGGTGTGCGGTTGTCCTCCATCCTGGCTACGTGTCCCAGCCACTCTAACCTTCTGAGTTTTTATGTTAACAACAATGTTGATATCTTTATATAATTCATATAACTCGGCATTTGTTTTGATTCGCCAAAACCCTTGCTCATAAGTAGGCCCAAAGATTTTCCGTAATACTTTCCTTTCCCAAGCATTTAAGATCTTTATTGCCCTTTCAGATAGAGTCCAGGTTTCACTTCCATATACTACTATTGGTTTAATACAATTTTATTGAATTTTATTTATTCAATAAAATTGTATCGATATTTTCACTAATATTCTAGAAGTTGATGAAAGAATTACAGTGCAGTGTTCTCAGCATGGTATCTTATTCTCTAAAGTAACTCTGAATTGTTTATGCCAGTGGTTCCTAATTGGTTCTCTGCGAACTCTCGGGGATATACATAATCAATCCAGGGAGTCCGTGACACTATCCGTAATAAACTATTTTCGGATTTTTCTAAGTATGAAATTTTAATAATAGCTGTATAGGTGAAATTTAATAACATTTTAATCTCTGAGATATGTGTGCATTTTCTGCACTCTTCGTAATGAAAAAATCTTCGGTTTCTTGCCACAATAAGAATATTCTTACGCAAAACATATTGGAGAAACCATAGTTTGCGTTGACGTTTAAGGAGAAAAACACGGAATCGATATTTTTAGCTACATGGATAGATACATTTCTATTTGCTTAGATGAACATATTTTGTCCCTCTATGGGTAGCATACTCAGCAGGTGTTTTCTCATACTTTATCTAGGGCAATTGAATGAATTAACGTCATTAATTAAAGAAATGGGTTACAACTGATCAGAAATACGTACAATAATATATATATATATATATATATATATATATATATATATGATTATTTTTGTAGTCTTTCCTATGGAATGTACGTTTCAAAAGTTGTAATTGTGAGAATGTTTTGCAACAATACAAGTAAATAAAATTACCTCGCTTACTGGCACTATTACCTGTAGTGGAGGTAATAACGCCACTTATTTTATAGAACAAAGAAACGTGTTTATAAGCAAAAGTAACAAATATAAGATTATATTATAGAATGATTATAGAATGATTAGGGACAACAAAAAAGTCTCAATATTCATTACCACATAACTTAAAAAAAAATTAATCAAGGTCACTGTCATTGATTGGTGCACAAGCGTCTTCACATAGTCAACAAGGTCCAGTTTTCTTTGTTCTATTAATGTCGCAGGTTTCGTGGTACCGAACTCCGGTCGATTATCGTTAAGTTAGAGACGATTAAACTAACCGATATTATTACATACTAAATCAAAGTCTTTTCTCGCAGGGAGATCGCTTTATTACTTGCAGTCGCAAATTCTATTTTAAGTGGATAATTATCATAATATAATGTTATAAATTTTAAAACACCACTACTCCACTGAGCATAACAACACAAATAAACGAATTTCTCATAACATTTCATCATTCGCTATATTTCAAATTCAATTATCTGTACCTACTTTATGCAGAATACAATATTCACGTCACTCGAGAATCAACTCAAGCGCGAACTTCTTTACTTAAAGGTTATTAAACTCAAACTAAAGACAGCAATCCGTTTCATTGTTGGTTCCAGATGTTTAATAAAGGTTTCTCTAAACACCACACGTCTATGACTAAAGCTGCCAAAACAGATTTTCAAGTAACTAATTATAAAATATTAGATGGCGTTATACTCTGCACGGCGTTAATACATTCACTTACCTTATTTCAACACTAATCTTCAAGTTAATAACGATTTACGTTAAAGATCATACTGAGGTAGTAACTACAACGTTACGGTTGTGTGAAGCTAACTTGAAGATGCTAGCCTCACTCTTATCCCAACACGGGATACATTTTTGGACTTCACTGACGAAGAATTCTGATTAGCATCAAAGATTACATCCCTGCAAAGAATTTTTAAAATTTATGATTAAGATTTCCTTATTACGAAAAGTTAGAATTTTTCGTAACATTAAAGTCTGTAAAGGAAAGTATAGTAGTCTGCATAGCTCAACTGATGAATTGTTTGTGATTATAAATAATTGAATAATCTACTTGATATTAATTGCACAAATTTGTATAGCTTAATGAAAGTATGCTTGTTAATTGAATTAATCTGCTTACTTTGTATGTTTGTATAGTTTTGGCAGATGAATTGTATATGCTTTAAATTGAATAGTAATCTGTATAGCTTTATTGATGAATTGTTTGTGTTTGTAATTTGAAGTAATTTGCATGATATGTATTATCAATTTCTGTATATCACAACTGATTGAATTGTTTATGTCTTAAATCGAATTAACTTACTTGTTTTGCATTATACATATAGCTCAACTGATGAATAGTCGTTTGCGTTTGTAAATTTAATAATCTGATTGGCTATGTACTGTATATTTTTAATAGAGCCATCGATGTAGCTCAGTTGGCAGACTCGTTGGCTGCTGATCCGGAGCTGCGCTCGTGCTTGAGTTGGATTCCCCTTTGGTCTCATTGAATGGTTTCTTTCGAGGTTTTCCCCAGCCGTGGGACTGAAGCCGGATGGTCTATGGCGAGTCTTCGGCCTGACTTCATTGCTCCCGTTTGCTCTGATTACCTGGATGGGTTTTTTTCCGAGGTTTTCCCCAACTAAAAGGAAAATGCCAGGTAATCGTTTGGCGAATCCTCGGGCCTCACTTCATCTCACTACATCTCGCCAAAATATTGTAAAAAATTGTAGAAAATTACAAAATTGTAAACTGTAAAAATTGTAAAATATTGTAAAAATTGTAATTGTAATATTGTAAAATTTTGACTTGTTCCACGTCTTAAAGCTTCATTGCTCATGTAAGATCTATGGAATATAATAAATGAAATGAAAAATGAAATCCTCTTTCCCACATATTATTGCAAGCAAATACCTTTCACTTTTTGTTATGTGAAGAACAAACATAAAAATCGGTTGGGGTGTTAATGCGAAGCTACTCGTATTTAGTTGAATAAAATGTGGGACAGACCTTAATTAGTAAGAAATAGACCACAAAATAGCAATGAAAACGATTCCTAGGAAAAAAAGATAAATCTAATATTATTGACTCTTGTTATACGTGAACAAAATATAACATGTTGAGCAGTTACTCGACCTAAACGTGATGTGAGAAATTATGTCCTCTTTTTTCCCTTTTAATTCCTTCCATAACAGAGCTCTTAGTTTTCCACAGTTGCACCAGTTGGTGTAAATCACAACTGCCGGCGGATTGCTGTGTCTGCCGTCCGGTGAACAAGACCACCCATTTTTCCACCGTGTCCGACGAAATGACCGTTCCGGCAGAAAATCGTGTCGTGGACAAGCAGCCTGTACACGGAATATTGTGAACCTGACAACCGTTATGATAATGATTTCAATTTCTGGAAGCGGACTTGCGAAAGGGAGAGACGTGTGTGGCGACATTATCTGTATAGAAACTAATCCTTCGCACTGCAGAAATTAAAAATATCGGCCCACTGACATTGTCAGACTCATTTACTTCACTGGGATAGAGGATCATCATAGAGCACTGAAGTAGCCAATGTTTTCAGTTTCAATATACACGCATAACAATCCGTAACTATTAAAGCATCATTTGTTCATTTCTCCTTATCTCGTCAGGCAGGCTCGGAGATATAGTGAACTGCAGAGTCTAGATTTATCTCCATGTGATTTCCATATTTTTGGAGTTTTGAGGAAAAGCCTGAAGGAAACCACATTTCCATCGGACGAAGCGGTGAAAATGCTGTTAAACATTGGTTCACTTTCAGGGATTCTGTCTCTGTGGGAAGCTACTACTGCAAACTTTGTAATTTACTTTGCTCATATTTTAGAGCGACAGAAAAGTTAATTGGTTCTTTTACTCTAAACGTTGACCGCGAAGTACTTCCTCAATAGCGACAAAAAAATGTCATACAGAACCAGACCCGGAGACAGGAACAAATGCCAAGACCTCACAATTCCAACACTCAAATGTATTGACGCCAAAGTGTCAACGTGGTGTTGCATTATTCTTATGCAAGACGACAGTACCTGCAGAAGTTATGATTTAACATCATAAAACAGTCTTGACTTCACTATGAAAAAAAAAAACATTTAATGTGCCCCTTTACTGCGGTACCACTTGGCAAACATGGTCAAACACAATCCGTTTCGATTCAAGAACATGGCATGAATGATTTTGAATGCACTTTGGCTACGCCGAAAACTGCTTTCTTGGTGAATTTGATCATTTAATTTTCCATTTTGCTTTTAATTTTCCATTTTGCTTTTCAAATTAGGATCGAGTTGGTAAACGTTTCACTGAAAGATATGATCACACCACGAATCGTTTTCTTTTCTCCAGTGTTGTAGATGGGTTACAGCAGCCGTGGCGAAAATGTGTTCGTGCGCCTAGCCACTGTGTAACCTGCAACGTGCATAGCATCTATGGAGGGAGGCGGACACCCGAAGGGGAAGTGAAGCAACAGTCTGACGTATTAACGGATTTTCATTTTCCTTACGTCAAGCACTTAAATATAATTTTATACAGTACAATGTTACGAACTAATGTTTAGTACATGTAACGAAGAAAGAAATGAACAAGAAACCATAGGACACATTACCACAACCTAAAATTAATTGTCTTCAGAATGCCTCTGCGACAGAGTTTCAAAATCAGGAATTATGTCACTTACTAGGCCTATCAGTAGTAGTTGATCACGAAGGTATTTGTCTGTCAGTCGTGATCTAAATTTGGTTTTTACTATTTTCATTGTTGAAAATAATTTTTCACAAACGTAAGTTGTAGCGAACATGGCTTCAACAGAGCAAGCGAAAGAACGAAGCTTAGGATATTTATTTTTTGGCAAAGATTTGAAAATTTCAACATTTGTCAAGTCCTTACATCTAGCTTACATTTAACATCACATCGTAAATCTGTGAGCTAACCGCATTATTCATACATCTGCTGTAAAAGGATCGACGTACAGAGATGATTATGATGATGATGATGATGATAATAATAATAATAATAATAATAATAATAATAATAACAACACTTAACCTTTTAATGTTTCATGAGTAACATGTAATATAATGCCGTTTTATGTTATACAACCTTTTCCTCGTAATACTTGTGAACAAATCATACATTTAATATTCTCATCATATTGGCAGCAAAAAATGCGTCATTCCACCCTACTTGAAACTTTCGTTTTTGTAGAGTACATGGTTTCAAGAGAGACATTGCGACGATACGCCACTCGCAGGTCAGAGACAAATACAAATGGAACGGAGTTTGACTCCAGTGAGTGAGAGGGTGGAAGTTGGGGGAGGTACGAAGCAAGAGAAATGCATAGCTATTATTGCGAGCCACAATGTGTTCGCGAGTCACATTTTCGCCACCGCTGGGTTACAGCAAGAACATGTGCGGTGCACTGCTTACAGTTTGTGTGGCATCAACTTTGCATTTCGTCGCTGATTTTATGAAACCTCCTTTGTGACAGTACAGAGCTTAATTTTTCAGGAGGAAGAAAAATTAATTAAACATCATTAGGCCTACACTGATCCTTGTTCAGGGCCCAGTCCTTGAAAAGCCAAGCCAACTACTCATGCATATAACTACAGTAAAGTTAATACGATTCATTAAATTTGGGTAGTTAAGATGTGGACACACAGACAGCGGAAAGCTTATAATAGGAAGCAAATTGAGTCGAAAGATTAAAATCAAGATATTCTTACCATTGTACCATACTCAGACCCAGACTAATTGTTGTAGGTATTGCAACACAGCTAATTCCTACCAGCACAAACTCGTAAAAGATAATGTTTCCGTGTTAAAATTCCTTACAGCGTGCTACTAGTTAATTATGAAGATATCCTTGATATATGGGTAACTATAATAAGCATATTATTTTAATCAATTGGCGACACAAGCTATGCTATTATGGACTTTATGGATTCTATCTCTTATTACTGTTTATGGCAGTGAGATAACAAGCATGTTAAGCAAAAGGTTTGATCGCAGATACAGGAACACACAACCATGAATTAAAGTAGGCCTATAAAGAAATTAGGTCAAACCTCAGAACTGAAATTACTCCAGAAATGGAAATCTCTTCCACAACACAGTTGATAAAAGGCAAAGATGGCAGAGGCTTAAAATTACCACAAATTTAGGATTTTTGTACAGGAATGTGAAGCATTTAAGTGGAGATGTCGGTCAAAATGGTAAAAAATCACAAAAAAATATTGTCTGATTTAATAGTACATAGATTCAAAAACTTCCTTCAAAATTCGAGGACAAAATTCCACTCTGATTATGGATACGGACAATTTTAAGGCATACAGAAAGCATAAATACTGAAGACAAATGTTTTACTTTGTCCAATTTTTCCGTACCGTGACTTATATTTTTCCATACATATGTACCGTTTTCTCAGGAACCATTTGAGATAATTGGATGAAACTTTGCATGCTGGCTTTTATTGAGTAGATTCATTTTATCTTACAATTGTGAAATATTAACTCTTTTATTTTTTACATTGAAAGGAAAACTGATTTATAATCCATTTTTATATAAAAATTAGCAATTTTATAAACAAACTAAGAGGAGAAGAATATGGAAGAGTCTCTGCATTCAGCCATTCATTCATTCATTCATTCATTCATTCATTCATTCATATTTTTTTTCCCAAGGGCAGATATTTCACTGCAAACCTAGCGTTATCCAATCTTTCCTATTTTCTGCCTTCCTCTTTGTCTGCGCATATGATTCATACATCTTAATGTCGCCAATCAAGTCTCTGCATAACATGTTATATCTGTGTTCTCTTATTAAGCAGAAAAAAATCAGGTTGTTTCATTAACCAGTTTCCATACAAAAGGTAGGCATACATATGCATAGCAATTCATGGTTTTTATCAAAAATTAAAAACTGGATGCAAACAAAAATCTGAAATATGCATTTCTGGATTCGTCCCTATGTGCATCTCAACGTCTGGATTTAATTTTCCTAATGATGTCAGGTGAAGAATACAATGCGTGCAATTTTGCGTTATGTAACTTCCTCTATTCTCCTGTAACTTTCTACCTCTTAGCTCCAAATATTTTCCTAAGTATCTTATTCTCCAACACCTTTAATCTCTGTTCCTCCCTCAAAGTGAGAGTCCAAAATAGATGGTACATTATTAAAACTATACGTCTTGGCTTGTCTTTTTGAGAGGTGACCTGGAAGGGCCTTGGACGTAAGTTTATTTTGGCCCATTGTGTGTCCTGTATAAGCGATGATTGTCCAGTCCAACATGTAATCTGGGCGGCACTCATGAATCCGATGACAGGTGGGCCATCCTGCCTCAGACCTGACAGATAAGCCCCAAGATCCGGAGCCCCAAGCACTTTCTATAGCAGCATCGGAAACCTTTTACTATCCCCAAGATTTCACCCAGTCTATTTTTAATTACTGCAGATGATAGATGAAATGAGGTGAAAATGGGGAGTGTGGGTATAATGATAGAATGGAAGTACATCTAAAAAAAATCCTCTTTATTCGCTTTGTCTACCACCAGGGGCGTACGCAAGGGGAGGTTACCGGGTTCAACATGAAAAAAAAAACATATTTAGATTTGAGTATTTTTTTTATCCATAATCGTTTTCCCCCCTCTAATTTTTCACTGTCAGAGTTACAAAATCTACTTCGACATAAGGCATAGTCCTCCTTCAATACATTCACATGCCAGTTTCATTCTTTATCTTTGGTGAGTTCCATGTTCCGTTACTGTGTTTAAATTTATTTCAATATATTTGATTGTTTCCATGGATTTTCCTATTATATAAAGTGTCTCAGCTATCACATACAAAAACTGTTAACTAAATATATAGATGTATATAATTATTGTGTGAGTGTAATAATGACGCAAGTCTTTTTTTAATATACAAAATTAAACACTAGTTAAAATTTGTTAAAAATTGGATGACTATGAAAAAATTGCGTTTCAAAGATTTTATAAGGATATCCATGAATATGTTCTATTAGGACATAGTATAATATTAATAAAGAAACAATAACATAATAATAATAATAATAATAATAATAATAATAATAATAATAATAATACACAACATTTAAAATATCGATAATGTAAATTGTAAACTATTTTAATAACCCCTCTCCCCTTGACAAAATTCTGCGTATGCCACTGTCTACCACAAATTCCACCACGATCTGGCCGAGGATCGAAATCTAGCGCTAGCGCTTGAGCCACAAACGCAAATGAAGTCTTCATAATAAATCAAAACCATTATGGCTTCACACTATAGAAGTGATCTTGTTTTCAGGACGTGTGGTTATGACAACGCACGCGGAAGATGGAATGCCTGCTCATCAGAAGAAAAGCAAGTGTAACTAGCGTAGTCTAATGATATACATGGAAGCATCCGAAAACCAACAAGTGTGAGCCAAATTCACTTGGAGGAAGATGGATGACAAACGCTCGCAGTCTCCGATTCAAACACTCACTGTCTCGAAGACGGCGGGCGCCGGCGAGGCGGCAAGTTCCCGCGGTTTCATTGAGTCCTGTAATACATTTTGGTTTCACTCTACCAAGCAAAGCGATGTTTTCAACTAAAACTTGGAGGAATATTTGCGTATTGTAACTAATATGCAGGTACATGCAGAACGTGAAAGTTTAACCATGTTCCCTTCCTCATTTTACACCTTCAGTCTGTCTATTTGTTTAACAGAGCTGTATATTAACCGTCCCTGTAAATCGATTTCTTTTAAACTATTGGTCGGGTTGTCCATATTTGCTACAACTCAATTTATTCGGAAATTATTCGTATAAATTATACCATGTTCGTAAAAACAAGAATATGGGTAATATTTTTAAAATGAAAAACACGTAACGGTGTTTCACTTCAAACATTTGCTGCAGATTTCCTCAGTGATATTTGTGTTCTGCAAAATACTCGTATATTGGCAAATGAGATGTCGAGATACTAACGGAAAAATACTTTTTTAAGAGAATAAATAAAATTATTACTTATAAGCTACATTTAAATTTTCATTGCGAATTTGTTTAAAGTTCTCAAACTTTAGACTGTGACCAATTGAGACCAGGCTGAAAGTCCCTTGTTCTTAAGAGGATTATTCCTCGATGTAATATTTGTTATAATTACATCAATGAATCGAGATGGTTATTTATATTTTACTTTTCATACAGATTGCATATAAATTTCTGATGGTTTTTGAACTTTAATCACTAGAGCCAGGATTCATGTGCAAATGCATATATTTACAGGTTCTTTGAAAGTCATGCAAAACAGTTTTATAGGGGAGACTCGGCTAATTCCGCAATATTAAGAAGTAAATCATCATATTTTTATCAAATGAAAAATATTATCAGGGTATGTAGACATGAACGAAATCTTTCATTACCAAATGAGTTAAAGAGACCTATTAAAATGCAAATATATTTAGTTGTACATACATTACAGTTGAAAAAGAATAACTCGGGTAATTCCACAACAGTGCGGATAAATCCGCAATAGGACTTGGCTAATTTCGCAGTCGTAAATAATTATGAAATACATTATGAAAATAACATAAAAGAAACAATTTGTATGTAACAATGCTCTCTTTCTTCACAGCTGTGTAGCAAAACACGAACAACAGTCAACTTTCGATGTTTCACTGTATTGTTGACAGAGGTGTCGACCAATATCCTTAATTTTTTCTATAGCACTACAGAGGACATGCCTCCTGTTGACAGCCTCTCAAAACGTACGTTCACGCTATTGTAAAGCCGCAGTAAAATCATATATGCACTATTGCGGAAATATCCGTACTACGGAATTAGCAGAATTTCCCCTATAGCTACAGTTCTGAACATCTGTGATTACCAATATGCAGAGTTAATATTGCATATTTTTGCACATTTTGGGTGTTTCTGCATATAACAGTCTATTTTGCATATATTGTAGCATATTTTCTGGATTTTGTTGCACAAATCGCCATATCCGCAAACTTCTTTTTTTTTTTTCAGTGTAATATTTTCTCTGAACAACAAAGGTCTATTCTAGCCTCATATGAAGTGCATTCACTCTGCCGACAACAATCAAATATTATGACGCCGTTTTCCTCAATAAGCACGAAACGTAACATAGACGTTCCTTCTCGGTTAAGATACAAATATTCTCACTTGAGAGAGAAAGCTTAACAGTATGAGCCCAAGGACAATTCTGTGTGGTTTCTGTGAATTCGCGATGCCACCTACAAAACCGTCGTTCCAGAGCAACCTGAATCAATGGGTAACAAATAAAGCTTGAGGACTGACAGAGCGATCGTGTTACGCGATTTTTGTGAAAAACATGTAACTACTTCTTTATTTATTTTCCAATGACAGGTACTGAGATTTACATCTTTGACCTAAACACAACTTTAATACAAAAAAATAAGACATAGAATGCAAAAGGAGAAGAAGATGTCCTTCATTGTCTCATTAAGTTTCTCGCCTCCCAGTATCTTTCACTTTGCTTAAGGTTGGACAGCGAAGTAGGTGGTCCCTGTTCATATTTTCTTGTAGATCACACCAGGTACATTTTGGGTCCGATGGAGGTGTTGAGCTAGGCAGTCATGCCCAGTGCATAAGCGGAACTTTGAGACTGCTTCATTTCTTGGCCTATTTGGTATTTCTAAGATGTTCCTTCGCCAGTGTTTCTCTTGTGTTCTGCTCCTAATATCTTGCGCGTAAGCTTCTTGGATAACATTCTTGATGTTTAATTTAGCTGTAAAATAAGATATTTGTTGTTTCGTTCTTGGGTTATCTGGGAGCCTTTTTAGCCAATATGTCGGCCTGGTCATTTCCATATATATTGCAATGGCCAGAAATCCATTGCAGTTTTACTTGTTTATTTATTTATTGTTTTTGTTAAGAGGCGTTTCGTATTTTGGCAGTTTTGGACTAATAAGTATTGATTTATTTGAATATTATAATTTGTATTTTCATAGTTAAGACTGCAAAGGTTGTCAATCGGAAAAGAGAAAGAAACTGGTACAAATCTGAAATGAATAAACTGGAATATGTTAACATTTATCTTCTAGGAAACGGTCTTTTTTTCTCTAACAATTCATTTCAAATGTACAGTACTAGAAACAAAATATGGGCCGACTCTTAGTCGAGAATCGCCTTGTATGTAGGCAAGAAGGTTTAAACACGTGTTCCCATATTGCCGAACTACAAGCACTGCACATGCGTAGTGTTGTATCTGGAACTTAGACAATATTCTTACCGATATTTGATATATCATGTAAATTGATTTTGCATGTTTTTGCATATTTCTGGTTTGATTTTGCATATATCAGACTTTTTTGTGCATATTATTAACCGTCATGACCTATGACTTGTGCTAGTGTCTGTCACAGTGTTTATTACTGTCTGGAGTTTAGTTTGGATGGAACTTTGGTCTATTCAAAACCGCACTGTTGCAATAGAACTGTTCATCACAACAGAGTCCAGCGAGGTTTATGACTGTAGTTTCTGCACCTACTCACAACACCCTGTTATTGTGGGTATCAAAATATCGTAAAGAAGGGATGTAAACGATGGTAAATCATCAGGACGTTCAAGTTCGGCTCTTATACAGGAAAATATGGGGCAGATACAGAAAGTTCCAAAGATTAGTCGATGTTAAGCTGTCGTCCTTTATTTGTATGACAGTAGTGTTCGTCGAATATTGCACAGCCCTACAAGATTCAATTATCAAATGAATATTTGAATTTGGTGAATGGCAACCACAACACTGTGAACATGTTGATGATGTCAAATGAAACACATTTCCATATGTGTGGTTATTACTAACAAGGGAACCCTGTCATATTCCCGTCTCCAATTATCATAACAGTTTAACAGTAGGTAACAATTGGTAGGAAAAGACAATACGCTCTTTATTACGTTTCGCAATCGTTTGTAAGACATTAATTTGCTGTAATTATTCATGTCTTGTATTCTATTAGTGCCCGCTACCTATGCCACCCGTTAATCACCAATGTTCGGCGTGGTAACTGTACAGTTGTAAAAAAAAAAAGTGGCCGTTCTCGTGAATAGCGAATATTTTCAAAGTCCACTTCGGGTCGCGGCGATGTTACACGATGCATGTGCTTGTACAAGGAGTTCCGGAACTATGAGAGTGTTCCATATCTGCGCCTCGTAGACCAGCGGTAGAGTGCTTGTTTAATGATTCAAAGGTCGTGGGTTCGGGCCTTCTTCAAGTTTTCATCTTATTTTTAATCGTTCTTTAGCTATGTAAATGATATTCAAATGATCATTTATATCCAGTTATCGTTCTTTATGGATATCACGTTATTTATATTTTGTTATCGTTCTTTAGAGATATGAATAAAATTCAGGTCATCATTTGTATTCTGTTATCGTTTTATAACTATATGAATAATAATAATTATTGTATCTCCAATGGTGGTTAGCCCTATTTTACATATGTATGTTAGGGCTATAGTTTTATACGCAAAAAACATAAGCATAAAGAGAAATGGAAAAGAAAATTAAATTAGCTTACGCGATGTAAACAAAACATAAACAATCCGTAAATTAGGCATTGCGATTGCAAAACAAATATCAGGTATCAATTTGAAACATACAAAAACATTAACAACACACATACGCAACACTTCTATAACACAAATATGCAGCTTTCCGTACCATACATCATAAATTAATACACAATAGTCACAAAAACACAATCAAACTATAATTACGACATTGCGACGACATCAAGCATCCCATAACTGACTCACATACATAACAAATCAAGCATCCGTTACAACACATACACTTCAACATAGTAACCACACTTTTAAAAGTTACAAATTTGGCTCCAAGAAGAATAAATAGGACACTATTACTAATTACTATTCTTCTACAATTTCTTAAATACATCTGTAATAAATCTGTGAAATTCCGATATGAATAATATTCACGTTTTTTATATTGTTATCGTTCTTTAGCGATATAAATAATATTCAAGTTATCATTTATATTCTGTTTTCCTTCATTAGCATTATAAAACAATATTCAAGTTATTTATAAGGTTATTGTTCTTTCGTAATATATTAATTAAACAAACCGATATTTATCATTTATATTCTGTTATCGTTCTTTAGTGATACTGTATTAATAATATTCAAGTTATTTATATTGTAATCGTTCTTTAGCGATATAAATAACATAAATTTAATATTAGGTTTGGAAAAATCCAGTTGCATAATACTGGTACAAGTTTTTCTTTTTGTATTATTACGTTATACTATCTTGAACCACATTAAAATGAGAAGGAGTAACGAGGAATTGAACCTGAGACGTTGACATCTAAATTCCGACGTTCGTCCGCTGAGCTACGAGGGCAAAAGCGTGGAAACATTTTCGGAAAAATTGGCCCAATCACACTCTAAGATTTTCTGATGATTCGTAGAAGCTAGTCCAGAATGCGGGGGGCAAAGGCTAATTGAGATTTCCCGGTCTCTGATCGGGTCAAACATCCTGATAGAATTAATATTTAACCCTTGCCGTGACTTTCGGTGAAGTCCGGAGGGCCCAATTAGTCAAATCCACTCTCCTCATCTCCACGCTTGGGCCCCCTGGAATTTAATAAGATGCGAAAGAGATAGTGGTGTGCGGAAAGCAACGGGATGTTACCGCATTTAGGCCTATCCTTCCCAAGAAAACTGCAAACATGAACAAAAGAAGCTTTTAATAGAAGAAGAAGGATCTTCTGCGGACCTCTGGAAAAAGAACTAAGGAAGAGACTAGTGAAGTGCTTTGTGTGGAGTGTCGCATTGTATGGGGAAAGAACATGGACATTACGACGAAATGAACAGAAACGAATTGAAGCATTTGAAATGTGGATGTGGAGAAGAACGGTGCGTGTGAAGTGGACAGACAGAATAAGAAATAAAATTGTGTTTGAAAAAGTGAGTGAAGGAAGAATGATGCTGAATCTGATTAGAAAGAGAAAAATGAATTGGTTGGGTCTCTGGTTGAAAAGAATAACAGACGACATTAGGATATGTGGATCATATGCGGAGACTAAGAGGAAGGCAGAAAATAGGAAAGATTGGAGATTGCTGGGTTTGCAATGAAAGACCTGCCCATGGACAGAACACTTATGTATGTATGTTCAGAATGCCTGGAATATCGTGTCTAAGAACAGTCGCTATTTGCAAAGACTAGTCAATTCCATACCCACTCGACTGCAAGATGATCGAGATAAGAGGAAGATAGACTAAATATTGAATTGTGACTTTTTGTTTTGTTTTTTGAACGCTTAATTGTTTGAATGTTTTAAGGCCGACGCCGGTAAATTTGTTTTGTTTATGCCACGAAAGATATTTTATTGAGAATAAAATCTTTTTTCTTTCCATTTGCAGCCACAATATCATAATGATAATGATAAAGTCATGGCATAATATATTAATGAACCTGATGTTAATTACTAAAATAATCATATAAGAGAAAGAAGCCATTATGTCTAGTTTGTCTCTCTCAAAAACAGAACAAAAAAAAACATAAGAAGCAGGAGGTTGTAGTCGAACGCAGGACCTCAACGCCTGAACGCTACCATTATGCTATCGAATAACACACAGTATACTTCAATTATAACTGTAGATGTCAGACAACGTGGTCCAACAACATGTAACATCGCCTGTCTCCGAATTGTAGCGAAGATATCCGAAGGGAACTTTGTTTCAGGAGAGCGGCCACTTTTTCTTTTGACAGCTGTACATACGAATAGTCTTGAACTTTCAAAATATTCAGATTAGGCGTATATACTTTGTGGATAAATAAAAAAATCAATTAAATAAATTAAATAATTAAATAAATTAATTAAATAAATTAATTAAGTAAATTAAATAAATAAATACATAAATAAATAAATAAATAAATAAATAAATAAATAATAAAAACATATGCTATGTTTTCAAAGTACGACGAAGTACGTGATGCCGATAGAAAGGTCCATTACTGGCACTTCCGGAAATGGGCAAAAGAAAACGCTATGCGAGTAGGACTAGTAAACTTCAAAGCATACAACGTACTTATAGTCTTTTAAGGAGGGGCTGAACTGAATTTTGATAATTTCTAAATTATAAAATGTACATGAATAATTTCTTACATATTAGTTCTGGGCATTACTTGGTACATTTCAAAGATGTAGCGTAAGTAATATCAACATTATTAATTATTCATATCAATTTTATGTTAATATTTTGACATCTAGTATATAATTCCTAACTTGTGCTACAATTTCACTAATTTTTTAATAATTTTTTTCTCAAGGTAGCTTATGGCATTGTAAAACATATATATATTTTTAATTTGGTTATTTAACGACGCTGTATCAACTACGAGGTTATTTAGCGTCGATGAGAGTGGTGATAGCGAGATGGTATTTGGCGAGATGAGGCCGAGGATTCGCCATAGATTACCTGGCATTCACCTTACGGTTGGGGAAAACATCGGAAAAAAACCCAGCCGAAACGGGGATCGAACCCGCGCCCGAGCGCAACTTCAGACCGGAAGGCAAGAGCCTTAACCGACTGAGCCAAGCCGGTGGCTTTGTAAACATAATTTTCATTTAGTTTTTTAAGCTCTAATTACGTTTTGAATTAAAAATTATTAAATTTAATAATTTCAAAATTAAAAAAGAAATCATTCACGTTAGGGAATTAAACATTTTTAGACCCAATCACACTTTACACTATATAAAACTGAATGCCAAATATCAAATATTAGAATACACTGAAACAGCAGAAAAAATTTCAGAACAACATGCCAATAAATGTGGGAGTAGATATATTTTGAAGAAATGAATGTGTGTAAAAAAAATTAAACCGATAAAATAGACACCAAAGTTTAAATGAACTAAATTTTGGTAATTTCTAAACGATAAAAGATACATTAAAACTGTAATGTAAGTAATATCAGCATTATTAATTATTCATATTAATTTTATGTTAATATTTTGATACAGTATAGGGAAGCATACATACTGAAACTCTAATATATACAGGCCTACTATCTGAAATGGACTCTGTGTTTACAATAAAAAAATTGAGGGATTTCTTCAGGCGTGGAATTCAAATACTGCTAGAACGTTGGGAGTCAATAATAAACAATGCAGGGGAATATATTATAATTGTTTAGTTTATGTACTTTGTTTATGTTTAGTATTTAGTGTTTATTGCTACATACAATACAAAATAAATACATATTATTGACGTAGCGCACACCGTTTAAGCATAGGCGAAGAGAGAACCGTTTTCTTGGGGGGGGGGGGGGCAAAGCAAAACTATAGAATCCTGATATAACGAGATTATGAGGGGCATCATTTATCTTCTCCCCCCATTATACCTTGACCTTGGTACAGTATACAGTATTATAATATGATCATTTAATAAAGGTATTGTAAAATAAAGTAAAATTGTAAAAAAATATACAGACAATTTTACTTTTTTTTCCTCTTGTAAGGAAGAGGGACTCGAAGGCTAGCATTGCAGCCTGAGGCTTATTGTGCTTACCACTCCTATTCTGTGAATTATTGGGTAGTCGAACGGCCGCACTCTTGTACAAGTATAGCATGCCACACCGTGAACTTAACCCGGGCTATTGTATGGATGATGATCTGTGAATTAATGATGGCGAAATGAGTCCGAGGTCCAACATCGAAAATTACTCAGAAATTCTGCTTCAATTGGTTGAGGAAAAATCCCGGAAAAACCTCAACCAAGTAACTTGTCCAAACCGCTCGTCAGACATGTTAACCATTACTCCACAGCGGTGGATCAATTTTACATTTATTTTATCTGTTTATTTAAAAGAGCAAGATATCATATGATATGTGAATTCTAATTATTTTATTTAATCTCGTCTTTAAGTTTAACCGAGATCACTTTTCTTTTTTCTATATTGTTGTGCAGTATGTTATTCATAAGCGGCTGCTTGAACACCTGCAGAGTTCTAACACATCAGTACAGGCTGTTACAAAAACATTATAGTGCTTCCATTCCTCAGATTAGGTATATAAATTCTTATACATTCAGAAATTTAAAATAAATTTATAATCGAGACACATGGTCTGAATACAATATTTCGTCAATTTAAGCACAGAAACTTAATCATGAACAAAAACAAGAAAAATCTTTTGAATTCAGTATTTTCTAACGTTAATAGAAAAAAAAAAGAGTTCGGCCAAGTTTGGGAGGGCAGTGTCTCTCATGTCCTCCCAAAACTCCGCCTATGCGTTTAAGCAAGCTCGTGTTCGGCGGTTCCTATAAATAACTATTTTATACTAGAGGGAACATCAAAAGATTCAATAAAACTACAAAACCAATACAATTATTACAAAACAGGGATAATTACGAAGATAAAAGTAGAGAATTAAGTCAATAATAGAATATAAGTTGGAATGAATAAATAGGATACTGAAATTAAGAAAAAGAAAATAGAAAAAAGGGATATGAATACTAAATAATTTTCTTAATTTTTTTCTTAAATTTATTAAAATCAATTAATCTAGGTCAGGATTTATTATCAAAATAGAGCTGTAACTTTGGCCCGTAACTCTGGCTGTGATTTATTCCAGTGGTTGTGTAACATTCAAGTTAACTAAAGGATATGTCAGATTTCTTCTGATAGGATAAACATGTTAATCTTTATATTTCAGACGATTTTTATTATAATATTTTAATAATGTATATTTAGACTATATATTCGTTCAATTTGGAAAACATTAACATTGGAATTAATCAATTTTACTGGATAATCAATTGTCTAGTTTATGCAAATTTTAATTATCCACTTTTGAACGAATATAAGCCGTAAAAGTGTAATACCATATTGAATGACAGATTGAACCAAACCCAAATAAAGTAATCGATGAATATTTGTAGGGATGTAAGAGCGAAGAATTACAAACTTATCAATTGTTTTACGAAATCTGTTACATAAAGAAGGAATATGTTTATCCCACCTTAAATTGGGCAATAATAATTACTCAGTGCTTCACTTAAGCAGATTCCTTCAGTACAGGACATCTGCAATAATCATTAATTGAAAAACCAGCATTAAGATTATTACATTTAAATTATCACAAGATTTTAGTTGCAGTTGTTGTAAACTACTTATGAAATAAATCAATTTTGATGTAATGAAAAACGTTATGAATTTATGCATCAAGAAGTTTCAGAGTAGTAAAAGCTTATCACCGTATATGCGTTTGTGTTGAAACCTGCAGTACGCTAAGGAGTGAGTTCTTTATAAGCTACAACACCGTGAAACATGTCACTGTGTGTGTTCTTCTCCTTCACGTAAACTAAATGTATGTCTCTTTTCTCCTATTTCTCCTACATTGTTTCAAGACGCCTCTGCGCCATCCTGTCTAAGTGATTAGAGAGTGTATATCTTTATGAATGTCCAATGTTAATTTATAAACCTCACAAAGTGATATTACCTCCTAGAGCAGCGGTGCTCATTACGCGGGCCGCGGGCCGCATGCAACTCTCGAGGACATTTATTGTGGTTCTTGGAATAATTTTATTTTCATTACATTTACATCTAAATTCTAAAATCTAAATTCTAACTGTAAATATATTAGGCCTATCTTTATTGAAATTCTACAAAACTTTGGATATCTTTGTATCATTCCTAGCAGTGCAGTGCAGTAGCGCACGCGTTCAACAATGCAATGTATTTCTATGTTCAGCCTTATTGGTTTTGATGAGGTGAACGTTTGTTTGGCAGACCGTTTCAATTTGTTCATTGTCGTCGGAAGCTTTCAAAATGAAATATACATTTTTCTTAGTTTTTATGAACAAGCGACATACTCCTAGTCAGTTGAACAGTTAATTGATAGTGGTAAGTTTATTGAAGTGCAGGTTTAATAATGACTGGTGTTTTTCGAAAGGAAAAAAAAAAGAAAACTGGAAGAGGAAGAAACAGTTTTTCAAGATAGTTGGGAGCATGATTTTTTCTTCATATCTGCTAAAAAGGAAGGCAGCGCCATGTGTTTTTAATGCCGTGACATAGTTCAAGTTCATAAGCGATTTAATCTTAATAGGCATTATAATACCATCCATTCAAATTTTAACAGAAGGTATTGTAAAGATTCTAAATTGAGAGCAGAAAAACTAAAAACATTAAAAATGTCAATAGTGTCTGAACAAAAAATGATGTTTGCTATCGTAAGTGAAAATAAATTGACAACAAAAGCATTGTATCAAGTAGCAGAAATTATAGCAAGCAAAATGAAACAGTTTACTGATGCAGAGATTTTTAGGGAGTGTTTTCTAGTCGTATGACACATTATTTTCTAAATTTCCAAATGCAAAACATATAAAAAGTGACATACAAAAGTTGCAACTTTCTGACTCTACTTGTGTTAGGAGAGTTAACGAAATGTCGGGAGACAAGCTGCTTTGTACTCTCGATGAAATCGTGAATGTGACTATTTCAGCCTTGCTCTGGATTCGTCCACAGATATTGGTTCCACCTCTCAGTTGCTTTTATTTGTCAAATATCGTAATAAGATAGCGATTATAAAGGAAGAATTTTTAACTGTAATGCCTATGACAGGTCAGACACGGAGAATACATTTTTCTGAAGCAGTTAAATCATTTTTCGACAAATACAAAATTGACCTGAACAGACTTTCATCATTTGTCTCTCAATGGTAAGTTGTCATACAGAATTTATTTCTCTGTTAAAAAAAACATTTAAATAGAGACCAGTTATTAACATACCATTGAATTTTACATCAAGAAAATCTTGCTGCTAAATTTGACGAAAGCTTCAAATTGTTAATTTCATTAGATCACGTGAACTAAATCATAGGCAATTCATAGAATTCCTCAAAGAGCTTAATTCACAGTATGATGATGTTATTTATCACAGTGAGGTCAGATCGTTGAGTAAAGAAAGAGTTTTGGAACGATTTTTTAATCTTCGCATCGAAATAAAACTTTTTATGTGAACGAATACTCTGAATAGACTCTTTTTCATGATAGTTAAAAGTTGGCTTCCTGGCTGATATAACAGGAATACTGAATGATGTCCAAATTAAAATACAAGGTACAAATAAACTTATTACTCAGCTGACAAGTGCAATTTATTATTTAGAAAAAAAAATTTAAAAACGTATACAGAAGAAGTGAGTAATAATGATTGTACTGGTTTCCCATGCTTCCAACATCTTATTCACGAAAGCTCAGAGGAAGAAATAAACTTGCGACCCTTCATAGAATTGCTCACTGTACTACGCCATGATTTCAGCGCGATATTTATAATGATTTTCGAAAGTTTCGAAACCCATTTTGATTAGTCGAAAATAATCAGTAACGACAGCAGATGTAACTTTACTGGATTGTCAATTTTTGGCCCTGAGATTAGAAATCTCAAAAATGAACTTATTGATCTCCAACAGGATTCAGAACTGGAATGTATTTTTCAAGAGATACCAAAAACAAATTCAGTTTTAGAATTTTGGAATTACAGTTCCAGAAAAACAGATCTAAAACTTGGTGTCGTGTGTATTTTGTGTCTTTTTGGATCAACATATATTTGTAAAATGACTTTCAGCAAGATAAAGTTCACCATGGGTAAACATAGATCTCTTCTTACCAATGTTGACTTGGAAAACCTGCTGAGGATATGTCACAAATCAACCAGCTCGTATTGACAAAATTGTGCAGGAGAGTAGCAAAGTTCGATCTTCAACTTCACAGCAGTCTAAATAACAATGTTATCTTAAAATTATGTAATAATAATAATAATAATAATAATAATAATAATAATAATAATAATAATAATAATATAAAACAGTTAACTATCAATATAAAAATCACTGACAGTAATCAGTAATGAATGTGTTTATCCATAAATGTAATAAGGCTGCGTGTTACCAAGTTTGAGTACTGTGAAATTTGGTGCGGCTCTCCGACAGATACTGTTTCTTATATTTGGCTCTCTTATAATTTCTAGTGAGTACTACTGCCCTAAAGACTCCCACAATTCTAGTTTCTTTTCTCTTACAGAGTTCCCAATCTACCACCCTCTTGTGTGTTCTCCTATGAAGTGCTCTCAATCGTAACCATACCATCTTCTGACCGTTTACTCTTTCTGTTATAGCTGGGTTGTCTCTCGGGTAGAGTGAGGAAGCAATAAAGTTCTGTTCTTGGAAGAGCTTCCTGTAAGTTCTTATGCACTTCACAGAATTGTGAATAACACACTCAAGCTTAAATTATCCTGGAAACGATAGCCCATAGAGGGTCAAGGCCGACAAGTGGACTGCTGACCTTACGTCCACATACCTCATCCAACCAGTACATGAGTATGGTGTGGTTAGCATTTAATTCCCCCCACCGATATAGCTGATTTGCGGAACCGGATTTTGCTGCGTGCTGTAGCTTCTCAAATCCATCACGCTACTGGGTGGGCACCGGTCCCATACACTGACCGAAAGTTAGGGTTACCACATGTCAGCATTTATGCGAACATATCCGCTTTTTGGTAATAAAAAGAGCCGTTCGCATACATTTACGAAAATCCTCTAATTTGTCACTAGTTGCAGTCCGGAGCCAAGCCTGGGGCTTTGGTCGCTACGAGAGGCAACTGTACGTGCATCGGCCTAGCGTTGACATAATTATGGATGCTCGCGGCAATCCTACGAGGCCGCGCTATTACTTTGATTCTCGTAAGCCATTGTTGCTTACGTGCATTGTGAACTTTGCACGGTGTGTGTGTCCAAATTGCATTATAGTTTGGTTTTATATGAGAACGCTGTGCCATGTGGCTTTAAGGCATTATCCAGCTGGTACTTTGCATCTTGCTGAAGCGTGTTCCATGCGAACCCTTTGTGCTGCGTCCGGTTAAGTCAAGCTTTATGTACTGGCTCCGTCTGATTTTTGCGCTTTTAGTGATTTTTCTTTTGAGGACTTTTCTAGATTATCCCAGGTGAAATCATAGTTAGTGAGCTTATCTTCATCTACGATCTTCCCCATCGGCCTAGGTAGCGCAGTCGGTATAGCGCTGGCCTTCTGTACTCGAGGTTGCGGGTTCGATCCCAACCCAGGTCGATGCCATTTAAGTGTGCTTAAAATGCGACAGGCTCATGTCAGCAGACTTACTAGCATATAAAAGAACTCCTCCGGGACAAAATTCCGGTACATCGAATCGACGATGCTGATATAACCTTGGCAGTTACGAGCGTCGTTAAATAAACCGTAATTGAAAAAAAAAAAATCTGACCTAGCGGCTGAATTTTTGGAAGGCATTATTCTGGAGCCCTAGTTGGTTGATCTCATGGAATTTGGTTTTGTAACCCCGGCTTTCTTTATATATATATATATATATATATATATATATATATATATATATATATATATATTATAGTTATAGTTAGCCTACTTCATTATTTTGATATGGATATTGTTATCGTTATCAATTTAATATATTTGCTCCTTTGTTACTAAATATTTCACTTATTGTTATTAAATAATTTAATCAATGGTAATTTATTTCTCAAGCACTGTTATGAGTAGGCCTGGGAAATATATGCCGTTACACTACCAGTGCGCTTCGTGCGCCTTTAACTTTGAGTACGTCTCAGAGTTGGGGTGAGTTAACGTGGTGTCTTTCGTTCGTTTGAACTCATGCCTATCATCACGGTAAGTTAGTCCTCAGCATTTGGGTGGTTGAAAGCCATTCCTTTGGCTTCGAAACTAAACTATTTGCTAAAGAAAAATTTAAAGACATCATTTTCTTTGCTAAAAAAATTGCACTAATTTAAAGACTTTTTATTTTCTGTGTGTAGAAAATACAACTAGGTGAAATTGCAGTGGTAAACTATTTGCTAAAGAAAAATTTAAAGACATCATTTTCTTTGCTAAAAAAATTGCACTAATGTAAAGACTTTTTATTTTCTGTGTGTAGAAAATACAACTAGGTGAAATTGCAGTGGTTTGGTTTATTATATATAATAGATCACAGACACATTACATGTGTAGAAAATACAACTAATATAACATTGACAAGTATCAGCCTTATTATTTCACTATATTAATATGATCGTGTATTGCGTTTTTGTTTTACATAATTTTTCATTTCATATATTGTTTCAGTGATTAGCAAACCACATTTTCAAATTTTCAAAGGAGAATGATTGCCTGTTGCTAGAAAACACAGCCTTACATCTAGAAAAACTTCGTTCCACTTCTGTAGAAACAATGAGGACATATTTGAAATATTTTACACAAGCATTATCTATCTCAAAATCTGTAGCATTATTATGAATTTTCTCATTTGAAATTAAGTCACAAATTTACAAAGAGCTAAATATCCATAATGTTTATCCAGTATTTTTTTCATCTTGTTTGCTACATTTTTTCCTATTTCGTGTTCCAACTATTCGGTTAGACACAATATTATTGACTACATGTTATTTTATATCTGTAGAAAATACACCTATATGACGTTGACAACAGCGTTATTATTTCACTATGTTAATATCATAATGTATTACGTTTTTGTTTTACATAATTTTTCATTTCATATATTGTTGCAGTGAATAACAAACCACATTTTCAAATTTTCAAAGGAGAATGATTATCTGTTGCTAGAAAACACAGCCTTATATCTAGAGAAACTTCGTTCCACTTCTGCAGAAACAATGGGGGAATATTTGAAATATTTTACACAAATATTATTTATCTCAAAATCTGTATCATTATTACTAATTTACTTTTTTGAAATCAAGTCACAAATTTCGTCCTCGGCATCTTGCTATTATTCTTCTTTACAGGACGTTGAATGTTGCCTGTTACGAATAGCAGTATTCGGTCGTGATGTAACCGATCAACTGAAGTTCACTGCTGAACGAAACACACTGAAATCCCCCACCCCAACGAATTACGTACTGGTACCTAAAGTCAGAGGCACATGAAGCGCAATGTAACGGCATACAATTCTTAGCCCTAGTTATGAAGCAACCATAACCTTACCGCTATCAGATTCCTTGTCCTCTCACATATTGGAAGTGTTAACTACCAAAGGAGCCTAACATTATAAGGACACTAATCCAGCCATTAAACTCGAGATTTCAATTTGATTTGAAGGAGAAATAGAATCAATCTTTTGAAAGGAATAATAATAATAATAATAATAATAATAATAATAATAATAATAATAATAGTAATAATAAATACATTGTACACTCTTGTACTAGTAAAATACTTGTTTTACACCTATTCTATTGATAAAGTTATCTTCCTGGTGCAGAGACGGAAGGAAGAGGAAAGTAAGATAGACCTGCTTATATTAAAAAAAAGAGTGAGATCATGCCATTACTGCATTTCAGTTCTTTATTTTCTGTAAAATATATATTAGTAATTTTTCTAATCTCCTTGATAAGACTGACTTTAACGATACCAGTAAGGGAATGACTCATCATAAGCATCTACTGAGGTTCCCATGTTGTAAGTCACCGAGTGGAAAAAAACGAACTCAAAACAAGAGACAGAGAACCTGTTCAGTGTAGGAATTTGATATTTATTATTATTTCCCCTGTCGCGAATCTATTCCAGTTCCGATAGATTTGTGACGCTAGCATTGATGAAGGTTATTCCTTTGTACTACTTGCGCCACACAACTTGCAGGATGAGCCCAGATCTATCACTACCCATTAAACATTTCGCTTTTAACTTATATAGGGCCTAATTCTTGTATGAAATTTTTAACTTTTTATTATTTTATTATTTGATATATCTAGAATGACACGCATTTCAATGCAATTTCCACGGTTTTAATACCATTTCGTAAATTATTCATCATCATAATCATTTTCTCTTTCTTGCTTTTTCTGACCCAAGGTTATGCATGCTTACCTCTTCCGATTCCGTTAGATTTAACAGCTTATCTCAGTTTTGGCTTTCCCAGATTTCAGGTTATTTTTGGTTCATGAATTAGCATTTGTTTTGTTTGTAAATTGATTACAAATATTAAATAAGTTTTACTTCTTGCTACATAATCACGACATCCCGTTTTATTAATATTTTATACGTACGTATACCCTTTACAGTTCTTCTATCTTGCAGTCAATACGATTACATCACCTTCATAGACGCGACCTCTGATATACTTTCTGTTCCCTCATACTCAATGCTACTGTCATTTCTGATACTTTCTGCAATTTCTTGAATGCTACAGTAAGTTCTAATCTGTCTGCAGTTGTCCTGAAGAGTTATCTCCTGAAGAGGATTCGAAACCTCCTTTGCGTAAGTTAATAATTTGTGAGTGTTTCAGTATTTTAAAAGTCCCAGAAACTGGGGCGCGGGTCTTTATTGATTTTACGGCCCACTTCACCATATATGAAAGGATCCCTTATCCTCCACTCAACAGACGCGCCTTCTAAGGGTTAGAGGGTCCCCAGATGAAATATTAAATCATAATGTAAAGATAACTTACAAATGTTCACGGCAGTACTTCTTGAGCTTCAAGAATAAGGATTGAAAGTACCTGGAAACAAAACAAAAACAATCCCATTAAGTAAATGGCTCTGAGATGTATGTGAGAACATAGTAAAGCGTGAATTGAATAAGTTATGCAATTTTAGTACTTAGAGAGGAAGAAACAAAACGACAGGTTACAACAGCAAACAGAATATCACCTTAATCGTTAAATTTTGCTTTGTCAATATGAATTTTCGAACGTTTTTGAATAAGTTTATTATTGTTATTATTAATAATTATAAATATTACAAATATAAAATGAAACTATCTTTCTATCTAAGCATCTATTTTTCTTTCCATCACATTATTTGTTCTTTGGCTTATTCAACATCACACAACTCACTGAACGTACATATATCAATGTTGAATAGTTACAAATACAGAGTTATTCAAAAAGAAAGAGCAGATTTCAAATATTTATTTTAAACAAACTATAGACAGTAGAAACACTTGCCGCACACCATTGGATAGAGGAAGGTTTAAAGTTTTATAGTTCATGAGGTTGCAAGCACTCAACATGCGGATCATATGTTGCGCGACAAACATAAAAACGGTGATCCATTTCTTGCCACACAAGAATCAACTGGTCCCTAGTTATGGACGACTTCACGGCTTCAATAATTCGATATCGTAGATCTTGAAGAGTAGCAGGGAGGTGTGTACAAACACCTTGTCTTTTATGTACCCCACAGATAAAAATCACAGAGGTAAGATCGGGAGACCTGGGGGGCCACACACGATGAACACGATCTTCTCCACCTCTTCCAATCCAACTCCTCGGAATGGTGTCGTTCGGATAATGCTCCACTAAAAAAAAGGTCATACACTTTCTTTACAGAAACTCCACCTTTCTTTCTTTTTGAGTAGCCTGTATAATTATACGAGAAAATAAGTTTTATTGCACTTCGAAGTCTTAAAATAGATAACGTGTTATTCAAGAATTAAACTTCTATGTGCATATCTCATATTATTTGAAAATAAAATGGTATATTTTAACTTGCAGTTTTTCTTCTACTACCAAGTAATTCTTGATTATTTTTCGTTATTGTTTAACCTCCTTTCTAGGTATTACAAGCCAGTGTCCGTAGGTGAGAGGTAATTCTTTTGGATCGCAAAAGATACATGGAAAATGGAGGGACTTCCCTGGTGTGGAATCAGCTAGACGCAGGGACAGAGACTACACCAACATATACAGTATGACGGACAGAACGTTCTAGGAAGAAGGAAAGTAAATTCCAATCCGACATTCGCCTTTTAGAATGTAGAAAATCTCGAAAATACCCTACATTCAGAGTGACCAACCCCGGAATTTGAACCTGGGTCTCCCGATTGCGAGATTCAGATGATACCGCCTCGACTACTACCCTCGGTGTATTCTTCATTAGAGTTCAAAATATATTCTATTTTGGGGTGAAATTTTGATATACAGTCGAAATCGGTTATAACGACTCCGGATCAGTTTACGATCGTTATAGCCGATAGTCGCACAAACCGGGTTTTTGTTATTTTGTTTTGGTTTTTTTTTTCTATTGCTAAAAATTTAATATATTTAAATTTTAGGGTGCACACTTACATGGGGTCCACACCTGTGGAGTAACGGTCAGCGCGTCTGGCCGCGAAACCAGGTGACCCGGGTTCGAATCCCGGTTGGGATAAGTTACCTGGTTGAGGTTTTTCCCGAGGTTTTCCCTCAACCCTATACGAGCAAATGCTGGGTAGCTTTCGGTGCTGGACCCCGGACTCATTTCACCGGCATTATCACTTTCATTTCATTCAGACCTTAAATAACCTAGACGATTGATACAGCGTCGTAAAATAACCCAATAAAAAAATAAACACTTACATGGTTAATGAAAAGTCACGGGGAAACAAACGTCAGCATCCTGAAGGAATTGGATGTATCAGACCCAGCGATTTCTACAATTTGAAAGGACAGAGAGAAAATACAGTCTCATTTCGAACACAGATGATATATATTCAACGCAGATGAAACTGGCTTGTTTTGCAATATGACCCCAGATAAGACACTGAAATATAAAGGTGAACAGACGAGTGACTATCTAGTGACCAGCATCGTGTGAAGGTTACAAGCCACGAGTTTTCTTGAGGTTGAGGATCAGTGACAGGTTAGGTTTGGTTTGTTTAGCTTTAGGTATGCCTTATCTATACGCTTTTTGGTAGTTAGATGGATAAATAGAAAGTGATTCGCTATCTCGTGTAATGAAAAATGATGTGGTACCACTGGGTGTTGTCATTAAAATCATTATTGTCTGAGAAAGTAATTCGTCGGGTATATAAGGAACGAAGATATTTGGGATTAATTTACAGCCATTTTCTTTTGCGACATCTTCCCAACAATGCTTGCCTTGACAGTTTATCAAACATACTGATTTGAAATCTACAATCTAACTGAAAAAAAAGTTTCAAAATAAGCGTTACATTGTTGTCAGTAATTCCAAATTACGTAACAAACAAAAATCAACATTGGACGTTATACCCGATAAATTTTTCCGAAAATGTGATAAAAGTACATCGTTTTATATGATAAGTCGTAATAAGCGATGTCGTACTAAGCATTTTTTTTAAATTTAGTGTTTTTGTAGGATTTAGACGGGACCGTTAGATTTCGCCGTAACAGCCAATACGTCGTTAAAAGCGATGTCGCTATAAACGGTTTCGACCATAGACTACTAAGAAAATTAATGCAATGCTGAACTATTTTCAAGAGTTCATAAATTTCATTTGTATTGTTATGAGGAAATACTACAGTGTTTAGAATTGATAAGTAAGATTGCAATTGATTGTTATGCTTATAATTATTTTATTTTTAATTTTATATTTGTACTAGAATTTCTAACATTTAAATAAAGAACATAATGCAGTTATGTGTTCGCGTAGGCTTCCTTATCCAACAACTTCTCTGAAGATGACCACAACACAACGGTCGAAACGTCAGCCACCAACACCAAGACAACGCGGTAGAAGCCCCGAAGCTTATCCACACACCAGAATGTAGTTATGCCCTTTTGAATATTTGATATATGCTACAGACTATACATAATGATAAAGTAGCTGCATAAATTCAAACTTCTAGTATAAATTTCCTACTCGTAGAATTTTGGGCATAGATAATTATATATATTATTTTAATGTACCGAAGTACATATGATATTTCCATGCAGATATTCTGCGTCATCATACGATGAAAGAGTAATGGAACGGTGAAAAATTCTCTCCGGCGCCGGGATTTGAACCCGGGTTTTCAGCTCTACGTGCTGATGCTTTATCCACTAAGCCACACCGGATACAACTCCGACGCCAGATAGAATCGTCTCAGATTAAGCTCCAACTCTTGGGTTCCCTCTAGTGGCCGCCCTCTGCACTACGTCATAGATGTCTATGAACGCAGGACCGAAGTCCACACATGTGCTGAGGTGCACTCGATATGAGTGACTAGTTGTCCGGGATCCGACGGAATAAGCGCCGTCTTAATCACGAAGTGATTTACGCATATCATAGTGACGTAGTGCAGAGGGCGGCCACTAGAGGGAACCCAAGAGTTGGAGCTTAATCTGAGACGATTCTATCTGGCGTCGGAGTTGTATCCTGTGTGGCTTAGTGGATAAAGCATCAGCACGTAGAGCTGAAAACCCGGGTTCAAATCCCGGCGCCGGAGAGAATTTTTCTCCGTTCCATTACTCTTTCATCATAGATAATTATACAAGGTGATTTAAAAAGGACTCAACAACTTTAAAAGCTTATGAAAATTTATTGCGAAGACTTACATAATTGATTGTAATGTCATTTGATAGCAGAATACACACAGTTTTAGTTTCGTAGTACAGAATTCTATCATCGCGAGCGTTAGCGACATTCTTTTCAAAATAGCTGCTTTGACAAGTACTAAGCGTGCTCGCTGGGTATTTTGGTTTGAAGAAAGAAAATCTGCGACACGAGTTCAACGTAATTTTCGTACCCAGTTTGTCAAGGATTCTCCCAGCATACCAACAAATTTATTCTTGGCACAGGACTTTTGTTATGACTGTTTGTGCTGTAAACCACATCAAATCTTTAGGACGTCGACGTGTTGCTGATGCAGTCGCAGAACAAGTGAGGGATAGCTTTGTTCGGTCCTCAGATTTAACTGCTCTCGATTTTTTCCTTTGGGGGTTTGTTAAGGACCGGGTGTTTACGCCACCCTTAACTGCCAATCTCGCTAAGCTCAGAAACCGAATGAACACTGCAGTTGCAGAAGTGACGACGGATATGCTGCGACGAGTTTGGAAAGAAATGACTTCAGGTGGAATGTCTGCAGTATGATCAATGGCAGTCACATAGAATGTCTATGTGTAAACTTCTTGTGTTCTGCTATCAAATAACATGCATTGTGTATGTGAGTATGTCTTCTCAATAAATTTTCGTGAGCGTTCAAAGTTGTAAAGTTATTTTTTAACACACTGTACTCTATTGAGTTATGAACTTATAATTAGCCGAGGAACGAACTCTTCAGTTCTCAAATAATTTATGCTCTGTAATCCACATACATAATTTACCTAACCAACAATAGTCTAATAGTAATAATAATAGTAATAATAATAATAGCAGTAATAATAATAATAATAATAATAATAATAATACTTATGGCTTTCAAGGAACGCGGAGGTTCATTGTCGCGCTCACATAAGCCCGCCATCGGTCCCTATCCTGTGCAAGATTAATCCAGTCTCTATCATCATAACCTACTTCCCTCAAATCCATATTAATATTATCCTCCCATCTACGTCTCGGCCTTCCCAAAGACTTTTTCTCTCCGGCCTCCCAACTAAACATAATAATAATAATAATAATAATAATAATAATAATAATAATAATAATAAATAATAATATTGTGGACCGATTACACAAGTTGACTGCAGCATGCTACATAAGCCGGGGACGTGAGCTAGTACGAGGGCGCTGACTTGGTTCTGCGATCGATTACGCGAATAACAAGGTGCACATAAACAAATCTGGACAGCTCTAAAAGTAAATATACGCTATATAACATTACGAAGATATATTTTTACGTACCTTTCGTTGTGTGCAAAAGAAGTATCACAGAATTATACGTGGGTATGAGTTTCCTCATTTCTTTTCTTATCCTATAATGTCTCTCTCTCCCTCTCTCTCTCTCTCTCTCTCTCTCTCTCTCTATATATATATATATATATATATATATATATATATATATATACAGAGTAGCGTGCAAATTAATCCGAACACGACATATTTTTACATTTTCTGTCATTATTGGCCTCACAGCTGGTCATACCGCTTTAATTGACATCTGTAGTACGTGTAATTCCATTGTTGAACGTCTGTCATTATTTTTTTTATAATATGTGACATTTTGCCTGTCGTTTTGTACTTATAAGCATTTCGGTTGTGTTGAAGACTTACTACTGCAATCCTGTGTACATTCTGTCGTCTTCACAAATGGATACAACTCCACGAAAACGATCTAAAATTATAACATTAGCAGAGCATTCTTCTATGACACAAAGGCAAATTGCTACAGAATGTTACATCGGTTTGGCTACTGTTAATTCGATCATAAAACGATACAGGGAGACTGGATCCATCACACCCCAGAAAAAAGAAAACTGTGGCCGGAAAAGGAAGACTTCACCTGCAGATGATCGTTTAATTGTCAGGAAAAGTAAATTAAATCCTAGACTAACTGCTGTCGACTTAACCTTCGAGTTAATGGCTACCACTGGGGCGAATATTCACGTCACAACAGTGCGGCGTAGGCTTTTGGAAGCTAGACGAAGGGCTCGTAAGCCTATTAAGAAGCAACTGCTAACCCCTGTTATGTGCAAAAAACGCTTAATGTGGGCAAAATTACATCAACACTGGACAGTGAATGACTGGAAGAATGTACTTTTTTCCGATGAGTCTCATTTCGAGGTCCACGCCCACCGTGTTTCTTACGTACGGAAAGGATCCGAAAAAGTAACAGCAGCTCATCTCCAACAAGCACCCAAATACCCCGC
The DNA here is from genome assembly GCF_040183065.1 of Periplaneta americana. Classification (NCBI taxonomy): domain Eukaryota; kingdom Metazoa; phylum Arthropoda; class Insecta; order Blattodea; family Blattidae; genus Periplaneta; species Periplaneta americana. Next base: position 83,700,691 of record NC_091123.1, on the reverse strand, counting down.
TAAAGTAATGTTTTGGGGTTGTTTTACACATGAAGGGCCTGGAGCATTAATACCTATCAAGGGACTGATGAATTCTGACAAATATATTCACTTATTGGAAACCAGAATCGTACCCCAGCTGCAAAAATCATTTCCGGATGGCAGAGGTTTGTTCCAACAAAACCTGGCACCATGCCATACGTCTCGAAAAACTACAGAATTCTTCAACAAGAAGAATATTCAGGTACTCCCCTGGCCAGGCAACTCACCCGACATCAACCCCATTGAGAACTTGTGGTCAATTTGCAAAAGAAGAATGCAAAAAATGGATTGTTCTACAAAGGAGAAGATGATTTCTGCCCTCATTGGTGTATGGTTTCGCGATGAAGAAATGAAGAATATTTGTGGGAAATTAGTGGAATCCATGCCAAATCGTATCAGAGCTGTTATTATGAACAAGGGAGGCCACATAGATTACTGAGGTATGTCTTAGATCCTTTTTTTTATCCCGTTTGAGAGTTTTTGCATAAGTAATTACGTTGTTAGGATTAATTTGCACGCTACTATATATACATATATATATATATATATATATATATATAAAATATCGATTGTCACGTTGTATACTGTATTTGTATTACATAATGTGCATGTAATGTTCCCGTAATTCATTCCAAACACTCACCAAATTCCGCTGCAAGAATATACGCCTGAGAACCTTTAACCTTCGGCATTATTATACAGCAAGTACATTGTTTACGCACGCTAGAGTACTGACTGGTGAACGAATAGTCAACTTGAAACCATCGTAATGCATCCTATCGGTCCCCAACATTACAAGTCAACATTAATAATAATAATAATAATAATAATAATAATAATAATAATAATAATAATAATAATAATATAATAATAATAATAATAGTTAGGCTATTAATTATTGTATTTACTCTTAAGATTGTTATTGTAAATGTAATAACTTCTGAAAATGAAACCTCAATTCAATAGAAGACATATACTACATAGTTTGATAAATATACTTTATGGTCATATAGTCAGCTTAAAAGCAAAACATATGAAGTTAAAAAAAACACACATTACCTCTGAGAAAAACTCTGAGAAAAAGATGTTTTGAAGACTTCTAACAAAAGAGAATCCTCAAAATATTATTTTCAGTAAGTTGTTTCTCTTTATGTGTATTTAATTTTTCAATAATTCTAAGTTCATACACATATTATGTGAATATATATGTCTTTGTCCCAGAAGTAATATTTTTTTTTATTTAATATGTTGTAAACTGACGATATTCGCTGTTATGTTCCTTTGAACACAACAGTTTTAACGGCTGTGAATAAAATATTGTTTGTAAAAATTATTTATCTACGCATCACTTGTGTAATAGACTCGTCACTAGATGTGACTGCACACGTCATGTATTTTGATATTGCACCTGTTTACAAGCGTGTAATGAGTTGTAATTAACCATGAAGTGACATTTTTGAGCGACATAATTTGACAGCGCTCAGTCAATACGAGAGCGACGATTCTACTTTCCAAGCTGTTGCAATGCATCGCTCTTCTGAAAAACAATGGCTCCTGCACATATTATTTGGCTCTACCCAATTATTTGTTCGTTAACTGTTCGAGTGTCGCACCGTTACCTGAGAGCGTATCATTAGTTTTTGTAGCCACATCCAACAGCGAGCGACGGATATATCGAAGATGACAAGTGCCGTTTTACACTAAGAAATTTATCAAAGCTTCCAAGTGGCACTGCTTTGTGGCTCAAGCGCCCCACTTTATTGACCACTAATCGAGCTTCACGAGTAAATGCCAAGTTTTACTAGCTGTAATGTTATATTGCTATAAAATGAATGAGATTATTTTGTCGTAGATAACATTACATTAAATCGACTTTTTACATTTCATTTTTTGAGCATCTCTGAATGCCGGGTGTGAAAAGGGTCGAAGTAGTCTACAAATCTACTCGGATCGCCTGAATTGAAGACCAGCGTGCTAGTCCTGAGACACATATTCGATAAGTAGTAGATATAGCTACAGAAAATCCTCAACAGAGTGACATATTTACTCCTACTTAGATTATGTTTCTTGATTGACATCTATAAAAATCACGGGAGTCACAGTCTGGTAATTTAATATCCTCCTAGACTGCTTAATTTCGATTCAATTTCTTCGGTCCTTGTGATATAAATGCGACAATGGAATTCGGTGTCACTGTCCTTCATTAGCACTTTTGCTTCTGAAGTTAATTTTCTTTTCGGAAATTCGTTAATACAAAAATGGTAAGAAGGCAGACGATGTGACAATATTTGAAAGTCTTATACATTTTGAGTAATCTCACTTGCCTCATTATTTACAATTTTTATATACAATTAAATTTAATTATTATCGTTCAATTGGCGACGTAAACTTGCGATGTTCAGGCTCATTATCTCCTCTATTTAAGGTCTGAATGTTACATACATACATAGTTCGGTCCAAGGGCAGGTCTTTCGCTGCAAACCCAGCATTCTCCAATCTTTCCTATTTTCTTTCTTTCTCTTAGTATCCGCGTATGATCTATATATCTTAATGTTGTCTATTGTCTGATATTTTCTTCTGTCCGTAACTCTTCTACCGTTCAACATTCCTTCCAGTGCATTCTTTAACAGGCAGTTTCTTCTCAGCCAGTGGCCCAGCCAATTCCTTTTTCTCTTCCTGATCAGTTTCGGCATCATTCTTTCTTCACCCACTCTTTCCAACACAGCTTCATTTTTTTAGTCTGTATGCCCATTTCGTACGTTCCATTCTTCTCCATATCCACATTTCAAATGCTTCTAGTCGCTTCTTTTCACTTCGTCGTACTTCGTCGTAATGTCCATGTTTCTGCCCCATACAATGTCATACTCCACACAAAGTACTTCACTAGCTTCTTCCTTAGTTCTTTTTCCAGAGGTCCGCAGAAAATGTTCCTTTTTCTATTAAAAGCTTCCTTTGCCATTGCTATTCTCCTTTTTTACTTCTTGGCAGCAGCTCGTGTTACTGTTTATAGTACACCCCAAGTATTGAAGCTATCCACTTGCTCCTCTGCCTCATTTAGAATACGCACGTTTATCCTTTATTTTTCTTCCGATAACCATGGTCTTCGTCTTATTTTCATTTACTTCATCCCATACTGCTCACAGCTGTCATGTAGTTCCAGTAACATGTCCCTTAGTGTCGGATCCTCTTCTGCTAACAACGCCATATCATGAGCAGATCTTACGCACTTTATTTTCTTCTTCGTCCTACTATCACTCCTCCTATGTTCTGAAAACTTCACTAAATCCTCTAAGTAGATGTTGAACAGAGTAGGTGATAAAGAGCATCCTCTCCCTATTTCTCTTCCTTCAGACGTTTCTTCTCTTATTCTGACTCGTTTCATATAAAGATTAATTTCCAATCACATCTATTTTCTTCGAGATCTCCATCAGTTTGTTCCATCCAGTCTGTGAAACTCCTTTTCTACTCCCACAAACTACGTACGTTTTAATCTGATATAGGTACACAACTTTTTAACCTTACTTCCATATGAAAATTAATGACCACACGCTGCAAAATTTACCGAGAAAACTCAGAAATGGGATGATTACCAGTTTGGGTTTTCTCCGAAGTTTTCTTAAACTATAAAACTACCTAAAAATAGCTAATCTTATGACGAATCCTCTGCCTCAACTAGCCATCATGAATTTGAAGGGTGTGAACTCAAAACTCGCTCAATGTATTTGGTCATTTTTATGATTTATACATACATACATACATACATACATACATACATACATACATACATACATACATACATACATACATACATACATATGATTATGTTTGAGACCTCTATCATTATACATAGTATCTTAAGCTTGTTTTCTTCCAAAACAATTTTTGTCTAAAAGTTTGTGTTATTGTGCATGTCGCTTGAAAACTCGCTCAGTCTGTAGACCGGTGGACAAAAAATTAGCCCAGTTATTTCATAAAAATGGACTTAACACGTTTTGGGATCATACTTTTCAATTCTATCGACGCTAAATAAACACTCAATTGATACATAGTAATTAAATACCTTATTAAAGTAAAGGAATTTGACTACTTAAACCCATTTCCCTGTCACAATACAAATTAAGGATCACCGAACGTTCACATATGTCCGTCATTAAGACGTGGTCAAGGGATATTATTTTCGATCAGGCCAAGCTGAGGATGTCGTGAGGAATGGGCTAAAATAACAAATAGGTATTTCCTTCATTGATGGAATGAAGAAACTAGTTACACTCGTGGTGAACTGTATCTACGTTTGGAGTGTAACACTGAGAAATAAATATATCATTTGAAAGACAGTGGTCTACGACTTTTTATTCTTTGTTTTATCCCAATGACTCAAGTCACTTAGTAATTGCAAGATGGTATATAATGTTGTCATATATTCGTATACAATACACTACTGAAATACTCGATATTTTCTTCACGATCTTCGAACCATGTGCCATCTCCATCTTCTTCTACATCATCACCATCATCATCGTGGCCCCTTTCGTACTTCTTGAAAATATTTCTATATAATTGTTGATCCCATTATAGACAGTTTTCATTTCTCTTTGGGTGAAGTAATATTGTCTTCTGAATGTTGTGTTATCTTATTACATTTAAATGATACTACAATTTTTGTTGTCTTTTTTTTTTTTTTTTTTTTTTTTTTTTACTTTCCCGCTAGTATTGTAATGCCACAAACAATCGATTTCGATATTTTCGCAGAAATATATTTTCAGAAACTCTAATACTGAAAAGTGGTTTTTGTATGCTGTTTCTCTATCCATCTGTCAGTCTGTTTCTATGTATGTCTGTATTCAGCGGATTTCTCCTGAAGTACTGGAAGAATTTTGTTCGTATTTAGTATCTACGAGTTACGCGGGAATGATGAACATGAAATACAGTGCAACAATTTTAGAAAGAAATTAATGGATCTTTACTTGAAGTTAAAACCATAAAATGATGAACTCGAACTCTGCTCAAACGACATTTAAAGTTTATTTCTTGCATAAGAGACAGCCGTAAATGAAATAACAATCCAATATATTTCCAACTCTCGGAGAAATTAATTATCATCATGCAGAATTAGTTCAGTGTTCTGTTGTGAATATTCAAAGTCCAAATAGCTTTCAATTCCAGCTGAGAATGGTCTTTAGTGAAGAGCCTCTCATTTTAATAAGATTAGTATTCCTTGCCATGGTCATATTTGTTAAGTACCACAGAACCAAAGTGAAGCGGATTATAATATAGCCTATTTTAATATTTAGGTTACTTTAGAAAACCCTTTTTGGCAAATGTGAAATAATATTAGAAAATATTATAATATACTTTTAGCGATTTTACATAAATTTATGAAAATCTAATTACATTAATTATGTATACAGAGTGTTTAAAAAATACGGGGCATAGTTTCAGGTATGTATTTCCCACATGTAGACAATCAAAATAGTTCATTACAACATGTGTCCGGAAATGCTTTATTTCCGAATTATGGCCTTTACAACATTGAAATTCACGGGAACGTTTTTCTTTCCGCAGGTCGTTGCCGTCAAAGGAGACATTAAGAAGGCACTTTGACAGTTCATTCCGAGGCGAAGGTTACATTCAGTGTTGTGTAGGCGTTAGATTGTGCGACATGTATTCAAATCAAGAGCTGGCAGAGATACACTTCATGTACGGTAAGGCGGACGGCAATGCTGCGCTGGCTCGTCGTTTGTACCAGGAGAGGTAGCCACAGCGACAATGTCCAGATCGGAAGACATTTGTACGTCTCCATTACCGTCTGTGCGAGTATGGAAAATTTAACTCTCCTGGTTTGGGAAGGGGACGACCAAGATCTACAACTCCAGAAGTACAGGAGGAGATTCTGGAGGCTGTGAACATGACTCCTCCTATCAGCACACGAAGGGTAGCGTTGCAAGTCAATGTTCCTCATACGACTGTCTAGAGACTGTTGAAAGAGTATCAATTGTATCCTTATCATTTGCAACGTGTACAGGCCCTATCACCAGCAGATTACCCTGCACGAGTTAGGTTCTATCAGTGGTTCTTGCAGCAGTGTGGTGTAAATCCGAACTTTCCTGCCTTAGTATTATTTACAGATGAAGCACAGTTCACACGAGATGGCATAACAAATTTCCACAATCAGCATGTATGGGCGTAAGAAAACCCACGTGCAACTGTTCCATCTCATCACCAGGTGCGGTTCTCCCTCAACATGTGGGCCGGTATCATTGGTGATCGATTAGTTGGACCCCATGTACTTGTAAACAGACTTATGGGGCAGGCGTACACAAACTTCCTGGAAAACACCATACCTCATGTTTTAGAAGACACTCCACTGATCGATCAATCGTCAACACATTCACTTCTTGCATGATGGCGCTCCTGCAGGCTTCAGTGGTACGGCTCGCCGGTACTTGGATCGAAGGTTTCCTGATCGATGGATAGGTAGAGGTGGCCCAATTGCTTGGCCTCCACGCTCACCTGTTCTGAACCCTCTCGATTTCTATTTGTGGGGCCATTTAAAATCATTGGTTTATTCGTCTCCGGTGCCTGATTTGGAATCCCTTCGGAATCGAATTGTGGCATGTTCTGAGGACATACGTAATACTCCTGGAGTTTGGGATCGTGTTCGCAGGTCAATGAGACATCGATGTGAGGTCTGTATTCAAGCAGGAGGTGGACATTTTGAACATCTTCTGTAATGACAACGACCTGCGGAAAGAAAAACGTTCCGGTGAATTTCAATGTTGTGAAGGCCATAACTCGGAAATGAAGCATTTCCGGACACATGTTGTAATGAACTATTTTGATTGTCTAAATGTGGGAAATACATACCTGAAATTATGCCCCGTATATTTGAAACATCCTGTATAGTGTTTGAGAATAAGGTACTTATGAAAATATTTGGAGCTAAGAGGGATGAAGTTACAAGAGAATGGAGAAAGATACACAAAGCAGAACTGCATGTATGAGTATTCTTCATCTAATATAATTAGGAACATTGAATCCAGACGTTTGGGATATGCAGGGCATGTAGCACGTATGGGCGAATCCAGAAATACATATAGGCCTAGAGTGTTAGTTGGAAGACCTGAGGGGAAAAGATCCACATATCTTTAACCCAGTCCGCTCCAAACGTTGCCAATCAGTAATTGGAGAAATGTTATGACTATGACAATAGAATGGATATCGGCAGGAATACTGTTAATGTTTACCATGAGGAAATGGAGAAAAAAATTGACATGAGCCTAGCTTTATTATGCTGCACATCATTAACTTACGTAGAACTACGTATGGATGGTGCGAGAGATGAAACAAGAGAATACAAGGAAGACAAGACGTGGGATACAGAAGGAGAACAAGGGGAAGAAAGGAGAACAAGGAGAGGACGAAGGAGAATATAGATAACTCAAAGAAAATAAGGGGAATACAAAGATAATACAAAGAAGACAAGAAGAACATGAGGAACGCAAGAAGAATAAGGAAAACACAAGAAGAAATCGTTGACAAAATATCAGCTAATCTCCGGAATAGGTATCGTAATTTCCCATAACTATGGTCCAGGCACCCAACTATGGTCCAAAACGCATTATGTACTACTTAGTCCCGCAAGAGTTCGGCGTTTGCCATTTAAAACGCCACTGTGATGGAATTATGTTCCACATAGACGCTTCTATCTACCATTACACGTGGCAATGATATCGATGCTTAACAAGGTCAGTGTGCATCGTTCTATTGAATGTGTGAAGACATGAAATCATTCAGTTTGTGTTTGTCTGTTTTATTAAGCTCGCCTCTGTAGAATTGGTAAGTCATAGATATATGATTATTTGTACAATTAAACCTGGCTATATAGTGTTTACTTTCACGTAATAATTAGACTGGCAGAGGTTAAGGTCTCTGCGTGAAAAATGTTTAACCTCAAGGCTACAAGTCAATCCTCAACTATGTACCACAATTTTTCGTGGACCATAGTTGTATTTCATTTTGAAATATTTGTTTTAAGGAAATGTGAACAATTTGATTATTTACTTCTGCAAATATGGTATCTCAGTGTATTCTAAAACACCATTTAACATTGTAGTCCAGGAAATAAACAAGCAGGCTGTTCCAGCATCAATGGTACTGCACGAATGATGGTCCGGTAAAACAAAAACTTCAGGATAGAAGGATCACAATCGTCCCTGTAAGTGACTATGAGAGCTATAAAATTGAATTGTATACAGATTATGATGTTTCCGGTGTACTCACCACATTTACAGACAGTGAGTCAGATGTGGAAAAGAAGACGAAATCTGTTAAAATAATGGTAGGGGTACATAGTTATATGGTAGTTACTTATGAGGAGGAATTATGGCCAGGGAAAGTTTTGGAAGTGAAGAACAATGGAGCTGTTGTTTCATGTACCTATAGTAAGAAGCGGCAATTACTGAGGTGGCGAGAAATGGAAGACATTTTATTCTATAGAAAGGAAAACATAACAAAGCAAATTGAAGACCCGATATGCGTCTCGAAAAAGAGAGATCCATTTTCAATTTCAGAATTACAAGAGAAGTGGAGATTCAAAGGATAGAAATAAGCCTACTGAATATAGTTCTCAGTATGATAAATAAACATTATCAGTGAATTTATTTGCATATTATTCTGCTAAGAATGTGTTAGTTTACTTTGATACCGTACTTTTGTTCTTTAATATACACTCACCGGCAAAAAAAACCGGGCCAACTACATTTTATTTAAAATTTTTGAAAATTGTAGGGTTTTTTAAATAATTGTAGGTGTGTTGAGCTTCACTTAGTTATTCATTTATTTTGTGATACGTAACAATGTAATACTGAATACGTAATAGCCAACAATGATCTGAAAAGGAGATTCGTTCTTCTTGTAATATTGACTCATTTTAAGCTATGTTGAAGAAGTCTACAGAGTGGTAAGCTCTCTTGAGGCAGGATTGAAGTACTTCATTGTATACAAATGTCACTAAGTCCTACCGATTCAGCAAAATGGTTGCATTGATAGAAGATGGGAATAGTCAGCTTTATGTGGCTGCAGTTCTTGGGACCAGAAGAGCCTTCCAGAAAATAAGACAAGTTAACGTAAGTGAGAGAACTGTAAGCGGACGTCTGGATGAATGTGGGCTGAATTCCAGAAGACCAGCTAAAGGCCCAGAATTGCTCCAGCAACATCGTGTTGAACGATTTCGTTTTGCTCACAATCATGCTAATTGCAACCTGGGGCAGTGGCGACGAGTGCGCTTCACAGATGAATCGAGATTTAGTTTACAGATGGACGTGAACGAGTGTGGAGAAGAGAAGGAGAACGTTTTTCTTCATGCACCTTGAGTTCACGTGTGAGTTTCCAAGGTGGATCAGTAATGGTATGGGATGGTATTTCGTATGAAGCTCACACAGAACTTGTTTTCATTAATGGAGGTGCTTTGACTGCTCCAGATACATCGAAGAAGGTCTAATTTAACATGTGGTACCATATGTCCCACTTATTGGTGAAAAGTTCCTGTTAATGAATGACAATGCTCACCCTCATGCTACAAGAATCGTGGATGAGTTCCTTCACGACGTTGGATTGAATAGGATGACATGGCCAGCAATAAGTCCTGATATAAACCCTATTGAACATGTGTGGGTATTTCACAACGTTGGATTGAATAGGATGGTATGGCCAGCGAGACTTCCTGATATAAACTCTATTGAACATGTGTGGGGGCTGCTAGGGAAGCGAGTTAGAAATCGTCTAACTCCTCACAGCAACTTACAGCAGCTCCGAAATTTTCTTAGTAAAAAATGGAATGGTATCGCCAAGACTGACATCCAGAATCTGATCGAAAGGTTGAATCGGCGAATGGTAGCAGTCATACAGTCACGTGGAGGCAATATCCGCTATTAGTAACATCTGGGTGGCCACCAAATCAGTTGAACATTTGGAAGAAAATTGAAACAATTTGTAAGTTTTTACACCTTTTAATTATATCCATTGTTTGGCGTTGAAAATAATAGCGCAAGTGATAATAAAAAGTTTTTTTTTTTCTGGGAAGCAATGTTTTCTTCATTTCATAAAGGATTTTCTGATTCTCGCCTCATAAAAAATTGAGAAACTTTAGGTGGCCCGATATTTTTCCCGGTGAGTGTAGTTGTTCATTATTGCACGAAAATGACTTTCAGATTTCACTTGTTTATTGTGTGTTTATGCAATGTGTACTAATAAAAAGAATCCAGGTACTTTTCATTTATTTCTAATATTTCTGTGCTAGATTATGTTTCTACCCTTAAATTAGAAACAACGTATTGATTTACGAATAATTACAGCTCCAGCTATAGTCCAATCATCCTTTCAAGCATGAATATATGAGTGGACCATAGTTGGGCAACTCAGAATACAACTATGTACCAATGCTTATTATTTTTTTAACACTTGTAATTAAATAATTTCAAACACATATGTCAATATTTATTTAATATATACTTACAAGAGTCCGAAGCCAAAATTTCACTTAATCTGGATGAATAGTATTGAATATACAAAGAAAAATGTGACAAATGTGGACCAAAGTTAGGGGAAACTACGGTACCACTTAACCTCAAGAAATTAACTAAAGCCACAGTCCAACGCTATGTAATTGCGTAAAATAGTTATTACGAATTTCCAACTGATTAAAGCGAACATATATACTGTAGAAGGATTTGTTTATAAGACAATTTATTCACATTTCCCTTAAAACAAATCTTTTTTCCTTAGAAAATTAGAACGATTAACACGTTTTCACAATTTTAGTTTAGAGTTGTAGCAGCATCACGTCATTTAGTCATGTCACGTGACCTAGGCCTATTTAAGTGATGAACTTGCATAGTCCCGTGAACTGAAGATTTCATCTTATGTAGAGATAGCGCCCTAGTGGTAAGGACCGTTCATTAATATTAATTATTTTAATAAATATTCATTAATATAATTTTATAACGGCTGTGAGCACGAACAGTAAATGATATGGTACTTATTTATAAAGAAACAGGGTGAAAAAATCTCTTGCTTGTTCATTTGTACTCAAACGGACTTCTGAGAGAGCAATATCTTACCGGAGCACAATTTTATTGTTAGTGTAGTGCAGAGTATTCTAGGCACGGGCAGTGTGATTTACAAAGTCAGACAGCGTAGACGAACACGTCGTAATGAAGACGATTATATACAAGGAGGAATTCTGCATCGGCTGCAGTCTTAAACAGTTATTCTTTTTTCGTAAGTTAAAAGTCCAGTTTAAATGCAGAATTGTTTAAAGTATTTTTAAAATACTGGTTTGGGATTTATATTGCAATCGAAAAATGAAAATTGCATTAATCATTATAAATTGTTACTTAAGCTTCTAACTAGTATAGTAAGGTTGAGGAAACGTTCACTATATATGGCTTTACACCACAAGCGCGGTGAAAACAATTAGTAATAAAATGCATTCCTAAATAATTAAAGGTCGACAACTTGTATTCATACATTTTTGTATCTCTTTTGGATATCTATGTCGAAAATAAATTTTGTTCTTAAATTTCCATTCGGTCTGTACGCATTTTATATTATTGCCGTATTAAAAAGGAAGTTGGGCTACGTAGAGAGTTTTTTCTGTTTGAATGCGCAAGCGCACGCATTTATCGTTATGTAGTTTGTTTACATCTTCGTAATGTCTGAGTGCATGAACTGATTTTGATTACTTTTTTTTTTTGTTTTGTTTTTTTTTTTTATTTAATTTCAGGCCGGCCAGAGGCCGTTTATCAAAGATATCTATTTTGTTTTCTGTTTTCGTTTTTCATTTGCTTTCCTTTGTTTTACTTATATTAATACAAACACAACACCCATGCCCGAGGCGGGACTCGAACTCACAACCCTTCAGACCAAGCGATAGGGACATGCCGTGCCCCTATCGCTTGAGCCATCCGGGCCGGCAATACCTTTAAATCACACACAAACATTGAAGGAAACCTTACTGTCGAAAATCCGAATGTTTAGATATAAAAATTTATCCAGCAGTAATTACCAGGTTTAATAAAGGAACTACATGACTTGTAATGAAAAAAACATCAATTTCTTACAGTTACATTGTCCAAGATCTGTGGCACTTTCTATGGACATCAGGCGATATTACAGAAATGGGTTAGGGCCTACACGATAATTGTCAGCAACCCGCGCAGTGATCCTTTTTCGTTATCTGGCCGCGCAAAATACAAAAATTGAGTATCACATATTTTCATGTTTTATGGAGTTTTTAATTACTATAATATCAAAGGATACGAGATTTGTTATAGTTATGCTTATTTGTGCAGCTCTCGTGATGTAAAAGAAGTCAGAGGTATGGTGTTTCTTATCGCATCCCCGGCCTGAAGCCGAGATCATAATTTATGTTCGATAACTGTACTTGAAAGGACGTGTTTTTTCCGATGATTTTAATCGTTTACTGGTGGATATGGGAGACCAAGGTATGTGCTATGTTTGTGATATTTTAGAAATCCCTTATAACTTACTACTTTAAAGTGAAATTTGCTCGAAAATTGAGAAATTATTGCTACTTTAACTACTACTCGTAGTTTTGAGTATTTTTACACCCGGATATTTAGAATTATCAACGACTGGTCAAATTTTTTTCAGAAGACTAAAGCCAATACCTTATTCTTTCTCCTATATAAGAACTAGCTGCTACTTTTTGCAACTTTGCCTTTTTTCAGGTTTTAGTACTCTTAGAAGAGGTATCGCGGAACGATCTTTTTCATGTTTTGCGCCAAACAGATGACAAAGCAAAAAGAAGTGATGAACTATTTAACTGTTTACTGTAAAATAATGATTTGAAAACTTAGCCTACAGATATTCCGTTTTAAAGATACTATTAACATTGTTAATTTTGCTTGCTTGTCACCGAATCCTGAGTAAATTCCAGTCACAAAAAGAAGTGGCTAGAGAAAAATTTGTTTTATATGAACAAAATATAGAAAAAGTTTCCATAAGTGGCTTGTCATCTAATGCTGAATATGGTTTTGGTGTCTCAGATCGTGTAATAAGCTGTCTCACAAAGAAAACGCGAAAGAGAAGTGGACCTACACTCAATGAAGTTCTTTGTTTATCAAGACCCCGAGCCCGCAGGAACTTAATCCTGAAGCTTACAGCAGCACTGAGAACTGAATATTATTGAAAACACTTTTAACACTGAATTACATTAAAGAAAAAATTAGTAATGACAACTGTTCATTATTAGTGTACGTCTTGTCATCTTCCTCATTACTTTATACTTGTAAAATTTTCCTCACAATTCATAATAAAAAAAAACTAGTTATGTCATAATAGAAAACACTGAAGTGATAAATGTGTGGTACATCCCTCAAAATGAATGTTTGATTACAACACCACCCTTCTTAGAAGGACCACATAAGTAGCACGTAGCTGCAGGAATGGCACGCTCCTCACTGCGACTGTAGAGGTGAAATCATTACTGTGAATATATAAATATAGAGAATATATAGGAATATACTCAAATGTATCTAGTTTTAATGTATTATATATTTTTTTACGATAAACTTGTTAAAATATGAGGCACCCACTACTTTCTCTACGGAAAGAAAATGTACTTACTGATTATAGTGAAATATCTTACTTGATTAACATAAAAGAAACCATGTAGTGCTTTTATTGAAATATTATGTCATGTGTGAAGTTAAAAGCGCAATTAAAATAAAAATTATAATGTAACTGATTTTTTCCATGTATTTTAAATATATTTCATACATGCAGTGATAAAGATCTGAAGTTCTATAGTGTTGTTGCCTATAGAATACCTATATATCTGTGATTGAGAGTTAATATTAAGCCTAAATTGAATTCGAATCATGTTCATATGGATAAGGAAAATGCTTAACATATGTACAAATTGTTATTTTAATGTTTCTACATCATTTTAATACTGAATCGAATTTTGCGCTGCCTGATAGCGTAAAAGGATCATTGTGCGCCGTTGAGCTCCAAAGAAAATCTTTAATACTGTTTTCTCCAAGGTTTAATTGGTCTTTATCTTGGTCTTAAACCTGTTGATATATTTGTTATTACGATTTCAGTTTGGGACATAAGAACTTATCTGAATTGCCATGACCCTCACGTTGTTCCATTTGAATTGGCAAAAATGTGTATTATTTAACTAATTGATAATATTCCTCCATTGGCCTCTAATATCTCCACATTAGAATGGACAATATCTACCGTCTTGGATTCTGTTAGTCTGAAAGTGTGAATAATAATTATCCCATTTCTCTAGACAAGACACTTCTAAGAGGAAATAATTACCCCAGATGATTTGATGACAGACGAGGATGATGACTAGAAATGTTGAGTTTTTAATTTTAATATGAGGAAGAAATGGTCGGTAAAGTTTGGGCGGCTAGTCTGAAGGCAAACACGCTACCAAGAGCTAATTCGGCGGACCGTCCACATTACATAATTTCCAGTAAAATTTTTATACATTTGTTATTATAGTTACCAGCAAATTTTTTAAGAATTGAATTCAACTTCATGTGATTGAGAATTCAACTTCTATTATGTTGACTGAAGTCACCCATCAAGAGTTGCAAATATACTATGACTTGTTTATATGAACAGAGTATAGAATGTTAGTGCAATATATTTATATGCCTAGCTCCACTTAACCTGAAAACAATGTTTTGGTACGAACTTCCTGAGACTGCTTATAACTCAAATGAAAGACAATATTGATAGAGTACACGATAGATGGATTGACTTTCTGAGATCAGAATAGGAATAAATTTCCTTGTGATTCTTTTTCAGTTTATATAAATTACTTTGCAAGTTGTTAGTTACCTTTAAATTATTGTAAGCAAATAATAAAGTCGAAGTTAACAAATTTCCTTCAAATATTTAGTGTAAAGAAGAATGCAAAATATATTATTTTAAAGCATGCAGCCTACTTTCTCATGGCCATCATAATAAACTTAACGGCACAGGCCCAAGAGTCTGTTTCGGTTCAATAGTTCACTCTTTTCTAGGTCTGCCCAGATCTCTTCGTCCCTTGGTCTATATTGCCACATTAATTTTGGTTATCTGTTATTTCAGTTCTTTACAAATGCTCAAACCATTTCATTCTGTATATTTTTATTTATTTAATTCCAACCGTATAGTAATCATGTTTAATGTTACCTAGGAGCATGTATCCTTTTACAGATTTTAAAACTGATCTCGGCAAACTGCCATCTCTTCTTCATTGTTTTAATCACTTAAAATTCGCTTTCATACATCAGTGAGGGAATCGCTATTCTTTTATAATTGCTCAACCTAATACTCAGCTAAATATAGGAAGAAAAATTTTATGAAACGTTTCCCTCAGCTCGTTATAGTTTGTGAGAAATTAATTTTTACAGTCAGGAATCAGTTTCGGCTCCATTGTATTCGTAGGAATCATGAGCGTCAGAAGACGCACTGGTTCAAACACAATAATAAATTAAACACAGAATTTTATATTATTAGTGTATTAGTGAATCTATTAAGACTTTTTGTAGTGATCAATAGCAAATTAACACAATAATTGCCAGTAATAGAAGAATATAAGATGCCAAGGTTTGCAAGTGTTTACCGTTTCGACACTGAAATCTATAAATAGTCGCATACATACAATAAATCCTTTTTGCCATTCTGTGTAGTATTTTATCAGTTGTTATATGAAGTAATTTTTTTCTTTTTTTCTGATCCAAATTACAGATAAACACAGGTCTTTGCAAGCCTCCCAAAAGGCTTGTAGAATTCATTCAAAGAAATATTGTTTCCGAAAATTCTTGTGGTTTTTAATATATTTCTTCCCCCATCTTGTATTAACTGAATTGACATTTTTAGTTTCTTGTTTATCTCTTGAATTGATAATATTACGTAAATCTTCAAAGTAAATCAATGTAGTTCTCGTTAACCTAACACATTTTCTGGAAACATTATATAGAAGAAATAATTCTGTCGATAAAGTACAAACAGACAGACAGCATGCAAGAATTTTTTTTTGTTAAAATTAAAACGTTGCAATCGACATTTAGCACAATTGAATGGTGCTCTGCAATAACAAGGTATGTGTAAGAAGTGGCTTTTTGGCATTAAGTGGCTGAAAGTAACATTGTTTTCATTAACAGGGAAAGGTCTTTGCAAATATGCGTTTTTAATTAGTATTATTGATAGTTTATTTGTACAAGTTTCATGTATTATTTGTCAAAATCTCGTTATTGAATTTGTTATTTTGATACATTAATTGGACGAAGTTACGCAATAATAGACCAACCGACAATTTGAAAAAAAAATTAGATATTTGCACAAATCTGTTGATGGCAGGCTAATTTAACTCGGAAAAAAATCAAGACTGCGATATCTGAATTTTAAAAACAGATTTATTTCAATGATCATTATCTCGACACAGGTTTTTGGCGTTTGGTCTCTTATTGCGAAACTCCGTCCAATTATGGTGACAACATCGAGGTATGTGTACATAACTTACCTTGTTATTGCAGAGCACCCCTCAATTTCATATTTCCTTAGGATATTACACTTCTTTACAACGGAAAATTTGGTTTATATAGTAGCCTTACTTCTTGGTTTATACATATTAAGCTATATGAATAGGTTATTCATGAAAGGGCCTAAGTCCTGAATACTAAATTGTTAGCAATTTAAGAAAAAATGCTTACAGGCCGAAATTTTGAAATTTAAGACTGAAATAAAAATTGTTTCATAAATTCTACAAAGCATTAGAGTGTGATACTTAATCCTATTCACATTTAAATCAATGTATTTACACCCAAAGAACAGTTATTACATTACAAACTCATTTTCACGAAATAACGATTTAGGCCCTTTCATAAATAACCCATTCATATAGTCTTTTAAATAATTGAAGAGTGTGATCTCAAAATGCATTAAGTCCATTTTTATGAAAGGACTAAGCTAGTTTTTTTTTATCCACCGGTCTGGACTGAGCGAGTTTTCAAGTGATATACAGAATAACACAAACTTTTATACAAGGATCGACGTTGTTTTGGAAGAAAACAAGCTCAAAATTTTGTCGGTTTACAAGTAAAACACATTAAGTCAAAATTATTACTTCTGAGAAAAAGACGTTTTTCTTCTGACAAAACTGAACCCTCAAAATGTTATAATTTTTAATAAGTTGCTTATCTTTAAGTGTATTTCATTTTTCAATTCTAAGTTTATAGGCATACATTTTGTACAGTATATACATCTTTTCCTCAAAAGTAATATATTTTACTTAAAGTATCTTGCTTATAAACCGATGAAATATAATAATATGTTATGTTACAAAGAACAATATATATATATATATATATAGCAATAGTTCCATGATAATATGTTAACCTTTAGTTGCATGTTAGTTATAGTTATAATTATATATCCTACTGTAAATGGAACACATGTTCTGTAGTAGTGATTAAATAAATAAATAAATAAATAAATAAATAAATAAATAAAGTCAGTAAATAAATAAATAACTAGAAGTCTCAAACATAATCATGTATATAAATCATAAAAATGGCAAAATAGACGAGCGAGTTTTGGGATCATACTCTTAAATTATAGAGGATTTAAATAACCTATAAAGACAATAAAAGTGGAAATGTGTGCTCTTCATATTTTCCAGGCAGATGTGTAACAAGAAATATACAGCTAGCACATCATCTTGTTTTAAGGAAAGCGTGTTGCATCCAGAGAGGAGAGTTTTTAATAGTAATAATAATAATAATAATAATAATAATAATAATAATGATTTATTTATGCTGGCAGAGTATTTTAGTTCTGTAAATTAAAAAAAATGTTCTTGTGTCCTTGTTTCATGCATGAACATTGCTGTAATACCGTATAAATTGCGTTTTTAGAATTCAGAAGTTTGTCTTCACGCCACTGAGTGCAGCAAGTGGGCTCTTCGCGTGGTGTTAATGACGCAAACGCACTTTTTAAATGCCTTAAATTATGCAGGGAATTTAAAGATCGTTTTATTCAAAGAATTCGTTTCGCTCTATCTCCGACCGCTGCAAATGTTTAGGCCCGTGCTTGGAAGTATATAAACTGCTTTGGTTATTGAGGCGTGGCTAATATCCCACATAAGCTATTTTGGAACGCTTCGCCACAATCACTTCAATGTGCTGTGATTTGCTATCGATTCTGCACTTGCACATAGAAGTTGGCTGCTAACAGGACGTGTTGTGTAAAACGGTGAAACACTCGTTCACTGCGCTTTCCGTTGTTAACGTATCCTCCTCATTCTTATACGTCAAAATTTCAGAAAATTTTAAGCACTGCAAAAGGTTTAATGCTACTTGAAAGTTATGGACATGGGTTCGAATGTCTTTTATGATAAAAATGTTTGTCCGTTGTCGGAGAGTTATTCTCTCTTATCTTAAATGAAATTCTGAAGTCATGCTGACCGGACCTCGAGAGTCTCGACGTATGGTCGTATAATATCACGTTGAAAATTGCTCTCTCCCTCAATAAAGTGCTAACAAAGGAACCTTTCACCACATTAAGTCGAACCCTCCTTCCTCTGAAAGTTAGCACATGGATGAAATCAACTGGAAAAGTTTTAAGAGACTGTGTAAATGGTTCCATTCTATTAGTGCTTGAGAAAATTATTTACTTTTCACTAGCAGAGTTACATCTTGGGCCAAATTACAAGTAGATAGGTGTAACTAACATGACACAATTTTATTCAGTCATTCATAGTTTTCTGCCCAAAGGCAGGTATTTTACTGCAAACCCAGCATTCTCCGAACTCTCCTATTTTCTGCCTATCTTTTCGTCTCCGCATACAATCCATGTACAATTGCATTCTTCTTCTTCTTCTTCTTCTTCTTCTTCTTTTTCTTCGTATTATTATTATCATTATTATTATTGTTATTATTTATTTAAGAACTTATTTATTTATTATGGAGGAGTTAAGGCTATAGGACCTTCTCTTACATCCCACCAGGTCACAAAATATACAAGCGTGAAATTAAAAAAAAAAGGTGAAACGAACAAAATACTAATAAATTAAAAATATTAACAAAATTGAGACCATACACAATGAAAATAATACCATAATACTAGAAACTAAAATACAGATCTATAAATTGGAATACAACACAAGTAACTCAATTAGTAGAAATACACTTAAGAGGGAAAGTGTAAGGAAAAATACAATAAATGGAATGTAGCAAAATAATAAAAAAAACGAAATTTAAGTGAAAGCCATAAAAGAAAAAACTATGATAATAAATTAATCTGGTGTTCAAGGATGTGTAGTGATGGCGAAAGAAAAAAGCATATATTATACTGTTGTAACACTGTGACAGAGAGAAGGGGTTATAATTGAAGGGATCTGAATTGAAGAAGTTCAATTTTAGTTTATTTTTAAAACTTGATAAGGTACAGAGAAGGTGAAAGCTGAAGAGCAAAAGAATGTTCAATGTTTAGGAATGAAGAGTGTGATGTGTTGTGATCGAGTATCTATTATGTGATGTGAGAAGAAATTTTGAAAATATCAATGTTTTGTATGATCCGTATATCTGTCGTGCTCGGGAAAAGTGGCACAAGTGAAAAATGCTAATTTTACAGCAGAAGGAAAAAACTGTCTTCACACTGGTTTATGTCGATTTGATTTTCTTCTGTATGAATTACTCTAATGGGAGAAATACTTATGTCTCTTTTCCCAAGCGAGCAGATGTTCCATAAATTGTCAATAAATTAATAAACATTTTTGTGGAAACTGACTTATGCCACTTTTCCCAAGCACTGCACATATTATAGCTTCATTAAACAGTTATAATGGTACTCAAATTTAAGTTTTAATGTACTTTTAGAAGTTACTTTTGTGCGTCACGTTTCATATTTCAGATAATATTGTTATTAGTGTTTCCTCTACATGACACCTACGATCACTCAGATTTTCATCAGTAGTAAAGTAATTATATAGTCATTACAATACGCGATGGCTAATTCATGTGAAATCGTGGAACATAAAAAATAATTTTTCTACTTTCGTTGCAAAGTAGGTCATTATTTGACACTTTTGTACTGCAAAAGTTTGCCTTTATTTTTAAACTAGCCGTACCCGTACGCTCCGCTGCACCCGTTACAAATAAATATAAAGTAATTACATAATTAAAATAGGACATTTGATCCAGGGAACATTCGTGTTTGATAGAAGGATAAATCGTTTAATATGTTACTTAATTTAAATTGCATCCAAATAATTAAAATTCGATCATTTCGGTCCAGAGACACTCATTTGGTGCAATGACAATTCCTTTAACATGTTTCTTAATTTTTATTACATGCAACCATAGTTTAATGAAGATTGACATCATTTAGATTTAATGTGTATATTTTATTTTACTTGTTATAGGTTTCCATTGAATTATGGTAATAACTTAATTTTAACCCTTGTTTTCTACGTATTCAGTAAATGGTGCTTGACCCACTATGGTTCTGAACCCTTCAAATAACTTAAATTATATTATATAATATTACATATTATATTATATTATATTATATTATATTATATTATATTATATTATATTATATTATATTATATTATATTATATCAGAAGTTACTGTAATAACTTTATAGCATTATGTCCATCTAGAGAAACTACGCTTTCCAATGGTGAAATAATAATTAATTATACAAATCGGTTAATTTAGCTTCCGATATTACTTCATACAAACACAGAAACATTCTCTGTAGGCTATCTTTCATAGCTTTCGATTGTTGCTGTCCAAGGCCCCTTATAGACGAAGTCATTTGTTTTTTAATTCATCACACGGCCTTAGATGGCAGTTATTTTAATTTTAAAACTCATTTATCTCATTAAATATCAGTCCTATCAAAATTTTTCAAGGAATAAAACTTATCGCAAATTATTTTTAAAGAAACTTTTGTTATGTAACATTTTTCACAAAATCAATAATAAGCGAGATATTTCGATTTATTTAATTCAGTCCCCCTTATAACCCCCCTTTTAAATAACATACTTTGAATGCCATATAGCCTAAAATCTAAGTTACAGCGAACTTAATTTATATTCCAATTTTCATCGAAATCCGTTCAGGCATTATCGCGTGAAAAGGTAACAGACAGACAGACAGACAGACATACAAACAAAAATTTCAAAAAAGCGATTTTCGGTTTCAGGGAGGTTAATTATATATGTTAGGACCAATTATTTTTGGAAAATCGAAAATTACCAGAAAAATTTCGGCTACAGATTTATTATTAGTATAGATAAAATAGAAAACACGTTGCTATGTTATTTTACTTAGCGACGTGTTATGAAGCATTTTATAACAATTATTACCGTAGCAACAGTACAGCTGACGTCATGAATCATAAAGAATAAAATTCTACACTGATATAACAGATTTAATAGCCTACGTCTAATAAGATTTATAGATTTTTTTTTTTCTAATTTTCGGCAAATAACGAACAACGTAGATAAAGTATTGTATACAACTTGTACAAAAGTGAACTCGTGGGTCCTAGATCATTCCCTCCGATCGTGATCTAACTTGACCCATTTTATAATGAAGCTCCACTTTTATACATCATTATAGTGTATAATATACTATTACAGTAATTGTATATCAAAAGATTTTTAAATAAATACATAATGTTTTCCTTCACATTATATCAATATATTACTTTTGATTGTAATGCAATAAAAGAAATTCATTTTCGTAAGTGAGTGAAGAGTAATTATTTAGTTAATATTTGTCTTTTTAAAGACGCTTAAAGCCTACAAAGAGTAATATCAGTGTCACCATGAAGGAAAACTAAACTGTCCTGAAACGTGAGAAAATTAAGAAACGGTACCTTCCGTCATTATGATATGGACTCCTTATATCCAAATTAAGGAACCAGAAAGAGAAAATATTGGACTATTACAAATTTTCATGTACATAATTACAGCACCCCTAACACTGGATCGCCTTGGTAGCTGAGTTAGAAGAGCACTGGATTACGTCCGAAAATCTAAGCTTATACTAATATCTCAGCGATGGAGGAGTTATATTTTTAGTGGACAAAGCCAAGGTTCTGAAGGTTTTTCTCAGAGTTCTCACGTTTTTATCTCATCTTGCCACTAATGTAAGCCACAATTCTCAGTTCATTATTACCTTCGCCACGAAAAGTAGGGCACCACTTTTTTGCATGACGCCGAATAGATCGTACGCTAAGGTGGGCGTTGAATTCTAGACGACACATAGATCTGTGTAAGAGGTATGTACTGAAGTCTTCTAAGTTGTTTTTTGTCCGACGGGGATATGACGACTCTTATAGGTCGCTGAAGTATAACAGATCACCACCAGAGATATGATATACGGATTTGATGGTAGAGTCGGCTTAGCCGAGTAGCAAAATCGGTACGAAACTCATTCCATCACGGGTGCACAAAAACCTATTTGGTCTGAAGATGATAGGAATGCTTCACGTCCCACCCGTTGAGCACATTCTCTCTTCCTCATAATGAAAATGTTGCTTTCGGCTGTCGTGTGTCTGTGAACAGAGAGAGTTCTCCTAAGCTATTGCACGGACTTCGTTCAGATTCAGAATCGACAAGTCAATTCATACGAAAACTATTCACATAACATACGTATAATCTACAGCTGTGGAGAACCGGTTAGCACGTCTGACCGTGAAACTAGCGGGTCCGGGTTCAAATCCAGTTTGGAACAAGTTACCTGGTTGAGGTTTCTTTCGTTGTTTTCCCTCATTTCATTAAGAACAATGCTGGGTAACTTTCGGCGCTGGACCCCGAACTCATCTCGCTAGCATTATCACCTTCATCTCACTCAGACGCTAGAAACCATACAAGTTGATAAAGCGTCGTAAAATAACCCAGTAAAAAAAATATGTATACATTTTCTCATGAAAAATTAACAGATTTTTAATAATAGAAGTGGCAATTTACCTCAAATATTTCTAACGATTTTTATTGAGAATTCTATCAGATCCTGTGACAAAATTGTTTACAGTGTTATGCGCCCAAGAAAGCGTTTGTCATATAAATTACAGATAGTATCTCATAAGTAATGTCGAATTGGAAGCAAAATTCTAGTTGGAGTGTGTTGCAACAAAAAATTAATCTAATCTTCAAAATAAAGGCCATTGGATTCTATGGTCTTGAGCCACTTTTCAGATAAGTTTTTTATCCCGCGATGAAATCAGTTTCTGGTTTTTTAATGCAAAGAATTCGGTGATACCCATTTCAACGGCTTCCATGAAGGATGGATCAAAACAGATGGTAATCTGAAGGTGCAAGATCGGGCTAATTGTCAGATATGATAGCAGTTCTATTCCTCCCAATTCCTGGATTTTTTTCCACGGTTGTTTTCGCATTGTCCTGTTGCAAGAGAACACTATCCCGATTGAATACCGGGTATCTCCCTATCAAACCTTCATGAACTCGTTCTAGCTGTTGAGAATAAAGATATGCCTGCATGGACTGCACGTCCGTGAATCACACCTTCAAAATTCCACCAGACGCATAATCGAACTGATTTTGCTTAACGACGACTTTGGCAGGCTGATGGGAATCGATCCAGGGTTTTGAGGCGTCAGGGTTGCGGTAATATGCCCATTTTTCATGACATTTGACAATTCTCCTGATAAATCTGTCATCCATGGGATTAACGATATAAGGTGAGCCTGTCCAGGTGTCATTTCATGAGCTACAGATCTACAAATTCTGTATGATTTTTAAGCATCTCAGCATGGCGATGTATCATATCTTTTGAAACACCAAGTTCTTCTGACAACCTAGAAATACTTTTTTGTGAACTTCTTTTTTTAACTCTGCGTTTATTCTTAATATTCCGTACCTTAGGTCTTCCATGTCATTATGAACCTTTAATGTCTCCGTCTCCATCATCTAACTTTTAATGTCTCCTTCTCCATTATCGAACCTTTAATGTCTCCTTCTCCATTATCGAACCTTTAATGTCTCCTTCTCCATTATCTAACTTTTAATGTCTCCTTCCCCATTATCGAACCTTTAATGTCTCCTTCTCCATTATCGAACCTTTAATGTCTCCTTCTCCATTATCGAACCTTTAATGTCTCCTTCTCCATTATCTAATCGTTAATGTCTCCTTCTCCATTATCGAACCTTTAATGTCTCCTTCTCCATTATCGAACCTTTAATGTCTCCTTCTCCATTATCGAACCTTTAATGTCTCCTTCTCCATTATCGAACCTTTAATGTCTCCTTCTCCATTATAGGAACTTTAATGTCTCCTTCTCCATTATCGAACCTTTAATGTCTCCTTCTCCATTATAGGAATTTTAATGTCTCCTTCTCCATTATCGAACCGTTAATGTCTCCTCCTCCATTATCTAATCTTTAATGTCTCCTTCTCCATTATCTAATCTTTAATGTTCCCTTCTCCATTATCTAACCTTTAATGTCTCCTTCTCCATTATCGAACCTTTAATGTCTCCTTCTCCGTTATCGAACATTTAATGTCTCCTTCTCCATTATCGAAACTTTAATGTCTCCTTCTCCATTATCGAACCTTTAATGTCTCCTTCTCCATTATCGAACCTTTAATGTCTCCTTCTCCATTATCTAATCTTTAATGTCTCCTTCTCCATTATCGAACCTTTAATGTCTCCTTCTCCATTATCGAACCTTTAATGTCTCCTCTCCATTATCTAACCTTTAATGTCTCCTTTTCCATTATCGAATCTTTAATGTCTCCTTCTCCATTATCGACCTTTAATGTCTCCTTCTCCATTATCGAACCTTTAATGTCTCCTTCTCCATTATCTAATCTTTAATGTCTCCTTCTCCATTATCGAACCTTTAATGTCTCCTTCTCCATTATCGAACCTTTAATGTCTCCTCTCCATTATCTAACCTTTAATGTCTCCTTTTCCATTATCGAATCTTTAATGTCTCCTTCTCCATTATCGACCTTTAATGTCTCCTTCTCCATTATCGAATCTTTAATGTCTCCTTCTCCATTATCGAACCTTTAATGTCTCCTTTTCCATTATCGAAACTATAATGTCTCCATCTCCATTATCGAACCTTTAATGTCTCCTTCTCCATTATCGAAACACTGGAACAATCGTTATGCTACATTCTCACTTACGGCACTTTCACCTTCGGCTTCACATATTCTTCAAACCGCGGTAACAATTTTATAATCTTGTTTCCAGTTCTACTTCTTTAGAAGGACTTTAATCTCACACTTTATCACCTCTTTTTATAATCCTTGTATTAACAATTGATGACTATCACATGCTCACAATACTCTATAATAGGCTGACCAGATTCTTTTTTTGATCCAGCAGGGAACACCGTCAATTTCAAGAAAAACCACAAACACTTATCTAGCTACTCTCCGTTGAAATGTCGC
This sequence comes from Periplaneta americana, assembly GCF_040183065.1. Taxonomy (NCBI): domain Eukaryota; kingdom Metazoa; phylum Arthropoda; class Insecta; order Blattodea; family Blattidae; genus Periplaneta; species Periplaneta americana. Next base: position 83,675,203 of record NC_091123.1, on the reverse strand, counting down.
AGAAAATACATGTAACAATGACATAATTTTGTACACTAAATTTTTAGAGTATCTCAACTTTTTGAGTGAAATTTATAAATACATGTAAGTCCTATACATGATCATAGCCACTAAGAATTCAATTTCAGTACTGACGTATGCATAGAAATCTTTCATATAATATTGTATACATTGAATTCTAACACACACGTTTTACAAGTACTTGTCTGAAGAATATATATTTTTAAGGATCTGTTCATTCACATACAGTTTCACACTAGATTCTTCACATTAGAAATGAAAGTTTGTTTTCACCTGTAACAAAGTTTTAACTGTTTCAACTTTCATTCTCGACTTTTCATCGGTTCAGATTGACTTTATTGATGAACTGTTGATTGACACATGATTAATGAAACTATTTTCAAAAAAATTTTCAAATGGAGTGGATTTTTTAAAATTAATGTTGATAAAACATCATACCACTTTTCACCTGTTGGTTTGTCACAAAATTCCTCATATTTAAACTACTTAAAAATGGACGCTGCGGCAATTCTAACCAACGAGTTAGAAGAGAGATTAGCGAATGCTAAGATGAGGAAAGGGAAAGATGTTATGTTCTTCTCAAAGAGTGCAGAATATCTCATACTGTGCTCGCTGGTTCTTCTGTCTCATACTTAGAACCGTTCAGAAATGTGCAGTTTCATCACGATACTTAAATATTCACGTGTAAAATGTTACTGAAACAAAATCGAAGCTTCTGGGAACAAAATTAATTTTGGGGACAAAAACTTAAACCACAATTTAAAGTCACACAGAGTTAGTGTGCACTCAAATGTTGATTGCTTGACGGTTGTCAGCCCACTTTGAGGTCTGTGGATATAGAGGGAAAAATTGGATCGATGTCGGGTAGAGTTCCCGGTTAGCTCAGTGGGAGAGCGTTGGTACGTTTAACCAAAGGTCCCGGGTTCGATACCCGGCCCCGGAACAATTTTTCCCTCGAAATTATTCAAATTAACTTTACAGGGAGTTATTCCTGAAAGCTTAATTTGCACAATTTAAGTTCATAATCATTAGCATTCGTACTGTTACAGGAAACGTAATTTCTCTTAATTTATTACTGCATATTTATTGGCATATTTTGCACTTTAGCCATATTTAGTAGGTTTTACAGCATGATCTTGCAGATACTAGTGATCATAATCGCCACTGTTACCTGTATGATTTAGACCGTTTAGATCCATAATAAATAAACATTGATGTTTTATTTATTTACAATAATATTTATTTTAATATTATTTATTTTGTTTAGTTAGAGCAAAAGTGGTGTAAGTCGAAATTGGATAATGAGGTTTAAAGTAAAAATTCTGTAAACTACAGCGCAAAGTAGCAGTTAATATGTCCTTCTTCCTATCCACTGACTACTAATAGTTTAAATAAATTCAATATTAATTGCTACTTTGCGCTGTATTTTACAGAATGTTTACTTTAACCCTCATTACTCATTCTTGACTTACACCATTTCTGCTCTGAACGGCTCATTTATTTATTTATTATTCACTCACTCACTCACTCACTCACTCACTCACTCACTCACTCACTCACTCACTCACTCATTTATTTAATTTTTCCTCGGTCTTTCCACCTATTTGTTTGCACTTAGAAGGTATTTTCGAAATGTTTCATCATTCATCTGTTTATATGTTCTTACTAGTTTAACAGATTTGTGAGCGAAATTAGATTTTGTCATCGGGATAACTTTGAGAAAGCGAATTTCCTGTCACAAGATACAATAACGACGTCTGGTTACTGATTGACCCGTCCTGCGGTAATATACACAAATGATCCTCATTCCATTTAATTCTTTGATATCCTGGATGCCTGAGGTTTAGGCTCAAATGAAAATCAGGACTTACAAGGAGATGTGCATTTTGTGTGTTCGAAACGTTGGAATTAAATTTTATTTCACTTTCACAGATCTCTCCACTTATCGCCTTTAAAGTGGCTGCTTCTCAATCCCAAGTCCCAATTTTTTTACCTCTACTCACTTTCTTTTCTCCTGTCCGCGTTCTTCATTGCTGGGGCTTAGTCGCTTCGGTAAGTTATTGTTAGTGCTAGAGTCAGAGCTTGCCACCCTGTAAACTCGTGTTTGACTCCTGACATTGACCGGAGTGATATAAAAGGGGATCGTACATTGAAGAGTACAGTATGAACATAACGTAACGTAACATAACATAACTTAACATAAGGTAACGTAACATGTCGTAACATAACATTAAATAACATAACGTAACGTGATGCAACATAACATAACATAACATAACATAACATAACATAACATAACATAACATAACATAACATAACATAAGCATCGCAGTCTAAGGCAGGGGTCATCAGCTCGAAGCTCTATGGAGCGCGAACTATTTGCTCCGTTGCTCAGATGCAGCACGGTTTAGGGATCGGAGAAGTAGCCTAGTTTCTGCAATGCCGTGTCGTAATTTGACAAAAAATATGACGCTTGCAGTAGAAACTGATTTTTCTATATTATTATTATTATTATTATTATTATTATTATTATTATTATTATTATTATTATTATTAGACTTACTGTTATTGTTGTTACCATTGTTATTAGTATTAATGCTGGTGATATTTTTATTATACATTTTTAGTGCAATTACACAATTATCTGTACAGTGCCAGTACTGGTACATATACTTTATAACACGAATTGTTTTGTAGCAATTTTCTGTACATTGTTGTTCTTATTAGTATTATTATTATTATTATTATTATTATTATTATTATTATTATTACTATTATATCATTATTATTATTAGAAATGAAATACTGGGGTACGTATGAAAGTGTTTTTTTCTTTTCTGAAAATAACATTTAATGAAACTATTGATACTGAAAGTAAACTTTCCTTAACAAACTCTCCTTCACTGAAGGGTCATAATGGTTTTCCTATTTGCAGTGCAATCTTGTAACTGACTCGAATAGCAGATTCACTTACATGTACATAACTCTGTGAAAATAAATTAATAACATTATAATAACAATGAAATATCCAATACGAATAAAAGGTTCAGTGTGCTTAATAAAATTTGTCTAGATTAATTTTGATTTATCGTGAAATTACGAGTATAATATAATATGTAGGCTACTTACGTCTTCAAACATTACATTTTAAGCTCTTCAAGTATCGTTATCCTTTTCTGGCGAAATATTTTGCGAACTATTTAGCATAAAAAGTCGATTAATGTCGCTGCAAGTTAATTACATATTTTAACTAGATGCAATATATTTTGCCTTATTATTATATTCAATAATTGAATAGGCTTTTCCCCACGAATGACTGAAGCCTATTGGCGTTGATATTTATTCTTATTTGTGTCGTCCTCCAATGCAAACACTTTCCCGAGTAGGATGCACATGAAACGTTATTCCAACTGAAATTCACTGCGTGTGTCGCCCGCCCTTCAAACTGTCGAGCAAGCTTGCTCCGAGCTGATGATCCCTTGTCTAATGCATCATACCTGAACTCGCATTATAGAATGAGCGCTGGTTCGAGTCCTTAGTTGTATAATCGTTCACCTTTGCTGAGGCATGTGGACGTAAGGCTGGAAGGCAGTAGTTCTTCATGTGCTGTCGCACCACGGAATAAACAGTTCAAATTTGTATCATCATCATCATCATCATCATCATCGTCCTTGCAGGTATTAGGCCTAGTGGTCTGTTACGGTCTCCGTATATCTTTTCAGGGGGCGTCCCAAAGATCGTCTTCCATGTGGTATATAGCGGAGAATTTGTCTTGGATTCTGGAACGGTCCATTCTATTGACATGGTTAAGCCATTTTTGTCTATAGTGGTTGAGATGTTCATAAATAGGTGTAATTTTCAATTCTTTTTTAATTAGTTCATTCCTTTTGCAAGCTGTAGCCGGCAGTCCTCATTAGAAATCTCATTTCCGCAGTTGTTAGGCGTTGAACATCTGAGTTTCGGACAGTCCAGGCCTCACTGCCACACATGAGGACAGGTTTTGCTCAAACTTCATATGCTTTTAACCTGGTATGTTTTTGGGTTTTCGTGGTTGTGAAAACCTGGTTGATGGTTCTTAAGGCTCCATTAAAATGGTGAATATTTTCAGATATATCAGTAACAGGTAAATATGTCAAATTTTAACCTAAATATTTCAATGAGTTTACCTGTTCTAACGTATGGGTTCCAATGCAAATTTTACTCCTAACTGGCTGTTTACCTTGGAACGCCATAATTTTTGTTTTGTTTGGGGAAATTTTCATATTGAAATTTTGTGTCATATTCAGGTGATGTATTGAGTATTGCAGCTCGTCTTCATTTGTAGCAAAAAGAACCTGATCGTCTGCATATAATAATGTATCTAGAGTATAATTTCGGAAGAGCGGGATGTTTCTATGAATTGTTAGTCGCCAATGTCTGATGATGGAGTTGATGTATATATTGAATAAAAGTGGTGAGAGGGGGCATCCTTGACGAACTCCACAGTTTATCGGTCTCCATTCGGTATGTCCTGATCCTAATTTTGATAATATTGTGGTTATATAATTTGTAAATTGTTCTTACAATTGCGTTTGGAACTGAATCATCTGCCAAAATTTGAAAGAGCTTATTTCTGTCAACACGGTCGAAAGCTTTTTCGTAATCAATAAAAGCCAAGTGAGTTTCTTTATTAAATTCCCTATGTTTTCCGATCAAAATCTTCAAAGTAAAATATCCATCTGCGCAAGATCTGCCTCTTCAAATTTGTATATGATTAAAAATAGATGAAAAATTACAACACTAACAATAATTTATCTTATGCAAGTTATAGTAATACTTGTATCAAGTTGTTATTAGCTTAGACTTGGGCAAGATACTACAGTTGAAAGTTAAATATTGTGATTCTATAGACAAGAATTAAACTATTTAGATAGAATTTACAAAACGTATTGGACCGACAAGTCAATACTAACAAATAAATAATGATAAAAGAACCTTCATTTGACTGTCTATTTATTATGAATCATTCAATAAGTGAATAGCATGTAAATACAAGTAATGGCTACAAGTACTTTCGCCTTATCCGGCATTATCAAGTAGCATAATAAGTTAAATAGGCCTATACATGAACGTAAAAATAGCAAGTGCACCAAATAGCCATCTTAAAGTATCATAAAAGCATAATAAAAGAGCACAAACAACACTGAGTTAATAAATATATACAAAAATGATGAAACGTATAAAATTGTGTATTTATAACGTGATATATCAGGCGAGAGAAGTTAAAATTAATTAGGAATACAAAACCATTAAATATTAGAATATGAGTCACGGTTCATGTGGACGAACTGAAATTTAATTTGTTGGTACTAAGTCATGTACATTCATTATGCTGGATTAAGCTGGATATAAAAATAAAAATAATCTGATTTAATTAGAACCATTTAATTTAAATCATAATTAAATCATTGGTTGGTTTAAATCTTGGAAACACTGAAAGCACCACCATTGTCCATAGTTTATAAGGCATGGCGTTATAATTTAAGGTGCCTACAATGTTCAGAAATTTGATCCGAACAATTAATGTAACTTTTCGTCCTGAAAAGGAATTTTAAAATGTTAACATTTGTTCGGATCAAATTTTTGCTTATTTAAAGGACAAAACTAAAATCCTTTCAATCATTTATTATCATAATACACCGCTCTTTTAAACTGACTGAGCATATTGGAAATTAAATCAATGGTTTTCCAAAAACACTCTATGAAATTTTTCCTATAAAACCATTTTTATTTCGGAAAGGAAGCAAAAACGAACAAGATTGTATTAAACATGTTTGTTTGAAATATCTCAAAGAAATCCCCATGAAATTAATTATATTACTTACGGTTCACCATGAAGATTTCTCTTGTGTAGAGGAAAGCATTCGTTCGATCGTCAGTTTATAGGATATGAAATAATCATTTCCATGGCAACCAAAGTCGAATTTCATTCCACAAAATTCTCTCATTTTTTCTATTAATGTAGGTCGAATATAGACGTTACACGTAATGATACTGTTTTATATTGCTTTTATGCACGAGCTTCGTTGATGCCGGATGAAGATAACAATCCAGACTCCTTTATCACTATGAAACGTCCACAACTGATGCACAGTAGCGAGACGCGGAGATATTCAAGTAGAGTTTAACTGGCGTCCAGGACTGTTCCCAGTGCCGAAAAAGATTGTCTAGCGTCGAGACGTGTCAGCATCCGAGAAATAATCATGGTGCCAGTTGGAGATCTTCCAAGTGGTGTTCGGGGACTGGTGTATGATATCTGGTGATCCTTATACAGCTGCCTGAATCGTCTCTGAAAAGCCACGCATTAGTTTTTCCTCTCATCTCACTCCTGTCTACAATAGGTTGTATGCTTAAAAGATCTACATGCACACAATCATAGAAGGTGATTTAAACTAACTTTTTGGTCATATTTCACTAGACATTCTCTTAATGCATCCCCATCACGACATGGTCTTCGTTTCGACTGTCCACTTCTGTCTCTAGACGTCCATTAATTACAGGATCATGTTCTCATTTCAGACTCAGTACAAACATGACGTCCTCAGATTCCCCCTCAGCTCATCTATTCTCGTCTTGTCCTTCTCTTGCACATAAAGATAAGTACAGTAAGTACACTCTCTACCAGTGACCTGTCTACCACTTATCTGAGGGTAAGTAACTTCTGTTGATTCACTGCTCCAGAAAATTCCATTCAAATACAGAATGGGGATTTCGCCTGTCTTATTATTCGTAAATGTCTCTAAAAGCCATAGGGTAATTAAACAGACAAGCAAACATTATCATGGCGACAGATAAGAAAGTATTTTTTTCTTCCACCATGTTAATGAGGTCAAAACATATGCTTATACAAATTTTGGCCACTCGAGCGCAATTACGAGGGCCGTGAAAAAAAGCAAGTTTCCGTGAGGCAGTTTACAGAAAGAAAACACAATTTCATGGATAGAGTTATAGCAACAGAAACAACAATTGTTTAGCTATTTTTCAACATATTCCCCATCGGAATTGAGACATTTGTCACACCGTCACTTTTGTATTCCTGTGTCGCAGAAGTCTGCCGTCTAGGATCGGAACCAGTGTGTGACAGCCGTCTGCACCTCTCTGTCGATCCCAGGGAATGACAAATGTCTAAAATCCTGTGGGGAATATGTTGAAAAATAGCTCAACAATTACTGTATTTGTTCCAATAAATCTTTCTATGACATTTTGTTTTCTTTCTGTACACAGCCCCAGGAAAACTTACTTTCTGTTGATCCCAGGTATGACAAATGTCTAAATTCCGGTGGGGAATACGTTGAAAAATAGCACAACAATTACTGTATTTGTTCCAATAAATCTTTCCATTAAATTGTGTTTTCTTTCTGTAAACAGCCCCAGGAAAACTTACTTTCTGGACGGCTCTCGTAATTGCGCTCGAGTGACCAAAATTTGTACAAGTACTTGTTTTGACATTATTAACATGATAGAAGAAAAGAAATCAAAATTTTTATCTACCTCCAACATAATTTTTTTTTTTTTTACTAATTTCGCAGCCTGAGGCTTATTGTACCTAGACCCACAACTCTACTGAACATACGCACACACTGCAGGACTCCCCCGTTTATTGAGTCAGGGTACCTCGGGGCCACTGCGAGACACCACACACACTTGGACAATGGACCAGTCCCCGTGAAGAGGTCCGAATTAAATCCCCCTGACTTCACGGCCGGGAATAGAACCCGAGCCATCTTGATCAGGAGTCCAGCACACTACCTCAAGACCAAGTGGGCAGACAAGAGAACGTTCGTTTGTGAGACATCCGAAACGCTTCGTAGATTTTATAACGTCCTTACGACAAATTAAGTTTCTTGTATATTCATTTCCAACGTTCGTTACAGTTTTGCCAACAGTTGTTCACATAATCCCGCAAGATGGCTTTCGAAAACCCACGATTTCCTAACAAATATTTCTAGACTTTAATGTTTATATATTATTATTCAATTCTATAATAATAATAATAATAATAATAATAATAATAATAATAATAATAGTAATAATAATGGTCAAGATAGAGCATCCACCCAGGAATGTAACGAATATTGTACACTTTAACATTGACAATGTGGCGCTATAAAGCAATTTTGAACACTTTTATCACAGCCACAATATTTTAAAATTATTATTGCACTATAAACCGCTGAATTGGCAACACTGGTTCGTTACAGGTATTCCAGGTTATGAAACGAATTTTATTATCGGTCAGTAGTCTATTGGCGCGTCTGTGGGAATTCTGAATGACAGATCACGCTTAAGGAAAAGTTAGCGTTTTCTGAAAACACCTACATTTCTCCAATAGAAACACAGCTGCCCTTTCTGCCTTCATTTTATACAGGCCAGACTCGTGCACGTTTTGCCCTTACGAGCGTGCTCTTGCCCCGCTGGCACGGTAAGTCCACAGTTCTGGTCTCGGATCCAAGCTCGCCGCATCAGAATTTTTACGACCGGAGTGTTTTGGAGTTGAAGGAGTAATGTACTACATTATCTATAGTATTATCAGTAACTTACATATGGGATAAAACCAGAGACGCGTCTTTAATGCTAAATTCTTAATAAAAATAATATTACAATACATTTCAAGCATATATCTGTTGGTTAATTCCACGTGTGACTTAAACGACACTGGACACACTTCAAGGAACTGAAAATGGAACTACACAAATTATATTTAATTAAAATTTCATTTCAAGGTCTTAAACTATTCATCAAAGAGTGTACTTTTTGCCCATATTGATAGAAATGGTTAATATAACATATGAAGGATATTATGAGCCTCATCGTATATCTGTATGAAATGTAATGGCTCCTGAAAATAAAGAGGCTGGCTTCTGATTTTTTTTTTTTTTTTTTTAAGTTTCGTCAATCCCTAGTAAAAATTATTTTTTATTGCTTATAAGCTGCATTTAAATATTAGTACTTTGTTACTGTTGTTATTAAATACAAGTGGTGTTCATGTTGTTCACCGACTTACACAAGTATGAGAATGAGATGAAGGTGATAATGACGGTGAAATGAGTCCGGGGTCCAGCACCGAAAGTTACCCAGCATTTGCTCGTATTGGGTTGAGGGGAAAACCCCGGAGAAAACCTCAACCAGGTAACTTGCCCCGACCGGGATTCGAACCCGGACCACCTGGTTTCGCGACCAGACGCGCTGACCGTTACTCCACAGGTGTGGACTATTGTATTCAAAGTAACAAAACGCAGGATTCTAGTTATAACTAACGTGTACGATACTGGTAATTGTAATCGCGTATCTAGAAAATTTATGTATATTTCTTGTTTAGTTTTATATATTTGTACATATGCGGACTCATCTAGGCCTATAAGTCAGTCTATGTCATTTACTGACTTATAAAAACTATTACTATTCTATGTGTTGTTTTTTTATTTTTCTTTTTAATGAAAATAAATTGAATCGATGAGTCCGAAAATCATTCATCTTTACTTTTTTCAAAATCTAGGTTCTTGTAGTAGCCTATCCTGCTGAGATAGACAGACCATTTAGGCTGAAAACATGTCATATCCTCCTGCTGGATATATAAACTACGGGGCAGAGAAATCTCTATTATGTTTGAAGACATGCCATGTCGTGCAAATGACGTGTTCTCTAACTAAACTGGGAAATAGCATAGATCACTCTTTTATTCTCATCATGAAGGAATGGCCAATAAAGGCCCGAATAAAGTTTGTTATTTTTTGTTTTACATTACGTAAAGAGTTTGAAAGAGGATATAAAGATACTTTATAGCTTTTCTAATGGCTGCTCAAGACAGAATCGAAACCACACTGTAGTGGGATTTCTAATAGACTATCTCTTACTGGTCGCTTCTATGAGATTCACCAGTTTTTCCTACTACTTGGGCATTCATTTAACCCATGTGACCGTCAATTTTGGGTCGTGAAGAGAAAAATCCAAAGGGAAGACCGTATATAAATTCTTCAGCAGTATGCTACAATGATAGAATCATCAAAATTCAAATAAGTTTATTGTAAAGGTGATGATTTCAAATATGATGCTTGATTTCAAAAACTAGTGGAAGGAGTAGGCCTATTATATCAAAATTGCGCTATAAAAACGCTCATATGGAAAAACAATAAATAAGAAATTCAATTTCAAGTATAAAATTACGAAAGTTTTACTTACAAATGTTCGGCACCAGGTGAAGTTGAAGCAGCTCCTTTCATCGGCGGATTGTGCTAATTTATATTTGTACTGTATAAAACAAAGTTGTCTTAGCATATTCTGGAAAAGTTTCCATAAACCAAAAGAAAATTGCAGACATAAAAAATGTTCTACAGTATCACCCAAATTAACTTTTATTTTTCTATGAAGAAATTTGTATAAGGCCAGCCACAGATTGCAATCATGCTTCAGAAGAGGATTTCTGAATCTAGAGACTTAGTTTAGTATAATACAGCTTTTTCATAATCAATTTGTTAGCTGTTGATACCGTTTCTGTAACACAAATATCCATCCTAAATTTTATGTACTTTAGGTACATTGTCTACTGAGTATTGATTTAAATATTCTCCAGCTGATTGCTGTAGCCTATAAGTTAAACATTTTAGTATTGTTTTGTAATTTGAGGAATGTAAAACACATTTATTTCATATTCTGAATGAAAACTTATTATTATTTTCACTTGTTTAAAATTATTCTATTTAAAAGTACAATAGAACCCCGTTTATCCTAAATAAAGGGGACGAAGCCATTTCAGATAATCGATGAGAAACATTTTCTGTAAAAGTAGGAAGGAAGAGAGATTGTTAAGCATGTAACTTACAGTATAAAAAAAAAAAAAATGTTGTGCTATTACACCATTACAGTCATTGAATTTCAACACTTCTCACGGCTTCTAACTTATCCTTTATGGCAGTGATGTCAATTGATGCCCATAGGAGCAAGCGCGCGCTTTAGAGCCCAGGAGAGCCTGAGCGCTTTACAGCGGAAAGGAAAGAGACAGACGAAAGAGGTAGTATATGCCGCTTGGTCGAGCTATATACAGGGATGGCCAGCACTGATTCAATGGATAAAGGGAAGAGAACTTATTAAAACTGTATCCATGTTAATTTTTAGATTTGTCTGAGAAGTATAAGTGCATTATAAGAATGTAAGTTTTAATTTTAATGTTCATTTTTCATAAGTTTGCTTTTTTATTCAAAAGGAATGTTTTCTCAACTTTTTTACAGAAAAGTGAAATTTTCAGATATGTTTGTTTAGTAGCCTTACAGGTACTAAAACAATGTTTTCGTAAATCTAATATATCGTAAATACGTATTATTGAAGATTGTGTTTTAAAATGTTTGAAAATATTCGCATGGGAAATGTTTGTAAGGAAATGAATTAACAAAGCAAATATTGTTACATCACAAACAAGAGATATGTGCCTATGTGTTGGTAAAACGTCAGCTCTATAGCTTCAGCAGATTTCGAGATAATTTAATATTCTGATAACAGAAAGTTATACCACCTAAAAGCATAATGCGATAAGATTTTTATTATATAATATTAGTTACAGTTAAAACATTTACCTAGACAACTTTGCTTTGTACTATAATATTGTTTTGATTACTTTTATAAGGCTAAAGATACCATCAATATCAATTTCAACTTATGTCATATTCAGTGTCTTTCTTTGGGATAACACTTTCTTTATGAATGATGTGTTTAATTCACTTAGTACAGTATAGTTGTAGTTATTATGGAATTTGTGTGAATATTCCTTCTTTACTCTTTATTATGTTATTAACGTTTAAAACACAACTGCAATATTGGGCTAAGAAATAGGTGTTAGTACTTTTGTTTTACAGACAATATAGAAAATAACAAACAGAAAGAAGCCATATAAAAATAACGACATAAAATTTCACGTTCCGTTTGAAGTGTATGCACCACTGTTTCTTAATCCAACTGGCTGCTTATTCCCCCTAGCAAACCTAGCACTTAATGCTCGCGCACGACGTCAAGGTCAGAAAAATGCGCTTGCTTTGACATCACTGCTTTATGGGTACAACAACACGTTTCCTTTTACTCGACATCGCACTCGCGTAACTAAAAAATAAGACGTAGGCCTACCGATAACGCGATAAATGCAACCCTAGATCATATATACCCAGATTGCTCTGCGTTATAGGCTTTGGACGGTAACAACTTTTGTCAGGTTTACTATGCTGCCATCTAGTTGGTACATAACTCTCATTTGAATTGCATTAGCTACTGTACTGCCATCTCGTGTACGTTTACGGCGGATGAGTGCTTGTTCTCTTCAAAGTGCAACCGATTTTAACAAAGGAATGACCAATCTATATGTGATCTGGGCTACAACACAACTAAGATGAATGAAAAATTGGAAACTTACCTCGAATGCATACATCATAATCCTGTAATTCTCGGATATGTGGGAGGAAGGGGGTGGGCGAAAAAACGTCTCACTTAATGGGACTGGTCGCGCCCGTTACTATACAAAACAAGTGTTTGGGGGACGGAGGTGGAAAACAGATGTAGCATTGCTGTGACGACATTGACACTTAAATTTGAGGCCATGCTATAGGACAGTGGTTCCCAAAGTGTGCTCCGCGGAACCTCAGGGATCCGCCAACACTTATCAAGGGATCCACGGTTGGTAATATATATTTTGAAATAAATAACATATAATACTACCGCTTTCCTTGACGCGTAAACCGACAGTGAAAATTCTACAGAGGCGTCATACCGGGTGAGTTGTGGAACAAGGAAACAACACCATTCTTCACATTAGCAATCTGAAGGTAATTTTTTCATAATTTATTCATGTAATTACTGAAAAAATATATGCAATTTATAAATACTACTGCATGTTTATGAATTTGTGGCTATGCATGGTAATTAATGTAGTTGTAGTCATATTGTTGATGTTAAATACGTAGTAAGTATGGAGACATATTTAATTTATATCTATTAATCTCGCGATTAATTTAATTTAATTTAATTTGAGGATCCGTGAATCTTTTTTCGAGTCGAAAAGGATCCGCGATCAAAAACGTTTGGCAACCACTGCTATAGGGAATGAACAGAATATTGCAGGAATAAGCAAAACATAGGCTTTTTTTTGCGACTTGTTTCGGATAAGCCGGATTTCGGTTAACCGAAGTTCGGTTAAGAGAGGTTTTACTGTAACTACATTTTAAGGCTTTATACAAAAACAAGTCATCTCCAAATTTAAAAATAAATTATAAAACAATAAGTATTATTATTACATAATAGCGATGAAATCTTTAGTAACTAAGCACGTTCTAGTGTGAAAAAATGAAAAATCTCAGTATATCGTATGGGTATTGAAAAATTAAGTTTTTTGTTTCTCCTATAAAATTACTTTCAATGGAGATAATTGGCTTTCAAACTCATCAATTCAACTATACTTATATTTCAAGTACTTGATATTTAAACTAGGAAGATATACATGTAAGGGTTCAACATTTCTGAACAATTCGTCACAAAATTTCCTTTGCAAGCAATTAGGCGTTCTACGAATGCTTCAGTTGTGGGTTTTCTTCGTTTCTCTAGGTTCAGATTGTTTACTTGCAAACTTGTGTTTGCAAACTGTGCTGAAGACAGGAATAATTGAGTGACGTTAAGTGCAGCAGATATTGGATTTAAGTTGTTTATACATTCAGAAAATACATATACATATATATGTGTGTTTGCTCCGCAGAAGCAAACTCGTCGTTTCTTCACTTGCGCTCGATCTACTTACTTCATCCGTCTTGTTTCGTACTGCTACAAGAACCTTCTGCCTCCGTTGATTAGTAAATGCAATTACTTCGCTGATGGGGAAGAGGGAAGTTCCTCTTTTACGTCACTTCCTCTCCTTTTTTTCTCAATTCCCGCCTAACTTATTAGCCAATAATTACTTCTCAATATGGTTCTACCACAAAATGTAAAACCACCCTTCCATGTAATAAATTGGTTTATAAAATGTTATACGCTTAAAAATACAACACTATAAATAGCCTATATAAGTAATCAGAGTGATCGTTTATTTAACAACGCTGGTTTATTTAGCGTCGAAAGGAATTTGTGACAGTGATATGGTATTTGGCGAGATGATGTCGAGGGTTTGAAGTGTGATTACCTAACATTCGCCTTACATTTGGGGAAAACCTCAGAAAAACCTAGTAGGTAATCAGCCCAAACGGGAATCGAACTCACGCCCGAGGTAGCCGCGGATCAGCAGGCAAACGCGTTACCGCCAGAGTAACTTGGGACTGTCTTCTCCACTAATAGCTTCTTCTATAAAATTCTCTTACCTTGGATTAGACCCTCTTCAAAATCATCATGAGATCATCTTTGTGTCCACACCTGTGGAGTAACGATCAGCGCGTCTGGCCTCGAAACCAGGTGGCCCGGGTTCGAATCCCGGTCGGGGCAAGTTACCTGGCTGAGGTTTTTTCCGGGGTTTTCCCTCAACCCAATACGAGCAAATGCTGGGTAACTTTCGGTGCTGGACCCCGGACTCATTTCACCGGCATTATCACTTCTATTTCATTCGGACGCTAAATAACCTAGATGTTGAAAAAGCGTCGTAAAATAACCCAATAAAATAAAAAATAAAAATCATCTTTGTAAACTGCCTTGGAGAGACTTTTTATAAGAAAAATTACTGGATATTAATGGTTTTGCAAAATAAAAAATTGTCATATTGACTTATTTCTATCCAGTCTTGAACGTGTGGACACTGCGTCTTCAAAGAAAAATCAAGGTAGGCTGTATCGGAGACACAGCGTGAATACGTCGTTGATAGAATTGCTGTTAAGGTAATCGTTAGCACTGACAATCAAAATCTCTTCTTTTCACAAGCCAAGAAAACCCTGGTGCTGGGATTTCTGGGAGAGCAATTTAGTATGTATTGCTATAGTAAACATCGTGCTCCATTGTTTGTTACTCGTTGCTTATACGTCAGCTGCCATTTACACTGCATATCAGCGTGTTCCGAATCTCAGCGCTGAGCAATCTGATGGCATCACGGTGTTCCGAATTCCAACGATGACGTCACTGATGCTTCTCCGGTGCCGCACCGGTTCCATCAGCTTGCAGAGATGGTGGCAGTCTCCATCAGCTGCCATCAGTGAATCTGATTTGTGATTGGTTCTTGTATAGGGTGGGAATTCGCAGACGAATGACATCGTACACTGTTGTGTCATGGCGGTGTGTTCTGGTTTAGTTCTGCTGTATTGTTTGCAATGAGCACAACGTAAAAACAATATGTTAATGGCTTATGAGCGAAGATGTCAACGGACCAGTTATTACTACTGGGTCAAGAAATAAATTGTTTATGCTCTCTTTTCTTCAAACGAGATGACAGTACGGATATTTCGCAAAATCTTGCTAGCGTAGCACAGGCAACAACTTGTACAGCCGCCATGATAGCCATCGAACCTTCCAGCAGTTTCGTTCTTATTTCGCTGCAGCGTGACGTAATTGTTGTCCATCATTCGGAATACGCTGTATGCCTCGATATTGTGAATTTTCTCTTTTCACTCAAATTCACTAGCGAATTTTTGCAGTTTCACTTCTCGACTGCTTACTGATTCACAATTGAGATTGTAGCGTGATTCGTTACGAATCGTTTTACACTAAGCTTTCTACTGAGCATTCTATCGCTGCGCATTCTCGAGTTACACCTCCTCGGCTGTCGCGCGACTCACCAATTCTTGCTTCAACTTATCCCTCCCGTCTACTCTAGATAACGTCACCAGCTCCAACTCAAGGTCACGTTGAATACATTGATATTTCGTCTGTCGATAGCCGTTTGCTTCATTTGAATATGTAATGCAGTTTAGAAATCATAAGCGGAATGATACTGGCCTGAAATTGTGTCGTTCGACTTTCTGGAATGGCACCCTCCTAGATCGAACTTGTAGCCATATTCACATCAAGAGTGGGATTTTTAATGTAAGCAGTCAACAATGTTCATAACAACGAGTTTGTCTTAAACAGTTGTTTAATTTAATCCTGTTCGAACGATACTTTATCAATCTCTGTTTGTGAAACAAAATAAGCAGTATTATTGTCGCAAACTTGTATTTGATTTACTCATATTTAAAATACAGTGCATGCATTTTGTGTTTCCACGATCGCATGTGTGCAGCTGAGCTGTGCGCTGCTGCTTCCACCCTACATTCGCGAACTTGGAAAGATAAAATGTATTCACTATATCTAGAGTATGGACGAAATTAATCTATCATCACTAAATTTGCATTTAACGCAAGAAAGGAAGCTTAATATATTTTTTGCAACAGGTGAGCCTTCCAGAATATTTTCGTTTGTAAATGGCGGACAAAAATTTCTTTTTCTAACAGTGTAACACTTTAACATTTAATTCATTCAGTTCGGGTTCTTTCCAGAAGCGTTTAGTGAAATTTGAAGAAGCTTGTTCAAATACGGACGCGAAGAGATCAGGAAGCCTTTCAGTCGTAACAGATGTTTCAGTTACTGATTCTTAATTGAATCTTTTGTTCGGTGTGACCTCACTTTTTAGTATTTCATGGCTATGTAGTCATTGATGTATGAGGTCTGGGATTCCTTAGTCAGGTTGGAGTTAAAAGATACTGAAGATATATTATTATTATTATTATTATTATTATTATTATTATTATTATTTTAGATTTTTCTGTGATCTATTTTATTTGTTGGAAATTTTTATGTGAATATTCGTAGAGTGAACATAATTATAGATGCATTTAACTTCAATTTTGAATTACAATAAGAATACAATTTTAACTCCAGAAAGCTACAATTATTTTGGAACATTTTATGCCTAGTTCCCGAACATTATACAGGTATTTAAATTGTTGACAGGCTCTTAATAAGTTCTATACTCTTCGATTTACGTTTGTATCTTGCAAATCTTTTTCTTCAAATAAAAATAAACACTGCCAACAATATGACTTCTTATTTTTTCATCATTTTGTGCATTCCGAAATCATCTTTTTTGTCCATATTATGCTTCATTTCTGTCTACGTTGTATAACCACGTTTTTATGTCATACTTTACATTCGATATATGTTGCCTCGCAATACAGACAGACACAGTTTCGAAAGCACGAACAGTTTCGAAAATTCACATAAAACAGCTATTTGTAAAATAATAGGAACGTGCATGTAGCACGTATGGGCGAATCCAGATATGCATATAGAGTGTTAGTTGGGAGACCGAAGGGAAAAAGACCTTTAGGGAGGCCGAGACGTAGATGGGAGGATAATATTAAAATGATTTGAGGGAGGTGGGATATGATGATAGAGACTGGATTAATCTTGCACAGGATAGGGACCGCTGGCGGGCTTATGTGAGGGCGGCAATGAACCTTCGGGTTCCTTAAAAGCCATTTGTAAGTAAGTAAGTAAGTAAGTAAGTAATAGGAACATAGGACGAAGGAAAGCGAAAGAAAAAAGAAGGAAAATAAAATAAAGAAATAATTAAAGAAAACAGAAAGTATAAAACGAAATAAAAAATAAGACATTTTTGGCCCTAACATTCTAAATGTGCCAAGTACCAAAAACAACTTTCTGAGATATGATGAAAAACACACTGCAGAATGCATATTGAGATATGTCGCTCACAGTTGAGCTAAGACAAAGACAATTTAGTGTGTTATTCTCATATGGATGTTGAATAAAATGAAATTTGAAAAATTGGCACTTAGTAGGCTACATTTAGAATAGCTTATCGAAATTTTTCATGCTTAAAATAACTGAAAATAAATGTTCTTGTATTTGTGAAGATGGAGACATTACAGTCGATTGAATATTACTTGTATAATTTCATAAAGGGAACCACAGATACCTAAATAACATTTATAGCCATAATAGAGGAATCTAATTCCTTATTACGAAAATTGATCAAAATATTTATCGCTTTAAAATTAATGTACTGTAATTAAGTTTTCATAAATTTAGCTCCATACTTTATAACTAGTTCTCACACAAAATTCTTACATTCACAAAAATACACCTTAAAAATGACACGAATGTTAAACTTTGTAGGCTGTAATGATCCATTTACACATACCAAATTGAATGAATTTTCATATTCCACCTCTCCATAATTCGCTAACGCTATTTTACGTCATTAATCGCAGAGCCAATCAGAATCGAGATCCTTATGCTATTGTAATAAGCTGAGCGAGTGGCTATTGAAAAGCAGATAGAGAGAACCTTAACGTTATGGTGAAACGATGGCTTCTCGTTTGAGATTTAATATTACCGACGATATTTGCCTCCTGAAAGAGATATTAGCTGCTAATTTCTATGAATATAGCTCAAAATAGACGCTAATACAACAAAGTGTAGGCTACTACAAGGTGCACAACTGTGAAACAACATGTTCAACACCACCTTCATTTATGGAAAAAGGGAGATGAAAAATATTTTTATTGTAACTGTAAAGCTATTTTTTATTTAATTTCTTTAGTTAATAATCCTATAAAAACAGCTCAAAATGAACGTTAATACAACAAAATGTAAGCTACTACAAGGCACACAAATGTGAAATAGCATGTCCAACATCTGCTTTATTTATGGGAAAAGGGAGATAAAGAATTCTTTTTTTTTTTGTAACTGTAAAGCCATTTTTTATTTAATTTTTTAGCTGCTAATCCCTATGAATACAGCTCAAAATAAACACTAATACAACAAAGTGTAGGCTTCAACAAGGCACACAACTGTGAAATAGCATGTCCAACATCTGCTTCATTTCTGGAAAAGGGGGATGAAGAATACTTCTATTGTAACTGTAAAGCCATTTTTTAGCTGCTAATCCCTATGAAGACAGCTCAAAATGGACACCAATACAACAAAGTATAGGACACTATACAAGGCACACAACTGTGAAATAGCATGTCCAACATCTGCTTCATTTAAGGAAAAAGGGAGATGTAGAATACTTCTATTGTAATTGTAAAGCCATTTTTTAGCTGCTAATCCCTATGAAGACAGCTCAAAATGGACACCAATACAACAAAGTGTAGGATACTACAAATCGCACAACTGTGAAATAGCATGCCCAACATCTGCTTCATTTAAGGAAAAAAGGAAGATGAAGAATACTTCTATTGTAACTGTAAAGCCATTTTTTATTCATTTTTTTAGCTGCTAATTCCTATGAATAAGCTCAAAATGGACACTAATACAACAAAGTGTACGCTACTACAAGGCACACAACTGTGAAATAGCATGTCCAAAATCTGCTTCATTTATGGAAAAAGGGAGATGAAGAATACTTCTATTGTAACTGTAAAGCAATTTTTTATTTAATTTTTTTAGCTGCAAATCCCTATGAAGACAGCTCAAAATGGACACTAATACAACAAAGTGTAGGCTTCAACAAGGCACACAACTGTGAAATAGCATGTCCAACATCTGCTTCATTTATGGAAAAGGGAGATGAAGAATACTTCTATTATAACTGTAAAGCCATTTTTTAGCTGCTAATCCCTATGAAGACAGCTCAAAATGGACACTAATATAACAAAGTGTACGCTACTACAAGGCACACAACCTGTGAAATAGCATGTCCAACATTGCTTCATTTATGGAAAAAGGGAGATGAAGAATACTTCTATTGTAACTGTAAAGCTATTTTTTAATTAAATTTCTTTAGCTACTAATCCTATGAAAACAGCTCAAAATAGATGTTAATACAACAAAATGTAAGCGGCTACAGGGCACACAACTGTGAAACAGCATGTCCAACATCTGCTTCATTTATGGGAAAAGGGAGATAAAGAATTCTTTTTTTGTAACTGTAAAGCCATTTTTATTTAATTTTTTAGCTGCTAATCCCTATGAAGACAGTTCAAAATGAACACTAATACAACAAAGTGTAGGCTACTACAAGGCACACAACTGTGAAATAGCATGTCCAACATCTGCTTCATTTATGGAAAAAGGGAGATGAAGAATACTTTTATTACACCTTTAAAGCCATTTTTTAAATTTAATTCATTTTGTTGCGTGATTTTAAACATTTTTATTAGTTATTGATTTGATGAGTGTGAATGGGTTCAAAAGAGCGAATATTCTCAAGTACCTAGATCTCATATTAATATTTCTGAGCTCATTATTTTGTATACTCGAACATAAATTTCATAATTAGAGCTCCATAAAAAATATTGCTAAAAGTTAAGCCTAGTTACTGGACGTAATATTATTTAAAATATGTTCCTGTTGTATGAACAGATGTGAGGCATGTTTCTTCTATGCAGACCATGGAACATTGTTGTAGACAACAGAAACAATTTTCCTTTCACAATTTGAGCCGTTATGTTCGTTTAATCTATTATAACACGTCATTACGTAAATAACTACTAGGTAAACTAACAATCCTTATTAATTCATCACTGATTTAGAAACATAACTTCAATTTGTAAAGCTAATCAACATAAAATAAAAGTACGGTACGTAATAGTCTAACTCTACATAATGGGTTCTTTCTTTTGAACCTACGGTCTGCTGCAAAATCAGTCTATTGTATTTTATGCCAAAAGGCAAGGTCCCGTTCAGAGTCTATCACTTGAAAAACCAAGCCAATCTAAGCTAAGCCATCGTTTTTATACTTCATATTTCACGACGCAGATATACTACGTATGCTACATAGTTTGATAGTAATACTTTACCTAGCCGTACTCACAACATTCAATAGTAGTTGTATAAAACAGTATTCCTCCAACAATAATTCTTGGACTATCATAACCTCACATGTTAGAGAAGAACAGTACCTACGGAGAGAAATATAAATAAAATGTCGACAAATTAATAATAACAGTAAATCAGTGAGCAAGAGAGAGAAATGAGAGCAACGAACAACTTTATCAAAGTAAGAATTTTCGTAATAATGTTTGTAGATCGGTATAGTCCGGGTCAGCTTACTTCATACCGTAAGGGTGAAACCTAACCATTTTTCCCCCATTACTACATATGCTAGTGGATTGTGGTGATTTTCTAGTTTGCAGTTGAATTTTCTTTTGCAAACTTCGTTTCGATTTTGTAATTAGTATGTTGGCAGCTGAAACAAATATCGACAATATTTGTCGGTACTGGAGTTCCATGAAATTGAAATTGTACTAGATTTCTGAGCCTGTTACAGAAAACTAGTGAAATTTGAACATACTAATAATTAATTAATATCAGTATTAATATTAATACATAATAGTTATTTTATGTGTTGTGTTGTTATAATTCAAGACTATAGTCAGATAAGTTTTCGGAGTTACTGATAATTTCATGTGGTCAAACAAAATACATTTTTAGATTAGGTCTCGTGAGTCAATTGTTTAGTCAAACCAATGAATTTCGTATTGTCAGACAAAATACTTGACATGTTGATCCATTTCTCGTATAGTTTGCCTATGAAAATATGTTACAAATTATCGAATTATTTAGAATAACCTTCCAACATAAAGTACGATAAGTAAATAAGTCATTTAGTACGAAGGATCGTGTGATATCTGATAACAGTTGGCAACACTGACAAGATGGCAATATTTGCTATTTAGGAACTGTTCTTATGTGACCTTCACTATATTATACGTTAACATATAAACGTCATTGATACGTCACTACCAACGTAAATATAGCGTTAAAGAATTATTACGGACAACCTGAGTGCGAAATCTCTCTAAATTACTTTCAGATGGAATTCAGAATTTAGCTCTTGGCATCCATATTCGTTTACGTGTATCTACACAGATATTAACAAAGAAAAAAAAAAGTCAGCAGTAACATTCGGAGTCATTATGTAAAGAAAGAATGTTCTTCTTTTCAAATCCAACGAATCATTTATCATAACCATTTTCCTTAACAAGGATAGGATACTGATTTCCCGGTCCCAAAACAACAGCTTAAAAACGTTGGCCTACTTCCTCTATCGTCCAATTGATGTCTCCTCTTGGTCTATGCTGGTGTTATTTTAGGTTGTCAATCTTCTTTCATTCCATACCGTTTTTCCATTTCCTCCCTTATGTTTCTATGTCTCTAGTAATATACTGTACAGTCTCAATTGTTTACGAATGTTGTCATATTTTCTAATAAGCCCATTCTGGTCACTCCTATCAATGATATTCAAAGTCTACGCACATTTCTAAGCCAGAGACATGTCTATAACTTTTCACTTCATTTCATTTATTGTCTTCCATAGATCTTACATCAGCATTTCAGTTAAAATGTAGAACAAGTCAAAAGTTATACAGGTGTTTCAGAAATAAATACGGAACTTTTGAGGGATGATAGTGTGGGTCTGGTAATTCATTTTAAGGATAGATACCTGGTGTCCGAGATGAGTCGTGTTTATTCTACGTCATGCCGAAGTTAGCATAGCGTACCCTCAGCCGGAGGTGTTTTGGAATGAAAGACGGAACAATACATACAGAGTAGGCTACTATTTAACATCTCACAATGGAATGGGGTTCGAAGCACAAGATGGTTAAGAAGAGAAGACACGAGAGATAAAGATCAGTTTGATTCAGTTCACATTTACTGGAACGTAACTCACAGAAGGTGTTCAGAGTGTCCGCCGTTGTCCTGAAGACACAATTCCATTCGTCGGACCAAGGACCATTGGAAATAATGTGCGTTATTGCGAACTTTGCCTGGAGCAACGGCAATTAGTGCCACTAGGTCTTCCTCAGTGTCTACCCACTCTACCGGGTTCTGATATAACAAAGCCTTCATGTGTCCCCACAAATAAAAATCAAGAGGCGTGAGATCAGGTGACAGTGCTAGCTAATGAACCGGCCCACCACGACCAATCCAACATGCAGGGAAGCTCTCGTTCAATAATTCTCCTACTGCATGCGAGAAATGACCAGGTGCGTCGTCATGTTGGAAACACATTCGCCTATAGCGGAACAGCATACTGACATTGGCTAGCAAGAGAATGGGTTATCGCGGACGCCATGTTCCTATGCAAAACATAATCACCTAGGCACAATCTATCATCCCTAAAAATTCGGTACTTCTGAAACATTCTGTATATTATATTTTGACGAGGTGAAGTATTGTGTATATGTATATCTTTTGAATGAACAGAACACAAGACAAGACGTATATAACTGGTAATACAATACGTATGATTACTGAAGTACGTAATAAGTATTATAAGGAATCATTATCACACCGTTCCTTTAAATAAAAACTTTTCCTGCAATTTCAGTGTTTTGATTTAACATGAATCTATGACCTTTATAATTAGTTGTGAAAGAATCACATTTCTCACTGTTTCCTGTAATTTGAGTGATAACAAATTATGTGCATTTGCATGTGCATAATCGAATTTCTTGAAATTTATTTCCAGGCGGTGCTAACAAAAAGAATGAGATGTGCAGGAATACAGACGTTAAACTGTTAACATACACGAATGATCAATGGAGCCGAATTTAACAGGAGTAAATAATTTTTGCTAGCGCAGTAACCCTGGTTCGCTAGGACCTACATAAATCACATTGTAAGCCCGTCAAAAACAAAAGCCGGCGTTAATTGTTCGGCATCCATTCTGCATGACTGATTTTCTGGGAAGCTATGCAGTAGGTAATACAAATTCCAGCTGCTTTGTAATTCAGCGTCCGTGAGCGGAAAACAGACTCTGTGAGGCATGTCACCGATCCGGATACAACTAAATTCGTGAAATGGTTAGATATCTTGCAGAGGCAAGGGCGCGAAGACGGAAACAAACATTTTGTCTCTGAAATGAGCACTAGGCCTACTGCCGGATTCGTTACACGCAACAGCTACAGTCTTGGCTTTGCATAGAAGCTATGGTGCTGGCTTCGAATTCCTTAGGGTCCTAATTCATAGATATTTGTCCTCTGTTATTTCGCTGTGCTGTGTTGACATACAGTAGTTGGAAAAGTGACTTCGTAGTGATTTCACTTTTGAGAAGTACCAATAGTGGCGGCTCGTGATAAAATATTACGCGTGTTCACAATTTTGTGTTCCAAAACCGAATAGAATTTGAAATCATACGTTTAATATGAAATGTCATGATTCCAATGTTTCATTATCGAAAAAATCGTGTATAAGTTCAAAATATATGATAGTAGTAATAGTAGTAGTAGTAGTAGTAGTAGTAGTAGTAGTAGTAGTAGTAGTAGTAGTAGTAGTAATAATAATAATAATGAAACCCAAGTTTACCCAGTTCTTTATGTTCAAAATTGCTTGAACAGGTTCGTTGTTTATGTTTGTTAAAAATTAATACATAGGCTACCACAATACCGTTATTTAAAAAATCGTATGTTGTGTAATATATTTTGGTTCACAACACACTGTTACATTATAGCCTATACTACTACTGTAATCCCATTCTCATAAATTGATTAACTTACTATAAATACATGCCAGTAAATATTATTCTTAAATATTATACACCACCATACAGATACTTAAATTCACACCACTATCACAGTCTGCCAGCACGTGTTTGAAAGCTACACTATGCTATTATGCTAACACCAAACTATAGTAATTCACAAAGTAAAGTCTTGTAGCAGAATTGTACACAGACTCACACAAAGTAAACGTTCCAACAGTGAGAAATGCTGACACCTACAGGCTAAAATACAGACTATTAAATTCCCTGCCTCGAAATACAGCAAGTGAAAGATAGCCATCGATGCACCTGGCATCTGTAGGGTAGATTCATTGTTCACTTAACGTTTTGTGCTCTTGACGAGTCATAAGCAGCCAGCTAAAGACAATTTTGTCCAGTTCATGCGTGTAATTCCTGTAACCCCCTTGCAAAGAGTAAGGCTTAAAGTTGAATCCACGTTGCCAAGTTTATATAAGTTCATGGAAGATGCAGGAAGTTTAAAATACTCGATTCTGATATTATACATCCACCCACTATGTCAATATGGTACTAAATAATAAAACTAGTCATGCTTCAATGGAAACAAAGTGTTCACGTGTTCTTGTGATCTTATTGACGCACCATCACTGAGTAGGCCTACCACCGTGTGTTCGCTTAGTGTAGATCGAAGAAGAAAAATTAAAAATATGTAGAACTAAACCCGCTACGAGTATTAAAACACTCGGTATATATAAATATTCAGAAGAGATGTAGCTTAGACTTACACATTACCGTTACAAGTGGCTAAATCGAAGTGCCTGACATTCAACAACCCGACTAGTAGGCCTACAATATCTTGTCGCTCTATTATTCACCTGAAGACGAAAGTAATTACTTAAGAATTTAGTTATAATAACAAAAACTTTCTAGTATTAAAATGAAGACTAAATTAGTACATTATGCAACGAGTCTATAATGATAGTAATTAAGAAGCGAGTATGGATGTTTATGAAACGAGCGCAACGACAAGATTGGAAGTGACCTTGTTCTAGGTCGTGAATTGTGAGATGTGCGCAGACGCGAAAGTATTGATTTTTTCAGAGGAACAATAATGTCATTGACCATGATGTAATCCCGTTAAACTTGGTATAACCTTGATTATTGAATTCGACATTGAAAAACGAGATGACAAATTGAATTTATTTGAATATTATTTACCTTACTTAATGGTGTAAATAAAACCGTCGAAGCGTTATGAGTTTCTACGCACTTCTTTAGCAACGAAAAAAGTGTCAGAGGAATGCGTGAAACGTTTATATCTGGTTGTGTGTTAATGTGATATTTAATTTCCTAACGCATTGGTTCTTATTTATAACTATTGCGAATATGATTTATATTGAAATAAATGTAACACAATATTAATTTATTCACAGTGTTCTATCCAAGGACAGGTCTTTCACTGCAAACCCAGCATTCTCCAATATTTCCTATTCTCTGCCTCTCTTAGTCTCTGCATATGACCCACATAACATAATGTCGTCTATCATATGATAATATTCTTCTGCCCCGCACTTTTCTCCTTCCAGTTATCCTTCAGTAGGCAGTTTCTTTTCACCCAGTAACCCAGCCAATGTATTTTACTCTTCCTGATCAGTTTCAGCATCATTCTTTCTTCACCACTCTTTCCAACACAGTTTCGTTTCTTATTCTGTCTGTCCATTTCACACGCTCCATCCTTCTCCATATCCACATTTCAAATGCTTCTAGTCGCTTCTCTTCACTTAGTTGTAATGTCCATGTTTCTTCCCCATACAATGCTACACTCCATACACACTGTGTGTGTGGCAGTGGCGGCTGATTGACTGAGGCAAGTGAGGCATGGCCTCAGTCACTTGGCTTAACTGAAATAAAATTTTGTGTTTTTATATAATGTATTAGTTATTTGAATGAAGCATATATTGCTGTAGAGCATTTGAAAACTTTGATGTATATAGAACTGTTTTGCAGTAAAATTTGTTCCTGAGGCCGGGATCGCTCGTGCCGGGTCTGGCTTGTGATGTATATAGACCTGTTTTGCAGTAAAATTTGTTCCTGAGGCCAGAATCGTTCGTGCCGGGTCTGGCTTAATGCATTTCATATCCTTTCGCGGGCTTTGAGTTTACGCTTAAAACATTGTAGCTGAGGCATAATTCGTCTGGCCTGGTCAGGTTTCACTCGTCCCATCCATGGGCCGGCCTCAAGGGTATAGTGGGGTGGGAATAGCAGTGGTGACTTGTTTTCCTAACTAGGCCATAAATAACAAAATTCCAGCTCTTTGGCAGGCAGAGACCCCACTCGATTCCCTCCCCTTATGTCTCAGTTTATGACATAAGCGAGAGTGTTCTACTATTGCACTTCATAGTACAGTAGTGAATCTGGGCCAATGTTGTTATGTATTTCGGGAAAATATAAACAGAAACAAATGCGAGAAATAATGCTGGTGTAGTTAATTCATTGTTAGAGTGTCCTTTTTCGAGAAGAAATAATACTGAAAGAAAGGAAGTTTTAAATAAAGAGAGAGACTACCGAGATATCTACGACATCGCTGATAATTTTTCTGACACACAATCTTAAAACGCGAGTTTCTATTGCATCCTGGTATGGGCAACATAAATGGTTATGTGGTAATGTGAGGCAAAATAAACTTCTCTTGGCCTTGTTTGTTGCTGTCAAAGGAAAAAAATAAAAAGAAAAGAAAGAAAGGGGAATTTCAACACATAATATGGGTTGCTTCATCACACTGAAACAATCACTGAAACTCACAGCATAACAGCTTATTTGGTGAGTGAAATTATTATTTTTCATTGATAGTAATAAGAATAGACTAATAATAGTAATAATAATAATACAGTAATAATGTTATTAATAATATAATAACAATAATAATTAATATAAACATTTCCTATCGGAAGCACTTAAACTAGTTGCATCTGGCCTCACCGAGGATTTCGATCACCGGCCGCTACTGGTGTGTGGGTGTCTTCACATTGCACTTCACTAGTCTCTTCCTTAGGTCCGCAGAAGATGCTCTGTTTTCTATTAGAAGCTTCCTTCGCTATTGCTATTCTCCTTTTGACTTCTTGGCATCAGTTCATGTTACAATGCCTATATGTGTTACCATTATTACTTTTTCTTCATTTCTTTTTTGAATATACACCATACACAGTATTTACAAAGGAAATACAGAGTTTCATCTGAATTGGTTTGTTGGAAAGCCGTTAGTATGGATCTATGATAACAGAAATAAGAAATATAATTGATTCATTTTAGTAAATCCCATATCAGTGTAAGAGTCTGATAACTTGCTAATTAAGTGACATCAGAATAGAGTGACATAACTCACTGCCATTGTTGAACAACTGATGTCAAACGTTGAAACTTCTTTAATATTTTATTCATTTGACATTCGAGTATGAACATTTCACGCTGATTCGTTGCTAAGCAAGTGACGTCGGAAGAGTGTGACGTAACTCATTTCCGTTGCTAAGTAATTGACGTAGACGTTGAAATATGCGTAAGATATTATTCAGTTGACACTTAAGGATAAATGTTTCACGTTAAAAGTCTCTTCTCAGTAATTCGCCATTCTTTACGTCCTGATTTAGAAGATAGTAATTCGTGTCTACTCGTACGAAGTAGCACCATATGTGACATTATATTAGGCCTATATTATGTTATGTTATATTATATATTATATTATATTTACCTCTGATTGAGGTCCTGGCTAATATGTATATCTATTATCAGGCAGTACATCTCACTTGACGATATGTGTCAGAGGAAGAACAATTGTTTTATTCATCTGAAGCCTAATTAGTGGAATATGTAGCTAATCGGCGATGTATGCATTGGAGGGGGAAAGGAACTGGTCACCCTACCCCATTATCTCCTGTCCTAGTTGCCTCATGAGTGTTACTTAAGAGGTTCAAACCTGTCTTCGGACAGTTGACTAAACAACAACATTATGTTATACGTCCGTGGAGTTAGCTTTGTGGTAGCGTATCTGCCTCCAGACTAGCCGGCGGGGTCAGAAATTTTAATATAAAATTTCTACCTCGAGACTAGGAGAGACGCCGGTGCGCAACTTCTAATCATTATATTGTGTACCAATATGCCTGGGTTAAATCCCAAATCTCTCCGAAGTGCATATGAAGAGAAGATATATGTCACTGTTGATAGTGATTCGTCCGTCGGATGGGGACATTAAGCCTTGCACCCCTAGGTGCTATTCGACAGGAGTAGGCTACGTGCCGGCACCGGGTTCTCCCATCTTCATCATCATCACCCATTCCCGACACGAACACTTACACATACACTCACCCTAGTACACGACATAACTCTTCACAGATACATATCATGTACAGCGTGACCCGCCGAAGTGGTGCATAACTAGAACATAGGTTACAGTTCTGCCATCTATCCGCAGCATGCGGAACCTCAATACGCAAGTGAAGTGGGTGGGCATTGGATACACACATATTATATTATATTATATTATATTATATTATATTATATTATATTATATTATATTATATTATATTATATTATATTATATTATATTATATTACATTATATCATAACATGTCTGAATACAATCTTTGCCAGACAAAACCGTCAACATAATGCGAAAGGCGTTCGATGGTATCTGAGTAGCTGTACGAGTGTACGTGTTCTCGACCCAAACTGCCGGCAGTAGTCGTGACCGGTGTTTAAATAGCTTCCTTGATCCTGTGATCGTTCTGTAGCATATTTAAGAGCCCTAGAGTCTGATCTCTTTTTTTTCTCGTTCGCTTGTAGTATATCGCTTTGTAACTATGGTGGAGAATGTTAACACGCTACTTGCTCTTCTAAATGTGAGTATGGAACGGTTATCAGTACAATGTGATAATGTGAGATACTCGTATTTCTAATTCATTCTTGAACTGTACTTAGCTTGCCATTGACGTACTTATACTAGATTATTTCATTTTCGAGTTCCACATTGAGAAAATATTTTCATCCTTCAGAGAGAGGGAATATTTACTTGTCCATTATTTCGAATCAAACAGTTCGTCAAACTCAATTTATATTAAAACAATTTATTCGTTGTTAAAAGATACAATCCAAGTCAGAATTTTCTTATATATAAAATAAGTTAAATACTGTTATCTGTTAGGCGTTGACAGTTTTCGAAAGAAAGGGGAACAAATTTAAAACTATGTCTAGCTGTACGAAGTGGCTGAAGCATGTAGGCCTACCCAGTATAGGCCTAATAGTTAGAGTTCCCATCCGTCTGGAAAAAGGAGGACATGTCCTTTTTTTAATCATTTTATCCTGTCCGGCAGGCACTTAAAAACAATTTGAAATGTCCGGTATTTCGCATTTCAACTAGAATTAATATGAATATTGAATAATGTGCGATATTACGCATAGAATATCTAAACAAATGGTGAAAACCTATGAAAGAACTTAACTGCTTTCAATGGTTGAAACTGGAGCATATAAATAACCATAAAATATGATGACCTATTGACATGCATTGAATGTCACTATTCATGATTCTAAGCTATTTTATCAATTTTATTCTGCAATGTACAAAGATATGCCAATCAAGTTAATCTTGACAAAGATTTAAGTTTAGATAAACAATGGTGGAAATTCTTCAATTCCAATAGTTCTGCGAGCACTGTAACTTTCTCAGAACTCTTAAAAATATGTCAATTCTATTTATTTATCCCAAGTCACAATGGAAGTGCTGAGAGAGTATTTTCCCTAATATCCGCTCAATGGACAAAAGAACGAAATCGCATGCTAACGGAGACAGTCAGAGGTATCATCATGGTGAAATATAATTTGAAGAACATGTCCTGTGAACAGTTCCATAGTTATTTGTTACAAGATATGTTTGTCTCTTCAGGCTCTTGTGCACAAAGTGGGCACCACTGATCAGTAGGGTACAGATATAATACTGATCCAGCAACTAGTGAGAAAACTGACTAAGGTGAGCCATAGTTTTTATCTTTAATTTTATTCACACCAATTTTTAAAAAGTCCTCCTTTTTTCAGCAATGTCCTCTTATTTTAGATTCCATGTCCTCCTATAGAATTTCTTCTCATGGTAACCCTACTAATAGTTAAGTACTAAAAGTCGTAAAATCGGCAGCTTTACACATTCCTCATGAAGTGATTTGGGTTTCCTATTCGAATAATATGGATGGCGTTTCTGGCACAATCTGTATATACGTATTGGAAATAAAATATTGGTATAGATAAATTTATGTCAAGGCTTCAGTCTGACTATTTCGAAGGACGAATATTCAGAACAAAATAAAAATTACACAGGATAAATACAAAGAATTAACCGCATTTTCAACTCTTCTGAAAGGAAAACATGTAAATGAGAAATTTACTAAACTGTGACGAGATCAGCATTCAATTATGGTTGCAATGAATTGGCCATTAAGAAGCCTATATTAAATGTCTGGCAAACAGTGTGCTTCTTATTAGATTGAGCAAAATACAAACTAACAGGAGAACTAAAAATAATATATCAGTAGACTACAATTTTTCTCAATAGCGATATACTTCGGGAATTAAAACCGGTCGTTATTCAGAAATCACTAGAGATTATCAGATTAATGTAGTTCGAACTGCTGTACTTTTCGAAAACAATTTTTTTCATAAATTCTGACTTTAAGTAGTAAGATGTTTTCAATTCTTTTATATACAAGTGTGGAATATATTTTAAAAGTACATATTAATGTTTATTCTTAAAAAAATTTAGAGAATATACCGACAAATAAACTACTAGAAATGAATAGGGATATTGCAATCAAAATAAAAAATCTTAATCACTTGTTATTTATTCTTACATATAATTAAATAATAAATTAAGTTGAAGGTTTTCTAGGGTATGTGTTACACAATACTACCAATACTACCAAACAGAAAGAAAAAAAAAGAACTAGGGACAAAAGTTAGGATATATCTGTGTTAAGTATTTATTAAATAAGAACAAGATTGACAGGTTTTTTGCCACATTAGTAACGAGTTGTATTTCCTCGGACATTTGCAACAGCTTGACATCTCTCTGGCATGCTTCAAATGCAATTTTGGAGACCGAGGTGGAAGTGGAAGATGATTGATCTGAAGGTCTTCCAGGACTTCCGTGACTACTGCAGCTCTATGTGCACGTGCATTATCATCAAGAAATATAAAATTCTCTTGACCAACGGCATCACGCCTGTTCGAAATGCACTCCCTCACCATCTCCTCTACGTACCTTTGACCTCTCAGTGCTCCATCGATTATATGAAGTTCAGTTCGCCAGCCTAAGGACACACCTGCCTAAACCATAACACCTCCTCCACCAAAAGGAACTACTGTACTCTGACATATTGCGGCAAAATGCGATTAGCAGCAGACTTGTATACTCTATTGTCATTAAAGAGGCAGTATTTGGACTCGTCAATAAAAAGGACATTTCCCCAAAGAATACCTTCTTCGACCCTGTGATTGACCCATGTTAATCTTTGTCTGCGATGGATTGGTCCAAGTGCTAGACATCGTAACTGTAACTGGCAATTTATTTGTAGTGAAGTTAGATTCTCCTCCCATTCGATAGTTGCGAAGATGTCGATCGCTTTGTCGTGGAAGTTAGGGTTTGTTCTGAGCTCACTGAATAATGTTTTTTCGACAGAGAGGACCGTTTCAACAAAACTCAACAAACGCCATTTTTTTCGAATTGCGGGTTTTGACGGATTCTGGTCAATTGCCATGAGAGGAAAATGATGCAGTGCTCATAATATTACGAAAGTCAACGTTTTTCGTTTAAAAAAGTGCCTCAATGTAGAGAGTTTTCACAAACCTCAACATATCTAGTTCTTAAATTTTTACAAAACTCAACATATCCTCAAACTCAACATTTCACACTTTTATCCGTTTCACAAGCTACAATATTTTACAACAATGTAATACATTTGCATTTTGACAGTGACACATTTCGGAGCTCAAATATTATATAATATTTTGTTGTTTCCTGCGTTAATTCAATATAAATCTGGCTGCTGTTGTAAGTGCATGTATTGTGAGTAGTGATGAAAATTGGATAAGAACCCTGAGTATTCAAAATCCGTTGAAGCTACTGAAAGGGGCAGGAAGAGTAGAAGCAGAGTAAGTTAATCTAGGAGTAAGAAATATACAGTTGCGCCTAAAAATAACGACATTCATCCAAACTAGACTGTAATCATTGAGAACAGGGAAAAAAGAAAACGTGCCGCAGGTTCTTTCTGCTTAAATGATCTAATTATTTTTCGAGACAATTTATACAGAAATAGCACAAAAGTTGAACAGGATACTTTTTGCTAAGACATATGAAAGTTGATCTACCTAAACAGCGTAAAAGAACTTCAAACAGCTAGAAAAATTTGTGTCTGTTTCATATTTTGTAAGAGGTGAAAATGGAGAAGATTTCCCAATAGGCCTATGTGTTGCTACGTTTAGAAAAGTGGCAGGTATGTATTACGACATTGAAGGATTATATAGGTAATTTAGAAAAAAAATTTGCTTACAGAAAAAGTCCTGAAATTTAACTCTTAGATTGTTTTCAGATTCTTGTGGGTCTCAGAATAAAAATTGCATCATGGTTCTTGTGCTTGTTGATTATCTGGAAAGCTCTGAAGTTTTTAAAGAAATTAAACATTTCTTTCCTATCCTTGGAAAGGTATATGCCTCCGGACCATGTGTTTCGATTGATACAGAAAGAGCTGAGAACACACGAATGCATCACATTGCCATCAGAGTATTATGAAATTATGGCAATGTTTGGGGACGTAAAAGTTTTGGGGAAAGACTGGCATACATATGATTTAAAATGGATGGAAAAAAATATTGTAAAAGCTAAATTACCATTTAAAATGTCAGAGATGAGGGTACTTACGTACCAAAAACTTGCAATAATCATGTAAAGTGTTATGTACAAAACATATTTTTCTGCAACAATAGAAGTTCAAGTGTTTAAACCATCGAAGACAAGTGCTTCTGTAACGTCTAAAGCACCTGACCTTCCACTGGTGAACCAAGTCAGCAAAAACAAAGCTAATGATGTGAGGAAGTTAATGAGTTACTTCCGTAATGATAATTCGGAAGAGGGCAAGGTATTTTATGACAAAGTTTTAAAGGAATATGCCAAATATTCTGACAATAGAATGGATTATGATGAACCATTGCACTGAGATTATTGTGCACGGCTTTGATTTTCAGTGATTTGTGTAACGTATTACATCAATCAACAATGGCACGACAGCCTTGTGTGAGCCCTGGCCTTCTGTAGAAGCTTTCCCCATTCCTCTCTCAACAGAGCCGTTCTTCTACAGTTCCTTTCCCAGTATTTGTATGTTCCCTCTCGCGTCATCTTCCCACCTCAAACTTGGTCTTCCAATTTTCCTTGTTCCTTTCGGATTAGGTATTGCACAGATAAAAATATTTAAATCATGCAAATAAAGAGTTCCTGTAAGTCAAAAAAAAAGTTTAAATTAGGTTTCAGTTGTTTTTTAATTCACAGTACTTAAGCATTATTTAAAAATACGTATTAATGATTCTGATAAGGATTTTACCAGCTGGGAATGAAAAATAATTAAACATTTTAAGGTATGTGCATTTAAAAAAGTGGATATGTTGAGTTTTGTGAAATTCTTAACTTTTGTCATATTTTTTTCCACATAAATAAGATAACAATAATAGTTGCACTTTATATCAATTAATGCATCTCTGACAGAGGAACAATGTCTATTATTTTCAGAATTGCAATATCAAAGATCTGAGAATAAACTTAAAAAAAAAAAAAAGTTTCCTGTAAAATTTTTAAAGTGGCGTTTGTTGACTTTTGTGAAAACGGTCCTCTGAAGGCTAGTCCGTTGAGTCGATCCTGAGCTATTGAATTTCTACGGTAATTTTTAACGCGCTTTAACGCAGAAAAGCTCCTTTCGGCTGAGAGGCTTGTAGGAGAAATTGTGAATACAAGCTTTAACGAGTTTTGATAACTCAAGCAAAGTATCACTGAAGTCATCAATCACTATCTAACCATACAAGTTTGACACGGACTTTAGTTTGAACGAGGTACTGTAAATATATGAAAGTTCAGATTTAAGACCTTAATGATCAAAGTAATAACCATAAGGAGATTCCATGAGATTGTTAAGAAGACTATTGGGGAAAACAATGGAGAACTGCAAATTTGTTGAACTCTAAAAGATCACAAGTATGAATATCAGAGAATCTCTCCTGAATATGGGCCAAGAAATTATCAATTGGTTCTGTGTATAATCGACGCTATGCAGTTTTATCGTCAGAAACGCAATTTGTCTTTTGCCACCTTTTTTTATTGCATTCATTAGACTCAAGTAGTTGATTCCACAAGGTGTGAAATCGTCACGCAAGTTTCTTAAGAAATGTTTGAATTCATAAATTCTTTTCTGACAATGAATTATGTCAAAAGCTCTTTTCTGAAGAATTTGGAAGAAAATATGCGCTTTAGGCAATACTAGATGAAACCATTGCACTAGAAAGTTGAATTCAAAATTAACAAGATTATTCTTAAATCTAGCTGCACAGTATCTTGTTTCCGGATTAAACACGATAACATTCTCGGTAATGTAACCGAACAGTTGAATTAATTTTATTCTTCTTTGTTATTGAAGATCATTTCAACAAGCCGATTATTGTAAGGCCATCTAGGTGGAGCCATAGAAGGGAAACGGCACTGAACGATATCAACTGCATGAGTTCTTTTAGACGATTGAGAAAATAATTATGCAAAATCAGAGACCATATTAAAGACGATTTTGCATGTCCTAATACCTTTGACACAATCTTGCAACACTAAATTTAGTAAACACAGTGAACAAATCCTCGGGACACTTAGTTTTAACCAGGGCTCCTAAGCCATTGTACTGCTCGTACGTTTGTGCAATTAATTTCTTGTACAGTTAAATTCTTGTAAATGATCAAATACAATTTCAGGATATTCTTTCGGTTGTCCTGTCATCTGAAAGTCCACCTGTTAAATTGTAGCCTATTTTATTTATTATATTATAGCCTATTTTATTTATTTTATGTAATTTAGTTTTTTATTAATTTTATTTTTTGTACTATATCACTTTAAATTATTTATTATTTTGTTTATTCTATTCTTTTAAAATGACCAATGGTCTGCATTTACGGAGGCTACAAGGGTACTTGAAAGTTCGTATTGTAGTCTCTGACAGGGTCGTAGTTAGGATACATGGTCACATCCTCAAACGCGGTTAAAGCCAAGTCATACCCCGCCTTCCGCATCCTCCCCTGTCTGCAACTTCACTGCTAGAAAAAAAAACAGTTTACTGTAAGATATTTGGATGGTTCCTCGGAAAGTATTCTCAAGATCTGAGTTGTGCAGTGGCGACAACTCACGGCAGAAAGTGGAAGATTGAAGGAAATTATTACGTCGGGACGCATTAAAAATTAAAATCTATAATTAAAATGTTATCTATCCGCAGAGGCACGAAATTAAACTGTAGGATCATCCTCATATCCTTCATGGAGGCATCACCACTCCTGCCAGGTCTTCCTGTTACCAAACGTGTCTCTCGAAAACTAGAAGTTACTGTAGAAATCACACTCTGGAATGTACCTATCAAATATGCTCTATCAACCTGACGTTCATGTCGCTGCTCTAATCGAACTACCATTTCTATCTGATCACTTGACAAATTATGCCTCTGCTTGTTAATTAAAAAAAAAATATATATATTAATGAAAAACAGCAATCTTGTTGTTACAACACAATTAAAAATTAAATTGGAACTTGGATGTGTGGAATCTGATAGTACAAATTCTGATTATTTACAAATAATTAATTTTATTATACTCCAAATTCTTATTGCTATGCAACATTCAGTTGTTTTCATATTCAGAAAGATAACACCACAGTCTAGTACATACAGTCACGAAGCTTGAGGTGATTTTTTGCATTTCTCGCGTGGGTCAAGTGAATAAAATCTAGGAAATGCTTTTACTAGTACATTTTAGGCAAAAGCTACTAATATTAGTGAATAACATCTAAGATAAAGCTTTTGCTAAATAGAAAGCTCTAGCTTTACTAATAAAAGCTAAATTTTCCAGCATATACTGGAAAAAGTGTGAATAAAACCAAGCATTGTCTTGATTTTATTAGCAATTGCTTAAAAAATTTTAAGTGTGGGTCAACCCAGACTTAAAGATTTCAGTCTTTTTCTAAACTCTCATGTGAGATGGCGGGATTTATGCAGTTGCGGTCTGCCAAGTTCTACAGGGAACGAGTAAGGACCAGGGAAGAAGACTACTGTGATTTCTGCAGGTTTAATGAGGAGAATGTGGAATGGATTGCTAATTATTTTCTTGGTGCGACGAATGAATCCAGAGGTGGTGCCTTGTCTTCCAAGCAATGGAAATCTTTTTCCCCTTTTAAGTGACCCTGAATTTCAGGCAGGTATTGGAAAGGATATTGGTGTGCATAGGACGACTCTATGCAGAACGGTGAGTTTTGTACTTAGAAAAATTCGGGATAAGTCTCACTTATGGATTAAATTTCCTACACGTAATAATGAACTCAATACTGCCAGATAAGAATGGGCAGAGAAGTATCAATTTCCCAGCGCCATAGGAGTCATAGATTGAACTCATGTCCACATTGTGAAGCCATCACATAACGGGGATGAGTATATAAACAGAAAGGGCGAGGCTACTATCTGCAAGCTAATGCTAAGGAACAATTTACAAGTATAGATGCACAATGGCCGGGATCAGTCCACGATAATAGAATTCTGAAACGCTCTGATATCTACCGTGAAATGAACAACCAGGATGATTATGTACTTCTTGGTGACAGTGGTTACGGAATAACTCCCTGGCTCATGACACCATATAGACGACCCAATACTCCTCAAGTAATAGCCTACAACAACTTGTTTACAAAAGAGCGGGTAATAATCGAGAGGTGCTTTGGGCAACTAAAAAG
The DNA here is from genome assembly GCF_040183065.1 of Periplaneta americana. Lineage (NCBI taxonomy): Eukaryota > Metazoa > Arthropoda > Insecta > Blattodea > Blattidae > Periplaneta > Periplaneta americana. The sequence continues at coordinate 83,637,740 of NC_091123.1, read as the reverse complement.
AAGATTTCCTATCCTAAATCATGTGAGAGTTAAACTGGGTAAGGTACCTACTATAACAATTAGTTGTGCCGTACTTCATAACATGGCCAAATACTTGAGGGATCCCAACCACTTTGAAGGAGATGAAGGAAATCAGATTGATGAATTTGAAGATGATCTTGAAGAAGGAAATTTGAGACGTCTGGGACAAAGGAAGAGAGATGACATGAAGGAAGTTATTTATAATTTAAGACTTTAGTTGTATTTCAATTCAAACTTATGAAAGTTACATTGTTTTACAATCATTATTAATTTAAATGCAAGAGATGTTTTCATTCTGTGACCATTCACAAAATTGTGTACGTTAAGTCATTACTCTCACTGTTACTTAGCCTATCGTTTTTCAATCTCTCTAATATTAACATCTCTTTTTCTTTTTTAATTTTTGTTAGCTATAATTGTTCCAATGAAAGAAGTCTTTGTAATTCACTCGTCGTCAAATTCTTCGTTTCCTCTGTTTCCGTCAGAAAGAACTTGGACTTTTTTTAGGTGGCGATGGTGGGGAAAATTCCGAAGTAACTTGGGGTGCCTCAAAGCAATTACCAACAGTTGGGGCTCCTAAAATGAAAAAAAAGTAATGTAAACTTCCATTATTTTTAACGTCTTGTCGTACGCCGGACTCTTGGTCGTTTCGCTCTCCGACGTGTTGTCGAGGTGGGGAGGGGAAACGGGAGTGACGTGACAAGATGGCTGTGGTTTGTGGGTGGGGTGATACGAAACTGTGGTGAAGTTTAAAGGAAAGACTGTTTTTAAAGTAACATTGTTTATTACAGAAATAACAGTGAAAGTGTAACTATGGTTTCCTCCTAGTTCTGTGGTAGGGGTAACGGGGGAGTCGTGATAGAAATTGATAGTTTAGAAATTCGTCCTTGAGGCTTCGATGCGAGGAGAGTTATGAGGGGTGATAGTACAGTACGACTTGAATGAAAGGGAGGTAGGGGTAACGGGAGTGCCTGGGGAAAATCGGCTTGCTTTCATGTGTGTTGTGGGGGGGTAGAATAACGAGAGAGATGGAATCGGGATGATGGTTGATTCTCTAGGTCGAAGGATCAAACACAGCGTACTGTGCGACTTATCGACGTTCGAGAACACACCCCTTTGGATTCGGAGGATCAACACAGCGCACTATGCGACTTACCGACTCCAACAGGGGGAGGAATGGTGGCCCCTAGCGTTCGGAGGATCAACACAGCGTACTATGCGACTTACCGACACTGGGGGGGGGGGTTGGTGGTCTCTAGCGTTCGGAGGATCAACACAGCGTACTATGCGACTTACCGACACTAGAGGGGGAGGAGTTCAGGAGAGGACTGTGGTTTATGAACAAGCCGGGATAAGTGGGGAGTCGAAGTCAGGAAGAGAAGTGGATGGGTTGGAGGTGGTGATGAGACTAGTAGCGAGACGAGAATAAAATAAGTTTAGAATACGTAAGAAATGAGGAAGATTCGGCTGGTGGAGGAAAGTATCCAGGAGACAGGGGCGCAGCTTGGCTCCCTGTTCCCAGAGTGGTGGCCGTGTGTAGACACGTCCGAACAAAAGACAACCATAGCGTAAGCCTGGTTGGAAGACTGCTGCCAGTGACGGAGTACGCGTTAGAGCTACCTCTTTGCCATCTGGCGAACGAGTGACTGAAGTCGCGGAGATTCGTTATATTTATACCCCTCGGAACAATGGTGGTTGAGGACGCCATTGACGTCACAGTGCCTGGGGGTATTTCTATTGCCAACGTGACTCGTCGCCGCGCGATCTTTGCTTTCTCCCTCACAAGAGGGAAAAAAGCGAGCCAACCTGCTTTCTGAGAGAGAGAAAGCAGCGACTCTAGTTTGCGCGGGTAGGTTTGAACCGTTTAAAGTAGGACGCACGGGCATCGAGAATTGATATACACAACAATCGCCCCTCCTGTTTTTGCCCGTGCGGTACTACTAGTAAGTTATCTAATATAACCCTTACAACAAGACAATTAAATACAATGAACAGAAGTGGAGCATCACAAAACAAAAGAATACACTGAACATGAGAAAATACACAATGAATGAATACAATAACTTGAAAGGCTAATGCTGCCTAGTCCGAGTGTTCATGTTTCTTAATCTATGGAGGTCTCGGCCCCCATTTGTGCTTATCATATTTGGTCTGTATATTTGGATCATAGTTTGTGTACACTGATCGTGTGTCAACGATCTTGTTTCGTTTGCCTTGCGGCACCACTACACTCGCATCAATAGCTCGTTCGGTTTGATCACACATCGCGAGCGCGCACACGGCGATCTGATCAGGTTGGCCACTGCGTTTTCTCCTTTGTGGAGGCAACACCGGCAATGGTGCTGCAGCGTCGCTCCTAGCAGCCTCCGGCGTCGTCTGGGATGGTGTTGGTGTGCCCGCAGGTCGGTCTGGACTAGGCGGGGAAGATTCCGCCTCCTTGCAGGTGGTCACAGCGCGCCAACATCCTGGACCGCTGAGCTCGTTGGTCGTCCCTGTGGTCTCGGGAGACCGGATGTACCGAGGGATGTCGGTGTTGCTTGTGACCTCGGAATATGGGCCATCTGATGTCGGGTTGCCGCCTCGGAGTTGATCCGGCTTCCCTTCTGTAGCAGTAGGAGCAGTAACTTTGTGCCTGGTGTCAGCGACGTCTTGGGCAACTGTCTGGGACCCGCCAGGGTCTCCCTTTTCAAGTGGGTCCTCCACCTGGGGTACCTCCTCAGAGCAACAGATCCCCTCGACTGCAGTGGGGGCATGGCTGTCGCTCGTCACCCCTCTCTCCAACATGTGGAGCTCTAGTGGCCTCGGAACTGAAGGAACCTCCTTGCGTCCGCTCCGTGAGGGAGGGCCACTGACATGGCCGGAGAGATCCTGGTACCGTTCCTCCTTAGCGGGATCTCCAGCTAGAGGCTTTACAGGTGGCGGTGGCTGTTGCCTTCCGCCAGGAGCGGCGTCCCTTTGTGGTTCTGGCTTGGTACCTTCCCCGGTTCTGGGATTGTTGATAAACGGTACTACTGCACCGTTTCCCAATCTCAGCTGTCCTTGTCGATAGTCTAGTTGCGCTGACATGTCTCGCAACCATGTATTCCCTAAAATCGCATCAGCACGCAGCTCTGGTGCGACGAGGAAGTTGATGGGCTTCGTTGTTCCCGCAAGTGTGACGGGTATCTCGGCTTCGCCCTGGGTTGCCATTGTCTGCTCGCGTTGGGCAAGATGAATGACATCCTGTCGGGCTCGTATGGTGCTGCCAATTGGAACTTTCGCAGCATTGATGATGTTTCTGGAGGCGGCACTGTCGACGACCGCTGTGGCTGCGAGGGTTCCCATTCGGATGTCAATCCTCGGGACCGTTTCCTCTTCATCGGGAGCTAGGGCCATCTGCGCGACGGGGCTGGAGATCGGGATGTGGCGAGCAGGATCGGTGCGTCTCTGCTGTCGGACCGGACAGTCCCGATTGTAGTGGTACCCCGGGCAGTAGTGGCACCGTGGAGCGTTTGATGATGAAGTGGAATGATGCTTGGCAGCGGTGTGCTTGATGTCGCCCTCCAGAGGAACAGCACGATGTATCAGTTCCATTGTAGTTGTCGGAACCGGATGTCTGAGAAACGGCCGAAGTTGTGGCCGCAGAAGCTCTATGATCACTGGAATGATCGTGTTGGGATCGGCATTAGGAAAAAGTCGCCGATAAAGGAAAATTTTTCCCGTAATGAACTGATCGGCAGCCTCGTTTTCTCGTTGGAGCTTCCCGTAGAGAGCAGCTTGGAGAGTAGCCCTTACAGCCGGGCTGTCGAAGCGGTGAGTCAGTCTTTGTTGCAGTTCCTCCCAGGTGAAAGGAATGCCACTGAAGAGCAGTAGCCAGTCCCTGGCTGGTCCCTTCAGCTGCTGTTGAACGAGACGTGACCACTGGGAGGGGTCTATGTGCGCCTCGGTAAGTAGGTCGCGGCATTTGGAGATGAAGCCGGCCGGATCCTCGTGCTCCAATCCATGGAACTCGGGGAGCACAAGTGGTTGTGGAACCTCGGCGGGGCGAAGACTGCGCATGAGTCTACGCAGCATCTCGAGTTCCATCTGATCTTCGTTCTTCTTCTTGCGACACCAGTCGCAAATGTACGGGTTGCTTTCTCGGAGCTGGGGCTCGTCCTCGAGCCCGAGGCACACTGCATGGTAGAAGGTGGAGCAGGTACCGCAGTCGACGTAGTATTGCCCGCGTCCGGGGCAACCCCGTTGGCAGCACTGGTCTCTGGTGCGTGTAAACATGGTTGGGCGCCACCGAGAAAATTACTCCTCTCGGAAGAGTGAAGAGCTATGGGGTGTATGTGGATTCGTCTCAGTACCAACTGAGAAAAGGCCCCACGTTGGGCGCCAATTGTCGTACGCCGGACTCTTGGTCGTTTCGCTCTCCGACGTGTTGTCGAGGTGGGGAGGGGAAACGGGAGTGACGTGACAAGATGGCTGTGGTTTGTGGGTGGGGTGATACGAAACTGTGGTGAAGTTTAAAGGAAAGACTGTTTTTAAAGTAACATTGTTTATTACAGAAATAACAGTGAAAGTGTAACTATGGTTTCCTCCTAGTTCTGTGGTAGGGGTAACGGGGGAGTCGTGATAGAAATTGATAGTTTAGAAATTCGTCCTTGAGGCTTCGATGCGAGGAGAGTTATGAGGGGTGATAGTACAGTACGACTTGAATGAAAGGGAGGTAGGGGTAACGGGAGTGCCTGGGGAAAATCGGCTTGCTTTCATGTGTGTTGTGGGGGGGTAGAATAACGAGAGAGATGGAATCGGGATGATGGTTGATTCTCTAGGTCGAAGGATCAAACACAGCGTACTGTGCGACTTATCGACGTTCGAGAACACACCCCTTTGGATTCGGAGGATCAACACAGCGCACTATGCGACTTACCGACTCCAACAGGGGGAGGAATGGTGGCCCCTAGCGTTCGGAGGATCAACACAGCGTACTATGCGACTTACCGACACTGGGGGGGGGGGGTTGGTGGTCTCTAGCGTTCGGAGGATCAACACAGCGTACTATGCGACTTACCGACACTAGAGGGGGAGGAGTTCAGGAGAGGACTGTGGTTTATGAACAAGCCGGGATAAGTGGGGAGTCGAAGTCAGGAAGAGAAGTGGATGGGTTGGAGGTGGTGATGAGACTAGTAGCGAGACGAGAATAAAATAAGTTTAGAATACGTAAGAAATGAGGAAGATTCGGCTGGTGGAGGAAAGTATCCAGGAGACAGGGGCGCAGCTTGGCTCCCTGTTCCCAGAGTGGTGGCCGTGTGTAGACACGTCCGAACAAAAGACAACCATAGCGTAAGCCTGGTTGGAAGACTGCTGCCAGTGACGGAGTACGCGTTAGAGCTACCTCTTTGCCATCTGGCGAACGAGTGACTGAAGTCGCGGAGATTCGTTATATTTATACCCCTCGGAACAATGGTGGTTGAGGACGCCATTGACGTCACAGTGCCTGGGGGTATTTCTATTGCCAACGTGACTCGTCGCCGCGCGATCTTTGCTTTCTCCCTCACAAGAGGGAAAAAAGCGAGCCAACCTGCTTTCTGAGAGAGAGAAAGCAGCGACTCTAGTTTGCGCGGGTAGGTTTGAACCGTTTAAAGTAGGACGCACGGGCATCGAGAATTGATATACACAACAGTCTCATACTTTTTTTAATGTATCTAAGTAAATAAAATTATTTTGACTCGCCTGGAATTTTACTGAAGACAGGATTTTGATCCGAAGTCAGTAAATCTAGCAGCTCTTTTTCCCATGGCTTTAGGACGATTTTCTTGTTACCTGTCGCTGTTTTGTCCGTTTTCTTTCTTACCTCTGCTTTCATATTCTGGAATTTCTTTTTTAATTGCTTCTCTGAAGTAGACTTCCCTAGTTCTTGCTGATATTCATTCACGATCTCTCCCCAAGCTTTTTCTTTTTTACCTTTGATCATAGGAATCTGTGATTTATTAAAAATCACAGGATGCTTGCTCAAAATAGTCACAAGCCTTGCTCGAGAAACGCTTCCACTATCATCAGGATATTCACTTTCGGAAGAAGACATTTCTAAAATTACACACCTGAACTAACACAGAGGCGAACTAAATAAATATTAAAGAAAACATCTGAATTAACCCAACACAGAGTCAAGCTAAAGAAAGTAGATGTTAAATAAAGTGATTTCAACAATCGATAATGGTATTGTCGTCAATACATGCCACACTGCAAATACACGTGCTAGCCAGCAAAAGCTGAGATTTTCCAACACTTTCTACCTAGCATTAGCAAAAGATTATTCACACAATCTTAAGCTAATTCTAATGCTAGATAGCAATTGCTTTTGCTAATACTTAATTCTAACAGCTAATGCTTACTTTTTATTCTAGCTCCAAGCGGTTAGCAACTGAGAGTACTAGAAACAATAGACTGTGAGACAGTATCGACCCTAGTGGCTATCAACTAAAGTTCAACTGTCATTGGATGTATATTCCCGTATTGAACTTCGTGACTGTATGTATTAGATTGTGATAACACCATAATTATTATTTGAAGAAAATATTTGGAAGTAATTGATATTGCAATATCCCTATTCCATTTTTTAGTATTTTATTAACATGAACATGATTAAAATAACAATAACACACTTTCTACACAACATTTTAAGATTTCTGTTTGGCTTTTGACAATGTTTAAATTAATTGTTCCACGTAAATTTCTGTATAAGGAATAACATATGATCGTGATTGTGGTAGTGTACCGTACTTAATACAGTATAGTACATAGCAGGAGTAATACGATATTGTGAAGTAAGGGGAATTTCGTTTTAAAACATATTTAACACATATAATTTTTTCATTCGTATCTAGATGTATGCATCCATTAATGAGAATGTTCTGTACAGAGAAGCTACTTTTCCATAAGTGTGCAATGTACAGTATATACATCTGCTGATATTATGTTCGTTTATAAGGATTGTCCGGTACTGAGAATTATAGATTACAGAAGTTTCACTGTAGCATAATTATAAGAAGGAACTGCTGGAGCAAATTTTTAGAATTGAAAGACTACGGACACTAAGACAGATTTCCTATAAAACTCCAAATGTAAGACAGCGTTAAGAAAATAAAGAAAACAATTATTTATTGCTGTACCTGATATGTTGTATGATTGTGAAGCGTGGGGTTTAACTAGCAGAGACTACAGTATTAATCTACTGGGCGGACGGTTTATCTTTGAAACGTGAAATAGGCATGGAGTTCATGGATGTAGAAGCATATGCTACCGGCTGTCCGGCGTTTAAACTCACAACACTGAAGAGTCTGTCTAACAAAGTATTATTTATTTTATAATTATTTTTAAAAATTATTATTCACCCTTGTCATGGAAGGTGATACTGTACCTGTCAACCTTCATCCTTCATTTTCCATACATTCCTGGAATCTTCTTAGGAAATTACACATCAACTTTGAGAAATTAAATTTATCTTTTGTTGAATGTTACTCTTTAGTTCATTTAAGGTGTGTGGATTTGTCCTGTACACTTTAACTTTTAATTTTCTCCAGAGGAAATAATCGCAGAATGTTAGATCGGGGAGTAGAAGAGCCATATGTTGCTAGTGATGATTCTATCGTCTAATATTTTATGAATTGGCTGCAAGGAAACTTTGGGCTATGTACAGTCGCACAGTCCTGAAAAAAAGAAATCGAAACTACTGTACGTTCCCTCAGACTTACTCGAGTAAAAAAAAAAATGTTGTAAAATACTTTGCACATACCTATCACTGTTAATAGTGTCTTAAAAAAATAATAAGTAAAAAGGTAATTATTGTATTACCGCTAAGTGCGGCCATACTCTAATATTTTCATCATGAAGGGGTTCCTCATAGAACATATTGCCTTTATCGGAACTCCAGTATTGGTTGTTTTGCGTAGCCATACAAGTAGAACCCAGCTTCGTCCGAAAATTCAATGAGTTAAGGATCAATTTTTCTGTCGTGCACTTTACTGAAAATTCATTCACTAGATCTACTCTTATATTGGATCACCCGCTTTAAGATCTTGCACCACAACAATTTTGTATGGTTTTAAATGAAGTTACTTCGTAACCTTTCTTTTGGAAATGAAGGTAATTCCCGGCTGAGAAAGACGCCGAAGAAATTTTTAGAGGAATTATCCAGCTTGTGTCCAATGTCACATTCATTCTTATATGAGCATTGTACGTCATTTTTTTTTTTCGTTTCTTACCTTTAACACTCCCTCTTTCACGAAATGTGTTAACCAAGTTATGAATCGTAGTAAGACTTGTAAATCGAACACTTGGGAATTTGTCTTCAAATAATCTCCTGACGGCACGAACGGATTCAGTATGAACATAGGAATCATAAATAGATACTCATTAAGGAAAGAATAATTAGGCCTATTATTTTTCATTTCACCGTTTCTTTCGTAGCAGACGGTACCATCACTAAGAAACACGTACATTTAGTATCCATTCTCGTAAGAAACCTTAATCTCACCGCTCAAAATATCTCGTTAGGCAGGACTCCCTTTCACTCGAAATGTTGACCAAGGCCAAGCTGACTTTCCGCTGGAGTTCCGCCGTGCTAACGTTTCACAGATAATCCGCTCACTGCAGGAATAAAGCACTTTAGATAAGTGCACGAAAATTGACCGAATACGTAATGAGGACATGAGACATGACTTGGGAATCAACTAGCTCTCCGAGCAATCAATAACTATAGACAATAATGTTCGAATAGAGAGTGCAACTGCATACGGGTTAATGTCCATATAATAGGAGAAAAAATGTGGCACGCCCAAGAAAAGGAAGGGAAATGTAATCCGGAATAGGTCTGGAGTATAAATTCCAACCACCACCACCACCACCACCACCATTTTCTACAATCTAGAGCTGGATAGTACATCTATTTCCCTTAAATGTTCATTAATCAAATTACATTAGTAGGTGACGTCTATACTTAGAGCAAAGAAAGAAATGTACGCTTGATAAGAATCGTAGGATTTGGCGCCGCCTTTAAAGATTTCCCCTTGTTTTTTGTTTCTTGACATTTTGCACTACCTATACGAATTTCTTGACTTGGTGACTTGGAAATGTGATGGGACGCAATAGTTCCTCGCTATTTACTGAGCTAGCAGCAGGAAAATGGTGAATTATCAAATATGCAGTACAATATATTACAAGGTCCTTGTATGGAAACCAATAATTAGAACCAAACTCATAATACATCATTATCAGGAAACGGATTTATATGGACTAAAAATATATGAAATATGTAAATATATATGTAGTTATTTTTACCAAAATATGGAATTAAATATGGATTTTTACCAAAATATGGAATTAAATATGGACTTAAAATTATAAAAAAATGACTATGTACGTTAAATATTGGTACATTTTAATCAAACTAAACAAAAAATATAATGGACGTACCTTATCTTCCAATGTAGTTTCAACAAAACACAATTTTTATTGTCTGTTACCATAACAATAGGTTACAAACATTTCTTTCAAGTGCTGAAAAGTGAATCTTCTTCTATTGTCTCTGAGGATAGATTTATACTGACTAAAAGAGCGTTCGACGTCACAAGAAGTAACTGGTACATAATTCAATTTCACAATGTCTGCTGGGGATAAGTCCAAGTTAATCTTCACTGTTGATTCACCACTCATCACAGCAACAACCTTTTGTAGTTCTTCATATCCAGGGTTTTTTGAAAGTACAGTGTCCACCTTAGCTCTTACTGCATCTGCAACTTTACCTCTACCACGATTCAGTTGTTCCACAGTACTATTTATAATTTCAAAACTTTCAGATAGTGAAAGGTGCCTATTTTGGAGACTTTTGAGCGTTTTTATGATGCATGAAAATGTATGCTGAATGTGAGCTAAGTCATTCTTCACACTTATGTCACAGGTAACTGTTTTCGCAGTATCAATTGAGACTGCATCTTCAGAGTCCAATGCAAGGAGAACATTGTTAATAGAGCCTATATGTTCGGCATAATATTCAACTGCTTCTAGCCATGTACCCCATCTAGTTAAAATTGGCTTTGGTGGCAATGGAATTTCAGGGTACATTTCTTTCAACACGTTAACTCTACTGGGAGCTTTGAGAAATACTTTTTTCACTGATGAAATCAACAAATCTACTTTAGGGAAATTGTCTCTGACCACTTCTGCCACACGATGAAATGCATGCGCCACACAAGTAAAATGAGTCAATTTAGGATATACAACAGATAATGCTTGTCCAGCTTTGACCATATAAGGGGCAGCATCGCTAATAAAGAATAACACATTATCGTACATAATACCCTTTGGCCACAGGATACCCATAGCTTCGTTGAACAGTTTAACTATAGTTTTGTTACTGCACTTTTCTAGAACATCACAATGTAAAAGAATTCGTTCAGAATATTGTTCACTTAACAAACCGATAACTACATTACCAACAAGTCTACCTTCTTTGTCGGGAGTCTCATCAATGGAAACCCAAATTGAACTATCTTTAATTTCATCTCTTATCTTCTGTATTGTCTCATCGTAGATGGATGGAGCATACGTCTTCCTAAGTGTTGACTCATCCGGGATTGTATGTTGAGTATATTTTTCAAGGAATTCCCTGAAGACCTTATTCTTTAGTTTGTAGAGAGGAATATCAGCAGAGATGAGAGAACGGCACAGGTCGATGTTAAACTCAGATCTTACATTCGATGTTGTTGGTTGTGTTAAAAACAATTGTCTCTGCTTGGAATTTAGTTGTTTGTTGGCCTGATGTTTACTAGTTGTAATGTGTTGTTGCACCAGGAACTTTTGTGTAGATGATACTGCACACTGACACAAATTACAAAATAATATTTTATTGTCAGTTGATAAACCATCTTCTTTAAATTCTGAAATGTAACTTGTTAGTTTTGATTTTAAATTGACTGAATGACGTACTTTTGGCATATTTACCGTCTTTATAGTATGATTTACAAAGCTGAACCTATGTGTACTCTGACTGGCATTTAACTGTTGAGCTGCACAACTGAAGTCTGTTAAAAATTTTAAATTAAATTAATACAGTTTTGTAACTTACTTTCCCATTGTTGATAGGACTGCTAATTTTCAAATAACTCTGATGTTAAAGGGATTACTGAACATGTGTTTAAATCTCTATTGTTGAAATGTATTTTTAAAAGTTAATGGAATTTTGTTTTGTTTTATTGTTAAACCTAATATAATATGGACTGTTTTATATAAAATATGGAAAATATATGGAAATTAACGAAAATATGTACTAAACTCTAAAATATGGAAAAATATGGAAAATAAAAGTAGGATTTTTCAACCCTACACATTGTGAAACATAAAGATAATGCAAAATATAAATTATATTAGCTTTATAAGTAAATATGTATTTACATATAAATCCTTTCCCTGATCATTATCATCATCACGGCAAAAAGCAGCATTCATACTCTGGACATTTTTAGCCTTAGCAACCACATTTGTTCGCGCCGTAGCGTCGTGGTCTAAGTCATCATGCCTAGAACTGGCATTACGGAATGAGCGCTGATTCAAGTCTTTTTTTGGGAAGGAATCTTCTCATGATATTTCGGCCAGTGTATGGGATCGATGTCCATCCAGCATCGTGACGAATTTAGGAAGCTATGATTTGTAGTAGCGAACTCCAGTTTCGAAAACCAGGTATAACGGTTGAGGAGATAATACGATACTCCCGTAGTAGGTGAATGATCATTCACCTCTGCTAAGGCATTTTCAAGTGAGATCAGCAGTCATCTGTTCGGTCTTGGCCCTTCATGGTCTGTTCTCGCCACGGACGGACGGACGGATTGTATGTGGTGTCTGTATTTTATGGATGTAGGCTACTGTGGTGCGGATTCCCATTTGATGAAACGGAATATGGAAAACCTATTTCTCTCTGAAACAATTTTGTGTTATATAATAATAATAATAATAATAATAATAATAATAATAATAATAATAATAATAATAATGTTTTATTTTCGCTGGCATAGTTAAGGCCATAAGGCCTTCTCTTCCACTCAACCAGCCTTAATCAATACAATACATATTTAAATTACAAATATTTACACTACACTTAAAAGGTTCTCCAGCAATATTCTTCAGTTTTAACGACTAGTAGACTACATATTTATTTATATTTAGATAAACCTATAAAGTAAAGTAGTAACTTAATTTATGAGCTAATTTAATTCAATCAATTATAATTAATTTAATATTAATTTATATACGCCATAATGCAGCCATGTTTCAGTCAATACTATAATTTTATGTGAAATTACAAGACTATTGAAATATAAATCAGTTGTCTTTGTGATGGGACCTTTCCCATTTTGGTAGTAAATAGTAAAATACCTATTAATAATGCTCATAATATACCGTACTTAAAAAGGCTTAAAAATAATTGAAAGAAATGTAAAATTCTAAGGGATTTTAAGCTAACTTAGCTACATCCTTGTTTTCAAAATCTGAATATTTCTATTTTTAATTTTATTACAATAATGGAGTAAATATTCTTAAGCATACATTTCAAAGTGGCATTCGTTTTCGGAATTCATACTAATCATTTCATATGATCAAACAAAATACATTTTTAGGTTAGGTCTCGTGAATAGTAAACTGTTTAATCAAAGCAATGAATTTTATGTTGTCAGACAAAATACATTTTAATATTAGATCTACTGACTACTAACAATGTGCGAGAGGTCCACAAAAAAAGTATACTCTTTCACAAAAACAGAAAACACCTCCCCAACATAAAGATGAGATGTGGCAATTAAGCAAGACATCGCTATTGTTAATACTATAATAATAATAATAATAATAATAATAATAATAATAATATTATTATTATTATTATTATTATAGCACACGGCATTGTGATTTTACCCTCTTTTGATGATATCTAATATTAGTTGGCAACACTGAAGAGACGCCCAAATTAGTCTTTTAAGAACTACTCTTACGTGATCCTCACTATAGGTAATAATGAAGCCTCTGAAATGTTTATTGTATTTAAAAGAGCATTGTATACCTTTTCATTTGTAAATTCGTATTACGTGGAAGTATATGCGATTTGAAAATCGTTAAAACTCGAAACCTATTTGAGTGGATCGCTGTTTCTCGTAATTACTTATATATATATATATATATATATATATATATATATATATATATATATATGTGTGTGTGTGTGTGTGTGTGTGTGTGTGTGTGTGTGTGTGTGTGTGTGTGTGTGTGTGTGATATTTCAAATAAAAGCCTCTTACATAACAAAACGAGTCGGAGATAATTTATATGAACAAACTCTGTCCAGCAGTTTGGGAGAAATTGTTGTTTATAGGCATACAACATTTTTATAAAATCACTTTATACTGGTAAATATATGCGAGGAACCTTTATTTCTTTAATAATATCAAAATAAAGATTTTACATCGTTACAATACTCTCTATCTTTATTTCTCATATTGAGAAAGTAAAAAAGTTCATATTAACTTGTGCCGAAAAATCTGTCATTCAATAGGCTATTATAGTTGTTTTCGTGTTCCACCAACAGTATTTATCTTTTTCATTATTCGCTTAGTTAACGGCGCTGTATTAACTACTAGGCTATTTAACATCAATGTAACCAAATTGGTGATAGCGAGATGGTATTTGGTGAGATAAGGGCGAGGATTAGCCAGAATTAACTGACATTGCTTACAGTTGAAGAAACCTCGGAAAAAACCCAATCGGGTAATCTGCCAAAGCGGAAATCAAACACACACGCGAACGCAGATCCGTATCAGTAAGCAAACGCGTCTACAGCCCGAAGTACACTAGTACTTACATGATTTTCTTGCCCCACGATAAAAGCCTCACATTTCTTGTTTTCTGTCGAACTCGTTAGTAGTCTTTTCAAAATGTCGCAGCTTTCAAACTTTATCATTGTGCTTGAGCAGTGGATTTGAAAAGGATTGAAAGTAAAAATCAAATGGACTAAGTTGAGGGGTACATAAACAATAACAGAGCCGATTAAATTATCGTCAGTTACTTTTGCCCATACAGAGATACTTAATCGTGTTGGTGTCTTGATTCAACAACATGGCGATTTTCTTCAGGTCAGTAATGAATGTCATGAAAATTGAGTTCGCCGTCCCTAGTGAGTGCAGCCTCATTTGCAGACAATGCAGCGGATACGAAATGCTGATAACAAGCACACATCTGCAAGAACAAAACACAGAGAGCTTCTTGTGGAGGAAATGATTCGCTACAGCCTTGTATCGAGGCGCAAGAAACTCATTTTATGTTCATTGTTCTCTGAACACAAAAACAAATTTGGTGCAGTTGTCTGTCTAGTATGGAGCGTCAGCATCTACTATGCCTATTTGCACACAGAGGCACAGACAAAGTTGGAATCAAAACGACTTTAGACACAAGCTTGTATTAACTTCTAGTACCTCAATTAGTCCTTGACTTGGATCCCCTGTAAATTAAATAATATATCTTCAAATTTAAAGGTTCTAGATTAAGAGAAGAGAAGCTTTATTTTCTTTACATAATATTTATAGACGTTTTCATCTCTGATGTCTTTCGTTGTATAAAGGGTGATCTTTTTGTTTTGATCACATATAAAAGTACTCGTGTTTATTTCGTTGCTATTAAGAGTGTTAAAACTTTTCAGAATATTTATTATTTCATTGATTATGTCAGTCTTAATCTATATGAATTCCCTATTCTCTGTGTCGCCGGACGTGGCAAATTTAAGCTCCTCTCATACTGTAGACGACCGACACGTTGAATGCTAGTGTGACCGTCATTGGCAACATAATGAAAATGAAAATAGCTGTCACCAGAATTAATGGACGTTTGAAGACGTTGTCCTCTGATGTAGGAAAGTGTTGTACCTTGGGTCATTTTTACATTTAATTTCTATTTTTACCATATTATGGTTATTAGGTTGTCCAAATTATAAAATAAGATGAAGCTACTCTTTGAGATATTATTGGTAATCTTTATTTACGAATTTAATTACTCTTATAATTTTTATATTCAATTAAATGTATACAATTATAATGAACCAAGGTACAACATGAGGTTGTACCTTGGGTCACCAGATGTTTTACCTTGGGTCACATTATAAATTTAGCCTACAAGAAAAGAAACAAGAATACAAATTGTGGATAAACTTAAATATGAATGCAAAGTGTACATATTATCTAAAAATCACGAGACTTCTGGAATATAATAGGAAACAAATTAAAGATACAATTCCTTTGCAACATGTTCATGCAATAATGCATTTTAAGCAGATAACAAACACAAAATCGATCTACTTAACATCATAACTACTGAAATCAACTGCGAAATTGTAGTTGGGAAGTTTGTCTCTTAGATTAACCTTGTTGGTAGGGAGGTGGTAGCTTCAGGACTATGTCACTTAAAGGCACAATATATTCATCATCTTTCGCCATAGCAAACTTGTTGGAGTCAGGAAGTTTTTTCAAAACTTGGACTTCACACTCTTCTTCATCAACACTCAACACTTTTTCTATGTAATGTGAAACTTTCTTCTTTCCAGCAAAACGGCAAAGTAAACACTTTCTTCACATCATTGTTAGCTCTGTACACAAACTCATTTTCATTAGAATCCTGTATATTTTTTAAGTGCCTAGACAACGTAGTTTTCGAAATATCAAAATTTTTGGCAGCAGTTCGCACTTTAGTTCCATTTGTTAACACATCCTTTATAGCCATGAGAAGTGCTTCTACATCTACTTTTTCCCGCTTTTTTCCATTCTTGCTTCTTGGCATGGTTCTATAAAAATAAAAGTATGACGATATAATATTTCCAACATATTGAGCAATAAACTATATTAAATTAACTAATAATTTATAATGATTTGTACACTTCTGCTCATCATCAGTTCAATGTTGTACCTTGGGTCGACCCAAAGTACAACGCTTCAAGTGGACCGAGGTACACTACTGCTCATTGTGAACTGAACATCATGATTCAAAAGTTAGGTTATATTCTAACAATAACCTAATATACCATTCGAACAAGAAAGAAACAAAGATCTTACCTTACTATTGGAAATGTCTTGAATTGTAACACAGCCCCGTAAAAAAAATAAAGAACACACTACAAACAAAATACTTTCTGAGATCAAAAACAAATTTCTTCACAAAGAAAGCAAACCACTGTATCTGAAGATCACCAAGCTTTGTGAGGGGACTCTTGTGTACAAATATGTAACTTGATTGTAATACTTCATTTCTCAAAACACACATGGCAGAGTAATGATGAATGACCCAAGGTACAACACCTTCCCCTATATACATTTTCAACACCCTTTTAAGAAATTCTTCATCACATGTGTAAGTTCCTCCCGTATAATTTATCTAATATCTCTGCAAATTTTTCCTTTATTTCTTGTAGGGTATGGGCCTTGTTCTGCATAATGCAGCCTAAAAGAATCTGTATAATGTAGCCTATAAGTGATGCAAATTTAAAAAACAATAAATTGTGAGATAGACAGGATTTCGGAAAGCAAAATTTCTACTAATTATTCTGTCCCTGAAAATTTCTTCTGTATGCGCAGTGGAAAAATCCCTCTGAAAGTTCTTCCTCAGTTAATTTTATGAAAAATGATTCTCAGTTCTGTACGGAGTGCATTTACAGAATTTTAATAAATTCATAATACATTTTATTCTTTCACTCGAATAACTTATCAGCGCCATGAAATGTACGTAAGTGAAGGACATTTTGGTTTTTCAGAACTTCATTATCTGTTATTTTGCTGATCCATCTTCCTTGAAGGGAAAGGCAAGCATAGTCTGGAAAAAAAAAACACACGCACGCACACACACACACACATACACACACACAAAATCTGCGTGTGTGTCAATCGTCTGAGGCTAATTATAAAAACAGCCACATTATTCCGTCAAATATAGAGTAATTTTCTAATAACAATAATTTATTATATTATTATTATTATTATTATTATTATTATTATTATTATTATTATTATTATTATTATTTAGTTTTAAAATCGGTTCCAAACTGTCATTTCGTTCACCGATGAATTAAGCTCATCTGCAGGACGCACTCGTGCGTTGGTAGCGAGGCGATAATTTCTCAACCAGGATAGCTCAAACAGGACCACGTCCCATTCATCATCATTCTTTCATAGGTTTTCGGATAATTTTAATAGTAATTTTATTAATCTGGACAGGTGGAGGACTGTAAGCTTACTTCTTTTACAAGTGTCGATATCATTCATTGCACTGAAAACTCTTTCAGCTTCCGCGGTTTTTTTTGGGGTGGGGGGTTGTAGCTAATGGCAAAGGGACATTATCTTTTCCTATTAAGTTTCCTCCATGAAATCTAGGAAACATAATTATAGGAAGTATCCAACAAACAGTGGAAAATCCGTTCAATTTCCATATTTTTAATTAAATTTAGGAGAATGTTGAATAGGAGATTGTTACATTAGAAAATTGCGTTTATTTTATTTAGTTTTTCTCGCTAGCTATTTTAACAAAGGGCTCGGAACAAATAACTATTTAACAAAGGGCTCGCTCAAGCCCTTGCGGGTCCCATCCAGCATACCGCTGTTTATATATTTGATATGCAAATTTTGAACTTTGATTGCAACGTTGTTTGCATATTATTGCAATATTAACTAATGTATATTTTATTTGTTTTAATATAATATGTGATATGTAGTTTCTTTATGCATTTCTTTATAATGTATCATAACATTTTTTTTCCAACTGTTAATTTTGAATGTTATAATCGTATTGACAAATACGTAAATAGATAGAAAGAAAACACTTGTGACAACGGATAGATTATAACTAAAACAATCAACACTAGTCAATCACTTTTGATTCTCTATTTCTATGGAGGTGACATATCTCAGTGATATGTCTGTATATCGAACCTCTAGTCACTTGAATAAGTTACTCCATAAATGCGAACTTGGAATAAGTAGGCTACGTACACACATGTCAATAACCTAGCTTATCCTTTGAAGTGCTTCACATGACCTGTTTAAGATTTATATTAAAAGTAAAACACAATGATAATTATTTTTATACATATTGATTACACAACTTTTAACACTATATCATTCGGAAAACGTATTATTTGTCTTTCTTGTGCTAAATTTTATATTACCTTGTTAACATGTTTCAGCCTGCTATTGGCCATCATCAGAAGTGGCTGTTGCTGGTCTTGGCGGGTGCTGTTTTGTTTCCTGTGGGAGTGTGTTTGTGTAGTGTGGAGTCAAAGAGTGTGTGTGTTCTGAAATTGAGTTTTGTGTTGAGAATTTCATTTGGAATTTTTTTGTGTCTGTATGTTTCGTATTGTTCTAGTGTGTTTAGTTTCTGGCTTCTTGGTTGGATGTGTAGAATTTCCATGTCCGTGTTGATGTCTCTGTAGGTATGGTTAACATTTGTGATGTGTTCTGCATATGTGGAAATATTTTGTAATTTTGTTATGACTGTGATGTGTTCTTTGTAACGTGTTTGAAATGATTTGCTGTCTGTCCTATGTTTTTGAAGGTGTTGCATTTGAGTTTGTATACGCCTGTTTGGTTGTATTTGTTTGTTTGTGTTGTTTGTTGAGATGTTTTTGTAGAGTATTATTTTTCTGTATGCGATATTATAATTTAATTTCTTGAATGAGGTTGCAATCTTGTGTGTTTTTTTTTGTTTTCGTATGTTAGTGTGATGTATTTTTTGTGTTCTTTTATTTGTGTTGCATTCTTATGTTTTTGTGATTATGTTTTGTCTTTCTTATTATGTTGTCTATTATGTTGGGGTTGCATCCGTTTTCTTGTGCTATGTATTTGAGTGTGTTTAGCACTTCTTTATTTTTACCCATGACAGGCATCTAAATTTGTCTTTCTTTCACCGTCCTTAGCAACCTAAACAGTGGCTTTATTCACAGCAGAGAATAATATTTAGAAGTTATTTATGTAACTAGTAGGCCTACGTGAAACGTATCGTTAGCGGAGAGTATTGATATTTATGGACGAGGCGTAAGCGGAGTCTATAATATCATATGAGGCTGCTGAAGGTTTCACGTACTTTTGCCATACAATATTTTTTGACGCTCAGTCCGTAAAGCGGTTTCTAAAACTAGTCTTAAACTAAACTTTAATCTTATTTTCAATATTTATAAAGGCGGCCACTTGAATAATGTGTTGTCGTTGTTACGACAAATTCAATCCATGAAGTGTTGTCATGAGGACTTTATAGGATTGATTCCCATTGTAGTTCATTTTACGGACTTTCATCTGCCTCTAAAACACTTTACAAACTGAATACCAAACAATTTCTAACTCAAAAAAGTGAATTAAAATTTTTAAACCACTATTTCTAGGACAACCAACACATTAGCAACAATAAAATCTATATACTCATTCATTTATAACTTCTTCATATACGGCACATTACATATAGAAGGCTTACAGTTATTTAAAATTAAATTTATATACCAGTAATGGGTAAAATATTGTATAGAACACGAGAGTAAAAACAGACTTTTTTCTACGATAGTGCGTGAAGTACAATTTCACGCACTGTTAGCAGTGTGTGAAGCGAGTCTTTTCAACAGTGCGTGAAATAAGTATAGTGTGCGTGAAGTATTAATAACACCAGTGCGTGAAGTAATCGAAGTGTGCGTGAAGTATTAATAATACCACTGCGTGAAGTAAGCGAAGTGTGCGTGAAGTAATAATAACACCAGTGCGTGAAGTAAGCGAAGTGTGCGTGAAGTATTAATAACACCAGTGCGTGAAGTAAGCGAAGTGTGCGTGAAGTATTAATAACACCAGTGCGTGAAGTAAGCGAAGTGTGCGTGAAGTATTAATAACACCAGTGCGTGAAGTAAGCGAAGTGTGCGTGAAGTAATAATTTGAGGCTATCGAAGAAAAAAACATTGTATGCTACACATTCGTGAAGTTGTATTTTGACAATCGTGTATTTCAGAAACTCGGCAAGCCTCGTTTCTCAAACCTACACTCCAGTCATAATATTACCCACTTCACGAGCATATATCATGAATTACTATTATGCGCTTGTGGAAATTACCGCCCGAGGCGAAGCCGAAGCTAAACTTTCCATTTATGGATCAAATATAATTTTACGCGCTTATTCTATAAATTACAAGGCCTATATCCAGTCATAATGTTTGCGGAATTTTAATTTTTCCAATTTTTTTTAATTGTTAACGACAATTGCATGATGTGTGAAAAGTTCCGTACCATAGGATAATAGGATAAAGCATAGCAGGGCTAGATGTTTCACGTGTGCTCCGTCAGGTTGCATATGCACTGTATTAGTTCGTGCCCATCGCTTTATCTTCTCTATATCCATCCACATAGTCATAGCAATAAACAACTCAAATTCTTTGATACTAAGTAGTATGCTGAAGAACGTGTGGAAATTACCCTGTTTTGAGAGGGTGAAGGCTGCTGACAGAGAGATATTGCTGCCGAATTCAATCAACGACGTGGTGACCGAACGCCAATATCTCACAACGCTATCGGAAGACTGCTGGAGAAATTCAAGTGTTCGCCCTCTGTCACGGATGTTCCCCGTTCAGAACAGCCCCGTACATCTGAAGAGAAGAGGGAAAGGTTAACTAACAAAAAGTCAATTCGGCGAACAAACATGGAACTTGGTATTCCGCGAACTACCATTCATGAGAAGGATAAAATCCACCCGTAGAAAATGTAAATCCAGCTTCACACAACAGAAGATGATCCTGACCGCAGAATGGAAATGTGTGTTTATGGACAAGAAAGCTGATGAGGAAAATCTCATTTACAACATTAGGCCTATGTTCTCGGAGGAAGTTAATTCTTACATCGATGGTGAAGTGAACAAAGATAACAAGTGTTATTGGCGAACTCAAAAATCTCACTGGTACCTCCGATCAAACAAGAAGGAACTCCGCACATTAGGCCATATAATTTCAACGGTAATGTGCTAGGAAGATGTTGAACAATTAATTATGGACGTCCTTGTCCACCTGCCTGGATGGATCATACAAGACGACACTCCAGTACATTATGCCATAGTTGTTGTTGTTTATTGACATTTCTGGCTTTGAGGCAGAGGCCGTTGTAGGGTCTTATACGCGCCATTGTACATAAACAATAATAATAATAATAATAATAATAATAATAATAATAATAACAATAATAGTATATTTACATATATGACATTATTTCCGGCATAAGTGCCAGTAGGTCTGAGTGCAGTAACTGATTCCTTTTATTTTGGTGTAGGCCTAATTTGTTAATTGCGATATTTAAGGAATGGTGAACAGGAGAAGAGATATCATCTGCTAGACAACGTTAAGGTATTATATGGGGAGATTAAGAGAAAAGCACGAAATTGGGAAAAATGGGAAATGCTGGGTTTGCAGTTAAAAACCTGATCTTGGGCAGAACACTGTGCATACAAACATACATACTGAGCCGTGCCCACGACCACGGCCGTTCATCTAGTACGTCACTTCATCCGTCAGAGCGCTCTCAGACGTCACAGTATAGATAGCGCTATCAATCCCTTCATTTGTTCTTTCCAAATAACCCTATTGGCCGGTTCATTACGTCTCACGAGGATAGAGGGGGAGAGAGTTTACCTGTTTTAATGGAGATATATGGAGCGTCACTCGGGTTCCGGTACGCGGCAGATACACTTAACAAGACTTAGGCTCTCGTACGCGGGAGATACACGGAAACAGTTGGCTCAGATTCAAGCTCTCGTACGCGGCAGAAACATTTAACAAGACTTAGGACTTTAGTACGCGGCAGATATAGACAACGTGACTCGGCCTTTGTACGTGTTGGAGATAGATCAGTGGAGTAGTTAAATTGCGTCGTGTGTGTTTGGGATTTTAGTGGATCGTAGTTTGAAATATCGCTTGCTAGTGATACATCTTGGGTGCAAGTTTTGGTATTTGCATTTGAGTAACATATTTGTGAGATATATGTGTTTGAGGTAAATTGCATTGGGAATTATGTAATGAGATTTGATTTGAAACGTGAGTTCATGTTCCGAGACGGTTAGAGTGATAGAGCAGCGGTTACGGTCCCACATATTGTTTTTTTAGTGTAATCCCTGCTCCATTTGATTATTGGTTTCCTTCGCCGCTATTTTGTTATCATATGCGTCGAGTTTTGTTGTTATTTAAATGATCGTTGAGATTGGAATTATCGTCCGTTACTCATTACCTGCATCTGTCTCCATCCCTCTCTCTCTCCGTTGGGTGTTCATTTTGTAAAGTGCAGAGATTTGTGTTAGTGCTATTTGCACAGTTTATGTGAGCAATATGTGCAATGGGTAATTTATAGTGATCAGTCATGTAATCCCTTATGCTGGGTAGACTTTCTCCCTTATTGAGTGTACATGTATTTATAGCTTGGTTACTCAGATTGAGTGGTATCTATGGTCGAATGGATCATGTATTAAGTTAAAGTGCTGGCTGGGTGTTGTGTTCAGATTCATACTCAGATAGTTTATATATATATATATATATATATATATATATATATATATATATTTAGAGAGTGGTTCATGAACATATGCTTAATAGGTTAGTCACTGATTGTCGAAAGACGGCCATATTAGATTGTTTTATCACTTATAAGTGTATTGGCCTCAGCCTTGTGATACTTACATGATTTACATATCCTGGGGATATCATTTCAAATTAGTTTGTCCTATTTTCACTCACCTATTTCATATTTATTGTTATTTCATTTTCCATTTATGTACATTGTTACTTACTATTGTTAATTATATTTGTTTTACAAATTCACACTATTCATTTCTAAAAGTCTTCCACTGCGCACATCCAATCCTTCCAAAGTGCCGTCCACCTGGCGAAAGCAGCCAATATAAGAAAGATAAAGAGGAGTGGATGATCGTACCGCCGCCCACTTCACCACAATACATACATACATACATATGCACGTACATATATATACACACATATATATATTTTTTTAGATTTTTAAGTTTCCCCTTCCGGTGGCAGAAGCATCTGAATGGTTATGGAGACTTTCATGGTGTAGTGTTATTTTATTGATCTGCCTCTCTGTTGCTGTAGTGTGTCCTCTCAGACAGAATTCAAATTTCCAACACGTGTTTGTGGTTTTGTTTGTGTGTTTTAGTTTGGTGGTTGGGGCTAGTGGTAGTTGTAGAGGTGTTTCTCCAGTGTTGTTCTGTTGTTTGTGTTCGGTGGATTTGCGAAAATGTGTTGTATATATATACGCGATTTACTGCCGAATGTGTGTAGTTCCTGTTTATGTTGTTTAGATGTGTGAAAAGTGGCTTCGTTTTTGTCGTAGTGTAAACTGTATTGTTTCTGGTGCGTCTGTGTAGGTGGAAGATTTGTGGAGAAGTCATCTTTCGCGGGCTTCGAATTTTGATTGGGTCATTGGAGGTTCTTGTGTGAGGAAAATGGAGGGATGTCTGCATAGGGATCGAACCAATGCTTTGTATAGGTGGAGGAGTGTTTCGGTTATACAGCCAGGTCGATTGATGCCACTCAGGTAACTTATTGCTCTGGTGGTTGCGTCATATTTCCTCCATGTTTCTTTAGCTACTTCGGTCCAAGAGAGTTTGGAGGTGAAGGGTATTCCTAGATATGTGAGGTTTCGCTGGAGTGGAAGTTGAATGTTGGCTATTGTGATTGGGTT
The DNA here is from genome assembly GCF_040183065.1 of Periplaneta americana. NCBI lineage: Eukaryota > Metazoa > Arthropoda > Insecta > Blattodea > Blattidae > Periplaneta > Periplaneta americana. The sequence goes on along the minus strand of NC_091123.1, from coordinate 83,613,970 downwards.
GTTCTGGAGGATCCGAGTTCGGAGTTTTGGGCGGAAGACGCATATCTGTGTTTTGTCTGTGTGTGAATGTGGTCCGCCACGTATTGGTCCAATTTAAATACTGCCTGAGTGTTGCGTTTAGTAACTTCCTAGCGGAGGGGTGTCGGGGGTGTGTAGCCCAATATGCGACGTCGTCTGCATATTGTGCCAGTCCTACTAGCGGATTATTAGGGAGGGGAATATCTGCCACATAGATGTTATACAGGATGGGAGATATGACACTGCCTTGGGGGACTCCAGCTTCTATTCGGAAGGTCCGAGAAAGTTCGTTCCTTCCGAGTCTCATCTGTCCTGTTCGGTTGGATATGAAGCTGGAGAGCCAGCGTGTGATTTCGTGTGGCAGATTTAAGGACGTGAGTTTGTATTTTAGGGCGTCTATCCAAACAGTGTCAAAGGCTCTCTTGGCGTCTAAGGCAATAAGGATGCTGTAGTGTCTACGTGTATAAGCCTCTTCAATGGAAGTGAGCACTCGTATCAGCTGGTCGTGTAGCAGCGCTCCCGGTCGAAATCCGGCTTGAGAGCTCGGAATTACATAGCGGTTGCGCAAATAGACGTGTAGTCGTGACACGAGAACTTTCTCCATTAATTCGGCTAAAGTTGTTGTCAAACTGATCGGTCGGTAGTTTTATGGATCAGACGCGTCTTTGCCTGGTTTAAGAAAGAGAAGAATGTGAGAGTGTTTAGTGCGCGATTGCTTGGATGACAACTTTCCTTGTTAGATTAGTCGCAGAAGACCACCGTGGAACGGGTCCCATGTTTACTAAATTTTGCTTCTTTCTGGGGATGTTAAGTCACGGGTCTACAGTGTCACGCTTCGAGACATGGATCATCTACGCCAAAGGATCGAGGAATGAGTGCCGCATCTTATCACCTAGCTTTGTTACCCGCGCTTTATTTAAACATGTAATTTCTCCTCCACATGATAATAATAATAATAATAATAATAATAATAATAATAATAATAATAATGGTTTATTTAACCCGGCAGAGTGAAGGCCATACGGACTTCTCTAATACTCAACCAGGAGTAAAACTGCGATACAAAAAGCACTACAAATTTACAAAATACAGCACAATAAAAAACTGAATTGGATCATCATAATACAATGTAAACAACAAGATAGTAGTATTGAGACATAATATATAACTTATAGAAAGAAAATGTGAACAGTGAGTCAAAATAAATGAGACATACAACGTATAAAAATATGAGACAATAATAATGATGATGATAATAAATTTTTCTGGCGTTTTATATATTCGATACCCTAACCGTTTCAAGTGTAAATCTTTTTACCTTTGAGGTGTGTTTTCCAAATTATAGCTATATAATACACTTTGTCAAACCTGGCAACCTTTTCATAAAGCTTAATAATTGATTAATAACAATAATAATAATAATAAAACCATAAAGTGCAAAGCATATAATGAACACAATATGTATTAGGTACACAAATTAAGGAAAATTATTATTATTATAAGTAGCTCAAGTTATCATATGATAGACGTACCATAAACGGAAAACACGACGAAACAAAAACATATAAAGTAAAATAAATATAAAAAAAATGTAGTGAATACGTGGAAATATGCAATACAACACTTGTCATAACAGTAAGTAAGTTTGGAAACTCGTCATGAGATAATTTTCTAACTTGGATTTGTAAGATTTCAAGGTTCGGCGGTCGTTGACTTCAGGCTGCAAAGAGTGCCAGTGACAAGAAGTATCAACAGTGAAGGATGAGGAATACGGAGATGATTTGTGGAGTGGAATTTCTAGCATGTTATCGCGTTGTGATCAAGTAATAATATTATGATAGCGAGAGAGAGTATGAAAACGGGCGAATAAATATGAGGGGATGAAGTATGCATAATTCGATATAAAAGAGAAAGCGAGTGCAGATTTCTCCTCTCTGTAAGCTAAGCCATGATAACTTTTCGAAAGAAGGTGAGATATGATCATAGTATCGAACATTACAAATGAAGTGGACGCACGAATTATGAACACACTGTAGTTTCTGGAAAGAATCAATCCTGAGATCACTGAACAAAACGTCGCAATAATCGAAATGAGATAGAATGAGTGTCTGTACATACTGTGATTAGTCCTATGATTTGGAGCTTTTCGGACACTCTGTATATTACATGCACATACTCAGATGCGTTATATTTATAGCGTATTTAGAAAACTGAACAAGAAGTTCGAGGTGATCAGAATTATGTACTCAAAGATCTGATACATTAAAACAGATTTTTAATCAGTTTTCAGTAATCCATAAATCATTAAACCTTAATTTAAAAACTCTTTCAACCTTGTGTGTAAACATGTAGTATGCTAATGAATATAGAGAAATAGAGAATAATTAACTTGCCTAAATATTACGTAATATGTCATGAAATGAGTTTCGAGGCATTCTATAAATGATATATAAACAGGTACATGGAGAAAAGTAATATTTGAAATAGTGTTCAGGGTTAAAAGCAAAATTATTGTAATTTAAACTCCAGCTTCTTGACTCAATCGTTATCCAGTCGTGGATTAGATAATTGACGATCTATCGGAGCTCTGAAAGATTTATGACACATGAAGATTATTTAACAAGGAATTTCTTTATACTTTATTTTTCCTAGATTTCTCACCGTACTATTTTCGTAATGTAACTTTGTTATCTTGTCAATGCTGAATAAAGCATATAAAAATAGTTATTTTGGAATAAAGAAACAATAGAACTGTAGAAACTAAGGAAGAGACTAGTGAAGTACTTTGTATGGAGTTGTGACATTGTATGAAGCAGAAACATGGACATTACGACAAAGTGAAGGAAAGTGAATAGAAGCATTTGATATGTGGATATTGAGAAGAATGGAACGTGTGAACAATAAGAAATGAAGCTGTGTTGGAATGAGTGGGTGAAGAACGAATGATACTGAAACTGATCAGGAAGAGTAAAAGGAATTGGTTGGATCACTGGCCGAGAATAAACTGCCTACTGAAGGATGCACTGGAAGAAAATGGTAAACGGGAGAAGCGTTCGAGACAGAAGAAGATCTCAGATGATAGATGATATCAAGCACATGAGACAAAGGGGAAGACAGAAAATAGGAAAGTTGATAAAGCTGGGTTTTCAGTGAAAGACCTGCCCTTGGGCAGAACACTGAATAAAAATGACTGAATGAAATTAGAGCTGTATATGGGAGAGAACGCCCTAATATAGCACGAGTAACAAAGAGAGCAAGTGAGAAAACTTGCTTGCGAGATGCGATACCGGCCGAAGAGATGATCATGATCATGATATTCATTGTTCAATTACACAACATAGTAGTTTCACAAAATAATTAATTTTAAAAATAAATCCTAATGACGTGGTTTAGAAAAACACCTAAAAACCCTCTAAAATTTATCTTTCCCCTGAAAATCCCCCTTACATTTTTACCCCCCCCCCGCCCAAACCTACTCCTGAAAAAGTGTCTTCCCCCAAATTTGGTGGAAAAAACCCCCAAGTTGGCAACGTTGACTGCAGTGGAACTTCATAAAATAGCAATGACGTGCAAGCTGAGTCGACAGATGGCACCACAGAGCAGAGTCGCGATATTTACAAAGAAAATGGCCGTTCGGATTTCAACAAACATTTGCAAGTAAAGGAGTGCTAAGGCACAATAGACCCGTTCGAGGAGCTGTGTTAGCTTTCGGGCCAATTCTCCGTACAAAGGAAAAATGTATAACATACTGTATATACCCAGGCAATACAAATGAACAATTCCTAACCGAGGAAATATCCATTGGCAGACTCGTGAATCGAACCGAATCTGACATCTTCTGGTTACTGGTCAGTATACCAAGAGTTCAGCTTGTCTATGTTGCAACAAAGAAAAATACTTTTTCAATGTAACATCACAGTCTAGTATATAGTCACGAAGCTCAATAAGTAGTAAATATGCACCCATAGATAGTTGCTAACCACTAGGATCGCTACTATTGCCTCATCACAGACAATGCGAAATAGTACCTGCACAGTTCCTAGTATCCTCATAAACTTAAACTTCGTGACTGTATATACGTATACTACACTGTGGTAACACTAAGTTCATATACACACATATTATCAAATCGTTGTGCACTTTATACATAGAGACTGAAGACAGGCGATAAAAAAGAACAGATAACAGGCGACAGAGAGGGACAGACGACAGGCGATAGAAAGGAACAGACGAGAGGCGATAAAAATGAACAGATAACAGGCGACAGAGAGGGACAGACGACAGGCGATAGAAAGGAATAGAGGAGAGGCGATAAAAAGGAACAGATAACAGGCGACAGAGAGGGAAAGACGACAGGCGATAGAAAGGAACAGACGAGAGGCGATAAAAAGGAACAGATAACAGGCGACAGAGAGGGACAGACGACAGGCGATAGAAAGGAACAGACGAGAGGCGATAAAAAGGAACAGATAACAGGCGACAGAGAGGGACAGACGACAGGCGATAGAAAGGAAGAGACGAGAGGCGATAAAAAGGAACAGATAACAGGCGACAGAGAGGGACAGACGACAGGCGATAGAAAGGAACAGACGAGAGGCGATAAAAATGAACAGATAACAGGCGACAGAGAGGGACAGACGACAGACGATAGAAAGGAATAGAGGAGAGGCGATAAAAAGGAACAGATAACAGGCGACAGAGAGGGAAAGACGACAGGCGATAGAAAGGAACAGACGAGAGGCGATAAAAAGGAACAGATAACAGGCGACAGAGAGGGACAGACGACAGGCGATAGAAAGGAACAGACGAGAGGCGATAAAAAGGAACAGATAACAGGCGACAGAGAGGGACAGACGACAGGCGATAGAAAGGAACAGACGAGAGGCGATAAAAAGGAACAGATAAAAGCCGACAGAGAGGGACAGACGACAGGCGATAGAAAGGAACAGACGAGAGGCGATAAAAATGAACAGATAACAGGCGACAGAGAGGGACAGACGACAGGCGATAGAAAGGAATAGAGGAGAGGCGATAAAAAGGAACAGATAACAGGCGACAGAGAGGGAAAGACGACAGGCGATAGAAAGGAACAGACGAGAGGCGATAAAAAGGAACAGATAACAGGCGACAGAGAGGGACAGACGACAGGTGATAGAAAGGAACAGACGAGAGGCGATAAAAAAGGAACAGATAACAGGCGACAGAGAGGGACAGACGACAGGCGATAGAAAGGAACAGACGAGAGACGATAAAAAGGAACAGATAACAGGCGACAGAGAGGGACAGACGACAGGCGATAGAAAGGAACAGACGAGAGGCGATAAAAAGGAACAGATAACAGGCGACAGAGAGGGACAGACGACAGGCGATAGAAAGGAACAGACGAGAGACGATAAAAGGAACAGATAACAGGCGACAGAGAGGGACAGACGACAGACGATAGAAAGGAACAGACGAGAAGGCGATAAAAGGAACAGATAACAGGCGACAGAGAGGGACAGACGTCAGGCGATAGAGAGGGACAGACGACAGGCGATAGAAAGGAATAGAGGAGAGGCGATAAAAAGGAACAGATAACAGGCGATAGAGAGGGACAGACGACAGGCGATAGAAAGGAACAGAGGAGAGGCGATAACAGGAAAGATGGGAGGCGATATACTAATACAGAGATTGGTGACAGACAGCACAGAAGACAGGCGATGGCAGGGAAAGATGACAAGCGGTAGACAAAAATAGACGAAAGGCGATTACGGGTGATAGACAGGGATAGATGACAGATGATAAACAAAAGACAGGTAATAATAGACAAACAGGCAGCCAAAGAGATAACTTACATACGATAGAGGGAGATAGGCGACAATGTCCACAGATTGAGAGAGACAGAGGGGGGGAGAGAGAGAAAGAGAGAGGCAGACAAAGAGAAGCCAAGAAACAATACGAATTTCAAAATTCATCTTAGCTTTATGTTTTGTGGAATAAGAAAGATTTCCTTTCTTTTGCGGTATCATAATTAATTTCTATTATAATTCGTATAAGGAATCATTTTAAAGTGTAAAACTTTAAATGTCCGGCAGTGATTCTAATATCGTGAGATAATTTACCAATAGCTTGAAGAGACCTCAGCCATTCTTTTTATATCAGCAGTAATCGTAACAAATGAACCGAAAGAAACCAGCTATGCAGAACTATTAAGTCCAATCTGAAGTATGCGCATATTTATTTTAGAATGGACGAGCATAAAAATCGAAACGAAACTTAGCTTTAACTATTTTCAACTGCAACTTTGACTTAGAATGATGGAAACTGGGCCATTAACTACAAAGAAAACCTGGGGATGTGGAGTAATGCATACTCAGTAAGAAAGGTGTGAGCAGCATTGAAGAAATACTGAACCGTCGTAGAACTCCCAGCAGTCTCCTGCGACACTGCTATCGAGAAGCTTTTTGTTGGAGTTCATCTAATTTCTGAGCGACGTGCATTCAGCATTGAAGCACAGTGACAGGAAGTCGCTGTAAATCACTTGCAAACGGCCCGGAGAGATGGATGCATGCGTGTTTCGTGCCTCCGCTGGCGCTGTAAGCAATGCTCGCCACACTGTCTGCGCAAGAGTGTCCAAATCAGGAGACGCACGACTATAGTGAGGGTCACATAAGAACAGTTCCTAAACAGAAAATATTGCCATCTTGTCAGTGTTGCCAACTGATACCAGATATCACACGATCCTACGTACTAAATGACTTATTTACTTACCGTACTTTATGTTGGAAAGTTATTCCAATAACTAAATAATTTGTAACACATTTTCGTAGGCAAACTATACGGAAAAGAGGTCAACATGCCAAGTATTTTGTCTGGCAATACGAAATTCATTGGTTTGATTAAACAATTGACTCACGAGGCAAAACCTAAAAACGTATTTTGTTTGACCATATGAAATTATTAGTACTAACTCTGTAAACTTACCTGACTACTTACTTACTGGCTTTTAAGGAACCCGGAGGCTCATTGCCGCCCTCACATAAGCCCGCCATTGGTCCCTATCCTGAGCAAGATTAATCCAGTCTCTATCATCATATCCCACCTCCCTCAAATCCATTTTAATATTATCTTCCCATCTACGTCTCGGCCTCCCCAAAGGTCTTTTCCCCTCTGGCCTCCCAACTAATACTCTATATGCATTTCTGGATTCACCCATACGTGCTACATGCCCTGCCCATCTCAAACGTCTGGATTTAATGTTCCTAATTATGTCAGGTGAAGGATATAATGCGTGCAACTATGCGTTGTGTAACTTTCTCCATTCTCCTGTAACTTCATCCCTTTTAGCCCCAAATATTTTCCTAAGAACTTTATTCTCAAAAACCCTCAATCTCTGTTCCTCTCTCAAAGTGAGAGTCCAAGTTTCACAGCCATACAGAACAACCGGTAATATAACTGTTTTATAAATTCTAACTTTCAGATTTTTTGACAGAAGGCTAGATGACAAAAGCTTCTCAACCGAATGATAACACGCATTTCCCATATTTATTCTGCGTTTAATTTCCTCCCGAGTGTCATTTATATTTGTTACTGTTGCTCCAAGATATTTGAATTTTTCCACCTCTTCGAAGGATAAATCTCCAACTTTTATAGTTCCATTTCGTACAATATTCTGATCACGAGACATAATCATATACTTAGTCTTTTCGGGATTTAATTCCAAACCTATCTCTTTATTTGCTTCAAGTAGAATTTCCGCATTTTCCCTAATCGTTTGAGGATTTTCTCCTAACATATTCACGTCATCCGCATAGACAAGAAGCTGATGTAACCCGTTCAATTCCAAACCCTCTCTGTTATCCTGAACTTTCCTAATGGCAAGCGAAGTTGAAAAGTAAAGTGATAGTGCATCTCCCTGCTTTAGCCCGCAGTGAATTGGAAAAGCATCAGATAGAAACTGGCCTATACGGACTCTGCTGTAAGTTTTACTAAGACACATTTTAATTAATCGAACTAGTTTCTTGGGAATACCAAATTCAATAAGAATATTATATAAAAGTTCTCTCTTAACCGAGACATACGCCTTTTTGAAATCTATGAATAACTGATGTACTGTACCCTTATACTCCCATTTTTTCTCCATTGTCTGTCGAATACAAAGAATCTGATCAATAGTCGATCTATTACGCCTGAAACCACACTGATGATCATCAATAATTCCATCTACATATGGAGTTAATCTTCTCAAAAGGATATTCGACAAAATTTTGTAGGACGTCAACAAAAGTGATATTCCTCGAAAGTTACTAGAGTTAGTCTTGTCCCCCTTCTTAAAAATACTCGTAGGTACGATTATGGACTCCTTCCATTGTTCTGGTACAATTTCCTTTTCCCAAATTGCAAGTACAAGTTTATAAATTTCGCTAGATAATACGCTTCCACCCTCTTGTATTAATTATGCTGGTATTTGATCAATACCTGGAGATTTGTACTTTTTCAGATTTTCTATCGAAATTTCGACTTCAGAAAGTATGGGTTCCGGTATAAATGGCTCAGCAGTTTGTATTTGAACTTCGTCCCGATCATTTCTATTTGGCCTATGTCTATTTAGTAGTTGATCAAAATAGTTTTTCCAACTGTTCAGGATTGAATGAGAGTCTGCAAGCAAGTCACCATTCTCGTCCTTGATAACGTTTACCCTTGCCTGATATCCATTTTTAAATTCCTTCATACCCTTATATAAATCTCGAATATTTTTATTCTTACTATTTATTTCTACCTCATAATAGTCTTGAATTATAACCACAACGCAACACATAAAATAACTATTATGTATTAATATTAATACTGATATTAATTATTAGTATGTTCAAATTTCACTAGCTTCCAGTAACCGGCTCAGAAATCTAGTACAATTTTAATTTCATGGAACTCCAGTACCAACATTTGTCTCAGCTGCCAACATACCAATTACAAAATCACTACTATTTGTAATATTTCTCAGTACCGAAATTCGAAACGAAGTTGGCAAAAGAAAATTCAACCTGCAAACTAGAAAATCACCACAATCCACTAGCATATGTAGTAATGGGGGAAAAATGGTTAGGTTTCACCCTTAGGGTATGAAGTAACTGGCCCGGACTATACATAGAAAGCAGTCCCAGTCTATAGAATTTACTGTCTAAATCTAAATCAGAATGTATAATCCTGCGTCTGTACACATAGATAAAAAATATAACGCAAACCAACGTCTTCAAGTTTATGTCACCATTCATTCATTCATTCATTCACTCATTCATCCATCCATCCATCCATCCATCCATCCATCCATCCATCCATCCATCCATCCATCCATCCATTCATTCGTAGCTTTCTGCCATCACTGGAAAGCCAGCTTTCTCGAATATTTCCTATTTTCTGCCTTTATGTCTACAAACCTATGTAAATGTATAAACTATATGTCTATGAATTTAAAATTTTTATTTTTCAGTCAATAAAGGCTATATGTCAATAAACCTACGTAAATTTATAAGCATAAATACATAATAATATATCTATGCAATTAACCGTGTAACCCTGAGTTTATAATTAATGAAGTCTGTAAGTTTAAACCTGTCTAAATTTAGGCCTATAAACGTAAATATATAGGTCTACAGACCTAAAACTTAAAAATTTAAATTTATAAGTTCATAAAAACTCTCAATCGATAAACTTAAGTTTATGGTTAAATATATATCAGATATATTGTTCAGTCTACACTTATCACATTGCAAACAATGAATTACATCACTGATTAAATAACATCATTTAAGACGAGCGTTTTCGCCTTACGGTAATCTTTTTTTAAGAGTGGGCCACAATGATAAGAAGTGAAGGAGATCAGGGCCGAACATGATTTACAGTTAAATTAATTTAATTATCTTAGAAAGCATGATGAAAGATATTCAGATAGTCAATACAATATGATATAATATAATATAATATTGTTTTATTTGATGTTCAGTCTAATTGACATATTACAATTTAAAAAAATTAACGACATTTACATATATAAATGATCATTGGTATTATGAAACTTGAGCAAACGTTTTCGCCCTTCGGGCATCATCAGGCACTTTTTTTATACAATATCTTGTGCATTTTATGTCTTGTTGTGGAATCTGTACAAACTAATTAAAACACAACCTATAATATAATGTTGAGCCAACTATTTGAGATAAACTTGTGATGATTAACGAGCTAAAATATAAATACAGGTATAAAATTTAGTATATAAATAAAATTGTAGCTGACCTGTCTGTCTTATATTTATCGTTATATTTAGATCGTTAATCATCACAAGTTTATCTCAAATAGTTGGTTCAACATTATATTATAGGTTGTGTTTTAATTAGTTTGTACAGATTCCACAACAAGACATAAAATGCACAAGATATTGTATAAAAAATGCCTGATGATGCCCGAAGGGCGAAAACGTTTGCTTAAGTTTCATAATACCAATGTCATTAATTTTTTTAAATTGTGATATGTCAACTAGACTGAACATAAAAAAAAACAATATTATATATCATAATTTAATTAAGTTTTGTTTAACGACGCTCGCAGGTGCCGAGGTTATATAAGCGTCGCCGTGTGCAGGAATGTTGTCCCGCAGGAGTTCTTTTACATTTCAGCAAATATACTGACATGAGCCTGTCGCATTTAAGCACACTTAAATGCCTTCGACCTGAGCTGGGATGGAACCCGCATCCGCATCACCACAGAAGGCCAGCACTATAACGACTGTGCCACCCAGGCCGACTATAGTTAAATGAATGATAAATATCATTCAAATATATATACAGAATTACTCTCTGCATTAATAAATTATTTATTATATATTAAAAAATTGAAGAAATATTATAACTAAACCAAATAGCAACTAAATTATGTAAATTAGCGTTTCTAACTTCGGTACTCATAAATGCAAAGTCTTTGAACATTATGTGCTTCAATTGTACAAATGAAAATCTGACATTACAATTTACGCCTTATCTTTAATAAGAAGATTGAGGCTGAGTTTTAGATGCAAGAAAATTGACATCTGTTTCGAAGTTGGTGACTGATATGCGTAAATAACGATAAAAATGGTCATCAGTTATTCTTGAGCGAAATTTTCATTTTATATATTTCGGCCTTGAAAACGTCTGCTCACATATATAAGTGCTTCCGAAAACTGTTAATATTTTAGCTGCACGTTTTTTTATGTTAGGAAACTGTGTACCCTGGTATTTGATTGAAATATTTCTTTTAGTTCGTCATTAATCTGCATGTCAATGAGTTCAAGTTGGTACATTTCAGATACGATACTGTATCTATTTCAATCCCGAAAGGGTTCTGAAATGAGCCAATATCCTTGGAGTATGTATCAAAATCCTGAAAAGGTCCAAGAAGTTCCTTCTGCAACAACTCTGGCATTTCATAAAACTTTTGTGCGGAGCTGGACTTTCAAACCTTCATTGCTGGATTCGGTTTTTCGAACGCCTCTTCCACATTTCATATAGGATTCTAATTAAGAAGTGGCAATTAAGCAAGGCCGAAGACAAAATAAAAAATGAAAGATTTAAAAAATAATAAATTTCGATCAGAAATGAGTCTGCTTATTGACCAGCCAAGAAGTGGATACAGTGGAGCATCAAATGACGGTAACACTGTCCGACTTTTCTTTGAAGATCCCGTTTTGTCTTCTGAGATCACAAGTGTTAATGAAGAACTAATAAGACGTTTCTAAATTATCTTGTCTACAATGTCCTGTCCCTTTACAATCAACGTCATTGCATTCAACAATTATGCACAGAAAACAACAAAATTGTATCGAAATCTATATGCATAGTACCATATGGCAGTCACAATGCATAAGTGTAAAATTTTCTCTAAATCACCCCTATAAAGTGGTAAGTTCTCTTACACAAACGTAATGAGGGTTTGTAAACAAAAGTATGCTCCTTGTAACTCCTGTACAAATTTTCAAGAAAATCTGTTACACAAGAGAAAAGTTATTATCTTGTCTAAAACCACCCCCTGCAAAAGAGCTAGGCCTATACTCTGTTTCTGGAATCTGTAGAGTATAGGAAACGAAACAAGTCTTTTGCGCAAGTGTTGAGTGGGGGAAGACATTGCTTGAAGACTAGCGTCTAAAATGCCACCCTACCTATCACCTTCTGTCACGCGCATCTTACCCCTTAGTGGCCGTGAACCAATGCATCCCGCAACACACTCCCGTACTGATAGGCTCCGCCAAATTCTGTAACTCTATATAAAGTTTCATGAAAATCTGTTACATAAGAGAAAAGTAAGTACATTTTTTTTAACCATCCCTATAAAGAGGTAGTTCCTTTTACACAAACATAATGAAGGTTTGTATGGGTATATACCAAGTATATGCTACATAGAGCTCTTGTACAAAGTTCCATGAAAATCTATGTGGTAGGAGAAAAAAAGCTATTAATTTTGTCTAAAACCATTCCGTATGAAATAGTTGTTTCTCTTATGCAATCGTAAGTAGAGTTTCGTACACTAAAAATATATGCTAGCAGTAACTCTTGTATAAAGTTTCATGAAATACAATATGCTACAAGAAAAGTTATTAATTTTGTCCCGCTAGATTTCCATTTTGACCGACTGTGGGTTGGTTACAATAAAATATAAAAGAGAAATACCCTTTATGTTTTGAAAATTCTTTAAAAAATCCATTACAAAACTTGTTCAAATGCATGTTGAGATACCTCCAACACCGTCTTTTGGTACACAAATGAGTTACAGTAAACTTTAAATATGGGAAAGGGGACATATATTTATTTGGGTTAGGGCCTTCTCTTCAACCCAAATAGTGTGTTTTCTTACAGTTAGTCTTTTGGGAAATCTTAGACTACCACAATGGGTTTTACAATTTTTTATGGTTCCGTTGCACATACCTTTTGGCCGTTATATCCACACAAGCTATGGCAAATAATTACACAAAATTGTAATTAATACACAAATACACTAGAAGATCTTAAAATATGTACCGGTAATTTTTATATAAAATCTTGAACATATGTAAAATTGTCAAAATATGTAAGATAGAAAATCAAAACATATAATAATCCTAATATGATTATTCGTTCATATTTCTATTTTTTGAGTACCTAAATGGCGAGGAATAGAATATGTATGTATTTACACAGATGATTACTGTCATCTACTAATGTCTGTTTTTTATGCTATGTAGGGCATTCCAATTTTAGTGACGTTACACCAGCTAACCAATGGACTTCAGTCATCGTGATAATAATCGCAGGGTTAAAGGAATTTTCAGAACAATTTTAATCAAGCTGTCTTTCAAATGAAATAACTACATTTTATAAGACAATGTTGTCGGGTGACGAATTAATTCCCTATTTCTATATATATTCTTGTGGACGGACGGATTACAATAACCACACCAACAAAATCTTCACAAAATATTAACTTCAGAACTACAAACAGACGGATAATACTTCCGAGTTTCTCGCAGACTTTCAGATGTCTATTATATCCTCGATTCCGTTCATTTCCAAATGGTCGCTCGCTGTCTGCGAAACTTTCTTGGAATGTTAATTTCTTCCCAACTTCATAATAGCGGACAATATATTTTAGAAGAAGACAGAGGAGGAGGACGGGGAATGAACTTCAATTCCACTCAGATATTGAGCAAATGAGGAAGGGAGAGCTTCAGACAGAAGGACAAACCATGTGAATGCATACAGGATATTTCCCCTTTGTTTAGGCCTATTATTATGACTGAGTCCACGACTTTCTTCCACTGATGAATGAATGAATGAATGAATGAATGAATGAATAAGTAGGTAAGTACATAAGTAAGTAATTAAATAAGGAAATGGAGTGGATGAATGTATGCATGAAAATGAATGAATAAGTAAATAAATAAATAAGTGCCGTAAATAAGTAATTAAATAAGCAAATAAAAAATTAAATAAATTAATACATAAATTAATAATAAATTGCAGACGAATACTATGAAGGTAACTTTATTTCTGTTGAGACTGAAAATACATTGAGTTTGCTCACTTGTTATTTAGTCGTCAACTGTCCGAAGATAGGTCTGAACCACACAAGTGATACTATCAAGGTACCACTTATGAGGCAAATAAGCAAACATTGATATGGGGGCAGATAAAAAAGTTTATTTTTTTCTTCCACCATGTTAATAATGTCAAAACAAATGCTTATACAATTTTGGCCACTTCACTGCAATTACGAGGCCGTCCAGAAAATGACTTTCCCTGGAGTCGTTTACAAAAAAAAAAAAAAAAGCTCAATTTCTTAGAAAGCTTTATTTAAACAGATACAGCAATTGTTTCGCTATTTTTGAACATATTCCCCACTGGAATTGAGGCATTTGTCATTCATGGTATCAATATTTGTATCCTTGTGTTATGTTGCGCACCTCTCTGTTGAGCCAACGGTATGACAAATGTCTCAATTCTGGTGGGGAACGTGTTGAAAAATAGCGCAACAATTATTGTATCTGTTCCAATAAATCTTTCCAAGAAATTGTCTATTTTTTATATAAATGGCCCCAGGGAAAATCACTTTCTGAAAGGCCTCGTAATTGCGGTGGAGTGCCCAAAATTTATATAAGCACTTTTTTAACATTATTAACATGGTGGAAGAAAAAAAAAACTTTTTTTATCTGCGCCCATGAGAATGCTTATAAGCCAGGAGATAGTGAGGTACAGTGGCTAGTTGCTTAATCCCTCTATTGCCTACATCGCTGACTAGCTACATACGAGTATTACTCTAATCAGATTTCAGAATATACAAACGTTCTTCCTCTGAGCATATTGTCAAGTGAGATGTACTGCCTGATAATAGACATACATATCAGCCAGAACCTCAATCAGAGGTATTTCCTCACTTATAGAATTAAAAATTACGGGCATTGTAGCAAAACTCCTTTTCGAAAAGGAAAATAGAAGTGATTAATATTGTCCTTATTCACCATATAAATACTGGATATAGTTATTTTTCAACAGGGATTCGAACTGGTGTATGAAGTAGGGATAAACGTCGCTTTCGACTTCCGTTCGATATTTTTTGCGGATAAATTTAGGTGTGACCTCTTCGCTGTACGTGCTGAGCTCTATCTGGAATTCACTCAATTATGTGAGCCAGTCGTGCGGATATTATTTGGCGGGGTCAGGAATGTCGGAAGAATGGATTGACTCGTGTTCGTGTTCTTGTTCTTGAAGATGAGATGTTGTTCCACGGTATTAATGTCTGTTTGATCACACTCTCTCTGGAGCCGACAACACATCTCCCACACTCGTCTCCCATGAAACAGATGGGCTCGAAGGCTAATCGTTATTTTCACTAGCGGGAAAGAAACGACATGTGCAGATTTACACAGCCTCAGCCCTCTGGCCGCACCGTAATTGCACTTTAAAATTCCAATCTGTCTCGTTGAGAACGCAACGCGTCTCAAAGTGACACTATTTTTTCTTCTCCCTCACAGACAGGAAGTGCCCTGCAGTATCGCAAACTGCGTTATCTGTATTAATAATTTTTACTACGTAAATATCATGTTATCGCCGACATTAGGCTATATAATTTTCGTCGTGGCATAGTCGTCCTCATAATATAATTGTCGTCATGGCATAATTTTATTTGATGGTGTTTGATAAAGAGAGGTAAGTCATAACAATGAGTTTTGAGGTAAATGAAAATTAAACTTCGGACACTTACTGAATAATTACTCATGAAACCTGTTCGTAAAGGTTCTCTTTTTGGCACGAATGTAAAGTTTGTAAAACGAGGGGACGTTTCACAAATATACGAGAACTAAAGACATAAGTTTACGAATGTGTGTCATTCAATGTTTTTTTCTACATTGGCACAAATTTACATTAGATAAATATTTCAAGTTGGAGAGGTTATATGAAGAAAAATTGTCATTTTCTAAGATTCTTTTGTGTTTGAAATTGGCAACAAATTGACTCGGGACCGCCACTGCCACTTACATCATAACATTGGGAGTTGGTAACACTGATCAATCAGCTTATTCCCTCCATTTTTAGTAATCAGCTGTGGAGTTTACTACAACTGTGGGAATGTTAGAATTCTTCCTTTAAAAACTGAAAATGGGTCGAAATTCGGCGAGTGCAGATGTAAAGTGGCAGATCATTTGAATGTGGAAGAATGACTAGAGATAATACCTAACTCTATTCCAAAATTCATTAATCTAAGTACACTCATTCTGCACTAATTAATTTTTTCTTACACAAAATGTGATTTTTAAATAAGTATTCATAACAGAATAGTACATTATGTAACGAGCCTATAATAGTAGTAATCAAGACGCGAGTATGTTTATGAAATAAGCGCAAGCGAGTTTCATAATTTTCATACGAGCGTCTTAATCACCATTATAGGCAAGTTTCATACCACTTTTTATGCTCGACCATATTTCTAACTTGAAATTATTCATAAGCATTCATATTATTGTTATCTGACTGGGGAGCGGAAGTGACCTTGTGCAATATCTCGTAAATTGTGAGATGTGCGCAGAAGCGAAAGTATTGATTTTTTCCGAGGAACAAATGTCATTGACCTTGATATAATCTAGAGAGTAAAATGAACATTAATCTTGATATAAGCTGGAAATTGATTTAGACATTGAAAAACGAGATGACAAATTGAATTTATTTGAATATTATTTGCAATTAACGCTAATTATTATAGTAACAGAACATAACCTTCTGCGACTGTATTGGATTTCTAGCCTCCGTGACGTTTCGCTAGTTGTCTTTCGATTGCATATCCGAGAATAATCGATACTTGCACTTTCATATTGATTTCTGATTGGTGGAAAACCTGAACTTTAATGAATGGGTGTACTTTAATGAGGTCCATTAAAGGGCTGCTACCAGGTGTATAATTACTACATTTCGGCATGGTCAAGCATAAAAATTGTTATACGTATCACCCACAGTTTGGAAGACAGAGAGGTTGGGTCTGTAGTAAGAAAATTTCATTTTTCACAGACATTAATTTGATCTCTGTATAAACATCAGAAAGTTTCACATACTGTAAGTATAATGACAGGAGTGAAACATCTCTTTTGAATGGGGTGTCCTTAAACTTTTGATAGAAGTTGTACATAATAAATTGTATCAAAAACTTACAAATTTCTAAAATAAATAAGAGATCGTATGAAATTATTTGATCTGTCTCTCACTTATGGAATATTACATAGTACTTATATAAAACTGTTATTATGTAATATGATAATTTTCTTTACAATTAAAGAAGATAAAGAAAGATTCTGCTTATTATGAATAAGGACCTTATATTTTTTCCTTACATTGAGAATGTTTTGCTTTCTTCATCCTCCTTCAAAACAGATCACTTTTCATGGAACTAAGTAATTGAAATAGAGCTGTTTCCTCTGCTGTTTAACAAGAATAGGTTGGCTATAATTCGACTGTTAGTACCTCATATATTTATTTGCGGTCACCAAAATTACCGGCCACCATGTTTTAACTGGTTAGCTCGCTTTAGCAGAAGGAGATACATAAGTACGTGGAGATTTTTTAAATCCCGTAATTAAGATGCCTCTTGTGTACTCTACTTATAACTGTAGCAACCGAAGCGATAAAACAAAGAATATGTCATATTTCAAGTAAGTAGTCTTCCATAATTTGGTATTACTATACATATAATAACAGTTATTGATAGAAACATTCTGTAACGTGTTCATTGTTTTTACAGTTCCCACTCAAAAATGATTTGTTAACTAAGCAGTGGGCTTCATAAATGAAGAGAGAGAAATGATTTCCCACAATACATATTGTGTTGTGTTCTGTACATTTCGATACTAAATACATGTATGTATCTATTTTGTAAACTAAAAGAGACTTTTGTTGCCCTATGCAATATTCGATTTTCCATCACTTTTAAAAAGAAAAGAAACTTCTAGGCCTCCACCAAAGAAGCAAAGTTTCGAAGAAGCTTTCTCTTCTGTGGCAGAGGAAAATTCAGTAGAACACTGCCAGCCACCAGAATTCAGGTCTGTATAACATACTGGCATGAATACGACTTCACGTAGCCTATGTCTGTCCGACGAAACTGAAGCTTACGTGTCTTCCACTGAAAGCGTGTACGATCTCACCTGCATTTTCATAATGCCATCAGTACTAATTTACAAAAAAAAAATGTGTATTTAGACATTTGGATATTCTCATTACTTACGTTTCAATCTAGCGACGATTCATTGCACTCGAAAAAAAGAAAACATGTCAACTCCAGTTAGCTATGATGTATGGAATAAAATGTTTCTGCATGGGTTTACTGACGACTATTAAAAATAAAGAAGTGTTAGTAAAAATGGAATGTACGTGTTATTGCGATATAAAATAAGATTCACAAGATACAACTATCCTGGACTACCCTTTCCGTCTCATCCTATAGGAACCACGCCCACTGCTGTACTTGTTCCACATCTTAAAGCTTCAATGTCAATGTGAGATATATAGAATAAAATGTTGCGTGGTTTCCTTCCCAGTGGTAAAAATGGGATAAATGAGTTATTGCAATACAAAATAAGATTCACAAGATACAACACGTTATATACAGTCCTTTCAGCCTCATTCTATAGGAACTACGCCTACTTGTATCCACATCTTTAAGCTTCGATGTTAACGTAAGATGTATGGAATAAACTGTTGCTGCGTGGGTTTCCTGACAGCTGTTAAAATAAAGAAATGTTAGTAAGCTTAATAAGATGCGAGATGTTGTATGCAGTCACTTCCTGTATTATTCTAAAGGAATCACGCCCACTTGTTGACCAGTTAAAACATGGCGGACTAGGTTCAAAAGTTTCAAAGATGGCGGCGCGATCGCCACTCTATATTCTTACTTCTAGCTCGTTGGGGCAAATGCTGGGTAACTTTCGGCGCTGGACCTTAAATGACATTTCATACAAGTTGAGAGGATGTGAAGGCATTCCTTTCCCCTTTTACTTGCCCTGAGTCCGACAGTGACAGACCAGTAGCTGTTACTTCTTATACCTGCACCCCCCAAAGTGTACACACAGGAAAATAAAATATTAAATAAAGTACATTACTTACTTACTTACAAATGGCTTTTAAGGAACCCGAAGGTTCATTGCCGCCCTCACATAAGCCCGCCACCGGTCCCTATCCTGTGCAAGATTAATCCAGTCTCTATCATCATACCCCACCTCCCTCAAATCCATTTTAATATTATCCTCCCATCTGCGTCTCGGCCTCCCTAAAGGAGTACATTAGTGAATATAAAATACAGTGACATAGATGTGTGACGATTATCATATGATCGAGTATATTTCAGTGTCGTTCTTACAATATTTTCAATTAATAGTTAAGGAATGTTAATTTGTATTATGCAGTCAAGGGGGAGTGACAAAGTGCATATTGTCCGATTGTGTATGCTGTAGAGTAGCAACTAGCGGTGGAGAAAACATTTATCTTCTGTTCTTAGTAGCTTGTTAATGTGCCAGTTGATATAAACAGCAATAAAATGAAATATAACGCTTAGTATAGACCAGTCATGTCAATTGATGTCCATAGGCGCAAGCGCGCGCTTTAGAGCTTAGGAGAGCCTGAGCGCTTTACAACGGAAAGGAAAGAGACAGACGAAAGAGGTAGTATATGCCGCTTGATCGAGCTATATACAGGGATGGCCAGCACTGAGTCAATAGATAAAGGGAAGAGAACTTATTAAAACTGTATCCATGTTAATTTTTAGATTTGTCTGAGAAGTATAAGTGCATAATAAGGATGTAAGTTTTAATTTTAATGCTCATTTTTCACAAGTTTCTTTTTTTTATTCAATAGGAATAATTGCTCAACTTTTTTTTTTATAGAAAAGTCCATTTTTCAGATATAGGCCTATTTATTTAGTAGCCTTACAGGTACTGAAACAATGTTTTCGTAAATCTAATATACCGTAAATACGTATTACTGAAGATAGTGTATTACAAATTTTGAAAATATTCGCATGGAAAATGTTTGTAAGGAAATAAATTAACAAAGCAACTATTGTTACATCATAATCAAAAGATATGTGCCCATGTGTTGTAAAAATGTCAGTTGTATAGCTTCAGCAGGTTTCGAGAAAATAATGTAATATTCTGATGACAGGAAGTTGTTCACCAATATCACTTTAAAAGCATATGCGATAAGAGCTTTGTTATGAAATGTTAGTTATACTTAAAACATATAAAACATATACAGTACCTAGGTAACTTTGCTTTGTACTATAATATTGTTTTGATTAGTTCATTGATTACTTTCATAAGGCTAAAGATACCACCAATATCAATTTCAACTTATCATGTCATACTCAGTCCCTTTTTTTTGGGGGGGTATCATTTTCTTTATGAATGATGTGTTTCATCCATTTAGTACAGTATAGTTGTACGACTATGGAATTTATGTGAATATTTCTTGTTAACTCTTTATTATGTTATTAACGTTTAAAACCCAACTGCAATATTAAGAAATCGGTATTAGTACTTTTGTTTTACAGTCAATATAGATAACTAGCTAAAAGCACCCGGCGTTGCACGGGTTTTCCTTTCTGCTCCGTTTTTAATTAAACTGCTTATTACATTTTCGGAAATCTCGGAAAACTAATTATAGACAACCAAAACGAATTGCCTTTACTAAGCTAAGATTTATTCTTTACTTAACGTCACTTACATGAATTGATGAACTCCTTAGCGAAATGCCTGACAGCGTTAACTCAATTTAAAACAGTTGTAAATCAGGCATCGAAAAGAAAACATGTCATCATGTGTCTCACGTTCAAGGTTTTTTTATTTATATATTTGTTTTTATTTATTTATTCTGGTGTAGTTAAGGCCATTAGGCCTTCTCTTCCACACCGCCAGAAA
Source organism: Periplaneta americana (assembly GCF_040183065.1). Taxonomy (NCBI): domain Eukaryota; kingdom Metazoa; phylum Arthropoda; class Insecta; order Blattodea; family Blattidae; genus Periplaneta; species Periplaneta americana. The sequence continues at coordinate 83,593,017 of NC_091123.1, read as the reverse complement.
TACAAATAAAATGATATAAAAATCAAACTATGAACAAAGTAAAACCCAACGATAATATGATTCCTTTTCCTCTTTCTGATCAGTTTCAGCATCGAATCAATATGTACATATATAATTATTTAATTTATATTGGAAGATTTTTTACCCCTCGACCGCTGTACACCCACTTACAGTATATCATACCCAGTTTTTTTTAAATATGACTTGGAAAACTATATCTCACAAATTCAGAACATATTATATTAATTCTTATTTTATACACAGAATACAGATACAATATAAACTTGCAATAAGTCATTTTTTTTAACATAAATGACTAATATTCTGAGAGACGCATAGGCTTGACGGTATTTTAGAAATTAAGAGATTGTTATTTCCACAACGTATAACATACTACATTTGCAACGTGATTATACAGATAGAATTTCGCAGTAACATATTTTCGGACGTGAACAACAATATTTTGAGAGACATATATTTTAGAATTAATGCAATGCTATTTTCAGTCGGCTTACGTACATTCACATACTATATTAGCAACATGACAGAAATATCGTTGAATTGCTTTTTGATATGTGTAGGGGAAGGTTGCCTATATTGGACTAGTTTTTTGTTTTTTAATCCCATGTCTTTAATAATGATTAAATTAAATCAAAATATGTTCTAGTACATTCTACATTCCATGTACTTTCATCCTATAGTGCTATATTTTAAATTACACAATTCTTAATAAATATAAAAAGGTAAAACCAAAATAATGAAAATGGTCCAAATTGGGAAACCGGTAGCCTAATTTGGACTCATAGTGTCCCAATTTGGACCCCGCAAAAATACATTAGTAATAGTAAACAAATAAGTAGAAGGAGGGTATTTATTATAAATATGTTTAATTCACCAAATTTTACGTTAAAAATGTATCAGATATTAACATTTGGTGAAAGAAGTTACACAATTCTCTGAACTTTGATGAAAAATTAAAGAATAACAAGATAAATTAATTACAGAAACACTATTGCATTCAAGCTGATTGTTACCCTCAGAATATTTCTCTTTGCACTGAATTAGTTTTATATTAGTTGCTTGTCTCGGTTACATAGCCTATTTAAAAATTAGAGGAAGACTCATAGAAAAATAAAAATAAATAAATAAATAAATAAATAAATAAATAAATAAATAAATAAATGTTACATAGAATTGGAAAGTTCCTTTTGGCTAGGAAACTCCTGTGATTAAGGAAACGTAGACATAAAAATAAAAAGGTGACATGATTTCCTCTTGCGTTTGAAAGTTACCAGTGGCAGTATAAAGAACCCCGCCGCATTGACAACACAGACTACTGTGGTATTTACACCTCTTTCACCACTTACGGCTCCAACTTGGTGTTTCTCTTTCTGAGCTATAACTTTCTGTTGCCTCTTTTGCACCGTTTTAAATCCAGATTCGTCAACGTTGAACACAGTATTTGCTGTGATACCATTCTCATCGACAGTTTTTTTTTTCAGCAGATCGGAAAACTGGATAACACTGTCCCTATTGAACCCCTTAGCTCGGGCCATTTATGCTCCTTCTGGGTGACGGAAAGAAAGTTTAGAGTTTCGCTTCATAAAAGCGTAGTGTAGTAGCATCATATTTTCCTGCGATATCAAAAGCAAGCTTATGCATATCTTTGATTGTCAACCCATAAAACCTTTCTTCAAAAAAGAGAATGTGGTCGGCAATAATTTTTTCCATATCTCAATTGAAGGTTGCTTGCCTTCCGAAGGACTTCATTGGAAAGCGTTTTTGCAATCAGCATATATCTTTGCTGTAGTCTATAGCTCTCCATATACGAGAGCACACTCGTTGAGTCCATAGTCACCATTCCTTTATGCTGCTACCGCCATCTTCAAAGTATCATTTCATTTCTGGTAGGTTCCCCTTTTTGGTATCTTGGAAACATAAAGACACAGAATCCCCCAATATACTACTTTTTCTTAACATTGACCATAATATAATGCTTTATATTCATGTTGAAAAAAAATACTAACAGTTTCCTAAATTGGACCAGTCCAATCCAGGCAACGCGCAGAGGTCCAATCTAGGCAACTTGTTCACTTATGCAAACAGACGACACGAAAGAAACACATGAAATTAAAAACTAGTTTTAAAACACGCAGATAGTAGCTAATGAAAAATAGTTGTAACGTATAGCATAGAAATTGTTATTACTTACTCCTACTGTATATAGAAGCTTAAGATCCGTAGCGTAAAAATTGTAAGCGAAAACACCAAAACACATTAACGGCAATCCTATTCGCTAAGATGGTTGCAGCTCACTGAACTTCAAGATGAGTACCTTAGGCAGTGTCAGCAAGCAGTGGTGCCATCTTAAATGTTTGAAATACTTCTATATATGGAAATACAACTGCGGTCCAATTTAGGCAATGGTCCAAATTCGGCAACTCTCCCCTAATTTTTTTTTTCCACTCCTTTGTACAAAATATAGTCGAGGATGTGAAAAACACGCAGTTTTTAAGTAAATGTCTGCAACTTTGAGGTACTGTCCTTGAGGTTCATTTTGATATGGTCATTACAAATGCTAGTCGCACTGAATTGCAATTGCATTAAATAGAATGGGTATCATAGCAATACGTGAGATAAAAACATCTTCTCCTTTCGTTTTTCCAGTTAATATTTCGACTTTAATTACGTTTCGCATGGGTTCTTCACAACAATTCATATTGGTGCATAATTTTCGATAGTGGGTTAATATTTCGCAGTAGTACGTCTGGTTATTCAATATTAAGTAAATTATGTGGTAGCAATCCTTGTAGTTCGAAATAATTCTGGAATTCAGTTGGATAAAACACAGCCTGCTCACTATCTACTACTGCATCGAGAAATTTATAATGCGGTCCTGGACTGCGTATAGATATTTATTGTACGAATTATCTAATTTTAGCTTTCATAATGTGTACTAACAATGTTATTCATGTTATAATTTCCATGGCCTCGTGAAAGTCGATGTTGAATACAAAGGACAATAATAAAAAAACAATTGACTATAGAAGATAGCATTTTAATATTACACATGAATCTTTGATCGTATTTATTTCTATTTTTATACTTTTTTTATTAATGTAACGTCCATTTGTACAATTTTAATATAGCCTATGTTTTTCTCCTGGTTATGAAAGTTAAATGTGCAAACTTTGGCACATATCGGTCAAAGCGTGTAGATTTGTATAGAGAACATACATACCCACATTCACTTTTATATATTAAGATTTCAGTATAATTGTATGGTAACTTTGTTTGAGACAGCATAAATAAAATACTACGGATATATTATTTATGTAGTAAAACTCCCTTTATGGCGGGTTAAAATAAAATAACGTATTTAAAATAATGTAAATAAATTATCAAAATAATAAAAAAAAAAAATTACCTCAGGTTCGAACTTGGGTCCCCATACATTAAAGTCATTCATTTTACCACAACGCTACAGAAAACTACATATATGTGTTTTATGTCATTTTGTATTTTATATTATTGCCCATGACACATTCAATCAAGAAATCGTTCCTCATTTACGTAATGTTAATTTAATGTTATTTTATTTATTATTTCAATAACAATATGGCCGCTTTTACAACGGAAGAAGGCGTGATTGGATGACGTCAATAAAAGACAGTTGACTGTAGAATAGGAGACCATAATATAATATATGCCATTTCGTTCTAATTTTTATTGTTTTCAATAATTTAACGTCCATCTGTCCAATTTTAATATAGCCTATGTTCTTCTCCGGGTTATGAATGTTAAATGTGCCAACTTTGGCAAATATCGGTCAAAGCGTGTAGATTTGTATTGAGTACATACATACATACATACATACATACATACATACATACATACATACATACATACATACATACATACATAGCCACATTGACTTTTACATATAAGATATCAAACAGAAAGAAGCCATATAAAAATAATGACATAAAATTTCACGTTCCGTTTGAAGTTTGTGCACCACTGTTTTCTTAATCCATCAGGTTGTTCATTTCTCCTTCCATACCTAGCGCTTGATGCCTGCGCACGACGTCAAGGTCAGAAAAATGCGCTTGTTTTGACAGCACTGGTGTAGACTTTTGAAATATAGATTACCTGTAAACACTTTCGATAATAAAATTTGTCACTATATTAAAGTCAATTAGTCGAACGTTTGTGAGCTGGACAGTAGCATTTTCCCCTTCACTGATGGTAGAGAGTGTGAGTAGAGGGGAGAGGCCTATCAACCAAACTGAAATGGGGTTTAGACTGATTACTTTGGCTTTATCCACCTTTAATTCACTCAGACGCTAGATAATCATCGCAGTTGATAAAGCGTCGTAAAATAACTAAAATGAATTAAGTAATAATGCCGGAAAAATATTCAAATACATGACGAAAATTGAAAGTAATTCCTATAGCAGAATTCATAAAACGGTATAGAAAACAATCGGTAGTATGTTACTAGGCTGGAGAGTACGGGGTGCAAATACAGATCATCCTATACAACTCGAGAAGAAGGAAGGGTGACAACCAAAAAGATGCTGGAAACTACATCATACCACCAGGCCTAATACTGGAGGGAAAGACGACGACATTTTTAAAGTTTTCATTAGGACAGGTTGTGGAACACTATACATATATGTTGCTAAAAGAATAGAAGTGGTTCTCCAAGGGGTTACAACGTTGTGTGGTATTTGATAATAACCGTTTAAAGCAGAACCGTGAAAAGTGCTTGGGAATAATGGTGGGTAACTGTAAAATATTGTATTTGCACTATTAAAAGGAAAAATAAAAGTGCTGTATAAAATGTTTGAGGATGGTTTTCCCCAGCAAAGATAAAATAAAAAAGCAGGACGGCAGAGCTGTGCAGCATTTAGAAATGGTTGACCGTCCCATAACTCAGACGCTGGCTATGGACTTCTGCCCATTCGAGCTCCAAGACCGGGTCGATAGTAAAGGACTTGTGGTGGACGAAATGGCACTGCATGTTTTGGAATTCGTATACGATCATCTTTCACAGCAGTTCTACATTCGATTGTCATTTTCAATTCCATTTCATTGAGGGCTTTTTTTTTTTTTAGCAAAAGCAAACATTTATTGAAATTGACATTAACAAACTTTTCCCTCTTTTCCATAAAATATTATTAATAATATGTTATAAAACATTTTGCTCAAGAGGTTTGTTCTAAATAACCTTATTAGGAAATACGGGTCCATTTCTAAGTTATATAATATTAAGATTATTAATTATAACTCAAATTGCATTATTAATTCTAGAATCCGCAGGTTCAACGCGGACTATCGATTAAGGGACAGATTCCTCTAAAAAGACTAAAATACCGCAAAATTCTTTAAGTTTCAAGATCTAAATATATCTACACAGGAGCCGCAGAGAGATTTGATTCTTTCTACTATAGCTCTTTTTTATTGTAGAAGACGATATTTATTAATTCTCAAGATAGATTTTTTATTAAAGTGTACAAAGGAGTTTAGTAATTAAGAATGATGATAACATATTTAATACCTTAGACTGTTCCAGAAAAAACTTAAAATTGTAAACATAAAAATATATTAAATTTATTGATATTACTTTTGCAAAATTTAGCATAGAAATAAGATTTTTAAAGCCACCGGAGTAGCTCGGTCGGCTAAGGGGTTTGCCTTCCGAGCCGAGTTGCGCTCGGACGGGTTCGAGTTCCGCTTGGGCTGATTACCTGCTTGGATTTTTTCCGAGGTTTTCCTCAACCTTAAGGCAAATGCCTTGTAATCTATAGCGAATCCTTGGCCTAATCTCGCCAAATATCATTTCGCTTCACCAAGCCCATCGATGCTAAATAACTTAGTAGTAGTCGATACAGCATAATTAAATAACCAACTAAAAAAATATTTTAAGGAATTAAGAACGCGAAGAGAGACCAAAGTGAAGTTATATAGGCTAATAATAATAATAATAATAATAATAATAATAATAATAATAATAATAATAATTACATATTAAGGGTAAAATTTTGAGCACCATAGCTACAATATTTATTATATGAAGGGTTCAGAACCATAGTAGGCGAAACGTCATTTACTAAAACCGTAGAAAACAAGGGTTAAAATGAAGTTATTATCATAATTCAATGGAAACATACAGCAAGTAATATAAAGTATATACATTCAAACTAAATGATATGTCAATCTTCATTAAACTATGGTATTCACTTAACTTTAACCCTTGCTTTCTCCGGTTATGTCTCTGAACCCTTCATATTACGGGTTAAGCCGAAGTTGCGCAACTTGACAGATGTTCGACAAGCAATTCCATGAACTAGAATGTGATTTCATAATTTAAATTTGAATTTTGATATTGTCTAATAATCTCTGACATGGTCAGGGAAAGAATTCCAGAGGCGTGGAATCGATATGCTGAAAGATGATGAATAGAAGGATGTTCTGTGCAAAGGAATAGAGAATAGGCACATGTTCCAATTTTAAGGTAGTGAAAGGTAAACAAATCGAGATGCAAGTTAAGAGGGTGTGGGGGTGTGAAGGCTATACATGAGTTTTTAAAAATAACATTCCTTCCTTCAATTCACAATTCTGTGATAGAATCTGAAAATTGTCACACGTATCAGCATGTCCCAGGGAATGCTGTAATTTCAGTACGGATAGCAGCCTGTAATTCCCAATTATTTCTCGGCGAGTAGAGAAGAGGTAACCCCAAATATAGAAATTTGGTGAATCTGGAGGACCACTGGATGTAGCCAAAACGCGAAAAGTTTCGGCACGGAAATAGCTGTTGCAATCTTCTCATACAGATTGCGGCATTGTGGGCAGCGGACCAATTTTGCTGGAATCCTGTCACAATGTTCTCTTCTTCTCAATTCGGATACTAGGTAAGTGTTGATCGTGTGGAGATACCGTTCAGCTTCAACTGTAACGGTATGGCAATGGGGATCCTCGAAAATATATGAGCCAAGTATTCCAGATATTGCTACACCGTACCACACTGTGACCTTAAGGCTATGCAGTGGGGTTTCATGAAGCAATTGAGGTTTTATGTATGAACAATATCGATAGCTTTGCCTGTTTATAAATCCAGTTAGATTGAAATGTGCTTCGTTCTATATATATATATATATATATATATATATATATATATATATATATATATATAAGCAGATTATTAGATAGCATATCGTTATTGTCAGTAATCATTTCTCGAACTTGTGCACAGAATGTCAATCTCATCTGGAGGTCATTTGGGCGTAATATTTGCATAACATACAGCTTATAAGGATGGAATTTCAAATCTGCTTTCAATATGAGGTGAAGTGAACCCGGGATATTTCCAGTGCCTGCAAATATCTGCGGTCTTCGCTGCATATCTGGTCGAACACGACTGACATTCCCAGAAGTTCGGACGATTCTTAGCCTGCCTTATGATTTCTGGATTTGCACTGTTTCACATTCGATCCAACACTGAACCCATCATATAATTGTCCTCCTGTCAGGAATGAGCAGATTTCGAAGATGTCCTTAATGTTGAGCAGCTTTATCACTGTTTAAAATACTCGTAATAAAGGCTTAAACGGCCTGATTATACAGGGTGATTTACCGTCCTTTACGGAGTTTATTTCTGAAGACATTTTGAGCAAAAAATGTCATATAAACGTAATTCCTATTCTCAATATTTTCATACTTACAACAATTTGTTTGTAAAATACGTTTTTTCATTAGTTTGAAGGTAAAAGCATAGAAAGCATACAAATAGAGAATTAGCCATTCAGAAGTATCATTTCTTTAATTGGCAAGTATTATGAAATATATATTAGTTTAATGTACCGAAGTACATATGATATTTCCATGCAGATATTCTGCGTCCTCATACGATGAAAGAGTAATGGAACGGAGAAAAATTCTCTCCGGCGCCGGAATTTGAACCCGGGTTTTCAGCTCTACGTGCTGATGCTTTATCCACTAAGCCACACCGGATACCACCCCGGCGTCGGACAAAATTGTCTCTGATTAAGTTCCAACTCTTGGGTTCCCTCTAGTGGCCGCCCTCTGCACTACGTCATAGACGTCTATGAACATAGGACGACGCTTATTCCGTCGGATCCCGGCCAGCTAGTCATTCATAACGAGTGCACCTCAGCACATGTGTGGACTTCGGTCCTATGTTCATAGACATCTATGACGTAGTGCAGAGGGCGGCCACTAGAGGGAACCCAAGAGTTGGAACTTAATCAGAGACAATTCTGTCCGACGCCGGGGTGGTATCCGGTGTGGCTTAGTGGATAAAGCATCAGCACGTAGAGCTGAAAACCCGGGTTCAAATCCCGGCGCCGGAGAGAATTTTTCTCCGTTCCATTACTCTTTCATCGTAAGTATTATGAAGCTAAAAATGTGCTGTGAACTCCTTAGTTGCTTCGTACAGACATTTTTTTTCTATTTTTAACTAGAAAATTACATTATTCTTACGCACTAATCACAACAATTATTACAAATCACACCACTTCCACTGAATTATTTGCAGTTCAATTCTGCACCCTAATTTACAGTCTTAGAGAGTTTACAACACATTTTAAAAAATGTCCCCGTCCGCTTGAGTACACTTGGCGCACGCTTGTGAACAGCACTCGTCGCTCTACGTAACTGCATACGGCTATCTTTGATTTCCGTGGCGCTAGCGGTGGCTGCTGACTGCACGCTGACCAAGATCACGCGTTCACAGCAATGCGTTCCAATAACGAAACGTAACTCTGTAAATATTGAGAATAGGACCCATGTTTATATGACATTTTTTGCTCAGAATGTCTTCGGAAATAAGCTCCGTAAAGGACGGTAAATCCTCGTGAATCACCCTGTATATCCGTATGGGCTACCGATTCAATGAAACTGAAATGGCGGACGTCCTAAAACACACAATTTCAAAATCGCCGTTACTATCTACTTCTAACTATGGTTTCACCATGTAATTATACGTACTAGTATGCATTTTGCTCCATCTGGTATAGATTAGCCTATAGCCTAAGTATATACAGTAGAAACTCTATTATACATGGCAATGAAGAGGGTACACTGAACAGTTAACCGAAAAAAATATTCCATATCATAAAAGATTTTTATAAATTATGTGCAAGGGCACCTACAGTTCCGAAATTTGAAGCCCTGCCGTGCTACAACCATGAGCGTCTTTATATTACACACTTACTTATTTACTTACTTAACCTACTTACTTACGGCTTTTAAGGAACCCGGAGATTCATTTCCGCCCTCACATAAGCCCGCCATCGATCCCTATCCTGAGCAAGGTTAGTCTAATCTCTACAATCATAACCCACTTCTCTCAAATCCATTTTAATATTACCCTCCTACGTCTCAGCCTTCCCAAACGTCTTTTGTTCTCCGGCCTCCCAGCTAACACTCTATATGCATTTCTGGATTCACCCATACATGCTACATGTCCTGTCCATTTCAAATGTCTAGATTTAATGTTCCTAATTATGTTAGGTGAAGAATAAATGCGTGTAGTTCTGCGTTGTGCAACTTTCTCCATTCTTCTGTAATTTCATACCTCTTAGTCCCAAATATTTTTGTAAGCACCTTATTCTCGAACACCCTTAATCTCTGTTCCTCTCTCAAAGTGAGAGTCCAAGTTTCACAACCATATAGAACATCACAACCATATAGAACAACCGGTAATATAACTGTTTTATAAATTCTAACTTTCACCTTTTTTGAGGGCAGACAGGATGACAAAAGCTTCTCAACCGAATAATAACAGGCATTTCCCGTATTTATTCTGCGTTTAATTTCTTCCCGAGGTCATTTATAGCCTATTTGTTACTTACTGTTACTCCAAGATATATTTTTTCCACCTCTTCAAACGATGAATTTCCAACTTTTATATTTCCAATTCGTATAATATTCTGGTCACTACACACTACACTATAAAATATTATGTTGGTGAGAAGTTCGTATCAAAACATAGTTTTCAGTTTGAATGCAGCCACGCATATAATATATTATAGTTCTCGCCAAGCTTATCTGCTGAGTCGTGTCTTACCCAAAACATAATAAATAATTAGGTGCATGCCTGTTAGTTATACAGCGATGTTACATTATGACTTTGAATTAGCCTAGACGCTGAGCAAATACCATTTATTATTATTTTTTTTTAAAAGAGAAGTTAGTAGTTGTCTCTTGCGAGAAGACCCTACATTCTTGCAATACGTCTAAGGCAGTGGTCGTCAGCACTCGCTGAAATGTGCAACGGGTACGCGGTGCCGTGCACTGCGTCTTCAGCGGGTAAGAGAGGCTAGCCCCAGCGTGCTCTGTGCTGACGACCCCTGGTCTAAGGTATCACGAGCCGATCGTCGGACAGTACAAGAGATAAGAAAAGCTAACCTTTCTACTCGGGCTAGGCCGTCTATGGTTGGCAACGTTGTTATGAAGGAATTCCGTCATCAGATGCGGCCAAATACATAACATAAACATCGAGAGCATGTTGACGTGACTGCTTTGACTTCTTTCCTCTGAGCTGGGGTCGTCTAAGTTTGGCGAGGACAGTACATCTACTGCACTAGCTGTCTTTTGTGTATACCGATATTATACTCTGTGCACAAAAACAACTCACAGTAAGCCTATATCGGCAAGTGTGAATGGATGACTTTTGTAACTACAATACAGACAATATTACGAACAATAAAGAAACAGTTTCAATACGTGCTAACGTTTCCTGTAGAGTTTTTATCAGTTTATGGCAGAATTTATATTTTCCAATCAGACGAAATTGAATAAAAAAGATGTACATCAAGATTATGCTGATAATCATTTATATCAACAAATGAAAAAATATTTTGCTGGAAATCGTGTAATATGGAAATATAATCTACAAAACTAATATTAGATCAGAGACACTGCAGATCGCTCTCCAGACTAAGGATCCAAGGTTACTCAATCGTTCTTGACACATTGTTTACCTGAATACATTTTATTTCCTTCATTTTGCTGAAGAATCTTTCAGCATCAGCAACAACTGTCACAGAAATTGTATAGAATATTCTAATGGTTATACAAATATTTGAAAATAAAGTATCCAGTTTTAATTCCCTCAGACTATTTAGGAGATTCATAAGTTTTAGTGGGGTTGGCCCTAAATTAGAGGCATGAATTGATTTTAAATATTTCGGCTCTTTATTAATACCTTCATAATATTTTTCACGCAGTCTAGCACCCATATTAATATCTTCCAATTTTTTCTGTCTCTCCTTGTGCTTCTCAGCTCCCGACTTATGCCTGTACTTGTTCATTGTGCAGTTAAACTATAACCAGTAACACTAATGAACAGAATTTACTAGACAAACGACAACGAAAAGACGGAAGTTTCGACACGAAACGTACAATGTACTCAAAAGGAAACGTGATCCTGCGACTTCAGTTTGAGAGAGTCCACTAGCATATTGTGGTGGGCCAGCGGGGGCTTGGTAATTAAAAAGGACAAGCCTATAAATAATTGAACGTGTTCAGTACAAGCGACGGGAACATAGTTCAGGCAAATGCCTTGGCCCTCAATTGTCGTATCGGTAAACGTTAATGCGGGAAACTGATATTCTATTATATAAAAGTCAAATATTTACATATGAAGTGGTAATTTGTATTAATTCCACTGTTGTTGAGTTAATACGTCAAATTTATGTAACAAATATTCTTACAAAATTCTGTAATACCCGTATGTATCTATGAATAATTATTCGTGATAATAAAAAGTAATCAGACTCACTTAATCTTACGGGCCTTTATTGCTCACGGGCCCTTATTGCTCACGGGCCCATATGCCCTCGCACCATGATAACAACAATACTGTCTGGACAATTTCGTAATTTCCCTAATCTCCTTGGTCAATGTTGTAACTAGAGGTGGGGAAAAAATAACGTAACAGTTATTTTGGAACTGTTCCTTGTTTGGAACTGTTCCAAAAAGTAACAGCACCTTGGAACACTATGTTCCAAAATAACAGTGTTGCTTTGAGCTAGTACGAAATGCTTGCGGTTACAAATACTCGTCTCACTTTGGAACTACATTATGACAACGCCTGTTCCACAGAACGGAACACGTTTGGTACTATTGAAAGCAGTGACGCCAACTTTTGGAAAACAGTGGGTGGGCTCAAACATTTGACGAGCCGTAAGTTAAATAAATCTCACAACACGACGAGCTCATATAAGTTGGCGCTACTGTTTGAAAGCAGAATTGGGAATCCTTTCGTCGTACTGAAATAAATGTTGGAAACTAAAGTAAAAGATAAATAGTAAAGATACGAAGATCGTCTTTAAAAAATGTACACATTATCTTGGAACTGATGATGTTAATTGAGTATAGGATTCTATGAAATAACATAATGCCTGTATTATAGTAACTGCATTGTGAATTTTATCAAGGGAGACGAAAATGTATAGGTTATGTTTTATTTCCAAATACATTACAGTTTTAGTTTCATTACCAATTCTTGAAATTAAACTAAAGTCTGTTGAAACATGACTGTATTATTGAAGTTCTTTTGTTCAAAAAAAAGTACAACGGTAAATTTTCATATTTCATTACAATGAGATTATTTTTCTTCATGACGGTACATTATTAATATGAATTTCAGCGCGGGCGAATTGATTATAGCTTTTATTTATGCATTTTTGAAGAAATTGAACACTATTGTGACCTTCAGCTAAGCAGAAGAGGAAGAATAGGTTAGGTTTCATTTACCACTGCGATCCATTTCGATTTCGTGACCAATTTACAAATAATTTAAAATTACATTACATTTCCTGCTTCGAACAAACCTGATCTACGAATTCAATTTACTGTAGCATTAGAAAAGATTTCATTTCCAGGAATTCACATCTCGACTCATTATGACATCGTACTGCATCACATGGCATACAGGGAAGTGAGCTCTATGCTCACTGCCCTGTTCCAAAATAACACTGTTACATTAAATACTCCTGTTATACAAAATACTTGCTGTTACAAAAAATACTCGATGTTATGGAACTGCATTATGAGTTATGACTATAAAATAACGTAACGGCCTGTTCCAAAAGACCACTGTTACATTATATACTAGTAGTACTGTACCTGTTATACAAAATACTTGCTGTTACATGTTACAATATACTCGATGTTATGGGACACGGCCGACTTGATGGTTCCTTCGCGAAGCGAAGCTAGCATCAAGTCGGCCGTGTATGGAACTACATTATGACAACCGTTGCTGCAGTGTTGTCAATTTAGCGACTTTGTCACTAGATCTGGCTACTTTTAACAATTTTCATAGACAAAATCAATACCAACTTTTAATCCTGAACTGGCGTCGTGCATAAATATAACGTAACTGGTTTCGTGGTGTCAATACTGTCAGTATGACTTCTGAACTTTCTCATGGCCCTCGACTTATACTTTTGCCTTTTTTACCCAAATGTTTGCATAAACTACTTTGGCTAAAGGATTTTAACATAAATAAGTTGTGTCACACGCTTCACAGAATGACAGAACTGAATTTAGGGACTTGACTCTGGAGGAGTTTCGTTCATTCCTGGTGTGTTTTAATTTGGTGCAGTTTCCAAATTAAATTATATATATATATATATATAAAATGTAAAAATTAATTTCTGATCCTACAGAATTTATCTGTTATGGTAACAACATGGAGTCAGGCCACAAAGGGAAAAACACTGGAGGAGAGGGATTCGATCCGGTGCAGTGGAGCGAACTTCGGCGTAGGCTATATAATATATTGTGGTACTGTTATTTTGGAACTGTTATTTGAAACCTAGTATTTTCTTGGAACTGTTACGAGAAAATAACAACTTTTCCCATCTCTAGTTGTAACGAATGCTCTTTTTCGTTGCTTTATAATAGTGCAGCAGGGCAGCAAGTAAGCAAAGCGACAACACTGCAGTAACTGAGAGCGGGAAAGAAAGTGACGACAATGCAAAATTTGTATATACTGTATAACAATGCGCAGAAATCCCAATGGTCATTTAAAGCAAAAATGAAATGAACTGTTCTTGATACAAATTATGAGCTTAATCTGATGTACAGTACGATATACGAAACATATATATATATATATATATATATATATATATATATATATATATATATATATAGACTATTAGATTCGTAATAGATCGACTATTGATCAGATTTTTTGTATTCGACAGATATTGGAGAAAAAATGGGAGTATAAGGGTACAGTACATCAGTTATTCATAGATTTCAAAAAGGCGTATGACTCGGTTAAGAGAGAAGTTTTATATAATATTCTTATTGAATTTTGTATTCCCAAAAACTAGTTCCATTAATTAAAATGTCTCTTAGTGAAACTTACAGCAGAGTCCGTATAGGCCAGTTTCTATCTGATGCTTTTCCAATTCACTGCGGGCTAAAGCAGGGAGATGCACTATCACCTTTACTTTTTAACTTCGCTCTAGACTAGAATTTGCCATTAGGAAAGTTCAGGATAATAGACCGGGTTTGGAGTTGAATGGGTTACATCAGCTTCTTGTCTATGCGGATGACGTGAATATGCTAGGGGAAAATCCACAAACGATTAGGGAAAACGCGGAAATTCTACTTGAAGCAAGTAAAGCGATAGGGTTGGAAGTAAATCTCGAAAAGACTAAGTATATGATTATGTCTCGTGGCCAGAATATTGTACGAAATGGAAATATAAAAATTGGAGATTTATCCTTCGAAGAGGTGGAAAAATTCAAATATCTTGGAGCAACAGTAACAAATATAAATGACACTCGGGAGGAAATTAAACGCAGAATAAATACGGGAAATGCGTGTTATTATTCGGTTGAGAAGCTTTTGTCATCTAGCCTTCTGTCAAAAAATCTGAAAGTTAGAATTTATAAAACAGTTATATTACCGGTTGTTCTGTATGGTTGCGAAACTTGGACTCTCACTTTGAGAGAGGAACAGAGATTAAGGGTGTTTGAGAATAAAGTTCTTAGGAAAATATTTGGGGCTAAGAGGGATGAAGTTACAGGAGAATGGAGAAAGTTACACAACGCAGAGCTGCACGCATTGTATTCTTCACCTGACATAATTAGGAACATAAAATCCAGACGTTTGAGATGGGCAGGACATGTAGCACGTATGGGCGAATCCAGAAATGCATATAGAGTGTTAGTTGGGAGGCCGGAGGGAAAAAGACCTTTGGGGAGCCGAGACGTAGGTGGGAAGATAATATTAAAATGGATTTGAGGGAGGTGGGATATGATGGTAGAGACTGGATTAATCTTGCTCAGGATAGGGACCAATGGCGGGCTTATGTGAGGGCGGCAATGAACCTCCGGGTTCCTTAAAAGTCAGTAAGTAAGTAAGTAAGTAAGTAAGTAAGTAAGTAAGTAAGTAAGTAAGACTATTAGATTCACAAACCTTTTCTTCACAGAAACTGTGAAAACCGTTCTATAGATGGATAGAAAAATTGTGAAATGGAACCAGAACAGATCTTACGGGCCTGAACTTTTCAAGATGATGATGACGATGACGATGATGATGATGATGATGATGATGATGATGAAGTTTATCAAACTGGCTAAGTACTCGTATGTGAATTTGTTTTTATTGTTTAATACTTGCATTTGCTATCAATACCGTTGGCATTTTACTTTCCATTATTAGAAACAATTAAATGATACTCTGATTATTAATTCAGTAAGAGTGTGAAAGCAGTTCATGTGAAAAGCACCGACAATTTTCTGTGCGGTAGTCTCATATTGTCGTCTCATATAAGTTACTGTAAGAGAGTAACATATTGGTACACTATATAGTTTCAGCGTTCAAGGAAAACAAATACCATAAAACTGACGTTACTTCGCGTACCCAGAGGAAAGAGCGATGTTTACTTCACTATGCATCGTTAAAATTAAAATCCTATTACAGAAATCTGATTCCAGCGAGTGGGCTGTGGCTTGATACAAAATAAACAGTTTAGACCGCAGGGAAGAGATTCTTACGTCCTATCGCTCTAGTGCACGCATCTGACGAGCATTAAATTATTGTTGTGTATTGAAATTAAAGCACACGTGCTGGTGACTCAAACAAGAGATTTTTTACTTCAAGCACCCACATCATAAATACATCTTCGGTTCTGATGCTGGTATTCAATTATTTTTACTTACAAATGCAGTAGACTATTTAAGGATTATAGCGTTGAAATGAAGAGTAGCGAAGTCCTGTAATTATTTGATTTTTATTACTTTTTGCAGTGAAAGTTCCATAAAGTGAGTAATATCTTATTTTCCTCTCTTCCTGGTGCTTTATTTTTAATTACACTCTTAGTAACACATGATTCAATTTTTTCATACGGCGTGCGCAGAAGCATCGTTGCTTTATACAGAACATTAATTATCATCGCTATAATTAAAATATTTAAACGTAATAATTGTGATTAAAAATGTATACGAATTATGCGGAAAATTAACGTAAACTTAGCAGAGTATGAAAAAAAAAAGTGATATAATTACGCTATTCTGAAGCATGTTAATTGGACTAATCAACAAATTTTAACTTTTTTCCATAAAATTAATAAAATAGGCTGATCTTAACTAATTTTCATACGCTGAACACGAAAATGACAATGAAAAGTTCGTAACACGTTACATTATTCTGTTATAGATATTTATTTGATACATTGAAAAATCAGGATTTTTTACCTATTAAAAATTACTTTGTTCTCATTTTTTGTATGAAAATTTCCAAGAGCAGCTCAGATATGATAAAATGATACATTAATAACTGACCAGCTATTAAGACTTATTGAAAACCACTTTTCGTGTAATAAAACAGAGAAAGATAAAAAATATCTTAATTTTTTCTCTTATGAGAACTGTAATCTTCCCTTTTTAAAAACCAGCAATAATCGCCCAAAATCGCTGGATCCCAACTTCCTTGATACCGTTGCTCCACTGTAGCAATGTCTTGGTGAAATCGCTCTCCCTACTCATCACTTACAGCCCCAAGTTCTCAGGAAAAAGTCCAAATGTGAATGTAAGAAATGGATCTTCAGTGGCATATGGCTGCCCATTTTTTTCTGTAGTTTCTTAGTAACGTCTCTATTAATTGGCGATAATTTTCTGCCTTGCGATTCCCTAAAAACCCTTTGACGGCAGATGTAAAAGGTGTATATGCTGGTAATTCCTTAGGGTTAAGTCTTTTCTCAAAAATGCTGTCCTTCAAAAGTTTTCTAATTTGTGGACCGACAAATATACCTTCTTTTAATTTAGCATCATTGATTTCAGGGAACAGAGTCTTTAAGTATTGAAAGGCTTCTCCACTCTTATCTAGATCTTTCACAAAATTTTTCATTAGCCCTAGTTTTATATGCAGTGGAGGAAGAAGTACTTTTTCACTTTACACTAGCGGAGAATATATAATATTATGCTCACCAGGAATATAACCTTGTCTGATAGGCCAGTTCTTCACCACATAATGTTGTGTTATTTCTCGACTGTCTCACAAACATAAAAAAACGGAACTCAGTAAATCCTCCTTGTGATCCAAGCAACAAAACTATTACTTTCAAAACCCCACAAATTGCCCAGCGATGTTTATTATAATTTATTGCATTTAATATTGTAACATGTTTTCATAAATTTCTTTCATAGCGACTGAATGGAAGGTTTGGTATTGCCATTGTGCAATAAAATTGCTTTTAAGCTTAGTTTTGATGAATCGATGAACAGTTTTCATTCTTCTGGATTACATTCAATATCGAATTCATCCATCAGCATGTTCACATTTTTGCAGGGACAGAGATTCTGCTGTTTTCCCCTCGCCATTCCATCAATACTGTCCACAATTCCCCTTTCATTATTATCTCAGTCTCTAAAAATAGGGTATCTCCTGTGTTTACATGTCGTTGAAGCCATAGTCGGCCACAATGAATGTTCCTCTCGGTTTGTTAAAAAATTGGTAATTGGCAATGGTGATAAGTTCTAGATAACTCATAGTTCTACATATATAAGAGGCATTAAAGCTCCATGGTTTCCTGGCTGCCTGACTGCGATATGAAAACTTATGTATACTGCATATATAACATAGTAACTTAAATAGGTTGTATACATAGACCTATACGAAGATTGGGGCATAAGTCAATGCCACTGTCTTTTTTTAAAATTGAAGTGATGGTATCACAAGATGTCGTATATCTTATGGAATCCACAGTATGTGATCGCATTACCAAATGGCAGTCTGATGTATGGTAATCGCAGATAACAATGTGGATTTAGTTATGAGTCGACGGTCGTGCCATGCGTCCATATTAACGAATATGTATCGAATCACTACGGGAATGACAATGTGACATGATTATCTCACAGACAGCGATGTTAAGCGATGTTACGCGTAATATGTAATGCAGTTGTGAATCGACCGTCGTGTAGAATGGGTGTGACCCGATGGGCTTTTAGAGTGGTATGTGTGCTATTGCAACTACCGAAATAAGCACGAATAGTATGATGCTGTATCGGTTAGGGATGTTTGATCGCTACTCTACCCTAACCTATCCCAAGTAGTACACATACTGTCCTTTCAACCTGCATACTAGTACAGTAGTGGCAAAAAAACCGGACCGACTCTTGTAGCTGATACAAAAGAATCCTGTGCTGTGTATTGTGTGAAACTGTGGTAATTTCAATATGGATAGTAAACCAGAGGTATGTACTGCTATTTAATGTAAAAATTTGCAATTATCTTTGCCGAATAGAGCTAGAAATGTAATATTGACGCCAGATGAAAATAAAACACTCAGGGCCGTATTCATAGACATTCTTAGCGCGGGCTTTCGGTGGATGATCAGCGAACTAACGTTTTTCGTATTCATAAACCAGTGTCAGCGATATGATATGATATGAATCCTGTTTAGCACGCTCGTAGCCCGGGCTAGCGAAATGTCTATGAATAGCACCCTCAAAGTTTTGTCGTCTGTAAGTTTGAGGCACTGAAGGAAACAAAAGACAGTAAGAATCGAACAAATGCAATAAATTTCACTGTTATAATTAATTATACAAGATGGATGTGTTTTGTGACTAGTAAAATTTGAATCTGTGACTCTGAAATCAGCTACAGTTACCATGCTTTATGCCCCAGTCCACACACACGAGTATAATATTTTTGAAAAACGGCATATCACCACTGGATTTGAAGGACGGAGAAGAGCGCATAGTATGACAGATGGTGAGGCGAGCTTAATCGGGCAGCATTGTCGGCACGCAACTCATTCCAACACGGGTGTGCAAAAACCCTCTTTGGACTGAAGTGCTTAGGATGTCTCGCCTTACAAGCACATCTATCTCTCTACAGCTCTATAAGCGTATTCAAGCAACACAATTATTATTATTATTATTATTATTATTATTATTATTATTATTATTATTATTAAAATAATATATACATGGTAAACTACTTATTCCAGTATACCTTGTGATGTATTTAAATTGTGAATGACAGTTTTCGTCCATTGAGTGTCTCCGGTCTACTTAAAACAGTGATTTCTTAGTCAGAACATAAAATGTACGAGTGAATTTAACAGGGTCTATAATGGACTGATGTAAGAATCCAACAGACTACTTATTCTAATTATGTTGGAAAGTTGATGACGATGTTTCATTAGTTTTTTTAAGTTTTTTCATTACCGAAATTTCCATTGCATCCCAATTTAAGAAACGTTCCTTTCCGAGTTATATTTTGTATAGTTATAATTCATAACTAAAGACCTGTCCATGTAAAAATATAGAGCCGTACCTTACCGCGATACCTAAACCCCTTTTCATGTGACTTTGCTTTGCGCTTAAGCAACGTTGCCTAGTTCTAATTTTAAGACTTGTCGCTATTAGTTATGGTTAGGTAAATATTACATGAGCTCATACAAAATATTACATCATTTTATCTTTACTTCAATTTTTATTGTACCTGAGTTTTTAATGTACTTCATTTCCACCACTTCTACTAGTAAACTTCCACCCATCTTCCGCACAAAACCAAGGTCACATATACAAAGTCGTCTTACGATCACAGTAAACAGTACTGAGTGAGTGAGAGAGTATAGTACGTTCCAGCAATATGGTCGCGTTTTCCAGTGAAAGAAGGGCATCTTTTTGATTACGTCGCATCCCGATTTTCCTCACCTGCTTCTACTGGGCTGTCATAGCCCTGTTTTTTTTTAATATTTTCTGTTAGGAATTGGACGTAATATTATATAACTGTTTAAAATAACTTAAATAAAAGGGCCTCGTTAAGTAATTAACTGTCACATCATTTCCCCCTTTCTACGACCCTGCGACATAACCACTTGGACGGACGGTAGATAGCATGTCTGAGTAAATTTATCTGTGCGGATCGGGCAGAAGTGAAGACTGAATTTACAGTACGTAGGCCCTAAGATACTGTTAGGCCTATCTATAGAGTACGTACAGAATTATTACAACGTGAGTTAGGCCTACTGGTACGAAGGACGAAACCGAAAATTGGAATTAGATACAATAGGCTATAGTGTGATAATATGCACAAAAGAACTGAAGCCTCTATCGAAATGAACAGCCACCATTTTCAAAAAATTGTTTAAATATCCAGATTTTGATTAGCCTATTTTTAAATTTTAATGCACTCCCTATAATGTATGCTAATGTGCTACAAGACTGTACAATATACATGCATAGGCTAATGAATGCGTCCGTATGGATAGCTCAGTTCGTGAGTAAAAACACGTATTGTTAATGCTGCGTTGTATTTTTATTAAATAAAAACCTAACGAAAATTATCAAACTCAAAAACGTAATATTTTCAAGTTTAGGTACGTAAATGGATGCACTAATTTTCTTCCCTCCTATACCTAGTAAAGTGATTTGTTTGTGTTTTACACCAGTATCGTCAAACTCCGGTCTTGGAAGGGGGTAATAAACAGTGTTTCCGGTTCTCAGCCGTTAATCCACAGGTATAGTCAGATCAATATTAGAAATGTTAGTAAAAACAAAATGATGTCCCTGTACTTGATTAGTTGTAACTGCATACGTTCTCGAGCTTGTGTCGGGTTGAGTGTTGGAGGGTCGCTAAGAAAATATAATTACGAGTGTGTCTCCACGTATTTAAATTAAAGAACATCTAATGAAAGGCTTAAAGTGAATCATTTATTGGTTTATAAATTATTAATGGTTAATGTGCATGAACGCATACCAAACATATTCGTCTTCCAATTACTTGCATTACCACGAGTAGAACTTGATGTTGATGTGATCGGTTTGACTTCACTCTAAATAAGTTGGTTCAAGGAGTTGGGGGGCGAAGTTACTACGACGTACTACCGCTCCGAAGAGCAATAGGCCCTAATGGTGTTTTTATTATACGTAATTATTTCAAAACTAAAGCACTATCTCATTTGAATATTGCATTCTATGGCTGCGAGTTATAATAATAATTGTGATAACAGTAATTCAGCTTGCTGGATTTCCAGTTTGTTTCGGCTTCACTCCCTTCCATAATAAATAAATTGAATACTGAGTGTATTTTAACATCAAAGGAGTGCCGTTACGCTTGTGGAATAGGTTTTTTTTTTCATTTAATTTTCTTCTCGGAAAAAGTACATTAAAGACCATAAGTTGTTAATGTTGAAAGCGTTATATTTTACTGCAGTGCCTAAAGCGTGCTGAACTACATTATGTAGCAAACATCAGACCATGTGGATGAAGCAAAATCCAATTTACCAAGGGATAGAACTGCGACACAAGCAAACAGACGGTTGGACCACGCTCAGTTTTCTGATAGTCCTCGCACTTTGGTACACATTTTTGACTCTAAAGCGAGAGGCAACATCGATCGCAATCAGGAGTCTACAGCGAATAAGTCACTTCCTCTGTAATGTACTTTATACAGGTCTACTTAAGAAATAAAGCCGTGTTTGCATTCTGAATTGTTTATAAAAAGGATAAATAATGCTTATTTTTACTTGATTATTTAACAACGCTGTATCAACTACTATATTACAGAGCGTCGATGAGATTTGTGGTAGTGAGATGTTATTTGGCGAGTCGAGGCCGAGGATTCGCTATAGATTACCTGACATTTGCCTTACGGTTGGGGAAAACCTCGGAAAAACCCAACCAGGTATTCAACTCAACGGGAAGCGAACCCACGTCCGAACGGAACTCCGCATCGGCAGGCAAGCGCCTTAGCCGACTGAGCTACGCCGGTGGCCGTTAATAATGGTACTACACAATTTTGTGCAATTATGAGTAATTAAATAGTAATTTAACTTTGATACACATTAATCGAAAATCACTATGCAACCAAGCAGGATGATAAATATTCATTTTGTAAACTTCATTCAAAAGCAAACATAAAAATCATAAAAATAACACATTTTACTCTACCATTGTTGCTCCGAATAAATGAATGAAAGAAAAACGATTGGGGTGTAAGATGGAAACGTCCAAAAGTTATACTGTGCAGTAATAGCTTTCTGACTGCAGAAGGGCGTACATCTGCTAATTCCATCACAGAATGGTTGCAGTACCTGGAGGAACTTCCCTGTAAAGGAATGGTATGAGAAGTTTCGTTCGGGACGAATATATCTACAGGATAATTCATGATCAGGGCAAGTGTTCAAAACTGTCATTACAAATTCAGTTGAACACGTCGATGTTCTTGTTCGAGAGAGAGTTTTATTTATTACTGAAAACTTGTGAGGGAAGTATTCATAAAATTACCCACAAACATCTGTAGTATCTCAAAGTTTGCAGGCTGTGGGTGCCATACTTTGTAACTGCTGAGCATAAAGGCGAACGTGTTAGAATCTGCCTTAAAAGGGAACCACATTTCCGTCGGAAGAAGTTACTGAAAATGCTGTTAAACACTGGTTGACTTCCAGACCACAGGGATTCTATGAAGTCGGTATCCGTCACCTGGTGTCACAGTGGGAAAAACGTGGTAACCGAGCGAGTACTAAATTTACATTCTTTCTTTCTATTAGCGATGGCCGTGTTTTATTTGAACGAACTAATAATTTACAAAGAGTTGTTAATATTTCATATTTATCATTCCCAGAGGTACTAATTTATAGGACAAAACCTGTCAGATATTTACGATAAATCATTGTACATAGGCAGATAAACTAGCAGAATAAAACTACTTCTTCAGTATCAGAGATGCCGGATGTCTCAAAACTGACCTTTTGCATGTGTGGTTCGCAATAGAATTGACTTTCTTCAAGTCGGTTAACTGATATGATTTCTAAAATATTTCTCTCTTTGTCGGTAAGACGGCTGTGGTGAGGAAGTGAAGTGAGACTCAGTTCATATCAGCTGTGCAGTGGCTTTTTTCGTAAATAGATTGATAGGTCACGTTGTAAACTGTAGAGCAGGTATCGCAGTTGGAAAGTGATTTTCAATGGAAAGAGATCTAAAAGAATGTGCAGATGGGCAGTTTATTGACACGAGTAAGTTAAGATATTAGTTACTTTCATAGGTATGGAATGTAGTATTTAATGAGAATGTATGTGTCATATATTAAAAGCTCAAACGCGAAACAAGTTATATTCCAAGAAATGTTTTCTCATAAACGAGCAAATTGTTGTACACAGTACATTTACATTGTATTTTATCAGATTTTCTTTTCATCCAATTCCTTTTTTAGTGACAAGGTTTTAGAGCAAGTATTGGCCTTCAATATTTTTACTTCATCAAATAATTTAACTTTAAAGAATGAATGTAATTTGATTTGCACAGATCTACGTATATAACTTGTTTTGCACTTAATCGTGATGAGAGTAAATATTAATTTAACCTTACTAGATCTGTAAAATATCAAAATAATATAGTTATGAATGCAAATTATATATAGTTATTTTCATAATATTCAAAATTACTGAAAAATATAACATATTTTTAAGATTATTATTGTGGAAATTTCAGCAGTCAAAGACTTAATTAATGATTTCATCAATACAAATTATACACTTGAATAATTTCGAGGGAAAAATTGTTCCGTACCAACGCTCTAACAACTGAGCTACCCAGGAACTCTACCAGACACCGATCCAATTCTTCCCTCTATATCCACAGATCTCAAAGTGGGCTGAAAACCGTCAAGCAACCAACATTGAGAGCATACAAACTCTGTGTGACTTTAATTGTAGTTTTCTGTTAACGAACGTTGGTAGAGCGTTGGTACGTTTAACCAAAGGCCCCGGGTTCGATACCCGGCCGCGGAACAATTTTTCCCTCGAAATTATTCAAATCAGCTGAAAGCTCGATTTGCAATTTATACACTTGGTTATCAATGCAAATTATACACAATATTGTTTTCATAATAGGCTATAGGCCTACAACATTACTTTTGAAGATTCTTGCCTTTGATTCTGTCCCCTCCCCTATTATCGGTTGCTACTTGGCCTATAGTAAAACTTCTTTTCAGAACGTCAGTAAGTCGTGTTTTAACAATTGATATGATTCGAATGTCTGTCGACAAACATGAGCCCGTTTACCAGACACTCTTCACAAAGTAGTATTCTACCGAGATGCTTCTATCCCTTTCACGGTTAGCTTTTAGTGTCCTAATTATAGCAGAGGATTATACATTAATGTGTTGCAGAAGAAACTTGTCGTGATCGATCTTGCATTCATTTGAAAAGAAATCTTCTGAATTCCATTACATCATTTTCAGTAACCTGATAGCATTGAAATGTTGTTCGTTTTGTATTGTTCGCAACGTTTTCACGTTTGGGATTTCCACTAAAATCGTATTTAAAGAACAAAAAATGGACTGCTACTCATATAATACTTGATTTTCTCTCTTGTTCGTTTACTCTTTCTGGAAGCCAAGTTTGCTTCCCCAACTGTCACCATATTTTTCATTCTTTTTCCACTCACATAAATAAAACAAATTCAGTCTGCTGTCACTATATTGAGTGTTACGACTATAGACAACATTTAAAGTAAAAGTAAAGTCAAGGATTAGATCAATCGAAAAATCCATTACCTCATCGGGAATGGAACGCCTTAATCGCGACGCTACCGCACGCCCCAGACAACAATTAAAATAATTTAAAATACCACAATTTACATTACGTTAATAAAACGAAAGAATGGATATAACTTAAACTGAAGCAAACAGCTTTTTGAATGTAACATGTATTGAACCAAATACAGTCTTTTATCATATTACCAATTGAAGGCCATAACTTTTTGTGCACAGAATAGTAGACGTTCATACTTAAAAAATCTTTAACATAGCAGTGCTAGCAAGAACTAGATATTAAAAATGGATATAACTTGTTTTGCATTTGATCTCTTCATATGACATCATTTACCCATTTTCCTTCCTTCTTTCTTTCTTTCTTTCTTTCTTCAATTCTCTCTCATTCTTTCTTTCTCTTTTTCTTCCTTTCTTTCTCTTTATTTCATTCATCTTTCTTTTTCTCTTTCTTTATTTCTTTCTTTCTGTTTATTTCATTCATACTTTCTTTCTGGCTTTCTTTCCTTCATTCTTTCCTTCTTTCTTTCCTTCTTTCTCTCTTTCTTTCTTTCCTTCTTTCGCTCTTTCTTTCTTTCCTGCTTTCTCTCTTACTATCTTTTTTATTCTTTTCTCTTCCTTTCTTTCTTCCATTCTTTCTCTCTTATTTTCTTTCTTTCTTTCTTTCTCTCTCTCTCTTTCTTTCTTTCTTTCTTTCTTTCTTTATCCTCTGCCCTTTCTACCGTACTATGATACAGGCTACATTTCTTATCGATCTGACTTTAATCTGTGTCTTCGTTTATTAAATATAAGAAGCATAAATACGATTACAAGGATGCTAACAAGCCACTGTCGCCGTTTTTGAATCCCATGAAAGGAAAGAAAATTAAATGGCAATGAAGAAAATCTTTGAAACAGAATTATATGCAAGGGAGATGTACTACATCTACATCATCATCATCATCATCATCATCATCATTATCATCATCATGAGTTAAATCTAAAAAGCTCGTTCCTGACTCAAGAAGTATTGCACTGTTACATCCACCATTTCATTAGTTCACCTACAATCGTTTTACGTCTAGGTTTGTATTGTAATATTTGTTTTGCATCCAATGGATTTCTCTACATTCTTTAATTCTGTACATTGGTTTAAAAATTCATAGTTTTGTTCTAATTTCTGCATTTGGTTCCTGATTTAAAAGCCTACAGTCTGTTACGCTTCTGAAATTAAATTCCTAAAGAGAATATAAAAACTGTAACTAGGAAGTTTTCATTGCAGCAGTATATTCGGGAAGGATAGGCTACTGCAAGATCGCTCTGGTCTATGCATAACTATATTTTTCACCTATTTCGTACACTTAAAATAAATTCATATATCCGCTTGTCTTGTAAATCACTAGATTTCCGTTACAACGAATCATTATTTACTTTTATGAGACAGTTTACTGCCCTCACTTGCGGAACTTTATTATATAAATGCGCTGCAGCTACACAACTTTCGAAACTAATGTTCGTGCGTTGCTAGAGTGAAAACGAGTTATCTACAATAAGCGGAATTTTTAACAAGCTAGCGTAATTTGTTCAAATGAGAGTTTTGTTATACTTTATAGTCTAAATATTCAGAGTTTGTCAAAAGTAACACGTAATGTGTTTTAAAATTAGGGAAATGGTTTTAAGAAAAATGCTCAGACATGTCGCTGTACCTTAATTTATTTTGTACAGAAATGTATGTTGTTATCACAACGTTTTAATTGTTGATAAATTTGTTCATCATTGTGTGTGGAAAGCAGTTTAATTGAAATGAAAATAAAGATGGTTTCAACAGAAAATGAGAGAACTGAAATTTTAATGAAGATTGATTTGGTGACAGAAGACATACGCATCAGGAAATGTGCACACTTTTTAATGAAACCCATCCAAATCGAACAGCTATTTCTCAGTCTGCTGTGAGTAGACTAGAAGTTAAATTCAATGAAAGGACATAATATCAGAGACATAAGATCATCTTGCAGACCATCCACTGACAAGGAGTTGGAACTTGACATTTTACTAAAGATAAAATGAGAATCCACATTCTACTCTCAGTGATTTAGAATCTACATTTGGTGTTTCGAAAACAACCGCTTGGATAATATGTCATCTTAGTAAGTACCACTCTTATAAAGTTCAACTCGTACAGGAGGTAATGAAGAACATTTTGATAGAAGGTTGCAGTTCTGCAATGCAATGACTATTTTCCGTGACCAAGATCCAAACTTTGTAACGAATGTTCTTTTTAGTGATGAAACTATATTTTCCCCTCAATGGAGAGATGAACAGGCAAAACTGGAGATATTCGTCGGAAAATAATCCAAACTGGGTAACAGAATCACATACACAATACTCTGACAAAGTAAATGCTTAGGCAGAAATTGTAGGAATCAGAGTCTTAGGCCCTTATTTTTTCGATAAGTCTCTTACCAATGTATTTGGAGTTTATTCGTGATGATCTGATACCAGGCCTTGCTGTTCTACAACCAAATCTTCAAGACCCAGACATACCACACGGTTCAATCTGGTTTCAACAGGATGGTGCTCCTCCCCATTACGCAGTAATTGTTCGGGAATACTTAAAATAAGTGTTTCCGAACAGATGGATTGGAAGAAGAGAACATTTCGAATAGTCTGCAAGATCATTTGAACTGTCTCCGTTTGATTTATATTATGGGGTTAACTGAAGTATAGGGTCTTTGCCACGCAACCTAGTGACATAAATGAGTTGAAGACCAGAATAAGAATGCAAAGTAGAGAAACACCGCCAGCTGTGAAAGGAGATGTTCGAAAGGAATTTGTACTGCGCCTTAGTCTTTGCCAGATTGTCAGTGGAGGACATTTTGAACAATTAATTAAATTAATTTAATTACGAGATCTCTTTTTTTCCACATAGAAAAGGCAAGTGTAAATAACAAAGTGAATTTATTACCAAACGTCTACAAACATGGTTACTTTTCGACATAATCATGTGAAGATTGAGGCATTTGTT
This sequence comes from Periplaneta americana, assembly GCF_040183065.1. Taxonomy (NCBI): domain Eukaryota; kingdom Metazoa; phylum Arthropoda; class Insecta; order Blattodea; family Blattidae; genus Periplaneta; species Periplaneta americana. The sequence continues at coordinate 83,564,951 of NC_091123.1, read as the reverse complement.
ATATCTGTGGACGAGCTTTCCAATCCCCTCTTCATAGAATGTTGCCATCAGTGAGTTGAGTTTGGTCTTAACGTTGTTTTGAAGCTCCTCATTAGTCTGGAACCTCTGCCCTCCTAGTTACTTTTCAGTTCAGGAAAGAGGTGGAAGTCGCTCGGCGCCAAGTCGAGGCTATATGCTCGGGTGTTCAAACACTTCCCATCGAAATTGCTGAAGAAGCTCTTAGGTTATAGCAGCACTGTGAGGGCGGGCGTTGTCATGAATCAGAAGAACTCCAGAAGTAAGCATGTCTCTTCTTTCGTTTTGAATGGCTCTCTGCAGTCGTCGTAGAGTCAGACAATAAACAGCTGCATTGATCGTAGTCCCCGGTTCCATAAACTCAACAAGCAAAACACCTTTTTCGCCCCAGAACATGGTAGCAATAGCCACCCTATTGTTGAAGGTTTGTTTGAACTTTTTCGGTTTGTTTGCCGAGTTTGAATGCATCCATAACAGTGACTGTCGTTTTGTATCGGGAGTGACACATTGAATACAGGTCTCGTCTCCAGTCACAATTGATTTAAAAAATCTTCACCTTCAGCCTCATAACGGGTGAGGAACGACAGCGTTGTTGCCATTAGGCGACCTTTATGGTCATCAGACAACATTTTTGGAACCCATCGAACGCACACTTTTTTGTAGAGTAGGTGTTCTGTTACGATCGTGTAAACAGATTATCTTGAAACTTCAGGAAATTCCACACAACTCACTTATGGCAAACCTCCGTTTTTCTCGAACCATTTGGTCAACTCTTTGAACAATGCCTTCTGTTACGACAGATTTGCGTACTTGTCCTTTTCATCGTGAACATCGGTTCGGCCTTCTTTAAATTTCATGCATCATTTACGCACATCACCATACACGGGCAGCATTTCTTTGTAAGTATCTGCTGTCAGAAGTTTTGTCTAGAAGAATTGCTGTTTGGCAATGGTATAATCGTGGAAAGGTGTCGCCATCTTCTAACTACTGCTTCTTCGTTTTGCTTGCGCCGTTTGTGCTTACATTAATCATTATCTCACCTGGATAATACTGTCATTTAGCGGTGATAGCTTCAGGCGCTTCATAAAAAATATACTTCAATTGTTGTAACTCACTGACTCACTTGTGAACTATGAATCCAAATAAAAAAATTGGACACAAAAGGCATTAATTATAATAAAAACAGAATTAATGTACGATTAAAGTATATGTCTGCCACTAACAAGCAAACAGTCTCATGGAGGAAGATAAAACAGTTATTTTTTTTCTTCCACCATGTTAATAAAGTCAAAACAAGTGCTTGTACAAATTTTGGCCAATCGAGCGCAATTATGAGGGACTCAAAAATAAGTTTGCCTGGGGCCATTTGCAGAACGAAAACGCAATTTCATTGGAAAAATTTATTGGAACAGATACAACTGTTGAGCTATTTTCAACACATTCCGTACTAGAATTGAGACATTTGTCATACCATGTCTGTTCCGTGTTCACAATGTTTCAGACCCATCGTTTCTTTGGGTACCCGATATTTCTCCTACTGATAAGTTTATACGTCGATACTAGGGCTGGGATGTAGTTAAGCTCAAGAAGTACTTGGTGCCTACTAGTACAAGAAATGAACATAGCGCAACGCTTTGATTAAGGAGTTTGATATTTCTTAAGTTTAACCTTTCAAAGTGTTGGTGGTTCGAAAATTGAACAGAGAATAATCCATTAGCAGGTGCTCAATTTTATCGTTTGATATTAGAATCAATTCAGAACACAATCGTTGATCCAGTTGAAATTTCATTAGTGTGGCTATGTGAACGCACAGAATACTCTGTATTGGGGCCATTGAGACACCGAATATCCACAATTCAATGCCAGTGTATGGTAAAAAAAAGTGGGAATAGGCCTATAATGTCTGTTTAGTGTGCGAAGAAGAGTTGGCTGTATTTATGTTACGAAACAATAAATTCGAAGTGTTATATGAACAATATTTTGCTACCATTTTCACAACTTCTCACGAGTAAGAAAAGAATTAGAGTCTTCGCCTCTTTTCAGGAAGATAGCGCAACAGCGCAAACACAGGTAAATTTAACCCAAGCTCTTGAAATTTTTGTTTACATAGTAAGGCAAGCCTTACCGATCTCCATATTCGTCGGTGCGTGACTGTGATCTATGCGATACCATCAAACAAGATGTGTACGAAAACAATACTCGTACTCTGCAAGCACTCATAAGGTGACGTAATACGGTTAATACACTATATTATTAAGGATAAGCTCTAGCGACTTTTTCAGAACTTCATACATCGCTACAGCATGTGTATAGAACTTAATGAAGGATATTTTAAACAAATATTCTAAAATTTCGGAAACATTCTCTTCATTTCCTTAAATAAATAATTAATTAGTTACGCGAATGGTCACTTGCCACTCTGTGGTGCCGTGAAATGACAAGTGTTATTCGCGAGATCTGGCTACCTACTTGCCAGAGTAGTGTCCAGAGACGTATGTATGTATGTATGTATGTATGTATGTATGTATGTATGTATGTATGTATGTATGTATGTATGTATGTATGTATGTATGTATGTAGCCTATGTATGTATGTATGTATGTCTGTAGCGTATGTATGCATGTATGTATGTATGTATGTAGCCTATGTACGTATGTATGTCTGTATGTATGTATAGTATGTACAGTATGTATGTACAGTATATATAGGCGTACGTATGTATGTATGTATGTACAGTATGTATGTATATATGTATGTACAGTATGTATGTATATATGTATGTACAGTATGTATGTATGTATGTATGTATGTATGTATGTATGTATGCATGCATGTATATATGTATGTACAATATGTATGTATGTATGTATGTATTTTTTATTTTATTAGGTTATTTTACGACGCTTTATCAACAGCTTAGGTTATTTAGCGTCTGAATGAGATGAAGGTGATAATGCCGGTGAAATGAGTCCGGGGTCCAGCTCATATTGGGTTGAGGGAAAACCCCGGAAAAAACCTCAATCAGGTAACTTGCCCCGACCGGGAATCGAACCCGGGCCACCTGGTTTCGCGGCCAGACGCGAATAGCCGTTACTCCACAGGTGTGGACTGTATGTACGTACGTATGTATGTATGTATGTATGTATGTATGTATGTATGTATGTATGTATGTATGTATGTATTCACACTGCAAATGGTTAAATACCCGGTGGCAGTGGTAACTAATATCACTCAATAATGACAATTAATAAAAAATACAATTAATAATAAATTAATAATTATTATTAGTAATAATAATAATAGTCTAATAACAAAGAGAATCCTAAATTAAATGAAGCACGATCACTTAAAATAACATTTAAGAAAATCTAATTTGTATCTTAACCCTAAGTTCGAACTAAAACCCATGAGTACATGTTCATACCTGCACAAGTACATTTCAGCACTACACTCATTTCGCTGTCAACTCACTCACTGCACTGGAACTACGACACATTTCACTGATTCTATCCTGATTTCACTAACACTTCAGAAACATTTCACTGTTCAAATACTTTGCACTGCCACTATAAACTATAAAACTTCACTGACATATGTCACTAATGCCTGTCCCTTGGATTTAACTCGCTCTGTATAATACGAGTGAATGGTACTTTCTCAAAAAATAAATTGAAGATCTCCCTCGAATAAGGGTGTAACTAACAAATCTATAATACGCGTTTCAGGAGAAAAGAAAATAATTTGAGGAGCATATTTCGTTAAGCCTATATTAACTATCAGAATCATTTGACTAATCAAGGATACAAGTTTATTCACTACTGGATGCATTCATTTATTGTTATAAATGAATGTTTCAAAATTATTCTTTCCACCAAATTCACGTACTTCATTAATTTTACATTACACCCTTTTTCCGAGGGAAGTATTCAATTCACAGTACCATTGCAGTGCACTAAGGGCCCGGTATTAAAACAAATTTAATACTATTTATTGAGTAGCAATGGTCTACTTAGGCTTGGGGACTATGATGGCGTAGGAAACATTCATGAGATCAACTCTGTAACAAATTCTGAAACTACTCTCTTAGTTCAACTAGGTCAGTATTTCTGTGTAAGCAAACATTGTTGAAAGATCTATGGAGCAGCTGAGTAATGGCGAATCAAGCCATGTGATAATGTTATAATAGATTGCAACGAGGTCTGGCGAACTTCTATTAATGTGCACCATCTGGGAAAAATGATGAATGCTCCGTTAACCTCGGCGTAACCCTAGGGAAGAAACTCTGCCGTTGAATCGATAACAAGTTTGGAAATCCCAGGATGGTTATATCCTTTCCTGAACTGTTCACGTGTTCCAACAATTTGTAAGCCACATCCTCACGTCCATGTACGTCGTGATATACTGCTGCTGTGAATGTGCCTCAAAACGTCAAGCGCATTAGAGACTGTGGTTTTAGGAATATTAATGTATAGGCCCTATACATTTCTTTGCAAGTGAATATATACATCAATCAGTGGAGTGATTTAAAAATCTAATTTTACTATCTAAACAACGTAAATTTAATTTACGGTCTTTAAAGAAGAAATTCAGTCTCATAAAATCACGTACTATATTTTAGAGAGAAAGGCATGACGTTTTAAATCAGGGCTGGGCATCGGGAGCGCATCCAGAATTTAACGGGGCGCTTAATATTCATCCGTCACCAAATCAACGATGCCCGGTGTTCGGCGGGGAAGAAAAGGAATGAAGAGAAATCATATGGCTCCCCGTGAGAGAGTAGAATCTGCTCTTGCTGCCCAGCCCTGTTTTAAATGCTTACTTATAGAATGAGTAGCTTGTTTATAGCTCGTGTGTAAATTCCTTACTAATAATCACTACATACGTCGTGTATAACAGTACAACTGTTACACAGCTACGTCATAGTTTCGTTATTACTTCATTACGAAAGGTAATACAGTAGAATATTGAAGTTCTATATTGCTTCCGATAGAGCGCTCTAGCACAATCTAGTATAATATATACAGTCACGAAGCTTGAGTTGTGAGGGTACTAGGAACAATAGACTGTGCCGGTACTATTTCGCATTGTCTGTGATGAGGCGATAGTAGCCATCCTAGTGGTTGGCAACTATCTATGGATGCATATTCCCTACGTATAGTACTAGACTGTGGCTCTAGTGTGCCGTGTTAAGTATCGATTACCACACTATATTTTGGTCAAAGAAAATACAAGCTACAGCAATATTATTCTAATTATTCTGTGCTCTTTGGTTTGTTTTTATGTGGTTACATGACAACCATCATCATAAAATGACAGTCGATACGAACAGCTGTTAAAGGGGCGGCCATTTTTTCTCTATATACAACGCTTAAACAAGAGGTTTCGTGTATGTAACTACTTCTAAGCAGTTACCATGTATAATTACATCAATCGCTTATGCCTGGTTTATTAGTAATGTTTTCTGTTTCAACTCTACTCAAGTCTCGTATAAAAACTATACACGGTTTATTAGAAAGACCGTTAGACTGCAATATCAGTTGCAATAATTATAAGATGCATTTCATACGTTTCAAGCTATCTATGGAACAACTTTTTCATAAAATTTAGTATGAAGTTAGAAGAATGTAAAATAAAATCTTGGCTATGCAATGTTTATAGATGCGAAACGTTAGTGCAAGCACAATATAATCAAATATAAAATTAAAAAAATTTAAATTAATCTTATAAAAATTAAATGACTAGAACCCTGGTGGAATATGAAGTGAATATCTAAAAAATGTTTTAAAATTAAGTTCAATAAATATGAAATAATACTCGTTAATATTGTGAGAAACGGAGAGAGAATTTACTCGAAGGGAAAAACAGTAGATTCTTTTCCCTTCAAATTTACTACTACAAGATATATAGTAAAGGAGAGAAGGATACGAAACTATAGAGAGTTCTGTGTAGTGCAAAAAACATAGGCCATCTACATTGTGAAGTGTAGAAGATCTATTTTTCTTTAACCATCTGTACATGAAATGTCTTCGGCATCACTCTTTTTTCTCTCTTGCCATGTTTGTTGTCTTTTCATTCCACGCCTTTCCCCTGTTATTTTAGTTTTTATTTGATATTTTGTACTCTACATACATATTTATTATAATTATAAAGTCTTATAAGTTTAAAGTATTTTCAGGAAAACTAATATTTTGGCTTTACTTTGATATATGACATTTCTTGTGAGTTTGTTTATTGAGTAGATCTACTTTTATTCTTCACTTTTAACATAATTTATGTGATGGATAATATGGACAGTTTATTGAGAAACAGTTTAAGTCTACCTTGTTTGGTTTTAAGCATGGGTATAGAGCACTGAGCTTCAGCACAGCACTCTCTGAAATGGGTAACGGTAAGCAGTGCATCACAGGTAACATGCTCCGTCGTACAGCAGGAAGAGGAAGATAGCATACCAGCCAGCAACCACGGGTGCACCATAGTGCAGTCTCTTATCCACGCGTAAGAGCATACAGCAATACCATAAAAGGAAGAATGGTTATGAAATATTATATAAATGAATACCTTGAGCTTTAGAGACGAAAGAAATAAAATAAACGAAACTAATCTTGCACCAATACCAGAAATAATAACATGAAGATAGTTGAAGTTGAAGGAAATGAAAATAATTAGAGAACCTTGCTAATTTGTATGAATCAATTCCAAGGTAATGAAATGTTCTGATATTAAAATATGGAAGATTGAAGCTAACAAAACAACTCACAAGCTTTCAAAATAAGTGCTTAAGGAATGTGCAATACTCGAATCTTGACTACAAACAAAAGTACTAGTAATATAATTGTTTATAAAGCTAGGCCTAAATATAACTGTTGCACAAACTGTAGAAATGGAACCTTCAAATACATGTTATAAACTATTATAATACTTAATAGCGATTCAGTATAGTAGACCTATAATGGTTATAAACATCACGATTCTATAGGAAAATATTTAATTTCTATATACGAAAAATAAAGAGAAAATATTATAATGCTGAAAAATATATTTTCATAGATAACATAGAGTTAGTAGGCGAAACTAAACACCAGAACTCAACAGAAGGTCTAGAGGTCTCCGCATACTAGGCTAGTCCATCCCCCACCAAACTCTGTTTGTAATTTGCGGCAAGATAAATTCAAATAAAATAGCTTACTTCATTGTTGTAAATGCTGAAATGGTGACCTGCATTTTCACATCTCTTCAACACATTCCCGAACACTTTTTATAGTTCATTTTTGACTTATGAGGACGGACACTGGAAAGTTTTCTTTTCTCAATCGTACTATCAGGGACTGGAATGCTTTACCTGCAGACTTACTGAAGGCTTCACCATTAACCAAAAATATATTTAAAAATAGACTTAAGGACTTTACTAATAGACGGTATTATATTATGCACATTACTTAAAGGGTGTAATTGATGTTTTGTTATTTGAAGTGTAGTATCACTGAAAAAGTGTGTTGTATCAGTGAAATTTTATAGTTTATAGTGGTAGTGCAAAGTATCTGAACAGTGAAATGTTTTTGAAGTGTTAGTGAAATCAGGATAGTGTCAGTGAAATGTGTCGTAGTTCCAGTGCAGTGAGTGAGTTGAGAGCGAAATGAGTGTAGTGCTGAAAGGTACTTAGGGTTAAGATACAAATTAGATTTACTTTAAATGTTATTTTAAATGATCGTGCTTCATTTAATTTAAGATACTCCTTGTTAATATTATTATACTATTGTTATTAGTATTTATTATTTTAGTATTAATTATTATTGTTATTAGTATTATTATTAATTTATTATTAGTTGTATTTATTATTGTCATTATTGAGTGTTATTAGTTACCACTGCCACCGGGTATTTAACCATTTGCAGTGTGAATAAATACATATATGTTTCGTACCGAATGTTTCCTTTATCCAAAAATACTACACGGAATTTGTACAGTTTAAAATTTTCAGTGACGTGTTGAACTGAGGTTTTAGGCACCCTTATCTGCTGAGCTAATCGGCGCAAAGATTTTCGAGGTCTTTGTTCTAATCGAAAACTTATTTCGCCAAATTAGTTTCTTTACCGTTAAGACCCATTCATTCACTTGACGCTTCTTACTTTGAACGAGTCTATCTCGTTAATTTTTTGAGTCTGCATACTGTTGTCTTATCAGGCACAAGAAAATCGGGAAACTGAAGACGGTGTCGGAGACAATTTTTCCACAAAGATCTTTTCGTGAAAGTATTGGAAATAAAAATGCGTTGTTCCGCAGATGAGGAGCGGAAGCGGGACCTATTACGAAGGTAAACAGAGCCATAAAACCGGAGAGCTCGTAGGGGCTCGCAGCCGACTGGTTTCCTTGAACCGCGGTCGTCCAGTCTGTACACGAGCGCTGTTCATTCGCTGGCTGGCTGCTCATGCATTTACAGAAAGTGTGAAAGAACAGTACGAGAAAGATTTGTTTGCACTATTTCACAAATATAATAATATAAATAACAATGTCGTTTAAAACAATAAATTCATTAAATGCAATAGCAAACTCATGAACTTTCTTTACTTTCACAATGTTTTCAATGCAAATTGACCATCAACGAACTTACATGCTTCGGGTTTGTTCATGTCCTTGTGTCACCATTAGGGTTAGGAAATTCATGCATTTGGATATATTTTTCCATTAGTTGTAATTCATTGCTGATTAAATATCTTAGAGAATCATCAACATTTAAGCTAATCAAACCAAATTTTATGTTGCATATATTTGCATATTTTGGCTTTTTTTATAAGTGCATAATACGAGTATTTCATTATATTTATATTATTGTGGCATATTTTCGTGTTTAAGCTCATTAGAGCTGAGTTTATGTTGCATAAAAATGCATAATTCGGATTTTTTTAAAAATAAAAGCGTCATACAGTATTTTACTTTTGAAAACTGGTATTGATTCAAATTATTATAATTATTTTTACCAGGAAAGTATTGAAATTATTATGATTATTTTTTCCAGAAAAGTATTGAAATTCTTATAATTATTTTTACCAGAAAAGTATTGAAATTATTATAATTATTTTTACCAGAAAAGTATTGAAAATATTATAATTATTTTTACCAGAAAAGTATTGAAATTTTCCCTGCACACTTAGCAAATCTCATGGCACTGTAATGTGTCGCTCTCAACAATAAGATAATGTAAATGTAATCTCATCTAATTTGACCTATGATTGTTTTTATATTTATTGCTTATTATTATTATTATTATTATTATTATTATTATTATTATTATTATTATTATTAAGGATTGATTAAATGGCAAACTTACTAGTATTAAATTATGTAAGCACGTGTGGCTTACAGCTGTTTCGGTGTATCCTTCACACCATCCTCAGAGCCTAGTTTCATTCATTTATATTTAATTGTTAAAAGTAGTGTACGCAAGATTCAAGATGGATTACTGTATTATTATTATTATTATTATTATTATTATTATTATTATTATTATTATTATTTATTACTTATTTATTAGCGATATCAAGAAATAATAAATTTTATTAGTGCATATTTATTGGCATATTTTAAGGTTTTTTTAAAGGTATACTTGCGTGCATATTTAGTAGGTTTTTTAGGACATTAACTTCCTGGCGCTAGTCGTCATACACTGCACTAGCACTAAACATTAATAAAACTAACATAATACAATTTAAAACCACATCATATTTAATCTTTCAAACAATATATACACACTTATCAACAGAACGCAAATATTATGGAACGAATAAATTCCATCCATCCAACCACCCACCCTCCATCCGTCCCTCCGTCCGTCTACCTACTTTTTGTTAATGTGTGTGTAAGTTCATTAAATGGTATACCATATACACGACCTTAAAACAATATTGTAAATGAAATCACATGTACCGGTTTAAGTTTCTGTAAATTTCTGAGATTTTTCCTCTAGTTTTCAGCGTATGCCTACTTATTAATTCTCTCCTCATCGCTGTTTATTTCCCCTCTCAATTTGATTTCTATGTCACAACCTTACTTTCGATCAGAGTTGTCATCTATTAGGAAATCTCTTCAAATTATAGAAAATTTATAGGCGGGATGAACATTTGGAATATTTGTGTAAATTGCAACGATTCTGAGAAATGTTTGCTTTTATCAACAAATTCGCGACTTTGCAACTTTTTTCTATTTCCTTACTGACCTCTCCACTATACATTAGTAATCATGTTGTCAGTTCCCGTTGCTCCATCTCCAACCAATCCAGAGACAAATCGGAACATATATATTACGTCACGTCGGAGATAAATGCGTCAGAAGGGAATCCAAGCTATCCGATTGTTATCAATCTTTAACACAGTCACTGTCGTTACGGCTCACAGGAAGATAGGCTATTAACGATTAACTAGTTCTGTGGAGAATGCTGGTCGCTAGTCACCACTATCGTAATAATCACTGCAATCATCATCATTCTTATCATCTCTATTATCAGGAATTGAGACAATCAGTCCTTTACGCCGAAACTAGCTCTAATGTCTACTTCTTGATAAATAGTCCAGCAAAGTCCCGTCTTGCTCGCGGATTTATTGTAAGCTACTTTGAGACGCTTTTCCCATCAATTATTATCAATATATTGTGTCCAAGTGTATCTCCATTTCTTATTTTATCATTTGTAATGTCGATATTAATTCTTGTCTCATGGCTGTGTTTAGTCTATTATTTCATCAAGTCTCGTACAACCTTTCACCAAACACATTTCATTTCATTTCTGCCGCTTGCAATCAATATGCTTTACTCTCTAGCTTTAAAAATTCTACTTCGTTGTCATGTAGACAAGTTGTCAGAATCATAGTTTTATATAACTTTAAACGTATTAACTTATTTTGTTTCCAAGGTTTCTTTGGATTGTTCTGCATGTCATGGGACTTTTGTTAACTTATTTTCTATATCTTGTTTTAAACATGTTCCATCATAGGTTTTTAAAACTCGAAATCTATTCTAAGAATTCGAATGATTTTATTCTATGGAATTTTTACCTTTAAATGTCATTCATTCTGTCTCGTTAACTGGTATCCTAACTGAAAATCATATATATTTTTTTTTTGAAAATAAATATAGCAAATATAAATATATTTAGCAAAGCATTTGTATGCGAAGAGTACAGGGGAAAACCCTGTTAAGTCACGTTTTACTGTTTTCACAGGTGAGCAAGTTAAAAGTTTAAAGATCCATTATGTCGTATTGTAGTCTATTGGGGTTCTCATTCTTAAAATTTCTTTTAACTAATGAGGTTGTTATTCTGTATAGTGAAACTACAAAAATCTAAACTATCTGTGCTATTACATGACATATAAAACAGAAAATCGACAATTTTGGACTTCACGTTTTACCCATAAGAGCTCTTCATGTCATTGCTTATAAATCATTTTCGGAGTTAGCTATTAATACTGTAACATTTGGGAAAGACGAAAAAAATTATTTATATACATCTTGATTACACAACTTTTAACACTATATCACTTCGGAATATGTATTATGTGTCTTTCTCGTGTTAAATTTTGCAGGAACTAGTTCACATGTTTCAGCCTGTTATTGGCCATCTTCAGAACTGGTTGGTGCTAGTCTTGGCGCCTTTTGTTTATGTTTTCTGTGGGGGTGTGTCTGTGTAGTGTAATGTGAAGTCAAAGAGTGTGTGTGTTCTGAAATTGAGTTGGGTGTTGAGAATTTCATTTGGACGTGTTTTTATGTGTCTATATATTTCCTATTATTCTAGTGTGTTTAGTTTCTGGCTTTTTGGTTGAATATTTAGAATTTTCATGTCTGTGTTCATGTCTCCACATATGCAGAACACGTCACAAATGCTAACCACACCTACATAGACATAAACGTCCACACCTGTGGAGTAACGGTCAGCGCGTCTGGCTGCGAAACCAGGTGGCCCGGGTTCGAATCCCTCAACCCAATACGAGCAAATGCTGGGTAACTTTCGGTGCTGGACCCCGGACTCATTTCACCGGCATTATCACCTTCATATCATTCAGACGCTAAATAACCTAGATGTTGATACAGCGTCGTAAAATAACGCAATAAAAAAATAAAATAGACATAAACAGACATGGCAATTCTAGATATTCAACCAAAAAGCGAGAAACTAAACACACTAGAACAATAGGAAATATAAAGACACACAAAAACACATCCAAATGAAATTCTCAACACACACCTCAATTTCAGAACACACTCTTTGACTTCACATTACACTACACAAACACACCCCCACAGGAAACAAACAAAAGGCGCCAAGACTAGCACTAACCAGTTCTGAAGATGGTCAATAACAGGCTGAAACTGGTTAATCAGATACTGTAAAATTTAACACGAGAAAGACACATAATACATGTACCGAAATTATTTTTACATTAAGTACCATTATTAGGTCTGTGTATTTTATACCTTTCTTTTCATTTTGTTAAAGAAGTCGCCTAAATAAATGTTGGAAAGGATCAGCTATTCAGCGTATTCCGAATCTCACCGGACCGGTGGACAACAATGACGTCATGCTGCAGCGGAACAGGAACAAAACTGCTGGAAGGTTCGATGGCTGTCATGGCGACTGTGTAAGTGGTTATCTGTGCTAAGCTAGCAAAATTTTGCGAAATTTCCGTACTACCATCTCGTTCAAAGAAAAGAGATCATAAACAACTTATTTCTTGAACCGGTAGTAATAACTGGTCCGTTGACATGTTCGCTCATAAGCCATTAACATATTGTTTTTACGTTGTGCTCATTACAAACAATACAGCAGAAATAAAGCAGAACACACCGCCATGACACAAACAGTGCACGATGTCATTCGTCTGCTAATTCCCGCCCTATACAAGAACCTATCAGATTCACTGATGGCTGCTGATGGAGACTGCCACCACCTCTGCAAGCTGATGGCACCGGTGCGACACCGGTGGAGCATCAATGACGTCATCGGTGGAATTCGGAACACCGTGATGCCATCGGATTGCTCACCGGTGAGAGAGCAGTATTTTCTTAAGGGCTAATGCCTTTGTTCATCTCAAGTATTTTCATTATTTGCAAGTTCAAATACTGCAAGAATTTAATTATAATTGTGAGGCGGGCATATAGCAATTCGTTCTTTTTGTCTGACCTATACCTTCCCAGGAATTGTTCGTCTATCATGAGTACCGGAAACTATATGGACTAGTACCCAGTTTAGAAAATGTTACATGTTTTCTGAGAAATGTTTACAAATTAGGGCTGAACTCTTCTTAACATTCTAGGTTCATTAGTCATTAAGTTCTGTTTGTTGCTTGAGCCATCATGTATGTAATATGCCTCATCCCGTCTCCATTTCTGTTCATTTATTAATTTTACTTAGTACTAGTGCGAATATTACATTCATTCATTTAAGCTCTTAATGGAAACGAGATGGCATTCGTATGACCCGGTTAACTTCAACGTTATTTATAGTTATTAGAAAATTATTCCTTCGGTTCTGTGCCTAGAATTAGACTCATTCTTTAGATTTTTATGAAATCTCTTTATGTTATACGGAGTGTATTACAGTTTATACAGTTCCAGGTTACAATGCGTTTATACAGGATGTAAACGATATAAGCTGCCAAAATTACACAGACTGTACATCTCGGTCTGCTAAACATGATGTGTAATGAATTTATTTTTCTTCTATTTTTGTTTTTAATTCCTAAAATATCATGATTTTAGGATTGATAGTAGTCTAAGATTTACTGTTAGAGTAAATGTGAACGTCATTGCCAATGACCTTCCGTACAGCACACGCTAATACCACCACAATAGAGAGACAACAGAGTACCCTGATTTGTAAACAAGGATATCACCACAGTTGCAATGTACGTGTCGAACCGAAGTAAATAATAACTGTCTACTATAATTTCCAAAAACATTAGACTCACAGATATTTTTTTTTCTATGGAGACCACAAAAGTTTATTAGACTTTTTTGTTCAGTAATTTATGTTATATCATCAGTATTTTTTGGCAGTTTATATCGTTTACATCCTGTATAACAAGATTTATTTGTAAATCTCTTTGGGAATACAGATTGCCTTTGGGTGTTTCTTTCCTTCTCCGCCCTTGGCTCGTTTCGCACATATCTAAGTTCTTAAGATTGTATAGATTGATGTTGTGTACAATGCAGAAATTTGAAGTTCATCTTCACATTTGTATGTATAATGATCTCGTTTTGGTGTTCGGAAGAAAATCTGTGTTATCTGGTGACCGTTAGGAACCTGCTATCTTCTCAAAACTCATAGTCAATCACTCATCTCATACCTATCTCCGAAGGTTTTTATGAGCAGTGAACCTGATTGCTTGGTCTACACACGGATGACATTTGTCTGCCTAATCCTTGATCACACACATATGCACACAAATGGTATAATTTATAAGTATGTGATCAATAATAAGAATTTTAGAAAAATTAATACAAACATAAATCAATATCTTAATAACATGGTAAAGAATATAATTTTCAACTGAACGTATAAAACGTGGTATGAGAACGCTTATGTGGACTTCAAGACATCGTATCTTTAATAAGTGAAGTAATTTAAAAAGAAACGCGAAATAATCTTAGAAGAATGAAGAAAATAAGTCGAGCATAAATAATTTTTACGCAAAGTATGAATACATTAGTAGCTATTTAAAGCAGATGATCTTCTCACCACACCGTTTACATTCCACCCTAAGGTTATCTTGAGGAGTAACTATTTTCGTGCGCGCAGGGGATGGAAAGCTTTCAGAGTCTAGTCATAAATCAAGGAGTCGGATAAGACCGCAGCATCTCCCCAGACTTCCCTAAAATGTATTTTGACGGAATTCTATGATGACAGGAAATGGGTATACATGTAACGGTCTCACCGACATTTTCAGTTCACATATTACTACATGTGGATCTACAGTTAATTAGGAAAGAAAGATAATTTAAATAAATGCAATTCAGTCACTGAATTGTTAATTCGTAAATTTAATTTGAACATATCTGTAAACAAAGCAAAAGCAATTAATTTTGTTGAGAAGAACTTCGAAGGAATAAAATTATATTACATAATGACATTACTCGTATTGAGCAAGTTGATAGGTAATGTTTTCGGCTACGAACTTAAGGAGAGTTGGTCGTTATCGCATGCAAAGAAATGGTAAAAATAGCCTATCTTCAAGCAGTCATAAATATAATAATATTTATCAGAGCTGTTTCATTTTTTTTGTGATGTGTGTATACATATTAAGCTTTAAAATGAAGAAAAGAACGGTTACTCTAGACTAGAGTAAATCTTTACCCTTGAATTAATTTTTGAATTTAAACATAATTTATTTTATAAATTCACTATATGCCTGTGGTTAGGTACACTCTATTCAGTTATTATAGCACACACTGAATTTGTAATTTTAGCCACTTACTGCTAATAGATAGTGAAACATATCCTACTAAAATTATGAATACTGTATATCTGTAGTATTATGGGCATACGACTTATACCAATAATCACCGTCAATAAATTAAAATATACAGAGGGTGTCAAAAAAAATGTATACACTCTTTGAATGATTACAACGTTAAGAATTATTATGATACAGAAAACTTTCAAAATTAAAAATAATTTGAACCAATGTAGAAATCAGCCATTTATTGAGTGTTCAAATTGTTGGCCAATGTGGTCCAAGCGCAGCTGATAACGCTGACCGATGGAAAGAAAAACGTTCCTAATCATTTCGATTGGTATCTGGGCACATTTTCTTTCAATGGCTGCTCTCAATTCACCGATTGTAGCTGGTTTTGTGCTATAAAATTGTGCTTGACATGTCCCCACAGAAAAAAATCCATCGGTGTCAAATCCGGTAAGCGAGGAGAGTACTCGGTACTACCTCTTCGTCCTATCTATCTGTTCTGCAGGTGGCCGTTAAGATAGGCCCTCACGTCGCGATGGTAGTGGGGAAGTGCTCCATCCTGCTGGAAGTACCATTCTTCATTCCTAAACATCTCTTGGATGCATGGCGGATTCCTTTAGCAAGTTGAGGTAAATTGCACCAGTCATGGTGCCATCAAAAAAGAAAGGTCCAATTAAACCAAATGCTGACAAACCACACCACACTATAACTCCTGGTAAGTTCACATGGTGCTCCAATGTCACATGAGGATTGTTAGCTGCCCAGTAGGTGCAATTGTGACGATTAATTGAGCCATTTAACTTAAATGTGGCCTCATCACTCCAAACGATTTTGTATGGAAATTGATTGTCCTACGCACATTTTGCTTGGTACCACTCACAAAATTCAATTCTCCGGTCATGATCATCTTCATTGAGAGCGTGGACTAATCTAGGAATAAAACTTTTCCATTAAGCACGCTTCAAAACGCGATGGACACTCGATTTTGAAAGTCCTGTCTCACGAGCCGCTTGCCGAACAGATTTTCTAGGAGATTGCTTTCGATGACTTCTCTTTCTCTTGTGGGGCTGGTGGATATTCGTGGTCTTCCGGAATTGTTCTTATGGACATTCTGAACAGTTCCTTCATCTTCATCTCCAAACTTATCTCGCAAACGAACCATTGTGAGTCTCGTTTGTGCATCTCGTTGAAACTCCATTCTAAACCGTCTTTGCACTTCACTTATGTCCTCAGTCTTCCAGTAGCACTTTAGAATGAATTTTCTTTCCTCAAAGTTTAGTCTGATTTCAGTTATTATTTTAAGCGGTTACACTTGAAAAACATATTAAAAATTGAGTTAGTTATGAGCTATTAAACAGAATATACATTTTTTGCACCTCTCTCTCTCTCTCTCTACATATATACATATATTGACGATGAAGATTGGTATGAGGCCTATGCCCATAATATTGCAGATATATTAATAATTTTATTAGTGTGTGTTTTAGTATCTATTAGGAGTAAGTGGCTAAAATTTCAATTCAATGTGTGTCATAATAAGTGAATAGATTGCACCTCTTCTCAGACATGTAGTGAATTTATATAAAAAAAAAATTATGTTTAAATTCAAAAATGATTTTATGGATAAAGATTTATTTTAGAGTAACCATTCCTTTTTTATTTTAAAGCTTAATGTGTATAATACGTGTATATCACTAAAAATGAAAGATCTCTGATAAATAGTATTGCATTTATAACTGCTTGAAGATAGGCTATTTTTACTATTCATTTGCATGCGATAACGACAAACTCCCCGACTCTGGATGGACTCTCGGCAAAAAAGAGAGGATTATCTCTCTCCCACTAGAACTAGGTGTGTTTCACTTTTGTATTGACATTAATATATGACTAAGAAGTTGTGAAAGTACGTGTTTCTAACTAGGGTCACGGTCCTTAAGGAAATGAGTAAGGACTGAGTTGCAGGTCCAATTTTTGAAGACAGGTTTTGGTGATGAACGATATTCTAGAGTAGTGGTATTCAATCTTTTTTGTTTGTATACCCGCGAAATATATTTATTTTTACCTTCGTACATCCAAACTACTCTGCAATTATATAAGAAATAACAAATCATTAAGACTGATGTTGAGTGCAAATTAAATTAAATTAAATTATATTATATTATTATTATTATTATTTATATAGTAGCTCTTGCTGCGAAAATAATAATAGGCCTAATGAATAATTATGTAAGATGTTGAAGCAAGGAAAAATAAGAGTTGATATTATGAAAGAAAATATATAAACTTCAATAATTATCAACAAGTACAATAAAAAAAATATGTCAGCATTCTTACATACCTAGTCAATGAGATGTGTACCCCTTGAAACAAGCCCGCAACGG
Source organism: Periplaneta americana (assembly GCF_040183065.1). Lineage (NCBI taxonomy): Eukaryota > Metazoa > Arthropoda > Insecta > Blattodea > Blattidae > Periplaneta > Periplaneta americana. The sequence goes on along the minus strand of NC_091123.1, from coordinate 83,547,109 downwards.
GCATGCGTACCATATATTGAATACTACTGTTCTAGAGCGTTCTGGACACAAACCTGACAGATTCCGGTTCGAGTCTCGGCAATTAAAATATGGTTATCTCCCACATAAACACTGAATATCTGTTTCGAAATATTGATGTTCTAATGTAGGTTTATGGTCCTTACGGGTGTGTGAAAAAAATAGATAGTGGAGGTGGTGATGGTGCATGAAATCCTGGAACAAGTTAATGTAGGTATTGAACTCAGTATCACAGTTACAGAGACAAACTAAACTTTTGATGAAACCTGTCAAGTGTGACATGATAGAAAGGAATTTAAAGAAATCGTGAAGAAATATACAGTGAAATTACATTTCGTGCTATTTTTCCAACACCTTCTTATGATAGTGAAATCTGGAGTGTTCGCAAAAAGAATTCTCTGAAGTGCCGACCTTTGGAATGACATAACCTACAGCCGTTACTATTCATGAGACCAGATATCACCGATCATATTGAACGAGAGTTTAGTTTTATCTCGGTTTTTGATTGCCTAGAACAAATGTAAAGAATTCTTGTCGAAATAATGCAATATACATGCGGGCAAATCGTAAAACAGCGAACGCTAAGCTCCGCCCACGACCCCTTTCCACTTTTCCCCTACAAGCTCACCACACACTCTAGCGGGAAAGAGTGGAAATAGGGGTTTAGGGTGGGATAACATCTAGTGGAGGAAATAGGAACAAAAAGAGTGAATGCGGCATTTACGAAGCAAAAGCGGAACTTCGTCCTATTTCCCTCTCCAGCCTCTCTTCCTTGCTTCATATCTCTCTCTTTTTATTTTTCTTATGACTTAGCAGGGGGTAGTATTCGATCCGGCGATCTTCCTAACGAAACGCACGCACGCTTTTTGGTCACGCTTTAGACCTCTCTGCTACCGAGACGAGTTGGTGGTAGAAGGGAAAATTAATCTATTTATGTTCAAGGGAACTGACATAACGTATTGCAGAAATGCAATGTATGTCGTTGGATATGTCTTAGTACGTATGTGGTTGTTGTCTAATACACATCAATTTGGTTGTACGGTATTGTGCTGTAAAATATGTAAAACACATGCGAGGCGGAGGCAGTGATCCACCGAAGCGGAGCAGATAGTAGAGAGAGACAGTAGAGAGCAGGCGAGCGAGGTGCCGAGCGGGGAGGTTGGGGATAACTTCCCCTACTGGCGTTCGCTGTTTTATGATTTATCCATACATGCATATTATTTCTTATTCTTTTCCACACAATTGCTCTTCCAGCTTCACACGTACCACCAACAGTTCTTGAGTCGTTCCCTCTTCTTCTTTCCTTTGTTGAATATTATTTAGTTTTGAGTTTGATATCTACGTATTAGAGCAGACTCAGCTAATTTCGTGATATTAAGGTTTTGGTGCAAAAATGAGGTTCAAATTTAAGAAAGTAATGAGTGTTTTAATGTAATTACGTGCATTATTAGATTTTGGAAAGTAAAATATATGTCAGCATTTTTACTTCAAATAAATGTATACAATAAATACAAATAAGCAATACAAAAAAAAAATAGCACTCTAGAAAGGTTGGTATAATTTCGTGACAATACAAGAGTATTTTCGTGATAGTTCTTAAATTATAAATATTTCATCATATTCAGTCAAATTTTAAATTTCTCATTCAGATTCGTAATTAAAACCCAAACAAAGTTTTTTTTTTCTGTATTTTGAAAAGTATTTATATGTATCATGAAACCACTGATCACAACTGACGCACTGAAATCCATCTTTTACTATTCTTGCTGTCCTCGAAATTTCCTGAGCAATATCCACACAAAAATCATTACACTTATCATTCGGCTTTTCTTTAAGGACATATATTATCTTCTTTGTTTGGCTCCTGAAGATGATGTTTTGTTGTCTACCTCTTTTAACTCACTTGAGAGGCTGGATATATCATTCTCCTTGACTGCTACTTTGGTCCCTTCCTGGTCCTCGTCAAACTTGCCAAGAAAAAGACGAGGTTCTCTGCGGCAGTTTTCCTCTGTTTAATACACAATCAATTGCCTCTTTCATATAATTGACATTGTATTTCTTTTCACATTTGATCCTGCGATTATCTGCTACCATCACTATGCATGACATTCACAATATATCAGGAATACTATGAATACACGCACAAATATTTTACGTTTCATGCACCTGATATTTCTTCAACAAAGAATAAAAAAATTAAATTGACTTGCTGAATGAGAAAAACGCAAAGAAAATAAACTTCCAAGATAAGACTGTGTTACATATCACTGAACAACAATTTTTCTCCGACTTAAAACAATGCGTCTCTTATGGTTTGATGTTCGCTTAATCCGAAAATGCATCTCTTTTCTTCGTATCACATAAGGGTTTGAAGATATACTATGATTTCACTTTTCGATAAGCGCTTCCCAGAAACATCTGGCGCGTGTTGGGGGTGTAAACCAAAGCAAAAGCTAATGCATTTTAGAGTTTATGACTTATTTCCGATTTCTTATGGTTGTTGGCATGTCCTTTTGTACTTCTACTAAATAAACAGATATTGGTCCCTTCTATTAAGTAAATTTCATGACAGTTCAAAGTGAGGTCTGTGCAATGAACAAACAAGGGTGTGGTTTTTCAGTATTTAAAGGAAAAGTTTACCAGTTTGAGTGATGGCAAATTAAAAGAGCGCATTTTCATCGGTCCCCAAATTCACAAAGTTATGGCTGATCCTTTTTTTGAGGAAAAACTTTCCGTTACAGAAAGAATGGCATGGCGCGCTTTCAAAGACTTTTTCTCAAATTTCCTTGGAAATTCTAGGGCAGACAACTATATAGAACTTGTTGTGGAAACTATGTTAAGTGCATATGACAAAATGGAGTGTAATATGTCTCTCAAGAAACACTTTTTGAATTTCTTTCCTCCTAACTTTGGAGCGGTAAGCGACGAGCATGGAGAAAGATTTCATCGAGGAATATCTGAAATGGAAAGGCGATATAAAGGAAAATCATCATCCAGCATGCTTGCAGACTATTGTTGGTTCCTTGCAAAATACAGTTCAGGGTCTAGTTATAAACAGAAGTCATCCAGAAAATTATTTTAAACGTAAGTTCAAATTCCGAGATTTTTCTCATTATACCCATGAAACCTTTTTATTGTTGTGTTTTAAACTATGTAGGCCCTAACATCATTTTTGTATCCAGTACACATTTTTAAAGTATTATGAGGAATTTTAAATTCTTAGGTGTTGTAATTTTATCAGTAGCAGTGAAAAATTAAAAACAAATAAGTTTTGTCGCAAAAAATTCAATTCATTTTCCCCGGAAAATGGTACGTGATGAGGCAATTAGGATTTTAAATTCAGATTTAGGGTACACATATTAGTAATATTCACCGATTTTTATTTCGGAGCAAGAAAAAGGTAAAAATTTGTTGTTCAAATCAGTACATTGACAAGTTTATATATTTCGCCAAGTAGTACACAATGTCAGTACTTGCCATTGGAAACAATTTGTACCACAAATCACAGCAAAAAAACTCTTCTTTTAACAAAGGAAGTCGGATAGTGTATTCAGTTACAGATTCAAAGCTATAGATCTCACAACTCTTCAAGTAATTAAAAACATCTGCTCACGTCACTGCAAAAGCGCAGTGAACAAAATCTATGTTATAGTTTATCACAAAATTAGACGTGTCACGAAATTAGCCGAGTTTTCCCTCCATCTATGTTCACTATTGTAGATTCAGGGCTAGAAAATCACTGTTTACTATTATTATTGTTATTATTGATATTATTATACTTGGAGAGTAAAAAGGAAGTGACAAAGTCTCTATGACGTGAGTCCGTTCATTGTGTCTCTATAGTAAAAGAATACCGGTCTGTTGAGAATTGTAACGCGTATACACACGCAACCAACTTTATGTTGACTAATCGACAGTTAATTTTACCTGCTTATGGGTAATATATGCATTTTCATCTTAATTGCAAATTTTTTATGTCCATGACATATTCCGCAGTCTCCCAACTTCTTGCTATCAGACGGCATAAGTCTGTTTCGACAGACCTCCACATACAGTAAAACCAGAGTTGTACGTAACTGAAGGGGAATGATTCATAGGCCTATTACATACAACTCAGAACTACGCATAAAAAGGAGATGCGTTTGAAAAGTTCGTGGTTCGACACATAGATGACATTGAAAACGTCTCAACAATACCGCCATTGTTAACGGTCATTTTACATTACCTCAAGCACGAAAAATCATAATCTTCTGTTGACTGCATTGTGTGTAAATTAATTTGGAAGTTAGTGCGTCGAACAGATTGACGAAAATGGAAAATATCGAGCTTCGAACTGTCATTAAATATTTCGTAAAACAGGAATTAGTCCAACGGAAATTAAAGCAGACATGGATGCTACACTGGGGGAGTTCGCACCACCGTTTTGGGCTGTGAAAAAATGGGCGGCACTATTTACACATGGACGAGAGAATGTGGAAGACGACCCCCGCAGTGAACGTCCAGTAAGAGCAACAAGTGAAGAAATCGTAGGAAAAAATCCACAATACGGTGCTGAATAACTATCACCTTAAAGTGCCGGAAATTAGCAAGGTTATGCGTATCTCAACTGAACTGGTGCGCCACATCTTAGTCAATGCCTTGGGAATGTCAATGGTCTCCGTGAAATGGATTCCGTGTTTAACACCGGAACAAAAGCACGTCCGATGTCAAATTTGGAGGATTGTCTAGCTCGATTCGAGAAAAATATGCCCAATTTTTTGAGGCGGTTTGTGATCACTAGACTTCGTTGAATTGCCACACACAGCATGCAATCAGGTTGCCGATGTACGGTAGTATAGAGGAGGTGAGCGACCGCCCGGTCTCGTAGTATAAGCAGTTCATGTTAAGAATTGTGACCGGTCCAAATAGATAGAGCAGCTACAGCTAATTTATACCTATGTAAGCGCTTGTTTTTGCATTACTGTGGTTGGAATAGTCAAAGCTTAACATTTGTTCAGTGCAGACAAGAATTCAATCAAACATACTACAATGAGAGTGTTGCTGTTCCAAATAATTGCCTCTGGAATATCCTTACCCCCGCAGCCATTCTTGACCCGTTGGAAAACGTGGTTGGATGCTGTTAATTATTATGCAGAATATTACGACAAAATAATAGAGGTAACTGATGCATTGGATAGCACAGACAGTTCCGCTGTTGCAGCTGTAAAATCATTGCCTTCTGAACAGCTATTGGAAGATATTCTGTTCATTGATTCTTATTTTGAAATCGTGTCAAAAAGCATCACCCTGTTAGAATCTTCTAAACTACAACCTCAGAAGCTCTTAATATAGTGGATAAAGTATCACAAACTGTTATCAAAAATAACAATTCACTAATTTCAGAAAAAGTGAAATGTAAGTTGAGAAACATTATTGCTAAAAATTCTGCCTGTTCACAACTTCGTATTATAAATTATGTAATATCAGGTCACGACAAGACGTCTGAAGTTGGTGTACTAAAAAGTAGTGACTTTCGGTTCTTCGAATATGCACCTATTACTTCGTGTGATGTTGAACGTACATTTTCCCAATATAAAAACTGTTTAAGTGACCATCGGAGGAGATTACTTTGCAGTCGCTCAAAATGTACGTAACTCTTCACTGCAATACACATATTCAAGGATGATGTGAGTATATTACATTAAATTTTAAGAGTTAATGTATCTCACTACAAAATAATTGTGTATTTATACTGCTCAGTGTTTACATCAGTGGCATACTCCGTTCGTTGTACGCTCCCTTCTTATACAGTCTATACCGCGTGCGTAGTAAACCTTACGATTCTCGTGGTAATTCCACGAAGTCTAGTGATCACTGATGAAACCTGAATCCGCTACTACATACCAGAGACAAAACAGCAGTCGAAATAATGGAGGCACAGTGGATTAGCCGCCTCAAAAGAAAGCAAAAGCTGTTCGATTAGCTGGGAAAGTAATGGCGTCCATGTTCCGAGATTCTAAGAGTATACTCAAGATTGACTATCCAGAAAAGGGGAGAACAAAACTGGAGAATATTATTCAAATCACCTACAGAAACTGAAAGGGAAAATTCGTGAGAAGAGGCCGGGTATGGCCATGAAGAAAGTGTTGTTTCATCATGACAATGCACCTGCTCACACGTCTGCAATCGCGGTTACTAAACTACATGAGCTACGGTTCGAATTGTTGCCGGAACTCCCCCCCCCCTCCGACCAGATCTCGCACCCTGAGACTTTTTTCTTTTCATAAAGTTCAAAAGTCACTTCGCTAGGAAGAAATTTTCGTCAAATGAAGAGGTTATATCAACAGCAACAGCAGCAGAAGGCTTTTTTGCAGACCTCGAGGAATTTGTGTACAAGGAGGGTATAGCAGTATTGCAGCACTGATGGACCAAGTGTGTGGATGGATTATGTTGAGGAATGAAGATTGTTTCATAATAATTCTAATTTAATTTCCATGTCAGACTGTAAACTTTTCAAATAACTCTCGTAAGATTTGAATATAAGATAATTTTCGAACAACTAAGGATCAATTTAAGAGAACATATAGAGAGTTGGGACGATTTAAAGATTCTTTTAACTTGTCCAGTAATGTTTTAAGGAATGAAAAGTGACTGGAATTTTAATGTTTAATATAAATGCACCACCGTACACATATTTATTACGAAATTTTTCTTCAATATGAACTCTACTTTTAACATGTCTTAATTATTAACACTTTTATATTATATACATATTTATTTTTCTTTTGTTGGAATTTACCTCAAATGCTTTCATCAATCTATAGCGAATAACTCTTCATTTTACTGTCACACATGATTGCTAGGAAGGTACTAAGTGACCTGAAACTGTTTTCGAACACTTGGAATATGTCACCTGAAAATGAACATAAAGTAGTGCGAGTTTGTCTTATCGGTATAAGTCCTGTATCCTTGACATCACTGAAGTAGAGAAGCAGAGGTCTTCTTCACTCTCACGTGGCTTATAAATTCAGATCATGTCCTGCTGATAGGCGAAGTAGATATTCGTCTGAAGAAGATAAGAGGAAGACTGGTGGCGAAGAAATTGAACATGGAAAATCTGAAGAACGAAGAGGAAAGGAGAAAATTTGAAGAAAATTTTCAACAGAAAGTCGCTACATTAGAATCCACACCTCAGAATAGTAATGAATATTGGACTCATTTTAAAAGCTGTATACATGCAACAGCAGAAGAAACAATAGGATACAGAGAAGGTGTGAGAATTAAGAATACTTGGGTCACAGAGAAAATGTTGGAGAAGATGGAGGAAAGGACAAAATGGAAAAACATGAACATAGAAAAAGGTAGAAGAAACTACATGAAACTAAACGATGAACTGAGAAGAGAAAGTGATAAGGCGAAGGAAGACTGGATGAAAGAGAAATGTAAAGAAATAGAGGATCTAGAGAGAAAAGGAAGATATGATTTAATGTACCGCGAAGTAAATTGTTTGGGTTTCATAAATAACAGGAAACCCATGTGGTTGAAAAAAGACGAAATCGGAAATGAAATAACAAACAAGGAATACTGAACAATTTTTTTCGAAGTATGTGGAAGAGTTATATGAGAGAGGGAATCGTCCAAATGACTTAGCTATAGAAGACGAAGCAACCGTATCAGAAGACGAAAAAGGATTTTCAATTTTAAGCGAAGAAGTTAAACTAGCGCTTAGGGAAATGAAGAATGGAAAAGCAACAGGAGTTGATGGAATCCGCATTGAATTAGTGAAATGCTTGGGTGAAAACAAGAAGAAAATTCTATTGTTATGCAACGAATATCTATTATTATTATTATTATTATTATTATTATTATTATTATTATTAGAGTTCCATTGCTTGTTCCGTTGAATCTATGTATGCGTCAACAAGTGTCAGCATTTTTTTTTCACAGATGCACATTGTGAAATCAAAATAATGGATACGTATATTGGACAAGAACATTTTGGCACAATTACGTATGGCTGTAGATATAACATCAGATTTCGAAGTTGGTTTGCTCGAGTCCATGAAGAAGATAAGAGAAAAAGATAGTTAAACGTAATTATTACATTTAATACACACATATTTATATAACCAAGTTCTTTATAGTGAATTATTGATTGAATTGATATGGAAATGACGTGATTAATAGTATGTTAATAACACTTCATTAGTATATCAAATGTCATATAAGAAACAGCATACAGCATTGTCTCACTGAAGAGAGTAACATGCACTGTATTCATTTTCAAACAAATATTGTTGATTGCGTTATATTTTAAACAAGTAACTGTAGGGAAATATTTTCATAAATTAATTTTGTGTAAATATATACTCGTATTATTTATGTTGATAATTCGATAAATAAAGAGCCATTGGTAACAGCTAAATGAAGTAATCGAATACTGCCACACTTTGTGATTTGTATCAGCTACCTCTCCATCCCCACCCCTCAAACGTAGACTGAAGTGTTGCGGGCTGCATTCAGCACTAGTTCGACGCTATTGTACCTATTCCTTTCGACACGCCTGACTTGGGGTGTACTACAAGTAGTAACATGAGCTGCAGCCAAGAAGTCACGAGGAGAATAGCAATTGCAAAGAATATTTTTAATGTAAAAAGAAGCATCGTCTGTGGACCTCTGGAAAAAGAAGTAAGGAAGAGACTAGTGAAGTGCTTTGTGTGGAGTGTTGCACTGTACGGGGCAGAAACATGGACATTACGATGAAGTGAAGAGAAGCGAATAGAAGCATTTGAAATTTGATATGAAAAAGAATGGATCGTGTGAAATGAACAGACAGAATAAGAAATGAAGCTGTGTTGGAAAGAGTGGGTGAAGAAAAAATGACTGGTCAGGGAGAGAAAGTGCAAAAGGAACTGAGGAGAAACTGTCTGCTGAAGGATGCACTGGAAGAAATGGTGAACGGGAGAACATTTCGGGGCAGAAGAAGATATCAGATGATAGACAACATTAAGTTAGTTAGTTTGTTACTTAGTTAATAGAATTTTAAAAGGGTGCGTCAGCCGCTATGGCTATTTGCGTCCTTATTTAAAATTCTTTCAAGAACAAAAACACAAACAACACCATAAGCTGAATGCAAGCACAAACTAAAAAAAGTCACATTAAAAGGAGATATTACAATTGCATTACTTAAAAGGTGATTAATAAAAAATCATAAAATGAGCAGTTCTTAGGCCCGAGTCAGTGTTTATAGACGACATTAAGAAGCATGGATCATGTGCGAAGACAAAAGGCAGAAAACTATGAAAGAATGAATATACATATGTACAGTATAGTATATAGACTAATAAATATTTGCTGTTCTAATGTGGTGTCCTGAATTGCCACGAAATAAACAGAATTCCAATGAATGGAAGTCAGCTGTATACTAGTGCTCTAAACTTTACGTCATTTCAACATGTGTTGCTTATCCATACTACGCAAGACAAAACTTTTCCACGCTCGATCCAGGGGAAATGTACACATCTTTCCCTCTGCAGTCGTGTCCGATCTCTAAGAGTAAAAGGAGACGGCAGGCAATTCTTTGTTTGTCATTATATCAAGTTTAACATGCAAACTGATATGAAGGTAAGATCGATGCATAAAAATGAATACACGATTAGCGAAGTTGCAAAGGGTGAGTTCAAAGTTTTATGCTAATTTAATAGAAATGGATAAGGAGGAACATGTGTAGAACAAGGAGAAGCAAGAGAAGAAGAAATTCCAAGAAACCGCTAGGATTCGTCTAGTAACTGTCTGGTGAAATGATTACACGAACCTCGTTTTATATTCTCTCGGAATTTTTCTTCAGAGACACAATCTAGCAAGGGTTGTAGCGGAAGCTGCAATTTGAAATATATAACAGACAGATACACATTTCCGCCCGGGTTTATAGTCGTACAGTTGTGCTGCGTGCACGATGTTTGGGAGCAGACGACAAATACGACACCAAGTACAAAGCCCATTCGCACAGCTCACGGCGTGCTATACCCTGAAAACGACCAGACCGATGGCGCTGCTTCAAGCTAAATGAACGAAACAAAAGTATGCAGCAAATATGCTTGAGCTCTTACGCCGCTGGTTCTCAGCTGGAGGACTACGACCCCACTGATGGTCGTAAGACGTACAACTACGTCTTTCTCCTCACTAGATATGAGGGGAGGGGCTACTTGAGAATTTACCGTCATATAAAATTGCTACCCAGTCCCTTGATATCCTTGTATTCCGATTGTTCTCCTGATCTTATCCTTTTTCACATATTCACCTTGTTCTCCTTGTATTCTCTTTGTTTTCCTTGACTTACCCTTGTTCTCATATTCACCTTGCTCTCCTTGTCTTCATATTAACCTTGTTCTCATTGCCTTTTTCTTGTTATCATATTCACCTTGGTCTCCTTGTATTCTCTTTGTTTTCCTTGTCTTACCCTTGTTCTCATATTCACCTTGTTCTCCTTGTATTCCCATTGTTCTCCTTGTCTTCATATTAACCTTGTTCTCATTGCCTTTTCCTTGTTCTCATATTCACCTTGGTTTCCTTGTATTCCCACTGTTCTCCTTGTCTTATCCTTGTTCTCGTTGTATTCGCCTTCGCCTTCTATTCCCATTGTTCTCCTTGTTTTCACCATCTTGTATTCCCATTGTTCTCTTGTATTCACCTTCTCCTTCTATTCCCCTTGCTCTTTCCTTCCTTGGTTCTCTACATCTACTGTCTGTTCTCCTTGTTTTCTAATTGTGGTCGTTGTATTTACATTCTTCTTGTATTCCCATTGTTCTCGTTGTTTTCACTTTCTCCTTCTGTTCCCCTTGCTCTATCCTTCCTTGGTTTTCCATATCTACTGCCTGTTCTCCTTGTCTTATCCTTGTTCTCGTTGTATTCACCTTCTTCTTGTATTTCCACTGTTCTCGTTGTATTCATCTTCTCCGTCTATTCCCCTTGCTCTTTCCTTTCTTGGTTCTCTATATCTATTGCCTGTTCTCTTTGTATTCTCTTTGTTTTTCTTGTCTTCCCCTTGTTCTCATATTCACCTTCTTCTCATTGTATTCCCATTGTTCTCCTTGTCTTATCCTTGTTCTCCTTGTATTCACCTTCCCCTTCTATTCCCCTTATTCTTTCCTTCCTTGGTTCTCTCCATCTTCTGCCTGTTCTCTTTATATTCCCCTTACTCTCTTTCGGTTCTTCTTATTCTCCTTATGTTCCCCTTGTTTTTTATTGTTCTCCTTATGTTCCCCTTTTCTCCTTGTTTTCCCTTGTTCTCCTTATCTTTCTTTTGTTCTCCTTGCCTTCGTCTTGTTCTTCGTGTTTTACCTTTATTCTCGTTGTATTCACATTCTTTTCTTTATATTTCGATTGTTCTTTTTTCTCCTTCTATTGCCATTGTTTTCGGTTCTCCATACCTTCTCCCTGTTCTACTTAAGTATATTTCCTTTGTTCTCTTTCGGTTCCCCTAATTCTCCTTATGTTCTCCTTGTTTTCCCTTGTTCTTCTTATGTTCTCCTTGTTCTCCTTACCTTTCTCTCATCCTCCTCGTCTTCATCTCGTTCTCTTTGTATCCGCCTTGTCCTTCTTGTATTTCCCTCGTTTTCCTTCTGGTCCTGCTATCCTTCTACTCTCCTTGTGTCATTCCTCGCATCATCCACACGTAATTCTACGTTTGTACGTAAAGATATGCAGCATAGTAAAGCTATGCATCTGTCGAATTTTTATTTATAAGTATATTCATCTCTAAAAGTATTTTAACTAGGCAGGGAACTGAATCCCAGAGACATTATTGACAATTGACTGAAAAGATTGGCGGCGTCGTTCTTTGATATGGGAATATGGAAAATGAAAGCTGTGTTCCGGTGTAACAAATGTTCCAAGAGTTTAGGAGATTGCATTGAATAGTAGTTATGTATGATGCTTAGTCAACAGTCCGAAGACTGGTTGAAATCTCATAAGTGACACCAATATGGCAACACTCATGAGGCAACTAACCCAAAGAAAATGTGATAGAATGACCAGTTTCTTTCCCCTTACATTGCATACATAGCTGATTAGTAACATATTTCACTACTCAGACGTGAGACGTATGCAACAATATTGTTCTTCCTCTGACACATATTGGCAATGAATAGTAGTCATGTTCGAAATAATAAAAAATAACTCGTATGAAATTATTCACATGTAAATAATGTTTGATCACGTAAACCTTCATTCTTTTATGATAGTGTAATAGTGTATTTTATTTAGTAATACTGTAGCACACTTATTTTATAAATTCTGTACAATAATGTAAAAAAAAAAGAAAACTTTCTTTGAAATTACATTTTTTTCGCCAATTCATTCTTTCTGAACACTCTTCGTAATTCAAAAACACATTCGCGAGTTTGGGTTTCTCACTCGTCATTAGAAATCCCACCAAAATTATATGTTATCTGCTGGGGCAGGTATTTTTGGAGATTAATTTTATCATTTGTGTTTTTTAATATTGGTGTCGGCGGAGATTGTTGGAGATTGATTTGTACTCTTGGAGGAGATTAATGGAAATTTTTGAAAATACAATTATTTTTTAATTGGAGTATTAACTCACTATGAATATTTATTTCCAAATAATTAACATAAAAGGTTCGTTGGATTGTGGTAAAGGTGCGGCATGGCCTATAGACAATATTTGTTGGATTGAGGCTTTATTTACCACACATTCATTAAAAACGGGGGGAAAAAAACTTACAGCTCTCAAATTAACACTTTCAAATTATATTAGTCAAATATTGAATTCTCCGTCTTTTGAGTTCACTAATGTAATCAGAACACCTGGAATACCATGTAATGTAGCCTACTTGGATATGTAACAAATTCAAGTAAAAACATCCGAAAAACTAAGAATATGAAATTCGTTATAAAAGGACGCGTTAGTAATAATTCGCGAATGTGTTCGTATTTCGCTATTAGAAATTTATTTCGCAATTTGTCACGATTTTTATCCGCATATTATTAATCAGAATCACTTAATTCGTAAAGATTAGTAAAAGTCTATTATATAACTATTATGTCGTGATATTCGCAATCTCCATAAATGCCCGGTCCTAGTTATCTGATGTGTCCGAAAAATGATTCAGTTAATGCATTTTTTCCTTTCTGGAGTACATTCTTCGGAAGCATCGTCCATGAAACTTAATTTTTCGTGAAACGTGTTTTTATATTTTTATACGAATTTGTATTATAAAATACTCTTGCCTTCTTGCCGTCCTATTCGGCTCTCGGCCGAAAACGTGAGCACGAGCTACTGTATATACAGTGTGTGTGTGTGTGTGTGTGTGTGTGTGTGTGTGTGTGTGTGTGTGTGTGTGTGTGTGTGTGTGTGTGTGTGTGTGTGTGTGTGTGTGTGTGTGTGTGTGTGTGTGTGTGTGTGTGTGTGTGTGTGTGTGTGTGTGTGTGTGTGTGTGTGTGTGTGTGTGTGTGTGTGTGTGTGTGTGTGTGTGTGTGTGTGTGTGTGTGTGTGTGTGTGTGTGTGTGTGTGTGTGTGTGTGTGTGTGTGTGTGTGTGTGTGTGTGTGTGTGTGTGTGTGTGTGTGTGTGTGTGTGTGTGTGTGTGTGTGTGTGTGTGTGTGTGTGTGTGTGTGTGTGTGTGTGTGTGTGTGTGTGTGTGTGTGTGTGTGTGTGTGTGTGTGTGTGTGTGTGTGTGTGTGTGTGTGTGTGTGTGTGTGTGTGTGTGTGTGTGTGTGTGTGTGTGTGTGTGTGTGTGTGTGTGTGTGTGTGTGTGTGTGTGTGTGTGTGTGTGTGTGTGTGTGTGTGTGTGTGTGTGTGTGTGTGTGTGTGTGTGTGTGTGTGTGTGTGTGTGTGTGTGTGTGTGTGTGTGTGTGTGTGTGTGTGTGTGTGTGTGTGTGTGTGTGTGTGTGTGTGTGTGTGTGTGTGTGTGTGTGTGTGTGTGTGTGTGTGTGTGTGTGTGTGTGTGTGTGTGTGTGTGTGTGTGTGTGTGTGTGTGTGTGTGTGTGTGTGTGTGTGTGTGTGTGTGTGTGTGTGTGTGTGTGTGTGTGTGTGTGTGTGTGTGTGTGTGTGTGTGTGTGTGTGTGTGTGTGTGTGTGTGTGTGTGTGTGTGTGTGTGTGTGTGTGTGTGTGTGTGTGTGTGTGTGTGTGTGTGTGTGTGTGTGTGTGTGTGTGTGTGTGTGTGTGTGTGTGTGTGTGTGTGTGTGTGTGTGTGTGTGTGTGTGTGTGTGTGTGTGTGTGTGTGTGTGTGTGTGTGTGTGTGTGTGTGTGTGTGTGTGTGTGTGTGTGTGTGTGTGTGTGTGTGTGTGTGTGTGTGTGTGTGTGTGTGTGTGTGTGTGTGTGTGTGTGTGTGTGTGTGTGTGTGTGTGTGTGTGTGTGTGTGTGTGTGTGTGTGTGTGTGTGTGTGTGTGTGTGTGTGTGTGTGTGTGTGTGTGTGTGTGTGTGTGTGTGTGTGTGTGTGTGTGTGTGTGTGTGTGTGTGTGTGTGTGTGTGTGTGTGTGTGTGTGTGTGTGTGTGTGTGTGTGTGTGTGTGTGTGTGTGTGTGTGTGTGTGTGTGTGTGTGTGTGTGTGTGTGTGTGTGTGTGTGTGTGTGTGTGTGTGTGTGTGTGTGTGTGTGTGTGTGTGTGTGTGTGTGTGTGTGTGTGTGTGTGTGTGTGTGTGTGTGTGTGTGTGTGTGTGTGTGTGTGTGTGTGTGTGTGTGTGTGTGTGTGTGTGTGTGTGTGTGTGTGTGTGTGTGTGTGTGTGTGTGTGTGTGTGTGTGTGTGTGTGTGTGTGTGTGTGTGTGTGTGTGTGTGTGTGTGTGTGTGTGTGTGTGTGTGTGTGTGTGTGTGTGTGTGTGTGTGTGTGTGTGTGTGTGTGTGTGTGTGTGTGTGTGTGTGTGTGTGTGTGTGTGTGTGTGTGTGTGTGTGTGTGTGTGTGTGTGTGTGTGTGTGTGTGTGTGTGTGTGTGTGTGTGTGTGTGTGTGTGTGTGTGTGTGTGTGTGTGTGTGTGTGTGTGTGTGTGTGTGTGTGTGTGTGTGTGTGTGTGTGTGTGTGTGTGTGTGTGTGTGTGTGTGTGTGTGTGTGTGTGTGTGTGTGTGTGTGTGTGTGTGTGTGTGTGTGTGTGTGTGTGTGTGTGTGTGTGTGTGTGTGTGTGTGTGTGTGTGTGTGTGTGTGTGTGTGTGTGTGTGTGTGTAGCCGTCCCAGTTGCGTCATCATCGATCCATAACCTTCCATGTATTTTTAATCATATAATTTTAGTTCATGCACGCAATCATATTTTTATTTCATAATGAGTACTAATCTCAGTTACAGGACGCATTCAAAGTGGTGTCCGACTGGGTCACACATCTCCAACATATTTTTATAGAATTTTAATTCATTCGGAAAAACTTCCCCTTCCCTAAGTCTTTCAATTTCTGTCAGAGACAACGTAAGTCAAGTGATTTTCTCAAATTGAGTTCTACAGAAAATTATTGACAGTTTTGATATACTACATTTAAAATCTTACTCAGATGAGGCATGAACGGTAATTTTTCAAGAAAGCTGACTTCATCTACCAAAGTTCACTGCTGTCAGTACACGGTACAGTTTGTAATTAACAATCATTTTTGATAGATAATACTAAGAACAGTAAGTTGTCTGTTTTAATTACACATAAAAATGTTACTGTAAGCTATATCATTAACTAAATGCATCAATATTGAAGAAAAATAAACTTTGTATTACAAATGACAGCAGTTTTATAAACAGCATCACGTCCTTTCTTCCTCTTGAATGGACCAGTTGGAAACATCTGGTTCTTACAGTCGAAGTTGGGAAAGAGGTGTGATGTTTCTTTCAGATGGCAACGAGTGTAGACTGTAGAGCAAGTAGAGAATAACAGTGCCACGTGCCGCTTGCAACAAAAGTTGAAAAACCTGTCAGGAAAGTACAGTAAGTAATATCGTTCCTTCCACAGTGCAAGTTTTTCTTTCCCATCGAACAAATTTCATTATAAAGTAAACTATAGACAAGAACTTAATCATTTCACTGTATGTATTTGAACATATTATATTCGTATATTTTTACTATCACCATAGATATTACCATTATAAACATTACAATCATTAAAATCTTTATCACCGCCACCGTCATAACAATCGCCATAATCAATATCTCTAACATCATATACGAGTATTCATAAATTATAACCACCATAAAAATGTTCAACGCCATCATAATAATCATCACCGTCATCAAAATGTTACAATCATCAACATTTCAACTATATATTACCCATCATCAAAATTTTCAACATCATTATAATCGCAATCATCATCAATATCTTCAGCACTATTGTCATAATCAAGCTTCACATGTTTGTCACAAGAGCTGTATTAGACGGAGTAGTTTCTCCTGGTACATTAATGACGTCAGTCAAAGGCACAAGCAGGTTACAAGACGTCTATGAGTTCTGACTTGTGTTATGTGGAATTTCAAGTTGTTACGTAGCTCGTAGGTACGTTTGTATGCCGATGAGTTCATTGTGATGCCGTTCAGTCATAGAGAAGGTGCACCAGGAGACAAATGCCACACCAATATCTACACCGCAGTTGTTTATTTCGGAATTTGGAAATGATAATTTTTGTGTAAGGATTGGTAACACATTCTTATAATGTATATTTTTTGTAATTGTAATAGTAATTATTTCAATAAATAGGTGTAAATTATTGTTTGTATATATGTATAAAACTTGTGTTGTATATCTATACTAATAATAAATCTGTAGTCAAAAATGTTCTGGTAATTTTCGATTTTCCAAAAATAATTGGTGTTAACATATATAATTAACCATCCTGAAACCGAAAATCGCTTTTTTGAAATTTTTGTTTGTATGTCTGTCTATCTGTCTGGATGTTTGTTACCTTTACACGCGATAATGGCTGAACGGATTTCGATTAAAATTGGAATATAAATTAAGTTCGTTGTGACTTAGATTTTAGGCTATATGTCGTTCAAAATACGTTATTTAAAAGGGGGGTTATAAGGGGGCCTGAATTAAATAAATCGAAATATCTCGCTTATTATTGCTTTTTGTGAAAATTGTTACATAACAAAAGTTTCTTTAAACATAATTTCCGATAAGTTTTATTCTATGCAAAATGTTTATAGGATTGATATTTAAGGATATACAAGACTTTTAAAATAACAATACAATACATTTTCACCGCCGACTCAGATTATAGCGTTGTTGTTCCTACAGTAACTCCTATGTGCAAAATATAACATTTTTGAGTAGGAAGAATAAACACACTTATTCATTCCATGTCAATGGTACATAGGAGATAGTGAATTCTCACATTTTCGAAAGAAAGAAATATAATTACATATCACTGTTTATGCTGTATCACTATTTAAGTTATTTCAAGGGTTCAGCACCATAGCTGGCCAAGAGCCATTTACTGAAGACGTAGAAAACAAGGGTTAAAATTAAATTATTACCATAATTCAGTGGAAACATATAGCAAGTAATATAAAGTATACACATTAAAACTAAAAGATATGTCAATCTTCATTAAACTATGGTTGCATGTAATAACAATTAAGAAACATGTTAAAGTAATTATCATTGCACCAAATGAGTGGTCTATGGATCAAAATGATCGCATTTAAATTTTTAAATACAATTTAAATTAAGTAACATATTAAACGATTTATCCTTCTAATGTTCCCTGGATCAAATGTCCTATTTTAATTATGTAATTACTTTATATTTATTTCTAAAGGTTGCAGCGGAGCGCACGGGTACGGCTAGTTTATTATAAGATTATTAATTTTGAAATTCAATTGTAATCAATGGCGTGGCAATCATATTTGTTCAAAACGTTTCGATTGTGCAAACCATTAAAATTTAGTTGCAGTGTTGTCCATATTATTTTACATTCGCCGTAGGCCTACTGTACCGCCACTTATGAAGTGATCGCCAGACATTTGAACTCCCTCCATACAAGGCTATATTCCTCGATAAATTCAGCGTGACAAAAATGCGAAGCCTGGTCATAATCATCACCATCATCACCATTATAAAAATGTTGATTCACATCATAATCTCCATCATAATTATCATTACCATGATCAAAATTTTCATTACCATCATCATAATAATCACCATCATCAAAATCTTCACCATCATCGTAATGATCGCTGCCATGAAAATCTTAATCACCATCGTTGTACGTAAAAAACATCACCATCAGTCTTCAACATAATAATCATCAAAATCCCATTACCTTTGTAATAATCATCAGAATCTTCAAAACTCTCGCCATAATCATCAACAAAATCTTCAACGCCAACATGAAATCATCATCATAATAAGTCTTCTATACCATCATTATCACTGGAATCATAATCGTCACCTGTATCAAATTTTCAACACCACCATAACGGTCCTAATCATCAGCGTCATCAAGATTTTCAACATTATCGTCACAATCATTAAAATATTTAACATTACCATACTGATTATCACCATCAACAAAATCTTGATCATCATCATTATAATAATCATCATCGTCATAAAAATCAACACCACCATTATAATCATCAGCATCATTATAACGCAATATTCACCATCTTCACAATAATACAATCATAATCATAGTCATCACTACATGATCGTAAGCATAGTAACCTCCATTATAATCGTCATCGTATTATAATAGTCACGATTAGGGCCTACTGTCATCATACTTAAGGGCATAATTGAATCCTTCTCTCTCTTTTTTTTAAGAAAGTCCATTAGTAAAGTTTTACTGAAATTATTTTATGGCCAATGTTTTTCTCTCGGAACTGATCCATCATTTTGTAGAAAAATGGCATATGGTAACCGTTACAGCTAGCCGGGTGCAGGAAATGCTATAGAATGATGACGAAATGGAGAACTGTTGACGGAATGATGTATATACCTAATAATGGGAAACGAAAGCACCCCGAGAAAAACCCCAACTGCGACCTTGTCCGTCACAAGTGTTACTATGGATTTTTCAACAGTAATCTCACTAGAGGTTTTGATTTTATCGATAAATCTTCGAGTGGGATTTAATTGACTATTACACGATTAGAAGAAAGTATATAAAGATTAGAAGTAACGAAGTACTCCAATACAATAAAATATTAATTGACTTACGAAAATACAACTGTCTTCAAATTTGTACCATCTCAACATTATAAATATTACGCTAGTAGATGACAGCAGTGTATTATGAATAGCTATTTTCTTATCAGTTTTGCCAACTATGGAATCTTCATTGAACTCTGTGGATGGTTACTGGTCAAGAAAGCTTTGTTGATTCAGTTTCATTTTTATTAAAACAGTTGAATTCCATTCATTTATCCCGATCCCAGTAATCAACGCCACTTGACAGATGATTTTCAATAAATCTTAGTATTAAACAATCTCTGATACATGACTATTCATAATATCATATAGCACAAGCTATAACATAACCTAAATAATATAAACGAGTGTTAGAAAAGTTTTAATTAGAGATGATGAAATAAACAAGAAACATTTTAATTAACGACGATGAAATAAAAAATAAACATGAATAATTTTAAAATAAACAATTATTGAAAGTAGATACAATTTTCAAATTTGAATGTTTTAGTGGTTGGTGGTTCAGTTGATGTTATATTGGACGTGTGCGTAAAAGAAATGAACTCGGTGATGTACATGGTGTATCCCTCAACTTATTCATGATTTCCGAATGGTGCTCTTCATTCATTTGTAAATAGTGTTTCAGGAAAGTTGCATAGTATGGCCAGTGATCTTTATTAACTCTTGTTCTTGAATGCCAATGTGAGTCATATTTGAAAGTGCTGTGCATCGACTGGAGTGGTTTGTAATTTTCTGTTTTTTGACGTCCAGACCAGTGCAGTTTGAAATGCTGGCAAACAAAGAAATAAATGCTAGGGTAGTGATAAAAATAAACAAATGCTAGGGACGCGATAAAATTAAGCAAATGCTAGGGACGCGATAAAATTGTGCGATAAGCAGCCATGATTGGTTGAAAGACGTCCTTTCGTACCGTTTTATTGGTCAAAAGTAGTGTGACGTAGTAAAAGTGTAATAGTCAGTGAAAAATTCCAGGCTTGACCAGGACTCGAACCCGGAACATTCAGCCACCGCAGGGGACAATATAAAAACGTAGTTCTACGTCAAAGAAGCTGTAATTTATTTGTTCAGTAAATTTACGGTTTTGTATATTTTTTTTATTTTAGAGCGATTGTTAGAATAAAATTAGTTCAATTGTCTTTGGTTTCATATTGCTGTATTACAATACTGTTTCAAGCAGAAGTTTACTATTTACATTCTTGGCGAAATGTCATGTGAGTTGTTTTAAAGTGTATTGGCGTTAAGTTAAAAATCTAAAAGTCAGTTTTCAAATACTGATTTTGAAAATCAATTTGTTATTGTTTTTATTCAAAATGTCGGTAATCTTGTAGAATTAAGAAATATTTCGTTAGTTTTTCTTACTTTTTTAGACAGCACTTAAGTCAAAAATTTCAAAGCAGTTTAATGAGTCACATCTTCCAAGAAACACTTTTCTTGTAGTTTCCAAATTTTGCGCTTCATGATTTATGGAATCATAATCATAGTTACCAACATAGTCATCATAGCAATTACATCATCATCGTTAAAAACATTAGTCATCATTAAAATAATCATCAACCTTACAAACAATAAAATCATCACCTTCGTCATCACAAACATTGCCATCATTACTATCGTGATTCGTCTTTCCATACACTGATTTTTTTTTCCAATTGTGTAACATTTCTTAATTCGAGCTTTATTAACAGTCTTCCTAAAACACGAATGTATACAACTTTTCAGCTATCTTTTATTAGTTATGAAAGCTCTGGACCTCTCAGAGTAAGAGTGATTGTCGAATGATAATGACTGTGAGGTGAAACAGGAGAACCCCAATTTAAACCTTCGCGCCCGCTTTGTCAACCACAAATTCTTTCGTGGCCAGACGAGGTACAACCCCGGGTCACCAAGATGGCAGGCACAGAGACTAACTACTCAGCCACGTGCGACTATCGTGCTTTGGTTACTGTATGATTTAAGCCTGAACTTCCCCTTTAAATAGTAACATCTGTACTAGCTTCTTTTCGGAAAATAAATTTAGTTTAAAACACATCCAATTTATGTGGCAGTGTAATCAGAAAGCTTTTTACTCTCTATGGAGGAGTGCTGCAACATTACATATGTATATAAATTAGGCTAATTCGTTGATCTTGCGGTTATCATCCAAGGTTTATGGATTCAAGCTCGACGGACGGCTTGGATTTTTAAATTAAATAAAATTCTAAACAAAGCTGTCTACAGATGAGAAGTAAAGCTGAGGCTTCTTACGTAGTACAGCCATTAAGTTCTAATACTGAGCGCATAGTGGCGTTGTGGTGCACTATAGCGCATATGTGGCGCCATGGTATGATACCTTGTCAGTTAGTCTCTCGACCCAATAAGAGACAGTTGAGTGCATGCACTGTAAGCAGAACTACGGTCTTTGTTGTGACGGTGATTTGAATGCGCACGTCGGAACCCGAGATGTCACAGTTTGAGCAACGGGCAAACATCAAGTTCTGCCAGAAATTAGGCAAAACTGCTGCCGAAACGTTTCAAATGATGCAGCAAGTTTACGGTGAGGACGCAGTGAGTCGCAGTGTTGTGTTAAGTGGCACCGACGTTTTTTGCAAGGAAGAGACAGTTTGGAAGATGATGTGCGTACTGGTCGGCCACAAACAATTCGAACTGAACGCAAGATCCAAGAAGTTGCAACGTTGGTGCGTGCTAACCACTCCCAATCGGTAGACGATATCACAGCAACAGTAGGGGTCAGCCATGGTACTTGCTACAAAATTCTGTCTGATGATCTGAACATGTCTCGTGTTACCCAGCACAGTGTGCCACGAATCCTGTCGCAAGACCAACGTGATGATCGCATGACGATTTGTGGTGACCTCATCAGTAGTGCTGACGATGATCCGACGTTTCTCAACCGGATAATAACTGGAGACTAAACTTGGTGTTTCCTTTACGATCCACAACTTAAACGACAATCCGCCACCTGGAAAACGCCGTTATCACCACGACAGAAAAAACCGCGACAAGACAAGTCAAAAGGCAAGGTGATGCTTGAACTGTTTTTTTTTTTTTTATTCAAATGGAATTGTTCACATGGAATTCATCCCAGAAGGTGAAACTGTGAACAAAACCCGCTACAAATGGATCCTTGGCCGTTTACGAGATTCAATTAGCCGTAAGCGACCTGAGCTATGGCATACAAAGAATTGGCTGTTGCTACATGACAACGTCCCTGCACATCGCTCTGTCCTTGTCCAAGAGGAACTTGCAAGATAACAGGTGACAGTTCTTTCACACACTCCGTACTCACCTGATCTCGCACCATGCGATTTTTTCTCTTTCCTCGCATGGAAGCAACCCTACGTGGGCGTAGATTTCATTCTTCCGAAGAGGTCATGACTGCCACAAGAGAAGCCATACGGGACCTTCCTGCCAACATCTTTCAACGGTGCTTCCATTAGCTATACCAACATTGGCCAACGGAGACTATTTTGAGGGAGGATGTGGTTCTGTTCAAATGTACGCCGTGTTATGCGGCATCTTGTGATACATCCAGATTGTTGTGGGAGCCTACCCTCCAGGCGTCAAATCTTAGAACTTAATGACTATACCACGTAGATTTACTGCACGTGAAAGAACTCTGTCCCTGAAAGAGAGTCGGTCATTTCTTGCTCACCAGCGATAAAATCGTGCAGGGCTTGTTTTTTTTTTTTCAATTTTCGAGTTTCAGTAGTACACTTAACGAAACTTGGACTCTCGCTTTGAGAGAGGAACATAGGTTAAGGGTGTTTGAGAATAAAGTCCTTAGGAAAATATTTGGGGCTAAGAGGGATGAAGTTACAGGAGAATAGAGAAAGTTACACAACACAATTGCACGCATTGTATTCTTCCCCTGACATAATTAGGAACATTAAATCCAGAGTTTCAGATGGGCAGGGCATGTAGCACGTATGGGCGAATCCAGAAATGCATTTAGATTGTTAGTTGGGAGGCTGGAGGGAAGAAGACCTTTGGGGAGGCCGAGACTTAGATGGGAAGATAATATTAAAATTGATTTGAGGGAGGTGGGATATGATGGTAGAGACTGGATTAATCTTGGTCAGAATAGGGACCAATGGCGGACTTATGTGAGAGCGGCAATGAACCTCCGGGTTCCTTAAAAGCCAGTAAGTAAGTAGTACACTTAACACACATGTATTGCATACTATTTTTTGCACAATGGATATTTATGTGAATTGAATTATATTTTATTTTAACTACAATAATATATGTTTTTATGTGTAGACTAATTATATGAATTAAATTATATTATAATGAAGATTTTAAAAGTTGAAGCACGTATATTGTTGATATAGCAATATGTTTGTAAATAAGTATTGTTGTTCGTGTCGCCATATCTTGAAAGGTACGCCTATATAAGCAACTATATTTGTTATTACTATTTTTAAATTATTTTGGAAAAAGTTATGAATGACGCGTGCTATGGTGTGGATAGAAATTGAAGAGGCTTGGATGACTGGATTTGCCGAGTTATTACCGAACAAATCTAAACAGACATATGAGATGGTATATCCTGCATTCTGTGAATGGTTAAAAGAAAAAGATATGAATATTAATGAGAAGGGTGTACTGGCGTATTTCGTTCTAAGAAGCTGTAGATCTAAATTAAAATTTCCAGAAAGTTTGTGGTCTCAATTCTCGATGCTTAAAGCTATTATAAATAAAATATAAATATTTCAAAATATTATGATGAATTTCCTTACGGCACTAGTACTTTTAATCAGTATTTCAGCATTGAAATTTTTTTTGTTTCCATAACAATTAGATTATATTATGTGGATGTAAACTTACGATACCTATCAACAATGTACTAAATAGTATAATACGATATAAGCTTGGAAAGTGCTTTTTACAAAATCGGGGAAAATCGGGGAAAAATTAAAAAAACGAGCAGAGAGAGTTTTTCAATTTTCGAGATTTTGTAATGCACTTCACCAACGTGTATTGTACAACATTTTTTGCACGATCATATTTTTTAAATTTCATTGAAAATTTATAGCAGTATTATTCCAAAGTCTTCGAAAAACTGCACTGTAATGGTAACTAAGTAACAATAAGTGCCATTGGTTCTTTCTCGATTACTGGACTACAAAATGCTATCAACGAAATTTCAAATTAGTGCATGAAATGGGATCTAAAAATAAACGAAAAAAAAAAAAAAAGAAAATCCTAATTTGTAAAAATAGGAGTAAAAGGAGTAAAAGAGAGAAATGGTTTCTGAACAATAACCCAATTAATTGCGTTTCCAGATTCACATATTTAGGTGTAATATTAGATGGGAAGGGTAAATGGATGACGCAAAATGAAGTGGCATTTAATAAAGGTAATGGTGCAGTTACAGCCATAGATAAGTGCTTGAATAGGTGGCAGGACATAGAGATTAAAAATCTGTTTAATATTTACAAAGCTATTGTAGAATCAAAATCTTTTGTAAGAAATTTCTAGGAACCCCATTGAACACTTCTAATTTAGCTGCTAGATCCGAAATAGGTGTAAACGATATGGGAACGATACTATTAAGGAAAATAAAATTCTTGGGTCATATTATGAGGAAGGAGTATAGTGCCAATGAAAGAAGTGTTTGCAGTTCTTCGGAACACGATTTTGAAATCCAATTGGCTAGAAGATTTAAAGAACAAGGTGAGTACATTAGGTCTAAGATGGTTATGGGATGAAATTGGAGTAATAAATTTAAATGTAATTTGTAAAATCGTAAAGGAAAGATGTAATGAAATTACGAGACAAGAATTATGTCAAAATCTCAAGGAATTAAGAAAATTAAGTAACTATAAGGATATTAAAACGTCATGTGAACAAGAAGAATATGTCAGAATAAATAATAGGGAAGTGAGGATGGGCTTAGCTTGGTGGAGGCTAGGAATATGGAAAGAGAAAAACAGGAGGGGTGCCGTAGAAAATGATATCTGCCCCCTTTGCGGCATGGGAGAAGACGCGTTCTATAGGCTATATTATTAGAATGCCAAGGAAAAGAGAATACAAGTAAAAAATAGTTAGATAAAAAATTTTCGAGTATGAATAGATATGTATGTATAATAAATATGTAGTAGGGCCTACAACTAATATAAGATAGTTAAATAAATTAGGCAAATTTTTAATGATGGTGAAGCTGAAATGGGAAGAGAAAGTTAAAATTAATGATGTATTAAATTGATCTTGTAGTGTGTGTCTGTCTTAGAGATGTATGATGAATGAATAAATATATCATATTATAGGTAACAATAGGTGCACTGTAATGGATCTATATTTTTATGTTATGAAGAATGATTTCCCTAGCAACAAGTTTCTGTGTGGGAATTCTAATTTTCAAGGTCTAACAACATTAGCTGTAAATACAAAAAAAAAAACAAAACAAAACAAAAAAAAAACGATCGTGCAAAAAATTAGTTACATCGTGCAAAAAAAATCCTTGAAGTTGTGATATTATTAATTTCATTTGTAAATATGGAACTTTAAATTACTTGGTAGCGAAGTAAGTTGTAATATTACGTATTAACGTATTATAATGTGACTGATGATAATAATAGTTTATGCATGAAGTAATATCACTACCGTGTTTGAAGGTCTAGCGTGTTTGAATCACTGTGTTATACTGCATATAGTGGCCATGTTTCCAAGGTGATAACTAGGGTGTCATAGAGGTGAAACAATAAATTAACACTAACGTATTTGCAGATTCCGTCGAGATCCACTAATCCGTTTGTAACTTAGCCTACTATTTATGTGAAAATGGAAACACCCCCATAAATTACAAGCTGTTTGTTTGATGTTACATGAAATTATGCCCAAAGTACGGCAAGTTTCCTTTTCCTCTTTTTTTTCTTAAAGAAAATGTCTCATTTTAGGTGAGCATGAAATCGCATTTCTAGATTTATTCTGTCTTTAACAGGAGAAGTAGAGATCATATGTTAATAGATGAAAGGGAAGAGAGAAAAAACAAGGGTAGCATTCTGGTTTGAAAGCAAATCATCATTTTTATTGGTGAACAATAACACTTACTATGTACATTGCGAAGAAAATTGACTATTATCTGTGCATTTCGAACTGGTGGCTTAAGGTCAAGCAACGGACGGCACTTGCCACGTGTGCTTACCCCAATCCTGGACCATTCTCCTCAACTAAAGTCAGCTGGGACAGCCAGAATTACCAGTGCTTCATTTCACAGTTTTTAGTTCAGTGACTCGTGCGTGGTTTGTACTTTTATACGTTTGTACGTGACCTTGAGCCACCAGTTCGAAATACACAGATAATAATAGAGAGTAGACGTGGTTATGTGTGTGAATAGATTAGTTAACGGACCCACTTATCATTATCATTACCATTATTATTATTATTATTATTATTATTATTATTGTTAGATTATTATTATTATTATTATTATTATTATTATTATTATTATTATTATTATTATTATTATTATTATCATTATCCTGAAGGGGGAGGCGAACGACCATCTGTCTGTGAGTGAATTATCATGCCTGATCTTCGGCTGATTGCATTCTCACCCACACTGATGGACAGTTCTAAAATTTACTGTGTTCCCAGATTTCATGCAGGTAACCTCCACACACATGTCCTTAGATCAGCCGCTGGTGATAGGAGAAGTGCTTTGAATATAATGGGCCACCGAGTAGCTCGGGCGGTGAGCGCATTTTTATACTGATCCGGAACCATTTTCGGACGTGGGTTCAATTCTCGCTTGGTGTGGTAATCTGGTGATTTTCTCCAACAGTAAGACGAATGTCGGGTAATCACATGGCGAATTCTCGGCCTCGTCTCGGAAAATACCATCTCGCTACTATCAATTCCATCGATGTTAAATATCCTAGTAGTTGATACACCGTCATTAAATAAAAAGAGTGGGGCGATCAGCAGAGAGATATGAGGCAGAGTAAACAATGTTACTTTACAACTAATATAATAATAATAATAATAATAATAATAATAATAATAATAATAATAATAATAATAATAATAATAATAATATACCGAGCTAGTTTGGCTCAGACGGTAACGTTTGAGACTTGCATTTGGGAGATCCCGTGGTCAAACTCCGTAGCCAGCCAATCTAACTGTTTTTTTTTTTTTTCATAGATTCCCTCAATCCCAAATGCAAATGCCGCATTGAAAATTTACATACGAAGATTTATCACCGCCTCAGTCACCAATGTCATAAACATTAATCAAATCTAATATCAGTTACATGAACACAGCCATCTATAAACACGGCAATAGAAACAAAAACTCAACAATAGTAAAAACGACCTACTGTTATACCCTAAGATCCTAACACGCCATTTGGCTATAGATGTTAAAGCATGTATAAATAAACTTAACAAAGTATAACAACGTTTTATCCTCAAAATAGGTTCCAAATTGCCATTTCGTGCACCGATATTTCCAGCTCAGTTGCGGGGCGCACTCGAGCGTCAGTAGAGAGGCGATGATTTCTCAATAGGATAACAAACCGGACCGCGTCCCATTCTTTCATACGTTTCCGGATAATTTTAATAGTCTTTCAATTGGACAAATGTGAGATTGTAAGATTACTTCTTTCACAAGTAGCAATGTAATTTACTTATTTCATTAGTAGCAATATAATTTATTTCTTTCGCTAGCAGCAATATAATTTACTTCTTTCACTAGTAGCAATGTAATTTACATCTTTCACTAGTAGCAATGTAAGTTACTTATTTCATTAGTAGCAACATAATTTATTTCTTTTACTAGTAGCAACGTAATTTACTTCTTTCACTAGTACCAATATAATTTACTTTCTTCACTAGTAGCAATGTAATTTAGCCTACTTCTTTCACTAGTAGCAATATAATTTACTTCTTTCACTAGTAGCAATGTAATTTACATCTTTCACTATTATCAATGTAATTTACTTATTTCATTAGTAGCAATATAATCTATTTCTTTTACTAGTAGCAACGTAATTTATTTCTTTCACTAGTAGCAACGTAATTTACTTCTTTCACTAGTATCAATATAATTTACTTCCTTTACTAGTAACAATGTAATTTACTTCTTTCACTAGCAGCAATGTGATTTACATCTTTAACTAGTAGCAATGTAATTGACATCTTTCACTAATAGCAATGTAATTTACTTATTTCACTAGTAGCAATGTACTTTACTTCTTTCACTAGTAGGTAGCAATGTAATTTACTTATTTCACTAGTAGCAATGTACTTTACTTCTTTCACTAGTAGGTAGCAATGTAATTTACTTATTTCACTAGTAGCAATGTACTTTACTTCTTTCACTAGTAGGTAGCAATGTAATTTACTTATTTCACTAGTAGCAATATAATTTACTTCTTTCACTAGTAGGTAGCAATGTAATTTACTTATTTCACTAGTAGCAATGTACTTTACTTCTTTCACTAGTAGCAATGTAATGGTGTCTATTATATTAATGCCTCTTTCAGCTTCCACTCTGCTAATGGTGATAGAATTCACGAATTTTTTAGCTCTGGCTATAGATAATGCCAAAGGGGCTTTGTTCTTTCCTTAACGTTATACTTCACGAAATCTTGGCAATCATAATTATTATAGGCAATGTAAAAGCTGCTAAATTCCTATATTTTCAATTGATCGCTTTCGCAGAATGTTGAATAGGAAATGGTTAAATTAGAAATGTGCATTTATTTTATTAATTTTTCCTCCACAGCTATTTCAACAAAGGGCTAAAAAAAATATCAATATTTAACCAAGAGTTCGAGCCAGCCCTTTCTACCCCTGGCTAAAACTTTCAATTTTGTGCCGGACACTACTTGTACCTTGTATCTTGCCTTCTCTAGTCTACGCAAATAACGAGTCAACATGTGACGCGCTGCTACCGAAGACTGTCCATGTGTAACACTAAAACAGAACTGAAGCTAACTGTAAAATCACTTCACCATTGTCAGTGAAACAGACATTAAGACCTCATGTTGCAGCGAGCGATAACTTCAGTTACCCAACAACTGTACAGTGGGCCCTCCCCCGCGTAGAACCTTATCGCGGTGCACCGCATGGCCATTTCACTTCCACGGTGCTAGAAGGATGCGATGATAACGACAGACAAAACATCACCCAATTTATTAGTGTGGCGAGGCGCTGAGCTCGTAGCCTAAATTGGATTATAAGGCAACAGTATGACACGCCTCCACTTTCCATGACACAACACACGCCGCGCCGCGTCTCCGTGTTGGGTTGGTTCTATATTTTAAGACTATTAAATGCTAAGCGTCACTTGTGTAATCTGGTTTTCGTCACAATATACAATAATGTACTTTCACAACATTAAACAAATGATATAAATAGAACAAAGAACAATACGAAATAATTAATACAATTGAGACCTTCGCTGGAAACGGAACTTTTCTACGAAATCTTAAATCCTACCAAAGACGTTGTAGTTATATATCTAGACACACAATTGGCGCTGGTGTCGTGTACAAATTTGAAACCTCTCGCGCACGTTCGCGCGACGCCATGTTTTGGGAGCACGAATGATTGTTTCTATAAAGCATTCGGAGTTTAGAAAATACCATTGAGTATATAGGCGTTTTCTTAGTGGATGTCCGCCTTCATTGTAATATAACTAAACTTATTTACGTATTTTCTAACGTATAATATAAAATAACAGAAGTAAATCTAAATATTGTAATTAAGCATTGTTTTAAATATAAACGCCTTATATTGCTCATAACTAGACTTATTAGTGTATTTCTATTTCCTATGACCGAATACATGGAATATTTTTACTTATGTTTTTTATATACGTTAGAAAATACGTAAATAATTTATTTAAATTATATTACAAACAGAGAGGTGTCCGCTAAAAATGTCTATATACCCAATGGTATTTTCCAAACACCTAACGCACTGTAATAATAATCCTCATTGTTTTGAGAATCAGAGGCGATATGACTCTTTTACTGCAGACATTGATTGCAATTCCCTCATTCTTACATCATTCTCAATGACACAATATTGTCAAAAAGTGATTGTATTCATTGCTGGCTTAGTTGTTAAATCATTAAGAAAAATATTGTGTAATAAACCTAAATACTCAATTTATTGTACGTAGCATACCAGCAGTAAACAAAATCTCTTTTATTTTTTTAACGAAAGAATAACGGGAGCCTTGTCATACATCATCTGAGATTATAGAAATATGCCGCTTAAGTGAAAGAGCGATTATACAGATGTTGACAGTTCAATGGCATATTACCACCCACTCTTACATCGTGTGAAAACAATGTGCTCTAGAAGTAGAACACTTGTACAATCTTTGTACACTTATAGGAACATATTTTAGAAAATGGATCCCAGATTCCTCCCGAGAATCATATTTTAAACTTGTTAAACCGACCATAAAAGTACATAAAGATCTACTGACGTAGCTCAGTGGGCTAAGGACTGTCGGTCCGGAGTCGCGCTCGGTCGGGGGTTCGATTCCCGCTGATTTCCTGGTTGGGTTTTTTCTTATATCCCCAACCGTAAGGTGAATGTGAGGTAATCTATGGCGGATCCTTGGCCTCATCTCGCCAAATATCATCTCACTATCATCAATACCATCGATGCTAAATAGTCTAGTAGTTGATACAGCGTCATTAAATAACCAAATAAAATAAAGTACTACATAAAGAGCAGATGTTAGCACACAGCTTAAGGTTACCAGTACAACACGACTTTACATAAAAATGTTGTAAGACAATATTTAACGGAGTCAATAATAATAATAATAATAATAATAATAATAATAATAATAATAATAATGCATCAATAGGCAAGATGTTCTGTACACTAGGCCTGAGTTCTATTATATAACTAATTCATGCATGTGACATTTATTTCATACTACAGCTGTGATAGTAAGCTATTGCACGGTAGGCCTACTTATATTTCTAACTAAACCATTAGGTACGTATTTCTATTTTACAGGTGTAGGCCTGTATTATGTGATACGGAAGCGAATAAATAATAATTGTTCATTTCTCGTCCACATCAAAGCAAACGTGTTTGCAATGTAGGCCTAATGTAACGTCTTACATAGGCAGTGTTTTGTTAATAATAGTTAATCTAATAATTTTCTTTTCATCTGAACTATTACTACAATATGCATTTGTATTTCTGTTCGCTCTATATGTTGTCAAATAACTATACAACATCTTTAGTTAAGTATCAAATTGTTACAGTTTTCTTTCGTTTCATGTCAAACTAACGGTAACTAAGCTTGATTATGTCTTTAACGTGGTCGCTTTAAATGTTAATACGATTTTTTTTTAATTTGTCCATTCAGATTGATTTATAAGAGACACCAAACATATATATTAAACATTCAGCATTGTATAGTGCAGCCGTCTGCTAGCCGGTGCTTCTCCCAAAGAATGGCGGCGGACGCAAGCTTCAATTTGTCCCTACTCTAAACTTTTGCGCAGCCTGGGCTGTAGGGGCTCGAATCCTACAAACCATAAAACATTTTACATCCGGTAATAGATCAACTATTGATCAGATTTTTTGTATTCGACAGATATTGGAGAAAAAAATGGGAGTATACATCAGTTAATCATATATTTCAAAAAGGCTTGTAACTCTGTTAAGACGAAAGTTCTAAATATTATTCTTATAGAAGTTGGTATTCCGAAGAAACTAGTTCCATTAATTAAAATGTGCCCCAGTGAAACGTACAGTAGAGTCCGTATAAGTCAGTTTCTCTTAGATGCTTTTCCAATTCACTGCGGGCTAAAGCAAGCAGATGATCTATCACATTTACTTTTTAACTTCGTTCTAGAATATACCAATTGGGGGAGTTCAGGATAACAGACAGGGTTTGGAATAGAACGGGTTATATCAGCTGCTTGTCTATGCGGATGACGTGAATATGTTAGGAGGAAACCCACAAACGATTAGGGAAAACACGGAAATTTTATTTGAAGGAAGTAAAGCAACAGATTTGGAAGTAAATCCTGAAAAGACAAATTACAGTATATGATTATGTTTCGTGACCAGAACATAATACGAAATGGAAATATAAAAATTGGAAATTTATCCTTCGAAGAGGTGAAAAACTCAAATATCTTTGAGCAACAGTAACAAATATAAATGATACTCTCAGGAAAATTAAACGCAGAATAAATATGGGAAATGCCTGTTATTATTCGATTGAGAAACTTTTTTCATCTAGTCTGCTGTCAAAAAATCTGAAAGTTGGAATTTATAAAACAGTTATATTAGCAGTTGTGCGTGTGGTTGAGAAACTTGGACTCCCAATTTGAGAGAGGAACAGAGATTAATTGTGTTGAAAATAAGGTTCTTAGGATAATATTTGGGGCTAAGAGGGATGAAGTTACAGGAGAATGGAGAAAGTTACCTAACGCAGAACTGCACGCATTGTATTCTTCACCTGACATAATTAGGAACATTAAATCCAGACATTGAGATGGACAAAGCATGTAGCACGTATGGGCAAATCCAAAAATGCATATAGAGTGTTAGTTGGGAGGCCGAAGGGAAAAAGACCTTTGGGGAGGCCGAGACTTAGATTGGAGGATAATATTAAAATGTATTTGGGGGAGGTGGGATATGATGATAAGAGTGGATTAATGTTGCACAGGATAGGGACCGATGGGGGGCTTAGGTGAGGGCGGCAATGAACCACCGGGTTCCTTAAAAGCCATAAGTATATATGTGTATATATATCCATACTGTGAATTTCTACAAAGAACGGTACCAACTACGTAGATGACATGGAACTCAGATGTTTTCTCATCGGAGCTCGGGACACGATGCCATAACTGACGGCTCAGATTTTAAAATACTTTGGCCTTAACAATATATTGTTACAAGATAAAAGCCTAAAGGCTATTAAAAGTTCTATAGCAATGTTTAGACATTATCTGTATAGCCATATATAATGTTCTATTTCAATGTTTTTTAAATTTTTGTTATAATTTTCTGCATGATGCTTGTAATATTTAATTTATTCTTGCTCAGCATTTAAGTCAGGTTAAATTATTCATTTTATTATATATATATGTATATATGTATATACTTTTTTAACTTTTTGTTTATTATCCTTTGTCTTCATGGCAACGTCTCTCGTAAAAGAAGAAGAATAAAATAAAAATAAAAGTAGAACAACCAGAGATTGCAAGTAAAGAACCTGTCTTTAGGCAGAAAAATATGAATGGTCTTTCACTTTTCTAGGTACTGTATTGCTAGAGATCTATACCAAATATCCACGATTAAGAGAGGTGCGTGTTTAAATATAATCGACTTATCTATTACTACAGAGAGAACTGTCTTGGATGTACACTTTAAAGTTTCCAAACAGATCTGCATTCTTCTACAAAAGTTATACAAGGAAACAACACACTCATACGTATCAGATTATTCATTTCGTCACTACCCATAATAAGAATTACAACAAACACTGGGTTTTATAGCCTGAGTCTGATAACAATATAATAGTGAACGCATAATACAAACCTAAAGGGCTAGAGTTCGAGGAAAAAATGGAATTAAACGAAGAGAGAATAAAAAATTTTTATTATCTAATCCCCGAAATGAAGAACAAAAATTGATATATCGTATAACTTTTGTAGTACCAATTGAAGAGACAGAAATAATAGGTCTATTTTGACAAATAATGAAAATAATAGACAATCGTATTTCATTAAGGATATTCGATTTTAAAAATGTAGCCTGCAATTTAATTTCTTATTATTGTAAAAAGGTTGGGAACAAATATGGCATTACTCGAAAGGCATTCGGATATCAGAGTAGAAACAATACAACTTGGAAACTTTGTAAGGCAACGAAATTACTCATAAAAACCTACCTATATAAAATGTCACAAATATAATTCAATCGGAGGAAATGACATATTTCTTAAGAGGGTTAAGAGTTGTACAAACTTAGATCGGATAAGAGAAAAGTTATAAGGACTGTTTGAAACGTTCCTGGACTCAATTTACTGTCCAGAATCAAGAAATTGGTACTGGCATGATGAGCTTTTTCTTTCTCGTCTAAGATTCCTGATATAACATACGCTTGTTACAACGCTCTATCCACTTCCGCATCACATACAGTACATCAATTTTTGCCAGCTTCAATAGGGCAGTGGGGCAGGCTTTTTCACCTACTCATACATTTGAAACTTTTTAACTCGCAACTTTTTTTACAAACAAATTCTCAAGTAGGAAAATTAGTATTTAACTTAGTATTTATTTATTTAATCTGGTAGAGATAAGGCCATTAGACCTTCTCTTCCCCTCTACCAGGGGATTACAACTACGTACAATGTCAACAATACAATTAAAATTATAATATAATTAATTAAATTTACAATTACAATTACAATAAAAATCAAAGTACGAAAAGATTACCTGATTAATAAAGGCTAGACAATTCATTGTAGAAGTTAAGAACAAGGAAAGAATTTCTTTTTTTTTACTGAAGTACAAATTAAACCTAGAATAATAAAATTATATAGTGATGAAATTACTGGATATTGAAATATTTTGTGTTAGAAGAAGATAACTATTTACAAGATGTCATGTCTGAACGAGTCACAAGTACTAACAAACTATCTAGTAAGTTTGTGTTTGAATTCAATTTTATTTCGACAGTCTCTGATTCTAGCAGGTAGCGAATTCCAGAGTTTTGGCAGGGTTATTGTGAAAGAGGATGAGTATGAGGAGGTACAATGAGATGGTATTGTTAGTACTGTTTCATGGCGAGAGCGTGTGTTCAGATTGTGGTGGGAAGAAAGGTAAGTGAAGCCAGGTGACATATACAAAGAATAGACGAGTTCAAGATTTCGAAAATAAGGAGAAGTGAATATAAATTTCCGTAAATCAGGGCTATATGTTGGATATTCTAAAGGCGTTATGTCAATTTTGATTAGCACTGTCACTCCCATTATGTGTTCTTGCATTATCCTGAAGTAGAAAATTGTTCAATGAAAAAAAAAAAAAAGTCAATATTGTTTTCTATGAGGAAAAATACCGTAATTATTTCCTTTCAAATACGGAATAATACTTCATACTTCAAACAAGAGATTTAGCATTAATTTGGTAGAAGGATTAATAGTGCAAATACTTTTGGATGAAGGAGAATCTTCATGTTTCTACACTTAGTACAGAACAGATTCAGGATAAGATTGCCTCACTCAATTTTCCTCGTGATTAAGATAGATTTCGACACATTTTCAGGCTAGTTTTATCGTGCCTATAATTTATAAAAAATAGGCCTATACGACATTATTTCAATGAATCAAATGGCGATCGACAGACGAAGAATCAATGTATCCAACGTGACCTTGAGTCGGAGCGGGTGACATCATCTAGTGATATGCGGAAGTTGGGAATTTGTACGAATTGGCGTGTTGCATGCAACCGAGGCAGTGTAACATCTGAATGCGAAGCGATAGGACGTTCGCAGTGTGCCAAACTATTCGTAACTAACAAGGTTACAATCTCAATTGAGCAACAATCAGCATTCGACAAATTAAATAGCAAAAATTCGCGAGTGAATTTGACTGAAGATAAAAAGTTCACAATGTTGAGGTATGTGCAGCGCAGATGGGAGCGGGCGTATAAGCAATGGATACCTTACATTCAACACATCACACCGAGAGACGTATTCATGCATAAAACTTTGTGCTTTGTCCTTGATATAGCCTACTCGATTTTTTCAACTTCAGTACGATAAACACTGATCATTTTAAGATATAGACTATGGTTACATTTTTTCTGACACTCCTAAGAAAACAGAGAACTTCCATAACGAACATATTCTATCTTCAATCAATGCCTCCTATCCTGTCTATAGATTTACATCGGTATTTGCTGAACCAGGCATACCGGTATAAGGTTCAGTCGACCCTGGTAGCATTGCGGTTACCATGCTGAACTTCACAGATTCGAGTTCAATCGCGACAGAGGGCAGTCAGTTTTAGAGAACAATAGAATTCTTAATATGATTTCCTGCGGGAAGGAAGTAAAGCTGTGGATCCCATGTCATAAATTTATGGCATGTCAAAGATGCTTGCACTTGATACAGGGCATCAGGTAAAATTAGTCTGTCATTTCTCGCCCATATACAATTTCGACGCCTCTACAGTTAAAGCCTCTTTTAATAAAGCAAAATCAATACAATTTCTTAATATCCACTTTGCTATGTCATAGCGTTTGCATCATTTGTAAACCACAGACCACTTGAGTGAATGTTTTCCTTAGAAAGATTAATGAGACAAAGAATCTTTGAAATCATCTCATAAGGAAAGTGCAGAATTCAATTGTGCAAGAGTGTCGTTACAGTGACGGAATACGTAATTCTAGAAGAATGTAGGAGAAAGAAGTCATCAATGAACCAGTTAACGATTTCTTATTTTATGTAACAAAGGCAATGCCTTAAAATTCCGTTCATAGGCTTGAACAATTACATTAGTAATAAGGAATGATAAAATGAAGTTTCAGGGCTACATCCTATTTATATCTGTTTAAAGATTTGCTCATTTAAAATTCGGCTATTCGTTCAATGAAGGCGACAGGGTTCTATGAATGGACCAAATAAATATCTCAAAATAATATAAACAAATGACAAATCATAATAATAAAGAAACTTAGATTCGATTAATGGTTGTTGAAGTTACATTTAATCAAATTGTAATTGTATTTTGAAACTGAAAATCATGAAAAACATAGTCCTTGTCATTTCAATGTTTTAAAGTTTTAGGCAATTTCAAATTAGCTAATACAATAGTTAAAACATGCTAGCATACAACTTTAAATTACGTGACAGCAACATAATGATGTGATTGTACATATGAAAATATTTTATGCAGTCTGAGACTATTCTTGTACCGCAGATAAAACAATTTTCCTTTTCAAGACACACATGCCACATAAAATATTTCTTATGACTCCGGCTAACATTAAATTTGTACAAGCTTCATGCATCCATTTCCTACAAGATATAGGCCTACACTGAATCATATTTTCCTCGATGGTTTCTTGATACATGAAACAAAACCAGGAATCTTGATTTTCATCTCTTCCTGAAGGAAATTGGTTTCCATGAATGATCCATTTTAAAATGCAGTCCATTCATGAGAACTCCAGCTGGTCCATCCATAGCGACTTCGTCATTTTCTAATCACACTTCAAGAGCGCTGAAGAGGTTATACAAAATTTATGAATATCCAACTAAAAAGAGAGCAGACAGAACACTGCTTCCAGCTATATATGTCGTTTCATAACTTAATGTCATTAAGCCAATGTATTCTGTACTTAAAGTTACTTTAAAATTACAGTAAAAATAACAAAAACATATCTGAGCTTCTTATTCAGCCCACGTGTTTGCTGCCGCCACCAAAAACAACTCTGGAGTGACATACACGAGAGGAAAGTCTTGAGGTGACGTTTCAGGCATACGCAGTCAATATGACCAAGAATATGGCAACAGTCCATTGAAAGCAACAGTTCATCGATGGCTACTCTCCCCTAAATACTTTTCTACTATGTTTGAGGAATATTAAAGACTCAAATATTAATGTCTCATACTAGCAGCACGTTCACTCAAATTTTGTTTCAAAAGTCCACGTAAATATACAAACATTGAATAAGATATCGTAATAGTGAGGAAAAATCGGTATCAATTATCAAACAGCAACGGAAGAAATATCGGCATTACTGTGTATAACACAGTTTACTATACATAGATATTTAAGGCGGGAAATAAATTATTTGTAAATACTCTTGTATTTTAAAGGAAAATTGTATAAGGAAAAATGC
The DNA here is from genome assembly GCF_040183065.1 of Periplaneta americana. Lineage (NCBI taxonomy): Eukaryota > Metazoa > Arthropoda > Insecta > Blattodea > Blattidae > Periplaneta > Periplaneta americana. The sequence goes on along the minus strand of NC_091123.1, from coordinate 83,509,123 downwards.
TATAAGAACTATTATATTTTCTTTCTTAATAGGGTCACGGAATTACATGAAATTCTAAAATGCAACTACATTTGCATTATCAGATAATTTTTTAAAAACATATTAATAGGGTATGTCAAACGTCAGTTCAAACATTAAACCGCTATAAATATTATAATATCTGAGATAGGGAAAAAAACAAAAACATCACAATGTTGGACAAATAACAAGGTTTACAAAACATTGGGAAAATGTCCGCCGTTCTCTTGTTCAAAGTACAGCATTCTGTCTGCGACACCATGCACAGCATTTTGCAGATAATGTCTTGGAATATTGGCAATTTCATGCGAGATGGCATCTTTCAGTTCCACTAGGGTTGTTGGATGTGTCAGGAAAACTGGTTCTTTAAGGTAAACCCACAACCAAAAGGCTGCTGATTGAAATCTGGAGATTGCGGAGGCCATATTCTTGAAAAGTGCCTACCGAGGACACGATCGCCAAACATCTGCGTAATTACTTGTTTTTCAGGGATAAAGATGTGGGGTGGAGCGCCATCTTGCATGAAGATTATGTTTTCCATATCGTGATTCCTCAGTCTAAAGATGACGAAGTTCTGTAACATGCTGTAGTAGCGCTCCTCGTTTACTGTATCAGTCTGTTTTATTTCATTATTGTCCACATCTGTGGAGTAACGGTTAGCGCGTCTGGCCGGGAAACCAGGTGGCCCGGGTTCGATTCCGATCGGGGAAAGTTACCTCGTTGAGGGGTTTTCCGGGGTTTTTCTCAACCCAATAAGAGCAAATGGTGGATGACTTTCGGTGTTGGACCCTGTACTCATTTCACCGACATTATAACCTTTATCTCATTCAGAAGCTAAATAGCCTAAGCTATTGATAAAGCGTCGTAAAATAACCTACTAAAAAGTAATGGTGGAGTTAATACGCGTAATTTAGGTTCGTTTTCCGACCAAAGTCTTCAGTAGGCTCTTTCCAACAATGTGGCCACCGCGATCTCCAGATTTCAATCCGGCCGACTTTTGGTTGTGGGGTTACCTTAATGAACGAGTTTTTCTGATACATCCAACAACCCTAGTGGAACTGAAAGATGCCATCCTGCAAGAAATTGCCAATATTCCAAGACATTATCTGCAAAATGCTGTGAATGGTGTCGCAGACAGAATGCTGTACGTTGTACAAGAGAACGGCGAACATCTTCCCAATGTTTTGTAAACCTCGTTGTTTGCCCAACATTGTGATGTTTTTGTTTTTTCCCCCTTTCTCAAATAGTATAATATTTATAGCGGTTTAATGTTTGAACTGACTTTTGAAATACCCTATATGTTAATAGGTCTGTTGTCAGTCCTAATAGTAAAAGAACAACTGTGCGACATAAGTTTTAAATATTTTACAGCAGGATATACAGCCAAAAGCTCTCGATCGTATGTATTATATCGCAACCGCGAGGAAAAACTTTTCAATGTTGATAGACTGTAAGTTCTAAGCTTCTTAAATACTAATTCAAGATGTTGAAGATATTCTTTTTGATTTCTGGAGGCGACCAGGTCATTAATGTAGCATGTTGTAAAATGGAGTCCATGTACCCAGGTAAAACAATGCTCATGAATCTCTGAATTGCTTGTCCAGCGTTACAAAGACCAAAAAGCATTACACGGAATTCGAATAATACAAATGATGTTATGACAGCTGTTTTGGTAATGTCGTCGTCAGCAACAGGTATTTGATTACACACCCTAGATACATCCACAGTAGAAAATACATGCGTTCCATGAAGTTGACTAGTAACATCATGGATGTGAGAGATGAGGTATTTGTCAGGAATTCTGTTGGAATTTAAACGCCTATAATCCCTGAAAGGCCGCCATTCATTGATGTTCTCCTTGGGTACCATCCCTGACCACATATAACAGATTGGCCATCCCCACATTAAAAATGGCAACATGTGAAAGAGAAGGGCCACTATACTTCGCCACTGAATAACAATGACCTTTCGGTAACAACCGCTAGATGGAAGAATAACTGTATGCTATTACTCCATGCCAGCTCAGGGCTATAACGTGCCTTCCTTTGCAGTCGCTAGATGGCAGCATACAGAAATTGGTAAACGTTGTTGTCTTGAAAGTGCATTAGGCTCATCAATCCGTTATATGTGATCAGGGGTACCATGTATGGGATTGGCAGAGGAAATATTGGCAAAATATCTTGCTGTATCATCTATTCCATCTCTGCTTTAGCAATGCGTAATTTTTCAGGGGACAATCTTCGTGGCGTTCTGTCAGAGGAGAACCTGAAATGAAATCTACGTGAATCATGATTCTGTGTGAAACATTTGTCTTTGCATTTGTGCAGAGATGCAATTTCGTTTAAGAAAGTTTGCCATTCAGAAACACCGGCGAAAAAATTACTGCAGTTCGGTGTATCATTTCCATTTTTAACATGACAGGTATTGAGAGCATTAATTAATTAATTTGTAATTTATCAGCTTCATCAGCTAAATTCATATTTCGTTAAACTGATATTTTCGTTAAAATAAATTCGTTAAATTGAAATATTTTAACATTAAATTATGTAGGAAAAAGGCAGAGGGCAGAAACTGATTCTGTAATAATCAATATTTAGTTATACTGCGTTCCTTATAACGACATTTCACTGTAGTAGTATATAATAATAGTAGTCGTATTCGTGGCAGTAGTTGTTGCGGTAATAATTTTATTTATTGCATCAGAGAAGCTATTATCCATTATGATTCGAAGAAAAATTTTTCCTTCTTCTTGGTAGACGTCCGCCACTTGGTCATCACTTCGGATTCTAGTTTAAGAGATACATATGTTTTGTGCTCCCTACTTCCATTCGTATAACTTCCTCGTACCTATTTTGTTCGTAGCTTTATATTTTTTATTGGTTAAAAACATTAATCTCTAACCACTTCCCTTACAGACCCGAAGGAAGTGTCATAATTATAATTAAGGAACATGGCCATCACCTCATCTAAGAAAAAACAATTTTTCTTTGTTTGTCGCTATTCATAAGTCGATTCTTACAGCTATAGAACAATATTGGAACTACCGTCACTTTGTAAGTTTCACTTGTGTTCAAATCTCCGTCTTTTTATTTGAAGTTCATCTGATATCGGTTTGATTTCATCTTATAGGCTGTGATCATTTCGGTTTTAGTTTCACATTAACAAGTTTTCCTTACTTTCTGGTGTGAAGTTTAAACTTCCATTATCTACCACCTAGCTGCCAGTAAATGTAGGAATGATCTGACTTTGAAAGTAATGATTATAAAATTACGTTAACGAATTTACTTTTGGAGCAGTGCTTGGCACGAGTTCAGAATATTTTGAATGTGTTAAAAATCACAGTGAGCTTTGGACCTTTATACTTTCTCTCTTATCAACAGTAAACTCACCAGAGGTTTTGATTTATCTAGAGAAAATCAAAACTCGAGTGGGATTTAATTGACTATTACACGATTAGAAGACAAAGTACCGGTACTCTAATACACTAAAATATTAATTGACTTACTAAAATTCTATTTCACTAATATTAGCTTCACCAAAACGTTTGAACGGAGCCGCCATTTTCAGTTGACTATCCATGCAGTAAACAAATGACGATCGCAAAGCATGTTTTATAGTACATAAAGAATTTTCAGTTTGAAATGTTTGCAAACAAAGATTGTTATAGTTGGTCATGGAATTGTATAGCCATGATCTGCTTATAAGAACTGATATATTGGAGTTTCATATTTTATTAGTGAGTTTCTAACGCAGAATTATAATCTGATACTATTATTTTTAAACGTGTTTCAAGTGATAATGTTAGTAGCATAATTAACTCTTTATATTATGGATAAATCTTAAATTTACTTTTGGTCCTATTTGTTGACATGGTTTCTATGGACAAGAATCATACAATTTATTACGGATATAACTAATAACATATTGTGGTCTTGTGGACAACTGTGTTATGCAAGAGTTTAATTCCTGTTATATTTCTTACGATTTTGAAGATATCAATTTCTAGTGAATATTTAAGTTTTTTTACGTGTTTCTAATTTAGGTAAACAAACTATTGCATATATTTTTTTTGAAGACTTATTTATCGACCTCATTGTAATATTTTATGTCTTTTGCTGAAATTTGTGATGGTTTTGTGTAATTATGGACGATACTCACACAACTTCAAATAGTATGCACAATACAAAATCCTTCGTAAATTGTAAAATCTGTCATAAACAGTTCACAACCAGAGGAATTCATATTCACATCAATCGATGTCATAATAACGACTCTTTATCCCAAGCTGTTTCTAATGAAGAAACTACTCTTAATCAGTGGCGATTTCTCTTAAGGAGCACTGGAGCAGTGCACCACCTCTTCAAATAACGCATGTTTTTAAATGTATAACAATGAGCTGCAGTAGACTATGTGAGCGACATAATTCTTTATTATAATACTATGTAAAAGTATCACTGCATGTGTACTGTTCTTGTTGACGCCTGGGACTTACGTTTCCCGCTCGACACTTTCGACACACTGTTCCATTCGAGCATGCGCAGTAATACTGTTTCACTGGCAGGCTTTGGACCATGGTAGGGAGGCAGTACAGTGTGCGTAGGAGGGGTTAGGAGCACTTTCAGATGTGTTCTCAAGCTCGTTCCATCATAAATGTTACAATGAATAGTGTGCAAATTCTTTTAAATGTGTAATTTTCTATAAGACCTTTACACGAAAAGACCAAATAAAGAAGATGGGTAGACCTACACATGAATTAAAATTATAAGTGACGAAGAACAGTAATAGAGAAGTGACAAGAAAATTCAACATTTGGACTTATGAAAAATGCAATATGCAGCTGCAATGTAAAGGACGCTGTATTTTGTTTTCCTTGCCTATTGTTCGATGGCGAACATTTATTGACAAAAATAAGTACGTTTTATGAATTTTATTTATTTTTCTGTTTGAATTTAGGACTGCCTGTAGTAACTAAATAATTTTGATTATCGTTCTGCAGGTATGGTTGATTTGAAGCACATGAATGAAAGAATTAAAAAAACACGATTCTTCAGCTGCACACATCAATAATAATGTTAAATTAGCAGTGTTGGGTCAAACAAACATACAGACACAATTGGATTGTTGCACTTCACAATGATAAAGCTACCAAGAACAGATATGTGCGTGCGGTTTTGTGGAGCTTTTGAGTTGGCTTTAAGAGGTCACGAACACGGAAACTCATCTTTAAACGCTAGTATTTTTCTTGGCCTCTTCAATTTCAGTTCTAAATTAGACGCACTCTTAAGGAACATTTGGAGAGAGGAACAGTGTTTAAGAGCACATCAAACACTATACAGAACGAAGTCCTTCAAGCCATTTTGATGTATGCCATGATGAGATTTCAAAGAAATAAAGAAAGCTGCTGACTTTTTAGCAGTTAAGGCTGATGAGACGACACACGTATCGAATGCTTGTGAACGTGTGAACTGTGTTATAAAACGCAATATAGCGAAAACAATATTATTTACGGTGTACTGCAATAGAAATTGAACGCTTTACTTTGCTATTACTGGAGCTAGCCTACATAAGAAACTGATTAACTGCAATTTCTTGACTAACAAAATTATGTAAATCTATACCTACGTAACATACGTTAATAGTTATGTAGTAGTTAGTACCTATAATAATAATAATAATAATAATAATAATAATAAATATTTGTGCACCACCAGGATTATTTATCACCACACGCCACTGCTCTTAATACTCAAAATTCAGATAAAAATGTATCACCTAAGAATTTACGTAAATGTGAAATATGTGGCCGTCTTTTTAAAAGCGTTAACCGTCATATTGTACGTGCCCATCCTCAAGTACATAGGAATATCATCAATCACTCATATAATGATCCTGTACTCAACAATGAATTCACAAATTCTTCGTCTCAGCCCGTTCCTTCTACATCTTCAACGTCTGAAGTACGTGGAAACATTCTCAATCAGTCATATAATGATCCTGTACTCAACAGTGAATTCACAAATTCGTCGTCTCAGCCCGTTTCTTCTACATCTTCTACGTCTGATTCCCTACATGATAATTTTGATCTTCAGTATTGGGATACACAATTCAACACCTTAGCTTGTTTAGATGTCTCAGACAATGTCGTTTTTGATAAATGTGTTGAAAAATATTATCACTACCTTAAACAATCAGTATCTCAATGTAAAGGGCCCCAACATCCTGCAACAACTTATTACAAAAAACGGCAAGCTAGGAAAAATAATCCAGATGGTATTACATATAAACAGTCAAGCAATCCTAAAAATAGAAGTAAGAAGAATTCTGAGAGAAGGAAGAACAAATACGCTTATGATTTAGCACAATTTAATTATTACTTCCAACGTCGGAAAATTGTGCGGCATGTATTATCCTCTAAAGGTCCTATGCAATGTAAGTTACCCGTTTCTTCGGTATACGAATATTACAACAATTTATATGGTGTCGCCAACAATTGCACACTTGATAACTATCAGTCATCTTCGGTATCCAATTATTCAGATCCTGACAATATTATCATCACCCCTGAAGATATTGCATTTGCATGTAAGGGTATCAAGATTGACACTGCACCAGGTGAAGATGGAGTCACAAAGAAGGTCATTAAAGAGCTTCGTTTATATAAATCTCTTTCATTGATTGCCACATATATGCTCCGTTGGGGACATGTTCCGCCGTGCCTTCGACGTGCACGCACAATTCTGATTTATAAGGATGGCGATCCAGATATTCTTAAGAACTGGCGTCCAATTACGATCTATTCTGTTCTGCGCAGAATTATTGAGCGTGTATTAGATATCTAGTTACGATCTTATCTTGATTTAAATCTTAACCAACGAGGTTTTATGTCTGGTCCAGGTGTTTTCCTAAATTCCTCTATTGTTAATGGATGCCTTAAGGATTCAAAAGTTAATAAAAAGGATTGTTGTGTAGTTTTTCTGGACATCTCTAAGGCGTTTGATCATGTCTCTCATCAACACACTGAACAAACCCTCAATGCTATGCCTATACCTCCAAAACTCAAGACGCTTATAACATCGCTTTTAATAGGAAATTCTATCACTATTAATAAAACTACAAAGACAGTCCCTATAATGATCAAGCAAGGAGTTGCGCAGGGGGCTCCACTCTCACCAATTCTATTCAATGTTGCCATTGACTTCGTGATGAAGGAATTAAGCGAAAGTAATATCTCTGGAGAATATGGATACAATATATCACCTCAATTAAATAATCTTTCTATTCTTGCATTTGCGGATGACCTAGTATTATTGTGTAAAAATAAATCTGCCGCTCAATATTCAACTTCGCTGACTATGAATTCCTTAGCTAGAATTGGTCTTGAAGGAAACCCGCATAAAAGTAATGTTATACACCTACGTAAAGGATGTCTCTGCTCTGATTCTCTCACCTTGATCGATGGACAAGAAATATCTTGCATCAAATCGGATGAAGTTATAAGATATCTTGGCATTACTTTTAATGATGAAATAAAATTTAATGCGGCGCAACTAATTGAAAAACTGACAAAAAATTTTAATCGGCTGGTCACTTCACCCTTACTCATGCCTGACCAAAAGATAAATATATTAAATCAATATATCTGGCCTCAGTTGGTTTACCCCTTCCAATGTGCTCCTTTAAAAGATCTTAAAGTGAAATTTCTATCTGATATTGACAAATTAATTCGCAGCGCTGTTGAGGAAATAATTAACATTCCTACTGACACCCCGGATGCTATGTTGTATGCACCAAGAAGATTGCGAGGTTTAGACGGGCTGATAGCATCATAATTGATCGGCAGAAGGATAAGGGTGTCATTCTTGATCCCACAATCCGTTTTGAGATGCATTAGCAACAGCCACAAGAGGTGTGTCGTGAAAAACAAGTCATATATGAGCCTTGTTGTCAGCATCTTGGAGCACAATACCACATTACACATTGGACAGTTTTTGAGCTCATGTTCGGTGCCCGTGCCACGATCCCACGTGAAACTTTAAATCAACTTAAACAATATAAAATTTCTGATGCAACGATTGATGCCATAGGATCTCACGTGTTAAAATCATCCTTAGCTATAATTAGTAATCATTTGTACCCAACAAAATTTTTATTGTAAATTATTTCCTACGTTTCCTTATCTTAATGTTTTTTTTCCTTTTCTTTCCAAATGTCACAAAATTGTTTTGTTTACTTATTATTCTTTATGAATTGATTAGTAGGCCGATCTATCGAACCCTTATTTAGGGCGGCTTTTGTTTAAACAAATTTCATTCATGGTAGGGAAATAATAAAAACAGAAGAACGTACAGTATATAAAGATTACAAGAAATAAAGTACTCTACAGGGTTGTTTCCGATCTCTGATAACAAATTTGAATGACATCATGTGCGTCAGGAGTCACACGACAGCTGAACTGAGGCGAGAGGTGACAGACCAGTAGTGAGTGATATCATCATAGTCAAAGTGCACGGCGACTCACAGCAGAAATTCCCAAGAAAATAGAGTCTTTTTGAGAGGGGTACATATTGGGATATATATTTGAGTTTGGATTATATTTCTACAAATTTAAAGGACAAAACTAAAATTCTTTCAATAATTTATTATCATAATACACTGTTCTCTTAAAATGACCGAGCATAATGGGGGATCAAATCAATGGATTTCCCAAAACGCGCTATGATATGTTACATATAAAACAATTTTTATCTCGAAAAGGAAACAAAAACGAGCAAAATTGTATTAAACTTTTTTGTTTGAAATATCTTAAAGAGTAAGTCCCTGAAATTAATGATTTGTACGGTTCAACCTATATGTATATGTATATATGTATGTATATACATATAATACATATAAGAGTTATTTTTTAATTTTTAATCTTCTTGAATTTGGTGAGGTTGCCAAAGACAAAGAATGTTGAACAGTAAAATTTAAGATGTGACATTAAAAATGTCTTACAAGAAGTTTGTATACAATAAACTGAAATTTACAGTTGATAATGTTTTAAAATAATTAAAATTTGCAGTAAAATATACATGTGTGTGTATCTGCTATGTCTTGTGTTGTAGTTTATGATATTAATATAGTAATTGTTTGTTTAATGCAAAACGTTTCTAGTTATATCCAATTTTATTGCAAAAAGGGGGTAGCTCCACTATTTGTTTATAATTTTATCCCCTAAAATTGCAAATTATAATAAATGATTGAGTGATAAAATGAGACTCCATGTACCTGCGACATATTCTGAAAAAGAAGGAATGTCGCTTAAAATTTGAATTTTTTTAGTCCTCCCCCCCACAACTTTGTAAAATGGAGCTACCTCATTTTTGCAGGAGCCCGTCAACTGAAGAGATAAGAATGAGATAATCCAAAGCCACACTTTTACCAAAAATAGTTTTTTGTACGAGTTCATTTCTTATCGATATGGTGGAACTACTAGTGAAATATTATAAAATTTGCCAAACAAATAACAGAAATACACGCTGAAGAAATTATGATACCGCACCTAATAGCATTGGATGCTCAACTTTCAATACGCTCTCTTGTAAAGTTTGTCTTTGTGGCTTAGAGCTAACTATAACATTCTTACCCCTTCAATTGTATTTTGGTCGCTTCTATTCTCTTCCGTAGCTATTTATTTAGTGCCTTGTTTTCAGATCCGAAGAGCAATATCAGGATAACCATTATTTCATAAATTTTAGTGCTGTGTTTTCTTTACTGTTTTCAATGTAATGCGTTTTATTGTTCCCAGTTGCTGTAGGGTTCCAGTATATTCAAGATATTTGTCCACTAATATAAGAACGAGTAGATGTCGAGACAGCAAGAGTAGAAAAACATCGAAGTTTACTTGGAAACCTTTTACTCCTCTGTATTTTCTGACAATATTAAAAGTGATCGAAATTGTTTTTATTGTACGATTCTTGGAGTGCTCTTGAGGACGTTAGTTTTATAGCTAAGTCATTTCAGAGTGTAAACAGTGAATACATATGATTATGTTACCAAAAACAACAAAATGGTATAGTGGTGTAAGTTTCTACGACCAAATAAAATAGGAATATGGAAAAACAATGTCTAATGACGTTATAATTCTAGTCCCAGATTCCGAATATAAACTGGGAAATAGTATTTTGATCATAAAAGTGCATTCTGTTATTCATACCAATTACGTGGTTAGGTATACAGTATCTCACCACGATTCAATACGGACGACAGCAGTAGCAGTAGCAGTAGTAGTAGTAGTAGTAGTAGTAGTAGTAGTAGTAGTAGTAGTAGTAGTAGTAGTAATAGTTAAATAGTTCTCGCCAAGCTCAGAAGACCTCATTCTCACCACTTTCCAGACCCGTTGATGTCCCAAAACATAACGAATCATAAGCTGCGTGCTCACAGTCTAGTATATACAGTCGCGAAGCTCAATACGTAGTAAATATGCAAACATTAGATAGTTGCTCACCACTAGGATCGCTAATATCGCCTCATTACAGGCAATGCAAAATAGTACCGTCACAGTCTATTGTTTCTAGCACCCTCAAAACTCAAGCTTTGTGACTGTATATAGTAGACTGTGGCGTGCTGTTGTTTGTGCGGCGTTGTCACGTTTTCTTCCTCAAGATGAATCAGATACAGACACTGAAATAGACCAGCGACTGGACTGAGGTAAGTACGAGGTTTTCTTCGAATAATTTCGAGAGAAAAATTGTTCTGGGGCCGGGTATCGAACCCGGGATCTTTGGTTAAACGTACCAACGCTCTACTAACTGAGCTACCCAGGAATTATACCAGACACCGACTCCGGAACAATAATCTCATGAACATGTTAACTAGGAATGACAATCCTAAACCTGGATAAAAGAAAAGGTGAGTGAAATTTGTTGGACCGAATATACATTACTATTCAGGTAAACGTTTAAGGACATTGGATCTGTTTATATTATTAGTCAGGTAACAGGTTTGAATAATCTGACGGGATTACATTCTATAATAAAGAAAACCCCCAAAACTAGACTCCTTTACACGCCCCTTTATAACAGTTGTGAAAGGATATTCATATTACATAACCTTTTCATTACACTTGTAGTCTGTGAATTATCATTTAATTCTTTCAAATTGGAAAGTAACAGTGCATGCTGTAATTCAGTTGTAACGGTTATCGTTAGTAACTACTGCATTTTATACAACATTTAATTCAAAATGTCACAATTTTCCTAAATTTAAAGTGGGTACCCTTTAAAGTTAAATTAGTATGTATATTTTATTTGCCGATTTGATATACACTTATTCGTGATTATAAATTTAATGTGTAAGGTCACTGTTAGAAATATAATTTTCAGTACTAAACAGGAATTTAAATATAGTTTTTTTTTTTTTTTTTTTTTTTTTTTTTTTTTTTTTTTTTTTTTCAAATTAGTTTGTAATCCGGACAGGGCGTGTGTGATGTTTTCTTTGTACATATTATGATGTAATACATTTTCTCCAGTACTGTAAACCAGCTCTTCTAAATATTGGAATATGTTATTAACTTTGGTATACCATGAGATCAGATTATTTATTGATCAAGGTGTCTACAATAGCTAAACTATAAAATTGTTGCAAATAAGGTCAGTCCCAAATAGGTGTATATGGTTATTGTTCCTGCAATAATTGCTATGTAAAAAATATAAATTTTTTCAGTAGGAAGAAAAACCACACTTATTCATCCTATGGCAGCCGTACACTGGAGACTGTGAATTCTTACATTTTCGAAGCAAAGAAATATAATTACATACAGTAGATTTTATTATTTGCTGTATCACTATTTAAGTTATTTAACAGAGCAAAAATCTGAAAATCGATATATCACATAGGAGTTATTGCAGAAACAACGACGATATGCAAAAACCAACATCAAGCCAAGTATTACAATTTGAGAGACATTGTTATTTTCAGATAAGTCACTTGTACTAAATTAATACAATTAATTTAATAGTCTGTCTACACTTATCGAATTCAAAAACAATTAATTATATCATTGATTAAAAATATATATTGAGACAAATACTTTCGCCTTACCGCATGTTGAGGTCTCTCATTAACATAACCTTGAACACATTACAACATATCTGGTACATAAAGCAAAAAGACGTTATTATCAACATTGTAATAAATACTGGAAAGTGCATAATACATTGAAACTTATGGAAAATGCAGTAAAACGTAAAATATTTATTTAGAAAGCAGTACACATTTATCTTATTCTGAAATATAAGGTATGGAATGTAGAAAATATGATCAACATTAGAATACTGTACACTATAAAATGCATGACTTATAAGGATGTAATAAAATGCGCAAAATATTTAGGTTAAAAACATTATACACATTGTCCAATTCTAAGTAGGTTGTGGGCGCATATTAGAGCATTGCAAAACATTTTTTGCTTAAATTTCCTAAGTGCACCCCCGCCATGTTATTACATTTATTGAAACATACTTATGTACAAATTTTCAGTGTTCAGGTCATATTTTGACCCCCGCCCACCTCAATAATCACTTTTGCTATAAGGTACAAACATGTACAGAGCAAGCAAGAGCTACTTTTAGTTTTGCAAATGAATGAGAGCTCTCTGATAACGTGAGATCCCTCGTTTTTGACACTACAACTTCAAATTTAAGATGGAAAATCGCAGCATGTGTACAGCTCGAAAAATTACTGGACAAAAAATTGTTTGTTTGCTTGTCGCCATCACGTTTTTGAGAAAATCTTGTGTTCGGTTCACAAGACATTGTTTGGTGAAACATCAGGTCCTGAAAATGACAATTTCATTCAATTCAGGCACTCTATTTGGATAACTATCAATACAGAAGAAAAATTTACGACGATACAAATCAAGGACAGGTCACTGAAACTCATAGTGGAAAATACAATTCAATCACTACAGAGAATACTTTCCACCCCAAATAGAAATAACTTATTACCTCGTGCTGATTATCGGAAGTGTGCTGAACTGATGTTAATTCTGGGATGCACTGGTTAAAACCTGGAGCAGCTCACCACGCTCGATGGATGCCTTCCATTTTGTATCCAGCAAAGATGTTTGCTTTCAGTGCTCAAGCAGGATATGACAAGATCATGATCGATAAATTAGAAGCACTATGCAAATTCAATGCACTCTTCTATGTTAAAAAATGGCTCTCTTCATCCAATGGTGCCGATGCAGTCTACAATGATCTGAAGCTGTGGCATGACTTGACCAAATACCGCAAGCACGATCCTCAAGTTGCTAATGGAGCCATACAAGCCATGTAAAGACACTTGCGGTATTTAACCGAAGAGTGTGCAGTGTTCTCCCTATTTTCAAACAGAGTTACTGATTCGGAACGGCAGAAAATTGCTCGGACATTATTTCGATTTCCGAGAACAAAAGAATTTGAGAGGGGCATTCCAACCTTTCCAATCCTGAACCACAGTACGAAACTCTCGTCTCTTATTGGCCCTACATCCTCGTTCTTGTTTCACAGCATCGGCGTTGAGGTCCAATGGCTTGGAAAATCCGTTAGCCAATAGCATCTAGATCCCACAAATCAAGAAGCTGAGGCATACATACGGCATTTCAAAGTGGTGAATGATCTGAACGGGCCGTAAAGGTGATTCAAGACTTCTCAACTAGTATTATCAATGACAAAACTAAAAAACAGTACTTATTGCAAGTGGTTGAATATCATGGCAAACAAATTTCCAACTATAAAAAAGAGACATTAGGGATGTTAACAGCAGCTTCTAACAAACCTTAAATTCAGTAAATATTGTGATATGATGTGGATATTATATAGCTGGGAACAAGGTTTAATTACAGTACTTGTTAATTACTATATATGTGGATTTACAGTATTGTATAATGCACTACATTAAAAGAGAAACATTTAATATTACATTTTCACATTATTTTACTATAAGAAAAGAATGTCTTATTAGTCAGTCATGTTGGGCGGGGTCAAGACATGACCAAATTACCTAAAACTTGGTATACACTCATATTTTATCAAGTGAAACAACATAGGCGTAGAAGGGGTGCATCTCGGAAATTAAAAAAAAAAATAATTTTCCCCATATCCTTATGCAATGGCCTAGCGGGTATTATAAGAACCGTAAAAACTATAGCCTACAAGTTGACAAATTACTGACAAATTTTATCAGTTCTCTTTTGAGTGTAATTTGTGAATATACACAAAAGCCGCCCTAAATAAGGGTTCGATAGATCGGCCTACTAATCAATTCATAAAGAATAATAAGTAAACAAAACAATTTTGTGACAATTTTAAAATATATTATGATTATGTTTCTATATGTTTGGACAACAGCTAAGGGTTAGCTACGTTGTTACATTATACAAGATGTTTAATGTGTTTTAGTGTGCTGAAGGCAGAATGGAAATTATTTTAAATGAGGTAGAACTACAAAACACATACGAAGATGTTAATAAGTCCTTCGTCCACCACTACAATATTACGAGTGAACCAAAGTCTAGTATATACAGTCACGAAGCTCAGTACGTAGGGATTATGCATCCATAGCTAGTTGCTAACCACTAGGACCGCTACTATCGCCTCATCACATACAATGTGAAACAGTACCGGCACAATCTATTGTTCCCAGTATCCTCATCAACTCAAGCTTCGTGACTGCATATACTAGACTGTGAGTACATGAGTTTCACTGGTATAATAAAGAAAAGTTATCAGACTATATTACTCGATTGTCTATGAAAAGTTAATCCACATGTATGTTGAATAGGCGGTTTGCAAAGTTGGGTAACTGTTCATTAATTAATTTTACGTTATTATTGTGGTATTTGGCAATAAATAATTCCTCAGCTGTGTTGATATGTGTGTTGTTATTAACGGTTATTAATTATTGTTATAATGTTGATCATAAACGTCTTTCTGCTTTATGTACTAGATATGTTGTAAGTGTTCAAGGTTATGTTAATGAGAGACCTTAAGATGCCGTAAGGCAATATATATTTTTAATCTGTGATATAATTTTTTTTGAGTATGATAAGTGTAGACGGATTATTAAATTAATTGTATTAATATAGGAAATATAACAAGTTATTTTAACTACACATACTATCAATGTTAGCATAGTATCCATTAAAACTATTCAAACAGATAAGATTGTGAGAAAGATAAGACACATTCTTTAGAAATTCTCATGTTCTACGTGAAGTGTTCAGATTCGTGACGGGGATGATAGTTGTTACATGGAATGGATCTTTGACACACAACTGAAAAGTACTGTAGGTCTTTTAACGGTAGACAAGCGGTATCATGTGAAAAGTACTTTTAACACTAGTGCGAAAAGTATTTTTAATAGTGTCAACTGTTTGCTTGTCAATTGTTTCCCAACAGATGTCACACGGTTGCAATCGCAAGCGATCAATATAGGAGTTCAAAACAAAGTCATACCTACTTTTAAAATGAGTGTTTTTTTTTTTGTAAGAAACGTACACAAATAAAATAAATTGTTTCAACATCTATTTTATTGATAGCCATAATATTTTACTGCTGGTAGGTCCAACATCGTTGCTAGAATTTACAGAAAGTAAATTACGGTTTGAATGATTGTCTGATTGCATAAACCGTTGTATAATGTGCCATATTAGTTCCTTGATTTTCGGGTAATATTTAATTCCAAACTACTCACCCTGCAGTTCCTTTTATTTCTTCCTGTTCACTTTCGAACTTACCCTGTTAAAATTCGAACGCGAGTTTGAAACTTCAGTCACTATGTTTCAAAAATTTGCCGCCAGATGGCATCAATGCCACACTTATCATGTCGATCACTACGCTAACGACAGTTAACAGATTTTCCGCAAGATAAAGCATCCAGCAATTTCAACTAATATGTGTAAATAAATCTTTAAACGTAAATGAACTGCTGTCTAACAAATAGTGAACGACATAATGTTAAAAATGGTTTAATTTTGTTCGTAGGGTCGCTACGATAGATCTGTGGTATCATTTTCCACACATCCGCATTCACGAAATTCAATGTAATTTTGAACACTTCTGTCGTACGCGCGCATTCAAGTCAACCATATACAGGGTGTTTCAAAAATACTGGGCATAATTTCAGGTATGTATTTCCCACATGTAGACAATCAAAATAGTTCATTACAACATGTGTCCGGAAATGCTTTATTTCCGAGTTATGGCATTCACAACATTGAAATTCACCGGAACGCTTTTCTTTCCGCAGGTCGTTGCCGTCAAAGCAGACATTAAGAGGGCACTCTGACAGTTCCTTCCGAGGCGAAGATTACATTCAGTGTTGTGTAGGCGTTAGACTGTGCGACATGTATTCAAATCAAGAGCTGGCAGAGATACACTTCATGTACGGTAAGGCTGACGGCAATGCTGCGCTGGCTCGTCGTTTGTACCAGGAGAGGTACCCACAGCGACAATGTCCAGATCGGAAGACATGTGTACGTCTCAATTACCGTCTGTGCGAGTATGGAAAATGTAACTCTCCTGGTTTGGGAAGGGGACGACCAAGATCTACAACTCCAGAAGTACAGGAGGAGATTCTGGATGCTGTGAACATGACTCCTTCTATCAGCATACGAAGGGTAGCGTTGCAAGTCAATGTTCCTCATACGACTGTCTGGTCTGGAGACTGTTGAAAGAGTATCAATTGTATCCTTATCATTTGCAACGTGTACAGGCCCTGTCACCAGCAGATTACCCTGCACGAGTTAGGTTCTGTCAGTGGTTCTTGCAGCAGTGTGGTGTAAATCCGAACTTTCCTGTCTTAGTATTATTTACAGATGAAGCACAGTTCACACGAGATGGCATAACAAATTTCCACAATCAGCATGTATGGGCGTATGAAAACCCACGTGCAACTGTTCCATCTCATCACCAGATGCGGTTCTCCCTCAACATGTGGGCCGGTATCATTGGTGATCGATTAGTTGGACCCCATGTACTTGTAAACAGACTTACGGGGCAGGCGTACACAAACTTCCTGGGAAACACCATACCTCATGTTTTAGAAGACACTCCACCGATCAATCGTCAACACATTCACTTCTTGCATGATGGCGCTCCTGCACACTTCAGTCGTAAGGCTCGCCGGTACTTGGATCGAAGGTTTCCTGATCGATGGATAGGTAGAGGTGGCCCAATTGCTTGGCCTCCACGCTCACCTGATCTCGATTTCTACTTTTGGGGCCATTTCAAATCATTGCTTTATTCGTCTCCGGTGCCTGATTTGGAATCCCTTCGGAATCGAATTGTGGCATGTTCTGAGGACATAAGCAATACTCCTGGAGTTTGGGATCGTGTTCGCAGGTCAACGAGACATCGATGTGAGGTCTGTATTCAAGCAGGAGGTGGACATTTTGAACATCTTCTGTAATGACAACGACCTGCGGAAAGAAAAACGTTCCGGTGAATTTCAATGTTGTGAAGGCCATAACTCGGAAATGAAGGATTTCCGGACACATGTTGTAATGAACTATTTTGATTGTCTACATGTGGGAAATACATACCTGAAATTATGCCCCGTATTTATGAAACATCCTGTATGGAAGAAAATATTGTCGCTGCTCCACCCTTTGAAGGACGGAAAACATTTTCTACCACATATATAAAAAAAGAATCTTATAGAGACACGTCTGATGCCCCATTTAGATTACTGTGATTCCTTGTTAACAAACTTAAGCTCTATCTAACTTAAATGAGAGATTGCATAATGTACTCGTATGTATAAGATTCCTTCGTAATATTCGGAAATTTGACCATGTAACACCGTCTCTTGAGTTGTTCTCGTGGGCTCGTCTAAAGGAACGAAGAGTCATACATGCTCTTTTGCTTCTATACAGAATTTTACCTAACTCTTCCCCAAATTACTTGTCTTCGCACTTTCAGTTCCTCACTACTTCATGAAACCAACATCAATCCTCTTACACTGCATAATTGTCTCGCCTTTGGAATTCGTTACCTAGTGACGTCAGGGATTGCCGGACACTGTCACAGTTTAAAAGTAAACTAGGAAAGTATGTTCTGTCTCACGAAATCCGTTTCTGAGAAGTTGCTAGATTTATGCCGAAGTTTTTATCTTTAGTATTTTGGCAATAATTTCCATTTGTTAGATTAACCCTTTCTCTTGATTTTGTCTCAGGATACTAGAACAGCTTATTGTCCCTTAGTTAATAATAATGATTCTGAGTGTTACTGTTATTTTTGTCTGTGTTTTTTGTATATGTTTTTACTTTTTTTTCTTTTTTGCATCACTGCATAATATGTTAGACTAATTTTTATTATTTTCAATTTCTACTTGTATGTTCAGCTGCTTTTTTATGTCATATTCACTCTGTCACACATTATTACATTAGATTAATTGCATCTTGATGTATAATTATTTTTCTCCTAGTTGTACTGCATTTCTGGTGGTGTGGAAAAGGCCTGATGGCTTTAAGTCCATCAGAGTAAATAAGTAATACAGAGCTATTTTTATCATACGTCCCAGAAAAGAGCAGCCGGCCGGTCGGCCGCGCCCTGCGTGGTTTTCGCCGAGCGCATAACCATTTCTCCGATATATAACAGTACTAACAATAAATGTTCAATAATTTGGACTTATCATGCTCACAGTCGTTGCTGAAAATGGCCTCCGTTTGCCGCCACACACAACTGACATCTTCTGATAAACGAATGAACAACACTCTGAAGTTCCACACCATTGATAGTTTGGATTTCTTCTCGTACATATTCTTTTAGTTCATCTATAGAATGAGGATTTTTCCTATAAACCCTATCTTTTAGTGTTCCATAAATAAAAGTCACAGGGTGTTATATTTCGGCTTCGTAGAGGCCACAAATTATTACTCATTAGTCTCGTACCGAAAATACGTTTCAATTCCCTCATTGACACGGCAGCTGTGTGAGATGTGGCGGAATCTTGTTGGAAATAAACTGACAATCGTTCCGCATAAGAATACTAAGTTTTCTGCTTGATTTTCGATTCTTCACTGAGACTGTTTCTTTAAATCGTTATCGAATCGTCTAATTATTTTGGCAGAAGGCACAGGTTTGTTTGGAAACTTCATTCGACAGTTTCGTCTTGTTTTCGTACACGACCTTCTGCCTTTTATGTACGTATTGTACATATAGGCTACACACGTTCATACAGTGAGAATTTGTTTCTAGGCATTACCTAAATACACAATAATCACTAAACTTTATAAACTAACGTTGTGGACTTGAAGAATCTAGAGTTTCATTACACGACTTCTAAGCACATTGAATGCCATATGGCTACTGGAGCGCGATTGCGCGGGACAAACGGTTAGCGCGCGGCGGAAACCACACAGGGCGCGGCTGGCCGCTCTTTTCTGAGACGTATGGTAATAATAGCTTTGTATCAGCGAGAATAATAGGGGGGAAATGAATTTAAATTGTAATATAACACTAATAACAATAATAATGAATACTGTGATTGCCATGAGTTGAAGCTTTTCTACGTCAGTTTCCGAATGGGAAACTCGAGTGACTATAGAAATATAAACACAATTTATTTCAACAATTTTCATGTGCATTAGTGAAAAGAGGTCATCTAGAGCAAGTCTATGCAGTAGACTACGTATATGTGTATGTTCGTAATTAATTACAGTATGTAAATTTTAGTAATTCGTTTGTGAGTACCTAACTTGGCAAGTACCGTGTGGTCCTTGCTCTCCACAGTTTTAGACTGGCGGTGCAGCCCATCCATATGAGAGATGCACACAATTAACAGGGCTGACACGCATGATAGTGAGAGACCCCGTCATTCGTCATGTACTTCCCTTGCCGAGGATTGAGCGGGCACTATCGCTTGTTCCACAACGAAGGACAAAGTAATTTAGGCTGGTGATAATTTAACAATAAGTTCGGTTATGGCTGCTTTACACAACTAGATACGCTACCGTACTTCGATGCATACGAGTGATAGTATGGAGCACGGTAAATTAGTTATGCACAACGTATACAGCGTAATTCAAAATAATTGTCACAAAGTGCTATTGATGGATATGTAATAGTAAAAATAAAAGATGGTACTTCATTCTTAAACGCTATTCTCTAGGAGCAATACGCCGAACTTCAGTTGCACGGTTCACTGTGGATATACGTTTTGTAGCTATGGTAACTCTTTTATTATTAATGTAGCAACAGAGTAATGTCGGTAGGGGATAGAAATACCACTGCGAAAACGTTTCTCAAATATCGTAAGGTAATGCTCCTAAGATGGCGCACGTAGTGGATTTGTGTCCTTAGATACTCATTTTTGAGACCAATATAAAAACTATATTTATGAAACGAAACTCTTGAATCTTAAGATCACAATAACATGAAGAAGGTTACAAAAATGAAACATTTCTTCTTTGCAAAAACACTTCTTTGAAAAGTTGTGAACGCGCAATCTTACAGGCACTGTCCTATAAGACTGCGGACGTTGTCCTTTAAGAATGCGCGTCAACACATGTCACATTTAAAAAGTCCAACGCCTTCGTAGCTTGAACAATCTTCATGCCACCACTGTTTGCACTCACTAAGTACACTGCACCCAGTCCTCAGAAATTGGTTCTTCATAGGCTTCTTCACAATCAGGCCAGAAAATTTTTCCTTCTGAAACTGTCCGATGTGATGAAGTTGACGCTGATGGATTGTAGTAATTGAAACTCTTCTTGCATTGTTTAATGTTGCATGACCTTTTTGTTGTAGCTGAAGAATCACTAGAACTGGTCTTTTTGCATTGTTTCTTGTTGATAGAAGATTCCATTGTTACTAGAAGTAAGTTCTTGTACGGTGAGGAAGAGAACATTTCAGATTTTTTTTAATTCGTTCTCTTTTCTTTGACTCCGTTGTCTCTGGTAACGAAGAGATCATAGCTGATGAAATTAGTGCCTGTTCAATAATCTCAGGTTAAACTGCTAAGGAAATTTATCTCCATCTTCGTATGCTTTTATCATTTTCCATTATTGTTAAATTTTTCTCTAACATTTCTTGGGTAAATATTAATTTTCTATCTGATTTTCTAATATATGACGAAGTCATGACACACATGAGTACAAAGCTGCAAGAAATAATATTTCATTTTTAAAACTGGTTGTATGAGACGATGTGCCTCTAAGATTGTTTACTGCCTCTAAGATTGCACACTGAAGCGCAATCTTAGAGGATTCTACATAGTTCTGCATTGCAGTCAATAAATGGCAGGAGTGTTTACCTACACAAACAGGAAAAAGTGCATAACGTAGCTTATGTATTTGTCTAGCAACAGTAATAGATGCATGCAGGTTTACATCGTTGGAATTGTTAAATAAAGCTAATCTTCTTCACATACAAATTTATAAGAGAATCTGGGTAAAACCAATTTTTACCTAATAAACATTTACACAAACACAAACACTTTACATCATACAGCTACATCTCACAAGCAACTTCTCTCGACAGAACGGCGAGAATCAACAATGCTGCCAACTATAAAAATATGACACTGCGCAATCTTAGAGATTGCGCAGTCTTAGGTGCCTTTACCTTATTTGTTCGATATATAGGATATTTCGATTTCAGTTCTCCAGAATTTTAATTAACCTGTAAGATGCTCGAAACATTTTCAAAATTTAAAGAAGACTCTAAGCAATTTGGTTTATTAGTAAATCAAAATAAAACAAAATACTTGAAATGTAGTAACTATAACAGGAATTCTGAAAACCGTCAAATTCATAATATGCAAATTAACTAGTTTCGGTCTTTAAATATCTTGGTATTAAAGTAAACGGAAATAACACATTGGCAGAAGAAATTAAGTAAAGACTTGTTCATGGGAACAAGGCATATTTTGCCAATTTACCATCGTTCAGAAGTAAATTAATATCCAAATCTGCAAAACTAAGACTTTACAAAACTCTTATTCGACCAGTCGTGATATACGCAAGCGAAACCTGGGTATTCAAAGAAACAATTAAACAAAAATTACTAATTTTTGGAAGGAAAATACTCAGAAGAATTTTTGGACCGAATAGAGAAGCAGATAATAATTGGAGAATAAAAACTAATAGCGAATTTAATAAGCTAAATGAAAATAAAAATATAATAAATTACATTATATCACTCAGAATAGGATGGTTGGGGCACATAATAAGGATGGATGACCACAGACTGGTAAAAAATTATATAAATGGAAACCTATCTCAAGTAGAGCAGTCGGCAGACTAAATTGAGATGGGAAGATGATGTGATGGATGACCTGAAGAAAATGCAAGTGAGTAATTTGAAGGCAGGCAAAGACAGAAGTGTTTGGAAGAGGATTACACTGGTATTGTAAGTTATATGACATTCTTGTATTTCTGTATTTTATTTCGATGTAACGAAAGAAGTGTTACAGGCACTGGAATTAAGAAAGACTTTTTTTTAACACGTCTGATTGTAATGTCGGTGCTTTCGCCGTTAAGAAGTCCATCGGAAACCAGTAACTTATATCCCAGGGAAAGTTTGAACTCGACGTCTAGTGCTAGCTGTCCGATACGCTTGGAATAAGATGGATAGATATCGTGCATTAGAACTTGCAGGTAACTGGCCAGCACAGACTAATGGTTCGGAACGCGACGAGCTAGTTTGAAACGAGGATTTTGCAAGAGAGACAGAACGGATCATTGCATTACTGCAGGAACTAATAGGTTTGCACACCACCGAACCGTAGATTTCCCATGTACGACAGGAAATGTAAATAATATATTAATAACAATAATAATAATAATAATAATAATAACAATCTTTTATAATGCTGGACCATTTTCCAGATATCGGTGAAAAAATAAATATCCTCTGAAAACTTTTTAGAACTCATCCCAATCTTATTCTCTCTATTGACCGGAGCTTAAATTTGTAAAAGTAGTCAGTATTTATTTGTTCTTTAAGTTTGTATTTATTAATGTTGTCGAGAATGAGAAAGAGTTGTGGTTTATATAAAATAATGAAACGTGCCATGGACAAGATAATTGCAATTTCACAAGGTTGGGTCAGCAATGAATTAAATATCCAACGTAATAAATGGAGAAAACATTTATATTTAGTAATAGGACAACATCAAAATTAATTTAAGAGTATAATTTACATTCAGATTTAACATTTGATAAATAATCCCTTTTTATCATTCCTACACATACGCAGGGTGATTCACGAGGATTTACCGTCCTTCACAGAGCTTATTTCCGAAGACATTCTGAGCAAAAAATGCCATATAAACATGGGTCCTATTCTCAATATTTACAGAGTTACGTTTCTTTATTGGAAAGCATTGCTATGAACGCGTGATCTTGGTCAGCGTGCAGTCAGCAGCCAGCGCGAGCGCTACGGAAATCAAAGATAGCCGTATGCAGTTACGTAGAGCGACGAGTGCCGTTCACAAGCGTGCGGCCAAGTGTACTCAAGTGGGCGGCGACAATTTTTAAAATGTGTTGTAAACTCTCCAAGACTGTAAATTAGGATACAAAATTGAACTGCAAATAATTAAGTCGGTTTAAGTGGTGTGGTTTGTAATAATTGTTGTGATAAGTGCGTAAGAATAATGCAATTTTCTAGTAAAAAATAGAAAAAGATGTCTGTACGAAGCAACTAAGGAGTTCACAGCACATTTTTAGCTTCATAATACTTGCCAATTAAGGAAATGATACTTCTGAGTAGTTCATTCTCTATTTATATTATTCTTTTACCTTCAAACTAAAGAAAAAACGTATTTTACAAACAACTTCAAATTAGTGTAACTCTGAAAATATTGAGAATAGGAACTATGGTTATGACATGTTTTGCTCAAAATGTCTTCAGAAATAAGCTCCTTAAAGGACGGTAAATCCTCGTGAATCACCCTGTATAAATACAGTTAATCTCAAAATGATTCAGTTACTAATCTATCGAGATCAGAAGAATATAAATTAGAATTATTCATATTTGTTAATATGGTTTCCGATGTGCAATTATAACACTACCAAATATCAGGTAGCATGGTAGATATCGTAAAATTACTGGTCCTAAATTTTGACCAAAATGATTAACCTAAAATTTTCCGTTGCCAAACTTACTATCTCTCAGAGAGACCGAGAATACCTGTTACCTTACATTGGCTCCTAACGTTTTCATGCTGTTAAAAAGAGATAGAGATTATCACTGATCCAACATGTAGGCCCGCGCTGAGAGAGTGAGTGTGGCCAGTTCAATCTCCTATTACAGGTAGAGACAAATGCATGCGAGCAGAATCGAAAAACATAAAAACAACACATCGGAAACCTGAGCTCTCATTTACCATTCTGTCGGATTACAATAAAACGAGGCAAACACACTCATACCTTACAATGTTTCCTACAGTTTCTTTTAGTTTAACAAATTAAATCTCACTGTTCTTCCTCATTCCTACTGTATCTAATCGTCACACATCTTGTTTCCGAATGTTTAATTTTAGCTTTCGGACAGTAATAACAGTTTTTTCGTCATATTATTTACTATAATGTTTGAGACTTTTAAAATTTTATATAATTAAAAAATTTTTGAACATTCTTAATATTTATTTAAACTGAATTGTTATAATTATCTTTATGTTTGTAAATTATTTCCACTTTTGTTAGATAAACAATATTCCAGATATATTGACACAATTACTTGTTTATATTATTACATATTACAATCCTTATTTTATGGATTTTTGTATCAAAGAGTCGCTTTTTATTTTCTGAAAGAAATTTCAAAATTTCAATCCGTGGTAAATAACGTCGAAAATTTTAAAACGATAAAGATGTTCTCAATTAGTAAAGATAGTTTTAACATTGTTTACTTCGTAATTCATTCTACGTGAATGTCGACTGTCTCATCATATTTCACAGTCTACAAATACTAAGTTTGGTAGAAACAAAAAGGTACATGATTTTTGTTATGGACTCTCTTTTATAAAGTGATGACGATGAGCAAGACTTGTGTATTGTTTCAAACAAAATTTTTAAGTCATACATAATATTTTAAAATTCCATTTTGTTTGATACTTCATTTTTTCAAACGTTTCGCACCTGATTTGAATGTCTTCATCCACTACCTACTGTGTAATTTTTGCTCTTTCATCTTGTTCTTGAATCAATCTATCAACCTTATCCCAATTTGGCCATTCAGCATTTCCCTATCTTATAGCTCAATATTGTTATTGTGTACATCTACCAAAGCTGATTGAGTCTGGTCTCGAGTTCACTCTGTTTTCACATCAGCAGTTGATGGGATGTTTTTTTTTAACTTTCACGTCTTTTCATTTTCTTAATTCCGCGTTGCTACTCCTATAGCTTAAGTAGATATGTAGAAATTTCCTCTTCATTTCCGCTAACATAGTTGTAGTATTTTCCTTTGTGTTTTCCTTAGAGACCGCTTGTGCAACATATAACTGGGAATACATTGCTCTCTAAGACCTTAAAATTAAACTCAAAACTTAAGACTTCGCTAACAGGATGGATTTCAGACACCAAAACTTGTTCCGTAGCTAATTAGTTTTCTTGTACCATCATTAATATTTTTGTAGATAACTTTTGTCTTTACAATCATATTTAATATGAACTTATTGAAGGAATATATACAGCTAGATAGAACTATGTATCTACATAACAATTAATAAAAATAACAGATAGATTAATCGTACAGAACCGTAACAGAAAATTTCTTCCTCTCATATCCTGGTTTACACCATCATGACCAAACATTATTAGCAGTAATGTTCTGGGTATTTAAATTGGTACATCGAAAATATTCATTCGTGGAACTGCTAGAATATAGAATAAAGTCTATATGTTCAACTATTAAAAAATGAAAAAAAAAAAAAAAACACTTTTTGAAGCGATGCTCCTCATCTATTGCTGCCAACTGCTATAATTTTAACACTTGCAATATCTAAATATGGAAGAACATTCTTCGTGAAAGTTGGGATTGGAATTTATGGTTGTTGGAAATATCCTGACGCGAGAAGAAGTTTCCTTTTATGTAACGACGGTATTCTTCTACACATTCGTGGTCGTTTTCATGCAGTGTTAAAATATAGAAGCAATCTACAGCTGTTGTCATATGATCATAACACTGGCAGTATTATAAATGCTGTTGTTATTTCATTACCACTCTCACACAATAATTCTCAGAATATTCTCATTCATAAGCAACAAGTACGACTAAATATAAGATACAGACTCAGAAACAAAATTTGGGCTACCTGAATTTTCAAAGTTACAGTTAAAACAAACCACGCATGCTCAGTAAGCACTGAGCATGAGCAGTATGTTATAACGGAATCTTTGAAAATTTCGTACTGTGCATGAGCAGTATGTTATAAGTGGAACTTGGAAAATTCCGTACTGTGACTGAGCAGTGTGTTATAACTGGAACTTGGAAAATTCCGTACTGTGCATGAGCAGTATGTTATAAGTGGAACTTGGAAAATTTCGTACTGTCTATGAACAGTATGTTGTAACTGGAACTTGGAAAATTCCGTACTGTGACTGAGTAGTATGTTATAACTGGAACTTGGAAAATTCCGTACTGTGCATGAGCAGTATGTTATAACTGGAACTTTGAAAATTCCGTACTGTGACTGAGCAGTATGTTATAAGTGAAACTTGGAAAATTCCGTACTGTGCATGAGCAGTATGTTATAACTGGAACTTGGAAAATTTCGTACTATCCATGAGCAGTATGTTGTAACTGGAACTTTGAAAATTCCGTACTGTGCATGAGCCGTATGTTATAAGTGGAACTTTGAAAATTCCGTACTGTGACTGAGCAGTATGTTATGACTGGAACTTTGAAAATTCCGTACTGTTCATGAGCAGTATGTGATAAGTGGAACTTGGAAAATTCCGTACTGTGCATGAGCAGTATGTGATAAGTGGAACTTGGAAAATTCCGTACTGTGCATGAGCAGTATGTTATAAGGGAACTTGGAAAATTCAAGTGGCCCAAATTTTGTTTCCGGGTCTGTACTATGCGACGATGGGTAAGCAGACCTACTAATTGAATCGCTAAGTAAACTAACTTAACATTAGCGAAACAAATATCCCTTCCAACTAGAAAATAAAGTAAATGTAAATAAAACCACGTGACTTTTGACAGCATCACACTTTCCTCTTCGTCTGCTCAGTATTTTCAGCCAACTAAGCAAACCATTATTAAATATCAAAATACAGCCGGAACAAAATGTTATCCTGTTGTTAGATAATTTTACATAGCTGGGGATAATCGGCCAGAATTCAAATCTTGAACGACACAGAAATGGAATGGAATGGAATTCTCGGGTGTGGGGCACTGTGACCCAGTACTGCGATCTTTATAATCTATTGCGCTAACTCTCAAGCTAGGAGTGTTCCCAAACGCACACCAGCTGACTACACTAAGGTTCACTGCGTATCCATGTTTCGAACAGGCAACCTCCCTCGTCTCTAGCCCAGCCTCCTCCGTGAGTCGCCAGCAGCGCCCGGGAATGACGACAGATTGAAGAAATGTTGACGGCATGATGTATATGCCTAATATGGGAAAACGGAAGAACCCGGAGAAAAAACCCAATTGCCACCTTGACCACCACAAGTGTCACTATAAATTTTTCACTGAAAAATTCCACGCCTGAACGGGACTCGAACCTTGACTGCCCGGAAGGTCTGACCACTCAGCCACCGTTACGACACTGGACTCAAAGCTTTACTACACTCCCTGAGGAAGCGAAGAAAATTTTAGTACTCCTAAAAATCTATTCCTTTCGGCCAGGATTGAACCCGCGCATCTCGCGGATCAATTCTATTTCCGCAAAAATTATTGTTGGAAAATTTTTTCATTACTGCAAAATTGGAGCCACATTACCGTAAATCGAGAAACACAGTTGAATAACCAAATAATAGAGGTTTGGTAACAGTGCAGTGTTTCTCCAGTGGATGGCGCAGCATATTCACGTTAGACAGGTTTGGCAGCCATGTTTCAAATTAGGTATGTTGATAATTGAATATATTTACACATTATGTTAAAGTGAATTTAACACCGAATGTGTTGTTTTATATGTATATCTGTCAGCATATATTGCTGTTAACGCACATATTAAATTTAATGTTGTATCTTTCACTTGAGAAAACGTGACTCTGGAAAAACTGTTGATCTTTAATTAAAGTTGAATGTATAAATTAATATAGAGTCAGAAATTGAGAAGTGGTTAATTCTATAATAGATCATGGGCTTGTCGAATTGCATAGCATTGCCCATGATAATTTATTCCCAGATGAATCTTTTGATGGACTATGAATTTTGGACCTACATGGATGATGCCGCCAAATTCCCTCCACTATTATGGGATAGTAATCTAACAGCCGATCTCCGAAAGACAAGTGGGGCAGAATGGTTGCAGAGTTATGCGAAAAAGCAATTTTGTGAACCCCAACCTTCAGTGCATTTGCCACCACAAGTGACTTTTTTAATTTTTATTTTACGATATTTTATCACCTGCTATGGTTATCTAGCATCTGAGTGAGATGGAGGTGATAACACCGGCGAAATGAGTCCAGAATCCTGCGCTCTTAATGGGCTGAGAGAAAATCCCAGAAAAACTTCAATCCCAACCAGGATTTGAACCCTAGCCCGTTTGTTTCACAGTCAGGTATGCTAACCGTTACTCCACAGCGGTGGACAATACAATTATTTAAGTGTCTCCAAAGTGTAATATGCATTACAACCAATTCTCTTGGCAATAGAAGAATTAGCAAAGATATCAAAAGAAAAGCACAGATCTAGCAGGAATCTTTGAAGAAATTACTTAGGTGATTCAATAGCTTTGATATACTAGCCTATATCAAAGAGTTTGGAGACAGTTACCAACCAATTCAGTCATGAAGAAAAACAAGAAGAATGCATTCTGCTAAGATGAATTCTTTGGAGAATGTGATACCTTGATCAGCAGAAATAAGTGAGACAGACGAGTCTTTCGATTGGTATACTGTTGCCAGATCCATAGGTAAGAATCATTTAGATTTTGCGGTATACTTCGTGACAAAATACAACGACCTTCTCTCCTGGAAGGAAGGTAATAAATACTCACCCCTGCATTATTTTTGTAAGCGTATCCACTGTGGGTGACACCTCCTTCTTATAGCATTCATACACTGTATGTCGAGGTAAATCACGAGCGAAATCATCGGTGAGGCCGTCATGATCTCTCATCGACTATAGCCTAATGAAACTTGAATTTTTGCAGTAACAAAAGCTAAAAAATT
This sequence comes from Periplaneta americana, assembly GCF_040183065.1. Classification (NCBI taxonomy): domain Eukaryota; kingdom Metazoa; phylum Arthropoda; class Insecta; order Blattodea; family Blattidae; genus Periplaneta; species Periplaneta americana. The sequence continues at coordinate 83,479,791 of NC_091123.1, read as the reverse complement.
TGCAGTTTTGCGTTAGTGCAGGATACCGATTCCCGTATTTGGCGATTGGTAACAACTAGGAAGGCATAAGGAAGAGTAAAAATAAAAAAAATGAAGTATAGTGCTTTCATAAGCACATGCACACTAGCGTGCAGTTTGGATGTCGGAGGTTGCGCCAATACTCTTTCGTGTGTTGTGAGCTTGATCCATACCAGCAACGCGGTAATCATTCAAAATGTGATTATCCAACTCCGCACAACACAAATTAGCTGCATACTGTGCTGTATTCTCCGACAGGAAATCGAAAACTGTCATAATGTGAGCCACTGTTCACAATTCATATATTATACATGGAGAGACACTAATAGAAGAGTAAGCCATTACGACTACGTTTTACAAATCCGTTCTAGAAATTTCTAGATAAAGCTTCTCTTACGCAAGTTTCGAACACAAATTTAATTTCACACTTTCTCATACAGGATGGATAGGGTTACCATACGTCCGTAATATGACACCTACTGCATAGTAAACAACGGTAAAAGCCACTGCTTTGCACACTTTGGTTTTAAAGATACATAAAGACCAGAGTACTACATTCACGAAGCATACTTCCAGGAGAAAATAATTATAATTCATCCTCCAGATAGCTAAACAGAAACTGGTGATATTGATCACTGGAGGAGAAATGAAAGAAGATTATTACGAAGAGAATATTCTGAACTTCTTTAACCAGTGCATTTTATTTATCTCGAACTATGAGAGGGGAGTTTCGAGGATGCTGAGCAATTTACCTTGATTGAAGGAGATTCAGGTCATGAATTACAGTGGAGCAGTGTCGAAAAATCAGCTGAGTTTATAAAGTTACTCGTTTATAATCCATCAACATTCACAAAATTTTAGATGAAGTCGTACTCGTGAAACTTGTGCTTTAAGTAATAAAAAAACCTGTAGAAGTAAGAAGGGGAGAAAGAAAACACGAACAGATGGTTGAAAGGTGTAAACTATATTATTATTGTTATTATTATTATTATTATTATTATTATTATTATAAGTAAATCCGAAAAGACAAAGTATATGATTATGTCTCGTGACCAGAATATTGTACGAAATAGAAACTTAAAAATTGGAGATTTATCTTTCCAACAGGTGAAAAAATTCAAATATCTTGGAGCAACAGTAACAGATATAAATAGCACTCGGGAGGAAATTAAACGCAGAGTAAATATGGGAAATGCCTGTTATTATTCGGTTGAGGAACTTTTGTCATCTAGTCTGCTGTCAAAAAATCTGAAAGTTAGATTGTTCTGTATGATTGTGAAACTTGGATTCTTACTTTGAGTGAGGAACAGAGATTAAGGGTGGTTGAGAATAAGGTTCTTAGGAAAATATCTGGGGCTAAGAGGGATGAAGTTACAGGAGAATGGAGAAAGTTACATAGCGCAAAACTGCTTACATAATTAGGAACATTAAATCCAGACGTTTGAGATGGGCAGGGCATGTAGTACGTATGGACGAAGCAAGAAATGCATATAGAGTGTTAATTGGGAGACCAGAGGAAAAGAGACCTTTGGGGAGGCCGAGACGTAGATGGGAGAATACTATTGAAATGGATTTGAGAGAGGTGGGATATGATGATAGTGATTGGATTAATCTTGCATAGGATAGGGACCGATGGCGGGCTTATGTGAGGGCGGCAATGAACCTGTGGGTTCCTTAAAAGCCATTTTAAGTAAGTATTATTATTATTATTATTATTATTATTATTATTATTATTATTATTATTATTATTATTATTATTATTAAGTTTTCAACAATATAGAAGAAAATGAAACGAAATTTAACAATTTTGAGGAAGTTTTAGACTATGATTGTGTACTGTATCCCAGAACTTCTGCATCTGTGGACAGTGTTTTCTTTCATGAAAATCATTTGGACACCGGAAAGAAATAGATCACACACAAGTAAGGTAAAAGCATTGCTTCAAATTTAAGTCAAGTCATTGTTTTCATGCGTGTATTTCTATGACTTCAACAAGGAAAACCTTTCTTTTCTAAAACAAATACATTCTTCCCAAAAGAATGAAAATAACTGTTTACGTAGGTTAAATCACTTAATTAGACCAGCATTCCTGTTTGTAACTAACAGGATATTACTGTTACGAGAGTAGAAATACGACATATTCAGTTTCGCTCTTAATTTTATATGTATTGATACAATATACAGTAGTAGGTAGCTTTCTTCAATAAAAATAATATCCAAAATGTTAGCGAAAACAAAAATGTGTGTATTTTTTATCCAGAATAAAAATATGGGAACTCTAAGGCTGGAAGTTTTTCAATGCAAATCTTTTAAGGAACGAATCTTTAGTGCAGTATGAATGGAAACTTCTTCTTACATTATGTTCCTATGCTATTAGATTTCCCGATGTTATTTTACATGATAATAATTTTTGTTCTATTACATTCTATATAGAGTACCATGCTATGTACTATCAGTGTAATCAGATTCTCATAGTGTCAATGAGCCGGTTGATTAAGTGTATGGCGCTCGCTTGGAACCTTTTAAACACATTTAGAAATAACCATTTTGTAATAGTTTTTGCGTTAGATTTCTCAGTTGCGATAAATATGTAAAAATCGTCTACACTGACATTTAATGATCGCTTTTAATTTGTCTATCAGAACAACTTGCTATCGAATGCCCAAAGTATCATTTTCTTCTCAAATGGAAGGAATTCAGAACATCTTGCTATCAAATGCCCAAAGTATCAGTTTCTTTTCAATTGGAAGGAATTCAGAACATTTTGCTATCGAATGTCCAAAGTATCAGTTTCTTTTCAATTGGAAGGTATTCAGAACATCTTGCTATCGAATGCCCAAAGTATCAGTTTCTTTTCAATTGGAAGGTATTCAGAACATCTTGATATCGAATGCCCAAAGTATCAGTTTCTTTTCATTTGGAAGAAATTCAGAACATTTTAGAAGGAATTCCGCTGTAGTTCATTGTGTACCAAATCCGTCGTTTGCATTGCACCTATATTTTAATTTATTATTACTAGGGATGATAATTTTATGTTCTAAAATCATGCCAAATATTCATCTAAATATTCCCTTAAAATCATTCAAATATTCTCTTGGAAAATTCTTTTAAAAATTGAATTGATTATTGTGAAATGCGGAACAGTACTCGTATAGGCCTATATGATGTTAGTGTTCATAATTAATTTTTATTCTATTTTTTGTGTAACACTGTGATGGAATAATTTTATTCTGAGAAACTCATTCTTCTGTCACTTAACATAAAGATTTAGGAAGTCCTCTCAAATCATACGGTGTCACTGGACATGTTTTGTAAAATGTGATATAACTGTGTTGCTAATCCAGTTTCAACCGCTCTCCATGTAACACCTGTGATACCTTTTGAGCTCAGCTAACCCCCTATTCTAGACAATACCTGGTTAAATTTAGATTGCATTATTTTCATTTCCTTCAATTTTCACTTCTTTTTCTTCGCCTCCTTTAGGGTTTAAAACCGTCATAAAGTGGAAGACGTGCTGATGCTTTCGCTAACACTAGGCAAATGAGAGACAATTATTTACCGAAAGCATAAGATCGCGAAATAAGTTTGAATGTAATCTTACGTGTAGGAAGTGTGTAGTATGAGCAATAATTCCACTAGATGAGCAATCAAACGAGAATTAGTAAATAAACTATTAATACATTACTACACGCACAAATAAATCCCTTCGAAATATGCACTTATATTCTCTAACTCATTAAATAATCCTCAAACCCTGAAATATGAATCTTCATTCTCTATGAAATTGTATAATTTGAAATCATATTTGTGGTGTGTATGTCTAGTGTCCTGCAATGTTCGAACATGAGAGAGGCAACCAAGACATTAAAAACTTCGTCTTATTTGATACGAAAAACTAATCGCAAGATCTGTGTTAAAATCCTTAAGCGGTTAAAACATGAGTAGAGGAAGCGAATATTTTTGTAACACGGTGGAACAAACACGAGAGACCTCCTTCTGCAGAGCGAACATCGGCGAATATCGAACTTCGCCGTACTCGACAAACTTGAACCGAACAAAGCGCCTCTAATGCACGACGCTAGTATGTATTCTCAAACAAAATCTGTTTAGACATAAAACTCTCATGCGTAATTATTACAGTGAAACCTCTATTTCTGGACAACCCTGCATATCGGACAACCCGATATACAGGATGTTTAAAAAATACGGGGCATAATTTCAGGTATGTATTTCCCACATGTACACAATCAAAATAGTTCCTTACAAAATGTGTCCGGAAATGCTACATTTCCGAGTTATGGCCTTCACAACATTGAAATTCACCGGAACGTTTTTCTTTCCGCAGGTCGTTGTCATTACAGAAGATGTTCAAAATGTCCACCTCCTGCTTGAATACAGACCTCACATCGATGTCTCATTGACCTGTGAACACGATCCCAAACTCCAGGAGTATTGCTTATGTCCTCAGAACATGCCACAATTCGATTCCGAAGGGATTCCAAATCAGGCACCGGAGACGAATAAACCAATGATTTTAAATGGCCCCACAAGTAGAAATCGAGAGGGTTCAGATCAGGTGAGCGTGGAGGCCAAGCAATTGGGCCACCTCTACCTATCCATCGATCAGGAAACCTTCGATCCAAGTACCGGCGAGCCGTACGACTGAAGTGTGCAGGAGCGCCATCATGAAAGAAGTGAATGTGTTGACGATTGATCAGTGGAGTGTCTTCTAAAACATGAGGTATGGTGTTTTCCAGGAAGTTGTGTACGCCTGCCCCGTAAGTCTGCTTACAAATACCTACATGGGGTCCAACTAATCGATCACCAATGATATCGGCCTACATTTTGAGGGAAAACCACACCTGGTGATGAGATGGAACAGTTGCACGTGGGTTTTCATACGCCCATACATGCTGATTGTGGGAATTTGTTATGCCATCTCGTCTGAACTGTGCTTCATCTGTAAATAATACTAAGGCAGGAAAGTTCGGATTTACACCACACTGCTGCAAGAACCACTGACAGAACCTAACTCGTGCAGGGTAATCTGCTGGTGACAGGGCCTGTACACGTTGCAAATGATAAGGATACAATTGATACTCTTTCAACAGTCTCCAGATAGTCGTATGAGGAACATTGACTTGCAACGCTATCCTTCGTGTGCTGATAGAAGGAGTCATGTTCACAGCCTCCAGAATCTCCTCCTGTTCTTCTGGAGTTGTAGATCTTGGTCGTCCCCTTCCCAAACCAGGAGAGTTAAATTTTCCATACTCGCACAGACGGTAATGGAGACGTACAAATGTCTTCCGATCTGGACATTGTCGCTGTGGGTACCTCTCCTGGTACAAACGACGAGCCAGCGCAGCATTGCCGTCCGCCTTACCATACATGAAGTGTATCTCTGCCAGCTCTTGATTTGAATACATGTCGCACAGTCTAACGCCTACACAACACTGAGTGTAACCTTCGCCTCGGAATGAACTGTCAGAGTGCCCTCTTAATGTCTCCTTTGACGGCAACGACCTGCGGAAAGAAAAACGTTCCCGTGAATTTCAATGTCGTGAAGGCCATAACTCGGAAATAAAGCATTTCCGGACACATGTTGTAATGAACTATTTTGATTGTCTACATGTGGGAAATACATACCTGAAATTATGCCCCGTATTTTTTAAACAACCTGTATTAGACGTATTTTCATGGAACCAGGCAAATTACGATATTTTTACTATGTCCAACACATCCTCTATGTCAGTGGGGTTATGCATTAAATTTGTGACATCGGAGCAAGGTCAGACTAGATGAGAACCTGAAGAGAAGCACAGCAATCGCGCAGCGGCAAGCTATTACAGTTGTATAATAATAAGTGGTTCAGGGGAATTCATTAATTTCTAATTTTATTTATACGTTGTATTGTATCTATACAGGATGACCCGTACGTAATGTCAGTAATTTCCGGGCTTATTCTTTGAAATATTTCCAACGAACAAGTTAAATGCAGTTTTGCTCCTTTTTACTTCCTTATCGAGATAAAAATTATTGTATATAAAATATTTCATAGGATTTTTGTGAAAGCCATTGGTTTAATTCCCAATATGCTCAGTCAATTTAAGAGAGCGGTGTATTATGATTAATAATTGATTGAGAGAACTTTAGTTTTGTCCTTTAAATGTGCAGAAATTTGAGCCAAACAAATGTAACATGTAAATTTCCTTTTGCTGAACGAAAAGTTACATTTCTTCGGCTCAATTTTATACACATTTAAAGGACAAAACTAAAGTTATTTCAATCATTTGTTATCATAATACACTGATCTCTTAAAGCTATTGAGCATATTGGGAATTAAATCAATGCCTTTCCCAAAATACGCTAAGGAATGTTACATATAAAGCTATTTTTGTCTCGAAAAGGAAACAAAAACGAGCAAAATTGTATAAAATAATCATATGCACGAAATTAGATGTAGGCCTATAGGTCGTCACTGCAGTGCTCTGTATAGTTCAGTATTGGAGCTTATCAGCTATTCTTCGCTCTCAGAATTTTGGGTGCTGATGTTCTTAAAAAAGAGCACGATTGCTCTGAGGCATGATGTCACAGACCATTGATTCTGCCAATCACTGGCTTAAAGTATTTATTTCTATATTTGAATGCTTATAGCAGTTTCGGAGCCTTATTTATATATGTGAACGCTTCTGCAGCTGACTGTATTATGAATTTCATGTTATTGTAAGTACATTAAATTGATTTTAAACCAAAATATTTTGTTACATTGATTTATCACGGTTGTACAGTTTTGTTTTCGTACAAATGTATTGTAATTTGCTGTTCCCATACTATCTCAGAAGAATGGATCGCGCTCTGTAAGTGCATAGGCGCCGTACCGCCACTGTTCAGTTGAACCTTCTCTCCATGCTGTGCTCAGTATGCAGAGTTTGCCGAGCAAAGAGCGTGGCGGCTTTGTGATATGACGTCACAGAGCACGGAACATGCCGGCCACTGCTCTCTGTTATAAACTCCAAGATATTGGACATGTCTTATGGTCGTAGCTTGAACGTGGTCTTTTAATTTCTCTTTTCTATTTCTGACTACTGTTAAGTGCGACTGTAAACTTTAAGTTCCCTTTACAGTTCTGTAACTATGACTCTATTTTTAATTCCCAGGATGGAGTAAAATGTTTTTCATAACTGTAAACTCATTGAACTTAAGATCTAAGCACTACCTACAGTACATTCTTATATAATATTATATGCAAAGTATGACATTTTAAAGGTGTTTGTATCACCTATAGAATCTAAGGCTCTTAGTACATAACAGGCAGAAATCAATTTGGCAGTAATGGATTGTACGTGTGTTTCCCAGTTCAAGTGATTATTCAACTACGAACCAAAAAACTTATTGCTTACAGATTCTTAGATATCAGTTCCATTTAATATAATATTTTAGGAAAAGTGAGCACTATCATGTGTACTTAATTTTATTACACTGGTTCTATCAGCATTAAGTTCTAGTTTATTCACACTATACTATTCATTAATATAAAACAGTTATATTACCGGTTGTTCTGTATGGTTGTGAAACTTGGACTCTCACTTTCAGAGAGGAACAGAGGTCACGGATGTTTGATAATAAGGTGCTTGGGGCTAAGAGTGATGAAGTTACAGGAGAATGAAGAAAGTTACACAACGCAGATCTGCACGCACTGTATTCTTCACCTGACATAATTAAGAACATTAAATCCAGACGTTTGAGATGGGCAGGGCATGTAGCACGTATGGGTGAATCTAGAAATGGATATAGAGTTGAGATACCGGAAGAAAAAATAATTTTGGGGAGGCCGAGACGTAGATGGGAGGATAATATTAAAATGGATTTGAGGGAGGTGGGATATGATGGTAGAGACTGCATTAATCTTGCACAGGATGGGGACTGATGACGGGCTTATGTGAGGGCGGCAATGAACCTCCGGGTTCCTTAAAAGTCATAAATAAGTAAATATCATTCATTAGATTTAACACTGGCGAAACTCTTCGTAACAGCAAGCATCACAAGATCAGATCTGCAATCGCAACATGCCTTAAGTCCAATGGCTGCACTACCTATCAAGAAGTCCATGGAATAGCGGATACCGGAAGTCTCCGGAGTATTGATATTATAACACTTAAACCTGGAGAGACAAAAGGTTATATTCTGGATCCGACCATCAGATTCGAGACGCATCAGAATCAATCCGAGAAAGTCAATCTAGAGAAAAGTGCTATTTATGTACCAACTATCCCTTATTATATGAACTCAGGGATATAGAAGTCATCGGATTAATGGTGGGCGCTAGAGGGACCATAACAAAACAATTCGTGTCATTCTGTCATAAATTTGGAGTCCCAACAACAACAATTAAGGAAATTTCTATGATAGCTTTGAAGGGTTCTCTGCAGATTTTACGGCGACACTTATACTTCAATTCAAATTACAGTTGAATTTTCTCAGTCCATTTTATTTGTTATCTGTTTTTTTAAATTACTGCAAATTTTCATTATTGTAAACATTATCTACTATAAATTTCAGTTCATTGTAAACAAACTTCATGTAAAACATTTTGATGACACATCTTAAATGTTATTGTTTAACGTTCTTTGTCTTTGGCAACCTCACCAAGTTGAGGAAGATCATTAATTAAATTAATAAAGTTTTTATAAAGTGATCATATTGTTTACTTGAGAAAATCATACTTGCATATCTGCAAATAAGATTACGTGGGATAAATTATTTGTTGATGAGGATAAATCATTAATAAACGGCACTTCTCATTACCAGTGTAATGTAATCACCAAATAGTTCAGTTCAAGTTCATCACGAGAAGCCTGTAATTTGAGTGAACTTGGCATGAGATAGCATAGTAAAGAGTTTTTGTTAGAGTGAGACGGGAGAGGAAGAAACTTCGGCAGTAGCTACGATGTCAAGGAATGGAAAAAAATTAACCCTAGGAGAAAGAACGTAAGTGTAAAGTTTTTAGAAACTCACAGTGGAAGAAGAGATATAAGGATGGCAGGGACTTGTATGAACAAAACAAAGAAACTGGAAGTAGAACACCTCAAGCGCATCGAACGGAGAGACCGTAACTTTGCAGAAGGGAAGAAGAAGCAACAGCAGGAATGTCAATACAATTACTTAAAATAAATTGGTTCCCCCAGGATAACAATGCAAATTATGAGGCTCCGCTATGCAATTGTCTATTTTAATAAGTTATGCGATCACTGTTGTTCTCCTTATATTCGCAATAGTCATCGTCATAACAACTACTACTATTTCCCCACCACCGCCGCCTTTACCACATAGCTAGCATAATCACTCATCAGTTAATCAGCATTATTCTCACAGCCGCCATCATTGTTACTATCACCGCCAATATCACCATTAGGACCAGAATTTTCAAATACTATAAAGTAATCGTGGAAGTTGATATATTATTACTAGAGACGAGAATTTCATGCACTATAAAATCCCAAAACATTCATGCATTCATGCACTGTCAAACTATGGAACATGTACGATCAAGCGAAAAATACATTAAAACGTGCACTTTCATTTTTGTTCCAACTTTCTTATTTCACTAAACAACTAACAGAATGTCTAAATTGGCTTCTGTGAGGTTCCTGTGCCTATCAGTCAATATGTTTTTGCAGGCAAAGAATGATCCCTCTACATCGCAAGAAGTTATGGGTGCAAACTTGAATGAACCGTTTTCTGTTATTTAGTTTTTTCTCTTTTTCTTTTTCAATCCTGATTCCTGAAGGTAAAATGAGAGTCATAAAAATCGAGAAACTGGGGTGTCCACTCAAAACCATAAAACATGCATTTAAACTGAATATAATGTATAATATATGCATTATTACGCTAAAAATTGCTTAAATACGCATTATGCATGCTTTTATCCCCAAAAAGGTCAAAACATGCAAATATGCACGGAGAAAGTACACATATTTGGAACCGGAAAGTAATGAAATGGATAAGTACTAAGTTTGAGCTATGTCCTATGTTCCTATAAAAACATGCATTTGCATGGAATTCTCGTCTCTAATTATAACATTTACAAATTAATATTACCATAGACCAATGTTTCTCAACCTACGGGTCGCGGTCAGGTACCGGGCCATGGCATCAATTATACCGGGCCGCGAGATATTATCCTGGAATTTACTTGTCTAAACATTTTTCACGAATAAATATTTTATAGTGGAAATATTAGTAGGAGAATCATTTTCGTAAATGTGTTGAAAAGCGCATGTAACAGAAAATGGTCTTAGACAGGGAGACTCACTCTCAACATTGCTGTTTAACATAGTTTTAGAAAAAATTATACGTAATATAGTTATAAACCCAAGTGGCGGTATAATAAATAGAACTAGGCAATACATGGCCTATACAGACGATGTTGTCATAATAACAAGATCTGCATCAGCAATAAATGAAGTATATGAGGAATTAAAGGAGATAACAAAAGAGATTGGACTCGAAATTAATATTGATAAAACAGTATTTATGAACACGTCAAAAATTAGGATAAGAACGGAAGAAAATGAGATGGTTTCTATTGGCTCATAGCAATTTAAAGAATGCAATGAGTTTAAATACTTGGGTTCAGTGGTTACATGGGACAATGATTGCAGTAAAGATATAAAAGCTAGAATGTCAGCAGAGAATAGATGTTATTATGCCTTAGGCAAAGTCATGAGAACTAGGTATATTTCTAAGCTGACATAATTATTAATATACAAAACAATAAGCCACCGGCGTGGCTCAGTCGGTTAAGGCACTTGTCTGCCGGTCTGAAGTTGGGTTCAGGCGCGGGTTCGATCTTCGATTGGGCTGATTACCTGGTTGGGTTTTTTCCGAGGTTTTCCCAACCGTAATGTGAATACAAGGTAATCTATGGTGAATCCTCGGTCTCATCTCGCCAAATATCATCTCGCTACCACCAATCTCATCGACGCTACATAACCCCGTAGTTGATACAGCGTCATTAAATAACCAACTAAAATAATAAAAAAACAATAATTAAAGCCATAGTGGTTCATGGGTGTGAATCATGGACCATGACGGAACAAGAACAACAACAACAACTCAGAAGGAAGATGGGAAAGGAAAATTCTGAGAAAGATTTATAGTCCAGTTAAAGAACAAAATAATTGGAGAATCCGTAGTAACTTGGAATTAGAACAAGTATAGAGGTTGCTTCAAAAATACTGGGCATAATTTCAGGTATGTATTTCCCACATGTAGACAATCAAAATAGTTAATTACAACATGTGTCCGAAAATGCTTTATTTCCCAGTTATGGCCTTCACAACATTGAAATTCACCGGAACGTTTTTCTTTCCCCAGGTCGTTGCCGTCAAAGCAGACATTAAGAGGGCACTCTGACACTTCATTCCGAGGCGGAGGTTACATTCAGTGTTGTGTAGGCGTTAGACTGTGCGACATGTATTCAAATCAAGAGCTGGCAGAGATACACTTCATGTATGGTAAGGCGGACGGCAATACTGCGCTGGCTCGTCGTTTGTACCAGGAGAGGTACCCACAGCGACAATGTCCAGATCGGAAGACATTTGTACGTCTCCATTACCATCTGTGCGAGTATGGAAAATTTAACTCTCCTGGTTTGGGAAAGGGACCACTAAGATCTACAACTCCAGAAGTACAGGAGGAGATTCTGGAGGCTGTGAACATGACTCCTTCTATCAGCACACGAAGGGTAGAGTTGCAAGTCAATGTTCCTCATACGACTGTCTGGAGACTGTTGAAAGAGTATCAATTGTATCCTTATCATTTGCAACGTGTACAGGCCCTGTCACCAGCAGATTACCCTGCACGAGTTAGGTTCTGTCAGTGGTTCTTGCAGCAGTGTGGTGTAAATCCGAACTTTCCTGCCTTAGTATTACTTACAGATGAAGCACAGTTCACACGAGATGGCATAACAAATTTCCACAATCAGCATGCATGGGCGTATGAAAACCCACGTGCAACTGTTCCATCTCATCACCAGGTGCGGTTCTCCCTCAACATGTGGGCCGGTATCATTGGTGATCGATTAGTTGGACCCCATGTACTTGTAAACAAACTTACGGGGCAGGCGTACACAAACTTCCTGGAAAACAACATGCCTCATGTTTTAGAAGACACTCCACTGATCAATCGTCAACACATTCACTTCTTGCATGATGGCGCTCCTGCACACTTCAGTCGTACGGCTCGCCGGTACTTGGATCGAAGGTTTCCTGATCGATGGATAGGTAGAGGTGGCCGAATTGCTTGGCCTCCACGCTCACCTGATATGAACCCTCTCGATTTCTACGTGTGGGGTCATTTAAAATCATTGGTTTAATCGTCCCCGGTGCCTGATTTGAAATCCCTTCGGAATCGAATTGTGGCATGTTTTGAGGACATAAGCAATACTCCTGGAGTTTGGGATCGTGTTCGCAGGTCAATGAGACATCGATGTGAGGTCTGTATTCAAGCAGGAGGTGGACATTTTGAACATCTTCTGTAATGACAACGACCTGCGGAAAGAAAAACGTTCCGGTGAATTTCAATGTTGTGAAGGCCATAACTCGGAAATGAAGGATTTCCGGACACATGTTGTAATGAACTATTTTGATTGTCTACATGTGGGAAAAACATACCTGAAATTATGCCTCGTATTTTTGGAACAACCTGTATAAGGTACCTAATATAGTAACTTCGATAAAAATTAGAAGACTTGAATGGGTAGTTCACTTAATTAGAATGGAGGACGAAAGAATGGCGAAGATGATCTTCACTGGAACACTGCAGGGAAAAATAGATAGGCGTCGTCCCAGATTGAGATGGTTGGACTGCATTGAGGAAAATTTTGAGGAAAGTGGGAATAAGGAGATGGAGGAAGAGGGCAGAGGACAGAAGTGATTGGGCTATTGTTTCAAAGGAGGCTTTAGCTAAACTATAAGAGCTGTATGCCGAAAGAAGAATAAGTTGAAAAGCGCAGATCCAGATCGTCTCTAAAGTCTAAATTCTGAAATCTAATTAAATAACATCTTTGTAGTAAATGGCAGTGATTGTCGCTTATTTTTGAATGAATGAGAATTTTTCAGACTTAGAAATGTTTCAACATGCGAAAGAAGGAGTACCGCTGCTTATGACCGGTCATAAAAATTGCCTGCAAGCTGATTACAACAATGGGCGGCGAATTCAATTACTATAATCGAAAAAGAAAGCGTTCCAGTCGTACTCGGATTATATTATAGAAGCAGGTTTCAGTCTCAGAAATTATTGCAGCCCACTTGAAAATGTTATCGTTTGAAAAGTAGGCCTTCTATCCCGAACGTAAGGTTCCCCATAGGCAAAACATGTGGATTGTGAACCCTTTTGTTGAACATAAAGAGACAACTCTTTCCCTTGAATAAACCCTTCAACTTCTTGAATTATCATCAGACAAAGAACTCGAAAGTACTTTTAAATCTGTGAGTAATTAGAAATTCTGGATAAGAATGGAAAATGAATATCAAAATTTACATGAAATAGCAATCAGTTTTTTTTTTTTCTTTTTTGTGTGTGACAATGTATTTTCAACCATGACTGTGCTTAAAACGAAACAGAGGAACCGCCTACAAATTTCTGTCTCCGTTTGCCAATCACTTCAATGTATTCAGAATTAGTAAGATAACGGACAGAAAACAGGAACAAAAGTCTCACTATTAGAAATGACACAACTAAAAATAACTCAGGAGTAAACAGCTTTATTAGACATAATTGACCCATATCAGTTTAATTGGTGAAAAGACGTAGGCCTACTGTTCAGCGCATGGATCAAGACGGACTGCCAAAATTTTTTGCCGATTTTGTACCAAATGGGGAAAGAAGCATTGATCGACCAGTGAAAACAAGAATGAATTAAATAAAGGAAATATGAAAGGCTTTAAAAACCTATGTCTTGAGGAAGAAGAAAGATCTTGTGAATTATCATAAATTGTTATGAGATAATATACTGGGTATTCAGTTCAAAGTGTGTCATGGCGCGCTGTATACCGTCATGTGGCTAGCCGATGAGCCTAGAGCAGTGATCATCAACTCGCGTATGAACGGGCACGGGCAGTGCTTTGCTCCTGCGTGCTTCCTGTACCGAGCAGAGGACCGGTTTGTAACGTTGCGTTGTAGTGAACAGAGACGGTTCTTGCTATCCATTCAAACAAGAGATGTGAGGAGCAGAAAACGTTTCAAAACGTAGGCCACACTCAAGAAATACAATTTACAGATACATTATACAACTCACAGTAACGAATATGGCAGATACGAAGAGAAGAGCGTGTAGCATTAATTCAACAATTGAAAGAAAATGAGCTAGAAGTTGTTTAAGATCACAGTGTTAGTAAATCGGCTGTGCGACTCAGTTATAAAATTTCACTTGTAATAGTACGAATTATAAACCTTTTAAAGATTTAAAATTTGAAGAATGTTTAATTACAACTGAAGAACTTTTGTCACAAGTGTAGGAGTTTGAATCTATCACTTTGTCTCCTTCCACCATTATGCATCCCATCCGAGGTCTAGCCGAGGACGTTCAGGTGCAACTAGTAATTATTTGTCGGTCTGTCATTTGTTGTTCTTTGGCAGTAGATGAAAATAGTTATGTAAGCGATAAGCCCCAACTGGTGATTTTTGTAAGAGGCATTATTGAAAACCTTCAGATTAAGGAGAGCTCTTACATATTGTTCTCATAAAGGATACTACTACTGGTTCCGATATTTTCATGTAGAGGCTGTAGAAATTACTTTGGACTTCCTTGGAATAAACTTATATCCTTGGCAACCAATGGTGCTCCTTTCATATTTGGAAGTAAACCGGGTGTAATAAGGAATCTAAGGGACGAAGTGAAAAGCGTTAATGTATCCCATGAAGTTATTTCTATTCACTGTATTATACACCAACAGAATTCATATGCAAAACAAATCAAAATGGTGTTATAGAAGTAGCCCAGTTGGAAAAACCACCAATACAATTATATCGAAAAGTCTGGCTCATTGTCAATTTAAGTCTTTCTTGATGAATGCAATAGCGAGTATGGCGATCTGTCATATTATAGTAAAGTACGATGACTAAGTCGTGGCAAATTATTGAATAGGTTCTTTGAACTGAGGGAGGAAACATCATCGTTCACGGAGAAAGAAGAAAAGTCTGTATCATAAGTGAAAAATGAAAAAATGGATTTATGAACTTGCCTTTTTAATGGAATTATCTGAATGTTTTAAATTGTTTTCTACAAGGTAACAACAAGATTATTACACAGTTATATGACAGAGTGAATGCGTTTAATATGAAACCACTTCTAATTATGGAATGTTAGCTTAACTAAAAGAATAAGTTACATCACATTTTTTTTTTTTTCAAAATTAACAACGATATAGGCATACTAGTTTCTTAAGTCTTTGGATTTCGAAGAATATATTCACACATCATGACGATCTACGCCAGGAATTTGATTCGAGATTTAAAGGCTAGGAAAATTTTCAATTTGATTTTCGATTATTATTTGTAATTAGAACTTACTGATTTACTTTACGATAGTGAATTGAAGGACAAATATCAAAACAAAAGAAGTTATCTGACGTTTATATGAACTTTCCATGTCTTAGATTTCCCCGATTGTACAGACATCCATTTTCGGATTCACATATCTGTGCGAACAGTAATGTTTTTCCTATGATGAAGATAAACAAGCCATGTCATGGAAGCCAAGCATCGGATCACAACTTAAAATGTGCTGTCACATTGTGCACCATACAAACAATAGTTCCAAACGTTGAGAAATTGCTGAGGGAAAAGAGAATTAAACAAATCCCGAAAAATCAGTGCTAATGCCAGTGTTGAGTGGACTGAATGGAGTTAAATTTCTGCATTACTATTCCTAGGGTTTTTATGTGTTTTGTTCAACATTTTCTTAAACAGAAACAGTTTACACATTTACAGTAATTGTCATGCATTACCCGAATAATTAACATGAAATGTCTTACTTGCCCTGTTACGACTTTCCGCGGACGAGTGGGCAAGGCTTGATGACGACACAGTGCTTTGAGTTGGGGACAACTGGCCTAGAGAATTCAATCTTCCTACAATTCCGCAGAGGCGAATTACCTATGTACCAGAGAAGTTGCCTAGCAAGTACGGCGTTCATTCTGAAGAGTACTTACCGATACGTACGGTAACGCCGGTAGTGGCAGGAATGTGAACAGTTTGGAAACACGTACTGAGGTGAGTTTTTTCTTACTGTAGGGATATGGGGAGAGGGATAAGACGATTACTAACGTTCTGTTGACATTAACTTCGACGGTCAACATGGACACGGAGCATTTGATTTATATTGTGGAATGCTACTTCCGAAATTGGGTCCTGGTGCAAGGACAATACCAATACAATATCGCAGCCTGCGTGAACGATTTTCATACGAAGTATCCAGAATTCCAGGAAGTTCCTAGAAAAAACACTGTACAAAATGTTAAGAGGTAACCATTTTAAATAAAATATGGTGTATTTTGTTACTTTTTCTTTGTTGTGTTTATGTACGGTATTCGGTTATTGAAGTGTTTATTTATGGTATGATAGGTGCATAGCTCGATTTCAAGAAACCGGCTCAGCTTGCCGAAAGAAACGGGAGGGCGCGTCGAAGACAATTATCTGCAGGAACCTTAAACGGCATTCAAGATGCAATGCGACAGCACCCACGAACATTATTGAGTCAGCTGACTATAATAACGAATTTATCCCTCGGCTCTTGTCACACAGCTGTGAGAAAATGCTTAAAGCTGTTCCCATACATTATCACAGAACATCAGAAACTTGAAGAACATGATATACCTCTCCGTGCAAATGTTTGTACATTTTTTTACAAAATTTTCTGGCTCACGGGGAGCTGGATATTCTATTTACATCGGACGAATGCTGGTTCCAGCTTAATGGCCATTCTCGGATATGGGGTTCAGACCCATCTAACGAATTTACAGAAGTTGGTCTTTACCTTAAAAAAAATTGGGGTGTGGGCTGCCCTATCCTGGCAAAGAGTAATAAGGTCCAGTGTTTTTCAATGGGACGTTGACTGCTCGTCGTTGCCAAAACGAAATTTTTAACGATTTTATTGATCAATTAGATGACGTTGAAAAGCAGAATGCATGGTTCCAGCAAGACGGTGCTCCTGCCCACACCGCCCATAGTACAATAACATTTCTTGAGAGACAGTTCCCAGGCAGGTAAGAAATTAGTAGTAATAATAATAATAATAATAATAATAATAATAATAATAATTGTCTCTTTCAGAGTCGTCAGTAATCCTGTGTGGCCTCCAAGGTCACCAGACTTATCGCCCCCAGATTTCTTTCTCTGGGGATATCTCAAAGATCGTGTCTTTACTAGACGTCCCAGGGACATTATTGAACGGAGACAATTCATACTTGAAGCAATGACAACTATGACACCCGCAATGCTGGATGCGACCTACCGCAGCATGATTAAACGAGCGAGGAAATGTTTAGAGGTGAATGGTACCCATGTGGAACCAATGTGAGACTGTTCTGTTTCCCTGACAGGAGTCTTAACATATTTTAAAATCTCACGAGTTTTGTTTTTGTATTCGTTTTTCTCCTTGTATAAATATATTAAGTTCGATGGTTCTACTTGATATAAGAATCTTTATTTCAATAATTGATTTCCGAGCAGAGTTGTGCTTCACGTACACGTATTGTCACACATTTTCCCTTATTAGACAGCGTGGTTCACATTAATCATAAAATGTAGACCAGATAACATGCCTCGCAATGTCAGACGTGAAGAGCAACAAATAAAATAACCTAACTTGTTCATCTTTCTGGCACAACCCTACCAACTTCCATTCATTCTGCACAGATAATGTTTTTCTTTACATTTACGAAAGGGGAATCTAAACACTTTTTGCTGACAAATTCATGATGTCGTACGTAACCGATGATAAATACCCTACGTACGACTTGCCCACGCAAAACACAGTTCGAAAGAGGTTATTATAGCACGCAGACCTTACAGGGCGCCATCTGTTGCTACGACGTTCAAGTTATATCGTACACGTTCTCAAGTTCAGATTAAACGCCTTGATTAATAGGCAACTTCTCTGACACAAAAGCTGAAACTCGCTTCAAATCGCTGACTCACAACAGTGACGTCATGACACACTTTGAAATGAACACCCAATATTGTGCAATTAATTATACAGTTTCTTGAAAGTACTAGTGAAGGCTCAAAATCACCATTGCAAAGTGGCGGTAATGAATTAACAGTGAAGTGTGAATGGCATCCTACTCGAAAAAAGAAAAGGTTGTTGTTCATATCTTATCTTCTAAGGATCGAAGCCCGGTCGTCATGATTAGGAGCTATCCGCTGTCTTAAATATGTCTCGGTCGGATTAGTGTAAATAAATTCCAGACTATTAGATATTATTAAAATAAGCTCGGAAGAAGGTTGGGAACTCTGGAGTCATACATAACTTAGTATAACCCTCTAGTATGAAAATTGAGGGTTTTTCCAATGCTGCAAACTGTGTGACTGGCTGAATTTACATGGAACATAAGGTAGACTTTAATAAACATTACCTCACGGCTCCAGAAGGGCACAGCGCTGTTATAAATATTTACAGCCGCCCCTGTTTCTTACGTAATAAAGAGATGGAAATGAGTTCTGGCTGCAGTATCTTTGAATCTGGTGCAGCTGCTGCCTTCATATCGATGTTACAAGCTTACATTAACATGTAATACTTCAGAGAGTGCTGGCTCGCTCTTTCATATTTCACGACTCAGACATATTCTTCCCCTTTTTCTACAGGCCTACTTCACGTATTAGGTAACCTGTTTCGAATTCATAGTGTATCTTTTCAGTTCTCTGCGGTCTTTCTTTATATACGATATCTGATTGCCTACACTCTGATTTCAGTTTAGATATTCTTTTCTCCAGGCTAGCCATAAACTATACATAATAATTATCATGGTACTGTCGTTTTTTTTACTTGTTCATAATTTTAAACTTTAATCTAGCATCCACATATCCATAAAATTTAATTTCATACACACTTCCTTTATTTTCAGAAAAATTGCGTATGTACTCTAATTTATTCTGTTCTTTCTTTATTACCGCCTTTCTTTCCTTCCTATGTGGAATCGTAGATACAGTCATTATTCTCAGAATTCAATTTTTGTTCCTTTTATTTGCCGCTTTTCAGATTCTTCTAAGCATGTTATTGTTTTTTTGTGTAAATAAGTCAATGCGGAAGAGTGATTCAGCAAAAACTGTAACGAAATCTTCCGCTTAAGACATAAAATCTACGCTGACTTTAACGTGGAAAACGGTAAGAGTAAAGATGACACAACTTGTACAAGGACATCATTTTATTTTTACTAACATTTTTAATATTAATCTGGCTATACCTTTCTGTTAACGATTGAAACAGGAAACACCGTTTGCTACCCCTTCCACGACTGGAGTTCGATGCTAATGGCGTAAAATACAAATCACTTTACTAGGTATAGGAGGGAAGAAAAGTAGTTCATCCAATTATGTAAATTAGGAAATATCACAATTTTTTAGTTTGATAATTTTCATTAGGCTTTTGTTTAATCAAAATACAGTACTGTATTACCACTTAGTGTTTTTACTCACCAACTGAGCTATCCATTCGGACGTATTAATTATGCAATGTATATTGTACTTTACAGCACATTAGCGTACAATATAGAGAATGAAGTTAAATTGAAAAGTAATCATAATATGGATATTTAAACACATTTTTGAAAATGGTGGCCGTTCATTTCGATACAGGCTTCAGTTCTTTTGTGCATATTATCACACTATAGACTATTGTACCTAATTCCAATTACCAGTTTCATCCTTCGTACGAGTAGGTCTAACTCATGTTGAAATAATTCTGTACCTACTCTATAACAGATTACGTACCTTACGTACTGTAAATTCAATCTTGACTTCTGCCCGATCCGAAAAGATAAAATTACTCAGAAATGCTATCTACAGTCCGTTCAAGTTGTTTTGTCGCAGGGTCGTAGAAATCACATGACAGTTAATTACTTAACGAGGCCCTTTTATTTAAGTTATTTTAAACACTTTTATAATATTATGTAGACGTCCAATTCCTAACAGAAATTAATGTATTCAGAAAAGAGCTAAAACAGCCCAGCTACTATACTTTACATTGGGGGAACAGAAGCAGGTGGGGAAAACCGGGATGCGACGTAGGCAAACGGACGACAGAACCTGTGCGAAAATATGATTCAATATTGAAAGCTCTTTCGTCACTGGAGAACGCGAACATATTTCTGGAACGTACTATACTCCTAACTCAGTACTGCTTACGCGCCCTCGGCTCTGTGTCGTGAACAGTTGGAAGTTTACTAGTAGAAGGGGTGGGAGTGAAGTACATTCAAAAACTCAGGTACAATAAAAATTGAAGTAAAAATAAAATGATGTCCATGTATATGAAAAGTCAGTAAGTATAGATTTCCTTTTGCAAATACAATAGTTTTACAATTATTATAGTAATCTTAAGGTAACAGTATGTACGCGCTTAAATGAATTGCCCAAAGTAATTTTCATTCCATACAAGATGACACTCTAAATGACAACAAAAACGCAAAATCTTTCCGCGCCTCGACCTTGGATTTTCCCTATGTTCGCGCTGGAAAATAAATCATGCATCGACACATATGTAGCAATGATCCACCCAGGCGGTTCGGATTGATTCCCGATCAGGTCTGGGTGGAAATTGTGGTGGACAAAACAGTCGTTGCAAAGGGTTTTCTCGAGGTACTTCCGTTTCTCTACTTAATTCCACTAACAAACTACACTTCCTCCTCATTCCATATATCATCGTAATAGTAAAAATAGGCTGGGTTGATGTTGGTGTAGTATAGATTTTCAATGCTGATCTAGGTTCTCTAAGGACTTGGGGCTGAGGGCTTTGTGTTCGAGCTCGTCAGTATATAATAGGACCTTAAATGCAGGACTTACGAAGAATTCACGAATGCCACCTGGGCCATCCGTCGGACTTGAACAATCATCGCATATAGGACGTACAATGGGCCTAAACGGCCTAAATGCAAGGATCCATCCCGGTTCCAACCCTCGTGAAGTCAATCAATTAATGCAGAATGACAGATGGCGTCATATCACAGATATACAAAATGTACTTACATTATGAAGCGTCCGCTTCAAGTAACGCGCTGCTTCTAACAGATTTCCACTTACGATGTTTGAGCATGAAGTACCGGCAATTAGCTCAGTCATTAGGGCCTATAGCTCACATTATTGTGTATGTCGCAGTATGTTTAAAACACGCAATTTTAACACAACAAAGCACCGACACTGTATTATACAGGGTGTCCCATTTAACATGTGCACCTATTATAACTTTTTGTTTGGATAGGTATTGGAATTTTTGTTTTTGAGAGTTATGTTAGAAGAAGGGGCTAACATGAGCGTAGGAATTTTGTGCAGACTACATTATGGTACAAGATACACGTGACGTCATCAATTTTTCAAATAGCACTACATACTTTAATCATGTTGCATTGATTACACACATTAAGACGAGTTCAAAAATGTATCACAATGTCACCTCCCCAATAAATAACAACAAAATGCAAAATGAATGCCATCAGAATGTGCCGTTTGTTGTGATGCCCCATTCATCTTGTTTATTAACTTACACAAAACGAAAGACGACTGACGTCCGTACACGTCGTGTGCTGTGTGTTTTCTGTCTTAACATGTAAACAAACCATAACAACTGTCGACGCCAAAATCCACGTAGTGACCTGCATGTTCTCCAGACCTGTCGCCATTCGACTTCTTCCTGTGGGAAACTGTGAAAGATAGTGTGTACCAGAACATTCTGACAACACCAGACGACATACAGCAACGCATTCGACAGGTTTATGTGTCCATTGAGCCGGCAACATGCTGGGCAGTCATAGTCTTTCGGAGAACGCCTTCGAATGTGCAGTAATGTGAATGGTCCCATTTGGAACATCTTCTGTGACTCTCAAAGCATAACATTATCACAATGGAAGTACGTTTTTGTTTCGTTTTGTTGTTGTTATTGATTAGGAATGTGACATTGTTATACATTTTTGAACTCATCTTAATGTGTGTAATCAATGTAACATGATTAAAGTATGTAGTGCTATTTGAAAAATTGGTGACGTTACATGTATCGTGTACCATAATGTAGTTACATGCAACAAATGTCCACATTCATGTTAGCCCCTCGTCCTAACATAATTCTCAAAAACAAAAATTCCAGTATCTATCCAAACAAAAAAGTTATAATAGGTGCACAAGATAAATGGGACAGCCTGTATACAGAATGTCTCAAATATTTAGGGTCAAAATTACACAATGATAGAGGACTCTAAACTGAGCATTTTTACATAAGAAACCAGTGGTCGGAAATGTACATTTCAGTAGCTATAACGTCTTGAACAAGTAATAAGTTTGAAGAACATTTTTGCAAGCTGCTTTAATATTTTACACACATAAATAACTTACACCTCATAGCAATTGTTCAAAGTGGTGATTATCAACCTTTATAGATCCAGAACAATTCATGAAATTTTTCTCCACTCTCTTAAATATCCCTGGTGTCTGTTGTACAATGAGGCAGGCAGGTAAAAATCTGTTGCCCAGGTGATCATGGATATGAAGTAGTCAGTGTTACAACCACATTCTCTTGCAAACAAAACGATATTTAATGTTTTATTTCCAAAACAACATACACCTCAAAGCAACAACTTAGATCTCAGAGCAGTTGTTGAAAGTGGCGACCACCTGTCTCAATACCATGCATTACAACGACGCATGAAATTTTGTCGCACCCTCTCCAAAATTTCTGGTGTCTGTTGTACAGTGATAGTTGTTTGTTATGAAAATTAACGCAGCTTACAGAAACGTCCCTCACATATAGTTTCAAGATCTCGTGGCTTCTGAAATATCCATTTCCGACCACTGGTTCCTCAGTTTAGAGTCCTCAACCATCTGTATAATTATGACCATAACGTTTGGAGACACCCTGTATAGACTATTACATGGAGCATACATACATTGATTCACTGAGCATTGATCACTGTTCCCATCTTCGTGTTTGGGCATGTTGTGAGCGGTGACGCACCCATAGATAGAACAGCCTTGTTACGTTATCACACCTCACTGCCAACGATCCGTGCTAGTCTCCGCCTACAAATTACATTCTCTCCCGACAATCTTTATCGGTTATCCAATTACTTCATCCATTGTACAGGGTTGTTTCCGATCTCTGATAACGAATTTGAATGACATCATGTGCGTCAGGAGTCATATGACAGCTGAACTGTGGCGCGAGGTAACAGACCAGTAGTGAGTGATCTCACAGTCAGAGTGCACGGCGACTCACAGCAGAAATTCCCAAGAAAATCGAGCCTTTTTGGGAGTAGTACATAACAACCCTTTCCGATGCAAAGTACAGTTAAGTAAAAATAAAAGAAACCTGTAATAAACAAGGTTTCATTATTTCCAAGAAAGGCATCTTCTGTGTACTTAATAAGATTGGTAAAGCTCGAATGGAATTAATTTATATCATCTCGTGGGGTGCGGCGACTTGTAAAGGGAGGGGGTGGATTTGCTTGCTTTTTCCACTCTGGAATTAATCCCATCCGAGCTTTGCCAGTCTTGTTATGTACACACTTATGTACTTAATAAGATTGGTAAAGCTCGAATGGAATTAATTTATATCATCTCGTGGGGTGCGGCGACTTGTAAAGGGAGGGGGTGGATTTGCTTGCTTTTTCCACTCTGGAATTAATCCCATCCGAGCTTTGCCAGTCTTGTTATGTACACACAAGATGCCTTTCTTGGTAGTAACGAAACCACGTGTTTTGCAGGTTCCTATAATTTTCACGTAACTATACTTGGCATCGATTTTCTTGGGCATTGCTACTGTAATACACCGTGCACTCTGATTGTGAAATCACTCACTACTGGTCTGTCACCTCTCGCCGAAATTCAGCTGTCGGTGTGATTCCTGACGCACATGACGTCATTCAAATTCGTTATAAGAGATCGGAAGAAAACCCTTATTTCCTTTTTGTGTTTAGAAAACAACAAATATTTCATTAATATTTCGAAAATATATGACAGGATGTGTATCATATTCTAGACGTCATGAAAAGCTTTTTTGTCCTGCAACCTAAGGAAAAGCTTCGGACACGTGCATTTGTTGACATGTTGAGTCTTCTTGTATGGAACGAAGATTATAGGAGATGTATTTGGATCTGCTAAGTTCGAAATATGTATGTACTATATTTAGATCTTTCCAAATCTGTTATCAGATTTGAGTTTGTACAAATTAAAACGTTTAATTATACTAAATAAAAGCGCAATTGTCCACTGTCATTACTGCGTGTATGGGTTTTCCATCAATAAAAGAACAGATAAGAAATGCACCAACATTCAAGTTAAAAATGCACAATATGTGAGAGATTATTGAAAGAGAAAATTACTACAAATATCAGAAATTGAAGATGTGGTTCCTAGAAAGATTCCTTACCAAGTACGCACCACGCATAAGCGAATCGGAACCTGAAAAATCAAACCTTATTTCAAGAATTCGAAATGAAGCTACTGATATTAAGACAAGTAGTTCAACAGAATAGGGCGAATGAACAAAAACAGCCTACTACACATCATAGTGAATTACCAGTGGAAATGACAATGATGCATTATACGAGAACACTGTTTCTCCTATTTACTGCATATTTCATAATGAATTGATTTATATTCGTGAATACGGGCATAAAAATAGTAATGTGATACCAGGCTAGGACATCCGGGGATCACGTTATCTCTAACTTTTTCAAACTCATATCCACATCTTTCTTGGTAGGCCCTAATATTTTGTTGCAGTATTCCGTGCTTGTTGCGTGGTTTGTGCTGCAATAACCAAATTTTATTTGTTGCTAGTAATTTAATATTATGTAGACATATGAACGATTCTTTCGGATCTGTTTTTTATTCATGGTTAAATACAGTTCATATACTGTAGGCGTATTATACTAGTCCTCCTTAAGGGGAAGAGCACGGGTTGGGACTGCCCTCACAAGTAGGCTGCTTGAGTGGACCCATTGTGCTACCTGGGATGGAATGATGTACACTGACGTTCAAAGATATCTGACCCACGATTTTATGATCATGTAAGCGAACTTTCTAACCACGGGTAAAACCAGAACCAAAGATATAAAAAATTGAAAACTTTTAAATAACTCCGCTAGTTCTCAATAGATGACACCATTATTGGGGAGATTAAAAAAGTGTCGGGGAAAATTATTATAGCGATTAAGCATTAATTATTCTCAAAATTGACAATATCAACGGTTTCCAGCTCAACACAGTGTTGTTTTACAATCAGTAGAGGGGAATGGAATATTGAATTCTATAATGCGGGAATATTTATGTAAGATTGGAAACAATGACTATTATGGTCGCCATCTATTCATAGAAGTTATAACTAAAGAAGCCACACTTACACCAACAAATTATCGATCACTATCGATTGGTAGGGTCAGATATCTTTGAATGCCAGTGTACATGTTCTGAGTACCTCCCGCTCTACAGATCCCCCTACCGGCTGCATCCGGAATCTCCTACAGCCTGCAGAATCCCTTTAGCTTCCCAGATACGCATTACCATTGTCCCTCAACTGTAAGCCCACGGTTCACAACACTACAAATAGCATTAATGTCCACTTATCAAGGGGTTCAAGGGTTCGTTGTCACTTACAACTGACTCTGCATCGATCGCAAGCCCGAAATGGGCGAAAAAACGGAGATCATGTTAAAAAAAAAAGGCAAAGTGTAGATAGGTGAGCGCTGGTGGAATCATAGAGGGAAATGAGGGTACCCTGATGAAAACCATCTGCAGCGTCTGCTTTGTTCATCAATTCCTTCACTAGCTGGCCACGGATGGAAGACCAAGGCGCTAGAACTTAGGCCATAGACGCTCAAAAGTGATGTCCATGCATTTATTATTATTATTGTTATTATTATTATTATTATTATTATTATTATTATTATTATTATTATTATTATTATTATTATTTAGTTATTCGCGGAAAATGGAAATTCCAATGAAAATATCTTTTTCAAAAATAGGCTATTTGTTTATTATTAGTGTAAGACATAGATAAGGCTCTAAATTTAAATATTATAATCTTTTATTTTCAAAAAGGAAATATTTTACAAGTTTTATGGGCATTACAACTAAGTGGTTTTGGCGGGGTAAGAGGTGTTGTTTTGTTTTTCAAAAGTTTGCAGCACTTACTCATAGAGAGATCAGCTGCTGATGTAGTCTGTATTTTTCAAGGAGCCGTGTTAAAGACATATTTTGAGAGTCTGCACTGTTAATTCCAGAGCTACAGGATCAAGGAACTTTTTACTCTGTACTAGGCTATATTAATCTTACAGTTCAAGTGAATATTTTGACTTGCAAATGTCACAGTTGTTTTGAAACTAGAAAAATGAAGGACATTAATTCACAAGCAAACATTCTGATGGGGGCAGATAAAAAAAGTCAATTTTTTTTATCTTTTATCATGTTAATAATGTCAAAAGAAGTACTTATACACATTTTGGCCACTCAACCGCAATTATGAGGGCCGTAAAAGAATAAGTTCGCCAGGAGCCGTTAACAGAAAGAAAATACAATTTCATTGAAAAAAAATTATTGGAACAGACACAGCAATTGTTGAGCTATTTTTCAACATATTCCCACCGGAACTGAGACATTTGTCATATCATAGGATCGACAGAGAGATGCAGACGGCTGTCAAACGCTGGTTTCGATCCCAGGTGGCTGACTTTTACGACGTAAGGATACAAAATTGATCCCATGGTATGACAAATGTCTCATTTCTAGTGGGGGATATGTTGACAAATAGCGCAACAATTTTGGTATATGTTTCAATAAATCTTTCCATGCAATTGTGTTTTTTTTTGTAAACAGCACCTGGGAAAATCATTTTCTGTACGGCCTTGTAATTGCGGTCGAATTACCACAGTTTATATAAGCACTTCTTTTGCCATTATTAACATGGTGGAAGAAAAAAATTTAACTTTTTTATCTGCCACCATCAGAATGTTTGCTTGTCAGCTATAACATCCATGACAAAATGTGAGTAACCTCCGTGACATGGAAGAAACAGCTATAAAATAGGCTATTTACCGATTATGTTTTTGGAAACTAATTGTATGCCATGAGATTTGCATAGCTTTCACATGGACACTATGAGAATGAATATATTTTTGCTTGAGGCAGAGACCTGAGTTTTACACGTTTTGTTAATAAAATGTTAAGTGAGTTCACAAATCTTATAATATCCGAGGCGGAACCTTTTCTTTATTTACTGCAATAATAATAAATTTTATTCAATTTTTTTATAATGATAGTGATCCTTTAAATTGATTCCAACAATAAAAGTTGACAAAAGTCATTTCACTTTCAATAGGTATATAGAGTTTGGAAATAGTTAAATGTAACATCCGTGACAACTGGAATGGATGTATTATTATGATATTATTATTATTATTATTATTATTATTATTATTATTTTGTTGTTGTTGTTATGAACATCATAGTCAATGTTTATAGGTCTAATGTTTAATTCACAGTCCTGTAATACTACCCTTCCACTTAAATTTACTTTCTCTCCCCTATTCCGTCAAGTCTTTCTTCGTTCGCCACTTGTGTTTAATCTTCCTTCTTATCTCTCCTTCCCCTCTCACTACATCTTTCCGAACCTTATCAATTTCACTCAAGTTGCCGCCAGCATGCACGTCTCGCTTCACGGGATCGCCGCAGCCTGTTACGAGCCACTTCCCTTCATGATCCCGCACATTCATGGCAGTAAACACGAAGGAGCAGAAACACTTCCTTCTTGAAGAAAACTTCTGTGAAAGAGAAAACTTCTCACTGATGAGGAAAACGGCCCCACAATTTCTCGTTGTGACAATAACGTTGGAGGACTTTACTCTGATCTGCTGCGTCCTATTTCTAAACGAATTGTGTATCAAAGTTTGTATCCCATATCGCAGTAGAAAGACATCGTTTGTAAACAGCTGAAACGATGTTAGTTCTGTAATCAACAACAAAGCTCTGAAAATACTATGCTTCAGTAGTTTCTGACGTGAGTGATGAGAATGTTCTATTTCGTCAATATTTTACTTTGTAATTAGGGAACAACAGAAAGAACATAATAGTACACAACATTAAATAATATCGAGGGTATCATACCAGAAGGGCGTATCAACAAATGAGAAAGAACCAAAGAAAGTACAGTAAAATCCTTCGTATCCGGCACCGAAATAACCGGCAATACCAGAACAACGGCACTTTTGGCTAGGCAAAAAAAAAAAAAGTCATTCATGCGAAAGGGAAGAGTCGGACGATGTGAGTGATTTTTCGTGAATCGCACATGGCACATATTGTTTACTCTTTACATTGTTCACGCGTGAAAACATAGACAGAAAACTCCGTTATGTAGATCGGGTAGCATCGGTAAGCTGTCACTTGGGCCTTGTGTTGCAAATAATGCGCAGAGACGATATCTTTAAATTTACCACTTGAACTCGCCCGTTTCGAACGGATGTGGACGAGTCTAAATAGGAAAGTGTGAAATTCTGTGTTCCTACAGCTCATAAAAGTTTCATTCCAGTGGTAGATGGTATATATAAACAAGAATACATTAGAGATACGTTAAAGAGGTTCAAATCATCAAGCGCTGCTCCATCTTCACAGTTGCGACGTTGGCTACATTGCTCTTCACGTCACATGGCCGCATATTTAAAATTGTCATAAGGTTACGAAAACGTTTAGTATTTTTTACGCTATTATTTATTACAATAATTCTGAACTGATGAATGTACAGCTGTCAAAAAAAAAAAGTGGCCGCACTCGTGAACAGCGAATATTTTCAAAGTCCACTTCGGGTCGCGGCGATGTTACACGATGCATGTGCTTGTACAAGCAGTTATGTAACTATGAAAGGATTCCATATCTGCGCCTCGTAGACCAGCGGTAGAGTGCTTGTTTAATGATTCAAAGGTTGTGGGTTCGGGCCTTCTTCAAGTTTTCATTTTATTTTTTAATCGTTCTTCAGCGATGTAAATGCTATTCAAATTATCATTTATATTCAGTTATCGTTCTTTATGGATATCACGTTATTTATATTTTGTTATCGTTCTTTAGAGATATGAATGAAATTCAAGTCATTTGTATTCTGTTATCGTTTTATAACGATATGAATAATAATAATTATTATTGTATCTCCAATGGGGGTTAGCCCTATTTTACATATGTATGTTAGGGCTATAGTTTCATACACAAAAAAGATGAGCATAAAGAGAAATGGAAAAGAAAATTAAATTAGCTTACGCGATGTAAACAAAACATAAACAATCCGTAAATTAGGCATTGCGATTGCAAAACAAATATCAGGTATCAATTTGAAACATACAAAAACATTAACAACACATACGTAATACTTCTCTAACACAAATATGCAGCTTTCCGTACCACACATCATAAATTAATACACAATAGTCACACAAACACAATCAAACTATAATTACGACATTGCGACGACATGAAGCATCACATAACGGACTCACATACATAACAAATCAAGCATCCGTTACAACACATACACTTCAACATAGTAACCACACTTTTAAAAGTTACAAATTTGGCTCCAAGAAGAATAAATAGGACACTGTTACTAATTACTATTCTTCTATAATTTCTTAAATATATCTGTAATAAATCTGTGAAATTCCGATATGAATAATATTCACGTTTTTTATATTCTGTTATCGTTCTTTAGCGATATAAATAATATTCAAGTTATCATTTATATTCTGTTTTCCTTCATTAGCATTATAAAATAATATTCAAGTTATTTATATTGTTATTGTTCTTTCGCAATATAAATAATCTGTATTTTATGTAAGTAATTATTATAACACAAATAAACATCTTTCTTTGAAAAATAGGTTATTTTACTTAGATAATTAAATACGTATTATATAATATCTTATATTAATTAAACAAACCGAAATTTATCATTTATATTCTTTTATCGTTCTTTAGTGATACTGTATAAATAATATTCAAGCTATTTATATTGTAATCGTTCTTTAGCGATATAAATAACAAATTTAATATTAGGTTTGGAAAAATCCAGTTGCATAATACTGCTATTAGTTTTTCTTTTTGTATTATTACGTTATAGGCCCTACTATCTTGAACCACAATAAAATGAAAAGGAGTAACGAGGAATTGCACCTGGGACGTTGACATCTAAATTTCGATGTTCTTCCGCTGAGCTACGAGGGCAAAAGTGTGGAAACATTTTCGGAAAAATTGGCCCAATCACACTCTAAGATTTTCTGATGATTCGTAGAAGCTAGTCCAGGATGCGGGGGGCAAAGGCTAATTGAGATTTCCCGGTCTCTGATCGGGTCAAACATCCTGATAGAATTAATATTTAACCCTTGCCGTGACTTTCGGTGAAGTCCGGAGGGCCCAATTAGTCAAATCCACTCTCCTCATCTCCACGCTTGGGCCCCCTGGAATTTAATAAGATGCGAAAGAGATAGTGGTGTGCGGAAAGCAACGGGATGTTACCGCATTCAGGCCTATCCTTCCCAAGAAAAACTGCAAACATGAACAAAGGAAGCTTTTAATAGAAGAAGAAGGATCTTCTGCGGACCTCTGGAAAAAGAACTAAGGAAGAGACTAGTGAAGTGCTTTGTGTGGAGTGTGGCATTGTATGGGGAAGGAACATGGACATTACGACGAAATGAAGAGAAACTAATTGAAGCATTTGAAATGTGGATGTGGAGAAGAACGGTGCGTGTGAAGTGGACAGACAGAATAAGAAATAAAATTGTGTTTGAAAAAGTGAGTGAAGAAAGAATGATGCTGAAACTGATTAGAAAGAGAAAAAGGAATTGGTTGGGTCTCTGGTTGAAAAGAATAATAGACGACATTAGGATATGTGGATCATATGCGGAGACTAAGAGGAAGGCAGAAAATAGGAAAGATTGGAGATTGCTGGGTTTGCAATGAAAGACCTGCCCATGGACAGAAAACTTATGTATGTATGTTCAGAATGCCTGGAATATCGTGTCTAAGAACAGTCGCTATTTGCAAAGACTAGTCGATTCCATGCCCACTCGACTGCAAGATGATGGAGGTAAGAGGAAGCTAGACTAAATATTGAATTGTGGCTTTTTGTTTTGTTTTTTGAACGCTTAATTGTTTGAATTTTTAATGCCGACGCCAGTAATTTTGTTTTGTTTATGCGACGAAAGATATTTTTATTGAGAATAAAGTCTTTTTTTCTTTCCATTTGCAGCCACAATATCATAATGATAAAGTCATGGCATAATATATTAATGAACCTGATGTTAATTACTAAAATAATCGTAAAAGAGAAAGGAGCCATTATATATAGTTTGTCTCTCTCAAAAACAGAACAAAAAAGAACATAAGAAGCACGAGGTTGTAGTCGAACGCAGGATCTCACGAATACGAGGCCTGAACGCTACCATTACGCTATCGAATCACAGAGAGAATACTTCAATTATAACTGTAGATATCAGGCAACGTGGTCCAACAACACGTAACATCGCCTGTCTCCGAATTGTAGCGAAGATACTCGAAGGGAACTTTGTTTCAGGAGAGCGGCCACTTTTTCTTTTGACAACTGTACATTACCGTATTCAGTGCTAAAAATAAACATTGTAGCCTATGTATTTCAAAACTTTATTTTTAAATATCTATATGAAAATTACTAAATTTCAACATGGAAAAAAATATTTGTGCAGTACAGTATGTCTTTACATAACTCTCCTGCAAAATCAGTTATCCGGCACTAGCTTTGTCCCACAGTTGCTGGATACGAGGAATACAACTGTACCGTGTAATGTAGATAAGGATACAAGAAATAATTCTGTATTTAAATGGCTCTAATGTAAAGTTGCAGTTTTGTTGATACGCCCTTCTGGCATGATGCCGTCTATATTGTAAGCAATAGGTAACAATATGTCAATAAGAAGAAATAATAATTTTAATACGTTAGCTTACAGACGGAAAGGTGTAGGTCCTACAAACTTTTCATGAATCGAACAATTAATTCTTCATGAAATCGAAATGCCCTTTTAATTTTGTCTTTACCTACCGAAGTGACGGTGGGAGTCTGCAACAGTACATAGGTATGTATGGAGTATAGCTCGGCGGTATCCAATCCTACTTACACAGTTCAGATCTGCTGCTCAATTAAGAAGCGGGGTGGGGGGAGGAAAAAAGCTAACCACTTGAAAATCAATGCTACAATTGAAAAATTTTGTAGTGAGCATTCCATTAGGAAATAAGAAAATGTATTTTATCCATGACTGGTATATAAACTAATCTTTATTTCACCGTCCTTAGCAACCCTAACGATGGTTTTATTCACAGCAGTGAATTTTATTAAAAGCTTTTAATCTATATGTGAACTAATTTTTAATCACTATCTCCTTGACAATCAACACATTAGTAACAACAAAATCCATACATTCATTCATTTATAACTTCTTCACAAACACCACAGAAAAGGCCTACAATTTAAAGGTAAATTTAGATATCAGTAATGAAATTTAGATACCAGTAATGGATAAAACATTGTATAGCACACGAGAGTAAACAGACATTATGCAATAGTGGAAATTATCACTGTACTAGAGTTGGTTCGCAAATCTGTTAGTCGGTTCCCGACCATTGGTTCCCATATTGTTGAAGGATAAGTACAGGAGTTGGTTCCCAAGTAGCCTAAACTGCATTTTTCTTTCAATTTGTCATAGGCAGAGGACTGTCTACCGCTACTGCACCCCTCTGCAGCCTATTTTTAGAAGTCAGAATCTCAGAAACTGCTGAAACTATGAAAGCACCCTTTTTCTGTAGGGGATATGCTATGTTCTCTATTGATACCACTTAAACATCGCGCTATACTTCCGTTGGCTTGAGTTCTTAAACAACGTGTGTCTGCTTTTCTTGACGTTTCTTCAGAATAACATAGGTATGGGTCGTTCGAGAAAATGTTTCGCCACGAACAGTGTCCAACTAAGAAACTGTAACTTAAAAGTCTGTGACGTATACGTGTGAGTGTTTTGGTAAATTTATTAGGCATTGGTATTTATCACTTCAAGAGTATTTAATGATTGTGCGTATAACACAGAAGTATCTTATATGGTAGCTCTCGATATAACTAAACTGGGTGAAAGTGAAATAATCCTGCAAATTTTCAGAGCGAATAGCTCATGTTATAGATAACATAGAAATGTAATACCATACTGGTGGAAAGTGCATAGTTTTCTAAAAAAAAAGTTTTTCCCCAAATGTTGAACTTTCTCTTATTGGGTAACTATTGCGAGTAGGATCGTGATTTTTGTTCATATCGATAGAAAATTTAATAAGGAATCACTTATCCCTCTAGCGTATTTCGATAGCGTGAACGATTTTCGTGTAAATTTAATTTAAAAAGTACTAATTTCAAGTCACTGAACAATGCGAACAGACTGCAACGTTGTAGTCAGAGAGAGAGGTTCGCGTAGTGAGACAGACCTGAGTTCGTTGACCTCTTACATCTGTATTAAGAGAAGAAAGAGGACCGTGTTAGCGGCGATATTTCCAAACTGCTGAAACTTCCAACTCAATTCTCTAATTAACCTTCCATTTAATTACAAAACGTAATTTAGGTTTTCTCGTCATTTAACTATACCCTATCGTCCCTTTCGATCCTGTAGGATTATTTCACTTGCACTGTGTATAGTTTTTGATTTGAACCCATAGTCTCTAATCACTAAGGCGCAAAAATAAAATAAATAATACACTTCTGTGAACGGAAACTAAATCAAGTAATGTTGAATTTAAGACAAAAATTACTGGAACCAACTTGATTTCCGGAAGTTAGATTTGTGAACCAACTCGAGAATTCTAAAAATTATCGCAAAACCGAGTCAACTTTCCGCTCGTGGATAAAATCTAATTTTACTCTACTCTACTCTACTCTACTATACTATGCTATGCTATGCTATGCTATACTAAAGGGATATGCTACAGGAGCTTAAATGACAGCTGTGAGCAGTATGGAATGAAGATAAATCCCAATAAGACAAAGACCATGGTCATAGGAAGAAACGTAAAGAAGGTAAGCTTGCGATTTTTAAATGAGGCAGTAGAGCAAGTGGACAGCTTCATATACTTGGGGTGTACTATATGCAGTAACCTACGCAGCCTGAATTACTTTTTACTATTTTGTATGGCACGTATTTGAAGATGGCCTCGATTATTATACGTTTAAAATTTTCCCAAACTTGACCCATGTTTTTGCCCTCGTCTAAGAATTTGTTATATTGATCTATAAGGTAACATTGCAAACTGTTAATGTCTGCTTTGTTACAGGCTACTGCCATATTTTTCGAGTGATATCTATACGGACATTTGTCTGAAGCCAGTTTAGCTCGAGTTGAACACTGTTATGGTCACTTATTCCAGGTAATACTTCTGAAGAGTAAAAACTATCCCAGGGTCGTATCAAGAAGACATCTAAAAGGTTATTGTTCCTTGGAGATTTATTTGTGACTTGTGTAATCTGATTCCAAAATAAAATTCTAATCCCCATATTTATTGCTAAATCCCAGCTTCGTTGACTGAACCAGGAAATTTTGCAGATTAAACTACACTAAAATATATTCATATTCCCATTTCTTTCAACCGCGCCACGGAACTAGGCCCATAGAACTAGAACGTAATGTCATGTCTTTTACTTCGCTCTAAAGAGCATGGTGGATGGAGTTATGGGGACGAATGACAGTTTCTCATTCCCGATTATAATATTTCAGCAAAAATTGAAGAAATGAATGTAATTTAACAACCGAAATCTGTAAACTAATACAGATATATTGTCTCATAAGTATTATCGGTTTTGGAAAAGAAAATTAGTTGGAGTTTATCGTAACAAAAAATTAATCTAATGTTCACAGTAAGAACCATTAAATTATGGTGCCTTGAGCCAGCTTTCAGTGAGAATTGTTATCCGGCTACTGTGTCAGATTTCTGGTTTTTGATGCGAAGTATTCGATGATATACATTTCAACTGCTTCCAAGTTTTGGAAATTTCTTCCACGCAGAAACTGTGCAACAAATGATAATCTGAAGGCGCTAAATCAGGGTTATATGTTGGGTGTGGTAGCAGTTCGACTCTTCATAATTTCTGGGTTTTTCCATTATTTTTCAATGGAGTCTCGCATTGCCATATTACAAGATAATTTTATTTCGATTAACTAATTTCGGGTACCTCTCTGTCTCAAAACTTCAGGAACTCGCTGTAGCTGTTGAGAATAAAGATCCGCATCGTCTGCATGTCCGTGACGACTTTGGTAGGCGGTCGGGATTCGATCCACTATTTTCAGGTGTCAGGGTTGCGGTAATATACCCATTTTTCATCACATTTGACAATTTTCCTGATAAATCTATCATCCGTGGGATTAGCGTTACGCTCACAACAGATTTCTACTCTGGGTTTAACCTATTCAGGTGTCAATTCATGAGGTACAGACCTAAGCGTCTTAATGTGGAGATGTATTGTATCTTTTGATGCATCAAGTTCTTCTGATAACCTACAAGTACATTTTGTGGATTTTCTTCCAAATGTCTGCCTATATTCCATACCTTACGTCTTCCAATACGTTGTAAACCTTAAATGTCTCCTTCATTTTGAAATACTGGAACCATCGTTGTGTTACACGCTCACTAATGACACCTTCACCTTCGACATCATTTATTCGAGTCATGACAGCATCTTTATATAGGGATGTTTCCGATCTCTGATAACGAATTTGAATGACATCGTGTGCGTCAGGAGCCACACGACAGCTCAACTGTGACGCGAGGTGACAGACCAGTAGTGAGTGATCTCGTAGTCAGAATGCACGGCGACTCACAGCAGAAATTCCCAAGAAAATCGAGCCTTTTTGGGAGCGAT
The DNA here is from genome assembly GCF_040183065.1 of Periplaneta americana. Classification (NCBI taxonomy): domain Eukaryota; kingdom Metazoa; phylum Arthropoda; class Insecta; order Blattodea; family Blattidae; genus Periplaneta; species Periplaneta americana. The sequence goes on along the minus strand of NC_091123.1, from coordinate 83,443,613 downwards.
ACGTTACGACCCTTTCCAATGCCAAGTACAGTTAAGTGAAAATAAAAGAAGCCTGCAATAAACGAGGTTTCGTTATTTCCAAGAAAGGCATCTTCTGTGTACTTAATAAGATTGGTAAAGCTCGAATGGAATTAATTTCTATCATCTCGTGGGGTGCGGCGACTTGTGACGGGTGGCGGGGTGCATTTGCTTGCTTTTTCCAATCTGGAATTAATCCCATCCGAGCTTTGCCAGTCTTATTAGGTACACACAAGATCCCTTTCCTGGAAATAACGAAACCACGTTTTTTGCAGGCTCCTATGATTCTTAAGTAACCTTACTGGCACTCTACTAGTCGGATAAAATACACTTGTTTTGTATTGTCGAAACTTCAGTTATGTCATTACTATTGTGGTACGAGAAGATACAAGAAGTGGTAGGTAGCAATCGAGATTCAACAATATTAGTCACAGTGAGAAGAGGAAGTCATAAAGTTCGTCGTTGCCTCTTGTGTTGGAGGGACGAAAAATAAATTTTGATTGCAGTAGAAACTTCACTGCCTGATTAAAAATATTTCGGACAGTTCATCTGAGAGAACGCCTTGTGCCATGATTCTTATCGTACATGAATTAAGAAGACTGAAGAAAGTGGTTCAGTTCATAATAAAATGAAATTTGGAAGCCCAAGAGTTTGTGATATTCAGGTTTCAGAAATTCTTCATGAAAGACAAAACCTAGTGTTAAAAAAACCCGTTACCAGGTAGCAATGCTGATGTGTTGAGCAAATGCCATGCATAACTATTTAAACATTTTTACGCAAACTTCTAAAAATTTATCTTTATAAACTGCAAAATAAATGAGCTTTGAATTACCGGTACAGGTAATGTAAGTTGATTATGAAAAGAGATACAATTTTGTATTACGTGTGAGTTACTAACTCACAAGTAAACATTCTCATGAGGGCAGATAGAAAAGATATTATTTTTTCTTCCACCATGTTAATAATGTCAAAACTAGTGCTTATACAAATGTTGGCCACTCGAGTGCAATTACAAAGGCTCCCGAGAAACCAAGTTTCCCTGAGGCCGTTTACGGAAAGAAAACACAATTTCAAGGAAAGATTTATTGAAACATACAGATATTGTTGAACTATTTTTCAATGCATTCTCCATCGGAAATGAGACATTTGTCATACGTTGGGATCAACTTTTGTATCCCTGTGTCGTAGAAGTCTGCCGCCTGGGATCGGAACCAAAGTGTGACAGTCGTCTGCATCTCTCTGTTAACTCCACGGTATGAGAAATGCCTCATTTCGGGTGGGGGATACGTTGGAAAACAGCGCAACAATTGCTGTATCTGTTCCAATAAATCTTTTCATTAAATTGTGTTTTGTTTCTCTAAACGGCTCCAGGGAAACTTACTTCTAGGGGGTTCTCGTAATTGCGCTCGAGTTGCCAGAATTTGTATAAGCAGTTGTTTTGACATTATTAACATGGTGGAAGAAAAAAATAACTATTTTTAACTGCTTTCATGAGAATGTTTGCTTGTCAGATGGAAATTTAACCGGGATATTGTTGGTGCAGACAGATGAGGGCCAATTTAATCTTAATGGTGGTGTCAATACTGACAGTTTTCGAATATGGACAACAAGGCTACCGGCGCTTGCACTGATTATTTGGTTGGAAATAGTTATGTGCTCCACCCAAAAAGGCTCGATTTTCTTTGGCATTGCTACTGTGACACACTGTGCACTCTGTTATGAAATCACTCATTACTGGTCTGTCACATCTCGCCGAAATTCAGCTGTCGCATGTCTGTATGATTCCTGACGCACATGACGTCATTTAAATTCGTTATCAGAGATCGGAAACAACCCTCTGTATTGTTGTTTTCTGAAGAAGTTTAGAAGGACTCTAGTCTCAAATTTTATTACCTCCCTTTTGTATTACTTATATTGACGCTCATCACAGACTCACAATAGCAATAATAACCGTAGTGTCCTGTAAATTGCATTGCCCAAATACAGAAACTCATTAAATCTCACAAAACAGCAAACTGGAAAAAAACGGAATTAGTTATGGGACGACCTAATGGAATATGAACACCGTTATTACAATATTTCAGCCTTTAAGTTAGCAAAAGACAAAGTTTCGAGGCTTTTCCATTTGTACTAAACGGCAAATTTTCGCTAATGCATTAGTGCTAATTTATCTAAAGGAGTTATTCAACTTAAGTTAGATGGATGACACGCTGTTATACATACAAGGTAATTTTGGGAACAACGCCTTCAATGTAATGTGATTAATATACATATTTTATAAATTACGGTTGGACTACAATCTTGTCACGTCGAAGTGTAATTATGCAAGTAGGAGTAACAGCGCCTACTCCAAGTTGGTCTCCACTTAATAGACGTGATTACAGTTGGCAACTGTGCTCTGTTTAAATGTCTGTGTTCAAAAAGGAAGTCAATAACACTGCTGGCAGCCTGACAACACAGCTAACCATGAGGTCGAGGCGTTCTGAGTTATGTAACATGCGAAGTGAACCAGCGTGTTGGACGATATAAAGCTGAAATGTTCTTTTATCCTCTCGTATGAAGCACAGTGAAATTGCTGTTACTTCTCAGCAAGAAGTTCGTGTCATGAACTTAGGTTCTCCTTACATGGTTTGCGCTTTTCACAGCATTTCAGTTCTTCATCATATCACCAATAATATTGCTGTTTTTTATTTTCTTTCTTGATCTGTCATTCAATTCTTGTCTATGCGGATGACGTGAATATGCCAGAAGAAAATCCACAAACGATTAGGAAAACACGGAAATTTTACTTGAAGCAAGTAAAGCGATAGGTTTAGAAGTAAATCCCGAAAAGACAAAGTATATGATTATGTCGCGTGACCAGAATATTGTACGAAATGGAAACATGAAAAATTGGAGATTTATCCTTCGAAGACGTGGAAAAATTCAAATATCTTGGAGCAACAGTAACAAATATAAATGACACTCGGCAGGAAATTAAACGTAGAATAAATATGGGAAATGCCTGTTATTATTCGGTTGAGAAGCTTTTGTCATCTAGTCTGCTGTCAAAAAATCTGAAAGTTAGAATTTATAAAACAGTTATATTACCAGTTGTTTTATATGATTGTGAAACTTAGACTGTCACTTTGAGAGAGGAACAGAGATTGAGGGTGTTTGAGAATAAGGTTCTTAGGAAAATATTTGGGGCTAAGAGGGATGAAGTTACAGGAGAATGGAGAAAATTACACAACGCAGAACTGCACGCATTGTATTCTTCACCTGACATAATTAGGAACACTAAATCCAGAGTTTGAGATGGGCAAGGCATGTATGGGCGAATCCGAAATGCATATAGAGTCTTAGTTGGGAGACCGGAGGGAAAAAGCCTTTTGGGGAGGCCGAGACGTAGATGGGAGGACAATATAAAAATGGCTTTGAGGGAGGTGGGGTATGTTGATAGAGACTGGATCAATCTAGCACAGGATAGGGACCGATGGCGGGCTTATGTGAAGGCGGCAATGAACCTGCGGGTTCCTTAAAAGCCATTTGTAAGTATGTTGTATCTGTCATTCAAAAGATATAGATAAAGGAAATTATGTATATGGACCTTATAAAATAATTACTATAATTTAAATTAATACGAGTATAGGCTAACTGCTAAACAAGCTAACCAATCAAGATGAAGCAAGCGACTATTAAATATACTAAGAATGGGATTTATCTGTGCACATGGACTGTGTTTCGTCCATATTATATTTTTAGTCGGTTATTTTACGGGGCTTATCAACTACTGGGTTATTTTGCGACGATGGAATTTATAATAGCGAGACGATATTTGGTGAGATGAGACCGAGGATTCGCCATTGATTATCTGACACTCGTTCTACAATTGGAGAAACCTCGGACAAAATCCTACCAAATAATCAGTGCAAGCGCCGGTAGCCTTGTTGTCCATATTCGAAAACTGTCAGTATTGACACCACCATTAAGATTAAATTGGCCCTCATCTGTCTGCACCAACAATATCCCGGTTAAATTTCCATCTGACAAGCAAACATTCTCATGAAAGCAGATAAAAAAAGTTATTTTTTTCTTCCACTATGTTAATAATGTCAAAACAACTGCTTATACAAATTCTGGCAACTCGAGCGCAATTACGAGAACCCCCTAGAAGTAAGTTTCCCAGGAGCCGTTTAGAGAAACAAAACACAATTTAATGAAAAGATTTATTGGAACAGATACAGCAATTGTTGCGCTGTTTTCCAACGTATCCCCCACCCGAAATGAGGCATTTCTCATACCGTGGGGTTAACAGAGAGATGCAGACGACTGTCACACTTTGGTTCCGATCCCAGGCGGCAGACTTCTACGACACAGGGATACAAAAGTTGATCCCAAGGTATGACAAATGTCTCATTTCCGATGGAGAATGCATTGAAAAATAGTTCAACAATATCTGTATGTTTCAATAAATCTTTCCTTGAAATTGTGTTTTCTTTCTGTAAACGGCCTCAGGGAAACTTGGTTTCTCGGGAGCCTTTGTAATTGCACTCGAGTGGCCAACATTTGTATAAGCACTAGTTTTGACATTATTAACATGGTGGAAGAAAAAAATAATATCTTTTCTATCTGCCCTCATGAGAATGTTTACTTGTGAGTTAGTAACTCACACGTAATACAAAATTGTATCTCTTTTCATAATCAATTTACATTACCTGTACCGGTAATTCAAAGCTCATTTATTTTGCAGTTTATAAAGATAAATTTTTAGAAGTTTGCGTAAAAATGTTTAAATAGTTATGCATGGCATTTGCTCAACACATCAGCATTGCTACCTGGTAACGGGTTTTTTTAACACTAGGTTTTGTCTTTCATGAAGAATTTCTGAAACCTGAATATCACAAACTCTTGGGCTTCCAAATTTCATTTTATTATGAACTGAACCACTTTCTTCAGTCTTCTTAATTCATGCACGATAAGAATCATGGCACAAGGCGTTCTCTCAGATGAACTGTCCGAAATATTTTTAATCAGGCAGTGAAGTTTCTAATGCAATCAAAATTTATTTTTCGTCCCTCCAACACAAGAGGCAACGACGAACTTTATGACTTCCTCTTCTCACTGTGACTAATATTGTTGAATCTCGATTGCTACCTACCACTTCTTGTATCTTCTCGTACCACAATAGTAATGACATAACTGAAGTTTCGACAATACAAAACAAGTGTATTTTACCCTAGTAGAGTGCTTTCATTTTACGAGGAAACTGGATTGCAGCGGAACCTCGGCGTACATTTTACTTAATATACATAAGTAACAGTCACACACATATTCCGGTATAATTCTCAGAAGCAACTAACTGCTCGGATGTTTTGTAGAGCTGGCTTTCCACGCTGCGGTCGGGAGAGCAGGAAGTTTCCTCGTAAAATGAGAACACTGCATAAGGAGTGCAGGGACTGTCACTAGTACTGACCTCTCCTTCCCGCGCGTCTTTCTTTCAGCAACAAAGTTGTATTGCCGAACAATAGTCATGGTACATGTGTTAGAAAGTTAAGCTTTAGTAGAAATGAATACAATCTGTTAATTTTGATCTTTTTCCGTTAAGGCTAGTATTACGTAAGTTTTACAAACTACTCCATTGTGTAGATATCCTTAAAAATTGAGACCGCAGAAGTCTTGACAGAAGAGAGGAAATAAAAAGAGAACGGGAGAGCTAATACCTTCAACTAAGAGATCTAGAATTTCAGAAATGGACCGCGCTATCTGAAAAAGGAGTTTCCCTTTTCACAGAACATCCTGCCACAAACCGGTGTATCACTCATCTTGAAGGTCTGAGCTGCAGTGAATGGAGGGATGCTATAAAAATGGTCGGTAATATTGCGGCTTACGCGCTGTTGCGGGCAGATCCATGGACATTAACCGTGGTCGCCACTGCTTCAACGAGATAGAAACTCTCGCCCACGTTCTTGGGTCTTGCCTGCATGGTGAGACATTACGCAATGCCAGGCATCACAAAATCAGGTCCGCAATCGCTCTAGCTCTTCGCGACAAGGGATATACCACCTATGAAGAAATGCATGGTCTATCGGAAACAGGAAGCTGTCGGCGGGTTGATATATTAGCCTTCAGCAACACAACAGATTATGTAATAGATCCTACTCTCCGCCTCGAATTAAATATAACTCAACCGGAAGATGTCAACAATGAGAAGAATCAAATTTATGGTTCAACTGTCTTTATTATTTACATATGTATATGTTACAAACTATTGAAATTATTGGGTTATCAGTGGGTGCTAGAGGCACGATTACAAACAAAAATTATTAATTTCTGCAAGAAGTTCAGCCTTGAATCCTCTTTGGCCAAGACTGTTTCTTTGATAGCTCTAAAATATTCAATCTATCTTCTGAGAAATCAGATATATAAAGTAAAATAATAATACAATAATAATTATTATATTTGTCACGAAAACATTTTCATAAAATTGTATGCATTTACTAATACTTGTATATTTGGCAACCCCTATTTTAGGGAAAGTTTGTTTAAATAAATAAATTCATAGATACATACCGGGCGAGCTCTCAACTTAATATACAATACTACAGCGTATAATTACCATGATTGTAAATTTGAAGTTTTGTGAAAGAAGGTGACTTTTGGATAACTCATTTGGCAAACCTATACAGAAAGTTATTTTATTTCTTATTCCGCTTAACCTTCCCTTTCATTCAACTTACACACTACACGGGATAGATGAGATACTCATTGGATCGTACATTAGATATTCCACAAATGCGGGCCTCCCCGATCATGGGATCAGCATGACGCAGTGCCACCGCTCAGACATCAAAGGACAATCGCAAGACAACGGAGAAACACCAGTCCCTTGGACAGAAGATACATTTCTTCTATTACCCACACTCGAATCGAGCCTCGGACCGCTTGCTTTGGGAAATGTTTGCCCGGCTCTCCACATGCCTACAGCGGACATACAGAAAGTTGTATGATGAAAACGTCACTGCGGTAGACACTGAATTGTTGGTGGAATAGGAGCATAGAACACAAGAATGTTATGGTAACAGTGTCAACATCAACTTTTCTGTTCATCGATTTTCTCTTAATTGCCGGAAACTCTCTTGTGTTACGTTGTTTAAGCTTGCAGGCATAATTATTGGGTTGATGCAAAAGTTCGTGTCTTTTTCTTTCTGTGATAAAAGTTTTTATTTGAGATGAATAGAATACGGAAATTAATCAGTCAGTAATATATTCTCCTACATTATCTGTGACTCTTTGCCAACGCCGAGGTAGTTTTTCGATTCCGCGTCTGAAGACATCTTCTGGTTTGGAGTTAAAGAAGTTATTAAACCAAGTTTGTAAAGCATCTTCGTTATCAAAGGAGTTCCCTTGAAGATTGTTGGATAGAGAACGGGAAAGATAGAAATCTGAGGGCAAAGCATCGGGAGAATATGGAGGATGTGGAATCATTTTCAAACCAAGCGCCTAGATGTTGCTTTCATCATGTTAACAGAGGGCGGGCGTGCATTATCGTGTTGCAGCAGCATTTGATGCATGCAGTCTTCCTGATCGATTTTCTTTCATTGCGGCCGCAAGATGTTTGAGTTGTTAGAAATAAATGTCAACAGTTATGACTATATTCCTGGGAAGCATTTCGTAGTACACGACGCCTTCTTTACCCCATCAGACGCATATGGATCTTCTGTGGATCAGGAACTTTTGTACGGGGTGCTGTGTGTTGAAACGATGGAACCATCTTCTTGCAGTGCTTTCTCCGATGACACTCTTCCCGTACATTGGCACAAAAATAATGTTTCGAGCCACCTCTACTGCATTTGCTTCTCTGTTAAATTCAAACACAAGAATATGTCGAAAGTATTGGATTTTTTTCCACTCGACATTCCATCTTCTTAGCCCACAAATAGTACAAAAATTATTCAAATCGCAAAATTCAAGGCGTACTCACAAGCACAACACTCCAAATAACAAATGACAAATGATAAAACAATCTTCTAACAACGCTGTGTTGTGATGACGAATAACAAACGCTACGGACTTATACATGATCATTATACAGGGACATCATTTTATTTTTACTTCAATTTTATTGTACCTGAATTTTTTAATGTACTTCACTCCCACTCCCTCTACTAGTAAACTTCCAACCGTCCTCCACACAGAACCGAGGCCGCGTATACAGTACTGAGTTAGTGAGTATAGTAGCCTACGTCCCAGAAATATGTTCTCATTTTCCAGAGACGAAAGCGCTTTCAATATTGAATCGTATTTTCGCACAGGTACTATCGTCCGTTTGCCTACGTCGCACCCCGGTTTCCCCCATCTGCTTCTGTTCGCCCCTCTGTAAAGTCTAGTAGCTGGGCTGTCTTAGCTCTTTTCTGAAAACATTAATTTCTGTTAGGAATTGGACGTCTACATAATATTACACAACTGTTTAAAATAACTTAAATAAAAGGGCCTCGTTAAGTAATTAACTGCCACGTGATTTCCCCCCCCTTTCTACGACCCTGCGACAAAACCACTTGAACGGACAGTAGATAGCATTTCTGAGTAATTTTATCTTTTCGGATCGGGCAGAAGTGAAGATTAAATTTACAATACGTAAGGTACTCTTTTATAGAGCAGGTATAGAATTATTTCAACATGAGTTACTCGTACGAAGGTCGAAACTGGTAATTGGAATTAGGTACAATAGAGTATAGTGCGATAATATGCACAAAATAACTGAAGCCTGTATCGAAATGAACAGCCACCATTTTCAAAAATGTGTTTAAATATCCATATTATGATTATTTTTCAATTTATCTTCATTCTCTATATTGTACGCTAATGTGCTGTAACAGTACAATATACACTGCATAATTAATATGTCCGAATGGATAGCTCAATTCGTGAGTAAAAACACTAAGGGCCGTATTCATAGACATTTTTAGCGCGGGCTTCCGATGGATGATCAGCGTTTTTCGTATTCATAAACCAGTGTTAGCGATAGGATATGATTTGAATTTTGTACAAGGAACCAGTGGATAGCCGGGGCTAGCTTAGTACGCTCGTAGCGCGTGCTGCGAAATGTCTATGAATACGGCCCGTATTGTTAATACAGTAATGTATTTTGATTAAAGAAAAACCTAATGAAAATTATCAAACTCAAAATTGCAATATTTCCTAGTTTACATAAATGGATGAACTACTTTTCTTCCCTCCTATACCTAGTAAAGTGATTTGTATTTTACGCCAGTATCATCTAACTCCAGTCTTTGAAGGGGGAGCAAGCGGTGTTTCCGAAGATATAGCCAAGTTAATATTAGAAATGTTAGTAAAAATAAAATGATGTCCCTGTATAATTTCTAATGTACAAGGTAATGGAACTTGACGATAAAATGACAATGTGAACCAGTTCATTACCATACACCAGGAAAGTCCGCATATATTGTAGACTATGTAACCTGCCTTGGAAGAGTTTATTACAATCCACAGCGGTTTGCAATATATTTTACAATAGTATATTATTAAACATATTTATAATGTTATAGGTTATAGCATGAGTCAATTTTTAGGGAACGAGCGAAGCGAGAATTCTAATCATCGTTGTTCGGAATCGTCGTTTGTTATATTCGTTTACAACCCTAGTTTGAAAAACGTATAAAATCGATGAGCCATAGTTCTACAAACTGAAACAGTGTTTCTTTCCGTTTTTTATTCTTGTACATAACTTATACGTAACTAAACTTGTTTTCATTTTGTTATTATTATATTATTATTATTATTATTATTATTAATTGTAATCGTTCATGTATTTTTGCCATTTTTATATTTGCAATTGTTCTAATACTGGTTGAGTGGAAGAGAAGGGTTTATTACCTTAACTTTTCCAGTAGAAATAAAATTACTAAATAAATAAATAAATAAATAAATAAAAATATTTTACTTATAGAGGACTAAAAGAGTCATTATTTTATACAATTTCATTTCTCGTAAAAGCGACATGAAAATCTAAGAAATGAAAACAAAAAGAGCCAAATTATTGCTACTTTTTGCAAGAGAATGGCGTTGATGGAATCATGAAAATGATATTAATTTGTTCAATATGGTGATCACGTAACCTGTGTGAACAAAATAAAATTTCACATTGTATGTAATATTAAATTATCCACTCAGGTTTCCTTCATTTTCATTCCTTGCTATGTTGTCTATGTACGTACTGTGTCACTTAAAAAGTAAAGGTGATAACAAGTCACATAACCTCCGTGTTCTTTGAATGATTTCAGTATTTCTTGAGAAAAAATAAATATTTGAGTCTCGGGAAAGGCACATAATAAAGCTTACATACGTTGGTTACATTGTCAACTTATTTCTCTAAGTTGCCTTACCATTTTAAGGAAAACTCTCACGTGTAAGAAAAAGTGTTTCTCCAGTCTTGGAAACAGTAACAGTCCGCAAAAACATTTAGATTTTTTTTACCTCTCAACTCATAATGAAACAAGTGAAAGAGAGAGAGAGATATTTGCAGTGACACAGAAAAAGAAAGAAGAGGAGAGGAAATGAGAGAATTTCAGGAGGTTCATTTCATGGCCCCTTTTGCTGGAACGTCCTCGTTTTAGTTCCTTTTAATTCTTCACACTGTTACTATAGCCTACCCCTTATCATGAGACTTAGTACATGGAGGTCACGGCTTTTTAGTCGCCCAGAGCAACACGAACCATTCGGGCTTAAGTAACGTTGCGTAGTTGTAATGTTAAGACTCAGTCGTTGTTAGTTGTGTTCATTAAAAGTTGAGCTGCGCTATTGTTAAAAAAACACGGGCACACTATCATGCTGCCAACAAATGTTTGCTATAAAATGTGTGTGTATCCAGACCTTGTATAAATGCACTACTTGCCCTTTTGTGATCTGACATTTCATTTTTTGTAGAAATCGGAGATAGATTGCTCTCTTTGCAATTATGTCGTTTCATTCACAAAGAAGCTGACAATATTTTTTTTTTAAATCTGAAACATATAGAGTGGAGATTTTCCATAGTATTTCTTAGCATTGTCACATTTATCTCCATTTTACAAAAGATATGTATCTTCCCTAGGGCCGAGATTTCTGTATAATTTTCATATCTGAAGAATTAAATCATGCCTGGGCGTAAATAACTCGATTGAGTCACTGCAGAACAATCCATAACTCCCAACTCCACCTTCCCCGGCTGAGATAGTAATTTTTTGGTGCGGTACGAGCAGGTAGGCAGGTCAGTGACGAGTTGTAGTCTATCAGGCGGGCATCAAAGCTTTTCCTAAAATCCACCACTTATGCACAGAGCCTTACTGTTCGTTTGTTTATAAAGCAGTGTAAGCAAAAAGGTCATGGGCAGGGGTTTCGCCATCCCATTCATTCCCCATCTTATGCCCGGGGCTGAATTAACTACTTATAACTAGGCCTGTGACATTGGAGCATGTTTACGGTGAAAGAAAGCCAACTCACTCCAGAATATATAGGTACACAGCACCTCTCCGTCTTGTACAGTACAGTCTGGAGAAGAGAATAATACACACATCCCTCTGAATTACTTTCTATCTTTATTTAACTTATTTTAACTATTAGAAAATTCCATTCAACACATGTGGGCTTAGATATATTGTCTATTGCGTGTTTAGTTTGTAATTACAGTGAACAACAAGATGCATTCTCAAAGTTCGAAAGCGAATGAGTGTCTACTACAGTCTAGTATGGATTTGAATGCAGAAAAGGTGCGAAGATATATTGTCTATTGCGTGTTTAGTTTGTAATTACAGTGAACAACAAGATGCATTCTCAAAGTTCGAAAGCGAATGAGTGTCTACTACAGTCTAGTATGGATTTGAATGCAGAAAAGGTGCGAAACGACAGGTGCATACGTGAAATATTTGACATCATTCAATTCGACATCTAAATTATCTATTGTGTATCTGTTACCCGATATAAAATTAGCTACCTGGCAGAGTGAACTGAACCCATTATTTTTTGTAATACATATTTCATTTTTGTTTCAGACTTTGTTGCCTACGTCGTCTTGTATACTATTTAGTTTAGACACAATATTATTCATTACTGAAATTTGTTCCACCAGTTTAACTCCACTCTTTTGTAAACTTTGAATCGGATGAGGAATAAATCCAAAATTTGATACAATAAAATGACACTGTTGTTCAATATTTGGGTCACTAAGAAGTAATTGAACCATATCTATAAAAGCTCCATCATTCTTATCGAACATCTCTATCACGCTGGAAAAACGTTCTGCACATTTCCTTGTTCCAGCCGTTTATGTTTCATTGTGCCTACGCGCCTTTGAACATTATATACCTTGTTTTTAGCAGATGTAATGCTTACATTGCAAAGTTTACAATACAGATTGTTATTTAGAAGGCAAACTGCACCATACTGTGAAACTAAATATTCTAGTTTCGAGACTTGTTTCTTTCCTTCCGAGTCATACTGCCGAACACACTACACTTCACGACAGATGGTATTATACTTGAATGAACTGTACCGCGGCGATTGTGTCTCTCCGTACACACATACACTTGCGTACTCTGCGTATATCCTATAGTGAATTGGCTTCTTTTCACTGTAAACATGCTCCAATGTCACAGGCCTACTTATAACACATTTGTCAAAATCGTCAACTTCACAAATTGAAACTCTATTACACTTTTTCGCAGACTATAATATATATATTAACTCCCTTCAACTCAGCTGCATAAACGTCCATCAGCAATTTGCTTATGAACTTTATTAGCTTTGACATTCTGTCCGCATGTTCAATAGTCTTTTCAAAGGCTATTATAATCCCTGCTTTTCACTATCGAGAAACTTTATTACACTAAAGACAATACACGACTAGAATGAGCGAGAGACTGTATTGGACAGGTGATGTAATAGTGACGCGTACTGTACAAAGGCGATCGTCTGGTATTATAGTATGCATGCATACACGAGGGCAATCTTCTACGTTTCGAAGTTCACAAGCGTGCACTTCTACATAGCGACGGTCTCTCTCTCTCTCTCTCTCTCTCTCTCTCACCACAAGCTTTACCAATGCCTTTAAAATCTTCGGCGATTCACTACTCTGCTGTTCTGTTCAGCTGTGCTTGCGACATTCCTTCCGCTCATTTGGTAGCTACTAGGTTACTATGTCCATTTTCGGCTTTCTCTTCTTTAAAATTATCATAGTGTTCCTTCAAAAGGATCGGCGAAAATCAGAGTGAGACAAGTAACCAACAAGATTGGAGCTCACATAGACACTTCCTGTCAGTTCCGATCTCCTTTTCAAAGGTGAACAACCGCGTAACTTTTAATTGTTTCACCTTCCATTCCACCTTCATTCATTGTCACTGTATATGTTGGCATGAGCGCGTTTGCACGTCCTCAAGTTTTCATGTTAACCCCTGTACCTGCATACAGGAAACACGCGTATGTAAGTATGCACGTATATAGCAAAGGCAAGGACGTAGCTTTGACGCTATTTTCAAGTTACTTTTGAGTCGCCCATTTCCAGAAACCGTTAAGTCCACAGAAATTCAAATTTTAGTTTTTTTTTTTTTTACATAATCTGATAGATGGCTTTGTCTTATACCTCTTAAGCCATATTTACAGGTACTATATGCGTTATTTCTTATTCAAATTTACGACTGAATGTTGAGTCCTTGACTGTTACAAGTCCAAAAATGTCATGTTCATAAGAGTATACAGGAAAAAAGCCTGTTAAGTCGAGTAGAAAAGAAAGCATTACAGAAGATACAGTTTCAAACAACTTTATATTCACACTTTCCTCAATCAATAATTTCTGCTAAATTAATAAATAAAAGTCACATTATATTATATGCTCGTGGATAGCCAATGAATCTTCAACAACTGTAAAGAATATTATTCCACTGTTCCCCGTTGGTACTCGTTCATACCTTCTGATAGAGCGTTTGTCCATATAAAGGAGCAAGTTAAAGCAAGAAGCCTTGTCTTGAAACCTACTGACTATGAACTAATTATAATTGATTTTTTGAGACAATATTAAACAGATGTAAGGTATATGACTGGAAATCGGTTGTCAAACATATGGCAAAGCCTTCTTCAGCTTGACATTTCCAGTCCAAGCCTTATAAAAGATTCATTATCAAGAAGAAAAGCAATATGGTCTCAGTAACTGCTCAAGGTGAGCAAAGCTACAACCTTGATGTTGGAGTAGGAAAACGTATCTGCAGAAGAGGTAGGTCATTCATGGAAATTCAGCCCACAGAAATTGAAAAGGGTATGAAGGTAAACAAAGACAAAATTAAAGATGTCACAACCGTCTTAAATAATCACTATGGGCTTGAATAGGAGAGTTACAAGGATCTTATATTTTACAAAAATCTAACGCAACAATAAATAGGAGTTGAACAGCCAGAAGAAGAGTGACGTAGGTGAACTATCAAATCAAGGTAATACAATGATAAACCTTTAAGTGAAAAGTGGGGAACAATTAGTCTTCATTAGAAAAGCAGAATTATAAAAATTATATTCATTTTCTTAGCTTTCATCAACGTAATCGTATCAATTGTTTTTAAAAATAACCTCTTAAAAGGTCTGTTTAACTTACTCATATAATGTGCCACTCATGAATCATATTACTTGTATAAATATTATGTTCCATCTGCATTTTTTTGCTAGTGATAAACTGATAGTGATATACTGTATTAACAGACTGGTTCTAGTCGATATTTTTTTATTAAAAATGTCAGTAAATAAGTAATTTTCATCTAAAACGTCTTTATATATTCTCTCTTGTGTGCCATCTTGAATAGTCAAATACAGTTCCAAAGTCCGTTATGTCCCAGTTACAGAACCTAACAGCATTAAGTCCAACCTGAAATATTTAATTAAAAACAAACCATTACAGTATGATTTCAGCACTGCATATAGCTCAGATGGGAATAAATCGCCGTATAAAACTAAACAAAGAAATTACAGAAAAGCAAGTTTAGAAACAAATGACAGTTTTTTCTGAATTCTGTAAAATTTTGTTCGAAGGACTTAACAGGTATTGGAAATGGACGACTCTTTTATGTTTTCTAATTCGGTTTAGAGCAAATATTTTTCTTCCAGTCACAATAATGTGCTTTTTTGTCTCTGATCAAGATCCTGTGCTAACCACAACTATGACATTTAGCAATATGACACTTATATGAGGTTGTTGAATCTTGCGAGAGGTGTACACACTCTACATACGACTATATTCACCGACACTCATTATTTATGTGTATTTTCATGTAGTATGTCCATATACATAAATGTGTATGCATGTGCGAATGTTTGTGTGTGAAGGAAGTTTGAAATTTTATACACTTATACGATGTTTCATTACCATGCGAAAAAAAAAAACATTGACGAAATATAAGCTATTGGTAGATGAATTTGAAACTAGTAGGCTACAATCAATTTTGTTTGTGTGTGTGAATATACAACAATCAATTTTGTTTGTGTGTGTGAATATACAATGTTGGCTTATGTATTATATATGTATATTTATTTATGTGCAAGGTTGGCTACTGATTACATGATTTTGAAATGGTTCTGTAAGACCATAATAGACCTAATGCAAAGAAAGTAAACTGTTGGTGAAAAACAAAAACTTCAAAGTGTGCAATTTAGTTACCTTGTTCACTTTTTGAAAATAGTTTGGGATAAATGATACACATTACAAATTTAAACACTTGAGTAAATTTCCACGTAATTTATGCGTCACTTCTGCAATATCTCATAACCAGAATGCGGCCTAGGGTCAACGATTCGTGAGACTGAAGTTTGGAACTCACGGAATATACATGACGTCATGACTCATGGGGGTGAAATGGCACTGTGAGAGTATAGTTGGTTTCGTAAAAAATTATATTACCGCCTTTCTAATTCTACTTGGCATGAGTCGTTCCACTCACCACATATACTTGAGACCCTTTGAGTAAACAAGTATATATATTTTTTCATTTATTTATTTGATCATTTATACATGCATATTTGTGTTAGTCTTAATTTCGCTGTTTTATAATTCACACTACTGAGGAACATGTCGAAAATTAAGAGCACTAAGCGTTCCCTTCAGAACGAACTTATAGAGAAGTTCGGAAAGGAATATTTTCCTATTAAAGCAAAAAACGCTGACTTTTGCAAATTGTTAAAAACGTATAAGTGCAAATAGAATTGGATTTTTTCAAAATCAGTGTAATAGCAAAATTTACATGGGAAATATTTAATTATACAGTTAAAACTGACCTTCAACATCAAAATCAGACATAAAACATGAAAAAGAATTTAATCGAGATACTCGTATGTGTATAATGTGGGTAAATGCCACCATCTCTTTCAACAATATTTCAAAGCGTTTCTTGAAAAAAAAAAAGTTTTCTTTTGATTTGTTACGAATGTATTTTGTAATTCGGTGCACTGAATTGTGAAGAAATGTATTTTATATAAGTACTGTATATTTTTTCTTATTCTTCCTACACATAAATGATTATTTTATATTGTTAAAACTTGTACAGTATAATGTAAATTGAAACATGTAATGTTAGGCAATTATTTTTTGTACTAGAACTGCACTGTATATATTATATTAAGTGAACGTGAACATTTATTTTGTGCCCTACTGTAAATGAATGTTTACATGATGAGGCAAGGAGTAACTGCACTCTCAATCTCCCATTCCCCTCGATCTACACAACACAGTGGTCAGTGCGTTCGTAACTTAATGCGTTTCCGTACCCTGCGCCGCGGTCTGCTTATAATCAATGTTTCTCATTTCTTCCCGTGTGCATTCTTCAAAATCTTATGTAGAAAGCTAGTGATTCTAGAAGACTTGGGTCTTCCAAGGCCTCATAAAAAGAAATCTGGTACATTCCGATCCTGAGATATCCCCAAACATTGAAATCAGTCAACTAGGAAACATATTTCTGAGGGTAATCAAGCTTTCTCTTGCGGTATACGCCGTTGCACCATCTTGTTAAAAGGGAGGATTATTTATCCCGTAAGAGTCGTTCTCAGAGTATTCAGCGCCAGAGACCGTCTCACTGCTAAGCGGGTCGGGCTTCTTGCCACAGTAGTTCGCACTCGTTCAATTTTTTCTAGCGTTCGAACGGAACGTGTAATACTGCCAGAAATGATGAATTAGCACTGTCATGAACAAAGACATTGCCAAACCATTTTGGACCTTGAAACTTAGTTATGAATGTCTTTGTATATGCACAATGATCCTGGTTAAAGAAAAATATATCCACAGAAAATGTCCGTTGATTTACTGAATATGTCATGGTTAATTAAATTAAATAATACAGAAAATTAATTCGTAACAATATGATATTCGTCATCTGTTGCATTCCACAGGCTTCTAAAATCCGCAGATATCCAGTGGCCATTCCTGTGCACAATATGTTCTTGAAGTATAGTACATTAATTGAAGAAGCAAATTAGATTCTTTAAAAGTAAAATTGTATATAAAAAACGTTTAATATATAATGAGGAGCTCACCTATGTGGAGGAATTTAATAATAATTTATTACGGAGTATAATATCGCAACTAAATCGACATTAAAATACACCGTGTCCCCTTCGAGGGATCGAGAAATAAACGCTCGCCACTTAAAATCAGATAAAGATATCGTTGTGATTTACATCTGACAAGATAAAGAAACTGTCTAAGTTTATGCAACAAAGTTTAAAAACAGCTGCTTGCGTAACTTTAGTTTGTTTACGTGTAACTTTAGTTTCTTTTTGCTAGGGCACTAAAACAAGCCTGGCGCCATTTTGTAGAACACGCTATGGTAAACATGTGGACACCACAACAGAAAGTTCACTGAGTGCTATTGCTAGCAGAAGAACCCGTCATTTAACTATTCTTCTTCTTCCTCTTCTTCTTGTTCTTGTTCTTATTATATTATTATAATAATTATTATAATTATTATTAATATTATTGTTGTTATTAGAGGCTACAGTCACAGGAAATGTGTATCTGGACATGTTGCAGAAATTTGTTGCTGATCAACTTCCTCCAGGATCGGTTTTTCAGCAGGATAGGGCCCCACCCCTTGATCATCAACGGTTGAATAAGTTTTTGGATGAAAAATTCCCCGATAAGTGGATCGGAAGACGAAGACCCATTGCCGCCCACCCAGGTCACCCGATCTGACCCCTTTGGAATTTTTTTTTTCTGGGGCTTTATGAAGGATGCTATGTACCAAAGAGGCAGAGCTAACACTTTGAATGAACTAAGGCAGCTGCGCTAGTGACTCCACAAATGCCACAGAACAATTGGCGGGAGGTTGAATACCATTTACTCGTAGATGTCTGCAGAGCAACTCAAGGCGCACACATCGAGTTGCATTGAGCATTCTCCGAAACTCGGAGAGTTTTTACATCAAGTTATGTAAAAAGATATTTTAATAAACCATTATTTACACTTGAAATTATCACTTATTTCTCGATCCCTCTAAACAGGACACGGTGTATTGTAGCGCAGCATGGAGCTTGAGAACGAAGGATACCTAATATAAATTTGGGAGAAGCTGGAATTAAATTCCAGAAATTCTTGTTTAAAGTAACGAAAAGATTCAGGAATTCTGAAAGAAGAGCACAATTCAAGGACGGTAACATAGTGAAATAAATAACTTTCTTGCACAATAAAATTCATGGCTTGTTCCATTATAATCGCTTATAGTAATATTATGTCAACATAGAAATAGAATGATAATACTATTAATGTTAAAGACCAATCCATGACCTACTATAGAGATTCTGTTCTCCTTGGATATAGCAATATGTTTTCATTATGAGAGTAAGACAAACTTCTTTTTGTTATTATAATGAATAAAATTACGTCTGTAACTTGTGTGTGATGTGGACTTTTTTGCATTTGTATAATTTCACCCACTCATGCAAAAAAAAAAATCCTCTTTTCACACAAGTCCATAAATAACTATTGAAAATCAAGATAAGTGTTATAATATGGAAGACGACATAAAACTGATCCCATACGACGGAACTTCTCGACGATAGCTAACATTTTTGTGTGCTGTAATGTTAAATCGCTCCTGGTATTGCTCTTCAGCGAGGCACAAGCTCGGCCCATTCTGACGCCCCACTCCGTACGACCAGAAATAATGGTTGACAATAAACATCTTCTCCTCTGTTTTTAGCGAATCTTCACTATGTTATGTATATATAAAGTAGGTTATTTTACGACTGTGAATCGACATCTTAGGTTATGTAGCGTCTGAATGAGATGAAGATGATAATACCTATGAAATGAGTCCGGGATGCAACACCGAAAGTTACCCAGCATTTGCTCATATTGGGTTGAGGGAAAATCCCAGAATAAATCTCAACCAGGTCACTAGCCCCAACCGGGATTCGAACTCAGGTCACCTGGTTTCTCGGCCAGATGCGCTAACCGTTACTTAACAGGTGTGGACTATATTATGTATCAGCAATACAACTATGAGATCAGGTAAACAAACTTCACCATGGATACGATACGTACATGCGTAGTATCAGTGCGAGTATTTCAGTACTGTTTGTTTCGGCGCATACCGTACTGAAAAAGTCGCTTAAAACAAACTGCTACATTTACGTCCATAACAAGTGTCCTATCTGAAATACAGAAGACAGTATAATGACAATAATTTTTTTTTAATCTCGGCTAAATACTTGGGTGACTTGTGATATGATGTTTGCTGTAAAAATTGGCAGAATCGAAAAAATCAACAATTATGTAACTTATAAGAAACAACTACGTGTTCTAAAAATAAACGTACAGTAAGAAGACGTAACGGAGAAACATCTATTCTTGACTCGTCATTGGCTTATGACGAAGGAATAATTTTTAATAATATACTATACTGTTTGTGTTAAAACAGAAATTATGTTTTCTCAGTGCACAAATCCTGCAATTTTATAAAACTGCTGCAGATAGGAAAGAAACTCATCCTATAAGAAGAATCAGGAAAGGTCCTTACATTGGGTTAATAGCCTATTTTTAACAAACATAATATCAAAATGTGATATTTTATCCCGAGGTATTGCACAGATACGTCATACATTAGTATATTTTTATTTCACATACTAAGTAGGAATTATAATATCAAATATTACAGGCAAACATTTATCAAATTATTCACAATAAAATTATTACAAAACTCTTTTTTTTTTTTGTATAGTAACGAAATTCCGACCTTTGAACTTCTACTTCCTCTCTATCCCAGTTATACATTCACACAAGGTATATGTGGCACGTTTAACAGTGAAAGAGCCTTCACTCTCATTCTTTATCACTGAAGTCCGAAGGTTTAGCCCCTATTCCAGTCCGTGACATGTAGTATTACGTTTGTTTACACTTGCGCCATGCATCAAGTAGGCCTATGTACAGTCAACTCAAAAATACTCATGTTCCAGGCAGCCCGGTCAGTCTGATAAGATTTTTCCGTGCGTAATAATATGATTAACAAAGGCAGTGCATTGGTAATAAACAAACAATGTTATTGAATATATTGTCGTTCAGAGAACATACATAGGCAGTTGTACATGTGAACTAACCTTTAAATTATAGTAATATGTACATTATCACGATCTGGAACAAAACATTATTTTCCTCAAAGAACATAAATGTGCAGTACATAGATGGGATACAAACATAATAATTATTTTATTTACATTTTACATTACTTTCTACATATTCAATTATTTATATATTTACATTATACACACATGCAAACAATACGAAGACCATGGTTATCGGAAGAAAAATAAAGAAGCCAAACGTGCGAATTCGAAATGAGGCAGTGGAACCAAGTGGACAGCTTAAAATATTTGGGATGTACTGTAGTATGTAGTAACATGAGCTGCTGCCAGAAATTTAAGAAGTTGGGATTGACAAAGGAAGCTTTAATAGAAAAAGGAGCATCTTCTGCGGATCTTTGGAAAAAGAACTCAGGAAGAGATTAGTGAAGTGTTTTGCGTGGAGTGTGACATTGTATGGGGCAGAAACATGGATATCACGACGAAATGAAGAGAAGCGACTAGAAGCATTTGAAATGTGGATATACTGTTCTCCAACCAGGAGATCAACCGTGAAAGGAATGTGCTTACTATTGCCTCATCTATTGGAACGAAGTAGATAAATAATATTACCGTTATAACGCCAGTTTAAAAACCATGCGCTCTCCTGCATATGTTATTTCCTGTATGAAGAGATTAAAAGACCAGGAGATTAACTGTGATCTAATTTTTTAACTTGGGTACTATCAATATGTCTCTATCAATGTTATGGTTTGTGCTGTGAGAGCTAGCCAATAGAGATAAGAGTACCCACGTGTGTGATCTTATGACATTAACATTCATTCACAGCATTATCCCCCTTCGTCTCATCCGGCAGAGACTTTCTCGTGGTTGGAGCACAGTAGAGGAGAATGGAGCATGTGAAATGAACAGATAGAATAAGAAATGAAGCTGTGTTGGAAAGAGTGGGTGAAGAAAGAAAGTTGCTCAAACTGATCAGAAAGAGAAAAAGGAATTGTCTAGTCCACTGATTCAGAATAAACTGCCTACTGAAGGATACACTGGAAGGAATGGTGAACAAAAGAAAATTTCGAGGCAGAAGGAGATAACAGATGATACAACATTAAAATACATGGTTCAAGATAGTTTAACTTATAACCTCTTCCAATGGCGGTGCCATAGCAATGTCCTGTTTTCACTACAATCAGCATTGCAATGAACTACGGTTTAGCCTACCTACGTACTGTACAGTATACAGGGTGTTTAAAAAATACGGGGTATAATTTCAGGTGTGTATTTCCCACATGTAGACAATCAAAATAGTTCATTACAACATGTGTCCGGAAATGCTTTATTTCCGAGTTATGGCCTTCACAACATTGAAATTCACCGGAACGTTTTTCTTTCCGCAGGTCGTTGCCGTCAAAGGAGACATTAAGAGGGCACTCTGACAGTTCATTCCGAGGCGGAGGTTACATTCAGTGTTGTGTAGGCGTTAGACTGTGCGACATGTATTCAAATCAACAGCTGGCAGAGATACACTTCATGTACGGTAAGGCGGACGGCAATGCTGCGTTGGCTCGTCGTTTGTACCGGGAGAGGTACCCACAGCGACAATGTCCAGATCGGAAGACATTTGTACGTCTCCATTACCGTCTGTGCGAGTATGGAAAATTTAACTCTCCTGGTTTGGGAAGGGGACGACCAAGATCTACAACTCCAGAAGTACAGAAGGAGATTCTGGAGGCTGTAAACATGACTCCTTCTATCAGCACATGAAGGGTAGCGTTGCAAGTCAGTGTTCCTCATACGACTGTCTGGAGACTGTTGAAAGAGTATCAATTGTATCCTTATCATTTGAAACGTGTACAGGCCCTGTCAGCAGCAGATTACCCTACACGAGTTAGGTTCTGTCAGTGGTTCTTGCAGCAGTGTGGTGTAAATCAGAACTTTCCTGCCTTAGTATTATTTACAGATGAAGCACAGTTCAGATGAGATGGCATAACAAATTCCCACAATCAGCATGTATGGGCGTATGAAAACCCACGTGCAACTGTTCCATCTCATCACCAGGTGCGGTTCTCCCTCAACATGTGGGCCGGTATCATTGGTGATCGATTAGTTGGACCCCATGTACTTGTAAACAGACTTACGGGGCAGGCGTACACAAACTTCCTGGAAAACACCATACCTCATGTTTTAGAAGACACTCCACTGATCGATCAATCGTCAACACATTCACTTCTTGCATGACGGCGCTCCTGCACACTTCAGTCGTACGGCTCGCCGGTACTTGGATCGAAGGTTTCCTGATCGATGGATAGGTAGAGGTGGCCCAATTGCTTGGCCTCCACGCTCACCTGATATGAACCCTCTCGATTTCTACTTGTGGGGCCATTTAAAATCATTGGTTTATTCGTTTCCGGTGCCTGATTTGGAATCCCTTCGGAATCGAATTGTGGCATGTTCTGAGGACATACGCAATACTCCTGGAGTTTGGGATCGTGTTCGCAGGTCAATGAGACATCGATGTGAGGTCTGTATTCAAGCAGGAGATGGACATTTTGAACATCTTCTGTAATGACAACGACCTGCGGAAAGAAAAACGTTCCGATGAATTTCAATGTTGTGAAGGCCATAACTCGGAAATGAAGCATTTCCGGACACATGTTGTAATGAACTATTTTGATTGTCTACATGTGGGAAATACATACCTGAAATTATGCCCCCTATTTTTGAAACACCCTGTATATCTAAGGGTACGGTGACTTATGGTCCGCTCCGTATATTTAACTTGTATGAATGAAGAGTTTATATATATATTATTCTTCTCTGGTGTACCCTAAATCATTTTTGGGTCTTCTGGCTTGGCATTAGAGGATGAGTAGCGAGACTTTTGAATCGCTGAGTCAGAATGACTTCGTAATTATGCCAGACTGATAGATAGAAGGCAAACCTAGAAAATCAATTCTTTTGGTATCAGGAATGCTTAATACTATGTTCGTTAGGAATAGCGAAAGTGATCTTTTCAGCATCAGTATAATTTTTTTCCACTTCTCATAATAAATCAGAAATGCAAACTTGAACCACATTCTATTATTATACAGAGTGTAAGAGGTATAAGTGCCGTCCTTTTCACAGTCTTCGGGGACGGCCTACAAGATCAAAAAATTTCCATACAACATAGGGTCAAAACTTGATAGTTTTCCCAGAAAAAAAATATTTCTTCTCTTATTTTATTCGCGTTATATTGCTTATATCGTTACTAAAATTACGAAAACAATTACATCAGTAGATATATCTAGCAAAGAGTTAATATTAGTTTAAATACATATTTAGGTGTTCTATTACGTTTTCGTGAAATTAAATAAAATAGCATGCTTAAATTTGTTAATATTCTGGCGTGAGAGACGTGGCAACGTGTTCAGCAGGCAGTACTCTGCACAGATGTACGTACATGTTAGCTGAGTTCAAGCTTCCTATCCATAGCTCTACTGCCGAGCGGATGACAGTTCAGTACAGGGTATTCGATAAACAACTTACAATGTCATTCACAGTTTAGGGATATCATATGTTATTAATTTATGAAGAAAGTCGTCGTAATTCAAGTGAGGCAAGAAGATGTACCGTCAATGTTTTTCGCAATGAACGATACCTAATCAGCGAACTCTTGTAGCGGTTTCTCAATGATTTTATTAGTACGTAGGAGTCTCTTACTTCGTTTCGAAAACCACACGAACAGAAATTTCTTTTAAAATGTTACTGCTTTATGGAAGCGGGAGAGATTAAAATCTTGCATTTAAAAAAAGTTCGTGTGATTTTGTGCAATAAACCATTGTTGTTTATTTTATTATTTGTTTATAAATTTACCATAAAGTTCTATTAATGAGATTGAAAGTTTCTATTTGTTGTTCGTTTTATGCAGACAACGGTCCGTTCCTGCATTAGAACAGAGCATCTATTTTGTACCGGTATGTCTCTATCCGCTTGGGCTGTACCGTGTACTTGTAAACTCCCTCCTCTCCATCCAGCAACGTTGCCAAAAGGTCTAATATTGTAAACTTTAATAAACTAGTTAAATATTGAATAATGCAATTAGAAAAAAATTGTGAGGACATTTTTTCTTCCTTATGACATGAACAATCATCAGTTATACTCCGTACACTCTGTATATTAGTGAATTCTTACAATTTCATGTTCGTCTATCATAAATATTTTCCAGAAAATAAGACCAACGAAACATTGAACTGCACGGAAATAAAAGTTTCAGCGAGTTCCGAATGTCAGTTCGGTATCTTTGGGCATCTTCCTACCGTGTCATTATGTCTGGATCGCTTCCGTAATATTTTTTTCCCTCTTTGTTCGCATTGCGGTGAGTGATTGAGTGGTTTGGCTCGCGTTGGAGTGTCACCCACTATTGACCAGAAATAAAGCAAAACGGAACGACTTGCGCAAGGAAAGCAAACCTCGGAATCCAACTCCTCGCCATTCCCCATACGGGTTTAAATGTATTACATCGTATTTCAACGGCTGTGACATTACCTTTACTTCCAACTGTCAATTTCTTTTTCATCGAGAATGCGGTACATTCACAGATTTATAGACGTTTCATCGGGTAATCTGTCAGGAAAAATGAATGATGGACACATTGAAATCAAAAATTTAATATTCTTCATACGTAGTGCAGTTAATTTCGTAAAACACCGTTACCCTATGGGCTTCACTACCTTTACATTTGTATTTTTACAGCTACTATCAATATGGACTAAAATCTAAATAGTCTATGGAACCTTACGCGTATCCACTTTCAAATTAATCTGACCCTATTACGACGTAATTCTGCTATCATATTTTAAAGAATAGTTGAAAAGAATTTTAACAGAGCTCCTTTTTTTCTGAATCGGATGAAAAAGTCGTGTTTTTACTCGATTATTTAACGACACTGTATAAACTACAAAGTTATTTACATCGGTGGAAGTGGTGGTATTTGATGGCATTTGGCGAGATGAGGCCGAGGATTTGCCATAGATTACCTGATATTCGCCTTATGTGGGGAAAACCTCGAAAAAAAAAAAAACAACCAAGTGATCAAACCAAGCGGGGATCGAACACACGCCTGAGCGAACTCCGGATCGGCATACAAGAACCTTAGCCCACTGAGCTACACCGGTGGCAAGAAGTGGTCTTGTAACTGCCTCAGTGTAATGACTAAAGTCCTGCTTTTGATTCCCTAAAGCCTCCAAGCAACCCGCAACAGTCTAGGTATGTATGGAGTATAGCTCGGCGGTATCCAACCCTACTTACACAGTTCAGGTCAGCTGTTCAGTGAACATGCGAAAACAAAACAAAGCTAGGCGCTTGGAAATGAGTGCTCTAATGGAAGAATTTGGTAACGAGCACTTTATTAGGAAATAATGAAATGTATTTTATCACAAAGAAGGATATCTCTCACCGAACATCCTCATACTCATCTTCTTTCACTGTGGCTGTTCCTAGACTTGGAATTCCCTACCGAGTAATGTCAGAGACTGTCAGACATCAAACCAATTTAAGAATAGACTAAGGAAATATTTTCAAACAATTCTCGTTAACAATAATAGGTTTCTCAAGGTTCTCAATGTTTAATGGTTATTATTACAAGATAAATATTAAAATTATTATTATTATTATTATTATTATTATTACTGTTATTATTATTACTACCATTATCATTATTATTATTATTATTATTATTATTATTATTATTATTATTATTATTATTATTATTATTATTATTATTATTATTATTAGACTTCGTTGAATTGCCACACGCAGCATGCAAACAGGTTGCCGATGTACGGTAGTATAGGGGAGGTGAGCGGCCGCCCGGTCTCGTAGTATAAGCAGTTCATGTTAAGAGTTGTGACCGGTCCAAATAGATAGAGCAGCTACAGCTAATGTATACTTATGTAAGCACTTGTTTTTGCATTACTGTGGTTGGAATAGTCAAAGCTTAACATTTATTCAGTGCAGACAAGAATTCAATCAAACATACTTCAATGAGTGTGTTGCTGTTCCAAACAATTGCCCCTGGAATACCCTTACCCCCGCAGCCAATCTTGACCCGTTGGAAAACGTGGTTGGATGCTGTTAATTATTATGCAGAACATTACGGAAAAATAATGAAGGTAATTGATGCATTGGATAGCACAGACAGTTTTCCGCTGTTGCAGCTGTAAAATCATTGCCTTCTGAACAGCTATTGGAAGATATTCTGTTCATTGATTCTAATTTTAAAATCGTGTCCAAAAGCATCACCCTGTTAGAATCTTCTAAACTACAACTCTCAGAAGCCCTTAATATAGTGGTTAAAGTATCACAAACAGTTATCCAAAATAACAATTCACTAATTTCAGAAAAAGTGAAATGTAAGTTGAGAAACATTATTGCTAAAAATTCTGCCTATTCACAACTTCGTATTATAAATTATGTACTATCAGGTCACGACAAGATGTCTGAAGTTGGTGTACTAAAAAGTAGTGACTTTCCGTTCTTCGAATATGCACCTACTGCATCGTGTGATGTTGAACGTATATTTTCCCAATATAAAAACTGTTTGAGTGACCATCGAAGAGGTTCACTCTGCAGTAGCTCAAAATGTACGTAACTCTTCACTACAATGCACATATTCAAGGATGATGTGAGTATATTACATTAAATTTTAAGAGTTAATATATCTCCCTATAAAATAATTGTGTATTTACATGTTTAGAAATTTCTTACTTCAATGATCATTCATTATATTTCTTGAATGCAGGATACAGGTTTTATTGTAACCGCAGCATACTGCTCAGTGTTTACATCAGAGGCATACTCCATCCGTTGCACGTCCCCTTCTCATACAGTCTATACCGCGTGCATAGTAAACCTTACGATTCTTGTGGGAATTCCACGAAGTCTAATTATTACTGTTAATATTTTTATCAACGTTTATTATAGGCTCAATGACATTACTTATCTCACTTTCATTGTTCACTTTCATGTTGTTTTATGATCTAGACATTAATGTAATTACTACTGGCCAACTGGCCTTAACTCTGCCAGATTAAATGAAATATTATTATTTATATTTTTTTATTTGAAACGCTTTAAGTGTTTATAGTCTTTCCTTGTAATATGTAGAGACTCGTAAAGCACGCACTCATAATTTGCAGATAGAGCGTCGTTAAATAACTAAGTAAAAAGTATCATGCCTTAACCATCTAAACTAGAAACGTCAATTTTCAGTTCGTTAATGAACGATACTATATCAACCACGAGATTTCTTCAACGTTTGTGGAAATAATGACAACGAGATTGCATCCGGTGAGACCGAAGATTTACCGTAGGATTACCTGAAATTCGCCATACAGTTGGGTAAAATTTAGAAGATGGAGCGTAGCCTCGAATCACGATTTCAGCTCGCTTTTCTTGAGCTACGCCGGTGACTAAAATATAAATACGTTTAAAATTTCAAGATAGGAAGTACAGAAATGGAGTTTACTCAAAATCTTTAGACCACTCTCACTCGATGATGAATCCTATTGCCTATGTTGAATAAATACATTTTAATTAAAGGATCAACTTGCTAATATTTAGTATTAATTTCTGCCGATTCTGTAATTTATGTGATTAAATATGATAAATTCCTTCTGTGTAGTAATTTCAAATAGCAACTTCGCAATTGCTTCCATTAATACGAGTATGAAAACGAACCTGATGACCAGTGGTCTGCCCAGATGGCTTAGTTCGACCGCTCCCTGGGAATAGGGTTTCGAATACCGCTGAATGAATGATTACATTTTCGCGCTACATGTAAAGGTTTATGCAGCCATGCTCCGAGAATGTTAGTTCAAGGGTTACAGACTGGTTGAATGTAACTGTCAGAAATTTATACAAATGGTTGTAGGTGTTAAGGGAAGGGATTTAGAGATAGTGAATCTATGCCTGGAAACATATTTCTGGAGCTATAAATACAGTATGTATCACTTTAAAATGGCTGTTACACCTGAGAGGTATATGCTTACTTCAAAGAGAAAAGTATTACGCATCACCACCATCACCATCAACACCACCTTCATCACTAGTGAATATAGTTTCGATCTCATCCAGTAATACTTTCAAAATTCTCCTTAGTGTCCTGTAATTTTTTTCATGATCAATTATTTTATATTTAACTCTTTTAACAAGACCTTGGAACGACTGCAACTATGTACTATCACTAGACATCGGATGTTTAGGAAAATGCCTATTTTATTTGAATGTTCATATTTAAAGGCTTTTAGTAAATATGCACGAATCATGAGAAATGAAGCATTTTGATTAAGTTTGACCTTGCCTTTTTTTGCCGTTTACGCCTTTTTTAGTTTAATATGTACTTTTTTTTGTCCTTTTCTCGCTTTTATATGTACCTTTTTGCCTACAATAACACTAAACACTCAACAATACTGAATTTATTTCTGCGTTCGAAACTAAGGAAATTGCAGTTCTTATAGTAGCCACAGATATAGGACACCATGTTGCAATGCAGAGTTGTTGTTTCGACCTTGTTCTTATCCAGTACTGACCTACCCGATTAACTGAAGCGCCATTTATTAAAACGGAGAAAACAAGAGTTAAAATTAAGTGGTTACCATAATTTAACGAAACATATAGCAAGTAATATGAAGTGTGTACATTAAAATTAAATGATATGTTAATCTTCACTAAATTATGGTATTTACTTAACTTTAACCCTTGCTTTCTTCGTTTTTAATAAATGGCGCTTGGCCTGCTATGGCTCTTAACCCTTCAATTTCTGGCTTGGTTGCCTCAAGAGTGATGATGCCTTATTGGTGTCACTTGTGAGGTTCAAATCTGTCTTCGTACAGTTGACTAAACAACAACAAACATCCGTTATTAGTCGACTATATGAAGCGTTGCATTTCCACGCTGATTACCTGGTTTCGAATCCCGGTGAGTCCAACTATAATTTGTGGTGAACAAAGACGGTGCTTGCTGGTGGGACTTCGCGGCTCTACCGACGTCTCATTATTGTTACATTAATCATCGTCACACTGATTTTGTCCAATAAACGTGACAGAAGTTTGTGCGTTAATCTTGAAAAGTTCCTTGTTGTTTACTGTTAACTCAAATTATGGACGTGAAGTTGTGGATGAATAAGTACAAGAGTGAAACAAGTATATATAACAGAGAAACTACTTTTCCAGTGTACTTTAAGTTATTTGTGGTCTTATGGATATTTATTTTATCAATTATGGGTGATTCATTATAATTTCAATGCCTTTTATTGTCCTATTATTTGTTATTTTTAGAGCCTTTATAGGCGCCTAAAATACCATTGTTAGTGCCTTAACTTCCGATGTCTAACTATAACATATCGTTGTTTAAAACAATGAAAGCAAATGCTGAGTAACTTTCGGTGCTGGACCCCGGACTCATTTCACCGGCATTATCACCTTCATCTCATTCAGACGCTAAATAACCTAAGATGTTGATAAAGCGTCGTAAAATAACCTACTAAAAAAACAATGAAACGCCCACTATAGGAAAGTCATAATACTTTCCTTTGCCTACACATGTTGTCACGTTTCATTCCCTCTGCTGCTTATGATTAGGTTTTTCTCCGGAGCGGTTGTTTGTGTGCGCAGGTTGTATATGTGGTGTGGCGCAGACATACACTTTCCAATGAGCATTCCTTTAATCGGATCAGGTAGTGATTCGAGTCCGCTGACGTCCATGTATCTTTTAAAATAAGTTGTAATTTTTTGTTGTTTATTCTGTCTTTTTTATTTACCTCTCTCTCTCTCTCTCTCTCTCTCTTTCTTCGGCTCCCTTTTTTCTTGTTTTGCTTGAAGTGCTACGTTAGCTGACAGATTTTTTTTTCTAGTTTTGAAATTCATAGTATATGTGGAAAGGCATATTAGTTTTACGTCATTGATCAAATTAATAACATTAAAACTAATTGCACAACTAACGCAGAAGTAAAGATTTCCAGTAGCTAATGTAAACATTTGTAGTTCTCCTGGGAACACTCGTTTATTCACAAACATTTTTTGTCAATTATTATTCTAATCGGTTTAGTTTAACGTAAAATATACAGTATTAAGGGAGTTTCAGAATGGAACAAAAGAAACGTATGGTATTGGGTTAAAGTTTACTGTCCAAAATAATTTATTCAGATTCTTCACCGGACAGGATTGTGATCACTGTGTTAAAGGATGTCAGTATTTGAGCTGTCTCTTCTAAACGCGCCACTTTTCCTCTTTAATAAAAAAAATGTAAGTGGATATCAACTTAAGGATAATTGTAATTATGGCCTATTATTACCACAAGTTTCTTTAATTTTCATTCTGAAACTCAATATTTTAATCTAAACAGTAAAATATAACTCAAGGTGTCTAAACAGTAAAATATAACTCAAGTTGCCTTTTAAATATTCCATATAAGTTGTGTATGTTTTTTATTGCCTCGAAAGTTACGTTTTATAGAAATTTCATGACTTTTTTCTGGACTGTGAACCTTTGAAACAATAGCACTAAAGCAGTTTAAAAAGAAATCGTATAAAATGTTTTGCGTAATTCTAAAACTACGAAAACGATTATATCATTAATAAGTCGTCAATGTGTAGCCTATCTGAATGGTAATATTTTACTGTTGACGACAAGTACGAGTACCACAACCGTGGTTCTTAATGTCAAACATTTACATACCCACATTTAAAAATTTATACCTACTCAGCGAATCTACCTAACCAGGTCTATGCCATAGAGATTTCCAAATACGGACCTGTTAGCGTCCTAGGAGCGTTTGACATTTCTGACAACACAATCACTAGTTCATCTTTCATTTCAAGTAAGCGACTCATCATAAGTTTGGAGTTTCATCTCGTATCACTATGCTGGATCAATCTTAGAGAGTCCTTTTTGCTGAAATTCTTCTGCTTTTCAGTTTTTAATTCGCAATGTTACTCTGTCTGCACACAAAACCACAAAATTATTTAGGGCCTATTAGAACTTTTATATATAAGTCAAAGTAAACATGTTTTTTTTTAAGAATTCAAAGGCGTTTTGAACAGTTAAATTTACTTACTTGAAAAAAGTGACGATAGCCGAACAGTGAGAGAGAAATTCACCCAAATCTGGGGTCTTATAAATTTCTACTTGTACGGTAAGGTTCAAGATGTGCGTAATACAGTCTAAATGGCAAAGATTTAATTTTTTGACGGCAGAAACTATATTTGGGGCAGTGTCTGTGACAGCAATTTTGTCGGCTGCATGACTTCCCTTGATGACAGTTAAGTCCAAAGAACAGGAGTTAATTGGTCACTGTCACGTATTGACTTGTTACTGTTACGTATCCATCTTACCTGTTGGAGGATCAACAGTTTTTAAGTCCTTTAATTCCGTTCGCAGTTTATTCTGAACGCTGTCGTATAAGTCGCCTAAAAGAATCTGCAAAATTCACGTAAAAGTAGATACCAATTGAAAAAAAGCAACCAAGAACCCTAGATAGTTAAATTATAATGACTATTTCGTTTATATGACGTCATTATATTTTCGACCAATGAAGTGTAATGAAATTTTGAATTCCAACCAAACACAGTCATACATCGCGATAATTTTACAGCTAGATTTATCGCTATCAATTTATCGCATGGCGTTCTTTTGTTTAGTCAGTGTCGCCAACTGTTTCCCCGTAAATCGGTGAGCATGAATCGATTAATGTAACGATGACGTAACAATCAGCAAGTCAAAACGGAGGGCATGTCAAAACGTTTTGGTGTTGTGTCAGGTAGTGAAATTGAATTAATAATTCAAAACTCAAAGCCAAATAACACAATAAAAACACAGCGAGTATGTGGAACCAGTTTAAAGACTTTTGTAATGAACGGGCATATGAATTCTTACCTGATACCTTAATTGAAGATATTGCTTCAATTTTAAAAGACTGGGTGATTAACATGAAGAAGATTAATGGAGAGGAATACAAGGAGTACACCTTGAAAACAATGTGGAACGTAGTGGCTAAAATAATTCAAGAGAAATACTATGCAGAACAACCCATTTATCGATGTTGAACTTAAAAGTGCCAGGGAAGCTAGAAATGCAAAGAGGAAACGGCTACACCAGTTACCGGAAAAAAGAAAGGTTAGTTCTGTTAGTTTGAAACCACACGAATATTATGCAATGATTGATACGACGAAAAAACTCCGAGAGGTTTGCATATGAAATTTTTCTGTATTACTTCGTTAGAACTAGGTTGGCGTGGTGGTGAAGGGCTGAATTGTCAGACCCACCATTTCCAACAAGAACTTGAAAATGATGGAACTCCAACGAGAAGAATAGCATATAATCCCATATTTTCCAAAACGTGCCAAGGTGGCGATCATAGGTTAACTGATACAAAATGGCTCACACCAAATTCAGAAAATCCAGACAAATGTCCTATCAGGCTATACAAACTGTTGATGAAAGAACGTAACCCAAATGTAAAAATAGATCGTTTTTTCATCACTCCAAATTCTTCTTACGAGAAAATGGGTTATGGTATAAGAAGTTGGCATCAATGAATTCAGTAAATGGTCCAAAAAATCTGCACAGAGAGCTGGACTGGATACACAAAGAAGAAAAATAACCAATCACTTCAGCCCATTAACGCTCGTATCGCAAATGGCACAAGCAGGAATCCAAGAACAAGAGCTAATCAAATTCACGAGACATACCAACGCATCTGCACTTAAGCCTTATCTACAGATTAACCAGAAACATCACACTGAAATATTAAATAAAGTGCGAAATCCTACTTCCACATCTATATCTTCATCTTCTAATTCCATGTCCATTGTATCTAAAGAAAATAAAACTCCTTCATTCAGATTTGATAACTGCGTTTTCAACAACTGTTCATTTAATTAATGTATTAATGATGTTATTTGTATTTTATTATAAAATGATTAAATTAGATTATGATTTCAGCAGATAATGGAAATGTATTTGTTATAATAGAGAAAAGCGCAGTACGTGTAATTAACATAGTTAAATCGCTATTTCCTTTTCTCAATTGGCATTACGGAAGAATATTAAATTTATTTATTGCGGTAATCAATAGTCATCTATTTCAACTTCACAATGACTGAATAGGTAATTATTCATAAATATACTACCATTAAAATTTTGTAAACGAATTTTAGGGATATATTATTTACATTTTTATTTCATTCACGAAATAGTCCTAATAAATGTCACTCGAGGTCTGAGATTCCCAGATAAATCCACTCGCTTTGCCACTTGCTCTATTTACTTATAAGAGAAACAGTGTTACGACACGACAGTGAATATCTTGGGTTTAAACCTTGACGAGATCTTTAAATCCGGCATCTTCGCTAAGTGGTTGCATAACATTGGACATGAACTGAATTAAATGTTTATCCAATTTAACTTCTTCAACACTGTTCGATGGTTGTGCTGAGTGCTCGAGCTGCTGTCCAACATAATTGTCGGCGCTTTCATCAAGTTCGCGATTGTGCGATCGCTTCTAATGGTCTAACAAATTCGACGTTCCACCACCCTTAGAGTAAATTCACCCACAAAGTTTACAGCGTGCGACTTTATTGTCTTCAATTAAATTTCCATGCGACGGATATCCGCTTTGAGCCATTTTATTCGACTCACAACTACCGTCAGTCCGTACGAGTCGTTCATCCTTGAGCTCTACGTCTACAACTTCGCTTCGCTCCGAACCATCGCATCCCTCCGTATATCTCCTGTTCCATTTATGGCAGTACCGGAGATCACCGATGGAGAGCTTTATTCGTAATCTCAGACCAACACTATTAGCAAGAAAATTATTAGCCGCGAATTTCGGAGCGCCCGACTTCAGCTCAGAAGTGACATTTTTTTTTTTTTTTTTCGCAATTTTCTGTCATTTTGCGCTTATGTCCGGTTCCGTTTTTTATCATCTATTTGAAAGTCGGATTGTAACTCCAAAGACTTTTGTGCTCATACTATATATGTGTATCTTATGTAAATAAAAATATACAGAATAAAAACATCAATCTCTTACTGGTTCTTATACAGAGTGAAAGAGGTATAATTGCACTAATTTGAACTAGTAATAGATATCAATAAAATGGCATAAGACTTGCTACTGCTGAGGTACAACGTAAGAACGTAGATGAACAGTGTACACATGCCGAGCGACCCATAAGTGCAGCGATGCCAGATTTCCCTGAAGGTTTCTTCACTCTGTTGTAGTTTAGTCAACTGTCCGAAAATAAGTCTGAATCTCACAAGTGATACCAAGAAGGCACCACTTATGACGCAACTAGACCAGCAGTCCATTGTATACATCTACGACGTTTTTAATTTAAATATGGTTTATTTAACGACGCTCGCAACTGCAGAGGTTATGCCGGTGTGCCGGAATTTTTGTCCCGCAGGAGTTCTTTTACATGCCAGTACATCTACTGACATGAGCCTGTCGCATTTAAACACACTTAAATGCCATCGACCTCGGCCGGGATCAAACCCGCAACCTCGAGCACAGAAGGCCAGCGCTATACCAACTGCGCTACCGAGGGCGACACGACGTTTTTAATCAGTTAATTTTGTACGTTATTATACAATTGAAGCGTTTTTTTGAAGAAATGGCAAAGATATATTTTTTCGGCTTGTTCTTCGCTTTGATATCTTATCACTCATACATCTCAATATCCAATAGATTTAACATAAATTGGATTAAAACTTCGGACAAAAATTATTATTTTTTCAACCAAACAGTTATTCAAATACCAAAATGACATTTTACTTTTTCGTTACTTACAACCTAAAGATTCTGTTCTTAAAATTTATGCAGTTATAACCCTTTCATCCTGTATATAATTAACAAAACATAAAAATGTTATGTTAATATCTTAAAAATAAGAGAAAGTTAAATGCAATTAGTAGCCTGTCAAATTGATAAATCTTAATTGAGGCGGTCAGAAGCAAGTTACTTTCGAGAAAATGTGATTGAAAGTTACTAAGATTTCGTAAACTCCGTGAAGTTTTAATCTTAAATGTTAATGTGTGATATGGTTAAAAGACATATTCCTTTACCACTGAAATTTTAAATGCTTTAGTTTACCCTGAATGCACAAATATTTTTTTTATAAATGTCACTTACACCCCTTTGCTTCTAACCGCCTCAATTGGAATAGGAACTTATAAGCTAATAATATATAAAAATAATTTATTTCAGAAGGTCACGTGAAACAACACTTTTACTGCAGCTCATGTGACATCATCTTATCGAGAGACGAGCTTACTCTGAAAAGCAGTGAAAATGTTGAAAAATAAAAAGAATGACATATTAAATTCGGTAGCAGTGTAGGGTTGCTATGGAAACGCACACACAAAGCAGCAGCAGCTAAGTTTCACTGTTTTTACCTATGCACATCTTACAATGAAACGTCATAGATCAACTCTGACTAGTCTCATTTCAGTTTCGCCTCTGACGACGCTGTTAAAATGAAAAGGTCGTTTATCAGAGTTGGTTCACTGTTGAACAATGAATTCCTCGCTTACTCTCTTTGACACACGATTGCTCAGGGAAAATTAAAGCAGGAAATATAAATAATGTGAACTGGTATCTGTGTGCTATTCATGAGCAGTGGAAAATTTTAAATAGTTGCAGTCTTTCTATAAGGACAGACAGTTTTTCTTCACATGTAATCCAACATAACGTGGTAAGCCTACTTGAGTTATGCGAATTAGATGTTGTATGTAGGAATTAGCGCATTACTGTTAGAATTTTAGTTACCTTACGCTATTATAAACCTTGCGGTTATTGTAGTGCGAAAACTGAAGTGTAAGTGGGGGACGTACACCTTTCGCTAGAATAACTACATTTCAACATTTTTTCCTCCGAATCTATAGATCCTTTGGAAATGAAAATTGATATAATTAATGTAAGCTACCATATCTGTACGTCAGTAAGAAATTTTAATGTTTTCGAAGAACTGATATTTATTTCTTTTAATTACAAAAATTTGTGGAGTATTTTGTTCAGCTGGGCGACGTTAGGTCTAAATGATACCTAAAACATTATTTAAGTTACTTTAATTTTCTCTCACGTGAACAACATACTCTAAAATCTTTAATGTAGAATGTATCGTTTATTTAAAAAAATAGACTAATACTGGTCAAATTATTTATGAAAAATTTAATTGTTATTAGTCAACTGTCCGAAGACAAGTTTGAACCTCATAAGTGACACCAATAAGCCATTACTCATGAGGAAACTAAGCCAGGAGATAATGGAGTAGGGTGGCCAGTTCCTTTTCCCCTCCATTGCAAACGTCGCTGACTAGTTACATATTAAAAATGTATACACTCGTATTTATGAACTGAAATGTAGAAACTTAACTGTGTGTTGTAGATATGTTTATTAAAAACAGCTCGAAATAAGAATTACATCAAAATTCATAATATATTTGAGTAATTTTTCATGTAAACGCTGTCCAGTCAAATAAAATGTTACACAAATTTATACAATTAAAAAAGAAATAATGCTAGGTTTAAAAAAATTAAATTACTTAGTGATGTTGATGTATAAATAGTGCATATTAAACATGTCAATTTTTATTTTCAAAGGACCCACAGATTCTGAGAAAAAGAACAATTTGAAAAATAATAGAATTATAGTGGCAAAAAGTGTACCTCTCTGTTATATCCATTCAATTATTACTTACTAGTTCTCTTACAGCAACTCATTTACTTGCTCCATTATTAACAGGACTCGAAAGTTGATGAGACATCACAGACAATGCAGGATCCAATATCAATTCGTTTCAATTCAGAACGAATCAATATACTAATATATTTCTATTTTATTTTTATTTTTTGCATTTTTCGGTCTTTTATTTTCTACTGATCATTTTTAGGAAATGTTCTACTTTTTGATACATTTTTTCCCTTTTCTGCTTTTGAACGGACTTTTTTACTGTGTAGTTCTTGTCTCTTCATCACGTGTTACTTGCTTCCCCCAATTCAACGCAGGATAAAAAAT
This sequence comes from Periplaneta americana, assembly GCF_040183065.1. Classification (NCBI taxonomy): domain Eukaryota; kingdom Metazoa; phylum Arthropoda; class Insecta; order Blattodea; family Blattidae; genus Periplaneta; species Periplaneta americana. Next base: position 83,405,972 of record NC_091123.1, on the reverse strand, counting down.
ACAGCAACCACGGTGCCCTCAGTCAGCATATTGTATAAACTAAAGCTACCGGCGATCCTTGAAACCCGAGACCGTACGAATGACGATGGTTCTTGACTGCAACCGGAATAAGAGGTGTATCTGGGAATTTCATTTCAATATGCATTGGTGTAATTTCGGAGACATTCAATATTATTATTATTATTATTATTATTATTATTATTATTATTATTATTATTATTAAAATTGCGGTCATTTTATTTTTAATTTTAGACCTTAATATATTTTTCAGAAATTTAATGTCATTTTTCTGTGACTTTTAGGTCATCAACTTCCGACCCCTCATTATTACGTTACTCACATATAATTGACTCACTCATTTGCTTCACTTACACTAGAACCTATTAGTTTCCTTACGATACACGGGTTTTGTAATCTCCGAATATTCCATGCATATTCTGTCTCCCTTCTCTATAACTATAGTGAAATACGTATAGGAAGAAACCAATAACTTCGTTAGCGATATTCAGAATATCGTTAACAAAGCTTTTGCAATTTCTGCGGTCGGTGGGTGTCAGTTCACGAAGTATTTATATCTTGTGGGCGTGTAACTTCAAACGATTGTGTAACATTTTGTGCATGGTAAACTTCGAGTAAAGCTTGTCTGTGGTATCTTTGAAACAGAATTTCCCTATTGTATGATGATATTCCATTGCTCCTTTCCTTTTCCATTACTCTTGTTTCCAAGAATTTCTTGCATCAGCAACATAATTAATTTCAAATGATGTGGGTTCCTTTCATACCTTGCTCTTGAAGTTTGCTTTACACTTACAGGAGATTCTTTTCGGAAAACACAAAACATACTGTGTTTTCTACATCGCTTCTAGAGACTAAAGACATCAATGTAGGATGTCTATTAAACTGTATTCTAGATCAGTGTCCCTCAAACTTCTTCCACCGCGATCTATAGTGTAACTGCGGAACTCTTTTAATCAATCTATTTTCTTTGTTTTCCTATAATAATAATAATAATAATAATAATAATAATAATAATAATAATAATAATAATAATAATAATAATAATTTATTGACGTTAACGTAACTGCAATATTGAAGCTGTGTTAATATTTCACAGGGATACGCAACCGCAGTTGAAAGAGAGGAGGATGGGTTTACCTCCTTCCACCAGCTGCGATGTTCTGTTGGGATCGTGTACACTTGGTCAAAATGAGAGAGACTAAATTCGAATCGTGCATTTCCGTGAGCGCTCGGGACAGTAAGGTTTTGTTCAAAAGATTGCGTATATTCTTCCAGTAGTTATAAGGGGAACACAACTATCTTCCGAGAAAATAATTCATATACGAGATTTAAAACAGACATATCGTTCAGAGTGTTTACACAGTGAATATTGTAACACAAACACTATATACTATATAACAGGTTCTCAAGTGGAGTATCACCATTGCTCGTTACAATACCATCCTGGCTGCAGTAAAACTCTTAGCATAGTTGGTAGAGCGTAGAGACTTCGTGAAATCTTCGTGGAGTTACTAAACTTTTTTTTTGTTGCCTTTTAAATGCATCAGTGAAAATATAACAGGTTTTCGTAATTTTTTTTATCCTTAGAATACTTTTCGTTTTATTATTTTTTTTTCGTGTTAATAGAAACTTTTGACGCTAGATGGAAGTAATACTAAAGACAACAATTAGAGGCTTTCATATTAAAATGCTATGTTAATCATTTTATTAATCCCTGATGCTTTGTACTCTATTGCCAAAGGAACATTCAGTAAATATTATGTTGACGATTAACTAAAACTCGCAATAATTAATTTGCAAGTTGTGCTACAGGGAATATGATTATTATACTAATTTAAACCCGTGATCATCAGGGCCTAAACGTAGTAATGGTAAACAAGAAGAAAAAACCATAATTCTGATGACAAAATATATCTTGATTTCCTGGAATTATAACCACAAATTTTCACCATTTTGTAATTATCTGTAAGTAATATGAATTAACATAAGCAAAATTATTTGATTATATTACACTAAAAGGAGTTGTAAAAAATAAAAGAAAAGACAAAACACAAAATTCTCTACGGAGATTCGAAGCATGCTGTGGTGGTAGCCCAAACCAGCGCCTTGAATTTTGGAGTTAACTTAAGCGGCGCACGGAGGTTTACGGTAGTGAACTGCGCGCTCACTCGAAGGGACTTTGAAAATTCTGATAGCTCAAGAGACCGGCCGCTTTCATTTTGACCAAGTGTACTCACATTGCTTCAGCCGCCGAAATCATACATTCCTTTATAAACTCCTCTTCATGTTATGGTTTCATATTATGTTTTCCAATTTTTCCCGTAATTCGATATGAAGCCCTTAACAACATTCTCAGTGTCTGGAACTCGACAAGTAGATTCTTTCACATCTACTAGTCTTTGTAATCTAGCTTCACCGACAATTAAAACTTACAGAATTATACAAATGCAAAAGAAAGTAATGTTGTCAGTGCTAGTTCAATATTGTCAAAATGTCATCCCTGAAAGAACGTGTAATCCGTAATCACAATGATGATACCTTTCGAAATTTCGTTGAATATTGTATTGAGACGTAAACTGCAAATATTTAGAACAAATGAGACTCTTTACTTGATCGTTTTCTTTCGCACAAAAATATTTCAATTCCCATGATTCGTGAAATAAATATCAGGATGCCTTTGGATAAGCCATTGAAAATTACAGTAACTGACAAGGCCGCAGCCATTGAAAATTACAGTAACTGACAAGGCCGCCGCCACCGCGAGTGAACCAATGTGAATGTCATATTAAGGGACGGACAGCTGGCAAGTCCTTTCCCTTCAAGCCAAAGAGGTGGGGGTGCTCATAGCTCAAATGAAATGCCACTAACACGTACGAGTTACGGTTGAACTTTGCTGATATTGCCATATTGTCAAAATCTTGCGGTTTCAGTTGTATTCAAATTATAGAATAACTACAATCAGCACTATGAAATTGTATAAAGACTTAAAAGAAATAAAAATTTTATTTTATTTTTAGTATTCTATAATAAACAAAGATTTCAAAGTTCGTGCTTCAATAATTCTGTTCACTGGAATGAGTGTGTTTATTTTTTTAAGCCTGCAGATTCTTTTTATATCGGGTTTTATGGCGGAAAAACTGTAGACTCATTTCTGCTTCTCCATTTAGTCTTTTTTCGGTATAATGTTTCGGTAGGCTCATACGCAGAAAATCTGGCGACAAAAGTAATACATTATAAATATTATTAACCGTTTTCTATGAATAATAATAATAATAATAATAATAATAATAATAATAATAGCCCACACCTGTGGAGTAACGGTTAGCGCGTCTGGCCACGAAACCAGGTGGCCCGGGTTCGAATTCCGGTCGGGGAAAGTTACTTGGTTGCGGTTTCTTCCGGGGTTTTCCCCTCAACTCAATTTGAGCAAATGGCTCGGTAACTTTCGGTGCTGGACCCCGGACTCATTTCACCGGCATTATAACCTTCATCTCATTCAGACGCTAAATAACCTAAGATGTTAATACAGCGTCATAAACTCATAACATAACCTACTTTAAAAAATGTAATAATAATAATAATAATAATAATAATAATAATAATAATAATAATAATAGTAGTAATAATAATACATTAATTCATACTGTTCTGCCCAAGGACAGGTATTTCACTGCAAACCCAGCATTCTCCAGTGTTTTCTATTTTCTGTCTTTCTTTTTGTCTCTTCATATGATCCATGTATCTTAATGTCGTCTATCATCTGATATCTTCTACCCCGAACTCTTCTCCCGTTCACCATTCCTTCCAGTGTATCTTTCAGAAGGTAGTTTCTTCTCAACCAGTGACTCCGCCAATTCCCTTTCCTCTTTCTGATAAGTTTCAGCACCATTCTTTCTTCACCCACTCTTTCCAACACAGCTTCATTTCTTATTTTGTTTGTCCACTTCACACGCTCCATTCTTCTCCATATCCACATTTCAAATGCTTCTAGTCGTTTCTTTTAATTTCGTCGTATGTTCATGTTTCTGCCCCATACAATGCTACACTCCATACAAAGCACTTCACTAGTCCCTTCCTTCTTATTTCTCCAAAAGTCCGCAGATGATGCTTCTTTTTTCTATTAAAAGCTTCCTTTTCCTATCCTTCTTTTGACTTCCTGGCAGCAGCTCATGTTACTGCTTATAGTACAACCCAAGTATCTGAAGCTGTCTACTTGCTCTACTGCCTCATTTAGAATTCGCAATAATAACATTATTATTATTACTATTATTATATTATTATTATTATTATTATTATTATTATTATTATTGATTTATGTCTTTGTGGCTTTTGTGTACGTTTTATGACATCCCCTGGACATAAAATAAAATTCATTATTCGTTTAGTACTCGTGGAACCCCAAGGACTCTCTTGTGAAAGCACTGGGGTTCTGGGAAACACACTGAGAAACGCTGATCTAAATCAAACATAGAAAGAAAATGCATCCTATTCTTCAGTGCGAGAAATCCAGTGCCATTTTCGTCTAATGAAAAGTTAAATTTTGTTATCATAACTTTTATCTGTTATAGTGAAATGAAATGTAATAAATTCCGCCTTCCAAGTGCCTCCAATTCGGACACTAAATCTTACTCTATCACTAACAGGTGCATAAATGACTTCGTTTGGCTTCTCTGATAAACACTATAAAGTGGCCAGTTATTTCTAAATAAAGAATTAAATGCGAGTTACATATGATGACGCCCCCAAAATCCGGTTGCGTTTTACTTCAGTTTTGAGATTGTTATTCCTGTTGTTCCGAAATATTCTGCAGGGTAGATAAGTAAATCTTGCTGAAATATGATTTCTTACTTATCCCTTCTCCCAAATCTTGAATTTCGCTACCTATCGCAGCTCCCCAAATGCATCATGATGCTGGGTGGGCACTGGTCCCATAAACTTGCCAAAATTTCTTGTGAAAATTTCTTCCCCCAAGAAGACCAGAACCAGCGTGGCTCCATAACACTGGTTGAACACATGACGCTTCAGATCACTTAAATACGTGAACACTTCAGAAAAAGTCTGATGCGTTGTTCTTGTTGTTTAGTCAACTATCCGAAGACAGGTTGGAACCTCATAAGTAACAAGAATAAGGCTTCACACATGAGGCAACTAAACCTGGAGACAATGGGGTAAGGTGGCCAGTTCCTTCTCCCTCCATCGCATACATTGCTGACTAGTAACATAATTATTTCACTAATCAGACTTAAGATCCCATATACAAACAATTGTTCTTCCTCCGACACATATCGTCAAGTGATATGTACTGCCTGATAATAGATGTTTAAATCAGCTTGACCTTCATGCAGAGATAAAATTCTGATATAACGACCAGAACTGAAATGAAAAGAGAACGTTCCTTCTATTAAAGTAGGCTAGATGTATTATATTGGGTTGGATTCAATAATAATTGCATTCAATTGGATTGAATTACATTTGCATGTGCTTTACTCGATTAGATTTGATTAGATTAGATTTAATTAGGTTGAATTATATTAGCTTGGATAGGATTATATCGACTTGGATTCGTTTAGATTGAAATGAATTTTATTATATTTGGATTGAAAATTAAACCACTTACGTACCTTAAGCCTTCTGGTTATTGCACGCCCTCTGATATTTACACAGCTCACCAAGCAATGCGTCTGTAATTTGTTTTCTAGAAACTAGCGAGAATTTCTCCTCCAATAATGTTCTTCCGCGTATCGCAATATATGACACAGGTCTGCAAAACTCATTTTGATTTCGAAGAAACCGCATTAAAGATATTGTGTTATCCTTGACTTCAATTATTGCAAACAGCGAAACTCGAATCGATAGTTTCCAAGCTAATAGTACTAACACTCAGTTACACTAGAATGTTCCTGTTAATAAGTTAATCTTATACTTCAGAGTTCACTCTAAGTCCATATTCAGACTTCCTAGGGCTTGTTATTTTGTAGTCGTAAATTTAACGACTGTTTTGGCCTACCAAATATCAGATTATTTAGCGTTGATGTAATAGGAGATAGCGAAATGGTATCTGGCGAGAAGAGCCAGAGGATTCGCCATATAATTATCTAACATTCGCCTTACAGTTGGGAAAAACTTCGGAAAAAACCAACCAGGTAATCAATCCAAGCGAGAAACGAACCCAGTCAGAGCAACTCTGGATCTGTAGGAAAACTCGCCTACCGTCTGAGCCACGCCCTAGCCTCTTCGGCTTGTCAGGCAAATATAACATGGGACACAGAGGGACGTTGGGTTTCACGTCTAAAATATTGGCAATGGTAGTCATCATCATCAAGGTTAGGCCCCTTCCGATTTACGTCGAATTGATTCTTCCATATCTTCCTTGTGTTTCTTTCCTGTTGGTTTATAATTGTATACTTTTTTTAGTATTCGATGATCGTCTGTTCTTTGTACATGTTCAAGATGAGTTTTGATATTTTTTTTATTTTTTGTCTCTCTTCTTTTATGCTCTCTTCTTATTTCTTCATTTTTCTTTTTATCTATCCTTAGTATTCCGCTACTGCTCTTAGCATCTTTTTTTTCCATTTATTCTATCTGCTTGCTTTTTGTTTTTGTTAGTATCAAACTTTCACGTCCATAAATGAGAGATGGCACGGCCAATACTTTACAGAGTTTTAAAAATGTTTCCTTTCTTGTTTTACTTCATAAGTTACGTTTAATAGTGCCATATAAACGTTGTATTTTAATTTGTTTATTCAAATTTATATTGCTATATATCTGGCATATTAATACCGTAATTAGAATTTTGTACCTGGTCTATGATTACGGTTTTATCATTATTTTTGTTCTTAATGGATATTTTCCTTTAACAGCAATTATTTTTTAATGTAGATATACTTAAATCGTACTTTACAAAAACGTTGTTTAAGTAATAAAGGAATTGTTATGGTGAAAATAATCCAAAATTATGATCAGATGCTATGATACTGAATTTCATCTACCCTAAAATGATCCAACTGCCGTGAACTTCGCCACCGCCTATATTATATATATATATATATATATATATATATATATATATATATATATTGCGTCGAGGGTATCCCACACCCCTGGTTGGGTTTTCTATAGGAATTTTTGGACTTCCCTGACACGAGGTCAGCATAACGTCGACCCTCCTCTTTAGAGAACACGATGCGACACATTGACAATTGACAACTTTCGTACTTTAGACAGGATTCGTGTCTCAACGGTAGCCGTTTATAATTCAGTTGGCATGATGAATGAGAGGCTGCGAGCTTTGCGTTTTAGCGAAAAGAAGGCCGATAGTCCTTATTTTATTTGGTCATTTTACGACGCTGTATCAACATCTAGGTTATTTAGCTTCTGAATGAAATGAGTGATAATGCCGGTGAAATGAGTCTGGGGTCCAGCACCGAAAGGTACCCAGCATTTGCTAGTATTGGGTTGAGGGAAAACCCCAGAAAAAACCTCAACCAGGTAACTTGCCCCGACCGGGATTCGAACCCGGGCCACCTAGTTTCGCGGCCAGACGCGCTGATCGTTACTCCACAGGTGTGGACGATATTCCTTAAGTTCTCACTCACCAATCACATTGTTTTTCAATGGTGAAAGTCTAAATATTGTACGTTGTCGCTATTGTCACTCAGCTGTCAGTTGTGCTCATTTCATTTATATATGCATTTATTCTGTGATATGATTAATGCGGTAATCTAAATGGTTATAAGTTATGTATAAAATTGCATTAATTAATTAATTCATTCATTCATTCATAGTGTTCTGCCCAAGAGCAGGTCTTTCACTGCAAACCCAACATTTTCCAGTCTTTACTATTTTCTGCCTTCTTTTTGTCTCCGCATATGATCCATATATCTTAATGTTTTCTATCATCTGATATTTTCTTCTGCCCCGAACTCTTCTCCCGTTCACCATTCCTTCCAGTACATCCTTCAGTAGGCAGTTTCTTCTCAGCCAATGACCCAGCCAATTCCTTTTTCTCTTCCTGATCAGTTTCAGTATCATTCTTCCTTCACCCACTCTTTCCAACACAGCTTCGTTTCTTATTCTGTCTGTCCATTTCACACGCTCCACTCTACTCCATATCCACATTTGAAATGTTTCTCGTCGTTTCTCTTCACTTCGTCGTAATATTCATATTTCTGCCGCAAACAATGTCACACTTCACACAAAGCATTTCACTAGTCTCTCCCTTAGTTCTTTTCCCAGATGCTCGCACAAGATGCTCCTTTTTCTATTAAAAGCTTCCTTGGCCAGTGCTATCTCTTTTTGACTTCCTGGCAACAGCTCATGTTACTGCTTATAATAGGCCTACACCCCAAGTATTTGAAGATGTCCACTTTCTCTACTGCCTCATTTAGAATTCACAAGTTTACCTTAATTATTTTCCTTTCTATGACCATGGTCTTCATCTTGTTTGCATTCATCTTCATCCCATACTGCTCACAGCTGACATTTAGCTCCAGTAGCACATCTTTTAGTATCATCTCCTCTTCTGCTAGTAACGCCATATTAGCAGCAAATCTTATGCGCTTTATTCTTCTTCCTCCTACTAGCACTCCAAAATTACCTTATAGCAATACATTTTTAATCATTGTATTGTATAGTGTGTTTCGACAAGTCCTTCTATGGAGCAAATGTGGGAGCTACACCAGCGTTCCTCAATCTTTATGATGCCGAGGATCTCCTTTTTCTCACATTACTTTAATGTGGCTCCTTAGTCTAAGGTGTACAGTAGATTGTAGAATAATAGTGTGAAAACATTTGGTATCAATTTAAGAACAGTTTTAAAAGAAAACAATTTATGTTGGATGTTTAAATTGTCATAAAACAACGTTTTATTATTATTATTATTATTATTATTATTATTATTATTATTATTTTGTTCGCAACCTCCTTTAATTGTTCTTCGGACCCCAGAGAGCCACGGCCCCTTAGTTGAGAAGTACTAGCTACGTTATGCCTGTTCCTAGAGCATGTGCAAACCACGAGGAAAAAATGCGGCAATTTTATTTATCTCAACTGTCACCAATCATACCGATCCAATTATGCCTTAGTCATTGTTAACAATTAATGTTAATTTAAAATTGAAACATCGGAAAGCAACGACTACACGCTGCTTGAGGGGTTACTGTAAGTAATGTATCCAAATCAATTTATCTGCTCTCAAATGCAATTAACGAACGACAAAGCGCCAATATTAATTAAAATCCACTTTTTAATTTATGAGTCTCGTTACCGTAATCAATAAAGTCTAATTGCTCGTGAACAGGATTAAACATAAGCCATATGTGTCCTCTCCGGTCTATTAATTTAACGTAGCAATTTAATGTGACAATATCTGATATAAGAATTGATTCTTATTGGACTTGACAATGTTTCATAAATAATCTGATATGGAATGGCACATGCTTTCCACTTATACATCTCACAAGTAATTTAATAAATGAGTGTCACACGTTTCGAAATAATTCAGTTTCTTTACTTTGTAAGAATGATGTAGCATAATTATTTATAACACAGTATATCCATCTGACCATGGTCCTGAAAATAGAATCAAACATGTTACTACAATTATACAGATTTCCCCCCACAGCGGAATGCAGCGAAGAGGATATAGAAAACTTCTACAACCTGCTAGAAAACACAATCGAGAAACACAGAGCACAAAGGAACTTCATCATGGGAAACTTCAATAGTAAAGTAGGTAATAAAACCCATAGACAGGAAGACCCAGTAGGACCATACGGGTACGGAGAAAGAAACGTCAGCGGGGAGAGATAGTAGAGTTTGCACAGAACAGACAATGAGAATAATTGAACATATTCTAAGAAACGCAAAGATGCACAATGGATCTGGCGCCACCCTAACGGCACGACAGAAAACCAAATAGACTACATTTTAAGCGACAGTCTAGCGGGAATAAGAGACATACAAATAGCGCAAAGACTAAAGTTCTCAACAGACCACAGACTGGTAAGAGTCACAGTAAAAATCAAACGGAAAAGAAGAAATTTCAAAACTCACGCTTCTCATGGAAGATGCTGACAAGACAAAATGTACCACAGCTCTCCAGGAACAATTAAAAAAACAGGACACTCTACAGAAAGACTCTTAGAGCCTATACAACACACTTGTGGAGTCCATACACCAAGCAACCATTACAGCGGGGAAATGCATCCCGATGAAGAATCACAGAGGCAAACTGTCAAAACACGATCGCACTACCCTGTCATCGGTGTTTATTGGCTGGTTGTTAGTGGTATGCATGGAGTTTTGTATAGAGCTTATCTTATGCATTAAGATCGGTAGAAGTTAGTTGCTGCGGTTATGATGTCTTCTTGTGTGTCCTTTTGCGCCCAGGATCCATTGTTTTCCCCTGTTTTACTTTTCTTTTTCAGTTGTTCGTTTCCAGGATTTGTGCGGTTACTCTTGAGTTATAATCGCGTAGGTCTTTGCGAATCTCTCCAATTCTACAAAGTGAAATGAGAGCAGCCATCTAAGAACTCAAGAACGTCGGGCGAAGACCGCATACAGAATGAACATCTGAAGAAGGAGATAACTCTCCTATTGAAACCGCTCACGGAAACTTTCAACAAATTCCTTCAAACCGTGGAAATGACAGAACAATGGAAAATAAGCAAAATCATACTACTACATAAAAAGGCTCTAAGAACGATCTGAACAATTATACACCCATCAGTCTAATGTCAAATCTATACAAATTTTCTCGAAAATAATCACAAGAAAAATAACTAGGACTTTAGACAAAGGTCAACCGCCAGATCAAGCAGGCTTCTACAAAAGAAAACATCCTTGGCGTACCACGAAAATGGATTGTCGAGTACCACATATTACCAACCTTAAATTGATTGATCAGTTCCTTTCCGTCAAACCTCACAAAATAATTTTTTTTTATTTATTTATTTAAAAGCTACTTTCTATAGCCTTATCTGAAATACTAGGAAGTGAATGATCTTCTGAAATACAACTCTCACTCACTCACTCACTCACTCACTCACTCACTCACTCACTCACACGTTAAACTAACAACTATATTAATGAACAACACTTTGTTCCATTCCTACACCGATGACAAAATGGATACGTACAGTTTTCTATCTAGTCAGAGTGAGTAAATTTTTTGCGCCACTAACTGCCCCTTTCCGATTCCCGCAAAGGTTTTCAAGCCACATGGATGAGGAAAGTTAGGAACCTTTTGAAAATAGCGCCAAGCGAAGTTAAGAGAAACTTCAGGATTTTGTACTTTGTGTTAAGCAATATACATAGTATAAAGCCATACTTCTAAGGGTATTTCAAAAGAATACAGAAAATTGAAAGCGAAGTTTGTTAGTCATTAATCAACGTAACAGAATGACGAAAATATATTTTGTTGTTAGTGGTGCAAGAGTTAAAATAAACTACTTGTGAATTTTTATATCGATGTCAATCAGCAATACTAAATGCAAAATGTCTTCCACATCTGCCTGAATAGAAGGACTATACAAAATCATCAGAATTCTGATCTTTCAATTGAAGGGTTCAGAGCCATAGTGGGCCAAGCGCCCATCTATTAAAAACAAAGAAACCAAGGATTCAAGTTAAGTGAATACCACAATTTAATGAAGATTGACTTATTTAATTTTAATGTGCATACTTCATATTACTTGCTATATGTGTCATTAAAATATGGAAATGACTTAACTTTTATCCTTTTTTCTCAGTTTTTCACATATGTCGCTTGGCCCACTATGGCTCTGAACCCTTCAATTGTCTGTACCCAATTAAAGCGATGACCACAAAGCTGCGAATGAAGCTAATGAAGGGCACTAATCAATGGTGTTTCAGCACATAGCAGGGCCAGTGAGGCACGGTTCTGCTAGCTCCTATGAAGTGGCACTTAAATGACAAAACTATTAATAATTCTATATATAATTACTTTTGAAGACATAATTTGTTCATATGAGCTATATCATTTTATTTTTCACTTTATTTTACTTGATATAAAAGTCAGGATGAAAACTGTCGTGTTTAATTTGGAGCAGATATCCGTTCCTGTTTTTACTTAAATGAAGGTTCAATAATATTTCACTAAAAGTTTTATATCAATGTAGATTGTTGTTGGATATATGAACTAGTACACAAGCAAGTAAATAAGATAAAATCGAAGTAGCGACATATATTTTTTTTAATGAAACGCCTGGAGCTAACACCGCTACATGAAAGTAGTAGACTTATTACGAATGTGCACACAAGCGAAACAAAGATGCAGCAGTTGCAAGATAGAAGGACTTGATCGACTTGATCGAAGCATCGATGTTCACTTTGTCTCGGGCTGGTAATGATATGTCCAAGACTCACCACTTGTGACTACCCGGGCTAGCATATCGTCCTCTTCATCATGTGTGCTCGGATAAAGTTGCTAATTTTTGGCACATTTTTCTCCGTGACAACCTCCACTGGCCGACCGATTTGGTTTATGATATTGTATGATACTTTTCTACAGTTCAGAGAACTTCCGCACCCAACTGTAAACAATTGAAATGGATTGTCTACCATATATGGGAGAATTTGTTTATGAATAGGCCTATCATTCGCTGCTATACTGCTTTTATCCAGAGAAGTCGCATAACGAAGCATTGCTCGACAATGATACAATCGATCAGAGATGCCGTCGATGCTAGATATGAATAATTTCAGTTCAACGGTTCAGGAAAAAACACTGTACACAGATTTAATGTGCCGAGATGCTTTTTCGGTATAATGAATGCTGAAATCAGCCGCTATGACGTTCTGAATAGGATATACGCTTGCCAGCTTAGCGTTCCGTAATTCGAATCTCACCTTGAGCAATAGATAGATATTTAATCTTCAGTCCATGAAACTGAGTGGCTATTCCTTGTTGTGTGCTGAACTGTAATATCTCCACAGTGGCCTTGTGCAATACTGACCATATGTTCAGGGAACCCGACATTTTGAATACATAGTCTTGGTCGAGAGATGGGACTGCATTATATCGGTGTCAAAGTAGGCGGAGGGAGGAAGTAAGGAAGGAAGGAAAGAAGGAGAGAAAGAAAAAAGAAAGAAAGAAAGGAAAAAAAGAAAGAAAGGAAGGAAGGAAGAAAGAAAGACACGCTGAAAACTTGTCTCTGAATCTGTCTTTTGCAGCACGACAGTACACTGCTCTGTCGATTTAGGACAGGGATGTCGAACAGCGCTCTCGAGCTGTGAACTGCAGAGCCTTCACTCCTCCCTTACCGTGCAACGGTTGAACACAGGTAGCAGACAGACCGGCCAAATGATCGTAAACAACAGCGAAACTGCGGCGGCTGGTACTTTGATAGCTTTTATACATCTTACCAATTGATTAGGGACTCAGTTTACATTTGCACTTGATGAACTCTGATAAACAAAGAATGTAGCCTACATGAGGATGAATTATGATGATGATGATCATGATGATGATAATAATAATAATAATAATAATAATAATAATAATAATAATAATAATAATAGTTTTATCTACTGGGTCATTCTATGATAGTGACGGAAATAGGTAAATCATAATAATAATGTTAATATCATGTTTAAAGTATCAACTTAGTGTGTATGTGCTGTAGCAGTGCAACTTCAAGTTCAGAAACGTAAACTATTTTGATGTATAAAATTAATTACTTTTAGTGTGACTTGAAATTTGTTTCTTAGTTTTTCTTACAGATTCAAAAATATCTCCTTCTCGAGTTCGATCCTTTAGTGAAATGATATCTACAAGATCTCAATGAACATTGAAATCTAAATCGACACTCCTTATGAATACACTGTAGCTAGCTGCGCCGTATCTTTCCGGTCGGTACTTTCATCAAGAGCTATAATGAGTAATAAGTAAAAGTTTTCATTCTTGCTATCATTTGTTCCTCCAAGTTATCTCCATTTATGATACGCGCTCTGCAACAATATTACGAGACAAACATACAGATTTAAAATCATTAATGCATTCCGGACATATCCCTTTTGCAACAGCTATGAGACAGTCTTCACAAATACTCCGTCAGTAAATAGCTTTGAAGCCGTTGCAATAATTTCATAAATGTTGTAGTTAGCACGAATCAAGCTTATTCTACTAACACCCGATGATGATGGAAGGTTTTCTGAATTCAATCTTGATTTTATTTCTTCTATAGCCTTTTCACGAGTGAAACCGGATAACTTTTCTTGTCCATAAGCTTCAGCATGACTTGTAGAATTAAAATCCCATTTAATATTATGATGGCTTATGTATCCAAGTTCTTTTCTATATATTAAGCAATGTGCCTTTCGGTCCTTTAAGATAAATATTTATCTGTGCACTCACTATTGAATTGTCGTTCCATATACACACAAGCCGCCAGAGTTGATAAACACAATGCGAACAGAACACTGCAACAGCGCGCTGACTGACTGTCGTTTCAGCTCAGCTACAGTAGGAACAGTATTAATCGTTTCACAGTTTGAGAGCGCTGTTCGACATCCCTGATTTAGGAGAAAGCCAATGTTTATCTACTTAGATTTAACACGCGGAGCAAGTCCCTTGCAATTAATTGGCAAGCATCATGTTCAGCCTTCAGAGTCCCGAGAGTATAGTATACTGTATGTATGTGCAGAGAACCGAAATCTAGTATAATATACCTGCATTTGTGCCCTAACTGCAACCTGCAGAATTTTTTCAGCATTTAAAAATAAAACAAAAATGTCTCAGGACTCAGGGGGTTAGGTAGATCACGAAAGTCAAGGATTATTATGGACAATAAAAATCGATCATACGGGACTGGGTATTTAAGAATTGTTAATTCATTAAAAAAAATCTGTTACAACATTAATAACAATTAATTCTATTTCCCAAAAAGACATCTACCTATAAAGTAAAATGAATAAATAAATAAATAAATAAATAAATAAATAAATAAATAAATAAATAAATAAATAAATAAATAAATAAATAAATAAGTGAATGAAGAAATAAATGAATGAATGAATAGGCTATTAGCAATATCCTTAACATTTTCACCGTTTTCAAGGCGTAGAATAATACTAAGTACCTATTTATTTTGTCAGAAATACTCGAACGTGAACATGTTTGTGACATGATACCTTACCGGTATGTGAGGGTATGGATTCATCAAAACAACAGACCACGTTGTACGATTTTACTGCTTTCTTCAGACTCAAACGCATTCTGCTATACCTGAAAGCCAGATTTGCGCAGCAAGATCTGTTTACAAGTGGAAAACTGGTGACGTTCTGAATGGACGTAAGTTTCTCTTGTTTTTCATTCAGCACATTTGGAAGAGTTCTTATTATCGTAAATTTACCCTATTTCTATCTAAATTGCAATTGTCACAACAATGTAGATTTTAGAAAATTGACTCAAACATGTCTCTCGACATTGCCACAGCAATTGCTTCATTACACGTATCGTTACTTCTCTCTCAATACAACCTCCTCCTCGAAACTTCAACACTCTTTTCGCCTATTACATCATTTTTAATATCAAAGGAATACAGTATTACTCAATGACGATAGTATTCTAGAGTTAAAATGAATGTAGCCACACTGTATCGGTCTTCAGAATAATATTAGTAATAATAATAATAATAATAATAATAATAATAATAATAATAATAATAAACAGTAATAAAATAATAACGTAATAATTTGTTAATAATAATAATAATAATAATAATAATAATAATAATAATAATAATAATTACAACAATGACATTGTTTCCTTTCATGTAAGCATAGTAGGCTATAGAATTCTTCCTCAAAATGTATGATCATTTGCCTATTGTCCTTTTAAAAGCACACCTATTTCTATCTCAATCATTTACAACTAGAATGTTTAGAAACCATACATGTGCTTCAATTATATACTGCATTAAATGTGATTTGTAAAATATACAAAAATTGCAAAAAAGAAATATTTCGGGCATATCTGGGTTAATGTGCCTCGAGGTTTTCCGTACAACTTCATCCTGCCTGTCGATCTGGGTGCGGGTTCGATACCGGCCAGTTCGATGGCATTTAAGTGGGCTTAATTGCGATAGGCTCATATCACTATGTTAGTGACATATAAAAGAACTCCTGGGGGCAAAATTCCGGCATACCTACGGGCGACGCTGATATTTATAACATCGGCAGTTGCAAGCGTCGTTAAACAAAATATAATTTACAATTTTTATCCTGCCTATGGTTTTCCGTGCTTCTCTTAAGGCTCTAAGACAAAATGTCGCCATGAGCCCCAAAGACTCATGGATCTACATCTCCCCTCCCCCCATATAAATTTCGGCATTTTCCAAATTAAGACCTGAATATCAGAGCCTTGGTTTTCGCGTGCCGCGAGCATACTCGAATGTCATTCACACAGAGCAAGGCCTCGGAGTTCCTCTCACTCCCCCCCCCCCTCACACGTCAGGTGTTTAATATCTTCGGCGATCCGGCCCTGTTGCTGTTCTGTTGTGCTTTCGATATCCCTCCCTAACGTGATAACTATTTGGCACTGAACTGTATGCTTCACAACTGGCATGGCTTCCAAGCGCTACTGGCTGAGGCCGGTAGAAAAGTATGCAACCCGCACGAGCACTATATATTTCTATCTTTGTCTTCCACATAGTTCCTACTACGCTGACGTCATTAGACACGAATGAAATCGAATTTTAAAGTTATTAAGTTTGTTTAAAACAGGGAAGCAAAACTGTGCTACAATTGTGGTACACGTCACAAGCCGGAACACGTGACTCATCCCTTCCTTTCACCCGTACACGTCATTGGATATGGTAGGGGAGAGGAAATATGTATTCAGCTTGTGGACGTCACAGATAGGTAATTCAAAGCCGGGGGATTATGGACGGGGAACAAACTCTTTCCCCAATTTTCCACCCCTCTATTCCCCAGTTCTGTATCCTTGGTTTATGAATTCTCGATTAATATAAAGTGGAATTTTAAAGTCACTCACCCTCTTTGAACCTTCTACAGTCAAAATTATCTTGTTACAATATATTTTATCGTATTCCATATATAAAAATATAATGCTAATCATTTACAGGTTAATAGCTTCATTGCCCTTCTAATGCTTCAGAGGGTAGGCCTATAGGGTCGTTTAGGAACACCTCGACACTCTAAGAAAAAATGTTAATTTTGAGAACAATTTATGCAAATTTTATTCTAATTTTTCCCCTAATATGTATGGACACGTTTTCCGTACTTTTCATATATCTGATGCTATTGTGATCATTTTGTGTCACTGTATTTAAAAAAAAATACAAATTGGTGTCGAAGTGTCGACTTCTCCCATAATGTGGAATCTCGATGCAGTATTACAAACATAGGAACCATTTTATAACTCAACATTTACAACATAAATTTTGTCCTGAAAATAATATTTCTAAATAATTATAATACCCCACATATGCCTTATGAAACCTTTCTCCAACATACTGAACACGACTTTCTCTAGTATTGTCATCGTAGTAATACCCACTACACGCGGCACAATAGTCTTTTTTTTTATTGTCCAGATTGTTTGATGAACAGCTCCCTCCCCCTAAACGCCGAGGATTACACGGCTTCCTACTGAGAGAAAGCCTAACTTCTCTCCGTTTTTTAGTCTCCTTCAGCTGTTTCCTACATTTTTGAGACCTTATTAATCTGAGTCTTACAGTTTTCTTACTCTTTTGCCACCAGATGAAAGTGTTAGCAGAGGAACTAGTGACATTTCTTCAAAAGAAGTGTAAGTAGGTGAGGAATGAGGCAAGCCTAAATGTCCTTGTGCAGATTGTGTCTGTGGTGTTTCGGGGGAGTGGTAATGTCTTCTTCAACGCGGATTACAAATCAATTATCGAGTAGAACCAGATCGTACTCAAACATGTTATCCTGCAGTACGTCAGGATGTCAATTCTCTTACGTCATTAATTGTTAATTCATATAGTCTTTAGGATCAAGACGAAGAATATGCCGATTTAATTGATCTTCCACGTTTGCATCGAGATTTGTGCCTTTTCCTATTTGTCGGATATCAGTGAAAATTAAAATATCAAGTTTCATTAAGATTGGTTGAATGGAAGACGAGTAGTTTCATACATGCAGGCAGACACAAAGAGGTAAAAACAGAAGGACAAAGTGGCACTAAAAAATTCTATGAAGGATTGCGAACTCTCCTAAGACCAAAATACACACAAATTTTAAAAGAGACAGCTCACCGCAAGGACCGCAAGTGAAATCAGGAGGAACTCCACACACGTCGAGATCTTCCCAAAACAGTGTCGAAATCTCCTCGAGATACACCTTCATTCAAAAGATAACAGCACACTTGATACAAAGATAATTGTTTGAAGGTAATCACTTTGACGACTTTACTAACCTGTAAAATCTATATCAATAATTTGTTCGTCTCTAATATCACGCACATCCAATCAAAATACAATAAACTAAAGGAGATATATTTCATGACCGAAAAGAAAAGTGTAACATTTATTGTGTTTATTGCCTTTTGTGAACGTAAAACACAAGTTTAAGTCACGAGACTCACTTACACAGCGATTAAAAGCACAGTAAACACAGATCTCATATAATTCCACTTTTTCACTAGGAACAATGATCGCAATGACTAGTTTTCTTGAAAGCTTCGAGATCTCCCAAAATGACCCTATCAATCTCTATCATTTTCAACTTCTTTGAAACCTTAATAAGTAACTCTACCCCACTGGGTATTTATATTAGTCTATATTGTTTTACTTGCTAATATATTTTATTTTAAACTGAAACTGACACCACTCATGTAATGAATTTTTTGCATTTGAAAAAGGTTCCAAAAATGTACTCAGAATTCATAATCAGTGAATTGTTCACTTTTTACTTGGTTATTTAACGACGCTCTATCAACTGCTAGGTTATTTATCGTCGATGGAATTAATAATAATGAGATGGTATTTGACGAGATTATGTCGAAGGTTCGTCACAGATTACCAGACATTCGCCTTATGGTTGGGGAAAACCTATGGATAAAAACCAACCAGATAATCAGCACAAGCGTGGATCGAATCCACGCCCGAGCGCAACTCCGGAACAGCAGGCAAAGGCGCTATCGCCCAAGACACGCCGATGGCTTTGTTGATGTTTATTTGACAGTAATACAAATTTTCCCACATATTTATTGAAGATTTGCCTTAGAATGTCCAATGAACAAGATTTTACATGGTAAAACATCTATGCTATAGTAAGACCAATAAATATTTACCTTCATCAAAATAATAGGTTTGGTATGTTTTTCTGTGCAATTAGTGATTCATTTTACTCGCAATGCCACAACAGTGTTCCAATGTATTAAATTCGATATTATAAATAATGTGTAGAATTATAGGTGTTAAGTATTTGGATGAACTCACCAATAAGTTTTAGTTACTAGTATATACTAGCAGAATCATTTAAAATGTGGATATGGAGAAGAGTGGAACGTGTGAAATCGACAGACAGAATAAGAAATGAAGCTGTGTTGGAAACAGTAGGTGAAGAAAACATGCTGAAGCTGATCAGGATGAAAACAAGGAATTGTTTGGGTCAATAGCTGAGAAGAAACTGCCTATTGAAGGATGAACTGGAAGGAATGGTGAACGGTGCAGAAGAAGATAAGGGATGGTAAACTACATTAAGCTATATCGATCATATTTATGCGGAGACTAAGAGGAAGGCAGAAAATACGAAAGATTGGAGAATGCTGGGTTTACAGTGAGAAACCTGTTCTTGGGCAGAAAACTTGTATATGTGCCTGCGTGCGTGTGTCTAATATTAAATGGTGTAAATGCATTCATTAGATTAACATTTATAATATTATAATTTGTAATTTTGTATTGTCTGTGATCATTAATACTTAATCTCAGGACTCTGTAAAACTCTATTCCAATGTTATTTAGCCAAAAAAAATCGTTAGTATAAACTAAGAATCGAACCCGCTTTCTTCTGCATAATACACAGTAGTCTTAGCATCTGAGCCATTGAGACGACACAAAAAGATTTTCTTTCTGCTCACAGTGTCGTTCTACTCATGAAGATTCAAATGTCGATTTAACTACACGATTTATGTATATATTTATATATTATTTACGTCATATTATCATATCTTTTTAGGTTTTTAAGTCAATTTCGGAACGGTGCTAGCGAGAAACCAAACAGCCTGAATTTAAGTAACTCAGATATTCTTTATTTTGTGTATCAGTGTTCTGGTTTCCGATCATGCGTAGTGTCTTATAGTTGAGACTTAAGGATATTCCATTGTCTCATTCCTTTTTTGGGGAACTATACATCTACTATCAGGCAGTACATCTTACTTTACAATATGTGTCAGAGAAAGAAGAATTGTTTGTTTACATCTGAAGTCTGATTAGTGTAATATGTAACAAGTCGGCGATGTAAACATTGGAGGGGAAAGAAACTGGTCACCCTACCCCATTATCTCCTGGCCTAATTGCCTCACAAGTGGTGCCTTGTGTGGTTCTGACCTGTCTTCGGACAGTTGACTAAACTACAACAATGTTTCTTATTCTATCATAATTATGTGGTAATTTTACTTAGGGTCGTCGTATGTACTGACATTATCTTTTAAGTGAAATGTAGTAATATCTTTCATGAGTTTTCAGCTAATGCAATATTTGTTTGTAAATACAGACTATTAATAAAATCTGTTCTAGACTTAGAAGAAATTCTTATAAACAACAGATCTGTTAGACAAAAATACTGCTAGCGCATAAAGTAACTTTTTTACTTTTAGGAGTAGCCTATTAGAAAAGGGCGTTTGTTAGTGAATAATTCGACAAATTTACAACACTTACTCTGCATATTATGTTATGTGAAAGAAGTCTTCTTCTTTTTCTTCTTTCCCTTAGTTTAACCTCTCCCTTTTAGGTTCTTATTACACTACCCACGCCACCGGGGCCTTACAGGGCCGCGCCCTGTCGGGAGAAGAATTAATCTATGGATCACATACATACTTTTTTGACCACACAAGGACATGGAGGGCCTCCCCGGATGAGAGAACAGCTCAATGCCAGGGCCATCTCCGATATAACACAAACATTTAAGACATTACACAGCATTCACTCACACATACGAAAGGATTAAGGGAAGGATTGCCGCCCATGGCCGGACTTTCAAGAGGTACAATTCCGACATTTGCCTGGAAATAACTGAGGAAACCATGAAAATCCTCAGTTAGGATTGCCGGCACCTAGAATCGAACCCCCGACCTCCCGAATGCAAGGCCAGCCTTCTACCACGCCTCTAGCCCGCTCGGTGAAAGAAGTCTTATAAATTATTTTTTCGATCATCAGTCTCAAATTTTTTTTTTCAGTCAATTTTCTTACATAGGCTATTTCAGATTATGGTTACTTAGTCAAAGTTCTACTAAGTAAATGAAAGTAGAAAGCGTGGAAGCTGTTTACAATCTTTCATTAGACTCACAGCGCCGGTGTAATTTTATTGCTTTCATTAGCGAGGTCATTGATTCCAGTTCTCCAACTTCAAAATCTCGTTAAACCGCTGCCGAAGCTCTTTGAAGTTGAAGTGTTGTTATAATCAGCAACTTTACGGAGAACCTCAGCGTGGACAAGTTCCTTTTTCATCCGTCAAGGCAACCGCTGTCATTAGCCACTGGAAACCTCATTACTCGGTACTTCCGAGCCCAACATCTGGTTTCCTCATCAAGGAGGAGGAATCCAATAGGCTTCTCTGTTTCCTAATATCCTTCCTTTCTCTAATTACAAAGTCAAATGACACCACTTCAGCGTGTTGTTATTCATGGCCGTACCTCACAATTCTTCGTTCTCTAGGAAGGTACACTCAGAGTTGAAATATTCTTAAACATGACATTTGTATTTTACAACCCTACTATGAAAATTCAAGAAGGCTCTTTTATTCCACAAATATGCAGTCTTTTTTTATAAAACGTTACACGTTGCTGGAGAACTGAAGCAATATTATGATCTTTTTTCCATCTGTTATGACTCCTATGTTTAAAAAAAAATATGTTACTACGTTGTATAGTCTTTACATTCGTGAACAATAACCTTTCCTAGGTACTTTGCACTAATTGTTAGCAAAGCAATACATTTTGAGACAAAAAAATTACAGATAATTTGAGGAAATCCCTATGATTTCATATAAAATCATACAGGGATTAGAAAAATGAAATTAAATAAATACAATTGGCTGTAAGATTTAATTGTGAACGGAATGGAATAAGATATGAATAACATTCTGTCCTCCAATAATAATAATAATAATAATAATAATAATAATAATAATAATAATAATAATATAGTAATAATACGTTAAAATAGTATAGAGAGAATAAATGAAGAACTGTTTTGCGTCCACGTCAAAGCACAACTGAATAAAAGTTAATTTCCATGTTGAATCCGATAAGTCAAGGTACGATAAACGAAGATTATTTATTATAAAGATTCTGCCATTAACTTACCTTGAGTTTGTAAAAGATATGTAATTTAATCACTCATACATTACAATTTTATTTTATTTTTACACAAACGCTTTCCCCTGTTCAGGCATTATCAGTTCCTTCCTATCGAAAAATCTCACACTGAACACTTCAGTTACACTAGGTATTTGATGTTAACAATTAATTTTAATAGTTTGATATTTGTTCAAACATGTTAAAACAATTAAAATTGGTTTAAGTCTAATTTCTTAGACCTAACATTTACATTATAAGTATGTACATTAGATAACATATAAACATTTTAGTCAAACATTATATTTGGAGTTACCATTAGTTCTTATAATCGTAATATTTATGAATTAATCAAGTCTCTTATCGGAAGTTTTTTTGTAGTATATGGAAAGTAAACATGTTCCTGGTTTGGTCGCACAGTTCAACATACAGTTTCATGTCCGTTACGTCGATGATACTCTTATACTCTATAACAATAACAACGCAATACATGATGAAATCCTTAACAGTTTTAATAACTTACACCCCAATCTTAAATTCACCAGTGAGGTTGAGCATAACAGGTCAATAAACTTTTTGGATTTAAATATTGCCCTAAAAGGTTCAAAATTATGTTATGACATTTTTCAGAAAACCCACCACCACTAGTCATTCTATCCCGTTTGACTCTAATCATCCTTACACGCATAAAATCAGCAATTTTCGTTTCTTAATTGACTGTTTACTTAATATGCCGTTAAGTAAAAAGAACTATCAAACAGAATACAAGTAAAGGGTGCGTCAGAAAGAACGGATGGATTTCAAACTGTCGATACGCAACGAGGAGAGAGATATAGTGAGGGGGACCACGACTGTTGGGTCAGCCATAGAATGCAGTTTCAGTTGAGAATATGGTGTTGGTCTGGTGTACAACGTGCTTTCATCGTAGAGACATTTTTGAAAAATGAAGAGTCTGTGATCGCCACTCAGGACTCATTTCGACATCGGACGTCACGCTAGGATTCCAACTCGGAATACAATTTTGCGGTGGGTGGCTTCATTTCGTATCACAGGTTCAACATTAAAGAAGAAATCACCTGGACGAAATTCTATTGCACTGAGATTGTCCGAGGCTACGGTAAGATCTCGCGCCCTGCGACTTCTTTCTTTGGGACCATTTGAAGGCGTAAGTTTGTAAACATCGATCACATACACTGGACGAACTGAAGACAGCGATTCGTGAAGAAATCGTGGCAATTGCACCAGCTATGACTGTGAAAGTGATGGCGAACATCAGAAAACGCCTCGATGCCTGTATTGAAAGCAAAGGACATCATATGGATAATGTTGTTTTCCATAAATAAACTGCATGTATTGGTGAATATGTTGATAACAATAAATTTTTGATTTGATGAATCTTTACAATTTTCTTGCCATGTGAAATCCATCCGTTCTTTCTGACGCACCCTGTATATCTTACATTTAGCGCAAATTAACGACTTCAATAAAAGAATTATAACTAATTTGATCCGTAAACGTAAGAATAAATTCAAAACAGAAACTCAATTAAACACTACTTCATTAAGACCTGAGAAAAAGGAAAGAATAGTAACTGGAAACCTATGACATTTTTTGGCAACGTTTCTTATAAATTAGGAAATTAAAAAAAAAAAAATCAACGCGGCCTTTAGGACAAATAATAAACTTAATAACATCATTCCAAACAACTTACAAAATCATACCAAATTTTCAAATAGTGGAATTTATTTATTACATTGTAAAAACTGTCCTAGTAAATACGTAGGACAAACTAAGATGAAATTTCCGCACACGCTATAGGGAACATGTTGCCGATTTCAAACATAATACAAATAAGTCCAAGTTTGCTACATACCTAATCAATCACAACCATGAACTTACAAGTATAGGTGACACTCTCCAAGTTTTAAAGACAGTTAATAATAAGTACATGAATGCCGCAGAAGAGTGTTACATAGCTACCCATTATAATAATAATAATAATAATAATAATAATAATAATAATAATAATAATAATAATACCCATTTACTCAATGAACAATATCCTAATTAAAATAACCCGCTTTTCAAAATTGTACAGAAATAATTCCGGTTTATCCACTAGGTTTGCCAGGTACATAGTTTTCTTTATTTGCTACATCTCTCTGTAAAGCTCAGTCGTGTTGCTGCATCATCGGAATCAGGTCAGCCTCTCCTGAACTATTTTGTAAGTATTTTTAACCACGCCTTCAAAATTAATATTCTCTTAGTTCTCAATTTAATCAATTCTCTTACATTACCCCATTATACTTTTACAGGGCTTCGATTTCATACGCCCATAAAACAGCAGCACGAGCGACCCAGATTCTGTAGCATGTTTCTTTTTTTTTGGAACTGCATCTGCCTGTATTTGAAGATTGTTATGCTTTTATTGTACTTCTTTGTACACTTATCAATTAGTACAGTGTTAATTGCCTATTCTATGTTCTTCATGGTGTTAATTTCATGCTACATGTATATTTTTAATGGCATATGTTCAAACTGCCTACCACACCAGTTTTTAAACTTTTAACGATTGTTTTAACCTGAATATTTTAAGTGTTCATCATGTGTTATTGTGTTCTCCTTTAATATGACCTGAAGATGCCATGGTTATGGCAAAAACGTTTTTCAAACACTTTTATATACCATTTCATGTAATATCATAATGGTTCAACGTGTATACTAGTGATAAGTAATTTGACTGTAATAAACCTACACATATTTGATACTTAAAGTAAAATAATGTTTAATCATATTTTATGGCAATCTAAATATCCTCTTAAATCTCAGTATTTTATATTTTATATTGTACAAATGCATTTTATAATTCTGTGGTGTTTGGGTAAAGGGAGATAAGTCATAAAAATTAGTTTGGAGATAAATGAAAATTAAACTTCGGATCCTTATTACAAATAACTTTCTACACAAATAAAGCACATCCACATTCGTTTGATTTTTGCACACTCACTTGTATAATATAACTTGTGTGTTCATCTGGGGAACAAAATTCCATCTGCACAAAAATGATTTACCCCCTTCACCCAAACACCACAGAATTATAATAATTTAGAAAAGCTAATTAAAAATATAGCCTATATACTCTAATAGTAATTTATAATATAAGGAGTAAAATTATATTTCATGTTCAAGAGGAAAGTTCAGCTTCGCCTCGGGCGAAGATTTCCACGAGTGCATAATAGTAATTTATGAACATGTTTGTGAAGTGGGTAGTATTTGGACAGGAGTGTAGGTTTAGTAAACGAAACTTGCAGCGTTTCTCAAATACACGATTTTCAAAATACAATTTCACGAATGTGTACCACAAAATGCTTTTTCTTCGATACCTCCAAATTATTACTTCACGCATACTTCGCTTACTTCACGCACTGATGTTACTACTTCACGCATACTATGCTCATTTCACGCACTGATGTTGAAAAGGTTCACTTCACACACTGCTAACAGTGCGTAAAATTGCACTTCACGCACTATCGTAGAAAATATCTGTTCATTCTCGTCTTCTATACTTATTTTATCCATTACTTGTATCTAAAGCCTTTTCTTTGTAATGTGTTCTTTGTGAAGAAGTTA
The DNA here is from genome assembly GCF_040183065.1 of Periplaneta americana. Classification (NCBI taxonomy): domain Eukaryota; kingdom Metazoa; phylum Arthropoda; class Insecta; order Blattodea; family Blattidae; genus Periplaneta; species Periplaneta americana. The sequence continues at coordinate 83,379,802 of NC_091123.1, read as the reverse complement.
TAAATGAATGTATGGACGTTATTGTTGCTGATGTGTTGGCTGTCACATAATGCAAAGGATTAGCCATGGGTAATCCATTATCTGGCTTATTGGCTGAAATATTTATTCAACATATTGAGGATAATAAGATTAATAACATTCTACAAGCCCATAATATAAAATTTTACAATAGATATGTAGATGACACTTTGATAATTTATGAAAATAAATTGATGAACAAATATTAACCTCTTTTAATGATCTACATAATAATTTGAAGTTTACACAATAATTAGAAGCTAATAATATGATTCATTTTTAGACGTCATCATAAAAAAAAACACAAAAGTAAATTTGAGTTCAACATTTACAGAAAACCTGGAACCACTAATCATATTATTCAGATAGATTCCGAGCACCCAACCGCACATAAATTAAGTAATTTCAACTTTTTGGTCAATAGATTAATAAAAATCCCCCTAAGTAAAAGTAATTATGACAAAGAATACAACAAAACAATTCAAATAGCCAATGAAAATGGATATAGTAAAAACTTGATCAAGAAATTAATAAATAAAAATAAAAGAAATAAAAAACTAAATAACATATCCACTTTAACAAAACAAAAAAGCAATACTAACAAAACAGTTTTGGACTATCATATAATAAATACATATCAAATAAATTAACGAACTTTTTCAAAAAAGAAAATATTTGTATAGCGCACAAACCTGTCAACAAACTCGATAACAATTTAAATAATAGACATCATAAATTCAATAAATTAAATAATAATGGCATTTACAGACTGGAATGTTATACTTGTAAACAAAAATACATAGGACAGACCAAAAGGAACTTCAAAATTAGATATAGTGAACACATTGCCGACTTCAAACATAACAGAAAAAGTCAACATATGCTACCCACTTAATAGAAACAGGACACGAATTAGGCCCCATCCACAAAACATTGAAAATTCTAAATTCTGGAATAGATAGAAAACTAATAAATTCCGCCGAGGAGTATTACATTGCTAAGCAAATTCAAAAAGATAGTTGTGTTCTTAACGAAAATTTGGTTCACATCCGAAACCCCCTATATAACCTCAAACCCAATCATAACTCAATATTCTTCCGCGTCAAATGTTTCTACGTAAGCACCACAGGTTGCTCGCGTCACTTCAGTCGGTGAAATCAGCGTAACTAGTCAACCACCGTAAGTATGTTCATACAATCGTTGTATTTATTCACACCAAATTTCATATATTCTGATATTAAATTTCATTACAGATAAACCCATTCTTAAATCGTCTCAATGAAATGTCAACAGATAACTTGTGCAGTATACACGACTCTAAATGTGAGTACTTTTGACAACTTTTAATAGATTTAATATCAGGCATATTGAAAGTTCACTACATAACATCTAATACATTTCAGATTGATTTCACCATACCAAGTTTGAACCATTGAGACAAGATTAGCAGAAAACATCCAATTAACAATTATGAGTTTAAATGAGGAATAAACTTTTATCATGTTCACAGTAACAACTTTAACATAACATAGCAGTGCAGCCACAATTTTTACCTCAGTCTTATGTATACATTTTACATCTGTACATTAATTTTAGATACAATTACCACAAGCCAGTTTTTAAATAGTTATTTTATTATTAAATGGTTGTATTTCATCATTTCCATACTAGAGACTAAATGTATAAGATATTGCATGTAAAAGCCTGATGATGCCCGAAGGGCGAAAACGTTCGCTGTTCAATTTATATTTGTATAGAACACAATGATTGCTTACATAGATAAGTGTCATTAACTTTTTTATATTTGATATGTCATGTAGACTGAATAAACAATACTGTATTATATTGTATTATGTCACGGAGAAGGTGATTAAAAAAATTTAAATCATTGCTGCGAGTTAAATACTGATTTGAATATAGCCATTGTTAAGGTTGTCAAGGACTGTGAAAGAAACAAGAGTCTTTGTTACCAGTTATTGATAGAAGATATTTTACATCATTTTAATATTGTGTTCTTTTTATTATTTTAACACATTCTAAAATATCACTAATTAACAAGTGTATTATATTTTATGAATGATCCTTGGTGTACATTTCATTTTATAGATTCTATTTGATTTTATAGTTCAATGACGAATGCCGGTTGTACAGCTGTCAAAAGAAAAAGTGGCCGCTCTCCTGAATCAAAGTTCCCTTCGGGTATCTTCGCTACAATTCGGAGACAGGCGATGTTACATGTTGTTGGACCACGTTGCCTGATATCTACAGTTATAATTGAAGTATACTGTGTGTTATTCGATAGCATAATGGTAGCGTTCAGGCCTCTTATTCATGAGGTCCTGCGTTCGACTACAACCCCGTGCTTTTTATGTCCTTTTTTGTTTTGTTTTTAAGAGAGACAAACTATACATAATGACTCCTTTCTCTTTTATGATTATTTTAGTAATTAACATCAGGTTCATTAATATATTATGCCATGACTTTATCATTATCATTATGATATTGTGGCTGCAAATGGAAAGAAAAAAGATTATATTCTCAATAAAATATCTTTCGTGGCATAAACATAACAAATTTACTGGCGTCGGCCTTAAAACATTCAAACAATTAAGCGTTCAAAAAACAAAACAAAAATCCACAATTCAATATTTAGTCTATCTTCCTCTTATCTCGATCATCTTGCAGTCGAGTGGGCATGGAATCGACTAGTCTTTGCAAATAGCGACTGTTCTTAGACACGATATTCCAGGCATTCTGAACATACCCACATACATAAGTGTTCTGTCCATGGGCAGCTCTTTCATTGCAAACCCAGCAATCTCCAATCTTTCCTATTTTCTGCCTTCCTCTTAGTCTCCGCATATGATCCACATATCCTAATGTCGTCTATTATTCTTTTCAACCAGAGACCCAACCAATTCCTTTTTCTCTTTCTAATCAGTTTCAGCATCATTCTTTCTTCACTCACTTTTTTAAACACAATTTTATTTCTTATTCTGTCTGTCCACTTTACACGCACCGTTCTTCTCCACATCCACATTTCAAATGCTTCAATTCGTTTCTCTTCATTTCGTCTTAATGTCAATGTTCTTTCCCCATACAATGCCACACTCCAGACAAAGCACTTCACTAGTCTCTTCCTTAGTTATTTTTCCAGAGGTCCGCAGAAGATCCTTCTTATTCTATGAAAAGCTTCCTCTGTTCATGTTTGCAGTTTTCTTGGGAAGGATAGGCCTAAATGCGGTAACATCCCGTTGCTTTCCGCACACCACTATCTCTTTCGCATCTTATTAAATTCCAAGGGGCCCAAGCGTGGAGATGAGGAGAGTGGATTTGACTAATTGGGCCCTCCGGACTTCACCGAAAGTCACGGCAAAGGTTAAATATTAATTCTATCAGGATGTTTGACCCGGTCAGAGACCGGGAAATCTCAATTAGCCTTTGCCCCCCGCATCCTGGACTAGCTTCTACGAATCATCAGAAGATCTTAGAGTGTGATTGGGCCAATTTTTCCGAAAATGTTTCCACACTTTTGCTCTCGTAGCTCAGCGAACGAACGTCGGAATTTAGATGTCAACGTCTCAGGTTCAATTCCTCGTTACTCCTTTTCATTTTATTGTGGTTCAAGATAGTATAATGTAATAATACAAAAAGAAAAACTAATAGCAGTATTATGCAACTGGATTTTTCCAAACCTAATATTAAATTTATGTTATTTATATCGCTAAAGAACGATTACAATATAAATAACTTCAATATTATTTATACAGTATCACTAAACAACGATAACAGAATATAAATGATAAATATCGGTTTGTTTAATTAATATATTGCGAAAGAACAATAACAATATAAATAACTTGAATATTGTTTTATAATGCTAATGAAGGAAAACAGAATATAAATGATAACTTGAATATTATCTATATCGCTAAAGAACGATAACAATATAAAAAACGTGAATATTATTCATATCGGAATTTCACAGATTTATTACAGATGTATTTAAGAAATTGTAGAAGAATAGTAATTAGTAACAGTGTCTTATTTATTCTTCTTGGAGCCAAATTTGTAACTTTTAAAAGTGTGGTTACTATGTTGAACTGTATGTGTTGTAACGGATGCTTGATTTGTTATGTATGAGAGTCAGTTATGGGATGCTTGATGTCGTCGCAATGTCGTAATTATAGTTTGATTGTGTTTGTGTGACTATTGTGTATTAATTTATGATGTGTGGTACGGAAAGCTGCATATTTGTGTTATAGAAGTGTTACGTGTGTGTGTTGCTAATGTTTTTGTATGTTTCAAATTGATACCTGATATTTGTTTTGCAATCGCAATGCCCAATTTACGGATTGTTTATGTTTTGTTTACATCGCGTAAGCTAATTTAATTTTCTTTTCCATTTCTCTTTATGCTTATCTTTTTTTGTGTATAAAACTATAGCCCTAACATACATATGTAAAATAGGGCTAACCCCCATTGGAAATACAATAATAGTTATTATTCATATCGTTATAAAACGATAACAGAATACAAATGATGACCTGAATTTTATTCATATCTCTAAAGAACGATAACAAAATATAAATAACGTGATATCCATAAAGAACGATAACTGGATATAAATGATAATTTGAATATAATTTACATCGCTAAAGAAAGATTAAAAAATAAAATGAAAACTTGAAGAAGGCCCGAACCCACGACCTTTGAATCATTAAACAAGCACTCTACCCCTGGTCTACGAGGCGTAGATATGGAACACTTTCATAGTTCCGGAACTGCTTGTACAAGCACATGCATCGTGTAACATCGCCGCGACCCGAAGTGGACTTTGAAAATATTCGCTGTTCACGAGTGCGGCCACTTTTTTTTTTTTTGACAGCTGTACAATGGGAACGGCTCAGTTCTTGAATTTATTTATTTTATTTATTTATTTAATAATAACATATACATAAAAACGTTACATTAAAATACCCCGAAAGAGCAAAGCTCGTGTTCGGGGACAGTTCCGTTACATAGATACACATACTTTGTAGACAAAGTACTTAAGAAAAAAGCTCACATAAAGATTATAATAAAATTAGTAAATAATAATACTAATAATAACTGAGTGAAAAAAGAGACGATGTTTAGATTGATGGATTAATATTAAATTATTATTATTAGTAGTATAATTAGTGCAGGTCATGTTGATATAGTAACCAAGATAAAATAGAAAAATACACTAAGGATAGAAATAAACTTGCTTTACAATACATGGTACATAATATATATACAGGGAGGTCTGTCATATAAATTTTTTAATTCTGGATCTGAAAATTTCATTGCTTAAAGTAGTCATTTCTGGATGAAATTTTATTATCGAATTATATAGCCGTGGACCATAATTTGTACTGTGTAGTAAAGCAGCAGATGTGAAATATTTAGGTTCAACTAATTTAAGAATTTCATTTCGTCTTGTATTATGAGCATGTGGCTGAGCTAAAAATTTAATTTTATTTTTATGATAGAATTTCATTAAAGAAAAATTATATAAAATATTTGGTGCGAATGAAGTGCTTAATATGAGTATTTTCAGTAAGAAGTATCTGATGATTCCTGAACAGGCGAAAGTTTTTGTCCAAAAATGAAATAGATTATAATATATGAGTGATTGAATTGCATATATTTTACAAACTACAAGGTAAGTTAATGACGGAACCATTATAATAAATATTCTTCACAACTGAATAACCTTCGTTTTTTTAATATATTGCAACATTTCATGGATTATAACAATATAATCTCTTCAAAGTAGGTTATGTATACACGTTGTTTCAAAAATGATGGCCAAAAATTTAGGTATGAGGATTAAACACGAAGAGAAGCAAAAAAGGTCCAGTAAACTTGGGTCCGCAAATTAACCGTTTACGAGATAATACCATTTTGTGCTGGTTGGAACCCAGTGAATACTAAGTAAGGGAGACTTGGGGTTATTTGATACACAGCGATATAAGATACGTGACAAATTTTGGCCCGGTCGTTGACATTACTGTTCTGTGATTCATATGTTCTAATAAATGGTTTATTGGCATTTTTAGCAAGTGTGTGGAGTTTAATTTAATCTAGAGCTAGAATTACAATCCTGACCGATCAAAGGCAATTTTATGTAAAATATTCATCACTTTTCAATAATATGGATACGATTTATCAATAGGCTCCAATAATTTTGTGGGATTACAACCTACATAGGCTACTGTTAAGTAATTATGTCCGGCAGCCATGAGACCTTGATTGTTCTAATCCCTTTTCGAGTAAGAGTAGCCCTATAATGTTTGAGTTCCATGGGGATGCATGACACAAGTAAGCAGGGGATATGTGATACGTGTATCAGTCATCCCTGTGTGGAACTGCATTTGCATTTATTACGCTTCCTACAAACAGACGAAGACCATGGTTGTCGGTAGAAAAATGAAAAAGGTAAACGTGCGAATACTAAATGAGGCAGCAGATTAAGGGGACAGCTTTAAATACTTGGGGTGTACTATAAGCAGTAACATGAGCTACTGCCAAGAAGTCAAAAGAAGGACAGCAATGGCAAAGAAAGCTTTTAATAGAAAAAGAAGCTCTTCTGCGTACCTCTGGATAAAGAAATAAGAGACTAGTGAAGTGATTTGTGTGGAGTATGGCATTCTATGGAGCAGAAACTTGTACTTTACGACGAAGTGAAGAGACGCGATTAGAAACATTTGAAATTTGGATATGGGGAAGAATGGAACGTGTGAATTGGACAGAAATGAGCTGTGTTGGAAAGAGTGGGCGAAGAATCAATGACACTGAAACTGATCAGGAAGAGAAAGAAATTGGTTGGGTCACTGGCTGAAATTTTCTAAAAAATATGACAAGTTCAGATGAGGACGTTGCGTCAATGAGGTCTGTTAGGAGTGATGATGACTTTGTGGAAGAAACTGAAGAACCATTTAAAGCAGCCGTGGCGAAGAAGAGTTCGTGCGCCGAGCCACTGTGTAACCTGCAACGTGCATAGCACCTGTGGAGGGAGGCGGACACCTGAAGGGGAAATGAAGCAACTGTCTGACTCAGTAACGGATTTTCATTTTCCTTACGTCCAGCATTTAAATATAATTTTATGCAGTATAAGGCTACAAACTAATGTTTCGTACGTACAACGAAAAGAGAAATGTACAAGAAAACATAGGCCACATTATCACGACCTGAAATTAACTGTCTTCAGAATGTCTCTGCGTCAGAGTTTAAAAGTCAGGAATTAAGCCACTTACTGCCAGTCGTAGTTGATCACGAAGGTGTTTGTCTGTCAGTCGTGATCTACATTTGGTTTTCACTATTTTCATTATTGAAAATAATTTTTCACAAACGTAAGTTGTAGCGAACATGGCTTCAACAGAGCAAGCGAAAGAACGAAGCTTTGGATACTTATTTTTTGACAAAGATTTGAAAAGTTCAACATCTGTCAAGTCCTTACATCTAGTTTTTATTGCAACATCACATTGTAAATCTTTGAGCTCAAATTGAAGATCTAACCGCATCATTCGTACATCTGCTGAAAAAGGGTCGACGTACAGAGATATGTCATGCTCTAAATTTCTTAAATTATGAAATCTGTGTTCCACAAAATTCATGTTTAAGAATGTTCAGCATCTCAATGTAATTATGTAATTTATGAGAAGCAATATTTGGAAGAGACTCTAAACATGGAAAATACTGGAGTATTCTCACCACATTGGCAGCAAAAAAATGAGTCCTTCCATCCTACTTGAAACTTTAGTTTTTGTAGATGTACAGTACATGTATTGGAGAGAGACATGCGACGATACGCCACTCGCAGATCAGAGGCAAATACAAATGGAACGGAGTTTGACTCCAGTGGGTGAGAGGGTGGGAGTTGTGGGAGGTAGAAATGCACAGACATCCTTGCGAGCCACAATGTGCTCGTGAGTCGCATTTTCGCCGCGGCTGATTTAAAGTGAAGGTGGATGTTGGTAACTGGGTCGTAGTTTCATGCAACGGTGAAAAATGTTTGGTAGATTTGTTGGATGCATTTTATTGAGAGTCAGGGCCTGTAGAAGAATGAACTGTGGACTTCGCAAATGTAAGTGGCAGAATATTTAAATGGCCACAAAAGATGACATTTTGTGATTGACAGTTCTCAAATTAATACTGTACCTTTACAATCTACATTTATAGATAAATATGAACGTTTAATTTATTTTTATTTTAATAAACGTTTCGAAGGACTGTCTGTGGAATAGATATAGGATGTCAAAATTTATTGTGATTAGTTTCAGCAAAAATATTATTGATAATCCATTTTACAACTTTGAAATATCTTTTCAAAATGGACCATTAGCATTGTAAACCAAAATTTTATTTAAATTTTGTGAATATTGAATATAAAATTACTGTATCATGTATTCCCAAGGAGTGTATCATATATTCCCAGGATAGGGAGAACTGATACACTTTGCATACAGGTAAAAATTAATTTTTTTTGTGTTCAAAAAGTTTTTAAATTGTGTATTTTATTAATGTTATCAATAAGCTCTATGTAACTAAGTAGTTGTGTAAAGAAAGCTACAAGAAGTCTATTTAAGATCACAATATTCATTTTCTATCCATGTGTATCAAACACCCTCAGTATCCCCTACTAATTCCAGCAAAAGCGTAACAATTTTATTTAACTTCTCAATCAAGAGACAGTAAAACTCATAATTCTGTCTTCAACACCACAGAAATGTGATTGAACATACGTAAAAGAAACTTTTTTGTTTGAATAACAGTAAAGTTTGTGAATAAAAGTACAGTACAGTATGAATATGTTAACTGAAGAATTTTACAGCAGGTGTTCAAAATGCTGACCATGCACTTGAATGCATCTGTATTGTCTTCTCCGCAAAGACCCGAGAATGCGCTCGAGCAATCCCGGGTCATTCTTCATTTGCTGGAAGGCATCTACAATTCGATGCTGCAATTCTTCAGGTGTGGCCATGGTTTTTTTGCATAACCCATACACAAAAATCCAAAGAATTTTAATCTGATGATCTAGGTACATTTCCTCCTGTATCTATCCACCGTTCACCATATCGTCTGTTCGGATATCGTCTCACAATTAGAAGAAAATGGTATGGGGAAAGTGTGACGTATGTACGAAGCATAATTATGCTGCCGCTTTACCGTATCCAGGTGCTCGGTTCACTGGCAGCCCCAACCAACCAGAATAAAAAAAAGGCATTATCTCGTAAACTATTAATTTGCAGACCCATGCTTACTGAAACTTTTTTGCTTCTCTTCGTTTTTACTTCTCATCCCAAAATTTTTACCATCACTTTTCAAACACTGTATATGCGAACTACCCTTGTGCATAGAAAGGGACTCGTTCACATTGTTCTTCGTCGGATATAACGTTAGCATTTCCATGGAAAAATCAATGTAATTTCAGATTTAAAAAAATTCCTTAATTCTTTTTCTATTAGTGTAGGTCGAATATAGACACTTTTATTTGGTTATTTAACGACGCTGTATCAACTACGAGGTTATTTAGCGTCGATGAGATTGGTGATAGCGAGATGGTATTTGGCGAGATGAGCCCGAGGATTCGCCATAGATTACCTGTCATTCACCTCACGGTTGGGGAAAACCTCGGAATAAAACCCAACCAGGTAATCAGCCCAAGCGGGGATCGAACCCGCGACAGAGCGCAACTTCAGACCGGCAGGCAAGCGTCTTAACCGAATAAGTCACGCCGGTGGCTGAATATAGACGTTAGAAGTCATAAAGGTACAAACTACAAAAGTATTGTTAAATGCTTTTTCGTTAATTGTATAACTAGTAATAGAAAAACAGATTGATTTGAAAATAAATATATTATGTACAGTAACTGTGTGTGAGAGTGCGTTTGTGTGTTGTATAGTACCCTATATTCATCTCATGATGAAATACTGTCATAGCGTTAACTCAGAAGAGATAGCGGTCACACATCTGGGTGTAGAGTTATTTATTATTCTTTGTACTTCAAATTGTCGTAATTCTTATCAGAAGTGCGGCACAACGGATGAAATCATTTTCACAGTCAAAATTTAATAATTCTGCTCCGACTGTGATGATTTATAGCGCTTGTTTGCATAGAAGGACAGATAGAGTTATTACTTCACAGGAGTGAGAAGTTAGCATTCATATATATGGTAATCTAATCAATAAACCAACAGATCAATAAGGAGAACTGTTGATTGCCTTTCTCTCTCTACTTTCCTCCTTAGTTTTAATAATGACACGATAAAAATTCGAAATATATTGCCAAATTATATATAGCCTATACAGAGTGATTCACGAGGATTTATCGTCCCTTACCGTGCTTATTTCCGAAGACATTCTGAGTAAAAAAATGTCAATAAACATTTGTCCTAATCTCAATATTTTCAGAATTACACTAATTTGAAGTTCATTCTGAAATACCGTTATTCTTGAGTTTTAAGGGTAAAAGAGTATTACAGATAAATAATGAACTATTCAGGAGTATCATTTCTTTAATTAACTAGTATTCTGAAGCTAGAAATGTGTTGTGAATTCCATAGGCCTAGTTGCTTCGTATAGAATTTTTTTTCCGATTTTAACTATAAAATTACCTTTTCTTATGCATTTATCACGACAATTGTTACAAATCACGCCACTCTTGTAAATTCTTTAAGACTGTACATTAGGATGCATAGGCCTAATTAAACTGTAAAGAATCAAGTTCCCAAAGTCGTATGATTTGTAGCAATTATTTTTTATAAATACTTAAGAATGATGTCATCTTTAGTTACAAATTGAAAAATAAAATCTGTGCAAAAGAATTAACAACATATTTTTAGCTTCAGAACACTAGCCAATTAAAGAAATAACACTTCTCTATTTGTAATATTTTTTTACCCTTAAAGCTAAAGAAAAAAGGTACCGTCATTTCCCATAACTATGGTCCTACAACACAGCTATGGTCCACGATAATATCACTCAAAGAACACTGTAGAAAAATCTGAAGGTTATTGGACTTGGAAGGGCTAGTGAACAAGCAGACATTCCCATCCCACTTGACCGCTTGAACGAACACTTTGTAAAGGACCCGAGCTTAAACGACACAACGAAACAAGACACAGTTTTGCCTGACTCAGTTCCCCCAACTCGAGACAAATTCTATTTTACCGACGTCACTCCCATTGACGTAATGAAAGCCATCCGACGCATCAAGACGAAAGCCCAAGGGCCGGACAACAATGGCACAATACTTATACAGAAAATACAAGAGATAGTAATACCTACGATTGCACATATATTCAATAGTTCCTTAATCACTTCAACTTTCCCTAAAATATGGAAGCAAGCTTTCGTTCTTCCTCTTCCAAAAGTCAAAGTTCCCACCGACCCGAACGACTATAGATCAATAAGTATCCTGCCAGCCATTTCAAAAGCACTGGAAAGAATCGTACACAGACAAATTACTAACTACATGAACGAACACAAACTATTCGACAAGTATCAGTCAGGTTTCAGAGCTGGACACAACACAAGCACTGCCCTACTTAAAGTGACCGAAGACATTCGTGAAGCAATCGACTCTAATAAAGTAATAATACTAACCCTTCTGACCTTACCAAAGCTTTCAACTCTGTAAATTTTGACCTGATCACCCATAAATTAAGAAATATGTATTTGTCAGAGACTGCTGTGAGTTGGTTCGAATCCTACTTACGGGAAAGACAACAATGTGTTGTATCCGGGAATCGAAGCTCCTCCTGGCTTGACATAACATCAGGTATACCACAGGGGTCGGTACTCGGACCACTGTTGTTCACAATATATGTCAATGATATTACATCTCTTGTAAGGCATTGTAACTATCACTTGTATGCTGACGACCTTCAATGCTACATCTCTTCCCGCTTAGACCGAGTAAATGACGCTATAGATAAATTGAACGAAGACATTGACTCGATTGTGACATGGACAAAGAAACTCCATCTTAAAATCAATCCTGGAAAGACACAAGCAATTATATTAGGACACAAACGGCAAACCGACGCTGTAAAACACCTCGACATTTCCCCCGTTAATGTAAGTACAGTGCATATCCCTTTCAGTTCTTCAGTAAAAAATCTTGGCATTCACATGGATAATAATCTCAACTGGGACATGCAAATCACAGAAACCTGCAGAAAAGTATATTCTATTATCTATGTGCTAAAAAGGATAAATGTTCATCTCCCCTCTTGCTTAAAAAAGTCCCTTGTGCAGACACTTGTATTTCCCTATTTCGACTATGCGGACATTTTACTGACTGACCTCTCCAGCGACAACAAAATGAAACTTCAACGTGCTCATAATTTGTGTGTACGTTTTGTAAGCAATGTTCGTAAATATGATCATATTACCCCATCCCTGGAAGCAATAGGTTGGCTTAAACTAGATAAGAAAAGAAATTTACATTTACTTCTCTTTCTCTTCGAAATCTTGAACTCTTCTATTCCTTCGTACCTGTCGTCTCGCTTCACTTACCTTTCTTCCCACCATAATCTGAACACACGCTCTCGCCATGAAACAATACTAACAATACCATCTCATCGCACCTCCTCATACTCATCTTCTTTCACTATAGCCCTGCCAAGACTCTGGAATTCGCTACCTGCTAGCATCAGGGACTGTCGAAATAAAATTGAATTCAAACGAAAACTTACTAGGCACTTGGTCAGTAATTGATTTCTTGTAAATAGTTTCTTTAATCTATCACAAAATATTTCAATATTCAGTAATTTAATCGCTATACAATTTTGTTATTCTAGATTTAATTTGTAATTCAGTAAATATAAAATATTCTTTGTTTCTCTATGATAAATTATCTAGCTTTAATTAGTCAGGTAATCTTTTCGTACTTTGATTTTATTGTAATTGTAATTGTAAATTTAATACTAATTGTAATTTTATTGTTCATATTATAGTTGGAATCTCCTGGTAGAGGGGCAGAGAAGGCCTGACGGCCTTATCTCTACCAGGTTAAATAAATAAATAAATAAATAAATAAATACTAAATACTAATACTGTAGAAGTAACATAGACCGTTCGTAGATAGCTACAGTGACTTGACTTCAAACTACAGTACAGCAAAAATATAGATAAACGAGGTACTACGTTAGGGAGTATAAAATTTTAATGGTTGTATTGGGGACTATAGTTCTGTTCCAGGTCTATAGTTACAGGAAATGACGGTATTTTACTAACAACTTCAAATTAATGTAATTTTGAAAATATTGAGATTAGGACAAATGTTTATATAATAGGTTTACTCAGAATGTCTTCGGAAATAAGCTCCGAAAGGGACGGTAAATCCTCGTGAATCACCCTGTAATATACAGTATATATATCTTTGATGGGCGATCATAAGAGTACAAGTCAAAAAACCTTATTTTACAGGAGAGCAAAAAAACTGTTTAACATCGTACATGATTTTGAAGATACTGTTATGTGCATCAGAGAATGCGGCGTTCTACAGCAGGTTTTGACTTGTTCTCTTTTTACCAGACATAGATATCGAGCTGATGATATATATAAACCTAAAGCAGCCACTGGCATGGCTCAGTCGGTTAAGGTGCTTGCCTGCCGGTCTGAAGTTGCGTTGCCTGCGGGTTCGATCCCCGCTTGGGCTGATTACCTGGTTGGGTTTTTTCCAAGGTTTTCCCCAACCGTAATGTGAATGCAAGGTAATCTATGGCGAATCCTCTGCCTCATCTAGCCAAATATCATCTCGCCATCACCAATCTCATCGACGCTAAATAACCTAGTAGTTGATACAGCGTCGTTAAATAAGCAACTAAAATAAAATAAACCTAAAGCTTTGGTTTCTCTGAAACGACGCATGCGAGATGCGATGTGCGAAGGCCGCCTCGCACAAATTCGGACTACAGAAGAGAGAGTGAGTGGTTTCTATAACTGCGAGATGCGAGGTCTGCGCGCCTCGCATTTATAGAAACCACTCGCTACTATCTCTTCTGTAGTCCGGATTTGTGCGAGGCGGGCCTCGCATCTCTCATGTGTCATTCAGAAAAACCAAGGCTTAAAACAATGTTACAATGGATGACAAAGAATAAAATGTCAGGTTTGAATAAAATATATAGACTAGCCTCTATCTATATTTATATCTACAGCACCTAAAACAATTAACAATCAATCACACCATACGAATTAAGAACACTCCAAATACTCACACTTCAGTAAGCTCCACCTGACTGCGCACTTGCTCCAGCGAACTTCACTCTGGCTTCTACTGACTGCCCACTTGATAATAAATTAATAATAGAATATAATTACCTACATAAAGACCAAATACCAAAATCGCTATCTAACTATGTTTCGCCAGCTCCCAAGGGAAGATAACAATCATGACTGAAAGCAAACGCATAAAAAAACTCCTCACTCTGGAAGCGGCGGGGGGGGGGGGGGCCTTATTAAACACAAGAATATGCATTAAACACGTGTAGGCCCATTCCTATGGTATACGCCAGCGGCAAAATACACAAAGGCCGACTTCGACCATTAGCAACTTGAAGTAGAACAAATAATCGCTCAGGAGAAAACGGTATTAATTCACAACCGGAATCACACAAGTTCCACAAAATAATACTGCCGTAAGCCTACTATCTCTTCACTGACTCGGCAATAATTCTAAAAACTTCAGCTCTAGCATACTTACTAGGGACCGGATTTTTATGTAATTATATATTATATTTCTTTCAACCTAACCGTATATAAATAACAAATCTTTGCGAATCTTGTAATTACCATTAATATATTAATATTTGATACTACATATTTTTACATATTTACCCCACATTACATATTATGGTTTGGTATTACACAAATCTACATATTTAGGGGTTTTATTCATTTTTACGTTTCTAAAAAGGGGGGGGGGACTTCTGCTGGGGAAGTTTACAATTTGAAATACACAGATTTAAAAAAGTCTTTTTACCTACCCAGGAAAGGATATATTTCGGGGCGAAACATAACATTCTTAGTTCCAGGAAGTAATAGAGGCACTCACCCCATACCAACCACTGTAAATATGAGTGAACCAAAGGCTACAAGAAAGTAGCGTTGCCTTCATACGGTGAAGTGGGACGAGGACGACATGATTTTTCTCGAACTATAAATTGTTCTGCACAGGTCTTAAACAAAGACGTTTTATAATTTAACAGTCTTAACAAGCCGTTCCCATGCAATTTGCAACCTTAGTCACCCTCTTTCTAATCCTTCCAGGGAAAATCAGTGTCAAGTCTGGCATGAGCCGCAATAAAATAGCCGACTTTTGAAAAGAAGCTGAAGTAGAGGAACAAACTGGAAAGATGTTGAAAGATTAAAATAATAGCTTTTCAGGTTATTGCTTGACCTCTTTATTTTAAATTTAGTAGACCTATACGGAAATAGGATTTTCCGAGCAATTAGAAAGTATGGTTCTCGGCTGGAATAATCCTACCCTTCTGAATGAGACAGGAATGTCACTTTTCAAACAACAGTTTGTAAATGCCTATAGTTTGAGATTTTAGTAGGTACTTTGTTTCTTACAGGGAGCAGCTAAAATGCATGTGTCCCATATCTTCTCTTATTTTCTCCTAATGCAGTAAAGCGAAACAGTGCTTGCAGTACCGTTGTGTCATTCATTTCTCTCAGTTCTCTAGTTTTAGTACTTACAGTATAAAGTGCAAGAGAGTTTATCTATTGCTTTTAACTAACTGAAATGGCCCCTGTATCTTTAACCCTAACGACAAAAACAAAATCATGGACGAAACTTTCACTACAGATGGAAAAATAGTAATGTGTCAAGTGTGCGGTAAAAAAGTCGGGTTCTGTATGAAATCACAAATGGAGAGTCTTACCTATCCTATACCTGCCAGATATTGATATTAAATATTTTCATGATTTTACATATTTTGGTACCGGTACATATTCAGCTTATTTTTCTTACATAAATATGTACATATTTCATACCTTGATATTACTCGTACATAAAAATCCGGTCCCTAATACTCACAGTCCACTAGGTTCACACTACCAGTACGCTGGCTGCACAATGACTCCACATATACCGACGTACTATTTCTTCGCTCATGACGGACTGTGGAATAGGCGCGATCTAGCTGGACAAAAATTTTCGACTTTCTAATTTCGGCACAAATGAGTATTAATTTGTGGTTTTGACTGTACAAAGAATGTTATGGAGTATCCCTTTTACATCTGTGTCAAATATTTGTTACTTGTAGGTTATTATAAACATTGCCTTATCGCTCCGACCCTCCACAGCGAGTTCAATCTTCGTGCAAAGCGCTATTTGTAAGAACGTTTAAGTGGCGGTTATTGTGTAGTGTACTTGATTCACCGGGATGAAATCTATTAATCCAAATATGTTCTTTATGATAACATACATGTTTTTATTTTTCCTTCAATATTATTGTGTACCACAAAAGGTTTTATGAGGACTGCAAATATGCAATTTAAAAATCATTTTCAAGTTTTAACTAAGATTATAGTATAGAGACTCTCCCGGACTCAAAGGAACTTTAACCATTATATTCTATGTTGTTTTCAGTAACTGCACCTTTTTTCCTGAAGCAACGCATGCGAGGTTATAGAAATCACTGACTATCTCTCGTGTGCGAGGCGGGCCTTTCGACTCGCACGCGTCGATTCAGAAAAACCAAGGGTTTAGAAAGAGACGCGCAATGCTGAAGTGTTTAATCATGTCATAACTGTATTACGTTCCGAAAATTGTCAACATTAAATCGAACTCAAAATTAAAAATTTGCATAAGTAAAAAATGTTTTATAGGATATCAACCGCCTCAGTGTGAAATTTTTTTAATTCTAGCATAACAAAAATCGATTTATGGACTATAACAATTATCTCACACAAAATCTAATGCTAATAAAACGATAAAGTATCGCCACCTTTCGTTTGATATCTGCCATCAAACTGTGGACACAGCGGAAGTCTGAAGTTTGTCTTTTATGACATTACGTTTCGCGTTACTAGTAGATTTCAGTGTGTCTCAGAAGAAATAGTGTAACTCGAGTATGGTTTAATAATATATTTTTAGTTTATTACACTTTCTCGAGGCTTAAATGTTGTTTAGAATAAGTTTTCTATTTTAAACTAAACCTACAGAAAACATTCCAAATTTCCCCTCTGAATATTATATATAAGCTATAGGTTTACATATTTATAAATAAACATATGTTTGTACATACACACACACACATATATATATATATATATATATATATATATATATATATATATATATATATATATATATATCCAGGGTGTTTAAAAATTACGGGGCATAATTTTAGGTATGTATTTCCCACATGTAGACAATCAAAATAGTTCATTACAACATGTGTCCGGAAATGCTTCATTTCCGAGTTATGGCCTTCACAACATTGAAATTCACCGGAACGTTTTTCTTTCCGCAAGTCGTTGCCGTCAAAGGAAACATTAAGAGGGGACTCTGACAGTTCATTCCGAGGCGAAGGTTACATTCAGTGTTGTGTAGGCATTAGACTGTGCGACATGTATTCAAATCAAGAGCTGGCAGAGATACACTTCATGTACGGTAAGGCGGACGGCAATGCTGCGCTGGCTCGTCGTTTGTACCAGGAGAGGTACCCACAGCGACAATGTCCAGATCGGACGACATTTGTATGTCTCCATTACCGTCTGTGCGAGTATGGAAAATTTAACTCTCCTGGTTTGGGAAGGGGACGACCAAGATCTACAACTCCAGAAGTACGGGAGGAGGTTCTGGAGGCTGTGAACATGACTCCTTCTATCAGCACACGAAGGGTAGCGTTGCAAGTCAATGTTCCTCATACGACTGTCTGGAGACTGTTGAAAGAATATCAATTGTATCCTTATCATTTGCAACGTGTACAGGCCCTGTCACCAGCGGATTACCCTGCGCGAGTTAGGTTCTGCAGCAGTGGTTCTTGCAGCAGTGTGGTGTAAATCCGAACTTTCCTGCCTTAGTATTATTTACAGATGAAGCACAGTTCACACGAGATGGCATAACAAATTTCCACAATCAGCATGTATGGGCGTATGAAAACCCACGTGCAACTGTTGCATCTCATCACCATGTGCGGTTCTCCCTCTACATGTGGGCCGGTATCATTGGTGATCGATAAGTTGGACCCCATGTACTTGTAAACAGACTTACGGGGCAGGCGTACACAAACTTCCTGGAAAACACCATACCTCATGTTTTAGAAGACACTCCACTGATCGATCAATCGTCAACACATTCACTTCTTGCATGATGGCGCTCCTGCACACTTCAGTCGTACGGCTCGCCGGTACTTGGATCGAAGGTTTCCTGATCGATGGATAGGTAGAGGTGGCCCAATTGCTTGGCCTCCACGCTCACCTGATCTGAACCCTCTCGATTTCTACTTGTGGGGCCATTTAAAATCATTGGTTTATTCGTCTCCGGTGCCTGATTTGGAATCCCTTCGGAATCGAATTGTGGCATGTTCTGAGGACATACGCAATACTTCTGGAGTTTGGGATCGTGTTCGCAGATCAATGAGACATCGATGTGAGGTCTGTATTCAAGCAGGAGGTGGACATTTTGAACATCTTCTGTAATGACAACGACCTGCAGAAAGAAAAACGTTCCGGTGAATTTTAATGTTGTGAAGGCCATAACTCGGAAATGAAGCATTTCCGGACACATGTTGTAATGAACTATTTTGATTGTCTACATGTAGGAAATACATACCTGAAATTATGCCCCGTATTTTTGAAACACCCCATATATATATATATATATATATATATATATATATATATATATATATATATGGTAGGTAGAATCTCATTCTATATCTATGAACAATTATGAAGTGCGGAAAACTTCGGACCTTACATTTTTAATTATTGTTTGTAATCCCGTCTTTCGGTTTCAAGACAGCAGCTATTCAACGTCTCAGGAAATGCTCCGAAATCAGAAAGGATTATGGGGATGTTGTTGTATGAATTTTGTGCTTACGACTTCGAGTTTATACACAAAAAATATATGCTACTTGCAACTCCTGGACAAACTTTCATATAAATCTCTTATATAGGAGAAATGTTGTTAATTTTTCCTTTAAAACCATCTTCTACAGAGGGGCAGTTCTTCTTACACAAAGCTAATCAGAGTTTGAACACAAAATATATAAGCTACCTGTAACAACTGTACATAGTTTTGTGAAAATGTCAGACAAGAGAGACGTTATTAATTTTGCCTAACACCACCCTCTCTCAAGGAGAGTTATTCTTACACAATCTTAAAAAAAATTTGCAAGCCAGAAATATATGTTACCCGTAACTCCTGTACAAAGTTTCATAAAATGTGTTAGACAGGAGAGAAGTTACAATTTTGTCCAGCTAGATTAGCGTTTTTACACTACCGTCTGATCGTTCTGATGCTTCTCTCACAAGGTCATAACTCGAATGCCCAGTCTAGACTACTGTCTGCTCTTTCCCATGTGTCACCCACAACGATCGTAACTAGAATCCCCAGACGGTCTACACTACCGTCTGCTCGTTTCATAACTCGAATTCCCAGTCTCTACCACTGTCTGCTCTTTCTCAAGTGTCACCCACAACTGTCATAACTCAAATCCCCAGACGGTCTACACTACCGTCTGCTCGTTTCATAACTCGAATGCCCAGTCTCTACCACTGTCTGCTCTTTCTCAAGTGTCACTCACAACTGTCATAACTCAAATCCCCAGACGGTCTACACTACCGTCTGCTCGTTTCATAACTCGAATGCCCAGTCTAGACTACTGTCTGCTCTTTCTCATGTGTCACACACAACGGTCATAACTCAAATCCCCAGACGGTCTACACTACTGTCTGCTCGTTTTGATGTGTCACCCACAACGGTCGTAACTTAAATCCCCTGACGGTCTACACTACCGTCTGCTCGTTTCATAACTGGAATGCCCAGTCTAGACTACTGTCTGCTCTTTCTCATGTGTCACACACAACGGTCATAACTCAAATCCCCAGACGGTCTACACTATTGTCTGCTCGTTTTGATGTATCACCCACAACAATCGTAACTTAAATCCCCAGACGGTCTACACTACCGTCTGCTCGTTCTGATGCTTCTCTCACCGCGGTCATAACTCAAATTCCCAGACAATCTACACTACAGTCTGCTCGTTTTGATGTGTCATCCACAATGGTCGTAACTCAATCGGATTGTAGACCATTTCACTCCGGATTTAAATTTTAAACACGAATAATTCATAGCACGTACGAGTAGTGCAATTGAAATACAGCTTTCCGTCCCATTTATACAGATTGCGAACTGAAATACTGTACGTTCAAATTAATATTATCCGTATTCATTTGCATATTTATGATGTTTTAAATACCCGTATGAGGTTTCCTTCGTCCAAAATGGTGTACTCCTTCAAAATCAGCCATCACCAAGAATGAATTGGTCTTCACTGCGGAGTACAAGCCGAAAACATTATTTCTTAATACTGTCTGATACCCTTAGCAATTATAATTAACGCATTATAAGTTGTCTAATATAGCTTATATCACTGTTTCATGCCTGTCTAACTTGCTAAAGAGTCATATGTTAGCCGAATATACCCCAACCTTGGCTGTAATCAGATGACATTTCCAAACTTCACTTTGATTGTGAACTGACAGTACTGAGACGGTACAACTTAAATGTTTATTAGAATTTGCCGGGAGGGAACATAGCTATAGAAAGTAAGGGAAGAGAGCTGTTCATATTCTAAATAAAATGTTACCGGAAGGGAAAAGTTTCGTCATTATCTTTGGACACGGTTTGACTAGTTTCGGGTGACACCGAATTGATTCCAAAACGTACGTCTTTTAGCTGTCACCATATTTATCCGATAGCGCTCCTATTTCGAACTTCTGTTCACTTATTGTTCATGAGAGAAAACACCATTTCTCTTTCTCTGTCAGCATAACACTATCAGGTACGCTCAGAACAAAACTCTCCAGTTTTTCCAAATTTCCAATATTAACATTTTTTTTTTATTTTAACGTGGTCAGCATTGAAACCCATTTCGTCTAGCATTTACCTTCTATAAAGACTGCACATTTTAATGCTTCTCTGAAATAACAGAATTCATCATGTAAATCATCTTCATTCATGGCAAAATTATATGTTTGAAATAAAGCTTCTGCATTATTAAAAAATAAGGGAGGAAAATGCTCGAAGAGAAGAAAAATACGGGAGCCGGGAGACTATTTAAAATTACTGCCAAATGCGGGAGATGCGGGAATACGGGAGGCTTGGCAATCCTAGTTTCCAGTGTAACAATGATCTCTGCGTTATTCTGTTAATAACTGTATACGGAATCGACTATATTATTATTAACCTTGTTTATGTATTAGATCCTACTTGCTTCAGTTACCACATAATACTTACTATCAGTTGGAGTAACATGCTATTTAGTACTCTCGATGAATTTTTATCCCCGAGTTAAGTTTACATTACATTTGCGATAAGAAATAAGACTACGTACAGTATGCCAGCCTGTTGACTTTTTGTAGCCTACCCCCCTGGATACCTGACACTGTTAACCCAGTTTACTACTTCCAAAACTTTTAATACCTTTAGAAGTAATCTCTCGCAACATTTCCGAGGATTTGATTTCCATTTTTCTGTTTTGTACTCGTATATCAGAGACCGCAGCAGCCTCTTAGGTCTAGACTAGACACCTATCGGCTCAAAGTAGAAAACTTTTTTCCTCGGAGTTGTCTCATTCAGTGGAGCGAATTTTATGTGCTATATATCTACGACACGAACTTTATAGTTTTTTACAACTACTGTGGAACGATCGGAATTTCTTCCACAATGCAAATAACCTAAACATATCGTGGTAATAAGGAGTGGGATAATTTTATGTGAAAACTAAACACACGGACTAAGGTATTTTTGAAACAGTCCCTAGATCTTACATACCAACCACTATGGAATGGAATGGGATTTACGGGAGTGGGGCACTATGACCCAGCACTGCGACCTGTTAAGATCGATTGTGCTAACCCTCAAGCTAGGCGCATCCCCAAACCCACGCCGGCTGGTTACATTAAGGTTCGTTGCGTGTCCAGGTTTTGAGCAGGCAAACCCCCTCGTCCCTAGGCTAGCCTCGTGAGTCGCCAGACGGCGATTAAGATTTGCTATGAAATGATGACGAAATAGAGAAATGGTGATGGAATGATGTAAATCCCTAATATGGGAAAAAACGAGAGAACCCCGAGAAAAACTCCAACTGCGACCTTGTCCGCCACAAGTGTCACTATGGATTTTTCAATGAAAAGTCTCAGACCTGTATCTACCACTATAGTAGCGAGACTAAACTTGTCAATTGGGCGCAACCGTTAACCAACGTTGATCCATAAAGATATTATGGGGAAGAGCTCACGTTTTCCTCAGCCTCTACTCAAATTCGAGACACCTTATTAAATATGACAAATCCTTCAAATCTTGTCCCAAGCCGATGGCAAAAAGTGGTTAAACATTGACAGGTTCTTAGCTTTGCTATACGTCCCAAGCCGATGGCAAAAAGTGGTTAAAGATTGACAGGTTCTTAGCTTTGCTATACGTCCCAAGCCGATGGCAAAAAGTGGTTAAAGATTGGCAGGTTCTTAGCTTTGCTATATTGCATATCTTTACTTAGAACTATGCCTGATGACGATTACTTGTCAACAGGTACGTCTAGAAACAGTTGTTCTTCCTCTGACACATACCGTCAAGTAAGATGTTACAGTGACATCAAAAACTTTTTCCTTACATTTTTATTGTAGGCCTACCTTGTTTTTCTTTTACTATACCATGCAAGCTTTGCTTAATAGTAAGTGTTAGTTGCCATGGTAATATTTTACACTGCTTAGGTACAGTTACCCTTAAAAAAATGAGACGATTCTTGGTTATCGAAAGTTAAAGTTCTACAGCGCGGTTCACTCGATATCGACGTATAACGACAAGTACCATGACAAATAGAACAAGAATTGTTACAAGGACCACAACAAGGACAAGGATAGAATAAGGATCACGAAGAAGACAGCCATTTAAGGCCAAGATTTCACAACATAGCTCGGGTAACAAAATATTATTGCTTCTCTTTACCGAATGGCAAATGCCTGCTATCGGATCTACATTCTGGACTGCTGCTGTCACTGTCTTGTCTCGGTCGCTCATATAGTAGCGTGTCGGTTCCACCGTATAACCGAAACGTTTCGTGTTCGATCCCAGGTAAAACTTTTTTTTTATTATTGAGGTGTAATTAATTTCTTCTGAGTTCCTCGACTGTATAATTTGTCCAAAAATATGGAACAATTTATGCCCAATTTTTGGGTCTACAGGTGGGCTGAATCTCGTCAAAAAATAAATAAATCTTACTTGGAAGTTAAAAGTATTCTTCCTGAAACAAAAAACCATAAAAAACAAAAAGAGACCTTATAATATCAATTTTTGTTTACCACCTGTGCTTATCTTAATATTTAGATTTATATGAAAGTTTTCGACACTCGGTGTGTGTCATCTTCAGATATGGGGCCTATGTCATTGTGTGTTGTGATGCATCACAACACACAATGACATAGGCCCCATATCTGAAGATGACACACACCGAGTGTCGAAAACTTTCATATAAATCTAAATATTAAGATAAGCACAGGTGGTAAACAAAAATTGATATTATAATACAGTGAGCTTATCGGCATCTCCAAAATGAAACTAAAAAGAGACCTGTTAACTCAAAATCTTGTCCACATACCATCATACATTTCTCCAATCGAAATCCACTCGATTGGTAGCGAAGGCAAGACGGTTGACAGCTTGTGCTTCCTCCAATATTTCCATTTGCGCAGCCCTCCTGCTCCTAATACCGCGGTTCCTCAACCTGCTGATCACAGTCTGTGAAGAACCGGGAGAGTTAGATGCTGCTCTTATTTCGTTAGCAGTCCGAAAGGGTTCCAGTCGAACTGTCTCGTATAAGAGAGCATCCTCTTCCAATGAAGAAATCCGGGGACGCCCAGGAATAGGGCGATTTTCGACCTCCCCTGAATTTTGGTAACGATGAACCCCCTCGCGGCTGTACTTCCAGGAACACCGACCAAACGGCCAGCAGAACTAGCCCCATATCCAGCCTCAACTAGAGTTATAACTCGCTGTCTCATGTCACGTCGGTTCGTCATTACGATTAGAAATGAGGGATTACGATAATACTTTAGTGTAGACAATGACTATTTAACATGATATAGAATTATTGAAATAAGGGGCAACTTGCACAGTAAGAGTTAATAAATCAATCCTAAATTAAATATTTAAATAACAGGATATAACAGGAAGTCCAATTATTGTTGCGAAACTAATCAAATTAAATCTAATTAAATTAAGTAAACAAATCCCAAGTTATGACACCACATTGCTACAGCTAAATTCTAGGTTATTAACATAAGCACTGAATAGGTCCGTGCTTATGCGTTGGACGACAAAACGAAACATCAAAAGTTCGAATCTTGCCGAGGAATGTAACTTCTTGCTTTTTATAATGTAAATCAGACTTATAACTACAATCATTCATATTTCTTACAGTATTTATTAATATTTATAGCCAACATTGAATTTGTAAATGAAAGACTTCAGAAATCTCATATGGAATTTGTGATCTGTAGTGACATAAACATAGATTATATCTCGGAACTTTTCCGTAAAAGTAAATTAAATTCACTCCTTGAAACTGGAAACCTTAGTCGTAGAGTCATTTTCCTACCAGCATACAAGCTGAAGTAGCACAGCCATTGATAAAAGTTTTGTACACAGAATTAGACTGAATTCCTATTCGACAGAACCTATAATCAATGGCTTGTCTGAACACGATAAACAAATCCTAAGTGTTTCCAATGTCACTCAATAATTTCAAAATATTAATTTAAAAACTTAAAAAGGGTCGTAAATACTGTATCTAGTGAGTATTTACATTTATGTCTACAAAATGAATCTTGGAAAAACGTATATGATACTGGTACTACTGATATTAACAGTAAATGTATTGTATTTTTCACTTAATTTCAGAATCACTTCAGTGGATGTTCTCCACTCAATGTTGTGAAAAAATTCAAAAGTAAAAACATGCAAATAACGCAGGGACTTAAAAATCTCATATATTAAAAAGAAGAATCTATATGTAATGAGTTGCAATGTAATGATCCTCGTGTTCTTAAATACTACAAGAAGTACAGTGTAATTGATCAAAAAATATGAAAGAGGGAAATAGAATATATTTGAATAGAAAAACACAAGATTCAGATAATGCAATTAAAGCTATTCGGAATATTATTAAAGTTAAACTTGTAGATATCCTAAGAAAGAAAATATTTTTTTCATTAAACCCAGTGATTATACAGTAGAGGATCCCAAATCTATTGCAAATTCTTTTAACGTCTTATAGTATATTGATAAATTAAACCTTCAAGATTTTGCAAAAGATACTGCAATTTGTTACTTAACAGATGCATTTAATAATTAGTATTAATATATGTAATTAGACAATAACTGCAACAGTGCTTTTTCATTCAATCATAACATGAATAAAATTGAATGCACATTAAATTAAACACTATTGCAAACACGTAGATAAAGTAGTTAGAATGAACTGAAGGGGTGAGAATGAAATAATCCAAAGCCACACTTTTAACAAAAATTGTTTTGTGCGAGTGCATTTCATTTCTTACACATATGGGAAAGCTACTAATAAATTATTGTAATAACTACTCATCAAATGACATAACCTAAGGACTCTAAACCTTTGTAAAAGTTTGTCTGTGTGGCTTAGGAATATTTTTTAATTTCATTTTAATTGTTAGTTTTTAATATATATGCATTTACATTGTATGTGTGTATGTATAAATGCATTCATTAGATTAACGTTTATAATATAACTTGTAATTTTATATTGCCTATGATCATTAACACTTAATCTGAGGACTTTGTAAAACTCTATTTCAACGTTATTTAGCTATTTGAAAGTTATTTATACAAAACAAAATCGTTATGTAGACTAGGAATCGAACTCGTACTCTTCTACACGACAAACAGAAGTCTTACTGTCTGAGCTATTGAAACGACACGAAAGCTTTCTTTTCTGTGCGGAGTGTCGATCTAGTCATGAACGTCCATTGTCGATTTAACTACACGATTTATGTATATATTTATCTTTTATTTACGTAATATCATTTTTTTTGCAATTTTTGAAGTGAATTTCGGAACGATGCTAGTAACAAACCAAATAGCCTGAACTTAAGTAACTCAATATTCGTTATCTTGTGTATCAGTGCTCTGGTCTCTGATCATGCGCAGTGTTTTACATCTGAGACTTAGGAATATTCAATCGTCTCATCCTTTTCTACGGAAACTGTACAATCAGGACATTGTAAAAAATGCAAGGAAAAAGTTTTTGATGTCACTTAAATGTACTGTACTGTACTGTACATAACAGTCAGGATCTTAATCAGAGGTAAATCATATTATTTCTAGTAAATTTTGTACTTTCGATTTATACTATATTCATCATCATCATCATCATCATCATCATCATCACTAACATGAATCATTATTAACATTTGCGTGTAGCGAGCATAGCGAAAGACTATCGCTTAATAAATGTAATTCTTAATAATTAGCAGTCACCCTTAAGGCAGATTCAGATAGTGACTGGTTTATGTTGTATTTATAGGATATAATCTCTACGGAGAGGGTACAGGGGAAGAGAAAGCCTGATGACCTTATCTCTATCAGGTTAAACAAATACACTATAACTAAATAAATACAGTATACTACTACTGTACTAAAAAAATAATACTACGGAATTCCTCCGGCTAGGCGTCCTACAGAAAAGATTCAGAGTTGGAATCCATACACTTGACATCCAGACGGCACCGGTACCAATAATTGCTAATGTTTAAATAAAATAGCACTTAATTTCATCTTAAACAACATGCCAATCTGCTAAATAGTCATTCCGGGCAAATTGGGAATTACAATGAAAAAGTCTTTTTCGGAATTATTTGTTTATTTTAGTATCAGACATAAATAAGGCTCTAAATTTAAATATTCTTATGTTTTATTTTCAAAAGAAAAATATTTTACAAGTTTGTAAGTCTTGAATCTAAGTGGTTTCGCCTGGGTAATAGGTACTGTTTTGTTTCCTTAAAGTTGCAGTACTTACCGATAGATCAGCTGTTAAGGGGGATATACAGGTTTGAGGATAAAGAGAGTCATTTTTAAATATATATTTTTATATAAAAATTGGACATTTATCTTTATGTCAGTGAAGGAAATTTTACGATATATACATTTTGTAGATATGACCAAAACGTGCGAGCGTGAACTTACATATAAAGTATATTTAATGCTCATTTCCCGTAACTTGTATTTTTCAAAACCGTTTTTATGATAACTCGGCACCTTTTTAAGATATTGTAGTAAAATTTTGCATGCAACTGTTTTTCATTCTTGTGAACAAGATGAGCTACAATTATTGCTGTAACATTTAGGTTTATTTAATTTTTTTACTTAAAACATTAAAAATTTAACTTCTCATAAGAAATTAGAAAAAATACTTCTATTGTAGACGTTTCAAAGATTGTAGTTCATATTGTTCAATTGACATTCAGGAATAAATAGAAAAAAGAATGGCTCAGAAATATTCATAGTTGCTGAAAAAAAATATTGAATTTCCCTAACTTTTTAGTGCTCAAACTTGTGTACTTTCCCCCCTTAATATTTATTTTTCAAGGAGCTATTATGTGAAGAAATATTTTGAGAGTGTGCACGGTTAATTTCAGAGCTCCAGGATCAAGGAACTATTTATTCTATACTACATTATTTCTGCCACTTATTTTCAGTACTTTGGGTTAATAACAATAAAATTAATCTTACAGTTCAAGCTAATATTTTGACTTAGAAATGTCACAGGTATTTTGAAACTAAAAAGATGAAGCACAAACTCAGCTATAACATAGGTGAAAAAATTTGTGTAAATCAGTGACATGGAAGAAATAGCTATAAAATATTTACCGATTATGTTTTTGTAAACAAATTGGATGCCATGAAATTTGCATAGCTTTCACATGGGCACTATGAGAATGAATATTTTTTTGCTTCAGGCAGAGACCTGAATTTTACACTATTTGTTAATAAGGTGTGAAGTGAGTTCACAAATCTTGTTACATCCGTGACGGAACCTTTTCTTTATTTTCTGCAATAATAATAAATTTAATTCAACAACTTTTTTTCTGTAAAAATGATACCAACCTTAAAATTTATTCTAATAATAAAAGTTGACAAAAGTCATTTCATTTTCAATGTATAGAGTTTGGAAATAGTAAAAATGTAATATCCGTGACAACTGGAATGGCTGTAAAATTATCGTTTATAATTCTGTGGTTCCAAGGCAAAAGATGATGCGAAAATTGGATTTTGCGACATGTTGTGCATCCTGATAGCATCTTTACTGTGGAAAAAATGACATGCATATCTTTATTACTTTTCTCTCTAACCCGTTGTTATGAAACGTGATTACTATTATCTTATACAGCCGTTCAAACTTTAAATGCTCGCTCCTGAAAAATTGCAAGAAATGGCATCATGTTTTATCTTAAAGCCGCAGGATTATTGTTTAGCTTTTATAATGATGCATTGTGTATTTCCATTTTTCTCAATCTTCTCTTTAATATCAGCAATGAAAAATGTTAACTGTAAATAAAGAAAATTAAGTGTGCCCTTGTTATTTCAATAGGACTTAAAACTATTTATCTTATTCATTATATGCAGTTTTTGTTACCATGAAAATACTGTCGAAAAATATTTTCAGCAAGACAAACATGAAGAAGATATTATAGGTGGTAAAGACTGTTGGGCCACCCAGTATATTCTGATTTCACTGTCAGGAAAGATTAATTTATTGCTAACCAGCAATGAAACGATTTAAACATTCAGTTAGATGGGCTACCTTTACTGTTCCTTTGTACCCATTCTGAAAACTTCGTATAGAGGATATTTTGATACAGTGGTAATGCTAATTCATCACTTTCTCGATTATGTTATCTGCTATGTCCAATTTACATCTGAGTATTATCTTCAAAAAATAATCAGGTATTTTGACTAAGCTATTATTAATTGACTATGTCACTGAGTGATAGATACTTTTTGCATAGCTTTGTTTCACAAATTCGTTACCTACCAACACAATCCGCAACTCTTTGAATGAGAATCAATGTGCGCTAATTGGATGAACTTTGCCGGAGATCTGATGAGTGAATGTTACATAGCGAGTTGGCTGGCGAAATTAACAGACTGATTAGGCGACTAGTAACTGCTCACCAAGCCACAGGAATACATAACATACTGCACAGCGGACCTCGTTATGGAACAATAGTGATGTTCATCAGCCACGCCGCCACCCCCTTCTGTTCGTTTGAGCGCTGTCACACAGCACAGCTCACAAGACTGACAAACGGCGATTGCTACGATGCTTTGAGTAAGGTATTGAAGCTTTCAGACGGATAAGTTACTGTTTTAATAAAACTATTTCTATGAGTTTTTGTACAGAGCGTTCGTCTACGGGTGGGGCAAGGAAAGCGGCCTGCCTATGGTGTCGCTTGCGAGAATCGTCTGTCCTTAAGGTTCCGCTTTCTATACTATACTCTGTAGGATTTTAATTTTAAAAGTTTAGCAGCAGTAAAGACTGTTTTTGAAACACTAACTTCCTGTGAAACACGTCTTAGAGATTTACTAGGACAGCGTGTAAATGATGCACTGATTTCATCAATTTTTTCTTCCGTCAATACTCCGTTTTCGCTTAGAAATCGTAACATTTAGCGACCCTGTTGTCCTTAATTTGTTAACAACACGTCTAAGAGTTTCTCTACCCGGAATTAGAGTACCCGGATATTTCACTTGAAATTGCCTACGTACCAAGAGGACTCTAATATAAAAGAGGGCTTCATCCCTATCCTTTTCCCTGTTAATCGCTGCTAATTCTTAACCAGCACTACGAGTGCTACAATCGTTTCTTACCAACATTCCGCCACTGAATTCAGACTCCAAGAAATGGAAAATGAGCATGTGTGCTTTTGGTTTAAGTTGTCAGTCCTGACAAAGAAGGCGAAGGAAGACACAAGAGAGATAAGGGAAGATATTTTGAATTTGTTTAGCAGTACGGTTCGAGCTTCAGTGGTGTACAGACGAAGTGTTCGCGCTATCGAAGTGTAAAACCAGTGCTTTAAGTGTAGAGTGCGGTAGTGATACTGTATAATAACCTTGGTGGATTAAATCAATTCAACTCGGTGATAGGACACCCTCTCCATAATAATAGGGGCTGGGGCCTCCAAATAGACTTATAACGGAGTACGCTCCGTCCATAGACTAGAATTATTTACATAATCATATGTTGAACAAGTATAATGATATAGAGGATAAGACATATATTCCCGACTTAGAATTCAATGTCAGCCAAGAAGTAACCATAGTATCGGAGGGCAATGATGAAGTTCTAACGGTAAAATCACCATCACATTCGGGATATACAAAATCTATTACATCGGGAAACATAAATACACACCCAATTATAAGACAAGCTACCTTATCTTTTCCAATTTCTACTAACGAACAAATTACGGAATACGCCATGTTGGATCAATCGCAAATGAGCACGGAAGTTATGGATACGTCACCGATTGGGGACACACTTCCGGATAATACTCAAATACCAACAACAGGGACGGAAAATAAAGACCATGACATGATAACAACCCAACCAAATACGATACCGGTAAAAACTCACGTAAACTATGATGCACAAGCATCAGACGAATTCCAGACGTAATAAATCCAAAGGTCGGATATCAACTTCGCAGGATACAGCGAAGTCTAACTTACAAGAATCGATCACATTCACACCGGATAGGATGACTCCAAAAGACCCTGATATTGAAATTGAGAAACAAGACAAGACAAATTCTTCGGTTAATAGCAAAATTCCACTAACCATCCCATATTACAATATTAATGATACTCCACCTTACACCGTTATCATGCAAGCCAGGGAGGGCAACATTACGAAGTTACACCCACTACAAATGGGGAAATTACTGTTTCAATCCAAAATTATGGGACTATAGATAGTCAAAAAAATTGGATATAATAAACTGGAGATAACATTTGATTCCTATTTTTATGCAAATCAATTTCTCAGATCCAAATTCCCAGAAAATAATAATGTACACTGCTACATTCCGACATATAATATAATAGTTAAAGGCATAGTGAAAGGTATTTCTACGGACATTACAGGTGAAGAAATCAACAACTTCGGAAAGGCTACGGGAAATATCCCCATTTTAAACGTTCACAGATTCCAGAAAAAGATCATAGGCGAAGACCATACCACTGAATATGTACCGACTACCACCATTGCTATAACTTTCCGGGTCAAGTATATACCGAATCACTTTTTTTCTGTTTTACAACAGATATCAAATACAGAAATATAATATGTCCATTATCTAATGCCGAAATTGCTACAAATTTGGGCATATCACAAAATTTTGCAGGAACAGACAAACCTGTCCTAAATGTAGTGGCAGTCATAATATTACTGACTGCACATCAGAGAATATAAGATGCCCCAACTGCACCTTATCACACATGGCTACAGATGACGTGTGTTCCACAAAACGGATGGAGCATAACATTATCGACAAAATTAACGATAATAACATATCCAGATATGATGCAAAACAAATGGTGACTGGCAGGGAAACATACTCCACTATTGCCTTGACTGCAAAGGACTCAGAAAAAACACAACAATTTCCAATTCTGAAGGGGACTCAAATCGATCCAGCTAAGACATCGGACGATACTCAAGCAACACCTACGGGAATGACGAAATTGGATAAGACCCATCACCCCTACAAGCAAAATTCTAGATAGAGATTAGTGGCAGCAACAGAACACATTCCAAAACGTTCTAAAAGAAATGCAGAACAAAGCGCTAAGAACCCCTCATTTACCGAACTATTTCCCAGAGAATTTCAATACACTAACCACCTTTTCTCCGCGGAAATGAGGAAAATACGGAAACCTTCAACCATGACGCAACCAGTGGAAGAAGAGAAGAACCGTGGAAGTAACATTCCGTTAAGCAGCAACTATGATAACCAACATCAAATAGATGCTCAAAAAATCCTATTATTACTCAAACAATTATTTCCGACGGCAACACAAGAACAACAGAAAATCTTACTTGAACTGCAATCCGAATGCCAACAAGGGACCTTACACTAATCCAATGGAATGCGAGGAGCATTAAAAATAAAGGGGAAGAATTTTTTCAATACATAGCACAAAAAATGCGGATATAATTCTTATTGCGGAAACATGGTTACACCCTAAGCATTCTTTTAAACATCCCCAATACAACATTATTAGAAACGATAGAGACCAACATGAGGGAGGGGGAATAGTAATGATGGTAAACAAACAGATTACCATTATTGGAACCTCACTCATTTCTAATTACAACCAATCCCTTCAAGCCATTCAAATTGAACTGGCAAACACTATTATCATAGGTGTATACAACAGTCCTGCTAATTATATAACCAGAGCATTCTGGGAACACCATTTTAATATGCAACTTAGTAAAAATTATATTATAATGGGGGATTTCAACCTACAACAACCCATCCAAGATACTAGGGACGGTAAAAAATACAAATTTTTAGAGTTATTTACCAAGCATAACATAGCCCTCATCAACGAAGACTGGCCCACAAGAATAGGATGCCAACAACAAGAGGATAGTTCTCCCGATCTGACCTTCATATCGGAGGGACTAATACCATCTACAATATGGAGTACGTCACATGAAACCATGGGAAGCGACCATTTGATCATTGATATCAAAATTAGACAAAACTGTACAGTACTTTATAAATCAATCCAGAATCACTATAGAATAAAACTTAATCACAAACCCTTCCAAGCAGAACTTAATCTAAATATCATAGTATAATGAATGAACAGAAAATAGGTACGTGGACAACAATACTTCTGACCATTTTGGAGCATCACAACATCAATAACCATACTAAAATTGACAGACAATTTACCTCCAAGATGAAGCCCCCGTGGTGGAACATAGACATTGTTAATGCAATCAACCAACGCAAAGCAGCGTGTATAAAAATTATCAAGCAAAAAACCCAAGTCAATTTCATAATATATAAACAAAGACAAGCAAACGTGGTGAAACTAATTAAACAAGCCAAAGAATATCTTGGAAAACATACTGCTCACAAATAACCCACAAAACACCATTAGTAAAGATATGGCATCACATTGGATGGTTTAACAATAGACATCAGGAAAGGATAAATATGCTCCGACTAAACAATAACATGCAACAAGATTTTCTACGGATGATAACACCTGATGAAGTCCCACAAGACATCCTAAATATTAATAATAATAATAATCATCATCAGGATATTCCCATTGCAGATCACCTTATAGGTCCAATTTCCTCTTCAGAAATAAAGAATGTATTATCTCAAAAAAGCAAAACTGGAACATGCCCAGGTCCAGATAAGATTACATATCAAATACTCCAAACTTTGCCAAATCACTTTATACAGGGCTTAGCCAAGAGTTATTCCAATATAATTACCTCGGGTAACATATCGGAAACATGGAATCAATTTCATGTTATACCCATACAAAAACCCAACACCAACGGATTGACGATCAACGACTACAGACCCATCATATTAAGCAACACCTTACGCAAATTATTGGAGTCCATACTTAATAACCGAATCTCCTGCTACGCAGAAAGGATGGGAATATGGCCCAAAAATCAATTTGGTTCCAAAAAGGGTATTCAACGGTACATGCAATTTTTATGCTGCTCACCGAGATATATGCGGCATGGATCCGCAAAGAATTTCTCATCATCTTTGCATTGGACATCTCGAAAGCATACGATAACGTTAACTTGCAAATGCTATCCACTACGCTCAGTAAATTTGACATTCCAAAAGCTCTCAATAATTGTATCATAAAATTAATGGCGAACAGGCGACTCAGTTTCCCACCAACCTACCATTATCAAGAAAGCAGAACGACCAACTCCGGAATACCCCAAGGTTCAGCAATCAGTCCTCTTCTCTTCGCTCTATACACGTCTCAAATTTTTCACCTATCATTGATACTTTCACGAATAATTATGTTTGCAGATGATATATTCATTACAGCCCGTATCCCAATTACATCACAGGATCCTAATATTTTTCAACAGCTCCAAAATGATATCACTACCATACAGAATTACCTCCTAAACATTGGACTACAATTAAACGCTAATAATACTCAATATACGATCTTTGCTCATCAACGCACCATGCCACCCATCCCACACAGATTCTTCATCTCGAACATAGAAATTATAGCCAAACACAAGATCAAGATATTGGGAATTACTCTTACCCACAACTTAAAAATCAATAACCATTACGAGAACATTATTCCTAAATTACAACAAAGAGCTACACTATTCAAATACCTAGCTCACAAGAAGTGGGGCAATCATCCCAAAAATCTACAGATCTTCTACAATAACGTATTTCGTAGCGTTATTGAATATGCCCTCCCCATATTACCAGAGCCTAACAAACAAATTACAAAGAAAATCCAACAAATACACTATATGGTGGCAAAAAAAAATCATTGGCGTTAGCGGCAATCCAAAAAAGGAGACAACATTAAGAGAGATAGCTTACACCCCATTACAGATCAGACAAATTCGAATGGCTCACAAATTTCTAGCATCTATAGTTACGAACTGCACATCACCACTTTACAATAAACTAAAAGGTGTCATTAGTCTATATGCAAGAGAAATGCACACACAAAAATTTCAGTTACCTCAGATATACCGAATATTCCAATCATTGTATCTGCCGCAGAAGGTTCCCATTATCCCCAGGTATCCTGTATATTGTATCCCTTATAATACTCTAATTCGAACAATTCCATATATCACCACATTCCACAAGCATGGCCTGCAAACCCCCAAAATATTCGCCGAATATCTCACAACTGCCCAAAATCCGCCTCAACATACACATATCATATTTACTGATGGATCAAAAACCAAAGAGGGAGTGGGGGCAGCCTGGATCAACCAAACGATGAACACATCAGCGAAAGTCAAACTACCCAATGAAAGTTCTATCTACACTGCAGAACTGATAGCCCTACGACAAGCCCTAATAGCACATATCAAGATAAGCAACAGTTCTATATTAATTTGCTGAGATTCTAAAAGCATGATCCAGGCAATCACAAATACCTCAAGCCATACTCGGTATTCATGGCTGGAGATCAATATAAAACAGCACTGCCATACCTTGGCACAAACCAATTCAATAAAATTGATTTGGATTCCAGGACATGCCAATATAAGTGGTAACGAGATGGCGTATAAATTGGCCAAAGAAGCAACAAGACAACAACATACTTCATTTCAAACTACTCTGCAAGACTTCATTCGTTATCAAATAGGACAGATCCCTGAACTATCAGGGGGACTCCCACAGCCCTGGTATATGAGAAAGAATGCTAACAGACCTTTTATCTCTTTCGTTTCATGTTTGAAACTGAGAACAACACATACTCCTCAATACTTATATTTAATTGGGCAGAAAGAATCACCTCAATGTAACTGTCAAAAAGCCATTGGCGATATTAACCATATTTTCTTCCAATACGAATTGTATAAGCACGCAATTGATGAGCTACTATACGATATAGGAAAAACTATTGGCTATGGGCCATGGAAAATACCAGACACACTATCAGGAAATGAAATTAGCTTGGGACGCATTCTCTATCAACACATGAAGAGGTGTAAGATGAAATTCTAATCATAGAGCGGATGGGAATATACTATGGGTGGTAACAAGCGCCAAATACGGAAAGATTAGTGAACAGAAGGACGCCAAAATCTTCCCTATTAAGGAAGATACGACGTCAATAAAGAGGATGATGATGATGATGATGATGATGATGATGATGATGATGATGATGATGACGAAGATGAATTTGTTGCGTGTGTTGTGCAGTTACTCAAAATGCCATCACATGTTAAATGTGAATATCTCGAGTGCAAGAATCGGAGGGACAGCCACCCGAAAAAATTGCTAATGTTTCTTCAAAATACTGGGAGATAGTGAAAGGTGAGTTTTCATTTACAATATACTGTATTAATATTATCATTTAAACTAATTTGACGTATTGTAGATTTTCCTAGCCATGTGCATCATGTTGAAATGCATGAATTGCCGGATACTAATGTTGAAGTTATATACAGGGACATCATTTTATTTTTACTAACATTTTTAATATTAACCTGTCTATACCTTTAGAGAACTGGAAACACCGCTTGCTCCCCCCTCCAAGACTGGAGTTCGATGATACTGGCGTAAAACACAAATCACTCTACTAGGTATAGGAAGGAAGAAAAGTAGTTCATCCATTTACGTAAACTAGGAAATATCGCGATTTTGAGTTTGATAATTTCCATTAGGTTTTTCTTTAATCAAAGTTCAGTACTGTATTAAGAATAAGTGGTTTTACTCATGAAGAGAGTTATCCATGCGAACGTATTCATTATGCAGTGTATATTACTGTCTACAGCACATTAGAGTACAATATAGAGAAAGAAGTTAAATTGAAAAATAATCATAATATGAATATTTAAACACAATTTTGAAAATGGTGGCCGTTCATTTCGATACAGGCTTCACTTCTTTTGTGCATATTATCGCACTATACACTATTGCATCTAATTCCAATTGCCAGTTTCGTCCTTCGTACTAGCAACTCATGTTGAAATAATTCTGTACCTACTCTACGTACTGTAAATTCAATCTTCACTTCTGCCCGGCCCGAAAATATAAAATTACTCAGACATGCTATCTACTGTCCGTCCAAGTGGTTATGCCGCAGGATTGTAGAAAGGGAGGAAATCATGTGACAGTTAATTACTTAACGAGGCCCTTTTATTTAAGTTAAATTAAACAGCTGTATAATATTACGTAAACTTCCAATTCCTAAGAGAAATTAATGTTTTCAGAAAAGAGCTAAGACAGCCCAGCTATTACAGAGGGGCGAGCAGAAGCAGGTGGGGGGAATCGGGATGCGACGTAGGCAAACGGACAGTACCTGTGCGAAAATATGATTCAATATTGAAAGGTCTTTCGTCACTGGAAAACGCGAACATATTTCTGGAACGTACTATACTCAGTAACTCAGTGCTGCTTACTATCTGCGGTCTTGGTTCTGTGTGGAGTTGGAACTTCCTTAGTAGAAGGGGAGGGAGTGAAGTACATTCAAATCAAAAACTCAGGTACAATAAAAATTGAAGTAAAAATAAAATGATGTCCCTGTATATATATATATATATATATATATATATATATATATATATATATATATATCCTTACACTCCCCACTTTATTATTTAAATGTATTATATATATTTAATTTATGTAATATGTATTCGTCTAAATTAACAATACCCGATACCACGGGGGAGATATTTTTCAAGAGAAAGATCTATCGTAGTTATTCTTTTTACTGAAACTCCGGTACCTTGTCTTACGACTGAAGTTTGATTTACCTGGTTTGCTACAATTTTAGAGGTTATTTACTGAAGTAACTTTTTTTTCTCTCTGTGTGGTGCGGCAAAGTACCGAATGATACATCGCACACGCCATTATCACATGCACGCCATTTCGTATCACTTTATAAAATCACTCAGGTAAGGTAGAAAATCGAAGGGAAAAGATGCAGTAAGCTACGATAGTACACGGTTTTACTACAAATTTTCGGCATGTGAAAAGGCTAACAATACTAATTTTTTATTAGGCCTACATTTAAATTTGTTTAATTCACATCGTATTTTGACAAATGAATAGCTAAGCGGGAAAACGTTGCAAACGACTTTATTTCTGTTCCTGTAAATTATAATTTGAAGGTTCCTAGTTTTTCTGCTTTGCTATTAAAATATTATCGTAAATTATGAGTATTTTCCTCCAAAAATGTGTTACAAATGGAGTAATAAGTATTTTACCTCTAAGGTCATTGGAGCAGTTTCTTTTCATTTTCTAGCTTATCCGAGTGATTTTAAAATGTACCACGAAATGGCGTCCCTGTGCTCATTTATATTTATATTTTATTCTCTTTCTGATTTCAGATGCAAGCCATGGCTCGAAGCAATTGGCAGAGAAGACCTAATGGTGAATGTGCCCAAGAAATTGCACAACTTTCGGGTGTGTGCGGACCATTTTGAAGATAAGTACTTCACAAGTACCCT
The DNA here is from genome assembly GCF_040183065.1 of Periplaneta americana. NCBI lineage: Eukaryota > Metazoa > Arthropoda > Insecta > Blattodea > Blattidae > Periplaneta > Periplaneta americana. The sequence goes on along the minus strand of NC_091123.1, from coordinate 83,341,250 downwards.
CCGCACACATATGAATAGAGAAGTCATATCTTGCAAAGTTCAGGCTATCTCCATCGGTCAAGGTAACTTATTTAATCGTATACTTTTTAGGTATCATCAGCTTACTTCTAAAACCAAGTCCAAATTTTCCGGAATGTTGAAATCTTTGTATAACTGTTTTTAAAATGCGTCTGCTGATAACATCTCATTAGTATGAAAATACTTCTACATTTTGTATATAACAAATGTATAAGAATTGTTAGCTGGGGTATAAAAATAATAAGTTCTTTTGTTCTTTTGTGCAATTTCCTGAAATGCAGTTACAAAATTTTTAAAGTAAGCCAATGATATGCAATTTCAATGCTTCGGAACTATACTCATAAATTCTGTCATAATTGGAGATTGTGTAATTGTTATTTATAGAAAAAATAAGTAATCCCATATTGGGCTTAGTAGACCCCATAACTGCAACCTCTATTCGTGGTGTTATAGGCCTGCTTACTCTTACTGTTAGTTTACAATTATATATATTTTCTGTTGTTTTGTTTTATACAGATTCTGCAGGGCCAAGTCACATGGAGTGGGAAGAGGCTGCTCAACCCACTCAAAGACTCCGGAGACCACGGGGAGATTGATAGCAACACCGAAGAGGAGAAAGATTCGCAGTCTTCGAGTCCAATTGCATCGTCTGAGAAGAAGAGTTCTCAAGACTACGTAGAAAGAACCGAAGATACACACTGCCCTTGCATGTATAAAGAGTAAGGTTCCTGGGCCATTATATGAACTGGTAAGAAATTGCATCTCTTCAGATCCACGGCGTGTACAGAGGAAATCAGTGGTCACCGGAAATGAAAACAAAGGCTCTTAACATTTATTTACAGAGCCCAAGTTCCTATAGGATGATTAGGAAGTTATTAAATTTCCCTTCAAAGGCTACATTCCTTACAGTATTGCAAAAGTATATCACTGATGTTGGTTTTAGTGATAAACTATTTGACATACTAAGGAATGCCTGCAGTAAGATGACTGAGACTGACAAACTGTGTTGCTTTAAGTGGGATGAAATGTCTTCAAAAGCAAACTTGTGCTACAATAGTAATGAAGACATCGAGAGGTATTCTAGCAATTATTCATCAGCTTGTCTTATGTTTATGGTTAGAGGTATTTGCAGTAATTACAAACAAGTTCTGGGCTATTTCTTAGCACATTCAAGCACCCCTGGCAATACATTAGTTAAACTCATTGGCAAAGCAATAGGGAATCTGAGTAGCATTGATTTAAAAGTAGTAGCTACTGTTTGTGATCAGGGCTCTAACAATCAAAAAGCTTATCATTTATTGGGAGTTACTACAGATCAGCCCTCCTTTACAGTAAATGACAGGAAAACTGTGGCATTTTTTGACACTCCACACTTGATTAAAAGTACACGAAACATGTTCAAAAAATATTCTGCGAATTTACTTAAATGTGTTGAAGATATGACACATAAGTTTGATAACAACTTTGGAAACCTGATTTCTAAGCCTGATGTAGCACAGAGATTTACTAGCCTCATTCAGGATAAAGTTTGTTTTGATTTTATTGCACCTACTTGTAATTCTAATTGTAAAAGATACTTGGTTTCATTGTTCACAAGAGTGCTGATTCATGCAAGATTACGGAGAATGAATGAAAAACTGTCAAGTGATGACAACAAAAAGGAAGAAACGAAAATGAAAAAAGTTCTGCATCAATAAACTGAAGTCTTATATAATATAACTTCATATTATATTTATGCTATTTTATGTTAGCAGTTTATTGGTGCAGATGAGTTTTGTTTTCTTTTTTTTTACATCAGAAGACATATTTTCATTCAGTTTTCTGAGTCTTGCATTGATTTAACATTATAGCGAGAAAAAAATAATTTTTGCAGTCATGGTTACAGTATGAAAGAAAATCAAAATTAACACTATTATGAATCAAGTTCATTAAATTGCTTTATTACATCATTCTGTGACAGCAGATTTTCTAAGCCATTATGAAACATTTCGGTCATCAATGTTACACATTCTAATAAATAAGTTGATGGCAACTGAGGATCTTCGGTTACTTTTTCATATTCCTTGAACATAAATGTTATGCCCTCTTGTATTTTTCATTGTCTGCAAGAGCTGCACGGCAATTAACGCACTGTTTAGCGTCATATGCCTTCTTAGCAATATAACCAGCAATATAGTACGAGGCGCATCCAGAAAGTAAGATTTCCTATTTTTTTTTAAAGAACACAAACTTTCAGGAAAACATTTATTGGCAAGAGGTACAGCTATGTTTCAGCTATTTTTCAACATAGCCACCATCAGAATTGAGACACTTGTCGTATCGTAGGATTAACTTTTGTATCCCTCTGTTGTAGAACTCTGCCGCCTGTGAATGGAACCAGCGTGTGACACACGTCTTCAGCTCTTCGTCGTTGCCAAAACCTTCACCGGAGGACAGGAATTTCTTGAGGTACAAGAAAACGTGAAAATCGCCGGGAGCAAGATCAGGACTGTAGGGTGGATGATCAAACAACTCCCAGCCAAATTCCGTCAAAACAGCTGCTGTGCGCCGAGCCGTATGTGGACGAGCATTGTCATGGAGGAACACAACACCTGCAGTAAGCATTCCACGCCTCTTGTTTTGAATGGCACGTCGCAATTTTCGCAGTGTTTTACAGCAACGGTCAGCGTTCACTATTTCACCTCTTGGAAGGAAGTCAGTGAGCAGAATGCCCTTCCTGTCCCAGAACACCGTGCACATCACTTTCCGTACCGACAGCGTCTGTTTGAATTTCGTCTTGACCGGAGATCCACTATGCCGCCAATGCATTGACTGCTGCTTGGTTTCCGAGGTGAAGTGCGAAATACAAGTCTCATCGCCCGTGACGATCCTGTCGAGGAACTCGTCGCCGTCATCGTGATACCGTTGCAGAAATGTCAGTGCTGCTCCTAAACGTTGCATTTTGTGTTCGGGTGTCAGGTTTTTCGGCACCCACCTGGCACACACTTTTTTGAACAGCAGGTGCTTAGTGACAATCTCATGCAACAAGGATCGCGATACCTGCGGAAAATGGCTGCTCAGTTCCGTAATCGTGAAGCGACGGTTCTCCATGATGCACTGCCGCACCAGCTCAACACGATCATCATTGATGAGAGACGGTCGCCCACTGCGCTCTTCATCATGGACACTTTGACGACCTTCGGAAAACTGCCTACACCAGCGACGCACCATCTGCTTACTCATGATGTTCGGCCCATAGACCTGACAGAGCTGCCGATGAATTTCAATTGGCGCAATGCTTTGTGCATTAAAGACCTTTATCACCGACCGAACCTCGCAGGCGGCGGGAGAAGGAATAAGAGCTTCCATTTCGAACCACTGCTGCCACGCTACTGGCATCAGGCGGGACCTGTCCGGCTGGCATATGATTGATACGTCATAGATCTGTTACGCATGCGCAATTGACACGGCTAATTACGTTTACTTTCAAGGGGAAAAATCGGGAAACTTACTTTCTGGATGCGCCTCGTATAAAGAATTTGCAATCACGAGCTCATTATCAACATCAGAGGAATTAAAAGATTCTCTCGCCAGCTATTCACCAGACATTCTTTCACAATTTCATTTATTAGTAGAACATTACATTTTTTTTTTTTTTTTTTTTTTTGAGCAGCAATGCCCGATTACTGTACTGAATATCATTGCAGAAAGAGTTATCTGGCTTGTTTTACCATCCTTATTTCTAATTATACAAAAGTAAACCTCTAAATAATCTTGATTAATACTCCAAATTAAGAGCGAATGCATATCAGTGTACATTTTTAACAACTTCCTACAGTAATTTTGCTCCATTTAAGTAATAAATCCAATCAGATGTGAATGACACATGCATAGTTTGTCACTATTTATAAATTCGACAGTACTAAAAATTCAACATTTCATTCCAGTTGGATACCTTTCACAGCCACACATACTGTCTTCCTAATCTCGAAAACTGTACTTCCATTCAGTGAATCAAATGTCTTGTCCATGTTGCCTTACAAATTCTGCTCTATGTGCTGCATCTCCTGCATGTACTGCCAGTGTTGGCAAGCAAGAAATGTCTGCAGCTACTGAATGGCTTAAGTCCGTGCTGCGGTCGTTAATGTCATCAGTCTCAATACACGTGCATACACATGTTTACCATTAATTCTTGTTAACTGAAACCGGTTATCTTTATCAAATTTGTATACTAAAGACCTATATGTTTCCATATTGCTATTTTAGTCTTGAAATATTACGTTATACTTTTTCAACATATTTCGAGTACATTTTAAGAGATGGTTTGTGTAAAAAAAATCCATAATTATCTGACCATTTGCTGAATAAAATGGTTGATCTGGATTTACCCCAAGCAGGATGCAAGCTTTTTTATTATTAAGCCTATGCTCATATATAGTTGTTATTACCTTAAAGCCAATATTCTGTAATGTCTGAATTGCATTGAAAATAAAGTCTACTAGATATGTATCAGAAGTACCGGAATTTGTTACAAAGTAATTCTGTACCTGCTTGTAATTATGACACAAACCAATTGCCATAAACACACACAAGCGCCTGATTTGCAGTTTTACCTAATAATGGATGTTTTCCAAACCCATTAACAGTATCCTCATTATTATTGTTACAAGTTAAACTGATATTTAATGACATTTCATTGCATATGTGACAGCACAGCTCACCTGTCAGTCATTTTGCTAAAAGCATAGTTTAGCTCATCTCATTTTTTCTCACAAAATCAGCATCATTTGTATATTTAGCAAATTTATGTAGAAGAATGGCTTTAGAAGGAAATTTCAATGACTTTCTGAAAATTCTGTTGCACTTGGGCTGTGTAAGTAAGTATTAAGGGTTTTACATTTCAATTCTGATGATCAGTGACATCCTTGTGCAAATTGTGAACTTGATCTGGTACAGTTTCTTTATTGATTCATATAATTTCTCAGGCACAACTTGTCTCATTGTGCACAAGGCTTCTTCTGTCTTCAGTCCTTCTTGTGCCGGTACCTTGTTTTCCCTTTCCATACTCTATCGATACAGTTGGATGCGAAGACTTCGAATTTTCCTCCTCTTTGGTGTTACTGTCTTTCCAGAAGAGAACGGCGGTGAATGTTGTTCAACTACTTCAGTCTGCATTCTAAGTGAAGAAACTTCTATGGCAATGTCAAGCTTCTTCAACTCAGTACGTGTTACTCTTAGGACTGATCGTGTAAAAAAAAAAATATGTTTTATTTAACGACGCTCGCAACTGCAGAGGTTATATCAGAGTCGCCGGATGTGCCAGAATTTTGTCCCTCAGGAGTTCTTTTACATGCCAGTAAATCTACTAACATGAGCCTGTCGCATTTAAGCACACTTAAATGCCATCGACCTGGCCCGGGATCGAACCCGCAACCTTGGGCATAGAAGGCCAGCGCTATACCAACTCGCCAACCAGGTCGACTGATCGTGTACCAGAATAAAAATTTCACACTAAGATTTAAAGAGCTGTGTGCCTTTGGACTTTACATGTGCTTGTGAAACTGAATGCGGAAAAGTGATCCTGGTAATATGCTATTGTGTGATACTGATTGTGGCCAAGGTTGTGTGTCAAACACAGGAGCCATCTTCTCGACACATTAAACAATGCCTGTGAAAGGTGCTGGTGCTATACAGTATATCCTAGTTAACATTTCATAAAATTTAAACACAATGTCGGTTACACTAGCGGGTAGAATATTTCACAAGTAAACGACAAATCATACCATAAAGGAAATAAATTCGGTTGTAGATGCTAGATATAAGTGGGATGAATTCTTTAATCAGTGCATCTTATTAAAAGTGTTCAATAACATATAAAATTTAATGTTGTTAACTAATGCTGAGTTTTTTTCAATAAACCCATCAACTCTCTTGCTGTCCACTATTGCCATACACAGTCTAGAATTTAATGTAGAAAATTACGAACAAACTGGCATAATGCTATTAAGTGTTAATCTTAAAAAAAATGTATGTGCCTTCAATGTTATCACAAGGCTTAACACATTGTAACAGCTTATTTGAAACATCAATATTTATTTGTACAATACAATAAGAATATAGCATTGCAGACTCTGATTTCTACTGAGGATGATTTGAAATTATTTTCTTCAAAACACAATAATAACTCTAATGATAAATCTAGACATTTAAGAAAATGAAATAAACTGACTTTAAATATTTTTCCATGAAATAATCTCTGATATCCATCAGACTTAAGCATACATATGACTTTTTTTTGTACACTTTCCTGTGATGTTAATTATATTACATTAATAATTGTATTATTGTACTAATAGTCAACTTAGGATCATGAAATCTTTTCTGTATTGCAATAAAACAGTAGAAGTTAATTGTAACAAAATATCTTGTATGTTTATGAAAAAAAAAAATATTGTTACCTAAATAAATTCAATGCATTATAACCACAACAGATTTGGTTGATCATGTCTAATTCAGTTCATGTTTCACAGCCCTTTTCCTACCTTCACTTCCTGGCATATCACGTTCTGAAAATGCTGATGGTGTTGGCTCTAGATCTTCATCCCAACAAAAAGAAAATAATTTTAATAGGGATGGTTGCAAACATTGATATAAATAGTAATATAACGGAGAGAATTTGTATATAATCCACGTGAAGGTGCAGCAAATTTGTAAGTAATTATCGGCGGAAGTCTTGAAATTGCAAATAATAATACTAATACTACTACAGAGGGGAGGTGAAGAGAAGTCTTTTGAAATTCCATCAATTGTTTGCTTACTTGTGGCGCTCCTCTGCTAGTTGTGAGAAGCTTCTTGACAGATTACACTTAATCCGGCTTATGAACCCCTCTCATATATATATATATATATATATATATATATATATATATATATATTAGTCCTCTTGCTACGTACCTCTCTACACGACTCTTTTCACATATGCATCATACATAGAAACTCTCTGTGCAAGTGTGAATTTTGCGCTTTGCATTGTTAACAAATTTTACACACACACTGAATATTTTAGCAACTGTGTCAAGAGACTGCACTGTACGTAAAAACACTGCAACAGCGGCTCACAACTGATAACTAGTAGACCTTGATTGTCGAACGTGTCTCAACAACTGTGCGCAAAAAGCGGCGTATCAGCACATTCCGCTTTCCTGGTCCCAGCCGTAGGCGAACGCTTCAGCTTTTATAATATTATTACTCCTTTATAGTATCGGTTCACCTAAAATAAAGTTTTATTGCACTGAAATTGTATATAGAAATCTCAGACCTCAAGTGACATTTTTATTAGGATTATTTCGAGAATAAAATAAAAATGAAAACAACATATCCCTAAAATTCGCTCACAAAATGTTAATAATGTAGGCCTATATTTATGAATATACCTAATTAAACTATTCCGACATTGTGAATTTGAAATAGATTAATAGCGATTACTGCAATAAAGAAATTGGATGTTATTCAGTAACGCCTATTAAGAAAAGCGAAATACAGGTTTAACAATGTTAATTACATATACTGTGCTTTTATTTTGGTATTATAACAGAAATCCGAAGGGTTAACAATCCATCATCGTAAAAACCAGCTTGTTACGAAACCACAATATAAGCCTCGGAGTGAGGCAGATAGGAAAAAGAACTTTGGGGAGACCGAGACGTAGATGGGAAGATAATATGAAAAAGATTTGGATAAGGTGGGATATGACGGTAGATAGTAGATAAATCTTGCTCAGGATAGAGATCGATGGCGGACTTATGTGAAGGTGGCGATGAACCTCCGAGTTCCTAAAAAGTCATTTGTAAGTAAATAAGTACAGTATTATAACAGAATGTATATTTTCATTATCTGCTGAAATCATAATTTAATTTAAACATTTTATAACATAATTACAAATAACCTGATTAATAATTAATTAAATGAACAATTGTTATGAAGGAGTGTCATTGTCTTTAGATGCAATTGACATGGAATTATAAGATGAAGATGTAGCTATGGAAGTAGGATTTCGCACTTAATTTAGGATTCATGATCATCGATTTACGGGGAAACAATTGGCGATACTGACTAAACAAAAGAACGATCATGCGGTAAATTGATAGTGATAAATCGAGATGCAAAAATTATCGCGATGTATGACTATGATTGTTTGAAATTCAAAATATCATTACACTTTATTGGCCGAAAATGGAATGACGTCATATAAGCGAAATAGTCAATGCAAAAGTATTCCCCCGAAACTAGCTACATTGAATGCTTGTGGTCTTGCAAGACAACATGCAATCGATTGAACTGAATTGGTTATTTTACGACGCTTTATCAGCTGCTACGGATATATATCTAGCGTCTGAATAATATAAAGGTAATAATGCCGAAAGTTACCCAGCATTTGGTCTTATTGGTTGAGGGAAAATCCCAGAAAAAATCTCAACCAGATAACTTATTCCAACCAGGATTTGAACCCTAGCCCGTTCGTTACACGGTCAGGCATGCTAACCGTTACTCCACAGCGGTGGACTGCAATGGATTGATGAAATGATATATGGATTAGATAATAATATTACAGAATTATTCACCACAGGCACGCCAAGAAAATGAGAAACCAAACGATTACCAAGGCGTAAATAGCAAGAGGCGAAATGGTGTAATGCATGGACGAAGGAGAAGACGATCTTTCTCTTGATTAGAAATTACATGCAAACACTTTAAAAGAATATCCTATTTAACTACTCTGTGCGGGAAAAACAGAGGAACAAAGCTTTTACAAGTTTTATATAAGCAATTACCTGCATAATAGATGAATGAAAACAGAAACCGTGAATGAGTCTGAGCAAGTGAATAGGTATCTCTTGCCATATATTATAATCCCATTAAAATTTAATTTTCCTAAACTAATATTCCCAGCCAAAAAAATGGAATGATTTATTAAGTGCAGCAAAGAAGCAGAAGATAGTGGAACAGCGGAACGTCCGAAGAATAGAAGCAGACTTCTTGCGCCGGGATGACACTTTGTCAGCTCAGAGCAGATCCATTTAGTAGATAACAAAAGTACTTCGACGTAACTAATTAATCACCACTCTTGTAAAGTTGGTTGCAACAACAAAAGGGGCAGCTACAGGAGTGACTAGGATGACGGCTGAAATTAAAAGTTGCACAAACGATCTGCATGTTTTCGCATATTAACACACTTCAACTAACTAATCACTGGCTGAAATATTATCAGCAGGAAGAGGTTAGTTCTTAAAATAACATTGCTTTTGTGTATGTCCAAAATTTTCAATAAACGATGTGTCTAATGGTGCGTGCAATTCAGCTATAGTTCAGTGAGACGATTTCTCTATAAAGATTCCGCAGTTCGAACCTCGGTAGATCCTATGAGATTTTATTATGTAAGAAATAACCCCAAAACAGTAGGAACTGGATCTAGTGACCACGAGGAAAAATATACAGCAGACGTTAGATAAGGTTACAGCTTCTCATCTTCAATGTCTGTTATTTTTTACTTCCACGAGAAATTGGGCGATCTCCAAAGTGTTGTTTCAGAAGGACAAGTGACTCCCCGCGGTGTGGGCTGCAGCTCCATCTTGCTGCATCCATTGTCCTTGGAGGGGTAAGTTTCTGGCGCGACAAAAACGGAGCATATCCCGCACAACTGGAGTAATAATGAGGTCTCTGTAGAGTACCTGGTTTATTGTTTTTGGATTCTATGCAACATCCTCGACGAAATAAGAGCCCACTATTCCGTGATCGGACACGGCGCACCAAATCGTAACCCGCGCAGTGTGTAGTGATTTCTGAATAACGGCATCAGGTGATGTGCTGTTAAATGTAAAGTAATAACACCAAATTTCGTACTGACACAGTTTTTGACTGGGCATGGAAAATTCGGGGAATAAATTTCGTACTGACACAGTTCTTGACTGGGCATGGAAAATTCGGGGAATACTTAAATAGATTCCATATTAAAGACGATGCAACTTGCATTTGTGGGAAGGAATCTCAAGTTGTCAAACATGTATTATATGATTGCCCAGTCTTTTACCGTGAAAGATACGAGCTTGAGTTATTACTAAACACTTTAAATTATACATTTACCAAACCGTTAACCAATATACTTACCAACTCTAAATCATGTAATAATTTCATGTCCTTCTTGAATAGAATATTCGTGAAACTGTAAAATGTTAAATTATTCCGGGGGGGGGGGAAATCGTATTAGTTCTAATCAACTATAATGAAACTGTAAGTCTTCAATTTCTCATACTATAATATTGTACTATTGGTTTTAATTTTTATTTTAATTAGGCATTTGATTTCTAATTTTGAGCCATTTCATGTAATACCTCCTTATTGCCAATTGTTGTTACTAAATAATGTATTTAATTCGTAAATTTTAAGTCATCTCTTACTTAGTATAGCTATTTATTGCTTCTAAAGTAATATGTTTAATAGCTATATATTTCTTCCTATAACCATTACAGGTTGCCATTGACAAAGAGTACTATGATACAATAAATATAGAGAAATGCCTTGAGGCTTTATGAAACATATTTTTGTTGTTACAGTGAAAAATAACACATTGAAATAGATTGAAACACAAAATAATATACGAAGTAACGTCAAAAAGATGTGAATTAAAGACATGGTCCATGTATATAATCCCTGAAAATAGCTATTGATCTTTGCGTGTTTGTTTTTAAAATAATGTGTTCAATCTGTAACTACAGTCAGTGTATTATTATTAGTATCTCTTTAATGTGTAATTTTAAGACAATTTTTCTACTATTCCTTTACTGTTTACATTTGTTTTTAAATCTTTTGTATTGCCCCTACTATTATATATTGCCCTTCAAGAATTTCGTTAGTTATAAGTCATTACTTGTGCTATTATTTCAATTATTGTACTTGTTCCTGAATTACGTATGTAACTTGTAATCCGTAAATCATTGCTTGTAATATCCTTTTATTACTCTTAACTGTTCCATTGTTCATGGATTAAGTATTAATTTGAAAGTGAAAGTCAAACTTTGTTATATTAATGTATTATTGATTATCTTTTTAGATCGTGTATTTACTCTGAAACGGTTAGAAATTCTTGTACATCTTTGAATTGATTATTCTTCAAACATCTCATTAATCTTTAATAGGATCCATTCTTTCATTAAGGTGCATTCTTCTACACAATTCATGTGAATTGTAACCTTGACCACAATTTTGTTTATTGTGTTATAAAATATGTATTTTGATGCCAACTATAACCCTAATACACCTCAGGGTGAAATAGGGTTTATTAAATTGGATAATAAAAAAATCATGCTGATAGTGGTAATGATTGTTATTGTTGATCGTATTGTTAGTGATGGAAATGATCGTTGCAGCGTTGATGATGATAATGATGGTGATGTGCTGTCAATCATGCTGATAGTGGTAATGATTATTATTGTTGATCGTACTGTTAGTGATGGTAATGATGGTTGCGGTGTCGATCATGCTAATAGCGATGGTGATGTGCTGTTAATCATGCTGATAGTGGTAATGATTGTTATTGTTGATCGTACTGTTAGTAATGGTAATGATTGTTGCACTGTTGATCATGATAATAATGTTGGTGATGTGCTGTTAATCATGCTGATAGTGGTAATGATTGTTATTGTTGATCGTACTGTTAGTGATGGTAATGCTGGTTGCGGTGTCGATCATGCTAATAGTGATGATGATGTATTGTTAATCATGCTGATAGTGGTAATAATGACTGTTATTGTTGCTCGTTTGTTAGTGATGGTAATGATGATTGTAGCGTCGACCATTCTAATAGTCATGGTGATGTGCTGTTAATCATACTGATAGTCTTAGTGATGGTAATGATGGTTGCGGTGTCGATCATGCTAATAGTGATGGTGATGTACTGTTAATCATGCTGATAGTGGTAATGATTACTGTTACTGTTGTTCGTGTTGTTAGTGATGGTAATGATGATTGTAGCGTCGACCATGCTAATAGTGATGATGATGTGCTGTTAATCATGTTGATAGTGGTAATGACTGTTGTTGTTGATCGTACTGACAGTGATGGTAAGGTTGTAGTGTTGATCGTGCTGATAGTGACAATAGTAGTGATTGTGGCGTTAATTGTGCCGACATTGGCGATAATGAATGTTCTAGTGTTCGCCATGCTAATAGCAATGACAGTAGGATAGGCATTCTTGTGATATTAACCATGTTGATAATGTTGATAGTTATGATATTGGTCATGGTGATAGCGATGATGGTAGTTGTGTTGAGATAAAAGATTTTTTTAATTATATCAATGGTTTAATGAAACTTAGTGATGGTGATGTCATTTTTGTTACGATCTCGTAATATGGCTGCACCTCCTTTATTAAATTTATTATGTGAAATAAGCTTAATTAATACTTGGGTAGATTAGTGATCATGCTGATAATGATGATTGTGATTATGATTAAGAGGTGATTCTTACAGTGATGACATGGACGACTTTTATTACAATTATGACGACACATATGAGCCACCGGCGTAGCTCTGTCGGCTAAGGCACTTGCCTGCCGATTCGGAGTTGCGCTCGGGCGCGGATTCGATTCCAACTTGGACTGATTACCAGGTTGGGTTTTTTGCGAGGTTTTCCCCAATCGTAAGGCAAATATCATGCAATCTATGGCGAATCCTCGGCCTCATCTCGCCAAATATCATCTCACTATCACCAATTCCATCGACGCTATATAATCTCGTAGTTGATACAGCGTCGTTAAATAATCAAGTAAATAAATAACATATGATATTGATTTGTTAATGACGGCTACAATGACTTTTTTTATTATGATTATGTAAACGATAATATTGATTATCATAACGATAACGATGATAATTATAACAACCAGGCTTAGGCTCCGAGACAACTTAAGAATGAAGTGAAGTTACAGTGTAACGGAGTACAGATGGAGTGAGGTGGTGCGTTGAGTTTTGTTTACCTGTGCGTTAGTGTACAATCCGGTTCGTAATCAGAGATACAGTATTCTTCAGTCTCTTTCTCTACGAAGCGAATTCAGGCCATTACAGTGCATTTTCAATTCACAGTGAACATTTTTTTTCGAACTAGTTCCAAGTATCTACACGGTTGTTCATTGTAACGCTAACGCCTTCAACGTTGCCGAGGGACATGAAAACTTGTGAGGTATGTATCCTACTTCATTTTCCACCGTCACTAGATAGTACTATTAACAGTAGAATATAACACAGCACATTGACGTCGTTGCTCACTTTCACAGTATGTCTGTCTACTATGTTCAAGGAACTCTACAGTCAAATTGTGCGTACATTGGTTGCTAAGTGTCCCGGATTCTAAGCCTGATAATAACGATACCAACAAAGATAACGATGGTACTGACGATGGTTATGACGATAATGATAATTATGGTAACAACAAATATTGCATCAACGTTAGTGATGATGATCATATAGATGAAGACGATATTGAGAATTATGTTTATTAATTTTACGACGATGATACTGATACGTTGATTATGATGACGATATGATATTGATTACGATGAAGACGGTACCGTTCGTGTTGATTATGATAATAATGATACTGAGATGATAATTATAATGATAATGTTGCTGATGATGTAGATGACGATGACTTTGACTGAAATGGCAATCAAATGATCTTAAAGACAAGCGCTTTCATTGAACGTATGAGAAGTCAATTGGAGTGGGAGCATAAATTAAATTACGAGGAACACAACTATTGCTCTACGAATCATAGCTGGTGTCCGGAGCAGCGAGACAGGATAACATTCATAATTCATACAGATACATCTTGCTTAGAAGCATACTGTGACAGCAGGACGATGTGACCTGTGCAAAGATCTCATCTCACGTGACACAATTTCCTTAGCAACATTTCGGTAACTTGAAGCTTGTCATTCCGTTATGAGATCCTGCTTGAGAAATGAAACTGTAGGACAAGGAGGTCGACATACTGTACCTATATTACTAACCTATTCAGAATTCGAATACGTACAGTACGTCGTACAGAAGAAGAAGATATGATAGTATGCAGGATATTTGCAAAATAGAAGTTGATATTATCATTCTTTCTAGCGCAGACGAGTTTCATATCCTGCGCTGTAAATTTAAGAAATAGGGTAGAAAAGCTGACGTACACGTTTTTATGCAAATATGCACTTCATTAAAAGTACCAAAGTTAAGACGTACGAAGCAATATATTTACAAGTTTTACGTGAAATGTTATAAAACTGTTCAATTTGATCTTAAGCCTTTCCTTCAATTCTTCCTTAATAATAATAATAATAATAATAATAATAATAATAATAATAATAATAATAATAATAATAATAATAATAATAATAATGGTAAAGGTAAATCTGATTAGGTTCCGGTTGATATGTACGTCTGTTATCGGGCAGTACGTCTCACTTGACCGTATGTCTCAGAGGAAGAACAATTGAGTCCACACCTATGGAGTAACGGTTAGCGTGTTTGGCCGCGAAATCAGGTGGCTCGGGTTCGATATCCGGTCGGGACAAGTTACCTGGTTAAGATTTTTTCCGGGGTTTTCCCTCAACCCAATATGAGCAAATGCTGGGTAACTATCGATGCTGGACCCTGGATTCATTTCACCGGCATTATCACCTTCATCTCATTCAGACGCTAAATAACCTGAGATATTGATAAAGCGTCGTAAAATAACCCACTAAAAACAACTGAAGAATGTAATCCCAAAACGCGTTAAGTCCAATTTATGAAGGGACTGGGATAGTTTTTTTTTTTTTATCCACCGGCCGATGGACTGAGTGAGATTTCAAGTGACATGCACAATAATACAAAGTTTTATACGGACTGAGTGAGATTTCAAGCGACATGCATAATAATACAAACTTTTATACGGACTGAGTGAGATTTCAAGCGACATGCACAATAATACAAACTTTTATACGGACTGAGTGAGATTTCAAGCGACATGCACAATAATACAAACTTTTATACGGACTGAGTGAGATTTCAAGCGACATGCACAATAATACAAACTTTTATACGGACTGAGTGAGATTTCAAGCGACATGCACAATAACAAGAACTTTTATACGGACTGATTGAGATTTCAAGTGACATGCACAATAACATAAACTTTTATACGGACTGAGTGAGATTTCAAGTGACATGCACAATAATACAAACTTTTATACGGACTGAGTGAGATTTCAAGTGACATGCACAATAATACAAACTTTTATACGGACTGAGTGAGATTTCAAGCGACATGCACAATAACACAAACTTTTATACGGACTGAGTGAGATTTCAAGCGACATGCACAATAACAAGAACTTTTATACGGACTGAGTGAGATTTCAAGCGACATGCACAATAACAAAAACTTTTATACGGACTGAGTGAGATTTCAAGTGACATGCACAATAACACAACTTTTATACGGACTGAGTGAGATTTCAAGTGATATGCACAATAACACAAACTTTTATAGGGACTGAGTGGATTTCAAGTGACATGCACAATAATACAAACTTTTATAGGGACTGAGTGAGATTTCATGAGACATGCACAATAACACAAACTTTTATACGAACTGAGTGAGATTGCAAGTGACATGCACAATAACACAAACTTTTATACGGACTGAGTGAAATTTCAAGTGGATGCACAATAACACAAACTTTTAGACAAGGATTGGGGTTGTTTTGGAAGAAAACAAGTTTAAAATATAATGTCAGAGGTCTCAAACAAAATCATATTATATATAATTAATAAAAATGGCCAAATGGACTGAGCGAGCTTTAGGATCACACTCTTCAATTGTTTTTATACATCTGTAATTAATCAGCGATGTATGTAATGGAGGGGGAAAGGAATTGCCCACCCTACTGCATTATCTCTTATTTTCTAGCTTAGTTGCCCCATGAGTGATGCCTTATGGTGTCACTTATGAGTTTCAGGTCTGTCTTCGGACAGTTGACTAAACAACAATAATGAAGGTGACATATAAATCTTAGTTTAAATAAAACAAAAATCAACAGTTTAATATTCACATTTCGAATGAGAAATCAAATGTCACTTCCAGAATTACAATAAGCAATACGATCATGGAGCCAATTAATTTTAAATTGTATCACAGTTAACTCATTTATCGTCAAATTTATCGTTTATTTTCTATGTTAGAATCCTATTGTCTATTCCTCCTCCTGTGAGGGGGATGAACCTTCAGTAGATTTTCACACGTAACAGGACCACCTGTGGCAATTAATTGTGAAGGTATATATTGGAATTCGGAACTCTCCTCTCTTCTTCCAAAATCAAAGAGTTCATGGCAGAGAATGGCACATATTTTGTTTGTTTTCAAATGTATAACAATATGCACATGTTTAAGGCACACAATAACGAAAGAAACTCTATACATACTGTATATATACATATGATCACTATAAAAGAAATATACTTTTTCAATTTTTTATAATTCCAAAACTATTAATGTTTTCAGGAATAAGTTTACACTGTTTTACAAAGTAATTCTTCAAGGTTACTTTCGAAACTCACAAATGTGCAATATCTACTCCTTGTGTCACATGGCACAAATCGAAGCAATAATCTAGATCAGAGATGGGCATTTTCTCTCTCGATGTGCGAACTCTACCCCTCCTACGAACCCTTATGGAACTGAACATACAGTAAGTGCTTGACCTTCAATTGTTTTGTTCGCGACCAGTTGAAGTGGAAGGCAATCCGCGCCGGTGCTAGTTGTCGCTATGTGTGTAGTTCCAGTGGCGTAATAAGTATTTTAAAATGTGCGAGCAGCGTTATTTGAATGAGAAAAGAAGTATTTTTTGTGTTAAGTGAAGAGAAAGTATAATGCTTCATATGCCGAACCCAGACTGGATATCCTGTAATATATTTTGCGCCAGAAAGTTTATGTTCACCATAATCTTCTTGATGTTCTTTTTTGAAATGTCTTCTTAATTCAAAATGTATTATAGATGCAATGTGGGTTAGGCCCTCCCTTCACTTAACACACAAAACAAATATATTTCTCTTCCCATTCAATTTTGAATATACTTTGCGGACACATTTTTAAATACTTAGTACGCCACTGGTAACTATGAACTCGTATCGACGCGGCTTGCCTCCACCATTCAACTGCTCACCAGCAACTGAAGGACAAGCTCCTGTGTTCAGTTAAGAGCAGTGGGAGGGGTGGAATTCGCACATCAAGAGAGGAAATGTCCATCTCTGATCTAGATCATCCTAAACCCGATATGACATGATTCTAACAACTGTCATAGCTCTCGTGATGCGTTGTTTCAACACATCTAAATTATCAGGGGGACGTAAATCTTGTCTTTTTTCAAATCCGTAAAGAAAACAGTCGCGCTTTGTGAGGTCGGGGCTCCTTGGTGGCCACTGTGCGAGAGCGCAATGGTTGTCTGTTGTGTAACATTACTCTGATGCTAGTGGACGGTTCTCTATTCTGTTGGAAAATGAAATTTCCCCGCCAACAGTTCAACTAATACCACAAAATGCATGTCGATATCACAGATAGCCATCTCAGCTATTATGCTTGCGCCAGCGCAGTAGTATCAACAGTGTATCGTAGCGAAAATTCTCAATTCCCTCAACTATCAGCGCAAAATATATGTCAATATCATAGATAGGTTTTGTTTTATACAACATTGAATATGTCTATTTCTTTTGTAGTTTAAAATTACTCATATCACATCTTTTTGTGAAATATGAAACCAGTTTTTCGGACATCGTAAAGTTGTTAATGGGATGCTTGATATTGCCCTGCAGCTATGTATAACTTTTCTGAAGTCTGGTTATGTTTGATATTTTATTATTAAATAAATAAATAAATTCTATATATTCTTAAGACGTAAGTCCAACTTAACATTATGTTCACTACATCATTTGTTCTTCAAGAACAAATAGATCAGAAAATGTACTCTCACACAAGTTCAGTACATTGATACAAATGACATTAAGTGTTGTTCTGCAATTAGAGAAACATCCAGGTACATGATCGTATATGAAATCAAAATTGGAAGAGATTAATTGCTGAAAATATGATATTGAAGCTCGACTCAGAAGATAATTCTGATAGTTTTTTTTTTTTTATTTGGCGAACAAACCATTATTCGTCATCAAGAAGGAGTTCATCATCCAACTGTTTATTTCATTGCAGTAAGGAAAATATTCAATTAATTATATATTAGTGTATCAAGATGTTCTTTTCCTATTTCCGACGAAAGGCTATCGGACAAGAGAACATAGCCATTTGTTGTTATAGTCAGTGAGAGTGGAATATAAATCGAATTCTCCATTGTAAGCTTGACGAGATCATTAGTTTAATTTCGTTATAATTGTTTAAGTATTATCCTCAATGGTAAACACTGTTAAAATTGGATCTTGAACTCTGGAATTTATGGAATATAAGAAGCTAAAAATGTTCGACAGCTAGGTAAGACATATAAGCCAAGAGAAGTTGTTCAGAAAATCATATTCTTGATGAAGGATCGGTGGAGCGCAGAAAAATTCTCTCCGGCACCGGGATTCGAACCCGGATTTTCAGCTCTACGTACTGACGCTCTATCCACTAAGCCACACCGTATTCCAATTCCGATGCCGGATTGAATCCTCTCAGTTTAAGCTCCACCTTTTAGTTTCCCTTTAGTGGCCAAACCTCATGCACTGTGTCACAGAAGCCTGATAGTGGCACAATGTCCAGTACATTATGTGCAGAGGTGCACTCATTACGAGTGATTAAGTGGCCGGGATTCGATGGAATGAGAGGATTCAATCCGACATCGGAATTGGAATCCGGTGTGGCTTAGTGGATAGAGCGTCAGCACGTAGAGCTGAAACCCCGGGTTCGAATCTCGGTGCCGGAGAGAATTTTTTTCAGCTCCACCGATCCTTCGTCATATGATAACGCAGAATTCCTGCATTGAAATATCATACGTACTTCGTTACATCGCTATAATCATATTCTTGTTTAACTCAGTTTTCCAGCAGCCTAAGTAAACGGAAAAATATTTCAACAAGCTGAAAAAATCAGAGACTTTGATAAAGTTCAACTTAACTAAAATACCGCTTGAAAACACATCTGGGTTCCGCACCCCTAGGTGTTCGCTGGCCACAGGTTGGAAACTGCCGCAATATAGCACAGACCTTTACTGTCTATTCTCAAGGATAATTTGTTTTGAAATTCTCTGGTTCGGCATTACTTTTCAATAGTAATGAGATTGCACGTTTCTTATATTTCTTACACGAGCGCGCCGTTTTTCTACTTCTGTTTCCGTCTCTCCATTGCCGTCTTCCAGAACTAGCTTCATCAAGCTCAACTAAAACAGATCTGACGACTTCTTTTCCAGACTCATTAGGGGCCACTTCGACTCGAATCCTCTTGAGTCAGGATTCGATACGCGGTCTGACTTGGAATATCTCATGTGAGAAAAACATAGTGACACTTGTGGCGGACGAGGTCGCAATTAAGGTTTCTCTTGGGTTTCGCCCATCTCCCTATATTAGGCGTCTACATATATGTATTACGTCCGATCTCCATTGCATTATCATTTCATAGCATTCCCCGAACGGCTGGCGACCTGGATACGCAGAGAACCTTAGTGTAGTTAGCCGGTATGAGTTATAAATGCGCCTAGCTCGAGGCTCAGTGCAGTAGATCTTCTAGGTCGCAGTGCTGGGTCATAGTGGTCCCCTCCGGAAATTCAATTGAATTTAATTCAGTCCAAGCGTCTTGTTACTTGTGAACTTACTACTTAATTTAGTTCTCTTTGTTTATCTCATTCACAGACTTTACATAGTTAATTATCTGCTCATTTCGTTTTTTATTAACTACTGTAGGCCAATTTGACCACTCAATTTTGGTGCTGTTAGTGGTCATTCATTCTGTATTGTTGACTTAGAATGTGTGGAGTCAATTTACTGGGTTATGGATATTCATTCTAGTTTTCTGCCCAAGAACAACGGAGGAGCATCGTTTCAAAACATTATGTGCAACTTACAATTTTTTTACACGAACGACGAAAAACTGGATTACTCGTAAACCGGAGAAGTTTTCAAAACACTACACAAAACCATTTTTAAGTACTGGTTTCACAGTTTACAAATATGGCGACTTGGAACCATCAGACTTCACAGCATGAAAGATAAATAAATAGAAAGTAACAAATTTAATTTCGTCCACTGGGGGACTTAATACGTTTTGAAATCATTTCATTGCATTCTCCAATCTTTTCATTTTCCGCCTTCCTCTTAGTGCCTGTATACGTTCCATGTATCCGATATCTTCTCCTTCCACCCACCATTCCTTCCAGTGCATCTTTCACTAGGCAGTTTCTTCTCAGCTAGTGGCGCAGCCAATTTCTTTTCCTCTTCCTGATCACTTTCAGCATCATTCTTTCTTCACGCACTCTTTCTAGCACATCTTTATTTTTTATTCTGTCTGTCTATTTCACATGCTCCATTCTTTTCCATATCCACATTTCAAATGATTTTAGTTGTTTCGTCGTAATGTTCATGTTTCTGTCACCATACAGTGCAAGGCTTCACACAGAGCACTTCATTAGTCTCTTCCTTAGTTCTTTTTCCAAAGACCTGCAAAAGGTGCACCTTTTTCTATTAAAAGCTTCCTATGTCATTGCTATCCTCCTTTTGACTTCCTGGCAGCAGCTCATGTTATTACTTATAGTACATCTCAAGTATTTGAAGCTGTCCAATTCTTCAACTGTCGTAATTCGAATTTGAATTCGGATTCGCACGTTTAGTTTGTTTTCTTCCTATCATTTCATAGAAGCCGTGTATTGGGTACGAAGGCAAGCCACGCAGCATATCTTAATGACATCATGCTTAAGATGCTACGATCTATGCCAAAGAATGCAAAAAGTGACTTCAAATTATTTTTCAAAATATTATTAATAATTAAGGCATATGTAAGGTAGGCCTATACAAATATGAGTAATTGAATAGGAAAAGCCTACCGTAATATGTCATTTTTCCACTAACTTAACCTCGTTGGAAGTAATACTTGTTGTCTGTGTATTTAATTGATTTTAATATTGTTTTTTTTTATTTTTATTAAGTGCCAGTGGGGGTTTGGGAGCTACAACGTATAAGCAGTAGCCCTCCCCCCCCCCCGCAACAAACAAAATTGTATTTCGAATTAGGTTTGGATATAACTAATACATTACTTTATTAGATAGAATATGATATTAAAATTTGAATCGATTCTCGGCTAAGTAAGTCAAAGGAATCACCTGAACTTCCCATGCACTAGTTTCGTCTAACCTTATTATATGATATGAAAAAAAAAAAAAAATATATATATAGTATATTTATATTTCTACTATATATTATTATTATTTATATTATTATTATTATTATTATTATTATTACATCAGTTTCGACATGTCGTCCCACAAAAAACCACCCGTTTAGACGCTTGTCCACAACAGGTGGAATTAGTACACCGTATCTATGAAATTACCCAACTCTCATTAGCTCCAGTAGCATATCCCTTAGTAACATCTCCTCTTCTGCTATTTAATCTCCTATTCTGACTTAGACTCGTTACTATGTACATAGAACTATTTTTGTATTATTCTAACTTATTTTCTAATTTGGTTATTTAACAACGATATATCAACTACTAGGTTATTTATTGTCGATGGAAGTGGCGATAGCGAGATATTTGGCGATGGGGGCCAAAGATTTGTCAGAAACAACCTGACATTCGCCTTACATTTGGAAAAGACGTCGGAAAAATCCAACTAGGTAACTAACTCAAGCGGGAATCGAGCCCACGCCAGAAGTAGTCCCGAATTATCAGGCAAACGCCAACGCGCTATCGCTTTAGCTATGCCAGTGGCTTCTATCTTTTTCAAGGGCTGTATCACGTTCAGAACGGTCGAGTTCTTCGTACCTAAAAAAACAGAGCGTTTGGAATAAAAAACATAGGCTTATCGTTTGGACTGGTCTGTTTTCTTTTGTTACCTGAGGTAAGGTTGGCAAAACTGTCAGGTCAATATTGGTACCACTTTTCGATAGTGTTTTGTCATGGCAATTTGATACGATAGTGTTTCGTGTTATGAGTGTGCATTCGTGAGTGAACCTCGATAGCGTAGTGACGTGGTGTTATCGCAGTGAGTGGTTACACGTGGTCAACTTCATCAAGGAGCACTTCATATCCAGTGACATCCGCTTATATCCTTTACCGATTCCTTTAATTCTATATAAACTTATCTTCATACACAACAAATAACGAGGTAAGAGTGCATAGTTTCGGAAATTGCTAATCCCCCGAGGGGGATTTCAAGGAGGAATCATGGAGGGTGACGTAAACGATTCAATGAACACGGCAGATTCACAAACAATCACGAGTGAGGTCTTCAACGAAGACCTCAACATAAATCAGACACAAACAACTAGCATCATAGCGGAAAACGCTCCCAATACACCTTACAGGGAAGATAAAAACTCAACTCATAAGAATACAAACAATCTACGATATTCATACAATTATATTGGCCCCTTCTTCGTTAACATTAAATTCGGAGATAACCTTAAATTTATCCACCCGCTGAAAATCGAGAAATGGTTATTCCAAAATGGATTCGAAGTTACCCACATGAATAACTGCGGCTTCAATCAGATGGAGGTACACTTCATGTCCTGCTTTCAGGCTAACAAATTCCTAGACTCAGATTTTGACATGACCCATAATACTAGATCATTCATCCCGTATTATAACCTCCATATGGCAGGTATATTACGAGGAATAGATACGGATATCACGACTGAGGAAATCCAAGCAAACCTCCAAGTCTCGGGTTCACCAATAATTACAAATGTCTACAGATTTAATAGAAAAGTGGTGGAACAACAAAACTTACGATACGTACCTACACAGACAGTTAAGGTTACTTTCCGGACCCAAAAACTACCCCAAAAAGGAATACTCTTTTACCAGGTATTCCAAATTGATAAATACAAAGAGAGAATTATACTCTGCACAAATTGTGGGAAACTCAATCACAAAGCTAAATTTTGTAGGAATCAACAAAAATGCTTAGTTTGTGGACAGGAACATGACGACTTCTCAAAGCCATGCCCCACAGGCACTAACAAATGCATTAACTGCGGCCTAGGACATGCCACATCCGACACGAAACTGTGTTCCGCATATAAATTGGAAACCAACATTAATGACAAAATTCAAGAGCTTCCTGTCTCAAGATATGAAGCAAGACAGATACTCACTGGCAGACAAACATACGCCGAGATGCTAAAGACTCTACACACCAACAACGACCTACTTGAAACATCAGCCTTTCCCAAGCTGAAAAATATGTCGGCAGCAAAAAATCCCCCATCACCCACGATACATAACCACAAAGCGCCAACACCCCTACTACACAGCCCAAACGAAAAAGAACTGCCCCCACCAGAAAAGGAGAATGTGCACATACTCCAAGAAATACAGCAAATTCTGGTCTCCCCCCATGGTAGAGAGCCCACAATGGCACATTCAGAGAAACAAGGTTTCCATAAATCACATTCAGTCAATGCACATAACCAAACTACGACGAAGGTAACCTTCGCTTCCGCACCGGGGACAACTACACAATCTCCGGATCAAACATATACAAATCCTAGTAACACCACCTTCCTTCAGCGTATACAAGTAGAAGAAACTAAAATAATAACTAGTATAAATGCCATTATACAAGAAGCACCAGAATACCTAAGACCACAATTAGATCAGCTAAAACGTCACATTCAAAATGTCTAACAAGATTCCTAAACTCCGAAAACTTCACATTCTCTACTGGAACGCACGCAGTATATCAAACAAACGACATGAATTACTAGCCTTTTTACGAAATCAAAACATCCGCATAATAACCATCACGGAGACTTTGTTAAAACTATCCTCACATTTTACTCTACCAGGATACAACATCATCCGGAACGACCGAACTACAAATGGTGGAAGAATTCTCTCTGCTATCCATAACAACCTGGTCATAAAGGAATGGGACAATGATATCCGGCTTCCACCTTCCCTCGAAGGGATACGGATACAGGTCAGCCAGTTTACCATAACAGACATTTACTCATCAGGGCCAACACTATCATACAGAGAATCGGAACAGGTACTAAAACCACAAACAACAAATATGATCGTATGCGGGGACTTCAACAGCCACACTTTGACAACGATAGAGATTGGCATAGACACCAAAGATTAAGATGAATATAACCATTAATAATATAGAAATTATAATCCACGAAAACATATATAATAAACAAAATGAAATTATAAATTCGTTAACAAAACTATATAATCAACCGACAAATTTAATTACAATTATACTTGCTTCTTATTTATTCTAAATCCACTAATACAAGTCAGCAATCGACACAACTGGAGACTAGCCAACATGCATCTTCCGACAAGAATGGGTACCCACAGACAACAAGATACATCCCCTGACCTGATACTACTCTTCGAGGATCTACACCCAGAAACTGTGACAACTCGACACCTAGACACTATGGGAAGCGATCACTATCCCCTTTCAATACACGTGAATATGACACAACTAGATGCAACCAATATAGTTAAATACCGTCGGTGCGGAGAGCCCAAGAAGGAGGCCGTAGAGACATTTATCCAAACAAAAATTCAACAACACAAAGGGGAATTTACGTACCAAGACATAGAAGGAATGGCAGTAGACTACAACAATGAGTTCCACCCTCTAACACAAATCTCTTCTAGGCCAACTAAAAAATCCCCGTGGTGGAATGCCACGTGCTCCAAAGCCATAGCAGAACGACGCTTGGCCCTCTCCCGGTTCCGGATACAACGCACGTATGAAAACTTTCTGGCAGCTAGAAAGGTAGAAGCACAAACCAGAAGAACCCTGAAAAAAGTAAAACGGGCCTCATGGAAGAAATACTGCCTTTCAATTACACAAAACACTACATCACATCAGGTTTGGAAAAAAATAGCTTGGTACAAAAACTCAAACAAGTCTCACTCCCATCCACCATTATATGGCAACATCGGTCTTCAACAATAGTTCCTTCAAAATCTCACCCCGGACTCCGTCAACCCAGCACTGCTTCAATTGGAGGATTCATATAATGACAATAACCAGATCTTGCAGACCATACAGGAGGAAGAAATACACATGGTACTCAAGGAAAAAAAAAGACCTACAGCACCTGGACCGGATGGAATCAGTTACACCCTAATCAAGATAATGCCACAGGAATGGACTCACCGATTGGCCCATGCTTACACTCAGATCCTACACTCTGGAAGGATTCCCTCCACCTGGAAAGACATCATCATACACCCGATTATCAAACCGAATACTTCAGGCCACCAAGCAACAGATTACCGACCAATATCACTACTCAACACCATACGGAAAATATTCGAAAAAATAATACATGACCGACTCACCTTCTACCTAGAACGAATGAAGCTCTGGCCATCAACTCAGTTCGGATTTAGGAAGGGATTCAATACAACGTTTAATATCTACACCCTCCTAACAGGCATACAGATCGCATTCATGACAAAACAGCATGTACTAGCTCTATTCATCAACATCAACCAAGCGCACGACTCCATCAACCTCCAGATATTAGCCTCACAGTTGAAATCCTACTGCATTCCGTCAATCTTGATTACAACAGTTCTGGGCCTCATGCACAATCGCAAACTACAATTACAGACAATGTACAAAACAACTCCTACCTCACCACATCATAAGGCCTGCCTCAAGGATCAGTCCTCAGTCCACTACTCTACACCCTGTACGTGGGAGACATCAAACGCCAACTACAGTCACCACTACAAATACTGCAATATGCCGACGACATCGTTCTGTACCAATCCATACCAGGCCAACATAACAACCAACAGATCAGGACTTTTGAACAAGAAAGCCAACGAGTCATCCATTATTTAAAAACCTTAGGCCTTGCAATAAATCATGGGAAAACAAAATTCATAAAATTCCAAAGAAACATGCGCACACCCGCAATACAACTGCAAATTGACGTCCACAGGATACCTACAGTAAGGTCGGTCCTGGGAGTCACGATACAACAAAATACCAGTTTCACTACACATGTGCACAACATCAATAAAGCAAAAAACATCCTGAAATTATTCCAAGCCATTGCGGCAACAAATTGGGGAGCAGACAGCCTAGTACTCATCAAACTGATTCATCCATTACTATTGACAAAAACGGAATATGGAATGCTAATGGCCCCACCAGTTCCCAAATATACCAGACAAAAGATCAACTCCGCCATATATCAAATCTACAAAACAATATTCAACATCAACGGACACCCCGCTATGAAGACGCTACAGACCTATCTCCCATACCTCCAATAGGAGGATCGTCAACACCGATTGGGGATAAACTTTATACAACAACTATTCACTCACTCCTCAAATGTACTCCTCCCCAAACTCCAACGACTATCCGAGTTACATCACACATGTACCACCCCCCATCTGATGCCTAACCTGATCCTGTTAGACTGCTTCAACAGATTATCCACCTACAAACACACATATAAAACTCCGGTCTTCCCAAATTACCTAATGGACCCCTATTACCCCACCATAGACTTCCCATTGAACATTGACACCACCACCTTCCAGAAGAAGACCATAAACATACAATCCCAATGGCTGGAATATGTCGACTCCCTCCAACAACAACACCCCAACTACAATCTACAGATAATATTCACGGACGGATCCCGGAAGGAGACTGGAGTGGGAGCAGGATTCTACCACTGGAATAAAGATCCCCATGAAACATGGCGACTACATCCACAGACATCAATATACACTGCTGAAACAATAGCCCTTTATATGGCTCTAAAAGAAATCAAGACAATAGGTGACCTCCCGACAGCAATATTCATCGACAGTCTGAGTGTCATCCAAGCCACCCAAAAGACATACAATACCCTACAATAAATCTACGAAATCTTGGTGAAAGGCATGCTAAGGCGCATATGGACCACTAATAAGAATATCTCCATTGCATGGGTCCCAAGCCATACAGGGCTCACCGGAAACGAAAAAATCGATACCTTCGTTAAGATAGCAGCAGATCAGTGGCCGATCACCGCAAGTTTTCTTATGCCTCCAGAGGATATAACCCAACACGAACGCCACGCCAACAGAACAGAAGACCCAGATACCGATACCTACAAAAAAAAACTAATTACGACATTTCTACGACAGACTACAATTTCTCCAAAGAAAGCAACCTCCAACTACTTCAGAATGCTATGTCACACTGCGCAAACACCCACCTACTCATTCAAGATTCGACAACGTGACAACAACCAGTGTCAGTGTGGTCAAGCAGGAACACTGAACCACTGCCTATTTGGATGCCAAATTACAAAACAAGAATCCGACAAATTCATTGACCTCATAAACAAACACATACCCCCTGGACCAATCCACATAGATAATGTCTTACCAATATTCTCCCCTCACATATGTCGTGCTCTATTTAAGTTTACCACAAAAACAAAAATGAAAATATAACATAATTACACTACGAAAACAACGACCAGAGAAAATAAATAGTTACTACCAACACCACTGGACGCAGGAGCCAACCGAATAGGTTGGCAGCAGCATCAAAAAATAACCACGAAGTGAAGTGAAGTGAAGTGAAGTGAAGTGAAGTGAAGTGAAGTGAAGTGATTTAAGACGTCCCTTCACAAACAGCAGTTAAGTATTGTAAACATGATTTTATATACTATAGATCAGTTTTGAGTATGAAACGTGGCAAAGTTGTTATTGTGTAGGCACTGTAGACCTATGTGGCTAGCTGAATTGTGGTGTGAACCAATGAAGTTGTGATTTATACTAATAGAACGTATTCAAAAGTGATCAGTGTCAGGGGAACATAATCTTCAGTCTATGACGAACGAAGAAATATCTTTGCAAGTTGTAAATATCGCTTCTATAAGAAAAGCAGAGAGGGACTTACATTTACGTCTCAACAAGCTAACACACTCAAGCATTCAAATAACACAAGAGGTAACTATCAATTTAGTACCGGTACATAAAGATATTAGCGCTGAGGTAGTTCCTATTATTTCGGAAGTAAAAACTGTTGAATTTGTGAGGATTTTTTTTTTTTTGTGGAGATACAGTTGATAGAAAATCCAAGGCATAATAAAAGCCTAAACTAACCAAACCTAACCTGTCAAAGATTCGCATATACAAGGTGTATAAGCGGAGTATGAAGGGAACTATGTCAGCGTTAGTTAGCCAAATATACATGTCATATGGCATTATGTGTACAGGTTCGTCGTAAAGATCTTACGAAATCGAAATGAAGCCATAACCCTTCTTTAGAATTGCGTTACCACTTTAAGATACAAATGTATTTATGTACTTGACTTTTAGCCGAATCATATGTATCGTAAACAAAAGAAAAAGTGAGTGGCGACACCAGTTTCATACCGAAATAAGGGTGGGAAGTTGCTGTGAAAGTTGGAGGCCGGGGGAGAGGTGCAGGCAGGCGGAATCGCTCAGTCGAGGTGGAAGGGATAGGCGACAGGGAGGAGTAGCACATAACTTCACATTTCCGTGCGTTTCTATACTGATCACAAGGTAAAGGCGAGTTTTCGTAAGATCGAATCACTGACAGGTTATGTTAGGTTAGTTTAGTATTTTGCTATGCCTTGTATATGTTCACAATTGTCTAAGATTGTCACTACACACCCAAACTCATCTCTCTCTCATGCTATCCTGTAGTGTCTTTGTTAGGAAGTCCGTACTATCTGCCTTTCTCTGGTAATGTTATTATGAAGATTTACCGAGGCCATTGCTCAATTTGTTGATGGGCAGAATTCAATGTCTGACGATGAGCAATTTTATTTTGTTTTGTTAATTCAGCTAAAATATTTCTCCGAAAATTTGAATCTATTAGGTATTGCGAAGTCATGTTTAGGGGATGGAACATTTTCATATTTTCCTAAATGTTGTGCTCAATTTTACATCATTAATTTATATAGATACTGACACCAAGCTGTGCGCTTGGTGCTCGTCACAGCTACGTCACATCTCCGTATCAGTACCAGCAAGATTGCCTGAATTGAAAAAGTTGGTCGTTAGTTAGCTTATCTGTTAAGTTGGTCCGTCCCGGTGGAAGGCAATGCTAGTTTTCAGAACACTGCCTGCTCGCAGCCCTCTTGCCTCACTGTACCCCCCTCCCCACTGAAGCATTGTAACGGTCGTGCAACGGTCGCCAAGAGCAGAGATTGGTCCCGATACAATGGACTACATACCAGCAATATTAGCTTTTTTCACCTCTCAAGCAATAGCAAAATACCTGAAATTTTGGAAGTAAAACAACTTCACGTTAAGATTAATTTTTTGGTCCTATCTGTTATGGTTACCATTGGTTATTAATTGAGAAAAATTTCCTCCGGCGCCGGGGATCGAAAACAGGATCCCTAGTTCTACGCACTGGGTGTTATAACCACTGATCTACGCCGAGGTTCAATTCAATAACCAATGGTAACCATAACAGAAAATTCTATACAACAAAATAATTAATCTTTACGTAGATGATTCGTCCAATTGTATAGTACTGTGAAGTCCTGGCCACCAATTAACTCAAATGAGTGCGCTCCTTGTGTGATGACTAGATTTCGAAGTTCAGGTCCCGATGGACGAGATACAGGTTGACTGATAGCGGAGTGTTGGACGGAGGTGGGGGAATAAGCTAGGGCTTGTTTACCTTTCCCGGTCTGGTTGAAGGCTTCGTACGTACTAGTACTGAAGCTGGCACAGTTGGGACTACATGAAGTCATTGCGATGTCGAGAACGAAATCCAATTGGAACAAATTTTTTTAAATGTACATTAATAAATTTCTTCCAAAAAAAAAAAAAAAAAAAAAACTTACACAGAAAAAGTAATTTCATTTCAATGGCAAAATGCATCACAATTGCTGAAAAAAACACAGTCTTAATTATGGACTAAAATGTATAGTGACATGATTTTGAAGTACCGGTAATTATCTATATTTAAAAATTACACCATATAAATCCAAATTAGAAATAGGTGATATATAGAATATGTAATTTAAATTAGTATTAATGTATTTTTATACGCCGTGTCCCGCTTAAAACACCAATAAAATAAAAGTCCATAGCTCTAATGAAAAACTTATTTAATTGAAACTGTTAACATTTTCTAATACCTAAAGAGTTGCAATTTCAACACACTTTAACATGACTATCACTTGTGGCACGGCAGATGTGGAGCCTGTTTTCCACTTTTCTCCAGGTATCCCACAGCATATCATTTTGATTTTGGATTCAGAGCTTCAGATCATCGAGGTTAGCCACTCATATTCTGTATACTTGATCTTTGACGAATCCCCATAGAAAAAAGTTCAAAGGTGACCTTGGCGGCCAAGCGATTGTCTCGGATCCTCTGCCAATCCACTGTCTGGAAAAATTGTCATTAAGAAACATGCGTACCTCCAATGCGAAGTGAGGAGGAGCGTCATCTTGCCGATAAATGGTTGCTGCAGGAAGCTGTGACACGACCTATAACTCCAACATATCTAGATAGGTTGAACCAGTCATTGTAGGTTCAGCAAAAAAGAAGGGACCTATCACAAGATCTTTCAATAAACCGCGCCAGACATGAACTTTGGGTGAATCGCGTTCATGTTGGAACACAACAGACGAATTCTCACTTCCCCATATTTTCTGCAATTGTGTCTGTTCACTTTTCCTGATACGTGAAAACTTGACTCGTCAAAGAAACACACATGATCTAAGTAAGAGTTGTTTTCGTCAATTTTGTCCAAAACACACGCAGCAAAATTTAGCCTCTTATCTTTATCACTGGGCTTGATCTTCTATATGATTTAAATTTTGTATGCTCGAAGACGGAGCTTTTGTGTAGAACATTAAGAACAGTATTGCGAGGAATCTGGAGTTGCTAAAGTGTGGCAGTGCTCTGTCCTGTTGAAAAGCAACCTGACCGTCATGTTCATCAATATTTATGGAAAAGCAACATCACCGCCACCATAGCTAAGGTTCTCTTTTACAACGGTTATCGTGAAATTGTGTTTATGATATCCTATTGTAAATAAGAGACTAAAGAGTGAATAGGTACGTTTTATTTGAAAAAGGGATATCGTGAAATTGTAATAACTTTGTTTTAGTGATAGTTTTGTTTAATTGTCATATTGTATTTATACCGGCCATGTAACGTCATAAATAGTCTAATGGCTTAATTGTGTGTTTGGACTGCCGTTGTTACCCTCGTATGAAGTAAGTCATGCTTTGGCATGTTGGTATCAATCGCACCAACTTCTACTGACTTCGAATTTCAAGATTACGTGTTTGATAACTACGTTGCTGAAGACTCATCATTTGCACCAAGCATATGGACTGTTGAACCTTGTGAAACTCCCCGTACTATTTGGTAATTGATCAAAAACTTTTCCACAAACATTTCAATGAACAATTCTGTAGACTGTTATACACGTCATTCTTTCAGTTCAACATGAAACTAAACTTAAAATTAATTTAATTAAGAAAAATGTGCCACAGTTACCCCGTAATTCCGAAAAGAAAAAATGTATTAATTCAGAAGTACGGCGTGCGGCAAAACAAATGACGCTGAAATTATTGCTCATCTGCTGTCCACGTTTCCCAAGCAACGAAGTATTTTTTCTTGTATATAATAGTTTGACATAATTGTGAATTCAATGTTGTGTTGATTTCTGCAAATATGTTTCTCACAACAGAGGAGAAGGTATTTATCATGGAAACTATTTCCGGTCATGCGTAGTAGGGCGTCAGAATGGGCCAAGTTTGCTTCATGTTAAAGAACAGTACGAGGAGCGATTTTATAAAGAGGCACAAAATAACAAAATAATGTTAGCTGCCGTTGACAACGTTTCGTCATAAGGAATCAATCTTATGTCAAAAAAGGGGACAACAGAGTGTCCAAGAACCGTCACCACAAACGAGAATCATAGACGACTTCTCCGACAGGTGTTACAGTCCCTAAATGCTTACTCTACTAACATCGCTGAAACTTGGTTTGAACAGAAGTGGTGAAAGACCACAGCCTTGTCGTACTCCACTATAAATGGGTCGCCACTGTGAAAGTTATTGTTGCTTCGAATTGCTATGATGGTGGTTTTATATATGTTGTAAATATTTTGTATAATCTGTTGAGGTACTTGATCATCTGCCAAAATCTGAAGTAATTTATTCCGATTAACTTCATCAAAAGCCCTTTTTAAGTCAATGAATGCCATATGCATTTCTATATGTACAGAGTAATGTCAAGGATGTAAATGTGCATTTAAATGGCTGTGAAATATCAGAACTGTACATTGATAGATATAAGATTCTAGTTTCTACTGACGCCGAAGAAAGTGGAGGTTTCTTGGAACACACAATAGTGACAAACTTGTTTCTTGTTTTGTCTTTCAGCTATAAGCTCCTGCCTTCATACTCAGCTATTGAAGCGTACAGGAATGTTTCGCATTTCTTGGAAATAATAAAAGAATTTGATTGCAGTAAACTGTATCTCCAACTGACAAAATTCCAGGGAACGACTGAGGCGTGCTCTAACGTCGCATTGATTCCATGATTATGTGTTCGAATCCCGCATTGCCAATGTATTATCTTATAATATCTTAGGTGAATGCTTGTCTTCGTGCTGATCACATCTCTCCAAACTCCCATCATTTGTCGGTCAAATATTCAGGTTAGTCTCTAGTTTCTGAGTATGAAATTTAATATCACTCTTTATAATAAAATTATTTACTTGTTCTAATATATCTGTTTGCGACTCTATGTTCCTCTTTAAAAGCTCTTCTCCTTAAATATATTTCATTCTACTCTATTTAACATTGACAAAAAATGCAGTGCGTTGTGTTTATCGTGGAAAACCATCACTCTAGTGGAATATAAATCATTGATTGTAAAAGGATATCAATGAGATTGTGTTTCCGATAAACGTTTTATGAGGCTCGTCAAGCGCATTTGTGAGTTCTCCTGACTACAGTATCATTGTATTACTCGTGAATTAGGCGAATGTCAAACGTTCGTCATGTATTTCAGCCCTCAGAATCGAAAACGTTGACTTCCCTCATTGTAATTGCAGAGAATTGACTTCAGTTTCCTGATTATGTTATTATTTTTTATATTCAATTTCTAGAAACGAGTGCCGTACTTACGAAAAGTAAATGCTCCGTGGGCTCAAGAGTATATCCGAGGTGAAATCGAATATTATGGAAAACAAAAATATTACCCCATAAGGATTCAGTAGAATCAATAGTAACCTTTGCGTCGGAGACTTGGACTGTGACAAAGTCAGATGTATATTTTATAAGAGTGAAGGAGGCATAAATTTTTATTGTACGTTCGCTCGGAGAAAACCAGGAGAAGGGGTGCAATAAGTGAGTAAACTACTGAAGCAGTGGTTGTTACACAACTCGACACACGACTAAGAAACCAGCGTTGCAACATCTACTAGAATATGTCACTTAAGCGTCCGACTTACTGTACGATCTATGTTTATTTTCACTAATAACATTTATCATTTTTGTTAATAATAATAATAATAATAATAATAATAATAATAGGTTATTATTATTATTATTATTTATTACTAGTCTATTATTAACCCGCCAGTGAACGGATCATGAACAGTTACGTATCTGCACGGGTTGGGTTATTCAGACCTATTTTCTAAATATGAAAAAAAAGTATATTTATTTGAGTCATATAATAATAGTTTTATTCTTTTATACAGTTAACATAATAAATTTGTGAATTTCACAGATTTCAGAATAATATAACCTATAACAATTGAGTCATATAATATTTTTTTTTACCAATACAGCAATTCGCAATCTGTACTTTGTGGTTTTTCTTTCATTGCATTTAAAATGATGTCCAATATAGGGATATGTGGTTGATGTAACATTCATAAATGGTGCGTCGTATTATTTCACGTCCGAAATCATCAAATTTCTCGAATTTCGTAACTGTTTGTAATGCAATCTGAGTTTTCTTTTTAGGAGTGTTATACTCGGTTATATTGATAGAAATTATTTTCTTTACTAATGACCTTGAAACAGTTTTTAGCAATTGATGAATCACGTTTGTCTTCTTCACTGAAAAATAGGTATACATCTTTTGTCCAGTTTGTCTCTCTAATGAATAATCTCTTCCAACACGAGAAGTACAACATTGCAATTATTGTCATCACTATGTTGTGCACTCTCTTCAACAGACTTCCATGGTCCCCATTAGAGGCAGGCAAACTGTCGATCAGGCTTGCCCATGACTGTTTACGTCCGTGAGAGGGCTTAGGCTTCGTATCGTTCGCCCGCCTGCAACCTTCCCTCACAAGCAGGCAGGCAGTGTGGTTGCACGTGTCTCCCAAACAGTCCTAAGAGTGACCCGAAAGGACTGTTGGGTTCCGCCGACCTGCGCCAGACTGCTGCTTCCAGATGCATGATAAACAGGGAACGGATTTATATGGACTAAAAATATATGAAATATGTAAATATATATGTAGTTATTTTTACCAAAATATGGAATTAAATATGGATTTTTACCAAAATATGGAATTAAATATGGACTTAAAATTATAAAAAAATGACTATGTACGTTAAATATTGGTACATTTTAATCAAACTAAACAAAAAATATAATGGACGTACCTTATCTTCCAATGTAGTTTCAAAAAAACACAATTTTTATTGTCTGTTACCATAACAATAGGTTACAAACATTTCTTTCAAGTGCTGAAAAGTGAATCTTCTTCTATTGTCTCTGAGGATAGATTTATACTGACTAAAAGAGCGTTCGACGTCACAAGAAGTAACTGGTACATAATTCAATTTCACAATGTCTGCTGGGGATAAGTCCAAGTTAATCTTCACTGTTGATTCACCACTCATCACAGCAACAACCTTTTGTAGTTCTTCATATCCAGGGTTTTTTGAAAGTACAGTGTCCACCTTAGCTCTTACTGCATCTGCAACTTTACCTCTACCACGATTCAGTTGTTCCACAGTACTATTTATAATTTCAAAACTTTCAGATAGTGAAAGGTGCCTATTTTGGAGACTTTTGAGCGTTTTTATGATGCATGAAAATGTATGCTGAATGTGAGCTAAGTCATTCTTCACACTTATGTCACAGGTAACTGTTTTCGCAGTATCAATTGAGACTGCATCTTCAGAGTCCAATGCAAGGAGAACATTGTTAATAGAGTCTATATGTTCGGCATAATATTCAACTGCTTCTAGCCATGTACCCCATCTAGTTAAAATTGGCTTTGGTGGCAATGGAATTTCAGGGTACATTTCTTTCAACACGTTAACTCTACTGGGAGCTTTGAGAAATACTTTTTTCACTGATGAAATCAACAAATCTACTTTAGGGAAATTGTCTCTGACCACTTCTGCCACACGATGAAATGCATGCGCCACACAAGTAAAATGAGTCAATTTAGGGTATACAACAGATAATGCTTGTCCAGCTTTGACCATATAAGGGGCAGCATCGCTAATAAAGAATAACACATTATCGTACATAATACCCTTTGGCCACAGGATACCCATAGCTTCGTTGAACAGTTTAACTA
The DNA here is from genome assembly GCF_040183065.1 of Periplaneta americana. NCBI lineage: Eukaryota > Metazoa > Arthropoda > Insecta > Blattodea > Blattidae > Periplaneta > Periplaneta americana. The sequence goes on along the minus strand of NC_091123.1, from coordinate 83,305,426 downwards.
TAGTTTTGTTATTGCACTTTTCTAGAACATCACAATGTAAAAGAATTCGTTCAGAATATTGTTCACTTAACAAACCGATAACTACATTACCAACAAGTCTACCTTCTTTGTCGGGAGTCTCATCAATGGAAACCCAAATTGAACTATCTTTAATTTCATCTCTTATCTTCTGTATTGTCTCATCGTAGATGGATGGAGCATACGTCTTCCTAAGTGTTGACTCATCCGGGATTGTATGTTGAGTATATTTTTCAAGGAATTCCCTGAAGACCTTATTCTTTAGTTTGTAGAGAGGAATATCAGCAGAGATGAGAGAACGGCACAGGTCGATGTTAAACTCAGATCTTACATTCGATGTTGTTGGTTGTGTTAAAAACAATTGTCTCTGCTTGGAATTTAGTTGTTTGTTGGCCTGATGTTTACTAGTTGTAATGTGTTGTTGCACCAGGAACTTTTGTGTAGATGATACTGCACACTGACACAAATTACAAAATAATATTTTATTGTCAGTTGATAAACCATCTTCTTTAAATTCTGAAATGTAACTTGTTAGTTTTGATTTTAAATTGACTGAATGACGTACTTTTGGCATATTTACCGTCTTTATAGTATGATTTACAAAACTGAACCTATGTGTACTCTGACTGGCATTTAACTGTTGAGCTGCACAACTGAAGTCTGTTAAAAATTTTAAATTAAATTAATACAGTTTTGTAACTTACTTTCCCATTGTTGATAGGACTGCTAATTTTCAAATAACTCTGATGTTAAAGGGATTACTGAACATGTGTTTAAATCTCTATTGTTGAAATGTATTTTTAAAAGTTAATGGAATTTTGTTTTGTTTTATTGTTAAACCTAATATAATATGGACTGTTTTATATGAAATATGGAAAATATATGGAAATTAACGAAAATATGTACTAAACTCTAAAATATGGAAAAATATGGAAAATAAAAGTAGGATTTTTCAACCCTACACATTGTGAAACATAAAGATAATGCAAAATATAAATTATATTAGCTTTATAAGTAAATATGTATTTACATATAAATCCTTTCCCTGATGATAAATATGAACCAAGTCATTCAAACCTGACAAAAAGCCTACAGATAAAACAAACTACTGAAAACTTAATTTGTTGTCCTCTGAAACGTACCGTTAATAAAGACAAAGAAAACTGTTTCTCGTCAACATAATATCCATTAAATGCCAACAGTTATTATTAATTACCTGCACTTTCCTTTTCATCGTAGTAATATAAATTTAATGCAAACCATTCAAACTTCATAAATAAAAACAAATCTGTCCCTCAGAAGTTAAATAGCAAATCAATACTCTGAAGAACGAAAAACTTTTTATACATTTTACAGGTATTCATGAGGCCTTTAATTGTTGATAAGGAAAAAGTTAAAATGAAATATTTTTCTATAATAGTTGTTGATATTCATAATAATTGTTACCAATATTTTTTCAACATATTTCCTTTTCTCTTCTCATCTCCTCTCCTCTCTCCCCTCCCCTCCCCTCCCCTCCCCTCCCCACCCCTTCCCTTCTCTTCTCTTCTCTTCTCTTCTCTTCTCTTCTCTTCTCTTCTCTTCTCTTCTCTTCTCTTCTCTTCTCTTCTCTTCTCAACTAGTCACAAGTTACGAAATGTTACTATTTTGTTGAGTGAGATACACTACAGGAATATGAAATGTATAATATTGTTTTATTATTTTATGAATTCTGTAGCGAATTAAATCGTAAAACTGTGTTTCTTTAATCAAGAATTATCTGCCGTGTTGGACCATAAGATAAAGATTTTTTGAAGTGACTAAATAGCCAACGAACTTAGGTTTCAAACTAGTACTGTTTCATCTTAACCAGCGCAGACTGGCTTCCGTGAATGCAAGTCACTCTACCTTATAATACGAGCAAACAGACAGGCTTTCTTGGGTCCCGCCGGGACTGAACCTATAAAACCCGGGCTCAATGGGTTCAGGCTAAAAGTTAACTTGCTTTGTAGCGTCACCGGAACCCAAGCCTGATGGCAAGCAGGTACGGACGTGAGTCTTGTCTGATTTGCCGGCCTCTAGTCCCCACATATTTCACTAATTTTAATGTGCACCTAGAAAACTAAACAGATAATGCAAACTACGTACACTCCAAGTCGTTACAGAACTGACAACTATGCGGTATTCGTTCTGAAGTATTAATTACAAGTTACGACCATGATCTTTCTCGGTAGTTTAGTAAATAGTCGGTATTTCTCGGGGATTTAGTAATTATAGCAGCGGTCATCAGCACAGAGCACCCTGGGGCTAGCGTCTCCTACCCGCGGAGAACACATTGCATTATGGTGCATTCATAGCTGCTAGCGGGTATGCTGTCTACCTCTTCCTGCTACACGAGGGGGCATACGGGACGGCTCCGCTTACCCTTTATCCACTTCAGCGAGGGCTGACGACCACTGAATTATAGCCCTGAGCAACATGGTCTTTCTCGGAGGTTCAGTAATTTATACTCCAGAATAATATGGTCTTCCTCAGTAATTTATTAATTATAATCCAGAAAAACAAGCTCTTTCTCAGTGGTTTAGTAATTGTAACCAAGCACAGCATAGTATTTTTCAGTGATTTAGTAATTATAAGCCAGAACAATATGATCTTTCTCGATAGTTTAGTAATTATAAGCCTTAACAACATTGTATTTCTCGATGGTTTAGTAATTATAAGCCTTAACAACATTGTATTTATCGATGGTTTAGTAATTATAAGCTAGAACAACATGATCTTTCTCTATGGTTTAGTAATTATAAGCCTTAACAGCATTGTATTTCTCGATGGTTTAGTAATTATAAGCCTTAACAACATTGTATTTATCGATGGTTTAGTAATTATAAGCTAGAACAACATGATCTTTCTCTATGGTTTAGTAATTATAAGCCAGGACAACATGATCTTTCTCTATAGTTTAGTAATTATAAGCCATAACAACATTGTATTTCTCGATGGTTTAGTAATTATAAGCCTTAACAACATTGTATTTATCGATGATTTAGTAATTATAAGCCAGAACAACATTATCTTTCTCTATGGTTTAGTAATTATAAGCCTTAACAACATTGTTCAAGGATTAAAATCCGTTTTAGGACGATAAGAATCCTTCGCATGCTTCACTCGGAAGGAAAATGAAATTGAGAGACCTATGTCGTAAATGTATGGCAACTAAAGTGTCCCTGATCTCATGATCTGAAGTCTTCAGGGAAAATTTTCTCATCTCGCTCCATATGACTGGTGTAAGTAAACCTATTCTCCACCTATGATTTATACTACACACTAAGTACAGGGCTTGCCAGACTACGGCCCGCGGGCCGGATTAGACCCGTGAACTACTTTTGTTCGGCCCATTTCTAACTTGAAAAAAATTAAAAGTCAATAAAAGAAGAAAAGGAAGATTAATTTATTCACGAATTTCGATCGATGAGATCAAATCAGAGACCCAGTTTCTTAAACAAATTGCTCATATACTGTGGTAACAATGATGTTGCTACAATATAGACTGCTGGTTGCAAGCGTTCAGCCGCCAGGCGACCGTGGGTTGTCCAGCCCAAGCGCTGTGTGGCGACAGAGCAACAGAGATTGCATCGCAGTCAGCTGAGAACAGCGACTTCTTTCGGTACACACTCACACATATTAGAGCAGTGGAAATGTGAAGTGGTAAATATTATCCAGTTAAGAATAGTAGGCCTATTAGCACTCTTGAATTAATCCACAAGCATTTACTAGTAGTTCTTACAGCGTAACTTTAATTATGGCAGAGAAAGAAAAAAAGAGAAAATGGACAGTGAATGTGGTGTGTTAAAACAACAATGGAGTTTGGACTATTTTATGATTCAAACTGGAAATAAAGTAATTATGCCTGATTTTTAACGAATCAGTTGCTATGTTTAAAGAATATAATATTCGCAGGCATCATGAAATCAAACATTTTTCAAAATTTTCACAATTTACTAAGAAGTTACGGGGTGATAAATTTGAAGCAATGAAACGTGGACTATCATCTCAACAGAATATTTTCAAGAAACAGAAATCAGACAATGAAGCAACAACAGTGATTAGTTTCGTATGAACTGATGAAAAGAGCAAAAACTTTTAGTGACGGTGAACTTATTAAATCGTGCGTGATAATGGCGGCAAAGGAAATTTGTCCTGAGAAAGTACATTTAAGAATATTAGTCTTTCAGTACATACAGTTCCTCGTAGACTGGAAGATATTGCCAAAAACACAACTTGCTAGTTGAATGAAAAAGAAAGCAATTTGAAAGTGTAGGTTTTAGATCAATAAAGCACAAAGTTTGAATACTAATGTTTGTGAGCTTTGTTTATTAGACTTAATTGAAACTTACGTGACTTGGCCCGCGATTCTTTCTCGGAAGGTTAATATGGCCCTCACTATGAAAAGTTTGGCAAGCCCTGCTCTAGGACATATCTGTCAATTGATCTTTTACGCTGTATTTGGTGGGATAAACAAAAAATCATAAATATATATAGGCAGGCTATACAGAACTCTTGCAGAACCTATCTTCTGTTACGATTGTGAAATGGGAGTACTTCAAGGATAGAAAACTACGAGCAGTATAAAATGCACCACAATCAGCGTAAAGCCAGAGTTTCTATGTCTGACGAAGTACGAAACAGAGATATAGGGAGAATTATATGTGCCGAAGAGGACACAGTAAATAGGAAAGAAGATAGGGTACGTTCTTCGTACGAGTGAAGGAGAAGGATGAATGGAATATAATACAACGAAAGAAAGGTGAGTGAACACGACAATGAGTCGAACATATATGGCAGACCATAATGGAGAACAGAGACCTGGTTATCGACAATGTCGAGTATTGTCTAGGTTGGCGATTGGTGATGGCAGCCGGCGCGGCGTTGAGCCGTATAAAGCCGCACACACATAAGCAGGACTCTCTTATTTTGATTACAGCGTGACCTCATGTTCGATTGTGACGAAGAAGTTGACAATATGATACATAAAATTAAACGACTTTCTGTTACAATACACACAATTTTATGAGATAAACAATAAGAAATATACCACTTAAATCATAAGTTTCTGTAGACCAGTATTTTATATGATTCAGATGTGGTCAGACACAAACGGAAAGAAGTAAAACTAAGCTACAGAAACCAGTAAAAGAATGTAAAAAATTGGACAGGCTAAAGAAAGAAAATATACTAAATGAATTTAACTTGTTTGATGGTGAAGTGAATTAAAGTGTCGAGGAAGTGACACATAGCTCCTCGTTATTCGTTTTAGTGTCTCGTAACAACCCAGTTTCTTTATCATGTTGGAAGTAATATTACGGTTTCTAGTTTATTTTATCCAAATATTATTCAAAAGATATATCTCAATTAAGTCATTTAATAGGCTATGCAACCTAATAAAAAGATTAAATTTCGTTCTCCGGATTACACACGAATTACATTTCCCACAATGGCAGAATTGAGACATTTGGGTTCATTTATTAACTGACATACATACAGAGTGTCTATGAACTAACTCCCCAAACTTTGTAGAGTTGTAGAGGACTTGAAACTAAATAAGTTTTGCAAAACAATTACGAGTATACAAGTCGGAAGCGCTTTTACGAAGTTACACAATAAATTAAAAAACATGTATCAGGAAGATTATTTATTATAGGAAGGCAACACGAAAAACAAAGTTCTTTCGCTCTCAAATCGCGCATGATGTCATACTTCCTAACCCACTAACTGATAAGAGAGGCGTGAGTCCAGCCCCTTATTTGAATAGTTCTACGCCCATGGGTCTGAAAAAACGTTGCGCCATCCACTAACCAACTATGCAAATCTTAGCCATTTAGCAGTTCAACTTTAAAAAAAAGTGGCATGTAACAATGATTTAACATCTGTCTAATACAGACATCTGCAAAGTAGGAAGATATAAAAAATTTATTTTGAACTTGATTTTTTCTTTTGTCGATATTCTGTCACCCGTACGAATTTGCAACCCCGGGTCTGGGATCAAGCGGCCCATGCCTAAATACTGGCCTGGACCATTTTACACTTTAAGATTGACATAAATACACTAATGTAGTACGAAAACAAAGCCATATTAAATACCTAGAGCCACCCGCGTGGCTCAGTCGGTTAAGGCGCTTGCCTGGCGGTCTGAAGTTGCGCTCGGGAGCGGGTTCGATCCCCGCTTGGGCTGATTACCTGGTTGAGTTTTTTCCGAGGTTTTCCTCAACCGTAAGGTGAATGCCAGGTAATCTATGGCGAGTCCTCGGCCTCATCTCGCCAAATACCATCTCGCTACCACCAATTTCATCGACGCTAAATAACGTAGTTGATACAGCGTCGTTAAATAACCAACTAAAAAAATATATATCTAGAGTAAATCGTACTTCAAAGGAGCCGATCTGCTCTCTTCCACAGACCCAAGCCAGATGACTTAATCCCTATTCCAGTCTGACCGTAGGAGCATTTGGTTTCTGCGCACTTTGAAATGTAGCCTGTGTTTCCTGGCTATACTTGTGCTTCAATTTACATAATTACATTAAATATTCAAAATTATGATCACAAATCTCCACGAAACTTTGTTATGTGTGCTCGAAGACGCCAACATTTCGCCTAATAGAGAGTTTTCTTGGTCCGCTAACCGGTTAACGCTATGTTGACGTCATTGATTAAAGAGCCAATCAGAGTCATTCATCTCACGTTATTTCAATAGTGGACACGCTATCTCTAGGCAGATAACATGGACGTGAACGAAGCTTACCGTAGGTGTTAAAACATGGCATCTCGTTTGAGATTTACCACTATGGTCGATATTCACCTATTTAAAACAGCTCAAGATGGATAAATTATTCGAGCCGAAGTACAAGAAGGCTCGGGAAATAATTTTTCGTAGAGATTCCAACAGACAAATAGTGGAGTCGTGTTTACTCCGACAAGCCAAAACGCTTTGTTTAGCTAGCCGTAACTCGGAAACTAGCCAAGATTTTGAGTAGCGACCGCTTATAATAGTAATATGTGTTACAAGAGCGGTATGATGACGTTTTCATGTTCGAGGAAAAGATTGAAAAAGCGAAGCGAAACGTAGTTGAGCTTTTTTAATTTCCGAGAACATGAAAACAAACATACCGCTCGTGTATCGTACATTATTTTGTGCGAATATCGTTTATTACATACCTGAAAGAGGAATTTCTAATTAGTTGCAATGAAATCTCCATCTTGGTTTCTGTTCAATGACGGCAACTTTGGAAAACAAATATATCTATCTTCAACATTGTTCCTATAAAATGTTTCCTGTGTTTACTATACTCCAGCAGGCCGTGATATACGTCTGTCTTTTTTTCCCCCAGTCTATAAATGCGAACTTAAAACAAACGGTAAGGTTATGTAATGATTTATTTTTCATTTTAATACTTTAAGAAAATTATTTATTTCTGCACATTGAAATTATAACAAAATTATTTATTTCTGCACATTAAAATTAATTGTCACATTTGTGCAGTTATTCAGAGTCACTGGAGCACCACCACCAGTTTTTTCTATTGTGAAACTTTTTTGCATGAATATTGATTTTCCAGTTTCCGTCGAAGTTGAAGCATTAGCACTATAGATGGCAGCATTTGATAAACCCTCCGTCTGGCACGAAGTCGATGCACTGGAGACTGTGGTTGCAGTTTTGTGAATCCTAGTACCAATGTTGCTTTTGTCGTGCAAAATATTTAAAAACAATAATTAACAGTGCAATTTAGGTGAAATTGCAGTGGTAAGTTTCCAATTTATAATTATTACTATATTGAACGTCTTTAAAAATAATATGTTAAAAGCCTAAAGCAGTAAAATGAATATGACGCTTAAGCGGTAAGAATAGGGAAATTGTTATGTGTGTTACGTTGGGAATACTGAATGTGGTATTTCACACTTACCGCGTATTGGTTTTGTGCGGAAAGCAAGCAAATACGCACGATCTCGCACAAAAGTAATTTCCATCCTTCCTCAACATTTCTTTAGTTTTGACCCCGATCTAACGTAAAAAAAAAGTAAAAAAGTTTGCCGCTTATCAGCTTTTGAAGGTGTAAATGTCTATTCTGAACAGATCACATCGAAGTTGGTATTTTTTTCTCACTTTTCAAAAAAGATTTTCATTTCAAATTTTTTTCTATGCTCTCCTTAGACATTGAGCTACGAATTTTAGAACTTAACACTGCGATTGACTGTCACAAGAGCTACGACATAATAAACATTTAACGTAGTGAGAAATATCATATAAAAGAACCTTACGTCAAAGAAATACGTGCACCGATCCCTTACGATTCTTTCCGAAGTTTTACGTACATGAACATACCCTACTTCACCAAAAACGTCACTACTGATGTGAACATCGTTAACCGTTTAGCGGACCAAGACGGTGCGAAAGCTTTCTAACATCGACGGCTGCTGCAGTAATTCTGTCGATGTCAAACTTTTAGTCTCAATAAGCTAGTGTTTCATAAACGAGGGTTTTCATGTAGCTCCATCCAGTGCTATCAGGTCATAAGGGGCAATACATCGTATGGGAACCTACAATTTTTTTAATTAATCGTTAGGGGAAAAGAAAATTTTGTCTGTATGGAGCCATACGGCATATGGGTCAGTGGGAATCAGAGATGTCTTGATGAACTTGAGAAATTCCACAATACATGATGTGTACCGATACAGTCGTTCTGTGTTTACATGTCAAAAGTTCGAATAATCTGAGAATGTAATTTTTTGCAGCAAAATAAATAAGTAAGAAAATACACTGTGACAAATGTGAAGAATATCTGTAGGCTATATAATTCTTGCAGAAATGTTACATATTTAATAAAATAATGTGTATAAGTGACAAATCTGTTCAATATTTTAGTAGATATGCCGCTCCTTATCGAAGTTCCCTCTTGTCGTTATTTTGCCCAGAAATTTAATAAATAAATTACATTTGTAAGGAATTTTTTACTGGAAAGTCAGCTTTATTCGGCGAGATTTCTTCAGGAATAACTCTTAGCCTATGTAAAATTTCCATGGACGTCTTTCCGAAGTGAACAAAGTAAATGCTTTTCAATCGATATCTTTGGCAGAGAGAATATTCTTTTTTGACTCATTGTAGATCTGCATTGAGATTTACGTCTCTTTATAGTGGAAAAGGAGAGTTCAATAGACGTTGTACTGTATTAGGTATAGTTGTGTGTACAGTTAAAATGAGACACACAATTTATCAATTTCAGACATTGCCCACATGAAATCTGTTTCAATCATGATACTGTATTTAATATCTCAATCACAGATTTTCCTGGAAAATTTTCATCTTATCATCCCCACATAAAACCACCATACCAAAATGTAACCAAATTAGTGCATAAACTTAAAACAACTTTCAGTGTACTCGACAAGAAACGAACAAAATTGGTCGTCCCAAATCTGCTACTGACGGACAGCATTTAATAGACGTGATTGCGAAGATGACGACCAGCCCTAAAAGATCATTGTGCTATGTGGCTCCAGAAAGTGGTATCAGTAAAGAATCTGTTCGTAGAATATTTTTTTTTCTTTTTTTTTTCCGTTGTTGGTAACTCTAAGCATCTATTAGATGCTTTTATGGCTGTGCTAACAGATGGAGTTACTTGTCAACAATGCGACGCAGAAACGTGTATTCAGGTTACTGCCCAGCGACAGTCCTGCTGTATTTTTATATTTATGATGATTGGTTAATTAATATTAACCCGGCACACTCACAATCACACTCGCATTCATACAAATTTCCAGACTCTAGACACCCAGGGAATTCGTCTTCTTCAAGAAAAATTCACCGAGAGCCGAGCCCGGGAATCGAACCCGGGACCTCCTGATCTGTAAGCCAGCATGCTGACCAACAGACCACGGAGGCAGTCGAAGAATATTGAAATCTGCATTTTTTTCACCTCTACAAGGTACAGAATTTACACACAATGCAAGAACAGGATCCACTGAAGAGGTGAACATAATACAATTGGATCACACAGCGTTTGCGTACTGCTCGATCCTTTCTTCAGCATGTTCTGTTCAGTGACGAATGCTTATTCTTTCTGGATGGGCACGCTCACACACGATACTGATCCAAAGAAAACCGAAGATGGATACGTGAAGCTAACAACCCTGGTGCTCCAAAAGTTATGATGTGGTGTGGAATACTATACGTGATATGATTGTGGGACCATATTTCTTTGATGGAAATGTAAACTAACACACATATGGAGAATTACTGGACAGCACTGTAATGGAGTTCCTGTATGATTTGCCAAGAATGTGGTCTCAACAAGATGGAGCCACGGTATATTACAGTTTGCCAGAAACTAAATGAGATGTTTGGTGTACACGGGGTTGAACGAGGTGAACCTCAGCCATGGCCTCCATGGTCACCAGACCTCACCCCTTGATTTCCTTCTATTGGGATTTGTGAAACAGCACATTTTTCAGACAGAGCCTACATCTATAGACTACTTGTAACAAATGATCAACCTTGTTACGCAGCACATTCCATCTGCAACACTTTTAAGCGGGAATGTCAGGATCGAATGAGGAACTGTCTTCACGTAAATGGAGCACATTTTGAACATCTGCGGTAGTGAACACACTGTATAAAATTAGCCTATATTTCCAATTAGAGTAATGTTTTCCATTTGTCAACTGACTTCTGTGTCACACGATCTGTGTCGGATCGAGTATGAAAAAAAAATACTTCAGAAAGAAAATTGAATGGCAAAGCTTGTATTGCCTTCCCTAAGTGATTACGTTCTCAGCTACCTTATTTATAAGGAATCATATTCCAAAGGTCTAAGGGAAGAGTTTTTGATACATTCAAGGCATATGATGTGGCAAGAACATTAAAGTCAGTTCATTAGACCATAAAGGAATCTGAGAACGTATAGTGAAGAGGAAGTTCAAAATATTCATTAGAATATAAAAGAGGATAGAAGCAAGGGAAATGGTAGGTGGTGATCATTAGTGATATAGCAAAAAATGTCATCGCAGGAAATAAATATTCGAACATAAGGAAGGCAACTTTGAAAAAGAACAAACAAAATAAAGCCGCTTGAATAAAAGTTTATAAATAAACACTGGCATTCATATGACACACATTTCCTCGATATGCATGTTTCCCAGTGAACGAAAGCTTGCATTTCACGTAAGATTCATATTAAACTTATGTGTCAGCGCGTAATTTTATATCCAATCCATTTTCTTACAAGTGCAAGAGTAATTCCCCAGACATCTATCTGTGTTAAAAGAAAACTGATAATTTGAATTTTTGTAAAAGTTACTAGCATATCAAAATGGTAGGTCAGCCCATGAATTACGTCACGAAGCACAGCATTCTCAGTCGCCAGGCGCGATGGTGTTCAAATTGTGAGTTTCAAACATATACAGGGTGATTCACGAGGATTTACCGTCACTTACGGAGATCATTTCTGAAGACATTCTGAGCACGAAATGTCATATAAACATGTGTCCTAATCTCAATATTTTCAGAGTTACACTAATTTGAATTTGTTAGTTAAATACCTTTTATCTTTAGTTGTAAGGGTAATAAAATATTACAAATAGAGAATGAACTATTCATAAGTATCATTTCTTTAATTGGCTAGTGTTCTGAAGATAAAATTGTTGTAGTTAATTGCTTTGCACAGATTTTGTTTTTCAATTTTTAACTAAAAATTACATCATTCTTACGATTTACCACGAAAATTGTTACAAATCATATGACTTTAGGAACTTGATTCTTTACAGTTTAATTATGCATTCTAATGTAAAGTCTTAAAGAATTTACGAGAGTGGCGTGATTTGTAGCAATTGTTGTGATAAATGCGTAAGAAAATGTAATTTTGTAATTAAAAATCGGAAAAAAAAAATTCTGTACGAAGCAACTATGGAATTCACGACACATTTTACCTTCAGTATACTAGCTAATTAAAGATATGATACTCCTGAATAGTTCATTCTTTATCTGTAATATTCGTTTACCCTTAAAACTCAAGAATAATGATATTTTACAAAGAATTTCAAATTAGTGTAACTCTGAAAATATTGAGATTAGGACACATGTTTATACGACATTTCTTGCTCAGAATGTCTTCCGAAATAAGCCCCGTAAGTAACGGTAAATCATCGTGTATCCCCCTATATTTTAATTGTCTGTACTATAACGATAAAGCTATTCAATTCATCCAAGGCACACTTCTCAGATGCAAATACTCAACATCTTCGTGGGTACCAAAATGCATCCTTTATTTATTTTATTTTAAAAATCCCTCTGCTTAGTCATAGATTTCATAACAAAATGTGTAAAAGTGAAGATACTTTAATATATTATAATTTAATACAAATAAGTAATAGAATTTATAACTGTTTAAGTTCATAGAAGTTATATCACCACTAGTATTCTTAACAAAGAAAGACACGCTTTAAAAAACCTTAATATCTCTGAAAATGAATTTCCGAACTTAAAAAAAGGACAGCAACTGAGAGAAATCCTAAGAAAAAGATCTTTATCTTCATGGTGTCAAATGCCACATAAGGGTAAAGGAGTTAGTTTTATGCGGAATGTCCTAAGACAAATTCCTGAATATTCAATAAAACGCCTGTCATCATCTGAATATATTAATGCGGTGAAGATGTCATGCAACCTTTCTGCAGTACAGTCAGTCCCAGGTAGAGTATTCAACACAACCCGTTGCCGCCAAGCAGGCTGTGACGAGAATGAAACACTAGGACATGTGTTGAGTTTCTGCCAAAAGACAGAGTTACTGCGGAACAACCGCCATCACAGGGGTGAGGATAATGCGTGCTGACATCCTAAGATAATAAGGATTAGAAATCCGTGAAGAAGTGCACTGTATCTCGGAAGATGATTCAACAAGACGAGCAGATATTGTTGTCATTGATAGAAAAAAGAAAACAGAAACAATACTTAGACCCGACTATCAGGTTTGAAAGAGATGCACAACAGCCAAGACTTACTGATGATGAAAAGAGAATCATCTATGAACCTTGCATTCCTTATTTTAGCAAAGCAGTATAACATCATGGCTAATCGTTGGTCAATACACGGACTTCTTTTTGGAGTTCGTGGTACCATCTCCAAATACACCTATAATCTTTTAAAATCAAAGGGATTCACATTTTAAAATGTTGAGAAAATTCTTACAGAAATTCTAAAGAACTCCATTGAAATTTTGCAATTTCATCACTATTTCAAGTAATATGGTTCACTTTAATTTTCTTTTGGAATTTATTATATGTATTTTCATTATAAACTTTTATGTAGCCTATGTATTTGTTTTCTGGAACCTTGTGGTCACCCTTATTGAAGGGCAGATGGTTTTATTTTATAAATCCGAAGTACGAAAAATATTGGATACCTCGCAATATTATGAAAATATGAACGAATCTTTACATTACTATGTAAGATAATACACTGACTCATAAAAATGCAATTTTTAATTTAATTTGCAATATACACAAGTTACATGTAATTTTAATAATATTATAAACTTCTAGATTACATATCCAACTTTTGCAACTATTATGTGAGGAGCTGTTGATTAACTTGTGTGCATAAAACTACTGTAATTTTACATTTATCGAATTTTGCAATAAACTAACAGGAATATGTTGAAATCTAAAATTTGGCCTTTATTACTGAACACATAATTGTAATTCTTTTCTAAATACTATTCAAATTTGCAGATGTTAGATAGGCCTACATATTTTAGTAACCAGTGTAACACATTTCAAATAAATATGACCACTAGAAGAGGAGTTATTAATTTTGTCCGAGTTTTGAGCGATTCAGATCATTGTTCGCCGGTTTTCTCCATAGACGTCAATGATTTGACAAAATTTTAATAACAGTCTTAGTTAAACACGAATGGATAGAACTTTCAGCCGAGGCCTGGCTGGGCACCTCGCAGAATGAATATGATTGTGGAGTATTGGTGGAGTTATTATGATAATGGAGTGGAGAAACGGGAGAACCCCGAGAAAAACCTCTTGCCTTCGTTTTATCCACCACAAATTTATTCATTACCCAAACGGGAATAGAATCCGGGTTGTTCCAATAGAAGGCAGTGAAGCTAATAATTCGGCCACGATTTTCCAATATATTAAATACTAGTTTAACAAGGTCTTTATCACACTCATGATAACAAGCATTTTGTGTCTATTTGTGCACGCCGTAAATGAATATAAATTTGAAATTGTCCTTTCATCCTCCATTGGGAAGAAAATATTAAAATATTTTTAGAATAATATATAAAAATATTATGAATGTACGTAACAGTAGTTACCAAACCAAGAACTATTGAAACATTTCCATAACACGTCGAATACTCTTTCATAATTCTACTTTCAGTTTGTTTCATAACACTGGTCTACAAATTTTTTTTTCAAGCTTTTTTAATTTTTTCACCTGGATACATATAATATGAATGCCCTAATTCAAATCTGATTTCAGTTTTGCTCTATCCGGCTAGGGTTTTAAACAATATCATAACAAATTTAGTAATGTACTTAACATTTTAATGAAATATTATAACTGTTACACATACAAAACTGAGGCAAAACTGTTCCTGTGTGTTTAATTTTAACTTAAATATGAATAAACATGTTGAAATATGAGAGCTACGTTTCAATAATTGCGAATTTAAAAAATGTGTTGATATTTACTGAGAAGAAAACTTCATGTCATCCCTGAAGTGTTCATCACTAGTGTCTCTTTTGAAACACCAGCCATCATTGACACATCTCAATGGGCTTGATAGCGGGTTTTCATTGTTTTAATGACTTTGTGAAACCGCTCACCTTGTTCTTCACTCATTACACCAAGATTCGCAGGGAAGTCATCAATATGCCTGTTGAGAAAATGCGCTTTAACACTAATTCTGCACCCTAGGTTTTTAAAGTTTGGTAACATTTCCTTCACAATTTCCTTGTAGTTCTCAGATTTCTTGTTGCCCAGAAAGTTTTCTGTCACTTTTCTGCATGCTAACTACGCTAACTTCTCTAACTCGGACATCGATTGAGGAAAGGTTTCATCACAGTCTAATACATAAAGTAGCGCAACTTCAACACTTTTTTTTTTGCGAACATTCGCGACACTAGCGCCCAAGTGGCAGGCAAGGCACAGGTCGTAGGGTTGATACAGTCAGCACGTGCTTTTAAGGGATTCAAGATGTTATAATAACGTTTTAATCATGCGTCGGAATAAAAGTAATGTGTACAGTGCTGTAAATTGCAGTAACAACAAGTTTAAATATCCGAATTTGTCGTTCGTCAGATTCCCTAAAGACCAAGAGAGATAAGTGTATATCTGAAAATCACAACTCTGTCATAACTAATAATCCACATTGTAGGTAGCCTACATATTGTTTCTATAAAACATTTATTAGTTATCAGTTACCTATTTGTATGTCAGGAAGAACAGTTTAAATACATACGGAAATACTTGTACATTCGGTGTGTATTTTTATTTAAAGTAACACAGGTTATTTGTCTTTACTTGTCCATCTTAACTTGCATTTTGTTTGTTCTTTCAGGAGTAGAAAATGGCTGATAAATCTTAGAAGATCAGATTTAATGAACAAAAGCGTAGATTATTTGTTCAACAATACAAAACTATGTTCAATTCATTTTACTGAAAATAAAAGTACATTTTCTGAGTTAATTGAAGTTAAAATTCTTTCAAGAAAATTGTGTGTTCATTTATTTGTTCTCACCTACGTCACATTAACAGTAAGTACATGTAAATTACGTACTATATAGGTAGGATAAGTTAAAATTAAGCCTATGTGTGAAAACTGGAAATGTAAACTTGTCATAAAAATATTACACCATAATATCAGCAATATTTGTGACTCAAAATAATAAAGGAAATAAGCTACCGGTTCTTAAGAAATGGAAAAAATATGAACTTTATAAATATATTCAGTGTCTATTATGTTAAGGTTTAAATCCTCCCCTTTTTTATTTTCAAGTTTACCTCAGCGATCGAGTTTACCCCAATTTGCGGTATGGAAAATAGTTAATTTCTCAGGAAATAGGGAGAGGAGTCCGCCACGCAATGTATCCTACGAGATATGCCCTACAATTTTGAAGCTACTAATTTTTACTTTTCTCACAGGAAATATAAAGTTACAATGATGCATAAATATATTTAGGAATGAATTGAATTAACCGTCCACGTACGAACAATTATATTATTTCAAACGGCGATACGTGATCAGGGCCATGATTCAGTGATAAGGAACAGAAAGAGTTACATTAGTCCCAAATTCTAAAACTTGTAGATTAACTGCATGTGAAATTCTTCTATGATTATAAAGTAAAATTAATAAGAACCATATACACTTACTGTTTAGCATAAAAATATAAAATAAATTACGCAAAATCCGTTTTCTGATGTGTTATCATATGTAGTTATGTAGTCTGCACACTTTTAACTTGCCTGCCGCTAGAGGGCTACTGTCGCGCCAGCTGTCAAATGTTGGCATATTTTATACATATGAGTTGCGCGACTGTATGTATTAGACTGTAGTTTCATTCTGCATACGCTCACGAATTTGGGGTCCATTGAAAATACCTGCTGCTATCTTAGCTTCAGTTTTCTGAGGGTACATTGTAAGAAGAAAGTTGAAGCAATCACTGTCCTTATTTAGAGCAGTTACAAATTGCTTCATGAGGCTTCCGTTTGTCATAAACCCACTAACATATATTCAGTACACGAAGAACATACGTAATGGGGAGCCCACTGTTTATCCAAATCACTAACTGGCATGCCAAAATAAGCGTTATATTAATTTTTGTCTGTCATACTTTTTCTCTGCTTTTGTGGAATATAACTACTACACGTACGGCAAAACAAATCAGGACTATTTACACACCAACTACGATGGGACATTTCACGAGCACATTCGAACTCACTGGAATTCAAAAGATCAAAACTCGACTGACTGCAGCCAGATCTTTGGTAAAACTAAGATATTTCTTACAAATCACCGTTTTACAGGGAGAATAGTCCAACTCTCTCTTTTGTTACTCAGAACAAAATGAAGAGACCTACCAGTAATAAAAGCAAGATGATGGGCTCAGGTCGGTAATCCGTCGACTACCTTCGGAAACAAGTGGAAAACAGGGAATCCAGAGGTGGGAAGGTACTTAAGAGAAAATTGTGAACCATTTTTATTATGATTAAAGCTCTCAGATAATTTATTTTATCTATTTACTCAACGAAGAAAAATTAAAACTATTATTTTGTATAATATCAATTTCTGAAAAACTGTAGCCAGATGAAACAAAACTAAAGCTGGTTTGAGACCTCTCATATGGTAAGCAATCAGAAAATATGAACAGTTTTCATTCAGAAAAAAATGTGTATACCAGTGTAATGGATTGGAGAAGAGCAATAAGCAAATGGAATTGGTGCGGTAAACGAGTTTGCATTTTTCAGAAGTATGGCGGGCACTTTATTACTTTATTGCAGGCTGGCGTCAGGCGGACAGGAAATGCTGAGAGACTGGGAATTATGGCGAGAAAATATTACATTTTATGATTAGCTGCCGAAAAATGTTCCGGCTTCTCACTGTTTGTATCTAATTGGAACATTTTTCGAAGACGAGAACAATGCTAAACCTTTAAATTCTGTGTCAATCGTATGAGATTTTTAGGGATAACAAAATAGTCCTAAAACTTTGAATGGAACTCTTGCACAGTTACAAGAAACTAGGATGCTATATGTCACTCAAAATATCTTCCCACATTTCCCGAGCACTGATAGGTTTTAAGGGAGCTACAAGGGAAAAAATTCCATTAGGATATTTATAAGACGAAACAACGGTATCAAGAGAAATGATATCCTTGCATGATAGGGGACTAAAGTTGGTTTTCGGTGAGAGAATGTGACATGCAATACATGAGGAAAGAATAGGGAATATTTCCGTGAATCCTACTTTTCCTAGTTTCATTCCATTTCATTATATATTCGGTAAAGTGCTGGCTATGAGCCTCGATGATACCATCGAGGAGGCTGGCCAGATGCATACGAATATGCATTTGTGAAAAACATCGTAGCCTGATTCTTCAGTATGGGTTGCTTTTCCAACTGATTGCCCTAGCCTTTTTCTGTATCAGAGCTAAGAAGTTGGTACCAAAGCTATTAACTTGTGTGAGCTTGGAGTATATCTCGACCTAATGAACAGTATTACCAAATGGCAAAGGCAAGGAGAATCCCGACCATGAGGTCGCTAAGAGCACTGTTTACATTGGAAACTGAACTTGAAATAGTACAGTCAGGCTACAGAGACATCTTATTCGTAAACACACGACACTACTTACAATGATTGCAGATGTCTTGAAATGAGGAAATAACAATTTAACCTTCTGATAACAGTGGTGATGATAATGACGATGATAGTTATAAACAAAGCTCGGAACTTGGGGACTTGTGTGTCGTGTGCATGAGTAAGGTTACATGTACAACGTACACAAAGCTCACCCTGCAAGTGCTCAGGGACAGTCGTGTGTACTAAGAAAGTGGTCACATCGAATGACAGGAAGACGGACGAGGAAACTGTGTCGTGTCGAAGCCAATGACATTCAGATAATTAATTACAGGTAAACGGTCTGTTTGAAAATAAGAAAATACGTATTTTTCGAATAGGTATTGTATACGTTTGAAAATATATTTCTTAAAATTTAGGTACAGAATTTCGTGGAGGAATTCTGAGGAGATACATTATTTTCTTCGAATGGAGAGTTTATATTTTGTAACTTGTGTCAAACACAAGCTAGAGATTGGAAACGGGCATTTATTGAAATACATTGCAGTCCCTTAAATCGATGGAAAATTTGTCCATAGCCATGATTTTTTATATGTATGTATGTATGTATTTATTTACACTGCAAGTGGGAAAGCACCCGGTGGCAGTGGTATATACAATATTAACAATACACAATAAAATAACAATACACAATAAAAAACAATACACAATAAAAGTCGTCGTAGTGGAACCTTCCCTAGTAGTGCCATAGAAATTGAAAACTATTTTCGAGACAAATTTAGGATACTTATCTTTCTCAGATACGAGATCAGCTAGCAACTACTGAAAATCGAACAGGAAGCAGTGACAGTGAAAACATTCAATACTTTATTTCGGCCTGAGACTTTATAATACAATTACAAACCATTTTCCAAATTCGAAATTTTTTAAAATTGAAGCTTTTAAAAAATAAATTTGTAAAATTATTCACGATATAATATTATATTAACAATGTGTTTTTTTACCTTTTTTTTCTGTCTACTATATTCTTGTTTTTATTCAATATCACTGGCTTCTGTCGAATTGTTAATTTATATTAAATGTGTATTTTTCTCTCTTTTTCACTTTCTTCTTTATTCTTGCTCTTGTGTTGTATTTATTGGTTTGAATTAAGTTACTTACTGTATTTAGTAAAGTGTCCTTGTAAATTTTATGTTATATTATTGACTAAGACCACACCGTACACGAGCCTGGCTCTTACGGTAGTGGCTAGAAACATTTTTGTTTAAATGTAATTTGTATTCACTAGGTAGCTAGTTAAAATAAATAAAATAAAAAAATTAATTTTGCTCCCGTCACTTCATGTGACGTGGAAATAAGTTTCTTTCGTTTCAAATCATGTTTAACTAACAGACGAAGAAGGTATAGGTTCGAAAAATATTCGAATGTATGTAGTCATACACTGTAATAAAATATACAGAGCAGAACTGTAAATTTGATATATTTTGCATGTTTGTTTATATATATGCTTTAAAATTACTTGTTTCAACCTACCATAATATTATCATTATGTTATTCCAGCCAGGAACCACTTTTATAGCAGACCTGACAGTACCTCTGTGCTGGAAGCTGGAGTTTGTTGACATTGAAGTCCGGACGCTTAGCCACGTTCAAAGACACAAGTCCCCAAGTTCCGAGCTTTGGTTATAAATAATAATAATGATAATAAATAATAATAATAGCGATAATAATGATAATAAATAGTAATAACAATAATAAATAGTAAAATGATAAATAATAGTGATAATAATAATAATAATAATAATAATAATAATAATAATAATAATAATAATAATAATAATAATAGGCTCGGCTCCAAGAAAGTAACAGGCGCATCAGAAGTTCTCGCGATCATGGATCGGGAGCATAGTCAAACGCTCTGTAAATAGTCGTATTTAATTAAATAACATGTAAGTAATAAAATAACATTACACACAGGCGGAATAAATCCCATTTCACCTACTCCATGAACAAGCTGTCCAGGAGTATTATTTGTGTAGCCTACTCCCTTGGAATTGTATCACTTTGCCAACACTTACACAGTATACTGTATAGTGGGTGTGTAGGCCTACTTAATTTTCAACCATGTAAACCTACACAATAGTTTCCGTCTTCATTTTTTCCTAAGTGCTCCAAGATTCAACGCCCTGCGGGCTACTATGTCAGGGAACTTAATAGGAAACGTCCGTTATTTTTAAATATACTCGTAGACCCATAGATTTAAAAATTTTTCGAAGTGTTTCTCTGCTTTCAGAATAACTGATAAGTTATTGTAATTCAAAACGAGTGCAGTCTGAGTCAAGTTGGAATTTCTTAATGAATTTCGTAATATTCCTGGAATTTTCTTCGTATTGTTCTTCTGTCCTTGAAGTCTATCTCAATCCTGTTAGCAGGAAATGAGCCTACCTTTCGAGATGTTACCTTCTTTTTACTACATTCTTTGCAATAGCCCTCCTTTTGCATTTTACAAATAGTTGATCTATTGCCGGCGTGTCCATTTAGCGAGTTATGATGCAAACGTGGGTCGCGGGCAATTAACACTGATTTTTTTTTTACTTTACTTGGTTATTTAACGACGCTCTATCAACTATGAGGTTATTTAGCGTCGATGGATTTGAAGATAGCGAGATGATATTTGGCGAGATGAGGCCGAGGATTCGCCATAGATTACCTGACATTTGCATTACGGTTGGGAAAAACCTCGCAAAAAACCCAACCAGGTAATCAGCCCAAGCGGGAATCGAACCCGCGCCCGAGCACAACTCCGGATCGGCAGGCAAGCGCCTTAATCGACCGAGCTACGCCGGTGGCTTTGAACACTGAAAGACGTAATGTTTGCTCGCTCATCTCCTTCCACTATTCCCTGCATGACAGAGGGACGATGGTATCAGTGACGCTTGTACCTTCGCAATGTCTGTACCGAAGTCTTGTCATTCCGTGTCGATTGTAAAGAAAAGAAACTTCCATTCGTAATGGGAGGAAAAATTTTAGTTTTTGGGTATGAAAGAAATGCAAGGTTTTACGTGGCTTTTCAAAACCAATATAACACGCCATTACACTGCGTGTAACTCCTAAAATTCTGATTTAAAGGATAAGCTCTTCCTGCGTTACTATCATCATTATTATTATTATTATTATTATTATTATTATTATTATTATTATTAGAGTTACTTCGTTTGTTCCGTAAAATCTATGTAGGCCTACCTATGCGTCAACTTATAAGAGTGAGCACTTTTTTTTTACATTGTGAAATCAAAATACAGGACACATAACATTATTGGACAAAAACCTTTTGGCAGAATTACGTGTGGCTTTTCAGACATAACATCAGATTTTGAAGTTGATTTTGCTCGAGTCGATGAAGATTAGGACAAAGAATGGTTGAACGCAATACATAATACTACAGTACTTATTACTTACACACAGACACAGAGTGGAAGTGAAATAACCCTGCAGCTTGAAATGGACGATAGGGTACACTTAAATGAATAAAAAACCTGTATTACGTTTTGTGATTAAATGCACGGTTAATTAAAAAATTCAGTTGAAAGTTTCAGCAGTTTGGCAACATCGCAGCTAACACAATGGTCTTTCTTCTCGTAAGAGGTCAACGAAGTAAGATCCATCTCCCTAGGGCAGGCATGTGAAAGTAAACCATAAATGGCATTTTCCATAGCCGTGGTTCGACTGTGCTATATTGGCCAGGTGATTGACAGCTCAGCTGAGAGTTCGATTGCTCGAAAGTTAATGGTTACTATCCAAAAAGCATTGGCTGTAGTCTGTTTCAGAAGAAACAAAGCTTTTTTGTTTTTGTTTTACTGTTGAGTTTACTTCTTTTTTTTAAGTGTATCATTATTACCAGTTATATTACCGCTTGTTCTGTATGGTTGTGAAACTTGGACTCTCACTCTGAGACAGGAACAGAGATTAAGAGTGTTTGAGAATAAGGTTTTTAGGAAAATATTTGGGGCTAAGAGGGATGAAGTTACAGAAGAATGGAGAAAGTTACACAACGCAGAACTGCATACATTGTATTCTTCACCTGACATAATTAGGGACACTAAATCCAAACGTTTGCGATGGACAGACCATGTAGCACGTATGGGCGAATCCAGAAGTGCATATCTATGTATGTATGTATGTATGTATGTATGTATGTATGTATGTATGTATGCAGGCTATGTATGTATGTATGTATGTATGTATGTATGTATGTAGAGGGGCAGAGAAGGCCTGACGGCCTTATCTCTATTAGGTTAAATAAATAAATACTAAATACTATGTATGTATTTTATTACTTATTGGGTTATTTTACGACGCTGTATCAACATCTCAGGTTATTTAGCGTCTGAATGAAATGAAGGTGATAATACCGGAGAAATGAGTCAGGGGTCCAGCACCGAAAGTTACCCAGCATTTGCTCGTATTGGGTTGAGAGAAAACCCCGGAAAAAACCTCAACCAGGTAACTTGCCCCGACCGGGATTCGAACCCGGGCCACCTGGTTTCGCGGCCAGACGCGCTTACCGTTACTGCACAGGTTTGGACTGTATGTATGTATGTATGTATGTATGTATGTATGTATGTATGTATGTATGTATGTACGTATTCCCACTGCTGGTAGGTAAATACCCGGTGACAATGGTAATTACACTCATTAATGACAATTAATAATAAACACAATTAAAAAATACAATTTATAATAAATTAATAATACTAATAATAATAATTAATAGTAATAATAATTAAGTTCTTCTTCTTCTTCTTCTTCCCCTTGTTTAACCTCTCCCTTTTGGGTTCGTTTAGACGACTCACGCCAATAATACAATAATTAAGTTAATAGTAGTAGTAGTAGTGATGATGATTATGATGATGATGATAATAATAATAATAATAATAATAATAATAATCCTAAATTAAATGAAGCACGACCACTTAAAATGACATTTAAAGTAAATTTAATTTGTTAATCTATACAGTGTTAGTTGGGAGACCGGAGGGAAAAAGATCTTTGGGGAGGCCGAGACGTAGATGGGAGAATAATATTAAAATGGATTTGAGGGAGGTAGAATATGATGATAGAAACTGGATTAATCTTGCACAAGATAGGGACCAATGGTGGGATTATGTGAAGGCGGCAATGAACCTCCGGGTTCCTTAAAAGCCATTTGTAAATAAGTTGTATCATTACTGCAGTACTAGACAATACTTGTGGAAGCAAGAAGTAAAACATTGATAATTTGGAATTATCGAAAGTTTTTTTAAGCACAATTACCTGCTGTACAATACTTCCCAAGTCCGACAGATATTCCAGGTGGTATTCGCAAATATGACGCTGGCAGGCAGATCATCCTGCCTCAGCCTAGACAAGCCAGGTCCCATCATCAAACGAGTAAAGCCCCAGGACTCACAGCTCCATGCTCTTACTAATATATGAGCCGTTCAGAGCAGAAAGGGTGTAAGTCAAAATTGGGTAATTAGGTTTAAAGTAAAAATTCTGTAAAATACAGCGCAAAGTAGCAATTAATATGTCCCTCGTGCTATCCATCGACTACTAATAGTTTAAATAAATTTAATATTAAGCGCTACTTTGCGCTGTTTTATACAGAATGTTTACTTTAACTCTCATTACCCATTTTTTACTTACACCACTTCTGCTCTGAACGGCTCACATCAGTATGGGAAATGCATACTACTCCCAAGACTTCATCCAAATCTATATTTAAAAATTGAAGATGAGGGTTGAAATGAAGGGAAAATGGTTAGTGTTGATGGAATTATAGTGGGAACGGAAGAATCTCCAGAAAAACGCACTGCAACATCTGCTTTGACCACCACAATTTCCATCACAACCTGGTCGGGGATCGAATCCAGAACGGCACGTTAACGCCTGAGTCACAGACGCGATAAGTCGACTCTTAGGAGCTCATTATCCTGTTCTTCCCTCCTAGAAAGGCCAGAAAATCGAAGACCTTAGGTTGCAGTACAAAAACTTGGATTCCGCCATCACAAGAAAAAGAAATAATGGTGCCAAATACTAAGCACCTAAATATTATCTCTGATCATAAGAAGAGTCTGGATGTTGTAGAAGGACCAAGGTAAAAACAAACCGGTCGTTCCCGATTTGGAAAAAATGTACTTCAGTGAAGCGTTATGTATTACCCGCTCCGCCAGCTTCCTGAGAGAGGAGACTGAAGAGCGTACACTTGGTCAAAATGAAAGTGGCCGGTCTCTTGAGCAGTGAAAATTTTCTAACTCCCTTCTGGAGAGCGCGCAGTTCACTACCGTCAACCTTCGTGCGCCGCTTTAGTTAACTCCATAATACAAGGTGCTGATTTGGGCTACCTCCACAGCATGCTTCGAATCTCCGTAGTGAATTTTTGTTTTTTCCTTTCTTTTATTTTTTACAGCTCGTTTTAGTGTAATATAGTCAAATAATTTTATTTATGTTACTGCATGTTACTTACAGATAATTACAAAATTGGTGAAAATTTGTGGTAATAATTCTACGAAATCAGTATATATTTTGTCATCAGAATTGTGGTTTTTCTTATTTTTTACAATTTCTGCATTTAGGCCCTGATGGTCACAGATTTAGGTCAGTATAATAATCATATTCCCTGTAGCACAACTTGCAAATTAATTATTGGCAATTATTTAACGTCAACATACTTACTGAGTGTTCCTTAGGCAATAGAGTGTAAAGTAGCAGAGATTAATAAAACAATTAACACAACATTTTAATATAAAAGCCCCTAATTGTCGTCTTTAGTGTTGCTTCCATCTAGCGTCAAAAGTTTCTATTAACACGAAAAAAAAATAATAAAGCGAAAAATATTCTAAGGATAAAAAAATGACGAAAACCTGTCATATTTTCATTGATGCATTTAAAAGGCTAAAAAAAGTTTAGTAGCTCCACGAAGATCAAAACTTGCAATCTCACGAACACTTAGCTCACGCTCTACCACTAGCTAAGAGAACTACTGCAGTAAGAACGGCATTGTAACGAGCAATGGTCATACTCCACTTGAGAACCTGTTATACAGTATATAGTCTTTGTGTTACAATACTCACTGTTTAAACACTCTGAACGATCTGTCTGTTTCAAATCTCGTACATATGGATTATTTTCTCGGAAGATTTTATTGATTAATAACAGTGTTCCCTGTTATAGCTACTAGAAGAATATACGCAATTTTTTTAACAAAGCCTGGCTGTGCCGAGCGCTCACGGAAATACCCGATTCGAACTTAGTCTCTCAGACGCCGGCCACTTTCATTTTGACCAAGTGTACAGTCGTTTGGGATCTGCCTGGAAAGTAAAGTGACCCTAGCCTCTTCACGCACGGAACGGTGACCGATGTTCCAGAGTTTAACTCAGATGTGAGTTTCATTGCTGAACTTGGGGGTGTTGCAACGCCTTTCTCTGGATGCCATTAGCACTACCAAATTTGTAAAATTTTATACGGAATCTTTTAATATAATCCAATCTACACTCCATAATACGTTTTACATAGCTAAGTTCTGTAGAAGCTTTAAAAGATACAATAAAGAACTGTAAGGAATAGAAAATAGCTTACCACGTATATATGTAAGTAGCCTTTATGTGCACTTATGGAATATGTCTTTTATACTTTCTTCGTCAGCTAGGTGTAGATAAAATATGAATGGCCGCGAAACTAGGTGGCCCGGGTTCGAATCCCGGTCGGGGCAAGTTACTAGGTTGAGGTTTTTTCCGTGGTTTTCCCTCAACCCAATACGAGCAAATGCTGGGTAACTTTCGGTGCTGGACCCCGAACTCATTTCACCGGCATTATCACCTTCATTTCATTCAGACGCTAAATAACCTAGATGTTGATACAGCGTCGTAAAATAAACCAACAAAATAAAAAAATAAAATAAGAACATTCCGACTTCGAACTTTTTATCAGACTGGTTTACAATTGACACGTAGTAAAGAAACAGTTTGACTCGCTGACTGACTTTCCAAAGGCATGTCTCACGATGGACACATGCATTTAGCACTAGAAAAACGGAGGAGTCATTCTGACCATTTTCCATATTTATGAGCACATTACTTCGATGCTACATATATCCAATTGTGGCTCTATGACATTTCTTAATTTTATTTTAACAAGATATTGTTCACCTGAGATCTGGACGTTGAAACTTTTATAGAAGTGGAGATATTAAAAGAAATACAGTAGAGCGTCTCCTTTTGGCACAGTGAAAACATAAACAAAGTACAGGTAACGTGTGGGGGGAGAACGAACCGTACGATAAACACGAGGGATGCACAAGGTTTTAGTTACAACATTTATGGCGGAGCATTAATTGAAATTATATTTTCCAAAAACACACAAAACAATAGAACAAAAATTGCATGATGTTATCATATACACATTTTAACAAAGAAGCAATTGTAACGTTGAAATAGTTCATACAACAAACCAAATTTTGCTAGTTATATGATATTGCTTTCAAGTAGCATATTTTACGGCCATGAATTTCATCTGTGTATGACTAACATATCACCGTCTTCTGTGACCGAATTAACAAAACTACAGTATATTGGTCTGAAGTGACAACACTATTTCCTAAACATAATTACAGTACTGTAGTAAGTAAAATCAGAGTAATGTATGTATGTAATTCAATTCAATTTATTAAGCCATTAAACATACAGCGACAGGCTTCGTCACAATATACATTTGAAAATACACATATAATTGAAAACAGTAAAGTTTAATTAGAATGAAAACATAAAACATTTTGAAACTCTAAAATTAATTAAAACACTTCATTCTTAATGTAATAATTGTAACTAAATGTAAATAACTTTATTTATTAAAAAACAATTTCGTATGAATTTATGTTAAACTCATCTACAGAGTAGAAAGGATTAATTAAAAGCCAATTATGAAATCTAGCTTTGAAACTATTGGTTGGTAACTTATAATATTGACTGGGAAGCTTATTGTATAATTTCATCCCCATGACAGAAAAATTTGTACTAGTTTTATGTAATCTACATTATGGGATATTAATTTTTTCACTATTTCTAATTTCATGATCATGTATATTAGCTATTAATGAGTAATTGTCTATATTTTGTCGAGTGTAAAGGACTAGGTCGTATATATGTGTATAATATATATATATATATATATATATATATATATATATATAAATTTATGACAGTTAATATCTGTGATTGTTTGAAAAGAGGTCGACATTGTTCAAGATAGTTTGATTGACATAGAATTCTAATGGCTTTCTTTTGCAAAATCAAGCCACTCCCAATTTTGCTACCATTTCCCCAGAAAATTAAGGTATACCTAATTATCGACTGAAAGATGTATGTATTATTGATTGAACTACAATGTCGATCCCGTGAGAGGTGCTTGCGTACGCTTATGTGTGCTCCTACTGGCTAATCAGAGATACGGTACAGGAAGTGTTGTATGCTTCGCTTCTATGATGAATGGAACACCCAAGTCTCGAGTAAGCCACCCCCTCGTCCCTAGGCCAGCAGCCTCCGTGCGTCGTCAGCCGGCGTTCGGGGAATGCTGTGGAATGATGATTAAATAGAGAAATGTTGACGGAATGATCTAGATGCCTAATATGGGGAAACGAAAGAACCCCGAGAAAAAACCCAACTACGAACTTGTCCGCCACAAGTGTCACTATGGATTTTTCAATGAAAAACCTCAGGCCTGACCGGGACTCGAACCCGTACTGCTTGCGTGAACCAGGACTGCCTGCGTGACAGGCTCAAGCCCTGACCATTCAGCCACCGCAAAGGACTATAACAAGCGTTACAGAAGGCCCTTCCTCTTATGGGATTTCATGGGTTGTTCTTATTCGTATTTTTATTCCATACTACCACTCCCTAAAATATTTATTATTCCTTCTGTATATGTGACGTACATGTATACAAATAATCGTCCTTTGTTTACGCAGATTGTTAGGGAAATCATTATTATTAGACTTCAGATTTTAGGTAAAAACCTATTTTAATCCTTAAAAGATAAGTTCACAAAAACTTGCAAGTACACGTTTCATATGAAACTATGCCTAAAATTGATATTTTAATAGCACCTAAAATGCCTATTTTGACGATAAAGCCTATTTTGACCTATTAGTATGTTTTATCTCTAATAGGTCAAAACACCCATTCTTATTTCAAAAATTTATACTTTAAATTTCAAAATGTATTTTTCGGTGTGCGTTAATCGTATCACAGAACATATCAGATTACAATATCTAAATGTAAATAAATTGATTTCTACTGTAAAAAATGTTTTCATCAAGGAGCCAACAAGGGTTCAGATTTTCCTTGAAAAATTTCCCCAATGTCTCTATGGTACCAGAACCTGTACTAACCTGCTGGGGAACACAGTTGAAAGCTGCAGAACGTTCACATTAGTGGAGTGAAAGATGTTGTTTCAAGTCTAGAAGACGAGTCTGCAAGCATTGTTTCTGCAAAGGAAGTGATGGAAGATTCTGGTAATCAGAGAGACTAGCATTTTTAAAGTGACACTTCACTTTCCTAGTGCACGTTATTGCATCACTGGAAGCAGCTGGAAAACCACTATATGAACAAATGGAAATATTTCATGATATGTAAGAAAGGATCAAAAGTGTACCTGGTTGTGCTGGAAATAAAGTACAGGATAGACTTGAGCAACTTCTGCAGAGAAATGTAGGACTGAAGGACATGCGTACTGTTTCAGATATCCTAACAGGGAAGAACACGGATTTACAATGCAACATTCCTGTCCGTCTAGTATCAAAATTGAAATACGCTCCTGTTACTTCAGTGGATGTGGAGCATACAAATTTGTGTCGAGTGAGAGACGGTATTGTTTTTAATTGATAATTTATAAAAAAGTATTGGTAATTTATTGTGACACTAATTATGGACCTTAATGGACAAGGCTTGGTAAAAATTGATTTTATTTGACTCGTTTGTATACTGAACTTACGTCTAAAACATATTTTTCACATTTCATTGTTTAGTTTATGTATAACTAGTTATGTAGTAGTAGTAGTAGTAATAATAGTAGTAGTAGTAGTAGTAGTAGTAGTAGTAGTAGTAGTAGTAGTAGTAGTAGTAGTAGTAGTAGTAGTGGTGGTAGTGGTAGTAGTAGTAGTAGTAGTAGTAGTAGTAGTAGTAGTAGTAGTAGTAGTAGTAGTAGTAGTAGTAGTAGTAGTAGCAGTAGTAGTGATGGGAACGGTATATAAATTTTAAAATAATTAAATTCTAAAAGTGAGTTCCTGATGATTTGAAACATTTTTAAAGAAAACATTTTTGTTAGAGCCCATTTCTAATTCTTTAGAGACTATTTCCTACACTTTTAAGCCTATCTTAGGCACCTAAAATTACATTTTAACATATCATTGATTAAAGTTCACGTTAACACTTTGTTTGTTAAAAACATAAAATTACTTAGTCATACGTTAAAAAGTGTTAAAATTTTAAAAAAAGACAGACGGCCCTTTTCGACCTTATGTCACGTCTTCTTCAGTGTCTCCTTATCGACATTTTAACGACCTAAAAATCCGTACTCTAATTATTAGGTCTCTTAGTTGTTACCTCTATATATCTTCTTATATTTTAACATATTATATATTATTGATAAGTTTTTAGTTTAGTAACAGGCGAATTCCAAGAAATTAGATATTTCAGTTTACAGGAAAGTTATACTTTTACAGATTTCAACGTGCAGGATTTTGCATTCTAGTGTCACAGCTTCCTCTTTGTGTCCCCCAGGACCGAAGAGATGGAGAGGGAAATGAGGCCGGAACTTGATAATCAGATGAAGACTTAGTTATTGGACTGTAATTAATTATATGCACACGTTTGTTTCCATTGGTTCATGTAGGAGGGAAAACGAGTAGGTAGATGAAATGCGACATACAGGTGCGTCCATTTTTTGTCCTAACGATTGGAATTGAGAAGGGTATCGGCTGAGCTACCCATAGAAAACGGGCTGACACTGATTTTCAACAGTGACAAGAAATAAGGAGAGACCTCCTGTTGAAAATCCAGCCTCTCAGCGTTTTCCAATAATGAGGGGAGAATAAGATATTGCGCAGAAATCCGAGTTAACCAGAAGAAAGGTACAGGCCTAAGTGAAGGCGTGCAGGCACAGGTTATCCCGTGATTCGGTGAACGAATCCTGGGCGTCTTCGAAGACTCCCCAAAGGAAAGGAATTATATTGTATGAGATCGTTCCGAAAAAATGAACATGAAGGAAATACCGACCGTTTTTGTCGAATGATAGAGTGTGACTTCTCTACAGAAGGTATGGGTGTTTTCAAGTCTTTGAATTGTACCAAATGAAGGGGTAAGTAAGACTTACTTAGTCTCGTTTATGCTAGCTAAAGTTCTCGATACCGCGGGAAATATATATTTTTATATAAGAGTTTCATCCAGGAAGTAAGTTTCAATGACCGATAAAGAAAATAAAAACATCAAATAATAATAATAATATCAGGGAAAGGATTTATATGTAAATACATATTTACTTATAAAGCTAATATAATTTATATTTTGCATTAT
Organism: Periplaneta americana; assembly: GCF_040183065.1. Classification (NCBI taxonomy): domain Eukaryota; kingdom Metazoa; phylum Arthropoda; class Insecta; order Blattodea; family Blattidae; genus Periplaneta; species Periplaneta americana. The sequence continues at coordinate 83,274,468 of NC_091123.1, read as the reverse complement.
CTTTATGTTTCACAATGTGTAGGGTTGAAAAATCCTACTTTTATTTTCCATATTTTTCCATATTTTAGAGTTTAGTACATATTTTCGTTAATTTCCATATATTTTCCATATTTCATATAAAACAGTCCATATTATATTAGGTTTAACAATAAAACAAAACAAAATTCCATTAACTTTTAAAAATACATTTCAACAATAGAGATTTAAACACATGTTCAGTAATCCCTTTAACATCAGAGTTATTTGAAAATTAGCAGTCCTATCAACAATGGGAAAGTAAGTTACAAAACTGTATTAATTTAATTTAAAATTTTTAACAGACTTCAGTTGTGCAGCTCAACAGTTAAATGCCAGTCAGAGTACACATAGGTTCAGTTTTGTAAATCATACTATAAAGACGGTAAATATGCCAAAAGTACGTCATTCAGTCAATTTAAAATCAAAACTAACAAGTTACATTTCAGAATTTAAAGAAGATGGTTTATCAACTGACAATAAAATATTATTTTGTAATTTGTGTCAGTGTGCAGTATCATCTACACAAAAGTTCCTGGTGCAACAACACATTACAACTAGTAAACATCAGGCCAACAAACAACTAAATTCCAAGCAGAGACAATTGTTTTTAACACAACCAACAACATCGAATGTAAGATCTGAGTTTAACATCGACCTGTGCCGTTCTCTCATCTCTGCTGATATTCCTCTCTACAAACTAAAGAATAAGGTCTTCAGGGAATTCCTTGAAAAATATACTCAACATACAATCCCGGATGAGTCAACACTTAGGAAGACGTATGCTCCATCCATCTACGATGAGACAATACAGAAGATAAGAGATGAAATTAAAGATAGTTCAATTTGGGTTTCCATTGATGAGACTCCCGACAAAGAAGGTAGACTTGTTGGTAATGTAGTTATCGGTTTGTTAAGTGAACAATATTCTGAACGAATTCTTTTACATTGTGATGTTCTAGAAAAGTGCAATAACAAAACTATAGTTAAACTGTTCAACGAAGCTATGGGTATCCTGTGGCCAAAGGGTATTATGTACGATAATGTGTTATTCTTTATTAGCGATGCTGCCCCTTATATGGTCAAAGCTGGACAAGCATTATCTGTTGTATATCCTAAATTGACTCATTTTACTTGTGTGGCGCATGCATTTCATCGTGTGGCAGAAGTGGTCAGAGACAATTTCCCTAAAGTAGATTTGTTGATTTCATCAGTGAAAAAAGTATTTCTCAAAGCTCCCAGTAGAGTTAACGTGTTGAAAGAAATGTACCCTGAAATTCCATTGCCACCAAAGCCAATTTTAACTAGATGGGGTACATGGCTAGAAGCAGTTGAATATTATGCCGAACATATAGACTCTATTAACAATGTTCTCCTTGCATTGGACTCTGAAGATGCAGTCTCAATTGATACTGCGAAAACAGTTACCTGTGACATAAGTGTGAAGAATGACTTAGCTCACATTCAGCATACATTTTCATGCATCATAAAAACGCTCAAAAGTCTCCAAAATAGGCACCTTTCACTATCTGAAAGTTTTGAAATTATAAATAGTACTGTGGAACAACTGAATCGTGGTAGAGGTAAAGTTGCAGATGCAGTAAGAGCTAAGGTGGACACTGTACTTTCAAAAAACCCTGGATATGAAGAACTACAAAAGGTTGTTGCTGTGATGAGTGGTGAATCAACAGTGAAGATTAACTTGGACTTATCCCCAGCAGACATTGTGAAATTGAATTATGTACCAGTTACTTCTTGTGACGTCGAACGCTCTTTTAGTCAGTATAAATCTATCCTCAGAGACAATAGAAGAAGATTCACTTTTCAGCACTTGAAAGAAATGTTTGTAACCTATTGTTATGGTAACAGATAATAAAAATTGTGTTTTGTTGAAACTACATTGGAAGATAAGGTACGTCCATTATATTTTTTGTTTAGTTTGATTAAAATGTACCAATATTTAACGTACATAGTCATTTTTTTATAATTTTAAGTCCATATTTAATTCCATATTTTGGTAAAAATCCATATTTAATTCCATATTTTGGTAAAAATAACTACATATATATTTACATATTTCATATATTTTTAGTCCATATAAATCCGTTCCCTGATAATAATAATAATAATAATAATAATAATAATAATAATAATAATAATTATTATTATTATTATTATTATTATTATTATTATTATGTTTGGTCATTGTGATTGCAGAAGTAATATAATTATAACAATAACAGTAGAACTATAAGTATAGAATTTTTACTATTATTAACAGTAGTTAATTTAAAAAATTAATATTAGGCTACTCGTCCACCGCTGTGGTATCGTGGTAGCGTCTTCGCTCCCGAACCCGCTTGGGACGAGTTGCCTGGGTGAGGTTTTTTCCTGGGTTTTCCCCTCACTCCTATGGATGAATATCAGCTAACTTTATCAGGCGTATGGAACCCCACTCATTCTCGTCACTTCCTTTCCTCCCTCATCATCCACTCCTCATCATTCTGGTTGTCTTACTTGGTTTTCAGATCGCTCCTGCGGCGGCCCTCCGAAGTCGCTGACTCTTTCGGCCGGCCTCCTTGGAAATGTCAAGAATGGTGGCCAGCAGTGGAACTCACTCCCCTCCTGACGGGAGAGGGGGGCTTTCACCTCAGACCGTTGAAGAGACGGGAGACGGGGATTACACCTCAGACCGTTTGATGAGGGGAATGGTACACGGATTTGAAAGGGTAGCGGTTGTTAGGGTGTTAGCGGTTATGTCGGTTCGACGTGGGTGCGGTCGGTGGGCTTACAACTCATCCCAGGGGAGCACAATAGACCTCAGGACGCGGTGCACAGAGATGTTCCCCTCCCGCCTTCATAGATAGAGAAAAAAATATATGTATTAGTACTCGTAATAGAGCTAAGTTCCTACTGTGTACATTTCTAGTGTTGGTTTGTTGTAATTTTTCTTATAGGATATAGATAAATTTGAATGGTTATCTACTTGTACTGGTAATGTGGGATGAAGTGTACTAACCTTACCGTGATTGCAAAATACATGTAACAAAGTAAAATTATTGACAGGGTTAAAGCAAGTTATAAACTACACGTTCATGACAAGTGTGTGGCTCTAGTGCACTAATTCCCACCGAACGTTTTATTATAATAACAGCAGATTGGCTGCACCGCAAATATTTGTATATGTGAAATAATGACGAGCTTATAAGAGATGTAGAATATAAACATTACCATTATACTGTATCTGTTGTGCTAGTATAAGCTGTTATTTTCCACAACGTTCGCGTATTTGTGCAGATTCAAATCATATTGTTACCCTTAGCGAATTAATATTTTAAAATATGCTGCATAACTACTCAATGCCCGTGTACAAACATTCACACTTCTAAGTAAAGAGAGCACACATGCAAAAAAATATATATATATATGTATGTATGTCGTGCAAAGAAAACCTCATAAGTTTCATGCAAAAATGAATATTTCTAACTTTCTGTATAAAAGTGTTCCGAATAAAATTTCCTAACACCTTTTTTTATTCACAAACTTACAGCAACCCACAGCAAGATAGATAGACTGTGAATAATGGATAGTCTACACTTCATGACAAGAAAACGTCAGTGGGTATATTCATACTTTTTTCTGTTGCCTTTATCATTTCGTTCTACAATAATGTTACCAATATATATCTTATACTGAAAGTTACAACCACGGACGGGAATAAATATTGATGTGATGCTCAGCTTGTCAACATACAGTGATCTATAAATCGCATAACGGAACACTATACCCGAAAGCATTTTTGTCTTCAACCAAGTCCAATACTTATATTTTCAGGATAAATTGATTTAATTTTGAATCATGCGACACTGCTCTTTAATTAAGTCTCTTAGAAATGTGACTTAAGCTCAAGACTAGTACAAAGGGAAGGCAAGCACGGTGTAGAAGAATCGAGCGTTATTGAAAGCTGAAATTCGAAAGTTCAAAAACTTTCTTTCCTTGTCTCTTTCTTCTTTCGTAGTTTTTTTCTACTAAGTTATATACTGCGTTCTTGATTTATCTCTAATTAAATTTAAAATGGACTTACTGTTGTGTAGTATGTAGTCTACAATCACTGTACGTGCTTGTTCCAATCTGAAGCACGCCAATTTCATTATTCCTTACGTTTCACACAGTTAAGATTACAAGTTTCGTAAGACCAAAAAATGAAAATGTAGATATTTCATATTAAGTAATAAGAATGCACAGTAACTGTATGCTATGTACTACACTGTACAAAAATAAAAACAAAATAAAAAAAAATAAGATCCTCCAGAATATCCTATGAGGACACGGGTCCGTCATCTGCTGAAAAGGTAGTTACTGTCTAAAGATGAACAACGATCGAGAAAACGAGACTAACAGCGCCCGCAAAGCCGAAAACCCGGACGACAATATTGTATTACGTCGCGTCTTTGAGGTAAAGACTGGTTGTGAGTGTTCCGAGACTCGATACTAATCATCTCCCAAAGTCCCGAGATCCCGAAGTCAGCAGTTGTTTATACCTGACTGAACTTTTATCTACTTTGGCAACTGTTATATATGTATTAACAATCAAGTAGCCTATTTGAAACATCTCCAGTATTTATTTAATTACTAGGTCCCTATTAAAAGACTAGGAATTTTCTTTTCATATGTTTAAGATCAAGTGTGCAATCTCAAGTAAAAATATATTAATGTCATGTTTTATGTTTCTTAGAAATGCAAAATTTATTTGAGAATTGTTTTTTTTTTATTTATATAACCATAGGTAATATCACATAATAGAACCAGAACATTTTGATAACTGAGATACTGTTCTGTTTTGTCTTTTTGTCTCATTTAAACATTTATGTTATTTATTTCAATGATGTATTTTATTCAAAGTTACGAAATCTTTCCACGTCGACCAAATGCTATTTCGAGAAAGATAAGCGAGAATCCAAGTGCAGCGAGAATGACAAGACGAGACTAGAGAGACAAATGAAGTGAACACAGCGAGCGAGAGCGACAGTTAATTTTGTTCATCTCTATTATTGTCCGTCTGAGTGATCATGTCGCAAGGTCATCAAAACGAGGAAAATCGCATAACAGTTACTTACTTAACGGGACTCTTTTCTTTAAATTATTTTTAAAAGTTGTATAATATTACACAGAAGTCCAATTTCGAGCAGCAAATGTTTTTTTTTTTTTTTTTTTTTTTTCAGAAAATACCATCCTATGACTGGCCAGCTACAAGCCTTTACAGAGGGGCCAGCAGAAATAGGTGGGGAAAATCGGGATGCGATATAATCATTCGGGCGAACAGTAGGTTATGCGATCTCGAGTAGCTACTCCGGAAAAGTTCATGCTAATTTGGATATTTCCTCCTTAATCTGGCTTTTCCAGATTGTTCTTATAATGTCACAGAAGTGATAGGAATCTCTGGCAGAACAGCAATAACAAAACTAAAATTTGGAAAAATTACAATTATAGTGTTGCAAATTTGCACATCAACACGCAAGAGATCCGAATACGTAACAGTTTACATGAGAGATTCTCAAAAGCAGAGGACCAAAGAGCAGTTAACGGGAGGTCCCAAACAAAATAATAATAATAATAATAATAATAATAATAATAATAATAATACTGGTGTAGATAGCACCCCAATATTTGAAGAAAAAAAAAAAAAGCCTATGCACATCCTCTTCTTAAAGTCAAAACCCCATCAGTACCTCGCTATTACCGTACTATCAGCATTTTACCTAACCTGTCGAATGCACTGGAACAAATTATTCACAAGCAACTTTCTGGTTATCTGAACGAGAACAATCTTCTGGATCCGTATCAACCTGGCTTTAGTACAGAACATAGTACTGCTAATGCCATTGTCAAAGTAACTGAAGACATTCGTGAAGCAATAGACAATAGTAAGATAATAGTGGTGACACTTCTAGACTTTACTAATGCATTCGGTTCCGTGAACATAGATTTGATCGTCTGCAAACTCGAGCCCTGCACCTCTCTGACAATGCGGTTAACTGATTCTCCTCCTATCTTTACGATTATGACCGCCAGCAGTGTGTAATTTTTAATAACCAATATTCAACATGGCGGGCAGTAAAGGCGGGAGTACCCCAGAGATCCGTATTGGGGCCTCTTCTATTTGCAATCTACATAAAAGACATATCTGAGATTCTGAAACACAGTAAATACATGCTCTATGCTGATGATGCCGTTATATATGCACATACGCGACATGAAACTCTAATGACACAATAGGCCAATTGAATATTGACTTTAACTCATATCAGCATTGTCTACAAAATTCAACTTAACTTTAAATCCAAATAAGTCGCAGGTAATTCTAATCGGGCAACAATGGCTCTTACGCATTTTTAAATCCGCTATTATAAATTTTGTAAAATTAAATGAATCTATAATCCCATTCAGTCCTCTGTTAAATATCTAGATGTTTATATGGACGAGGATCTCAAGTGGGATGTCCAAGTCACACACACATGCAAGACCGTCTTCTCCATTCTACATTCATTAAATCGCCTGAAAAATCGTCTATCCTTTCAATTAAAAAGAATTCTCATACAAACATTGGTGATGCCACATTTTGACCATTGGTATATTCTACTAACAGATTTAAATTCTAATTTATCCCAAAGATTGTAGCGCGTAATAAAACTTGCATACGTTTTATTTGCAATATCCGCAAATTCGACCACATTAAACATTCCCTTGAAACTCTCCAATGGGTAAGATTACAGAACCGAAGATATATCCATTCATTAATTTTCCTATATCGCATCATCAATACTTCTTTGCCCAACTATCTCTCAGTGCGTTTTAATTTCTTGTCCTCATATCATAGTCTGGGTACTCGTTCTAAAAATGACCTTTTATTATCTATGCCTTGTCATAAAACAGCTCACTATTCTTCCTTTTTCACAGCATTAGCAATTCGTTTCTGGAACTCCCTACCCAGTTCCCTCAGGAACTATCGAACGATATTTCAATTTAAAAATATATTATTCAAGCATGACCAGTACTAATCCATATAATTCCTAGCTTCAGATTTAATTTTCACGTTCCTTTACCCTATATCATCACTATTAAAATTATAAATCTTCATTATAATCCTACAAATTGTTAGTACATATTTTACTCATTTTTCTGAAAATGTTTTCTTTCTTCCTCATTCGCGTTTAATTCTCCTTTGCGTGTGTATATGTGAATATGTAATTTTCCTCAGTGTTGTATAGTTTTAATTTACGTTTGAATTTGTAATTCTTGCAATTTGTAATATTGGTTCACTTACAACTTGCATATTCATTGAGTGTAACTTCTAAGCCTTATATTATTTTGTAATTATTATTTAGTATGTTTGCATTATTTTACTCAGCTTGTGCTTGTAAGACTAGGCCTATATCATTTTTAGTGTTATTTAAATATTACGGAGTAGTATATAACCATTAACTTGTATTACTGCAAATTGTATCGGCTTCTTTTGTTTCTGGCTAAGTGGAAGAGAAGGTCTGATGCCTTAACTTCGCCAGAATAAATTATTATTATTATTATTATTATTATTATTATTATTATTATTATTATTATTATTATTACTATTATGTTACACAAAATTAGCACTGCATCCATGTATGATGTTAAATTAAATTTTAACATATTACAAAATACTTTATGGCGATTATTTTATGGACGCAATCCACTAAAAATTATCTTCCCATGGAGAGCGGTATACACAAGAGCTTTTAGTATTTTCTTGTGGCGAGTTACTATTTCCTTCATGATAACTTCTACTTAAAAGTTGAATTGACTACATTCCACAAAACAACCCTACTTTAAACTAAACCACCTGCTATAAGCTCTACTATCCTAATGAACGATCGCAGAGAGAAACCAAATGCAGTGTAAGTGGCGGAAGGCAAAGCGGCCAAAGCTAAGCATCTTCGCCAATAATGTCCTGCACTTCAAGCGTTATGTTCGATTCAATTTGTCCATCGTGACAAGAGCCGAAGTCTGCTTTGAAGAAGCGGATCTGTCTAGCTCGCTCGAACTTTCCTTTTCAATTTCGCTGGCGTCTCCTATTCTTCTCTCCCATTCCTGCATGCTTTTAGCTCCATAAGGATTTTAGAACAAATCTTGTGAGGTTTTACTTAGATGTGAGAACAGGTAATTTTTTATTACAAAAATATGATTAAACATCCACAGAAATATAGTACGTTCATATAGGTAAATCACATTGTTTTAAAAATACATGACAGTTGTTGCTACACCAATTACCGACACAGAATAGTTGTAATTACATTGTGCACATTATTTTCTAAGAAATTATAGTTGCTCGTTAGCAATAGATAAGTGACTATACTTACGGATGGTGAAAGTATTAGCATCCTGTATTACAGGCGCTATGTTCAGTTCAAGTTTGTCGAGTATGACGAAGTTCGGTATTCGCCGACGTTCGCTCTGTAAAGGTGCGTACACACTTAGCGAACGAACAACGAACGAACGACAAACGATTCCATTCGTTGATTGAAATCGGTACGTGTGTACGTCGCAGCAAAGGCAAACCGATCGTTTGGTTTGCCTTCGGAAGTGATCCGTCGCTTGTCGGTACATCAAAGGAAGTTGGTATTCGTTGTGGACGGGATTTGCCACTAGCTTGTAGTTCGTAGCAGAACGCAGCGCTTAGTTCAATTTCACTAACAGGATGTCGAAACTGGAGTGGACGGAAGACGCTGTTATAAATCTTATTAATGCATATAGGGAGCAGGAAACTTCATGGAATCCCAAGTATCCTACTTACCACAATAAAATAAGAAAACATGATGTTTGGGAACCTATTGGAAAGATGTTTAGCTGCAAGATAGGTGAGTCAAACACGTGCAAAATTTGAAAATTATTTTTGTTTATTTATTTTCAGTGGATATATGTTTTTTGTTTATTGTAGGGAGCAGAAGTCAAAAAGAAAATTGAATCCCTACTGACATCATTCTGGAGTGAAAGACAGAATTCCATAAAAAGTTCTGGAATGGGGAGTGATGAAGTGTACGAGTCAACTTGGTTCGCGTATAAACATATGTCGTTCCTTTTGGACAAATTCACGCCCAGAAAAAACAAAGTTCCAACCTTGTGCACACAAAATAAATTATTGGCATTGAAAAGTGTCTTTTCGTAAGCATGATGCGCATACGACAAACACAGACAAATCTCTCTTTTTAATATTTTAAGATAATTATTGTCAGTGAGGTATCCGTGTACTGAAACTTTCCCCTGGGGCCTATTTCATAAAAGTAATATTACTAAAAAGGTAATAACATTAAGTAATATTATTACTGTTCTGTTTCATAAAAGTAATATTTAATAATATTATTTATTACTGTAAACGCTCATATTATTACTAAAATAAATAATAATATTACTAAAGTGTTTCATAAAGCAGCAAAGAAAATTAAATTTATTAATAATATTAACGTTAGCTCCATGACTGTATTTTAAGTAATAGTTTAATAATTTGTAAAAAGTAAATGCCAATGTAGGGTTAGATTTTGAAGATAAAACCATGAAATCATTTGAAATGGATAATTCTGACTCAAATAGTGATGAAGAGGGAGTGTTTGTCCGACGTCCAAGAAATTTTAGACAACGAATATCCTGCAACCATATGCAAGAAAGTTACGAATATAATGAAATAGTTGACCTTTCAATTCGAGAACTTTTCGCAAAAAACTCTGTTCCTTCAAGTTATTTTCACGTCTTTTCCCCATTTTAAAAAGCATAAGAGACAAAATGAATGACTAACAAAGTCCCTCTCCATACTTACAAATATTTACAAACTGTCATAGGCGCCAATGTAGGTGGACCAGGCTGAAATTGAAAACTATCTTATCTAATTGTAAAAGAGGAACAATTGGAAAGGATGAAACCTAAATTAAATTCAATTACAGTATAGAACTGTTAGAAAGTAATTACTGTATATTTTACATTATTTTATGTTATTTGAATGATTGAACTTAACGTTTTTCCCTCCTTTCTCGTCATTTTTTTAATTATAATAATTGTTCAGAAATATATGCCTATGGGACATCTACATCACAAAATACAGTAATATTAATATTTTCTGTACCTATTGAAATGTTTTTTCAGTGTATACTTGTGACAACCTGAATCTATATACTCTTCACTAATTAACAATGTGAAGATCTTGGTGAGCCAAAATCTTTTGCAGACATATATCAACAAGTAGATCTATTACAAAATATGTGGACTACTTTAAACCACCCCTATTGAGGGCATAAACTAAAATTAACTTACGAGATTTATAGGTACCGTATCCACAATTCCACATCACAATCTCTAATTAGAACATATGTATTTGCATTTTGTATAGTCAGGTAACTTCTTGAAAATACTACTTACAACATAATCAGCAATAAAAACCCATTAAGACAATTTCAGTATTTTTATTAATTTCGTCATAACATTAATTTTCTACAACATCCACACCTTCAAACTGAAACACTATATTTTCTAGGAACGACTTCACCGCGTAAGTACTTATGTCGTTATTGCATTACTTATTTATTTTTGGTAAAAGAGTAATTTTTATGTGTCTTTATTTACGCTTGCACCAATAATTTTTAAGCCTTTTTATATAAGTACTTGCGCAGTATTCCGAATTATAACGGAACTTGAAATATCTTACATAAGACGCTTTGCAGGGTCCACTAACCCTGTCGTTAACACTGTCCTTAAGGCTGGTACAATATTGTCATCAAAAGTTTTCACTGCTTAACATTTTCATATGGTACTTCTTTAGATAACGAGGTCCAATTTTTACACACGCGCGCGCACACACACGCTTCTGTCACTGATACACTGTTTTTGGAATTGCAAACTTTACAACAGCAGAGACGTGAACAATTAGGAATGATAAATATCTGTTCACAATATTTTCGATTTATGATATTGTTTCTTTTACTCGTAAATCAACTGAATCAAATAACAGAAACAATAACTTCGAGTTGCAGTGATTTACAATCTTATCTTAAATAAATTGTCTCCCAAACCTTCACACATATTACGATTTACTCTGTTGTTGCTATTAAAGATAGTACTTCAAAACTTATTTCATTCAACAACTGTTAACAGAGAGAATAATATAAATAGCTGTAGAGTGCAGACCTACTTGGTTATGTTTGTCAGCCTTAACCTCAAATCATCTGGCTACTGTACGTATTTTATGACTCGTGCAAAACGTTTATGAAACAGAATTTAGTCGGTTAATAAAATTGTTTTCATGACTGCAATACTATTACTTAATATTATTACTGTGTTCATGAAACAGGCCTGCACTTGCTATAATTATATTTTCGTCTGCCTTTATAGCGGATAATCAGCGAATGTGAATGTTTTCTGACAATTTGCTGATGATTTGTACGTCGCTTCAAACAGCGAACGAACAACGAAGTTTTGCTTCATCATTCGTTCGTTGTTAGTTCGCTAAGTGTGTACGCACCTTAAGAGTAGACTTGTCGTGTTTGTTCCTCCTTGTTATAAAATTATTCGCTGTCCTCCACTCCCACCTCTTCATGTTTTAACCGATTTAGGATTTTACCATAGACCTTACGATTAGTTTAATATATGAAATAAGATTAAGTTTGTTATGTCTTGGTTGCCGGTCTCATGTTCGAACATTGCAGGATATTATTTTAAACCGCTTAAGGATTTGAGCACATATCTTGCGAAAGGTTTTTCATATGGATTAAGACGAAGTTTGTAATGTCTTGGTTGTCTCTATCATGTTCCAACATTGCAGGACACTATTTTAAACCGCTTAAGGATTTGAGCAAGATCTTGCGATAAGTTTTTGATATGGAATAGTAGTAGGTTATTTTACGACTCTATATCAACATCAGGCTATTAAGCGTCTGAATGAGATGAAGGTGATAATGCCGGTGAAATGAGTCCGGGGTCCAGCACCGAAAGTTACCCAGCATTTGCTCAAATTGGGTTGAGGAAAAACCCCGGAAAAAACCTCAACCAGAAAACTTGCCCCGACCGGGATTCGAATCCGGGCCATCTGGTTTCGCGGCCAGATGCGCTGTTACTCCACAGATGTGAACTGAGATGGAATAAGACGAAGTAAGACGAAGTTTATAATGTCTTGGTTTCCTCTCTCATGTTTGAATATTGCACAATATTAGTCGGTATTATGAACATATGCGTTTTTTAAATATAAATATAAATATAATTTATTTGTACGTATGTTTTTGTAAATGTTTATTCATATTAATAACAAGAAAAATGACCTAACTTATACCCATTAATGTGCGTAACTTTTCAAGATATGTGCCTGACATCCTTATGCAGCTAAAAAATAAAGGTGCAGGGAAAGGAGGAACTAAGGAGAAAGACACCGAACATATGACGAGTTCACAACCAGAGTGGACCAAGTCCATCTGGAATAGTTCTGAGATATTGAGTCTTAAAGTTCCTGGCTCAAGCTTAGCAACTTCACCTTCCACAGGAAATGCTGCCCTCTGTGGAGTAACAAATGAGTTATGGACTTTGTTATGGCAATGAATAAATCTAAGTTTTCTTCATCCGAGATTGTATTAATCCAAAAACTGATCACTGGTGGACTTGGTCCACTCTGGTTGTGAGCCCCTAATATGTAATGGAGGGAAAAGACTGAACAAACGCAAAGGGAGCTTGGGTTCTATATAGACGGCAAACTTGAACCGAACATAAGGCCTCTGACCGGTTTTCAAATGACTCATTTATTTTAGTTCAAATGCTTAACTTCTACGAAGGCTATTGTTGGATGCCTAAGGAATAGGGCGAAGTTTGTAGTATCTTGATATCCTCTCTAACGTTCGAACATTGCACGACACTATTCGCCAATACACTGATCACAGAGTATATCCTGCTAACACAGAAAAAAATACGTGCTCATTATGTCAAATTGCGTCAGTGATCCTACTATTTTGAGTTCAGTGATCAGCGCTATCCATTTTGCAAACATTGCCTGTGGTCACATGATAGAAGTTAATGATGTCACATATGCCAATACATAGTGCAAAGTGTGTAGATTATGATCATATTTTAATCGTTTTTGTGACATTGTTGAAATTGAAATTACAGCAATGTGTTGTTCATGACTTTCAGTACAACCCTCTCTATGTTCACAGACTGAATATAATCAAACTGGACTCTGTCATTTCCAGCGAATCATAGCCTGGTCACCATGGAAACCAACGTTCTAGAATGCATTACACTGCACGAGCTCCATTAGAGCTCACTTATGCGTTATAGTGAGATGGTATGTTTGTAATATTCAAGTAAATTGTAATAGAGCGTAATTGAAGACCTCCCCGGAAAAAGGATTAACATTAAATTATTATTTTTATTTGGTAATTTAACGACGCTGTATCAACTACTCGTTTATCATCGATGGAATTGTTGATAGCGGGATGGTATTTGACGAGATAATCCCGAGGATTCGCCATAGTTACCTGGCACTCGCCTTACGATTGGGGAAAACCTCGGACAAAACCCAACCAGATAATCATTCGAGAATCGAATCCACACCTGAGCGCAACTCCGAATTGGCAGGCAATCCGTAACGCGAACGTCAAGGTTTACCAGCCGACTGCTGGCCTCACGTCCACATGCTTTCAGCAGAGATAAACGATCTTCCAACGAGAACGGAGGTATCGTGTGTTCGACATAATCCCCTCCAGCTGTTATAGCGGGTTTCCATAACCGGTTTAAGATAAATCTAATAATACACCAATATAAACAATATAGGCTATAGATATGAAGAAATAGAAGTTGAAACATTTATTTTTCTTTTTTATAGACATTATGGTTCCGATAATCCAATTAATATGCTTTAAGTAGTAATATTTCCGTCCATGACTTATCTATTTTAAAATGTTTATTTTAATTTGGTTTTGTTGACAAACGTTTTCGCTCTACTTCGAGCATCTTCAGATCTTATAATTAGAATAGTCTATAAGGCAGCGGTTCCCAAAGTGTGCTCCGCGGAGCCCTTGGGGCTCCGCAAGTGAGTCTCAGGGGCTCCGACCGCGGCAGTTATGAAAATGACAAAAATTTCTGCTTTCATCTAGTCGCTAGTGCGAAAAACGTAAACTACTTCCATCAACCGAATAGTACTTTCTCAGAAAGTAGTTTGATTTCTTCTTGCTAGATAGAAACAGGAATAACAGATTTGCTAGAGTCATCAGCCATCAATCAGTGCTCAGTCAAAGGGGGATAACATCAGCTGTAACCTTACTTTCGAAGAAGATAGTGTGAATTATTTGGGATTGAGTTCAGAATATGCTGCACATAATCCTGCTTCAGAGTTTACGATGCCTAGTGTAGAGGTAACCAAAGGAAGTAAAAAAACGAAAATATTGTGATTCATATTTGGATATGGGATTCACTGAATTTGCTGATGGACGTCCACAGTGTGTGAAACGTAACAAAGTTTTGCCCAATATTTCTATGTTACCTGCCAAGCTTAGACAGCATTTCGAAACTCATCCTGACTTCACAAATAAAACTGCAGACTATTTCAAAAGAAAATGTGACGAACTCCATGCAGCTCAAACAAAAATGTTATCTCATGTAAAGACAAATAAATACAGAGTGATTTATATAGAACTAACACATTTCTTTCTATAATTATTCCGTTGGAAATTCATTCAATGACCCAATTTTAGCACCAAATTAAGCAGAATGTTCTGGAGTTTCGATTCCTTGTCACTAGATGCGCAGATGTTTATGTTTTATTCCTATTGTTGGCAGCACTAGATGAGCAGATGTTTATGTTTTATTCCTATTGTTGGCAGTTGTTTTCGACATTTTGTGTCAACGTGAAAATGCAGTACACATTAAATCAACGACTCTTCCTTGTGAAGCAATACTGGATTACGAATTCAATTACAGCTACTCAAAGGGCATACCAGAGAGAATTTGGTGTTCGCAATCCTCCCAAAAGAAACACAATAATGGGACTGGTAAACAAATTGGAAACAACTGGATCTCTGGTGAGTGAAAAGGGCAAGCATCGTTCATCTAGGCTTCCCACGGTTGTTGTTGTTGACGTAAGAGCACGACTGGAGCAGTCACCCAAAAAATCATTAAGACGTTTGTCGCAGGAGATAGGGTACACCTACTCAATGTGTCAGAGAGCTGCGAAAAGTGCAGGCCTAAAGCCATATAGGGTTACGGTTGTTCATCAGCTACAGGAACCAGATAAGGATAAAAGATTTAATTATTGTCGTTGGTTTCAGACGTTCATTGTGCAAAATCCTGCCATATTGTCCATCACATGGTTCACAGATGAAGCATGGTTCCATTTATCCGGTTATGTGAACTCACAGAAATCACGCCATTGGGCCATCGAAAATCCACATGTCATCCATTAAGCACCTATGCACCCGGTTAAAATCGGAGTTTGGTGCGCAATATCCGCACAGAGAATAGTGGGGCCAATTTTTTTTAACCAGACTGTGAACACTGCAGAGTACCGACTGATTTTCATGGAGTTTCTTGAGCAACTGGACGATGTAGAGCTGAGTCAAGGATATTTTCAGCAAGATGGCGCTACATGCCATACATCAAATGAATCCATGGAACTAATTGCAAGTTTCTTTGACGACCGAATAATTTCCAGGAACCTGTGGCCACCGAGATCTCCGGATTTGACAATGCCGGACTTCTTTCTATGGGGTTACTTAAAAGACAGGGTTTACGCCACACGTCCCCAGACATTGGACGATCTGAAGCACATCACACAGGAGATTCAAGCTATTGACAACAGAGTCCTCCAACGAGTGGCCGGTAACATGGAACGACGTGTTGAGTTGTGCCTTATGCAGGATGGAGGACAATTTCAACATTTGCTATAGAGGTAAATAATCTCTCAAAATTCCTCTACATTTTAGATATAATAAGTTGTCGCTAGCACAATTCGTTTTGAAACAATGAAAGAAATGTGTCAGTTCTATATAAATCACTCTGTATAAAGGACTGGAAGCGTCGTACTTGGTTAGTCATGATGGGTCTTACTGGTAAACCTGACATCCTTGCCGAAATTCTTATAAAACCACTATTAGTGAAGGCAGTGAAGTGCATAGTGGACGAAAAAATACAAACTTGATCTCCAGTGTGCCCTTATCAAATAACACTGCGCGTAATTGGATCCAGGATCTATCAAATGATGTTAAAAATACCATAATTTCTCGTGTCAGTCAAACGAAATTTTTGCTACAACTTGACGAATCCACGGACATTGCCGGATTAGCTGTGCTATTGACGTTTGTGCGGTACGAATTTTCAGGTTCTTTTCATGAAGATATTTTGTTCTGCAAGCCATTGCCATCCTCTACAAGCTGTACTGAATTTTTTTTTTCCCTGATAGATGTCTTCATTGAAAACTCGACACCATGGTATTATTATGATGTACCGAAGTACATCATAATAATATGATATACGTAAATAATCACTTAGTGATTGAAGACGGCGCTCATCCCGTCGGATCCCGGGCACTTAGTCACTCGTAATGAGTGTACCTCTGTACATAGTGCATTGGATATTGTGCCACTGTCATACAGTACACGAGGGTAGGCACCAAAGGTAAAACTGACAGAACTTAAACTGAGGGGATTCGATCTGGCATTGAAACTGGAATCCGCTGTGGCTTAGTGGATAAAGTGTCAGCACGTAGAGCTGAAAACCTGGGTTCGAGTCATGGTGCTGAAGATAATTTTTCTCTGTTCTATCCCCCTTCATCGATACCATGAGACAATTGCATTGACGTATGCACAGATGAAGCAAAGACCATGGTAGGTCTTGTTGCTGGAACTGTTACAAGGGTCAAGAAAGTTTGAAAAAACTGTACAAGTAGTCATTGTGCACTACACCGACACGCCCTCGCAACGAAAAAAAAAATATTAACATTATTAAAGCGATTACTACACAACGTCGCCTAAATTATCAATTTTGTTAAGGCACGACCTTTGCAGTGTAGGCTACTCAAAATCCTGTATGAATATATGGGAAATATACACAAGTCATTGTTATTAGTTATTTATTACACACAGAGGTGCGCTGGTTGTCGCTTGATAAGCGTTGTCTCCACTTTTGAATGACCTAAAGTGTTTGCTAGCAGATTATTTGAATGATTAGGAATGGTTGTGCAAATTATGTTACTTGACACACATTTTTAAAAAAATTAACGAATTCAGCACATCCATACAAGGGATACAGAAGGCTATAATCAATGCTAATGACAAAATTGCCGCATTGAAGACAAAAATAACGTTCTACATGGAAAGAGTCTAGAATAAGGATCTGACATGTTTCTCAATGACTTCAAACTTTATAGAAGAAAATAACATAAAATGAATAATTCATTCATAGCAATAATAAAATAGCATCTTGATAATTTGCTTCAAAATATGAATTCATACTTTCCAAGGGACACTCAGGAATCGATTCGAAACAAATATGAGTGGATAGTAGATCCATTTCCAGTGAAGTCAAAACTATCAGCCCTCAATGCGCCCTCAAACCACTTCCCGAATTTTGGGCTGTTAGGGGAGGAACTTTCCATATTAAGTTCAAAAGCTAAATTGTTTGGATGCAGAAGACGATATGCAGCTTCAACTGACTTCTTTGACACCAGATATTGACGAACTCTGATGTAACAAACAGGCACATTCTTCACATAAATTCGGGTTTAAATGTAACATTGTAACATTTTCTAAATATCTTAACTACCGGTACTACTTATAATTATCATTTTATAGATTTAAATAATATTGTCTCCAGTTCGTTTTTACTATTGTTTCCTTTATATATATATATATATATATATATATATATGTATATATACACACATATATATATATATATATACACCTTATTATTCATACTTTCGTATACATATCATGTGTATTATGTTTCATAGAACATATACAAACAGAACTAACACTAAACATTTCCTGGGGCTCCACAAGAAACTTTTGTTGAAAAAGGGCTCCGTGGCTCAATAAGTTTGGGAACCGCTGCTATAAGGTAAGTTAACAATTTAAATACATAAAAGATACGAAAATAATTGTATAATATGTGTTAGGTATAATGTATATGACAAATAGTTAAAATTTGCAAAAGTGGTCAAAATTACAATACATAATAATTTAAGTTTAAAAATATCAATCTAAAAATGTAGGCTACAAGTTAAAAAAAATTAAAATATCTTGAAGAAGAGTTTACTTGTAAAATATATTCTTTATACCTAACAATACACCATGTCCCGCTTAGAGGGATCGAGAAATAAGTGATAATTTCAAGTGTAAAATTTAATAATGGTTTATTAACATAACTTTTTTACATAACTTGATGTAAAAACTCTCAGAGTTTCGGAGAATGCTCAATGCAACTCGATGTGTGCGCTTTGGGTTGCTCTGCAGACATCTAAACGGTATTCAACCTCCCCTCAATTGTTCTGTGGCATTTGTGGAGTCACTAGCGCAGCTGCATTTGTGATGCGTTGTCTCAGTTCCTTCAAAGTGTTAACTCCACTCCAAAGTGCTAGCCATAGCACACACTAAACTTTCTGTTGTGGTGTCCACATGTTGACCATGGCGTGTTCTCCTACAAAATGGCGCCAGTCTTGTTTTAGCAACAAACAAACGAAAGTTACGCATGCAGCTGTTTTCAGACTTTGTTGCGTAAACTCGAACAGTTTTTCTATCTTGTCAGATGTAAATCTCAACGATATCTTTATCTGGTTTTAAGTTATGAGCATTTATTTCTCGATCCCTCTAAGCGGGACACGGTGTATTTCAGTAGAAATAATGTGAATACATTTCCAATATTTTTCAGTGTTAAAAATTGGTATATTATCGTTTATACGTTAAGAACATATCGTCGCTTAAGAAACAATACCGCGTAACTGACATTTTTGGTCAAAACTGTTTTTTTGCACAGATGGTACCTCCACTGTCATCTGCATGCATTGACAAGCGCGGAAATTTGATTTCATGAATGGCCTGCGTGCGAAGGAGGGGGGTACAATACCGCGTATCTGAAGTCACGAGAAGTCTGTAGGAAATACCGCGTATCTGACAACAGATATTATGTCTACTCCCTGCGCGCCATCAGTACGGAAGCTGGTTCTCGTTAGTGCCTTGTAAAATTGTATCAACAGTGTGTAATATTCAGAGAAGATTGAAGAAATGTTCAGTTTCAATGATTTAAAAGGTAAATATAATAGAATTATTTCACTAATGTCAATTGAATGTTAGTTGAGCTGAATTCTCGCAGAATCTTACTGCAAGTTCATTCACTGAAATATTTATATTTTATTATTATATAGGCCTACAGATAGAAGAAAAAAAATGGATAATGAATCAGACGACAGTCAGTTTAGCGAGAACGAAATCCTATCTGTGCTATGTTCTGCATTCAAGACGGGAGAAACTTCTGTGAACATTAACGAAGGTATGGCATAAGAAGTATCACAGTTATTAAACGTTTATTTTTCTTCAGTTGTGGAATCATAACAGCAAACTTAATTTAAGTACTTAATATAAATAATCATGAATGGGCCGCTAAAATAATTTGCGCTACATTCAGTGGCGCTGAGCTTGGTTCCTTCCATTTCCTCCGGTAGGAGGAAGATCTAAATTGATGATAATATTTACTACACATGTTTTAATCCATTTATAAACACTAGTAATCTCATCTTATTCGTAGGTGTACTGCCTGATAATTCAAATGCAAAAGAAAACAGTCCTTCTGAAAATGGGCTGCTGCAGCTCAAGGATTATCCGTCCAGTGTTACCGGTAAGGTTATGATCGTATTATGCAATCTGGTATGATTTAAAGCAATACCATTAAAATTATACAGCTAGAAGTAGGATAGGACAGAAACTGAAGACAAACCCTGTCAATGAAGGATCTACACCAAATTTCGGATGCGTCTTCAGATGTAGACGACCCCGAAGAATTCGTGAGTGCTACTTACTCTTATTCTACATCTTTACATTCGTCAGAAAAAGGTAAAGAGAAGGATCTACAAGCGTTTCATGGAAATTTGACAGAAAAAAGAAAAAGAAGTTCAAAGCCACACAAGGGTAAGTGGAAGAAAATGAAAAATAGAAAACTTAGAATGGAAGAGGAAGCTTATATTAGCTACAAGAGATCGAAAGATGGCAAAGTGACACATAATACGGAAAGAGATGCAAGGAGTTTGGGGCCAGAGTGTAGTTATAAAATGTGCCAAAATTTGAAAGCAAGGGGCTGTAATTTAATTTCTAATGAGAGAAGACATCTTTCAGGCATTCTGGAAAACTATGACTTGGGAACAGAGGACCGTTTACGTATCAAATCTTGTGGATTTCACTCCTACGAAAAGACCTGGCAGTACAAATTCTGAATCGAGAAGAAAGAGAACATTAATTGTCTACAACCTAAAAGTTGATGAGAAAAAAATTCAGGTTTCCAAAAAGATGTTTCTGTGCACATTGGGAATTAAAGAATGAACTGTGCGATATTGGTTAGCTAATAGTACTAATGGCGCCCCTTAAGTAAAAAAAAGTCATGTTCTCGTGCAAAAGCACAGAAAAATAGAGCATTAGTAGCCTGCCTAAATTACCGTCACAGTATTGTATACAGAACCGATTGTGCCATAGTTTTTATGATAGTATTCCACACTAGGGTTACTCAAGGATTACTTTTTGTGATTTCAGCATAGGCCTATAATTATTTCTTTATTGTGTTTAACGAATATTGTGCCTGAAAAATTATCATTATTATATTTTTATATGATTTTCTTTTCATTATTCCATTATCAATAATAATAATAATAATAATAATAATAATAATAATAATAATATTATTATTATTCATTATTTTATTATAAAATTATATTTGTCAGCAACGTTTTAGTAACAATTCTACTTATCTATTGAAATACGTAGTGTGAAAATAAAGTACCTGGTATCAGATTGTCATCATCATCATCATCATCATTATCATTATCATTATCATTATCATTATCATTATCATTATCATTATTATTATTATTATTATTATTATAACAATACACATTGAACTGTGTCTTCTTTTTCCTTTCCTATAGTTTCAGCATTTGATTGACTAAGAATGCAGCAATCATTGTCTGGAACGTAATCTAGTGCTGATTCAAGCTACAGCCTATCGACCTTGACCTCAAGTCAGATGGTAGGACAACAATTCAGATAACACATTGACATACACAAGAGCACGAATAATATTTCCAGAAGGCAGTTTTCACGCAAAGAAAACGCTAGTCAACATGTGTCCTGAAGCTGCTAAAGTTGTCTCACAATACCGCGTAACTAACAAAATGTAGTCAACGGTAGAGTTCCAATACCGCGTAAGTGACATGGCCAAATGTCTACGGCCATGATCATCCATTTTCACTTAGTTACAAATTAGTTATGCTATTTCATAGCCATACACCACTTTTCAAGGCTATTGCATTATTTTTATGGTTTTTATTCGGTTTTTTCCTTCTCCTGTAAAATTTACATTTTGTCAGTTACGCGGTATTGGTTCTTAAGCGACGATATTCTGTATTACTAACTCTATTTTAAAACCATGACAAAATTAATATATACTGCAGATATTGTTAAACGAGTACAATTAGTCGTGAAATATGGTTGTCACAGTTGTGACGATTATTTTGTCTTGAAAACATGTCTTGTTAATGTGTGGCGTTCTGCAATATAAGTTAAATAATTTGTTAAGAACTGAAAAACGATACTCAAGAACTGAATTTGTAATGAAATATTTTAAAGGTCGAAACATTATTATGCTTACGAGGATGCGATGTTTCGTAGTTGTCTACAAGCCAGATACATTAAGACGAATGTACTCAAGCCACTAGACCACCGCACCGCGGCGGCAACAGAAAATGCGTATGCTCGATCCACTAATCTCTCACAATCAGTTATGTCTCTAACACGACATCCAATAGGCTACCGAACACTTGAAAGTTGAAACATCAAGATGAAAATATATTTAATTAATTCATTTTTATTCATTGTTTTCTACAAGCCTAGCATTCTCCAGTCATTCCTATTTTCTGCCTTCCTCTTAGTCTCCGCATGTGAATCATATATCTTAATATCGTCTATCATCTGATATCTTCTTCTGCCCCGAACTCTTCTCCCGTTTACCATTTCTCCCGGTGCATCCTTCAGTAGGCAGTTTGTCAGCCAGTCAGTCAGTCAGCCAATTCCTTATTCTCTTTCTGATCAGTGGGCCGTGACATCGGTGTATTTGTATTAGTTTGAGGTGATCATACGACGCCGGTTTCAAGTACAGGCAGCGGAAGCGAATTTGACACACGCCTAAGCAATCATATTCCCGTTCCGTGTTTTGTATACGATTATTGTATATAAGGGTTAATTTCGGAGAGGTTTAAAATGCTGGTGAGGTTGAGAAATCATACTTAAATTGTCACAAATGTGGTAAAACATGAGTCTGAAAAGTTCCCCCTCCCCTTTCATGTTGTTCGTCTGATTTCGTTTCCTGCTGCAATGAACAACAACATTCATTTTCAAAGTTTCAAATGAAAATGACCGCCGAGTGTCGGATAGTATAACCTTGTACGCGGAAAAACTGCGTTCAACATCGGCTGAAACCAAGGACGCATATGAAAAATATTTCACATCATCCATTTCTACATCAGGTTTATAACAATCGCACTTGTCATCTGACAAAACTCTTGAAATTTTGCATAATGTATTGAAATCACAGTTTTTTTTTTTTTTGTATTATTGTGTTCATTTTCGCACACACCTTTTTGCTTATAACATCATACGCCATATACGTTCTCGGCATTCCAAAACTGTAAAGCAAAACTCTAAATATTAAAAAAAAACACCTTTTCAGACTTAAATTGTCACAAATGTGGTAAAACATAAGTATGATTTCCAACAATTATTCTCAACCTCAACATTTTAGATCTTTCCGATGTTAACCCTTATATATAATGTCTTGATTTTATAATCCGCAATAAACGTATACAAAACACAGAACGTGCTTGCTTAGGCGTGTGTCAAATTCGGTTCCGCTGCCTGTACTTGAAACACGTCGACTACATTCTGTCCGGCGTCGTATGCACACAAATACAAATATACCGATGTCACGGCCTTACTGATCAGATGTACAGTATTTAAGATCAGTGCTAATACAGAAGTTGTGTTATTCTTGATACAATACAATGCAACTCTATCATTTTCGAACGTATCACAGCAGTTTTTGAAGTGTTTAACACTCATATAAAATGTCTACTTCCATGAATCTCGAAATATTTCTCCTTTATTGCAGCGACAATAATTTCTATATTGTATGTAGATTACTTCGTAAAGTGAGGCAGTACAACAGAAAATAAGAAAATCTCGTGCGTTATAACTTTATGTTAACTTTCGAGAAGCTGATAGATCTATACGTAGTTCACATAAACATTTCCCATTTGCTTTATGTTGATAACATTCCACTCTTCGTTGGGAAACAAGAAATTCCCACATGTACTCTGAAAATTGCAGTCCTTTCTGCAATTTTATTGTTGGCTTAAGCGTCACTAAAGAGGAGTATTATCGGGCATAATAAGAATAAATTTTAGATTTCATAAAATCCTCATTTTTATAGTTGTTTTCTCTCTATATTCTGGAATCTCTTTTCTAAATCCTTGCATCGAATCCTACTTTATATCAGCTAATCACACTAAACATGGGGAATCTTGTTAATCCTATTACATAGAATGCAGTACCAGAATTGTAAAGCGATGTCCGTGTTTGCGGGATAGAACGAGGTCATGTCGCAAAATAAAATGTAACTGTGGTCAGACAAAATTACAGCAATTACATCTTTTTTAATTTTCCGCCTCGTAATGTCGCAATTTTTTTACGGAAATGCATATTCTTACCATCTGTTTAATATCTACTAGATCATTCACTATATGAAAAAACAAATCAGAATAAATGAGATGTACAGTATTTATTTTAGATATAGAATCTACTGTACGAAGATAGTACTAAACTACCAACCATTTGGATATCGTTATGTGGGTCGAAATGGCAAGATGACTGGACATGAATCCGTGTGATCGGAACGGATCTATTGGTCAACCTTGTGGTTGATGATGATGATGATGATGATGATGATGATATGATGATGATGATGGTGATGATTATATTTGTCTTGTTAGAAATTCTGCAATAATGTCCAAGGTTGTCAAGGTGGTCTCCTTAAAATATAGTACATACCCAACCATATTATTTTATGCTACAGTTACTTGTCTCTTTAATTGCTACATGTCACATTCATGTGTTCATTTAGCGTAGAGTTATTAATGAGCAGACATCGGATTCTACGGCAAATGCCTATTTTGTTTCTTTAGGAGAAAAGTAAAAATAATTATTAATATTTGTGTTTCATGGAAATTGAAAGGTATTCAAAGAGTTTTATAGTGCCCTAAAATGCCCTAAAACGGTTATTAGAGCCTAATTTGTTAATATTCGCCTAAAAATGCCTAACTCACTGTAAAGTTTCGCATTTTACTCTTACTTTTTATAATTTATACATGCATTCACTGCGAAATTTAAGGCATTTAAAAAGTGGAAAGTTTGCTTCACACCGGCCATGAAACCATTGATAAAGGAAACAAAATGTTTTGAATCTCACGACACTCGCAATAGATTTCACCGAATTTAACATGTTTGGAGGCATAAATGCCGACAAAGAACCAAACTTAGTTTTGAAGCAGGCAACAATCACAACATGTGCTGCTACCGATTCAGAGATATACTATACTATAAAAATGACTGTTTTCGGTCTGAAACCGATTAGCTATACTGCCCTTCAGAGTGTCATAAAATCACAATTTTTGGAGAAAGAGTGTTTTTGAAATATTTATGAAAAGTCGTAAAACTGCAAATTAGTAGGGTAAACCGTTACAAAATATTTAAAAGAATGGCCCTCCTAGTGTTAACACTACCAGGAAATGCAACACTAAGTGGAACTTTGTATTTTTGTCCAATTGAATCTCAATAACAACGGTTCATTTGAATGCTCGTTAACAGTTGCTCTTTCCCTCACCTTATTTGTGTTGAGAAGTTTTGAGCGGTAGGACGTTTTCCTGTGAAGTTTAACGCGATAATGCCGAAAAATATAAGTGCAAAATCTACATTGATCCGGCAATGGCTAACAGAATATTCAGAATTAACTTATGATGGAAAAATAATATTCTGCAAGATTTGTAGCAAACAGGTATGTAACAATAGTTGAAATATATAAATTCTATTAATTTTAATGAGTAGGCCTATAATATTTATACATTGACTGAGCTATCCTGAGGTATAATTCTTTTTAAGACCACTACACTTTAACCTTTTAAATTCCGATAGTTAAAGTATTTGCAGGTCATTAAAATTTTGATTGTTCGAACCCACTAACTTTGTGATAGAAATACGGCAATACAACAATTAGGATTTTATTTTAATTCAGTTTACTTTACATTTTTAGATTTCGCAAGAAAAGAAGTGCCACCTAAAGCAGCATGTGCAAGGAGCGGCTCATAAGGCTAAAGTTCAGCAGAAAAATCAGCTGCAACAAACTTTACTAACACAGCCTACTTCATCCAATCTCAGCAGCAATTTCTATGCTGATTTAACCAGAGCGTTTGTTGCTGCTAACATTCCCTGGAATGCAATTGAAAATCCGGTTTTAAGACAGTATTTTACAAAAATACTGCAAACAAAATATCCCATCTGTGTCGACCCTAAGAAAAAATTACTTAGACAGAATATACAATGAAACTTTAGCTTCCATTCGGGAGGATATAGGTGATTCTTACATATGGGTCTCTGTGGATGAAACCTCAGATCCTATGAATAGGTATATAGCAAATATGGTAGTAGGAAAACTTAGTCCTGATGGACCTTCGATTCCACACCTCGTATGTGTTAAGGAACTTTCGAAAGTGAATAGCCAAGCCATTGCTTATTTTGTAAATAAAGGCCTACAGTCTTTATACTCAGGTAATATAGACGATTCTAAAGTTCTGTTGTTTTGTACTGATGCTGCCTCATACATGGTTGCTGCAGCTCCACTTCTTAAAACATTTTATCCTAACCTCACGCATGTAACCTGTCTAGTACATGGCCTTCACAGGGTTTCTGAAACAATCTGGAATGAATTTCCTCTTGTCAATTCGTTTATTTGTAACACAAAAAAAGTCTTTGTAAAGCCCCATCCAGGATTTCAATATTCAGAGAGAACTTTCCAGATATCCCACTCCCACCTCAGCCGGTTGTTACACGATGGGGAACCTGGATTCAGTCAGTGGTGTATAATTCTAAGTATTTTAAAGAAGTGGTCACAGTTATTGATAAATTGCCTGAAACTGATAGTGCAGCGTGTGTGAAAGCAGTGAAAGATTGTCTGAATGACTCACGAGTGAAAAACGATATTGCCTACATAACATCAAACTTTTCTTTCATACCTCCAAGCATTGAACAATTAGAACGTGAAAAACAATCTCTTTGTAGCCAAATAGCAATAGTAAAGGAAGCTCAAGTGAACATACATTCTGCTTTGGGCGAAACTGGGGAAAAAAGTTAAAAATAAGTGGGACAACGTATTACATAAGAATGTAGGATTTTCATTGTTGGAAAAAGTATCAAGAGTGATATCGGGGGAAAGTGTAAATGTTCCAGTAAGTATTGATGTTTCTATTGTACCTAATTTAAAATTTGCGCCTCTCACATCAGTTTCGGTTGAAAGAAGTTTTTCTGCTTTCAAAATGATTCTCAGTGACAAAAGGCAAATGTTAACTGTGAAGAATTTAGAAAAAATTCTGGTGGTGTACTGTGCAGATAATTATAATAAAGTCTGAGCATGGAACTGAATTTCAATAACTTAAAATGAGTAATCTTGATATCAATAATCATTATTTCATTAGTTTCAATATATTAAATTTGTGCAGCTCTGTTTATAAATATAATATAGTATTCTTTTTTAAAGTTTAAACATACTTTTTTGTGCGTATTTTAGTGTATAACTAAAAATTTCAGTGAAAGAAATAAGTATGACACCTTGATGTGCCTAAAATGCCTATTTTCATTAAAATAGAGCCTAATTTTACAAATTTTGAGCTTATTTTAGGCGCCTAAAACTGCAATTTTTAGTGCCTAAAAATCCGATGTCTATTAATGAGGAATGTATAATATTGCCTATTTTGTGTAGACTATAGCTCAACTGATAAATCGTTTATACTATTTTGTAAATTAAATTAAACTGTTTGCAGTGTATTGTCTGTTTTTTATCGCACAACTAATGAATTTTATAGGCTTGTAAATTAATCTTCTTGCAATGTATTGTAACTTTTATTACAAAACAATAATGAAATTTTATTGTTTCAACAATAGTCACTTTCAATAATTTAGTTTAAACACTTCCGTCAACAATGGGATTTACCACTCCACATAGTAACACAGTATTCGTTATTGCACTCCACAGATGACAATGACAATTTACTTGGATTATTGAGAACAACAATGAACTGTTAATCTTAACTAATGTTCACAAAGCACTATTTACAAAACAGAACTGTCAGTTCTCAGTTCCGACTGTTACAGTATTGTGCATTTTTGTATAGCGATGAATTTGTTATGCTTGTGAATTGAATTAATCTGCTTGATATGCATGATTTATTTTTGTACAGCTGAGCTCATTTAATTGTTTATGCTTGTAAAATTAATTAATCTGCTTGTTATGTATTGTATAATTCTGTATAGTTCAACTGATTAATTGTTTATGCTTGTAAATTGAATTAATCTACCTGCTGTGTATTGTATATTTCTGTATATTTCAACTGAACGCTGTGTATTATATTCTTTTGTATAGTTCAATTGCTTGCTATGTATTGTATAGTTCAACTACAGTGTATATACTGGCCCCTCAGGTGAAGTGGCAAGCAGAACGCGGGGACTCGAGGAGTTGTGTTGGTATCGTGCAGGTAGAGTCAATGACCTTGGCCGCATTGAATGGTGGAGGGTGGGAGGGAGCGAGAGAGGCGAATTAATATACCTACCAGAGACCTCCAAACTAGAGCTTACAACCGATTAGGTTGATTGTCCGACCGAATATTAGACTTTCAAGCGGTTACCCTGATGTATTTGCAGGCTAGTCAGAACACCAGGCGCACCTAATCATACAAGAAACTGACTTTTTTTTTTCGAGTACACAACCAGAGTAACAATTATTGAAGTAAATTTACGTTATCTTATTAAAAAAAAGTGTTTGAAAGCACTTCTACAGTTGATTCGACACTATAATACATCACTATTATTTCTTTATTATTTTGAACTTGCAGTAACTTTATAAGTATCGTTTATATTTTAAACTTTTACAGTTTTATTAATAAAAGTTGCTTATAGATATGTTAAACAATGGTATAGTTTTACACAGAACAAGACGTGCATACACGTATATTTTTCTTACCAATAAACGCTATAAGCCTATAGCTGGTGTTTTACTATACCAGTGTTCATAACTTCATTTTATTACGTCGTAACTCTTTCTCGTCACATATCGACTGAATCTCGTTCGATTTGTATAACCCAATAATCGATATTATATAATTGTATACTGTTTATGTAAGATCGCGGATGGTTTAGAGCACAAATCTCACACAGAAAGAAATGGGAAAGGAAAGAAAATACGATCTCCAAATTGGGACAGAAAAATTAAGTACTATATACAGTACTTTAATACGCCATTGTGTATATTAATAAACGTCTTTCATAATAGATAGGCATTATATTAATAAGCCATGAGAATACTCAGCTAATATTTTACACTATCATAAACTATGTTTTGATCGTAAGTAGGACGAGATAATTATGTGCGGTACTTATTCTTATTCTTAAGGAAAAAAGGAGATATTGTAGACGATTGTTTAGTCAACTGTTCGAAGACACGTCCGAACCTCACAAGTAACATAAAAAGGCACCACTTATAAGGCAACTAAGTCAGGAGATAATGGGGTAGGATGGCTAGTTCTTTTTCCCCTCCATTGCATACATCGTCGACTATCTACATAGCCTATTACACTAGTCGAACTTCAGATATAGGCCTAAATGTCTAAATAATGGTTACTGAAACGGATAAGTTTTATATCATTAATTTATTGCAAATATAAATTTTGTTTCCTTTATACTGAAGAAAACAACATTTAACCACTTATAATATTCAACTCCTAAATTTACAGTTATAAGCAAAGCTCGGAACTTGGGGACTTGTGTTTCATGTGCATGAGTAAGGTTACAGGTACAACGTACACACAGCTCACGGTGCAAGTGCTCAGGGACAGTCGTACGCACTAAGAAAGTGGTCACATCGAATGAGAGGAAGACGGACGAAGAAACTGTGGCACGTCGAAGACAATGACATTCAGAGAATTACAGATAAACGGTCTGTTTGAGGAATTAGAGAATACGTGTTATTCGAATGGATATTATAAAAGTTTGAAAATACATTTTTTAAATTTTAGGTACAGAATTTCGTGGAGGAATTCGAAGGAGATACATTATTTTCTTCGAGTGGAGAGTTTATATTTTGTAAGTTGTGCCACACAAAAACTAGAGGCTGGAAACCGGCATTCATTGAAAGACATTGCAGTCCCTTAAATTGGTGGAAGATTTGTCCATATCCATGGGTCAAGTAGCAGAGGAACCTACCGTAGAACAAATTGAAAACTATTTTTGAGAAAAATTTAGGATATACTTATCTTTCTCACATACGAGATCAGCTAGCAATTGCTGAAAATCAAACAGAAAACAGTGACAGTGAAAACATTCAGTATTTTAAGTTTGCGCCCGTCACTTCATGTGACTTGGAAATAAGTTTTTCTCGTTTCATATCAGCGAAGAAGTTATGGATCCGAAAACCTTCGAATGTACGTAGTCATACACTGTAATAAAATGTACATAGCAGAACAGTAAATTTGATATATTTATCATGTTTTTTATTATATATGCTATAATATTACGTGTTTCAACTTACCATAATACTATCAATATGTTGTTCCAGTCAGAAACCACTTTTATAGCAGACCTGACACTACCTCCGTGCTGGAAGCGGGAGTTTGTTGACATTGACATTGAAGTCCGGTCGCTTAGCCACGTGCAAAGACACAAGTCCCCAAGTTCCGAGCTTTGGTTATAAGCACTTAGATTTCCACTCGCGCCAGAGGCCTGCTTTCTTATATTAATGAAAACTTGACACCATTTTTTACTTCTTTGGTGTAGCTTTTGCAGAAAAACATAAAAAATGTTGATTCAAATTATCTGTGATAATTATTTTTAATTATTCAGTTTAGAGGTAAGTGCATTTAGTAACGAAAGTAAAGCGTACTTTAATCCACTCTATCCCAACAGTACAGGAAAGGACATATTGAAAAAAAGGCATGTCCCATTCATTTTCCCGAATTCGGACACAGAATATATAATATAGTAACCATATTCATAGATCTAGGCCTACTTAAAATTAAGTCAATAGTTCATATCTTCTCCATGTGCGAAGACTTCGACGTGATATTAAAATTTGCAGTTCAGTATTATAGATCCACCAGCTCCAAATCTTCTTTTACAATATCAGCTACAATTCATATATATTGCTTGGTGAATCTAAATTTTCCTTTAAAATTCTCATCGTTAAATATAAATTGATAAAAAGGAGATTGTACTGCTTTATTTTCCTATTGCCGCAATTATATATACCATCAATGTCTTCAATGTCCTCTGTACTTATTAAATAATCGTTTAAATCTTTCATTTCGGTTGTATAACTTTCTTTACAGGAGATATTTACGCTCAGTTTTGAAAAAAGTCAGGAAACAAACGGTCAGCTGTTTACGAAGTCGGCCATCTTGTCCTTCTGTGCAATGCTTATACTACGGTGATAAGTTGTGTAACGATTATCATGTGTAATTGTACAACTCTTATATATAGAATAGCTTATACACTTTTTATTAGTTACGTTTTACGTTCCAACGGTGTATGCGTCCTGCATAACCTTCATACTGTACATAGTTTATTAGTAAAATGAAAATGCATATCTAAAAAAAATGTTATTCATATATAATACTTTTTAACTACTGTAAGTACACATGTATTATTATTTCATTAATAGGTCATTTCTAAGAAAATAGAATGTCAGTTTTAAGAAGGTAGGGGAGAGTTGGGTAGTATCGGACATCGGGTAGGCCTAATATCGGACAGTGCGTTTCTTTCATCTACCACCATATGGTAGTACCTGAATGACATGGTTACGTTTCTGCATGCGACATCACAGAAACGTAACCATGTCAATCAGGTACTATCATCGTGTGGTAGATGAAAGGAACTCACTGTCCGATATTACCCAACTCTCCCCTATATTATAATTCCTGATGGATATAGTTTTACGTTGTAAGTTGTTGCTATTGAAGATAGATAATATGGATGTCTCAATGTCGTGATCTGCCTTTTATATACAAAAGCCGCAGCCGTCCTCCCACAAAGAGAGCGAAACAAATCGAGCCATCGGTAAACCGAATAATAAGGCAGTCCGCGTGGTGGAAGAGCTTTGCATACTGCCTACACTGCTAGGCGCTTAGTATCGTTGTGTAATAAAAATTATTTAAAACCGGTTTTGCAGGACTCTAATTCCTACGTGTTGAAATCAGGCGTTACATAGTACCACCAACTTTAACATTGCTGCCGGGTCGAATGCTGCCGCTTGCTTCACTGCGGAACCAGTTAGTATACGCACTGTACTCCTTAAGTATTGTATCTCCCTTTAAAAACATCAGCATAGCTCAGTCGGCAGACTCGCTTACCTAGTCCAGAGCTGCGGTCGGGTTTGTGTTGGATTCCTACTTATGTTGATTACCTGGTTGGATTTTTACCTAGGTTTCCCAACCAAAAGGCTAATGTCGAGTAATCTATGGAGAATTCTCAGTCTCACCTCATCTCGCCAATAAATTGAATAATTCTTGACTTGTTCCACATCTTAAAGCTTCAATGCTAATGCCAGATCTATCTATCTATTGATTCTAAAACTCAGTTCGAGTCTTGGCCACCTCCAGAAGTTTCCTCCATCTTTCTCGATCCAATGCCACCATTTTCCAATTTTCAATTTTAAAACTAACGAGCGTCATCGTTCGCATCGTCAATTCACCTGAGTTTCGGTCTACCTTTCTTCCTTCTCCCTTCTAGTGTCATCAGAAATGTCTTCCTAAGTATTCATTTTCGCTCATTCTTATTAGGTGTCCTGCCATCTCAATCTTAATAATTTGATATACGTTATAATTGTCAGATCTAAACGAAATGAAAATATTGCATAGTCAGAATTTGTTCCTCGCCAAATGTAATTTAAAATCCACATCAGATCGGTCGACTAGAACGGACTCATTTTGTAATAAAGCATTCCCTGCTTTTCACAGTCAGTCGTGCATATAATTTTTTCATTCGAACTAAATGTTCCACTTGATTATAAATGACTAATATTTTCTTATTCCTATCAATTTTATATAGCAACTAGTTATATACACACACACACACACACACACATACACGCGCGCGCGCGCTTTAACATTTGTGGTCATATCGCGTATTATTATGTGGGTATACCAAAAGGCTGTTGTTGTTGTTGTTATTATTATTATTATTATTATTATTATTATTATTATTATTATTATTATTATTATTATTATTGAGTTCCTGTTTCTGTTACTGTATGTGTTGTAGACCAGACCATTCCAAGTGGGCAGTCACGGAATACAGATCGCTGAGAGGGAGACCAGGCCGCCTGGAATATTGTAATATCTATCTTTCAAAATCGTGTGACATTGGAGCCCTATCAGTCCTCTTTGGAATTTGACTTGAGCCTGCTCAACATTTACAGCATAGATCGTCATAAAAATGTTCACCAAGTTTCTGCATGCGGCGAGAGATTATTTTGTAGAGAGAGACTAATTTGCTTGAATAACGTCACCAAGGAAGGACACAATATCTCTGAAGTTGAAATCATGCACTCCTTTACAAACATTCCATCCGTAAAAGGCCGGCTACTTTTGGTGATACTCGTATTTAGGGCAACAATATAGCTTGCATGAAAACTCTTTCGGAACTTGGCTCACTCAATGTGCTGCGAAAGAAAGGGAAAAATGAATTTTCAATAGAGATGGGTAAAAAATAACACAACAGTTATTTTGGAACTGTTCCGGTCTCGGAACTGTTGCAAAAATGAACAGTAGGTCGGAACCTCCTGTTCCGAAATAACAGTGTTCCGACTCCGAGCTGCTCACTTGCCCAGCTGTTGCGGGCTCGCAGTACCGCGTTGCACAAGGTATGTTCCGACTCCCTCGGAACTGTTGCAAAAATGAACAGTAGGTCGGGACCTCCTGTTCCGAAATAACAGTGTTCCGACTCCGAGCTGTTCACTTGCCCAGCTGTTGCGGGCTCGCAGTACCGCGTTGCACAAGGTATGTTCCGACTCCGAGATAACAGTCGGAACGTCGGAGCTTGTTCCGATGAACCAACGACAGCAGCAGTTACACTGTTCTCGTTGTTCTTTATGTTGTACTTGGAACTTCGTTGGATGAAGTTGGTATTTGAAACTCTCACGTGGTTGGAGGGGGGCGCATGGAAATTGAAATCCTTGCGGTGGCGCGAACTTTAATATCAACATTTGTAAGACTGGCCAATCATCTGTAATGTTATAGTAAGTATTTAATAATCTGTAATATTCATTACCGCTTTATGGTTTATTTCACCATTAGTTGACTAATTCTGTTTTATAAACATTCTACAAAGTCATAAAGTACGCATACTATTATTAATTCATTGATCAGCTGATTCTATACAAAGGTTAAAGTCGTAAATGGTAATGAGTGGTTTAGTTACAATGTCTGTATGTCGTTTGTTGAGGTTAAGTCTGACAAGCACAAGTTTTTGTGCTATCTTCTCTGTTATCAAAGAACGACAAAAATGTTGTAGCATTATTTGTTGGAAACTACCCATATAAGGACTGATTTGGAGAGCGATGTTTAATGCGAAGTTTAAATTACACTTTGGTAAAGATGCGATTCCAACACTTTACTAACCCACTGCGGGGTTTCCAGGTTTCAGTACTGCCAATATATATCTTTTTTATTTATGAAATTGTAATATTTATTATTATTATTATTATTATTATTATTATTATTATTATTATTATAACTGTGCATTAAGAAAAGTAAAAATAAAAATTAATGATTTGTTTTATTTTTATTATGTAAGAGAGAGAACAGAAATTACATACCATATGTTTTAAATGTTATGTTATTTTTTTTTAGTTGGCTACCATGTCTTTATAACTTTATGTACGAAAACAAAGTGTTGTATTCTGTCCTTGTAGTCAACAGCTGTGTAATTACTAACATTAAGCTTTTGAGTTCTGTCCGCATGCACAGCAATTTTCCAAAATCTATTCGAATGTGCATAGCAGTGCCATCTATAGATAAGAATGTGTACTATGTCATGCCTATGAGTGCTCCAGTGTGAGCTGCATGGTGTTATTTGTCTATGGTGAAGAGGGAGGGTACTGTACCGTTCGTTTGAACGACTCAACGACTCCGACTCATCACCACTGGTGACTGTTATTTCGGAACTGTTATTTGGAACATAGTATTTTTTCGGAACCGGAACCGTCGGAACTGTTCCGGGAAAAGAACAACTTCGCCCATCACTAATTTTCAATAACATTGTCACTATACAGAAAATACATACATAGTTCAACGGACAGTTTAACA
The DNA here is from genome assembly GCF_040183065.1 of Periplaneta americana. Lineage (NCBI taxonomy): Eukaryota > Metazoa > Arthropoda > Insecta > Blattodea > Blattidae > Periplaneta > Periplaneta americana. The sequence goes on along the minus strand of NC_091123.1, from coordinate 83,239,523 downwards.
AACGTTTTTATAATAATACTCATACATTGTTGACAACTGTTCAAAATAAACTTACTGTAACCATTAATTTAATTATATGTCTTTAGAGTACTTAATTAGTTGAAATGATATTTACCTCGTCGTAAGAAGACTGCATTTCGGCCTTTAGTTTCGTTATTATTGCCTTCCTCTCGTCGCCGATAATATGAGCGTGGGTATCAGAATGTTTAATTTCAAAGTGACGCTTGATGTTGTGCGTTTTTGCCCGACATTGATATGGCATATTAAACATTGAACATTGTTGTCGTCAGATCAGACAAAATACAAGCTCTCCAAAGAGGAGTTAAATCCTGAACCGACTGTCTATGTACTTCTCTTCATTCTTATTCAAAACAGTTAAGCACAAACGATAGTACACCATATGGTTGAATGAATGAATGAATGAATGAATGAATGAATGAATGAATGAATGCATAATCCAGCAATTCCTGCAGGATATCATCGAACAGACGAGGGGAAGACCTGATGATCGCATGCATTCGTACACCACCACAGCCTCAGCGACAGAGAGGAGTGGGGGTCCGCCCTGGGCAGACACAGGGCAGCGTCCGGGCGCCCTAGCCCTCAAACGCTGTGTTGGAATGATCTGGCCTAGATGACTTATGTCCTAGATCATATATACCCAGATAGTTCGGCCTTACAGGCTTTGAAGTTAACAACTTTAGTCAGGTTTACTACGCTGCCATCTAATTATTACATAAGGAGTCACGTCATAATTCCCATTTGAATTGCATTATCGACCGTACTGCCATCTCGTGTTCGTTTACTGCCGACGGGTGGCGATCCTGGCAGCTGTTCTCTTCAGAGTGCTGCCGATTTTAACATAGCATTGAGTTATCTGTTACATATATGATCTAGGCTTATGTTCATATAGGTAACTGATTTTAGAGTTTGATTAATGATTATGATATTGATGATTGAGACGGTGATGAATCTTGGCATGTAAATTTCCAATCCAGCATTTTGCCTTTGTGACTGACGGAAAGCATGAAAAACTCCAGTCAGATTGGCCGGCCGCGGTGTTTGAACTCGGAACCTCCTGAATACGAGTCACAAACGCTACTGTCTGCGCCAACCCGCTCGGTAACTATCAGTTTTCACAAATAGCAAAGTAACGTTAGAAGAAAATGCAATTTAGCCTACATAGTTCTGAGACATTTGTTGTTTTATTTTTAAAGTTCAATATAATTCTATACTCCAAAAAAAATCATTGACATGAGGAAAAATGCTGAAAAAAATTCCGTAGGTTAAAGTTATGGCATAAATGCAGGTATATTATATTAATTACTTCGGGTCTCTTTATATCATAATCATGTATGAAGTATGGTATAGTATACTATACTCTCAGGACTCAGGAAGATAGACCTGGATCAAAGAAATCCACCTTCTTAAACCGTACGATTTGTAATCACATTCAGACACCTTACATTTTCGGATTGTAATAAGTGTATTCTGTATGCAAACCAGATCAATTTGATTTTTTTTTATTTTGGCGCACTGTATGAGAGTTCATTTCTGAATGCCTTGTTAATAGATTCAATAAATTCAACTGCAAACGGAAATATTATAATATATTATTGGTATCATGACAAAACACTGAATTGTTACAAAACGCATAAAACATGTAATAAGAACGAAATTTCGTACTCAAATCCTAAATCATTTCTGCAAGCGGTATGGATACAAGGATTTTCACGATTTACGATGTGTAAAATGCCATTAGGTCTAACGCCAAAAAAATTACACATTTCCTAATATTTTCGTAAAATTTCTATATTTCATGAAAATCTTCATATGTTTTCAAATGTTGCATAGTTTTCCCTTCCTTCGTTAATGTTTCTATAACTACCACTGAACTGGCTTTCCATTATAAGGAGACAATATAGATGTTTCGGAAGGCAAAGGCTAATTGAAATTTCCCGGTCTCTGATCGTGTGGAAAACCCCGATAGGACTAATATTTAACTCTTTCAGTGAATTTCGGTGATTCAGAGGCCTAATTAATCAAATCCATTCTCCTCACCTCCACGCTGAGATATTTTAATATGCGAAAGAGAGAGTGGTGTGCGGAAATCAACGGTAAGGTACCGCATTTATTTTTCCCAAGAAAAACTGCAAGCTGTGCTGGAAAGAGTGGGTCAAGAAAGAGTGATGCTGAAACTAATCAGAAAGAGTAAAAGAAATTGACTAGGTCACTAGCTGAGAAGAAACCGCCTACTGAAGGATACACTGGAAGAAATGGTGAACGGGAGAAAGATTCGTGCCAGAAGAAATCAGATGATGGACGGCATTAAGATATACGGATCAAATGCAGATACTAAGAGGAATTTGGAAAATAGAAAAGATTGGATAATGCTGGGTTTGCAGTGAAAGACCTGCTCTCGAGCACAAAACTATGAATGAAATGAATGCATAGGTATTTGCCAGGAAACGCTTGAAAAACTCAAGCCACCAACATTCTGGGATTCCCAAGGGCAAGTGAAATCTCAAAATTCCCCTTTAGCGTCATTGAACTCCAGGCGGCAATGAATTCGAGAAGCCAAAACGAAGTGAGTGATTCCTATTTCACCTTTAATCCGTGGCGCTACAGCCCATGAAGGGCCAAGACCGACCAGCCGGCTGCTGACCTCACGTCCACATCCCGAAGCAGAGGTGAACGATCATCCATCCAGAATGGAGGTATCGTGTGGTTAGCACGATGATCCTCCCAGCCGTTATAGCTGGTTTGCGAAACAGGATTTTCCCTACCTATCGTAGCTCCCCAAGTGCATCACGATGCTGGGTGGGCACCGGTCCCATACACTGGCCGAAATTTCATGACAAAATTTCTTAGGTTTCAACAATCAAGTCTGCTGTCTATTTCATTTCTCCACTTTTTGCAAATTTATGGTTTTTCATCGTACAAAACGGTATTAACTGATTAACTGACAGAAGGTGTAATCTTTTGTCAGAAAATGTAGAAAAGTTACAGTAGGCCTACTTGTGTTTTATTGTAACTAATGTTGAATCCATTCAATGTCCGAAGATTATTTTTCGGTGTAAAAAAATTGAGTTACCTAATTCTTACATTCAGAATAACGATTTGATGAAGCTCAGACATAGTTTCAATCGGCAACTTTATTTTATTTTATTTTGTAGCATATTAAATATAGACAGAACTATTAATGATAAAATACACATATTTGGTTAATAACATAGTGTTCATGAAGTCGATAAAATACATTAAAGGGATATGTCACAGTTATATGAACACTTTATAAGTTTATTGAAGATGTTATTCAGATATTTTTCGGAGAATGCTTCTTCATCTTCAGTGATAAGTTACATCGACGAAGTGGTTCAGATGTAACTTATCACTGAAGATGGAGGAGCATTCTCCGAAACATGTCTGAATAACATCTTCAATCAATTATAAAGTGTTCATATAACTGTGACATATCTCCTTTAATGTATTTTAAAACCATTAATCTCTAGCAACTTATTTTGTAATAATGATGCAACCTTGTTTCAAATGATTTGAAGCGAATATATTTTAGCTTTGAAATATTTATTTTATTTATATTTTGCTAAAATAAATTACATATTTTGACAAAATTTTCTTCATATTGTACAGAACTTAACAGCAACTGCGTTCAGAAACTGTTTATTATTATAGTATTACATATAAACATAATATATTACATCCACGAAAGAATGGGACTGCACCATCACAATTGACAGTTTACAGTGCATACAAACCATCGGAACAATATAGAGAACTAAGATGAAGGATTTTCAGCCCAGAAATAGTAGTGACATGGGCTCTGGCAGTTGTTTAAGATCTTGAATCTTTAAGACCAACCTTGCGTACCAGCATGTCTCGTTAATTGGGAGTCCCCGACAAGTTCTGTAACACTTGCAGCTGTTCATGGTTATGAGCGCTACACAGAGAATATTGTAGATTTGCATGTGATCCCGTTACATTATGTTTTTTATAATTAATTATATCATATTAAGGAAAATGTTAGGTGAACTGGATAATGAGGAAATGAAATCTTTGCAGCGAAAGGAACGACAAAACCGTTAGGAAATACCTCACCCTCAGATTTTATAACTCAAGAACCATTCCAATTAACGCAGAGGACCGAGCCCGAGTCTCAGAATTAGTTTGCACTCCAGCGCAGAGCTACCGAAGAGATGCTTATGAAAATAACTCAGGTACTGCATAAGACACTAGTTTCTATTACAGCCACCTGATCCTGTTGGTTACAATATTCTTGACCTATTTCCAGATTCTCCACTACCTAATCTTCAACGGTACCTAATTTTAATTATGTAAGTTAATTACTTACTTACATATGGCTTTTAAGGAAGTTTGAGGTTCATTGCCGCCCTCATATAAGCCCCCCTATCATGAGCAAGATTAATCCAGTCCCTACCATCATATTCCATCTTCCTCAAATCCATTTTAATATTATCCTCCCATCTACGTCTCGGCCTCCCCGATGGTCTTCTTTCCTCCGGCCTCTGTATACAGGCTGACTCAAATCATCTGCGACAAACTCTGAGGGGTGATAAATCTAACAGTAAGGAACTCTTTTTTGTTAAACAACTTATGTCTTTTGACGCGTCGTTTCGAAGTTACCGTTCAAAATGTTTTTGCGCCGGCGGCGCGGCGTACGTTAATGTATGCTAATGTGAGCACCCCTGTTTGTTTGTATGTTTTTTTGTTGAGATGTTTGTAAGAGACGAGAAGGGTTCTTGTTGTTTGTTTATGTTTAATGTTCAATACTTTTTCCTTTCAGTTCAGTGTAATCATCAATTGAGAATGGATGTCTATGCGGTCTTCCACCAATGCACAAGGGACGAAGAGATCCATTGTCTCGAAGGCGCTTATAAAGTTGAGCAAACATTTTGTGGTGAAGGTGATTTCTGTTTTGAAACTGTTGTTGGTACATGTGGAGAGCTCTTCTTCAGTTTCCGCGAGCCTCCCCATAACACATTACCATGTCGGCTAACTCGGGAAAAGTGTAGACATCCATTCTCAATTGATGATTAGACTGAACTAAAAGGAAAAGGTATTGAACATTAAAGGTAAACAAACAACAACAACCCTTCTCGTCTCTTACAAACATCTCAACAAACAAACAGGGCTGAACATATTCGCATACATTGACGTACGCCCGCGCAAAAACATTTTCAACGGTAACTTCGAAACGACGCATCAAAAGACATAGGTTGTTCAACAAAAAGAGTTCCTTATTGTTAGATCTATCACCCCTCAGAGTTTGTGGCAGAGGTTTTGAATCACCCTGCATGTATTTCTGAATTCGCCTATATGTGCTACATGCCCTGCTCATCTCAAACGTCTGGATTTAATGTTCCTAATTATATCAGTTTAAGAACACAATGCGTGCAGTTCTGCATTGTGTAACTTTCTCCATTCTCCTGTAACTTCTTCGCTCTTAGTTATGTAAGTTAGTTACCAGTAAATATCAGGCTGATGCATAAATTCGTAGTGTTTCATATTAGATCCAAATTACTTATTTTACGTGAACAATATACATAAATTAATCAACAATATAATTTCTTACATTGTTTATAATTGACTCCCAACTTTCTGGCAGATTTTAAGAAATCGCTAAGAAAATTTTTGAAAGCACTTTCGCTATTAAAGAAGATTCTCCGGAGATTTTTCAAGAGAGAGCGGCATAGATGAAAATGTGGTAGATCAACATCAAAGGAATAGGGTGAACGTGGAATAACCTCTCTAACGAGCTCCTGGACCACAGCTTTTGTAATGTTAGCATTATACTGGCGGTAATTATCATGCTGCAGTAATACTTGATGCGTTCTTCCCTATCGTTTTTATTGAATCCCTGCCTTAAGGGAACAGAGTTGTTTGTAATATATCTCAGCAGTGATGGTTACATTTCTCTTAAGCAAATCATAGTAGATGATACCTTGTCCCATCACATGCACGGCATTACCTTATGTGGAGTTTAAATGCTCTTCATCAAAGTCGTATGGTCTTCCTGAACGCGGAAAATCATTCATGTTAAAATGGCCCTCTTTGAAACGAGAAAACCATTTTCGTACCATTTGCGTTCTCCCCGCAAAAAACACAATAGAGTTCTAGCAACCACCGATGCCTATACTCCTCGGTTAAACTAAAGTAAAAGGATATTCGGAAATGTTCGTTTTTTCTACTTGAAACTGCAGGTCATTTAGTTTACAATAGTTAACACAAACTTTCTTAAAAACTTAAACGCTCAAGACGTATTCAGTAACGCAACATTATAATATTAAAATGACATATGACATATCCCAAATAAATTTCTTACAAAGTACTTATTGCCATGAACGAGAACATTGCGAACTAATGCATTAACGTATTAACTGGATCCGAAATCCATTCCTCACATTTAAAATCTACATTTAGAAATGCTGTGTGTGGCGTATCCAAAATCGTGCATAGAATGTCCCATAACACTAATCGTTTTCATTAGGAGAGCGACATGTATAATGCAAACTTTTCGGAATATGTATTATACAGAGTGTTTCAAATATACGGGCATAATTTCAGGTATGTATTTCCCACATGTAGACAATCAAAATAGATCATTACAACATGTGTCCGGAAATGCTTCATTTCCGAGTTATGGCCTTCATAACATTGAAATTCACCGGAACGTTTTTCTTTCCGCAGGTCGTTGTCATTACAGAAGATGTTCAAAATGTCCACCTCCTGCTTGAATACAGACCTCACATCGATGTCTCATTGACCTGCGAACACGATCCCAAACTCCAGGAGTATTGCGTATGTCCTCAGAACATGCCACAATTCGATTCCGAAGGGATTCCAAATCAGCCACCGGAGACGAATAAACCAATGATTTTAAATGGCCCCACAAGTAGAAATCGAGAGGGTTCAGATCAGGTGAGCGTGGACGCCAAGCAATTGGGCCACCTCTACCTATCCATCGATCAGGAAACCTTCGATCCAAGTACCGGCGAGCCGTACGACTGAAGTGTGCAGGAGCGCCATCATGCAAGAAGTGAATGTGTTGACGATTGATCAGTGGAGTGTCTTCTAAAACATGAGGTATGGTGTTTTCCAGGAAGTTTGTGTACGCCTGCCCCGTAAGTCTGTTTACAAGTACATGGGGTCCAACTAATCGATCACCAATGATACCGGCCCACATGTTGAGGGAGAACCGCACCTGGTGATGAGATGGAACAGTTGCACGTGGGTTTTCATACGCCCATACATGCTGATTGTGGGAATTTGTTATGCCATCTCGTCTGAACTGTGCTTCATCTGTAAATAATACTAAGGCAGGAAAGTTCGGATTTACACCACACTGCTGCAAGAACCACTGACAGAACCTAACTCGTGCAGGATAATCTGCTGGTGACAGGGCCTGTACACGTTGCAAATGATAAGGATACAATTGATACTCTTTCAACAGTCTCCAGACAGTTGTATGAGGAACATTGACTTGCAACGCTACCCTTCGTGTGCTGATAGAAGGAGTCATGTTCACAGCCTCCACAATCTCCTCCTGTACTTCTGGAGTTGTAGATCTTGGTCGTCCCCTTCCCAAACCAGGAGAGTTAAATTTTCCATACTCGCACAGACGGTAATGGAGACGTAGAAATGTCTTCCGATCTGGACATTGTCGCTGTGGGTACCTCTCCTGGTACAAACGACGAGCCAGCGCAGCATTGCCGTCCGCCTTACCGTACATGAAGTGTATCTCTGCCAGCTCTTGATTTGAATACATGTCGCACAGTCTAACGCCTACATAACACTGAATGTAACCTTCGCCTCAGAATGAACTGTCAGAGTGCCCTCCTAATGTCTCCTTTGACGGCAACGACCTGCGGAAAGAAAAACGTTCCGCTGAATTTCAATGTTGTGAAGGCCGTAACTCGGAAATAAAGCATTTCCGGACACATGTTGCAATGAACTATTTTGATTGTCTGCATGTGGGAAATACATACCTGAAATTATGCCCCGTATTTTTAAACACCCTGTATATCTTTCGCGTGTTAAATATTACAGTATCTGGGCAACTAGTTTCAGCCTGTTATTGGCCATCTTCAGAACTGGTTGGTGCTGTCTTGGCGCCTTTTGTTTGTGTTTCCTGTGGGTGTATGTTTATGTAATGTAATGTGGAGCCAAAGAGTGTGTGTTCTGAAATTGAGTTGCGTGTTGAGAATTTCGTTTGGATGTATTTTCGTTTGTCTATATATTTCGCATTGTTCTAGTGTGTTTAGTTTCTGGCTTTTTTTAATATGTAGAATTTCCATGTCTGTGTTTATGTCTCTGTAGGTGTGGTTAGAATTTATGATGTGTTCTGCTTATATGAAAGTATTTTATAGTTTTGTTATGGTTGTGATGTGTTCTTTGTAACGTGTTCGAAATGAACAAATACAACCACACAGGCGTAGGCTATACAAACTCAAAAGCAACTCCTGCAACAACTTCTACATAGGACAGACAGGCAGATCATTTGAAACACGTTACAAAGCACACATCACAGCCATAACAAAACTAAAATACACTTCCACATATGCAGAACACATCACAAATGCTAACCACACCTAGAAAGACAAACACAGACATGGAAATTCTACATATTCAACCAAAAAGTTAGAAACTAAACACAGTTGAACAATACAAACTATATAGACACACAAGAACACATCCAAACGAAATTCTCAACACAACTCAATTTCAGAACACACACTCTTTGACTCCACATTACACTATACAAACACACCCTACGGAAAACACAAACAAAAGGCGCCAAGATCAGCACCAACCAGTTCTGAAGATAGCCAATAACAGGCTGAAACTAGTTGCCCAGGTACTGTAATATTTAACACGCGAAAGATATATAATACATATTCCGAAGTGATATAGTGTTAAAAGTTGTGTAATCAAGATGTATATGACAACTTTTGTGCAATTTACACTGTATCGTATATTTTGTTTATAGGTAAAGGATTTTGGTTGTTAGTAAAACGAAGCACAGTAAGGAGTTTGGTCGCACTAACAATGTTTAATATTTGCATACAATATTTTAAATGATAACAACGCTTCGCTCAAGGTCTCTTGAATTTTGGTTGGGCAGTAGGAATCCAATGATCACTTCGTTACACCGTGCGCTGTGATGGACGAATCATAAATTCTGACAATATTCTTTATGATTCGTAATTTATTTCAGACCATTCTCCTTTCCATTGCCAGAAAATACAATTTCTTAAAAATTATTAGACATAGCAAGAAGTAGCTTACGTGTCAAGTAGTAAGGCCTAAATATGACTACCCACAATGCAGAATCGGATGGTGAGTTCCTCCCGGTAACCGCCAGGCCATGCTGGAGGCTGGGTGGGGTACATTAACTGAGGTAGAGATCGGCGTCATGCTATTACTTGACAGTATTAACTTTATTAACTTTAAATCCAGAGGGGGGAAGCAGACTGCGTCGCTTTGGTGCCATTCACTACTTGAAGAAGCGAAAAGAAACTAGGGGAAATGACTGCCATTGTTTTGAAGCACACGAAAACTTATTCGCGCAGAATAAATAATTTTTACCAGAGCGCAATTGACTCAAAGTTTAAATAGTTTAAATAAAACTGAAGAATTATCATGATGTACCGAAGTACGTAGGCCTACATTATTTCCGTGCAGGAATTCTCCGTTATCATATGATGAAAGATGGATAGAACAGAGAAAAATTCTCTCCGGCACCGGGACTCGAACACGGATTTTCAGCTCTACATGCTGACACTTATCCACTAAAACACACCGGATTCCAGTTCTGATGCCGGATCGAATACCCTCAATTTAAATTCTACGTCTCGGTTTTCCCTTTGGTGGCCTACCCTCATGTACTGTGTCACAGAATATGTGACAGTGGCAGAATGTCCCAACGCACTATGTACAGAGGTGCACTCATTACGAGTGACTAAGTGGCCGAGATCCGACGGGATGAGCACCGTCTTGAATCACTAAGTGATTACTTACGCATATCATATTACTATTATGTTCTATCCATCCTTCATCATATAATAATGCAGAATTCCAGCACGGAAATATCATAGACCTATGTACTTCGGTACATCATAATAATATGATATGCGTAAATAATCACTTAGTGATTCAAGACGGCGCTCATCCCGTCGGATCCCGGCCACTTAGTCACTCGTAATGAGTGCACCTTTGTACATAGTGCGTTGGACATTGTGCCACTGTCACATATTTTGTAACACAGTACAGGAGGGTAGGCCACCAAAGAAAAAACTGAGAGGTGAGGGTAGGCCACCAAAGGAAAAACTGAGAGGTAGAACTTAAACTGAGAGGATTCGATCCGGCATCGAAACTGAAATCTGGTGTAGCTTATGGATAATTCATTTTGATTTAATATCTCTTGTTGAGTGTACCTTCCAATAGCTTATAAGAGTTCGGGAAGTGGTGTTATTACTTTATTTGTAAGAGATGTGGGGTTGGAGGCGGCTTTAAGAAGGTGACTCGGTAATGAAATTTGCCCGGCCAGCAGTAGAGTGTGCAGTGTAGCAGTTTGTTTTGCTCTACTCCCGTTGTGTCTTTTCATTATAGAATAGAAGAAAATGTGGCTAAATCGACTATGGAGAAATCTGTTACGACGGCAGAGGAGATTTTATGAACTCCGGAAGATCTTGACAACTGAAGTGAAGCGAAAGCAAAACACCAGCCGAGATCGTGATTTCTATTAAGGTAGCAAAAAAATTGAAAGATATTTGGTAAAGTTCTTCAATTCCCGGTGTTTCTCTCAGCTGAATATCTATGATTATCAGCAGTTACTGGAGGAAAGCGAGAAATGTTTTAACATTTGGTGGTAACAGGAGAAGTGAACGAGCAAGTAAGATTCTATAATTTAAAGTGAATGATGGGAAATTGATATTGCGTTATTACAAGTGTTCAGATTTCATTTTGTGTTCTTGTGACAGCGACAGCAAAGTTCCTCAAGTGGAAAGAACTCTTTTAACAGGCCAAAGAACATAGGTTATAAGAAAATGGTAAACGCTGGAATCGTGTTACAACAACAAAGAAATTGCAACACCGAGGATAGCGAATAAGCAAGAAGCTATTTTCGGCTGAAGCTTTCGTCCAATCCCCTACTAGTGCCCACACCATGTCTAACCATGTCTACTAACTCGTCAGACTTCTCGGAAATAAAAAAAGATTCCGGTTTGCGTTGGAAATATCCTTTAGAACCGTCAAGAAAACAACCACAAGCACCTCACAAATGAGAAAATTCGTCCCAGCATTACGAAAGTGAAGGTTAGAGCTAGTGTTACATCAAGAAAAGAGTAAAAAATCATACCGAAGTGCAAGACTAGTAACTTAAAGAAGGGAAGTATTACCACAGTCTAGTAGGCCTATATACAGTCACGAAGCTCAATACGTAGGGAATATGCATCCATGGATAGTTGCTAACCACTAGGATCGCTACTATCGCCTCATCACAGACAATGCGAAATATTACCGGCACAGTCTATTGTTCCTAGTATCCTCAACAATTCAAGCTTCGTGACTGTATATACTAGAATGTGGTATTACATTTAATAACTGATTTTTATTTTTAATATAAATATAGGCCTACTGACATCTATTTCACGTTGCATACATGTAACATTATGTACTAAAGAAATATAATATTGTCCATTATCTATTCTTATAGTATTAAATGTGCCACAATAACTTCATGTTACAATTTAAATATGTCAAGTGGAGGGTTGTCAATTATTTAGCAAATAGAAATAATTGTACGAAATTTTTAACAATTCAAGGCCATTGCACTTCAGCTAAAATTATTTTTAGAAAATTGAAATGTTTCGTGGTTAAAGTACTGGGACGTAATACAACTTTTTTCCCTATCCAACTTTGATTTTCCAAGAAAAAAAAATTCTTGCTCATTTCAGATCCACTCTTCTGTACAGTCCTTCAAAAAAATACAGTCATTCTGTTAGACAGATAAACAGCAATCCACCATACTGTTGAGACAGTAATATATTCAGGCCATTGTTAGTAAAAATGTTGTTATGAGACACAGTACAGTGAAACCTCTCTAAGTCTATCGCTGTGGAGTAATGGGTAGCATATCTGACCGTGCAACGAGGGGCCAAGATTCAAATCATGATTCGGACAAGTCACCTCGTTGAGGTTTTTCCAGAGTTTTCCCTCAACCCATTAAGGACAAATGCTGGGTAACTTTCGGGAGCTGAACTATGGACTCATTTCTCTGGCATTCAGACACTAAATAATCATTAGGGACAGTTGATAGAGAGTCGTAAAATAAATCAATCAAAAACTCTCTAAGGGCACCACTTTAAAGCGGACGCATTTTATGACCGACAAAGTTATGAAGTCACAGGCAAATGGATAGTGTATTCCATACCTTTCTAAAATGGCACTTTGCAAGACGATACGGCCACTGATATTTCGTTCATACCGAGTGCACGTAATGTTAAAAGTTGAATAGCTTAAAGATAAAATTATCATTACTCTCTTTGCATTTTAACTCCCCGAAAGATTTTAAAAAGAAGACAACATTGTAACCCTTTCACCCGCACACAGGCTATTAATTTAGAGATTGCCTTGTATTCTGTTTCAATTGGGACACAGCTGTTATCCAAGTCAAAACTACAAATTTAAAAGAAATAGTTCTTGGTTTGCCGATAATGTATTTTCTCTTGTTCAGTAGCAACCTTTCTTTTAATGTTGGAATCTTCTTCATGGCAGAATAATTTTGAACAATTCTCCGAATAACATACTCTAAGTACAATTCAAGGACTTCAATTTTGTTAGAGTTCGTTCTCCTGGAGACCTAGTCCTTTATAATAAATATTTGTTCATTTCGACTATTCTTTATTTTACATACCGTGGGTTCAGACTTTTCAGTAACAACGGTGCGATTTTGTTACATGGCCAATGAGATACTTTAATTTCCCGGTTGAATTTACTTCATGAAAACACCTTATTATATTTCTGATTAGTTCTCAGACGTCTCTATGAATAGTAGGTCTAACTGCTTACAATATCTCATGTTCTTTTTTTTCAATTGTTGTATTTTGCGACGCTTTATCAAATGCTCTAAGGGATATTCTACTGGAGATAAATGACAGCTGTGAGCAGTAAGGGATGAAGATAAATGGAAATAAGACGAAGACCATGGTCATAGGAAGAAAAATAAAGAAGGTAAACTTGCGAATTCTAAATGATGCAGTAGACCAAGTGAACAGCTTCAAATACTTAGGGTGTACTATAAGCAGTAATATGAGCTGCTGCCAGGAAGTCAAAAGGAGAATAGCAATGGCCAAGGAAGCTTTTAATAGAAAAAGAATGAGCATCTTCTGCGGACCTGTGGAAAAAGAACTAAGGAAGAGACTAGTAAAGTTCCTTATGCGGAGTGTGGCATTGTATGGGGCAGAAACATGGACATTACAACGAAGTGAAGAAAAGCGACTAGAAACATTTGAAATGTGGATATGGAGAAGAATGGAACGTGTGAAGTGAACAGACAGAATAAGAAAAGAGACTGTGTTGGAAAGAGTGGGTGAAGAAATAATGATACTGCAACTGATCAGGAAGAGAAAAAGGAAATGGTTAGGTCACTGGCTGAGAAGAAACCGTCTAATGAAGGATGCACTGGAAGAAATGGTGAACGGGAGAAGTGTTCGGAGCAGAAGAAGATATCAGATGATGGACGACATTAAGATATATGGGTTATATGCGGAGACAAAGAGGAAAAGGCAGAAAATAGGAAAGATTGGAGAAAGCTGGGTTGGGAGCGAAAGTCTTGCCTTTGAGCAGAATACTATGGAGTCTGAGTGAATTGAAGGTGATATGGGTCCAATGTCTAGCGCCGAAAACAATCCAATATTTGTTCTTCAAGGACTAAGATAAAACCCCGGAAAATACTTCAACCGGAATTTGAATATGGGTCCGCTCATTTCAAGGTCAGACATGCTAGCCGTTACTCCACAGCGGTAGACTACATCCAATTTTGAAGGTTTCACAATATCAACACACGAGTAACTCACATGCTTATAGGAAGAATATCTGTATATACAAACTGTACACTATCCCCTAGCCTAGCCCATGCAATAAATAAGCTGTCTGAACCTCAACCTCGCCCACGCAGCTTGTTGATAATGACAGTTAGTTCACATATTTTACATTTGGTCGCAGAGTACTTATTCGGTTAGAATAAACACATTATAACGTTATTATAAAAGTTCATTGATAGATATAAATTATAATAGTAATAATATTAATGATAAGAACAAAGACAAGAGAGGACACCTATAACAACGCTGAGAATTTGTATGTTGTCTCAACCGGTGGTCTTGTGAAATGCTGACGTGGCCAAGCGCCACATAAACCCCACGGATCTGCGGACAGGTGGTTGAATCGATCACTCCAGATGATGATGGATGATGGACCAGAACTCTGAAATGATCTGGCTGTGGCTTAGCGGCTTCCACTACGGCTTCCTGCTAGGTGGACCGGAATTGAGAAACGTCACGTCATCATTACTCCATTTTCACAACGTTGAGGTCAGCATTCACAAGTCTGTTTTCACTCAAGAAAATAACAAATTAAATATTACATTCATTGCGAGCTCGATATAAATGTTCCTGGACACACTGAAACCTATTGGTTCATTGTGTACTTACTTCACAATATAATTATTTTATTCGCTGTTTACATAGTGCACTTCTTACATGCCTCTCTGTTGTTTTCCAAGATATTGTCTTAATCAACAATTTAGTATTTCGTATTTATTGCTACATATAATACAAAATTAATACATACTATGGACATAGCGCACATCCATTTGAGCAAGCTCGTGTCCGGGGGTAGTTTCTATAATAGTTATTTACGTAACTTCTTAAGAAAGCGAGTCTTTACGGTATGAGAGACGGCTCGTCCGGAATATCGTGACGAGTACTGTTAAAACGCTGTCTTGGAATGACATGGAATGGAATTTAATTGAGGGGGCACGGATGCCTCAGCACTGCGACCTATTAAGATCTACTGCGCTAACCCTCGATATGGAATAAGTTGCATGCCACAGATCTCCTACGCGCACCGCTCTAACCACATGACTCCCTTAACTACAGCCGACAGAATCCATATACCATTCCTGCTTCGACAAATTCCCCCAAGGGCCCCCTGTCGTCCGAGGAGAAACTCCTCCCCCGAGTAGGTCCGCTTCTGGTGCCATTGCAGAAGCCATCCAACATCGCAGAATTACATTCCACGGAGGCCGGTCGAGAGAGTCAGCAGCTTCGGGAGACCGCCGCACAGTGTGTAATTTCAAACAGCTAGCCGGCCAAAAATCAATTTTCACACCCCATCTTTAATTCTAAATTCTTATATAGACGTGTTTATAACACTCCAAAGTATACTATCCAAGTGTAGACAGATGCTTACATCTGTTAGGGGACCCTCACAACAGAGCGAAAGTTGCATGTCTCCGATAAGATCATTTACGCTGCAGAGGCAGGCGCGCAGTTTGTGTTTGGATGGTGCGAAGTGAGGAAGTTAATATAATATTTTTCTTTAATATACAGTGTGGATATATAATAAGAAGGTATATACTTACAAATAAACTAATTCTTTTGCTAAAAATTATTATCTTATTGTCTAGAATAAGTGTCTGAATATACATGTGCAGAGAGTCAAAGTTTTATCTTATTACATTACTTTGAGTTCAATTTTAAAAAGTGTAGCCCTCTATCACCTCGCTAAAATTTTGTGGAGATATTCATTATGCTTTTCTGAGCAAGACGTCGTGATTTTTTTCTGCAACCAGAAGCAGACAGAAAAACTATTAATTATTTTCAGACACCATGCGCCCCGTAATCCGGAGAGCCGTTTTCCAGGTATGGAACAATAGCGAGAAAAAAGTGAAATTCTCAAATATAATTGAACATTTTGGTCTCAAAGATTACTCTGAAGACATTTTACAGTCAATAAAAAAATTAATTAATTTTCTATGCTCGAAAATTCGATTACGGTGGGAAAAATACAACATGAATGAGAAAATTTTCTTAAAATATAATGTGCTATGTTTGAACCAAGATGCAAAGTCTGAGAATAAATATATATAATACTTTGAAATCTACTACAAAACAATTCCAATTTGAGTCTGCCCGTACAAGCATTCGGGGACGTCCACGTAAACTTTTCGGAGAACTGAGCGAAAGATCAAAACGGAAAAAATGTAGTCCACTTTTTAAAGAAAGATCACCAGAAGAAAAGCTTTCTGCTGCCCATATCAGTTTCAGAACTTCTGGGAAAAGAGATGCGGCCAATGTTGTAGGAGAGCTTTTACTTGCATCGCTTCAACGTGCGACAAAATCGAGAAAAAAACGTGGAAATTGATTTTGCAGGAACAACCAACAATTGTCACCTAATAAGGATCTCGCTTTGATTACTGATTTACAGTTGACCTCTAATCAATATAAAGAATTAAGGAAAATGCAAAATCTTTTAAAAGTTAATTTAAATCCACCGTTTCAATTATTGCGAAACATTGAAGATAGGATAGGTTCAGGCAGGAAAGGGGACTACCTTGTTGACATGATAAAACAAAGCAGTCGCAATAAAAACGATGCAAATACGCAAGAATATTTTTAGGGAGGTTTCCACTTTCGCATATATTACGGGAATAGATGGAAATTTAATAAGTCGTTTACACTCTATCAGAAACCTTTTTCTTGAGGTTTTGCAATACTGATGAACGGGCACTTGACATGTATGCAAGGAAGACAAGGGAATTATATTTATGCTTGCACAAATAGTATTATATGCCTACAACCCTTTACAAACTCTTGGCTCATGGACAGAAGGTCACATGACACTATTATACCTACTGGCATACTATCTGAGGAAGCTCAGGAAACGAGGAACAAATACTATATTAGACTTTTCAGAGAAGTCTTCGCAAGAAAAACATCAAGAAAGACACAAATACCGATCTTTTACTGAGGCTACTTATTTCTTTGGACACTTACATCACCAGCTTAAAGAAATTAAAAAGAGAAAATCGCTGTAGATTGTAATAGTAGTGCTCCTGTTCTCTCCGAGCCTCTATTACTCGGTGCTGCCGAAGGAAAGACTAGCAGCGTGGATACAGATTCTGATCGGGATGCATCTGACGTCTGAACGAATAAGATATGTAGCAATATTCCTTCGTCTTACGCTTTCAATTTTAAGCGCATTCCACATTATGAACATTCATTTATTTTTTCACTCAAATCGATTTTTTTGCAATATTACTAATTTTATTTTCAGTAAAAATAGTTATTTTCATTTTCATTATTGAAAACTTATCTACTTCAATAATTGAAGTTACATACCAAATTTTATGAAAATTGAGCGATTAGTTTTCGAGAAATGATTTTTGGCCGGCTAGACTCGCTAAATTACACACTGTGCGCCGGTAGAGTGATCTGAAAAGTCAGAAGCGGGTTGACGAGAAAAGGATGATGGAGGAGGAAAGAAAGTGGCGAAGATGAGTGGGGTTCCAATCGCCTGATAAAGTTACCTGATATTCATCCATAGGATGTGAGGGAAAAACTCCGAAAAAAAAATCTCACCCAGGCAACTCGTCCTGACCTGGAATCGAACCCGGGACCGCTGGGTTCGGAGTTAGACTCGCTAACCCCTCAGCCACAACGGTGGACAAAATGCTGTGTTAAGGAGTTACGTACAATATTTTCTTTCATACTATATAAAAATATTTAATATTTGTTAATTATTGTATGTTGGAGATGCACCAAATGTAGGCAGACAATACGCTCATTACAGGGCCCATGACTGAACAAATAGTTAACGAGCAGGAAAGAATTGTTGCGAATAATCATGGTGCCAGGTTTAAGAGAGGGATGTGAGATTTCAAAAGAAGTATTAAATGTAGTAATGTAACAATGAAAATTATACAACATATTTAAGAAACAGTGTAACAAAGGTGAAAGAAATATTTATGTAAGTAAATTAATTTATGCAAATCTGACTTTCAGGTAATAGCTTCCTGTAAAGCAGTTTTGAATAATTTCAAGGAAAAATTGTTCCGGGGCCGGGTATCGATCCCGTGCTCTCAAAGTTGGGTTCTGGCGTCGTGTCAGTCCATTTGAGTTGTGTGGACACAAAGGAAAAATAGTGACAGTGTTGTGTATAGTTTCTGGGGTAGCTCAGTCGGGAGACCATTCCTGCGCTAAGCGAAGGGTTCCGGGATCGATACCCGGACCCAGAACAATTTTTGCTTGAAATTATTTAAATTAATTTGGTTTAGGTCCCGCGCCGTGGTGTCGTGGTCTAAGGCATCCTGCCTAGGACTCGCGTTGCGGAATGCGCGCTGGTTCGAGTTCTCATGGGGGAAGAAATGTTCTCATGAAATTTCGGCCAGTGTATGGGACCGGTGTCCACTCAGCATCGTGATGCACATGGGGAGTTACGATAGGTAGCTTAATCCGGTTACGCAAACCAGCTATAACGGCTGGGGTGGTCATCGTGCTAACCACACGATACCTCTATTCTGGTTGGATATTAGTCCATCTCTGCTTCGGCATGTGGCCGTGAGGCCAGCAGCCGGCTGGTCGGTCTTAGTCCTTCGTGAGTTGTAGCGCTACGCATGATGATGATGATGATGATGATTATTATTATTATTATTATTATTATTATTATTATTATTATTATTATTAGGTTTAGTTAGGAAGTTAATGCGAAATGCCAGAAATACCATACTATCTTTAATTTATTGACTTCAATTGGGTAAATTCAAGCTTGTCTATATAATGCACATTACTGGGTACTCCGATCGATAATAAAGATTTGCTTAATATTATAGGTAGTATGTCTCTGAACTGAAGCTTTTCATAAAACTGGTTTGAACTACAGTATATGTTTTGTGCTATGTTATTACATTATTTTTAAATGTATTTGTTGAAGTCATAGTTATTGCTATAGGAATAGCATCCAATAACATAGACCCGTCCAAAAAAGTATGCCAAAGTTAGAATTTATTAATTATTTTGAGGAACGTCGTTTGACTTATGACAATGTGTAAAATAAAAATCATATCATATATACATAATGTAAAATGAATATAGAAACAGGAAATAATGCCACAAAACAAGGAAAATGCTAATAATTGAGTCTTCTCATACTAGGTTTATCACGGTGTATTCATATGTTGGTAGATCTGGAGTCCGGAAAGTAACTAGGCCTATAACGTAGAGTTCCATTTTTCGTACTGATATGGAGTACGGAAAGAAGTAAAATTCGATATAGTAAGAAACAAATAATTATTTTGTATTAAATAGAACATGACAAAATAATTAAAATCACAAGATCAATACAATTATTACGAAAAAAATGAATAATTATGAAGTAAAAGTAGACAATCAAGTCAAGAACAGATTACAAGTTCGAATGAAGAAGTATGGCTTATATTTAAATTAAGAAAAAGGAAAAAAAGGATATGCATACTAAACAACTTCCTTAATTTTTTCCTTACATTTATTAAAATCAAAATTATCTAGATTAGGATTTATTATCAAAATGTAGTTGTATAACCTCGGCTCATAATTCAGGCTGTGATTTATTCCAGTGAGGACATGTCATATTTCTTCTCGTTGAATAAGCAAGTTATACTTCATATTTCTGACCATTTTTATGATAATATTTTAATAATGTATTTGTTCAATTTGGAAAACATTAAAATCTGAATAAATCAAATTTTTTGGATAATCAAATGACTTGTTTAAGCAAATTATAATTATCCGTTCTTGAAGCAATAACAGTGGCGAAAGTATAAATTTTGTTGTTTTTCACCATCCGATTATATCATACTCGATGGCAAATTGAACCAAATCTAAATAAACTAATCGGAGAATATTTGTAGGGCTGTAAGAGCGAAGAATTACTAACTTATAAACAGGCTGAGGATCCGAGACAACTTAAGAATGAATTGAAGTTAACAGTGCAACGGAGTATAGATGAGTATAGATGGAATGAGATGGCCGTTGAGTTTTGTTTACCTGTGCGTCAGTGTACAATCCGGTTCGTGATCAAAGGTACAGTATTCTTACGTCTCTCCTTACGAAACGAACTCAGGCCGTCACAGTGCATTTTCAATTCATAGTGAAAAGTTGTTTTCCGAACTAGGTGCAAGTATGTACATGGTTATTCATTGTCGCCGAGGGACATGAAAACTTGTGAGATATGTATCCTACGTCATTTCCCACCAACACTAGATTGCACTATTAACAGTAGAATATAATGCAGCACATTGACGTCGTTCTTCACTTTCACAGTATGTCTACTATGTTCAAGGTACTCTATAGTCAACTTGTGCATACATTGTTGCTAAAATATCCCAGATCCTAAGCATGCATATAAATTATTTTACGAAGTCTGTTACATAAAGAAGAACCACATTTATCCCATCTGAAATTCTGGCCAATAATAATTCCTAAGTGCTTCACTTGAGTAGATTCCTTCAGTACAGGATATTTGCAATCATCATTAGCTGAACAACCAACTTTATGAATTATTACATTTAATTTATCACACGATTTTAATTGTTGTAAATCACTTACATTTGAGGAAAATGGGATCAAAATGGTTTGGAAATATTTAGTGAAAGAAAATTTCTATCTTGCCATTTTTAATAACATTTATACAATTATATGCATTTTCGTATACGTTAGACCAAGTTAAATCGCTAAAATTACAACTCTGATATTATCAGTATATGAATATGAAGTACCACTTAATTTTCCTAAATTAACTTTTAACAAGTCACTTATATAATATTAAAAAATAAAGTTGCCCCAAAACAGTACCTTGTGGTACACCTCAATATACACTTTGAATATTACTAAATTGATTATTAATTTTAGTTCCTTTGGTTCTATTACTCAAATATGATGGGGTCAAAAGGAAACGGGTATAATGCACTTGTTATTTTTTAGAAAATGTGGTTGAAAATACTTAAGCTTTCGTAAATTCCGTGAACTTTTTTATTTCAATTTTAACGTGTGATCTGGTTGCCACTAAAATTTTAGATGTTTTATCTTTCCCTGGACGCACTTATCTCACTTTAAAATGTCACTTGTACCCCTTTGCTTCTGACTCCCTCATATGATTTAAATAAATTTAGAACTAGAGTAGAGTAGGATGATTCCCATCACCTTCTCAAGGCGGGTGATTCCGGTTGCGTTTGATTTTTCTGGATAAGGCGCACAACTTTCGCGTTGACAAGTGGCAACTCTCCTAGTGGCTATTGAGAGAAGCTTTCTGTTGAGAAACATTGTGGCAACTTCAGTGTGTGTCGCTATAATTACTATTGAAACTGCTACGAAAGAATTTAAAATAACAAAATTGTCTCTTTTTGTTGTTTTCTTTATGTTCAAATTTAAGGATTTTTATTTCAAAAATATGTACATATATTTTTACATGAATATGAGATTAAAGAACGCTCTGTTTGTGAACATAACCTATAATTAAATATTTTGTATAAGTTACCTGTATTGCAATCCCCTGTTGAAAATTACACTTCATCAGCGGGTGATTCCGATTCCTTTTTGCGGGTGATTGCGATCGCTTGTTCACATTTATTTAACGACGTATCTTTATATTTTCGCTTTTCCGGATGGACACGTCAGCCAAAAGTGTGTGAAAGCTTATTTGTTTGAGGAGAACAAAATTCATGCAATCTGTCTCCAAAGTCATATGACTCACAGGCTGTCTCCTCTTTACAGATCCTCAATAATTATTACTGTCAGACTAGCAACTAGCAGGCTAGAAAAATTGTTGTATCGGTATTGTAACTTTATTTCTACAACGTGACTTTTATTTCTAACTTTAACCACACACCCGTCAACAATGGTATTCTACTCAACACAGCAACACAGTAGTCGTTATTGCACTCCACAGAACGACAATGACAATTCACGTGTATTATTGAGAAGAACAATGTACTCCTAATTTCAACTAATGTTCACAAAGCACTATGTACAGAACAAAACTGTCAGTTCTCAGTTCATAGTTCGTTCGCCTTGGCTAGTTCTTCTAGCTCACTCACTCAAGTTCATTGTACGTCGAACTCAAGACTTCCAGATACAGTTCACTGCACTTCGAACCCAAACTTCCGGACGCTTCGCCTTCGCCTGGACGCTGCCACAATTACGGACCTACTCAAGGTCACTGCACGTCGAACTCAAGATCTTCTGTATATGTCTCCGCTGTCCAAGACAAGACTAACTAGCTCTCTCGCAGCTGACTAACTCACTTCCGTCGGCACTCACGGTGTTATTTATTTACCACGAAGGTCTAGAATGTTCTGCGTCGCGAAGCCTCTGGAACCCACAACAATCGGTCTCCAGACGTTTCCTTACTTCTGCCCAGTCGCAGTCACTTTCCTTCCCTCTCACTTCGCACCGCGGCTAGCTTCTCGTAGTTTTCCTTCCCCTCGCCCCGCACCGCGCCCCAGTACCCACCGAAGCTCGAGCCTCGCCTCCCCGCGCCTTCCTTTCCGCGCGCCATTCCCCGACGCGGCCAGATACGAGCAGAACTTTCCAGACAGTGACAATTCAACTTATTATTTAGTCATTTGGTACAGACCAATCATATACAATAAAATGTCAGACAGCAACCAATCGTGAACCTCTACATTGATTTATTGTGGATAATACGACATTCTCACTTAGCAATTATTTTATGTTCCCTATCAATCGAGTATAACAAACTTACGTGTCTTCTGAATCGGAGATGCAATTGCTAGCTGTCTGCAGAGCTACAAATGGCGCCCATATTGAAGTGTACTAAGTCTAAAATTCTAAATATTTCCGAACATTTTAAGACGCCACACTTGTATATCCATTAAGTGCCTTTTTATAATAACAGTTTATAATTACAACAGTCATGTTCGATGACACTGTATTATATTGAGTAATATATTACAATCTCCAGCGCCACTTCTAATTATACTAATTTGGTAAGTATGTTGACATTATGACCAATTTTAAGAGGTATTTCAAATATTAACTTCTTTTGTGGATTTTATTACTTCTATCAGTGGCGATTTCTCTTAAGGAGCACTGGAGCAGTGCACCACCTCTTCAAATAACAACATTTTAAAATTTATATCAATGAGCTGCAGTAGACTGTGTGAGCGACATAATTCTTTATTATAATACTATGTAAAAATAACGCTGCACGTGTACTGGTCTTGTTGACGCCTGGGACTTAGGTTTACCACTCGACACTTGCGGCACACTGTTCCATTCGAGCATGCGCAGTAGTAGAGATTCACTGGCAGGCTTTGGAGCATGGTAGGGAGCCAGTACAGTGTGCGTAAGAGGGGTTAGGAGCACTTTCAGATGTGTTCTGCAGTCGCTGTTGGCCCGTTCTATCATAAATATTGCAATAAATAGTGTGCAAAATCTTTTAAATATTTAATTTTCTGTAAGAACTTTACACGAAAAGATAAAAATAAAGAAGATGGGTAGACGTACACAGGAATTAAAATTATAAGTGACGAAGAACAGTAATAGAGAAGTGACAAGAAAATTCAACATTCGGACTTACAAAAAATACAATATGCCGCATATTGTATTTTTTGTAAGTCCGGCTGCAATATAAAAGACGCTCTATTTTGTTTTCCTTGCCTATTGTTCGACGGCGAACATTCATTGACAAAAACAAGTAAGCTACGTGTTATGAATTTTATTTATTTTTCTGTTTGAATTTAGGACTGTGCGTAGTAACTAAATAATTTTGATTATCGTTCTGTAGGTATGATTGATTTGAAGCACATGAATGAAAGAAATAAAAACACGAATCTTCAGCTGCACACTCAACAATAATGTTAAATTAGCAGTGTTGGGTCAAACAAACATACAGACACAATTGGATTGTTGCACTTCACAATGATAAAGTTACCAAGAACAGATATGTGCGTGCGGTTTTGTTGGCTTTAAGAGGTCACGATGGCGGAAACTCATCTTTAAACGTTAGTATTTTTCTGGCATCATCAATTTTAGTTATGAATTAGACGCACTCTTAAGGAACACTTGGAAAGAGGAACAGTGTTTAAGAGTACATCAAACACTATACAGCACGAAGTCCTTCAAGCCATTTTGATGTATGCCATGATGAGATTTCAAAGAAATAAAGAAAGCTGCTGACTTTTAGCAGTTAAGGCTGAGGAGACGACACACGTATCGAATGCTTGTGAACGTGTGAACTGTGTTATAAAACGCAATATAGCGGAAACAATATTATTTACGGTATGCTGCAATAGAAATTGAACACTTTACTTTGCTATTACTGGACCTACATAGGAAACTGACTAACTGCAATTTCTTGACTAACAAAATTATGTAAATCTATATCTATATAACATATATTAGTAGTTATGTCGTGGTTAGTACCTATAATAATAATAATAATAATAATAATAATAATAATAATAATAATAATAATAATAATAATAATAATAATAATAATAATATGATAATCATAATAAATATTTGTGCACCACCAGGATTATTTATCACCACACGCCACTGACTTCTATTAATCCGTTTTATTCGTGAAATAGTCCTAACAAGTACAACTCGTAATTTTTTAACTACTCTAGGTAAATCTGGTCGTCATTTAAAGTCACTTACTGATAAGTTCAAAATATCTTTTAGCGTCATATATGACAATTAAAACAATGGATTTTTATCGAAGTGTCTCCTTAATGTAGACTGAGGAACAAGTTGTCATTAATATAATTATTTTACCTTTGGCGTTGTAAATACACGATATGGATTCCCTGGTTTCACTTCTCTTCTAGACAAAGGTAAGCTAAGAAAAAAATGCACACACACACACGCACGCGCACACACATACACACTTTTAAAATTAAATAAATTGTATAAACGGAAGAGGTTTATTTATTTAATTACTATTATTTTGAAGCACACTTAATGGCATTACTTATGGAAGCGAACGTCAGTTAAATGGCCGTCGCGGTTTCGTTGGGTTTCGCGTATATGCGTCTTCTAATGTTCAACAACAAACATAAATAGGCCCAATTCGCGAATAACGTACGTGATATTGCTCCTTAGCTCATTAACTGTTTCTGGCTTATTGGTATAAACCGTTATTTTAACATAACCCCATAAGAAGTAATCCAACGGCGTTAAATCACATGATTTCGGATGTCAGTTAATATCACCACCACACGAAATGATAAAGTCTCTTAACTTTATGGCACATGGCGCCATCTTGCTGAAACGAGACGTTTCTGAGATCTGTACCTTCCAATAGAGGCCAAAAATAATACCTATCATAGCTCGGTATCTTATACACACCGTATACTTCACGTAATGCACGGAATGCTTGGCGAACGGATGACTTTTTTTTTAATAATAAATTTTAATGATTTCTAAGCATTGTGAAATGGTGTAACGTTCCACGATTATTTCTTAACAACAGTAACCATGAGAAAAATATGATTGTTATAACTTCATAAACATGACAGCTATTATTTATGTTAAAAGTAGGACACTTTTATTTGAAGACCCATTACATACATATCCGTACACTTTCATGTACTAATATCCACACAAAGACATATACCCATATAAATTTACACACTCATACACATTCACGTAGTAATGCTAAAACTAATACACATGCTTACAACCACTTATATTCACGTGCTTATACAAGGTGTATCCATAAATGATTTATTGTTAATCGAATTCAAAGAGAAAAAATTTCTTATTAGATTGTACAATTGAAAAAAAAATGTAGTCTATATATATACATTAAAGAAAATCAGGTAGACCTAAATACTTTTCTCGAACGCCTTACAGGTTCATAAACAATGTTTACCTTTAAGAATAATAAGATCTGACCTGTTTAAGAATAATAAGCTCTGACCTCTTCATCAGATGTCCAACAACAAAGTAGAAATACGAACCTGCAATAAAAGAAAAAATATAATAATAATAATAATAATAATAATAATAATAAAGCTCTAATTTACCACTTAAAATAGGTATAATACTATAATTGTGTATTGGTTCAGCAACGTGGTATCTGCCCATACAATGTCACACTCCATACAAAGCACTTTCACTAGTCTTTTCCTTTGTTCTTTTTCCAGAGGTCCGCAGAAGATGCTACTTTTTCTATTAAAAGCTTGTTTTGCCATTGCTATTCTCCTTTAGTTTCCTTCCAGTACTTCATGATAATTGTTTTAGTACACCCCAACCTATTTGAAGCTGTCCACTTGCTCTATTATCTCATTTAGAATTCGCAAGTTTACCTTCTTTATTTTTCTTCCCATGACCATGTCCATCGTATTATTATTATTATTATTATTATTATTATTATTATTATTACTACTACTACTACTATTACTGGTACTGTTATTTGTAATTGCAATAATATTTAGGTGCCTAAAACTGTATTTTAATGCCTATTTTTGATCATTATGGAGCCTAACTGAGGTGTGTAAAAGTTGGTTACTGGCCTATATATCCGAAGTTTAGTTATAATGCATATAAAATATAATGTATGTTTTTGCAGGCATCATTATGGCATTAATGGTCTTTTATCATTTGAACGGACTCAACGTCCCTATCTTGTGCGATAAACTTGCTAGAACGCTGTACGTGTTAGGAAGAGAGTGAGATAGAGATACTATACCTCACTCTTTCTTCTAATGCCGGCATCTTGAGCAACAGTGTACTAGCCAAGACCCATAAGAACAATGCTCTTTTTTAAGCTGTAATACTCTATAGAAGCACAGAATAGATTCTTGTATAGGTCTCGCAAGCAGGGAATACCGACGGAAGGAATGCGAATCAAACAATGCGATAAGGACGAGCGGTCGACAGGAAAGGTCACGAGATAGCTTGAATGATATTCAATTGTACAGTCGAAAGAGAAATAACATTGATACAATCAGTTTTGCGTTGTGATAGTTACATTACGACTTAAGTTTGTTCCATTGCATGTGAATACTTGTCTTGTATTGCACGGTATTATTAATTCATTCGTAAACATATGTTGGGCGTTTAATTAGCTTCTAATTTTTCTCTTGCTACGTTCTTTATTTTCACAGCGATGTCCTCATCTGTTCATCTTCTTGGAAGAGACAGTACTTCCATCGGCTCGCACCTTTCGCCCCCTTGGCGTGCCTACATATACACGTCAAAACAAACAGCAATGCCATCATTGCTTTTCGGTAATCGTTCCTTGCGTGAGCTATACACCCCTCCGGCTAAGAACTAGTAAGAAGAGCAACGCGTGAATGACGAAATCTGCACAGAACGGCGATCCCGCACACACGCGCACGCGCACACGCACACGCACACGCACACGCTCAGTGTCTCATTTCTGGCATGCCTAGTATACACGCATGAGGCATGCAAGATAGGCTACACGCTACACGTACTGTACGTAGGCCTACACAATCGGTTGCTTCCCTTCTTTCCTAAAGCTGTTCGGAATGTTTTCAGTCACGCTCGCTGTTCCCTACGGTATGTTTGCACGCGTCCGATAGGTGATGGATGTCTGCATTCCAGTCACGAGCAATATCGGCTTTATGAGGCTGCAGTCTCGAATGAGCGCGGAGAAGCATGATTGCAGCTGGAAATGTTAGATTAATTAATTTTTACGCATTTTGAGTCAGACTGCGTGAGAGTATTCTCAATTAGAAGCTTCGGATTCTAGTCTGTGCAAGAATGTTTAGACTGCGCTTGGGATTAAATTAACCCTTGTGATCACTAACACGTACAGCCAAACCGGCGCGATTCCAATTAAGAACTAATTCGCTAATACAACTCCTATGCTGCTATAGTATCCTTTTCCACTTGCAGGAATGGAAGAAAGTCCATTATTAGATCCCTTTTAAGTCTCGCCTCACTAAGAAATTGAATTCCCAGACCTCCTTACGTGAAGATGGTGGGGATAACGTTACGCATATGCTATCCTGCTACTTACGAGTTAAACAGAGCGCGGCAAACAAGACGACCCTATGGTCGCAGATCGCCGTTCGTAGCCAGTCACTCTGTTCTCTGGCGGACGGCATACCTTCGTCAAGATTTCATAGGTAGCTCCTTGCTTATTGCCTTTTTTTATTATTTTAAACGGGATCCGTCAAGGCCATATTGCTTAGACAGTCGGGTAGCTTCCGGAAAACTTAACCGAAATATGCCCAAATAGCTACCGACGGCAAATAGCTGCGAAACGTGTACGGATAAAAGAAGAAAGAAAGGAAAAGTAAAGAAAGAAAGAAAGAAGAGAAGAAAGCATGTATGCTGATCCTGAACTCAATTCATAATTAATAACAATAGAGCACTACGTTGATTCCTGAATGAAGAATATTGAAGCTCTATTGAAAATCTGTTAAATCGTATGTATGTATGTATGTATGTACAGGGACATCATTTTATTTTTACTAACATTTTTAATATTAACCTGTCTATACCTTTAGAGAACCGGAAACACCGCTTGCTCCCCCCTCCAAGACTGGAGTTCGATGATACTGGCGTAAAATACAAATCACTCTACTAGGTATAGGATGGAAGAAAAGTAGTTCATCCATTTACGTAAACTAGGAAATATCGCGATTTTGAGTTTGATAATTTTCATTAGGTTTTTCTTTAATCAAAGTACAGTACTGTATTAAGAATAAGTGTTTTTACTCACGAAGTGAGTTATCCATGCGAACGTATTCATTATGCAGTGTATACTGTCTACAGCACATTAGCGTACAATATAGAGAAAGAAGTTAAATTGAAAAATAATCATAATATGAATATTTAAACACAATTTTGAAAATGGTGCCGTTCATTTCGATACAGGCTTCACTTCTTTTGTGCATAGTATCGCACTATAGACTATTGCATCTAATTCCAATTGCCAGTTTCGTCCTTCGTACTAGTAACTCATGTTGAAATAATTCTGTACCTACTCTACGTACTGTGAATTCAATCTTCACTTCTGCCCGACCTGAAAATATAAATTTACACAGACATGCTATCTACTGTCCGTCCAAGTGGTTATGCCGCAGGATTGTAGAAAGGGAGGAAATCACGTGACAGTTAATTACTTAACGAGGCCCTTTTATTTAAGTTAAATTAAACAGCTGTATAATATTACGTAAACGTCCAATTCCTAAGAGAAATTAATGTTTTCAGAAAAGAGCTAAGACAGCCCAGCTTTTACAGAGGGGCGAGCAGAAGCAGGTGGGGGAAATCGGGATGCGACGTAGGCAAACGGACAGTACCTGTGCGAAAATATGATTCAATATTGGAAGCTCTTTCGTCACTGGAAAACGCGAACATTTTTCTGGAACGTACTATACCCAGTAACTCAGTACTGCTTACTATCTGCGGTCTTGGTTCTGTGTGGAGTTGGAACTTCCTTAGTAGAAGGGGTGGGAGTGAAGTTCATTCAAAAACTCAGGTACAATAAAAATTGAAGTAAAAATAAAATGATGTCCCTGTATGTATGTATGTATGTATGTATGTATGTATGTATGTATGTATGTATGTATGTATGTATGTATGTATTCACACTGCAAATGGGTAAATACCCGGTGGCAGTGGTAACTAATTACACGCAATAATGACAATTAATAATAAACACAATTAATAATAAATTACAATTATTAATACTAATATTAATAATAATTAACAATAATAATAAATAATAATAAAATAATAACAATAAAAGTAAATCTAACTTGTATCTTAACCCTAAGTTCGAACTAAAACCCACGAATATGATGTGTTCATACATGCACAAGTACCTTTCAGCACCACACTAAATTTGCTGTCAACTCACTTACTGCATTTGAATTACGACACATTTCACTGACACTATCCTGATTTCACTAACACTTCAAAAACATTTCACTGTTCAAATACTTTGCACTACCACTATAAACTATAAAATTTCACTGACACAAACACACTTCACACTTCACTGACACAACATACTTCTTCACTGATACAACACTTCAAATAACATAACATCAATTGCATCCTTTAAATAGTGTGCATAATATTGGCCCTACTACCGTCTATTAGTAAAGTCCTTAAGCCTATTTTAAATACATTTTTGGTTACTGGTGAAGCCTTTAGTAAGTCTGCAGATAAATCATTTCAATCTCTGACAGTACGATTGAGAAAAGAAAACTTTCCAGTGTCCGTCCTCTGTCTTCTTTCCCTCAATTTATGTAAGTGGTCGTTCCTTGAAGAGTAATTTGGCGGCTCCAACCAATAGGTTCTAAGCCTCTATGAAGGCTTAAAATTTCTCCATATTTTTATTTTTGTGTTAAATTAATTATCATACTAAAATAAATGTTTAATTTTCTTTCAGCCAGAATATTTTTATGACTGAAATTAATCTGTGAAAAAAGGGCACATAATACACTTTTTATTTTGATTTTTCTTGAAGTCGTTTGAATATAAACAAGACAGTTTCACTTCTAATAAATTCACAAAAATATAACACAAAAATATATACTTTTATTAACCAAATAAAATTATATACGTGTAGAATTAAACTCTCTAAAATAATTTTTCTCAAAACACCATTTGGACTATGTACCCTTTTCCATATTCCGACTCAATTATTTTACTTATTATAGTGAGTGCGATACGTCCCTCAGGGGAAATACTTTTTCTTATTGTTGTGTAATTTCCTATTATAGTCTTATTCTTCGTTAACTCAATAAATAATTAAATGTATTTTCGCTCATTCTAAAGTAAGCTAATTAAAAAAATTGTCACCATCAGACATAGCATTTTGGGGACCGATTGAGGGTGCATGCAAGTTAACTGAATGCTGGAGCATAAGCATGTGTATAGCTGCAAGAACGGTACATGTACAGAACAGACTATGTACGAAGGAACACAATGAAATTAGCAACTGATTGTTCAGCACGACACACATACACTTTGTAACTACCGTCACTACGCTACTTATCTGCATAGATAGTGCATCTGTAGTTTTTAGTAGGTATTTTACGACGCTTTATCAACATCTTAGGTTATTTAGCGTCTGAATGAGATGAAGATGATAATGCCGGTGAAATGAGTCCGGGGTCCAGCACCGAAAGTTACCCAGCATTTGCTCATATTGGGCTGAGGGAAAACCCCGGAAAAAACCTCAACCAGGTAACTTGTTCCGAGCGGGAATCGAACTCGTTCACCTGGTTTCGCGGCCAGACGCGCTAGCCGTGCGTCTGTAGTACATCATGACGAAGAAAAAGGGATCTAAGAAGCATCAATTTGTGACAGAATTTGGAGGCGAGTGTTTTGAAGAGAATGGGGAATATATTACTGGCAAACTGTGTAGCGTAAACATGCGGGATAACAAACGTCAATACTGTATATACAGAGACATTGTAACACTAGAAACACACACAGAAAATAGAAAACTTGCATCGAAAAACGAAAGTGAAGATCTGCCAACAGGTAATTCCATTTCAAATAAACAACCACAATTTTAACTGGATTTGTGTGAGATTATGCTAAAGACTGGCATCCCGTTCTTTAAACTACAAAATCTCCACTTTAAAGTCTTTATTGAAAAATACACAAATAAAAAGTTGCCAATCTATGTAATATTAAGGTAAAATTATTTCAAAATATGTTAAGATAGCACATTGCATTAACTAAGACAGATGTATTTAGATTATTTTCATTTTTAATATATTATTTATTTCATTTTCTATAAATGTTCTTATGTAACTCATCGTTCCTTGCAAGCAGTGTTTATGTTCATATGTTAAACTCAAAGATCCGTACCTGCTCCTGAATTACAAAGTCAACACACATTGAGTAGTAAACAACGCTCCTTGAGTTTTGATGTTTCTGTATACCTCCATCTTCTGCCACTAGCAACGAAGCCTCAGTGTATACTCCGTGTTGCAGTCAACTTAACTCATCTGTCCCCAAGACACTATGTCTGGTCATTATACATTCTCCAGGAATGATACAGGAAGAGAAACTGACTCATATTTTTGTTTTCTCGTGTAACAAGTAGGGCGAACCAAAAAATCTACTCTGGCGACGCGCCGCGCGCCGCCTTTTTCGATGTACTAAAAGATACAACAGTGCTTCCTCTTCGAAACCCATTTTGGTACTAAGCTTGGGGTGTAGTTGTCTGTGGTCGATATGGACTTCAAGCGACCACAAAAAAATGGTTCATGTGTAGTCGGTTTCGCCGACAGCACAACTATACGAAACTGCAGAATTATCGTAAAGATGTGGTCCGTGTGAGTTCATCCTTATATGGCTTAAATTTGAGGAACTTTGTTGCGGCTCTTGCTGATGATTAAATACACCAACGTCGTGCGCTAAAGTTCTGAGAAATTTTCGCAGTAAATTTTCAAACCAAAGCACAATGGACCGCGAGGAATGAGTGATGGTAGGAGAAGTGTGAGATATGGCGAATGCACCTTCCTTCCAAATGTTTCACAAAGATCAGGATCCGTCGAGAATGGTTTTAACTGCTACTCTCACAAATTGGGTCTCGTAACTGTCGTAATTTAACTCGTAGTTACATTGCGGTTGTCTTTAAGCTGGTAGGTCTACTATGTGCAACTGAAATAGATTGTTCTCCATTTAATTTCTCTATTGATGACAATAAAAACAAAACATTATAATAACTACAAAAATCTAAATCACAGAAACTTCTGAATACACTTCAAGTCAAAGCCAGCCAGCAGCAGCAGCAGCAGCAGCAGCAGCAGCAGCAACAACAACAACAACAACAACAACAACAACAACAACAATAATAATAATAATAATAATAATAATAATAATAAAATTTCCACTCTCGCGCGCGAATTTCCAAGCCCTGTACTATCGTTTTCATTCGGCTTACGACATATTATGTGATCTTTTTTTTAACCTTTTCTCCTCGGCCATTCCTCTTACAAGCAAACATTCTGATGGAGGTAGATAAAAAGTTTTTTTTTCTTTCAGCATTTTAATAATGTCAAAATAAGTGCCTATACAAATTTTGGCCACTCGACCGCAATTACGAGGGCCGTAAAAACATTAATTCACCAGAGGCCGTTAATAGAAAGAAAATACAATTTCATTGGAAAAATTTATTGGAACAGACACAGCAATTGTACAGCTATTTTTCAACATTTTCCCCACCGGAACTGAGACATTTGTCATAGATATGATATCATGAGATCGACAAAGAGGTGCAGACGGCTGTGAAACGCTGATTCCGATCCCAGGCGGCTGACTTCTACGACACAAGGATACAAAAATTGATCCCATGGTATGACAAATGTCTTAATTCCAATAGGGAATATGTTGACAAATAACAAAAAAATTGCTGTGTCTGTTTCAATTAATCTTTCCATGCAATTGTACTCTTTTTTTTGTAAACGGCCCCCGGGAGAATCACTTTCTGGACGGCCTCGTAATTGCGGTCGAGTGGCCAAAATTTATATAAGCTCTTCTTTTGACATCATTAACATGGTGGAAGAAAAAGAAATTACCGGTATCTTTTTCATCTGCCCCCATCAGAATGTTTACTTGTTAGTGCATTTTTCCGGTCGCGAAGGTAGTTTGCTCAGATTTTCTTGGGCATATTTTAAAATTAGACTACTATCCTTACAAACTAGATCTCGTAACTCTCGCAATTTAACTCTCAGACAAATGGTATTTTTGTTCACTAATAGCATTACTTTTAAGCTACAGAACGCAGCCCTGCTCACTTCCGTATCTAAAGTTACACTGACGCAATCGGCCGTTTCATTCATTCATATCGCGACGGTCGAGGCGGCGAAAATCTGAGGACGCTAAAGACGGCCATTCTTGCTGCGCCTCTCATTCAATAGATTTATTGAGTAGTTGGATAATACTCGCAAAATTTATAATGCGGAGATATTATATTTTCTGACCATTGTTGACGATTGTTTAAATGGAAACTTCCGGTTTTCCATGTGCCTTTCTCCTATATGTTAAACTCTCCTATAATGTGCTTTCAGCTGTCAACAATTAAAGCGTGTTGTAAGTTCAGTCTCATCGCAAAAATTACCTTTAGTGAGAGTGTACGAGGGAAAACCGGTAGTATTTATGATAAGGTTTGTTTTTATTTCATGATAATTTTACAGTGATCATCCAGGAGACAAAGAAACCAGAATTCTACAATATAACCAAGAGGGGATGTGGACACTTTGGACCAAATATGTTATCACTTTTCTTCCAACAGAAAGACAACGTAATGGCTCCTTTCAATTTTTTACAATATTCTAAACAGCTGGTATCAATTTCTTGAAAAAATGAAAATATGTCCAGAAAATTAGACCTATTTATTTTCTATGGGAAGAATTGGTAAAACCGTGATTGCGATAATGTTTGAAATTAAAAGGATTGCATCATTCACTCTGAAGGAAAATTCAGGAAGATTTAGGCACTGTAAAGAAGTAGTAAAGTGTTCAGTACCTCATAAATATAAGAGATGTGTAAAGAATTTCCTAGGTTTTCTTTCTATTTCTTTTTTAATATGTGAAACAATTGCGACGATTTAATCTTTTGTGTGCATCAAATTATTGATCAGCACCTGTCCAGTCCTCTATCCAAATGTAAACACATTATTAACAGTAAGATCTACTCATAGTTTCCGTGCAGTAAAGGCCCATTCACAATGAAAATTAAACATAACCGTAACATAAACACAGAAGTTTGCGCCCAGGCTACCAAATGGGATCATTCACAATGATTCACATAAGCATTGTCATAAACATTACTACTGTAATGTTAACATGAAAGTTTGCAAACTCCAAACTTTCATGCTTATGCTTACGTGATTTGCAAACAGAATACAATCGTGGAGCGCTGAAGTATACGACAGAATATGAGGAAATGGCGTCGTTGTTATGTTTACATGGTTACTAAGTATGTTTGCGGTTATGTTTATGTTCCCATCGTGAATGATGGTATGACTTCTTGATTTTACCGTAACGTTTATATTCTTAAGTTAACGTTTACGTTATGTTTAATTTTCATTGTGAATAAGCCTTAAGAGTTTCAAATTTTGCACTTTTAGGGTCATCCGAAACTCCGTACGTACTGCATCAGCCACACTCTAGGAAGGACATAGTTCTATGTCGAAGTTTTTCAAGTTTATAGTAATATCATGCACCATCAACGATCGGACTGATTTTTAACTCTCCTTCAAAATGATTCCATTTGCAAAGTTATAATGTCTGCCAGAAGCAGCTGTACAAATCTCTGAGACCAGCTCAAGTCAGCCAGAAGAAGGAAGTAGATCAAGAAAAAAAGGGCGATTTTCGATCCAACGATTCCCTAGTTCAAAATATTTTCGATTAAAGTAATAGAACTTCTCATAGAAGAAAAAGGGGACAACACCAAAATTGGTAGAGTGGATTTCTTTCAAATACTTTGGATCCCTAAAAATGAATGCACCGATTAACCATTTTGGCTATTAAAGGATCTCTGCAGATCATATGAAATAATTCATACAATATGAAAACTATAAAATGAGATGTTCCATGGAATAACAACTTAACCTGCTCTATGTCGTTTTCAGTTTCTAGCATCTATTGAATTCTTAACAACACATCTCCAACCTGACAAAATATTATTTCCCTCAAACAAACACAACGTCCTTTAGAAATATTTTAATGTCGTTCTGCGCAATGCTGTTATACCAGATCTGAAATATACGATGCTCTGTATCTTGAATTCAAATTTTGTAGTTAAATGTTCCAGAGAACGCCACAAATATATTATTGTATGAAATTTTTCCTCTCATGCAACTACGCTGTTTAACTATCACCTCATTTTATTTTATTACGAAGTATCTACGTTTGAAACGTTCGTGACCTGGCACATAGCAATGAAAACATCTTAACAATGCCGCCATTATTATCGGTCATTTTACATTAGCTCAAGCATGAAAAATCATTAATTTACTGTAATCTACATTTCGTGTAATTTAATTTTGAAGTTAATTCGCCGAGCAGATTGGCAAAATTGAAAAATATCGAGCTTTGTGCTATCATAAATTATGTCGTAAAAAACGAATGAATCCAATAAAAATTAAGGCAGACATGGATGCTACACTCGGGGACTCCACTCCAGCGTTTTCGACTGTGAAAAATTAGGCGGCAGTATTTAAAATGGTGGAGAGAGAGTGGTAGACAAACCCCGCAGTGGAAGTCCAGTAACAGCAACAAGTGAAGAAGTCGTAGAAAAATCCATGATATGATGTTAATGACCATGGACGGAAAGTGCGGGAAATTAACGAGGTTACGCGTATCTCAACTGAACGGATACGCCATATCTTAGTCAATATCTTGGGCATGTCCAGGTTTCCGCAAGGTGGGTTCCGCGTTTTTAACACCGGAACAAAAGCACGTCCGATGTCTAATTTCGAGGGACCGTCTGGCTCGATTCGAGAAAAATACTCTCGATTTTTTTAGGTGGTTTGTGATTACTGATCAAAACTGGATCCACTAGGCCTATTACAAACTAGAGACAAAACAACGGAAGCACAGTGATCCTCCGCTTCCAAAGAAAGTAAAAGCTGTTCAATCGGCTGGGGAAGTCTCATGTCGTCCGTGTTCTGGGATTTTAAGGAGATAATCATAATTGACTATCTAGCAAAGGGGAGAACAATAATCGGTGAATATTATTCAAATCTCCTGCAGCAACTGAAAGGGAAAATTCGCGAGAAGAGGCCGAATATGGCCAAGAATAAAGTGTTATTTCATCACAAACAATGCACCTGCTGACGCGTCCGCAATCAAGGTTAATAAACTGCACGAACTGCGGTTCGAATTATTGCCGTACTACCCCCCCCCCCCGCTACTCACCAGATCTCGCACCCTAAGACTTCTTTTCTTTTCCAAAGCTCAAAACTCAGAATATTATATTG
Source organism: Periplaneta americana (assembly GCF_040183065.1). Taxonomy (NCBI): domain Eukaryota; kingdom Metazoa; phylum Arthropoda; class Insecta; order Blattodea; family Blattidae; genus Periplaneta; species Periplaneta americana. The sequence goes on along the minus strand of NC_091123.1, from coordinate 83,202,488 downwards.
TGATTACATATAGAAAAAATTCGATAGATTGTGAGATTTAAAGCAGGCATTAAGGAAAAAAACTTAAAATAGCCTATTTCTTGGACTTTTGAATTTTTATTACAAATTTTATTCTCCTATGTGTCTAATGTAAAGTACAAATAAATTCTATAATTCAAATACACTAATATTGAATATAATTTTTGGAGACCACTTTTGATTCAACCTCATGACAAATTTAACATTCTACAATAAATTCTTAACGTCTTTACTGTGATACACGTAGCAGCACTTCCAGCTGCAAATCCAGCAGACACGAATTAGACCCGGGGCAAGTAAGTGGAAATTAATCTTCATTCCATGTGGGCTGGATGCATGTCTCTTGTACCCTATCTGCCTTAGGGGTGGCCTTGCTCTATGTTGACCAGCTGAGCAGAGACATTCTCATATTCCTTAATGTAATATACCGATTGATAATCCTATTAAGAATGAGCACGGAATAGCTACAGGATCCGATTCTTGAAAGTAGAAGACAGTAATATTCTTTTTTGGCCGATTGTGTGTTTTAACAACCTTACCGATGTTGTGGTAGGCCTTGTAAGTTAAACTTACAACACACGTGAGGTAAGTAAGTAAATCAACTTTTATTTATTTACTTACAAGTAACGAACTATCAGTGTCGCGCACCACTATGTGCTATGAGGAAATAACTAAAAGTCTTATTATTAATTAATTTGATTTGTAAGAAAACAGGAATTAATGTAGACAATATGTAAACGTGAAAATACAATTTCTGACAACTTACGGTTGTTGTTCTGAGCGCCACTCGTAGGGTCGTGGCTGAACGCGAAAACATTCATGGAGATACGTTTTCAAGCATTAACCTATACCGGTAGGCAATTTATTTATACTGATGTATTATTATTAATGTCTCAACTACAAACATTTTCTATATGCTATTTATGTACATTAATATATACTTAATGTGTCACCTACCTAATTCTTTGAAGACGAAACTAAACTTTCTATAATTTATTTTATTACAACATTTTCACAGAAATGATAATCACCAATTACGAACACGATTCTTTATCCATAAAAGAATAAAATCAGCAGTAAAAAAAGGTCGAATTTATCAGTGATAGGTTATCGTATTTAGTACTTGAGGGTACATGGTACCATATCGTAGTTATAAATGCTCACGCCTCTACAGAAGATAAAAAAGACGATATAAAGGATAGCTTCTATGAGGAATTGGAACACACATTTGATCAATTACCTAGATATCACATGAAAATTTTATTGGGAGATTTCAATGCTAAAGTAGGGCGGGAGGATATTTTTAAACCAACTATTGGAAAAGAGAGCCTATACGTAACTAGTAATGATAATGGAGTTAGGTTAGTCAACCTTGCGACATCAAAAGATTTAATTGTCAAAAATACATTCCCCCATAAGGATACAACATAAATATACTTGGACTTCTCCAGATGGATTGACACATAACCAGACAGATCACATCTTGATAGATGAAAGAAGCCATTTGAACCTTCAGGGAGGCAGACTGTAATTCTGACAATTATTTGGTAATTGGAGAAATTAGAGAAAGACTATCAGTAGCCAAGCAAGTATAGCAACAAGTTAATTTTAGAAGATTCAATATTCCGAAATTAAAGGACGAGGAAACTAAGCAACATTATCAGGTCGAAATTTCAAAAGGTTTGCCGTATTAGCAAGTTCCGACGAAGTTGAGGAAGAGTTAGATGTTAATAGTGCGTGAGAAATTATCCGAGATAATATCAAAATTGCACCTGATCAGAGCATAGGTTATTATGAAACTAAGAAAAAGAAACCGTGGTTTGATGAAGATTGTTGCATGGTAGTAGAAAGAAGGAAACAGGCAAAATTGAAATTCTTACAGGATCCAGTTGAGGCGAATAGAGATAATTATTTCAATGAAAGACGGAAAGCAAATCGTACACTTAGGAATAAAAAGAGATATTACTTGAAGGAAAAAGTGAATGAGGTAGAAAAAAATAGTAAAAATAAAAATATTAGAGATTTATATAAGGGCATTAAGGAATTTAAGAATGGATATCAGGCAAGGGTAAACGTGATCAAGGATGAGAATGGTGACTTGCTTGCAGAATTTCGTTCAATTCTGAACAGATGGAAAAACTATTTTGGGCAACTACTAAATATACATAGGCCAAATATAAATGATCGGGACGAAATTGAAATACAAACGGCTGAGCCATTTATACCCGAACCCACACTTTCAGAAGTGGAAATTGCGATAGAAAATCTGAAAAAGCACAAGTCTCCAGGTATCGATCAAATTCCAGCTGAATTAATACAAGAGGGTGGAAGCACATTATCTAACGAAATTTGTAAGTTTGTACTTGCTATTTGGGAAAAGAAAGTTGTACCAGAGCAATGGAAGGAGTCCATAATCATACTTAACTTTAGTAACTTTCGAGGAATATCACTTTTGTTGACGTCGTACGAAATTTTGTCCAATATTCTTTTGAGAAGATTAACTCCATATGTAGATGAAATTATTGGGGATCATCAGTGTGGTTTTAGGCGTAATAGATCAACTATTGATCAGATATTTTGTATTCGGCAGATAATGGAGAAAAAATGGGAGTATAAGGGTACAGTGCCTCAGTTATTCATAGATTTCAAAAAAGGCCTATGACTCGGTTAAGAGAGAAGTTTTATATGATATTCTTATTGAATTTGGTATTCCCAAGAAACTAGTTCGATTAATTAAAATGTGTCTCAGTGAAACGTACAACAGAGTCCGTAGAGGTCAGTTTCTGTCAGATGCGTTTCCAATTCACTGTGGGCTAAAGCAAGGAGATGCACTACCACCTTTACTTTTTAACTTTACTCTTGCTAGAGCATCGTTTCCCAACCTGTGCAGAGGGTTCGCAAAATATTTCAAGGGGTTCGCCAAAACTTTTCCGTAATGGCGGGTTTCGAGATTAGGCCTATTATTGTTTCATTCATTTCTGCGGTATTGTCGTAATAATAATAATAATAATAATAATAATAATAATAATAATAATAATAATAAATGTATTATTACTATTATTATTATTACTATTATTATTTTAAAATTAAATTAACCCTATAATGTCCCTTGTTAGTAACATCGGGAATTTATCACATTATTTCCACAATAAATTAATATTTACCGCGAATGCCTGATTTACAGTTATGTAACAGCGTTATTTGATTTCGCTACAATGGAAATTTAGTCTGCCAGCTTCTTTGTGTATACTAACAACAGTACCGCGACCCGACTAAGGAACGGTTACATGGCGGTCAGGCCTTGATTTTAGATGTTAATGTGGTTTCAACAAACTTATATTTAATTTTGTATTTTCAACAATTGCCTACTTCTTCTTCTTTCCCTGTGGCAAATGCAGTAAGTTGTCAGTTGTGTATCAGAATCGTTTCCGTTCACATTAAAATGGATAACTGGTTGAAAAGTGGAAGTTTGAAAGGGAAACAGGATTTAACAAAATTGCAAGTTATAGTGTTGTGTCAATAGATCATTCAGGTTCTAATGATGTAGGTCAATCCGACAAAAGTGAACCGTGTGTAAAGAAAAGAAAGTACGATCATAATTACATTAGGTTTGGATTTTCATATATAGATGACAAGGACTACCCAAGACCATAGTGTGTTGTTTGTGGCGACATTCTTGGTAACAGTAGTCTGAAACCTTCTCTACTTAAAACGCCATTTACAAACTAAACACCCCACCCACGTAAACAAAAGCTAACGAGTGGAAAAATTATTTAACTACTTTTGTTTCGCTGCAAACAGTGACAAGAGAATGCTCTTGAAGCGTCTTATCGCGTTAAATACAGAATTGCTGGAACTGCAAAACCTTATTCAATAGCTGAAGATTTAGTGCGGCCATGTATAAATGATGTAGTACAGTGCATGCTTGGAGAATCTTTCACAAAAAAGTCAATATGGTACCATTGTCCGACAATACGATCAACCGCCGGATTAAAGACATCGCAAATTATGTCAAAAATGAAATTTTGGGGAAGAGTTCGTACCAACTCTTCTTTTGCGATTTAATTTGACGAATAGACTGATGTTGCCAATTTAGCCATTTTTTCTTCCGTTATATGAATGAGGAGTCTGTAGAAAAGGAGCTATTATTCTGCAAACCCTTAAAAGACAGAACTACGGGAGGAGATATATTTAAGTTAACCGACGAACACTTTCGCGAAAATTCAATAGACTGGACTCTCTGTGTAGGCATTTTGTTCAGATGGGCGAAATCTATGACAGGGTGTTATGCTGGGTTTGTTGCCAAAGTGAAATCGGTAGCTCCGATCGCTTCTTGGACACATTGTTGCATTCATAGACAGGCTCTTGTTTCTAAATGCATGCTCGATGGATTAAAATGTGTGCTGGACGATGCAGTGAAAATAATTAATTTTATTAAGGCTCGCCCTACAAATTCCCGCATTAATAAGTGTTTATTGTCTCACACTGATGGTGGCTATCTCGAGATAGAACTATTTCCAGACTTATGAGCTTAAAGACGATGTTTACGTTTTTCTCACCAGCCATGCCTTTCACCAAGCAAAGTGCATGGATGATGAAATCTGGCTTCAGACTTTAGCTTATTTGGCAAATATTTTCTCAAAAATTAACAGTTCAAACGTATCTCTCCCAGGGGTCAAATATAAACGTTTATATTGTGCAAGACCGTATCGAATCATTCATTAAAAAAAAACTTAATTTTTGGGAAACGTGTTTCAATAGGAATCAAACCTATTGCTTTGATACCCTTCACGACTTCCTGGTGGAAAATCATCTTTCTTTGGACCAAAAATGTCAAGAACATGGTTCAAGAACATTTGAAGGGACTTGGGAAAACCTTCTGAGAATATTTCCCTGCTATGTCCAATAATAACAATTGGATTCGCATTCCCTTCGAAGAGTCAACAACTTTAGAATCCACATTAAGCGTAGATGAAAAAGAGCAGTTTCTTGAAATTTCCACTGTTTTTCAGGTACAGAAAAGTTATAAATCTTTGTCATTAATTGGTTTTTGTTTGAGTTTAAAGGAGTTCCCAGTTTTATCGAATAAAGCCATAACGGCTTTATTACCCTTTTCATCCACATATTTGTGCGAAAAGCCGTTTTCTTCATAGGGTCTATGCCTATTTAAAAAATAAATACAGAAACAAACTTTGTGCTGAAAGTGATTTGAGACTTCATTTAATTTCTGTGGTTCCTGACTTCAAAGCCAGGCCGTAATATACTGTATGTATTTTATTATATCATACACCCATAATATAAGTGGCGCAAGTCCAAAAATTGAACATTTCCTGACTTAAGGTTTAGTAGATACATCAGCGCAAGATCTTTTTAGATTAATAAGAAAATGATTCTACTGTTAAATAATTAAATTTTAATGGTTTGGCAACAGATTGTAGCACCAGCGTATAGATAATTATAAGTATGAAAACTTCGCGTCGGTACCTTTGATGTAGCAGTGACTGATTTCATGACCTTCAAACCAGTTTGAGCGTGAGATTGTGCTTTTTCCCTAGTGTTGGCGTTGACATCACACCAGCTAGCAGGCGACACAACGGAGATATAAATATAACAGACATACAATTAATACATCTATTTACTCAAAATAAATTGGACCATGAAATAAATACGTCATAATCTGTAATTTCTAGTCTCTAGAGTTCCTGTATAATGAGAGTTGAGACGGTGACCTCGTCAATAATTAAAATATGTAATAATTTGATACCAATGACAATGGGAAAAAAACAAAACTCTTATGAGAAGTGTTGTATACAAATTATATTAAATGAAATTGATAAATAATTTTATAATGTATTATATTATTTTATAATATAAATATAAAATAGACCTACATAATAAAAAAAAACATAAAACATGATGTACAGACAGACTTACGAAATTTAGGTAAGTTATAAGGAATTGGAAAGCGAATGGATGGATGTTGAAAGGGAAGCTAAGGTCAAACTAAAAGAACCGTCATGATGATGATGATGATGATGATGATGATATATGAAACATAAAAATTATTATTACAGCTAGTCTATCACTGAGAAATAAGGATAAGCTGTTAACTTGAATTTACTGGAAGCAAAGCCTTTACTTGATTATGCAACAAGGTAGGCTGTTTGGATCCTGTGTTTCAACTCATCAAGCAACTCTAGCGTTTGCTCGACTACACTAATCTCTAGAGCTTGAAAGTGGAACTAAACGCCGACGCAGCGCATGTGCACAGAAAAACAGAACAGAAAAAATCGCTGTGTCCATTCTATTTAGGTATAATCCATATTAGCTAGTAACACTTTACCAGAACATTGAAACGAATTGGCATATAGTCAGAAGAGAGTGAACCAAGTTCATCTCACTTAGCAACATATCCTGTTTACTTTTCGGTTTGTTCTTTTGTACACTAACGTTATTTTCATTTGTTCGATTAATTGAAAAATTATTTGAATGAACTTAAATGGATAGAGGAGAGTTGTCGGTACCTGATGCAACTGGAACAAGTGGAATACTGAAAATTATGGTAAAAAAAACAATTCAAGCAATTAGTTATGTATTGGCTACATTATGGTTATGTTATAACTGCGTTTCATTTTGTTTTAAGTAACTCCGAAAGTGATAAACTGTTGCTTTTATGTGTACAGATTATAATATGATTAATAATAAAACATCACAGAAAAGCAACACATTAAAACAGAAAAGAATATAAACTTAATATGTCTTTTTTTCAGGACATTATTGTAATTATTTATAATTAATACTGATATAAAATTGTTAAAATTGTATAACAAGTGAAGTCATAAGCCAGTGATTATATTAATGTACAGTAGTGGCAAAAAAACCGGACCGACGGAATAATCAAAGTCCCCGAAATGAACCACTGCGCATGCCACGCCCGCACTCACAAGAGAGCGAGTAATCTATTGAAATTGTTGTAGTTTCGACTGCTGACGTAGCCCATTTCGAAAGCCATTAGAAAATAAGCCGGTAAAATTCATGTTCTGGGAATAATAAGTTAATTAAGTAGTAAAATATCGCTGCAATCGAAAAGTATTGGGAATAAATTTGAATAAGGAACAAAAAAAAGTTTTCTTCCCAGGCAGGATTCGAACCACGAAAGTCTTAGTTACAAGTCTATCGTCCTGTCACTATGAACAAGGCTCTGAGATCAGCTACAAGGGTCGGTCCGGTTGTTTTTTTTTTTTTTGTTTTTTTTTTTTGCCACTACTGTACACTGCCATTATTGCCAAGTGAAATATTCCTACATTTTCAGCGGACAAGTGAAGCAAGTCCATGGTTTATTTGTCATTTAATTTCATCCATACATTTTGTTTCAGGTATTTATATTCCCATGGAAGGTCTACATATATGTAAAAGGATATTTTGTGTTTATAAATAAATGTAGGCCCATATTGGTTGAAACATTGCTCTACTGATTTTTCTATTTGATTTTTTCTAAAACAATGAATATTTCACTAATAGTTTCTGTGGACTTGCATTACTTGTATCCTTAGTGCCTCATATATAGGGTAAATGTTGGTAATATTGTGATAGTTCTTTTTAATAATTGATTACAATTTTATTGAGCGAGAGGAAGATCTGTTCTTTACATCAACGTATTAAGGGAATGTTCTTTCACAAGTTGCTGCACAAAACCGGTCCTTCTCTCGCTCAGTAAAATTGTAATAAATTCTCAAATAATACATTATGCAACGAGCCAATAATGGTAGTAATTAAGACGCAAGTATGATCGTTTATGAAACGAGCGCAAGCGAGTTTCATAATTTTCATACGAGCGTCTTAATTACCATTATAGGCAAGTTTCATACGACTTTTTATGCTCGACCATATTTCTAACTTGAAATTATTTAAAATTAGGTCTTCTTATGGTTATGTGCGAACTGACCTGAATTGTGAGATGTGCGCAGACGCGAAAGTATTGATTTTTTCCGAGGCCGAATGTCATTGACCTTGGCAGACAATAAGATGAAGATTACTCTGATATAACCTGGAAATTGATTTAGAATTAAAAAACGAGATGACAAATTTAATTTATTTGAATATTATTTACAATTAACGCTAATTATTATAGTAACAGAACATAACCTTCTGCGACAGTATTGGATTTCCAGCCTCCGTGACTTTTCGCTAATTGTCTTTCGATTGCATATCCGAGAATAATCGATATAACGGTACAAAGCTGACTTGTCATTGGTTGAACACCTGAACTTTAATGAGTAGGTGTACTTTAATGACATGCATTAAAGGACTGCTACCAGGTGTATAATTACTACATTTCGGCATGGTCGAGCATAAAAGAACTATTACAATATTATTCGTATCACAGTATTACCAACCTTTACCCTAAGTTAAGTAGGTAACTGAAATCAGATACTTTTTCTAGAGTGTGATTATTCAAATTTTATATAATTTAAAAATGCACAGATTTTATAATTATTGAACATTCTTATCTTTAAAGTTATTTCGTCACACAATTTATGATGCCCTTTCAACGAAAAGGATACAAAATTTATGTTAATATTTATTGACACGTTTGATATAGAATAGTATGCTAAAACAAATGTAAACAAACGACAACAAATCAGTGTTAATATAATTATTAATATTAACTGAAAACATGTACTGAAATAATATTGACGCATTGGAGGACACATTTATTTTCCTCAGGTCAAGGGTAGTGAAGAGTTTTCTCGGTATGAATTCTACAGAATTAAAGCTTTCCAAATCACCTCCATACATTACGGCTGCTGAGGATAACGGAGCTCTCTTATAATCACTTTGCACACTGGAGGGAAGAGCGGTTCGCTTTACTTACATTAGTCCGCTCGAAAATATCCGCATAATGCAATGTACGAAGCGATTAAACAAAGTTGGTAACCTTATTGCAGTTTAACTCTCTACAATACATAACCATGATATTCGTAGGTTTTGTTCCCTCATTATACGAAGTACAGAGAGAAAATGTTAGGATGCAAAGAAATCGAGATAAGAGAAATAAGAAATCGTATTTAAATTAGTGGCATAAAATTAAAAATATATATATATATATATATATATATATAATATTATATGAAAGAATATAAATTGTAAAAATTAATAAATGCCTACTTAATTAAATACACAATAATACTCGAGGACACAGAATGATTTTAGAAATACTTATAGGCATGGAAGAAAAAGATAAGGCGAGTCTTAAAAGTAAAGTGATTACTCTGGAAAGCGCCAGGAAATAAAAAAAAAATATAAAGCGAAAGAAGATAATTGGATGGAAGAAAATATCAAGCCATGAATTAAACTAGAAGAGAAGAAAAGTTGATAAGCCATTTACAAGTACAAAGACAGCTACCATGACTAAGTAAAAAGGATAGGAATTCTTGTACAAATTCACCTAATCTACTGGTCTATTTTTTAGTATCTCCGAAAGTTTATATTAGTTGCAGCTATAAGCAGAGTGAAATAAGAAATTACTGTTTTGTAGTACTAGAGCAATCATTTTTCTCCGAATACCACCTTATTTTTTTTTGCTTGGTTATTTAACGACGCTGTATCAACTACGAGGTCATTTAGCTTCGATGGGATTGGTGATAGCGAAATGATATTTGTCGAGATGAGATCGAGGATTCGCCGTAGATTACCTGACATTTGCCTTACGGTTGGAGAAAACCTCGGAAAAAACCCAATCAGGTAATCAGCCCAAGCGGAAATCGAACCAGCGCCCGAGCGCAACTCCAGTTCGGCAGGCAACCGCCTTAGCCGACTGAGCTACGCCGGTGGCCCATTTTAATCTTCTAGTGAAATTTGTTACCATCCATTATTACTTACAATCTTTCCATATCATTAGCCTATTTTATTGAATTCCATTTAAACGTTAGTAGGTTACTAGGTACTAAAAATTGTATTAGTTAATGTTTTGCAAACTACTTCTAATAGTTATAATGTTAAAAATTCAAACATAATCATTTAGAGAAGTATAAGAAGCTCGGTATAATTTTAAGGAATAGTAGTATTCAATTGTTATAAAATTTTTGCATATATAATTTCGGAAGTTTTCTCTAGTTTTCTTCGAGATATTTACTTTGTCTTTTACACAAATCTAACACAGCATGAAGAATGTCTGGCGCTGGTCACAAAATAAACAAATGAACCTTAACTTTCCTTATACAAAAGGTATAGAAGCCTATGGCCTGTACAGATAATTTAGAAGTTAACCTTATCTAATAATTGAAGATCTCCCCGGAATAAGGATGTAACCAACAAGGCTGTAATTCATGTTTCAGGAAAAAGGAAAATAATTTCAGAGGCATACTTGTTACGTGTGTGGTCAATATACGATTAAATCTCAAAGAAAATCTATTTCACCTGTGATTAAGGAAGCATACGAACTGTATTTTAAATGCAGATTATGTGATCAGAACAAAAATTTTGCATCCCATACATGTCATAGTAAATTTTCTCCATCCTTCGATACCATTTGCTATTCCGATGGTATGGATACAACAAAAAGACTATGTCACAGATTGTTATTTTTGTTTAAGAATAGTTTCAGCTTTACCTAAAAAATAACACTCCATTTTATATTCCAATTTGCCCTCGGTCATAAGAGCTATTAAGCACGACGATTCTCTTCCGATACCTAAACCACCTAAAAATGGACCTTGGACGAATAATCGAACTTTTCCCCTGAAACTGGAACTTCCTTCACTCCTGACTCTGATTCTAAGTTTATAGAATCCAAAGAGCCCCATATGATTTCACAATCGGAGTTAAATGACCTCATAAGAGATCTAAATCCCACAAAAGTTAAGGCTGAACTTCCGAGTATTAGCTTCTCGATTACAAGGATGGCACTTTCTTCAGCTTGACACTGAAGTATCAGTCTATCGGAAGCGTCAGCATAATAGGCCTATGTCATCATATTTTTCAAAAGAAAATGACCTTGTTTATTGCTGTAATGTAAATGGACTTACGTCTGTTTGCTCAAATTTCCTTAGACATTCTAGGGCAGACAGCTACATTGAACTTGTGCATGTTAAGTGCATATGAGAAAGAGGAGTGTAATATGTCTCTGAAAATACACTTTTTACATTCTCATTTAGATTTCTTTCCTCCTAACCTTGGAGCGTAAGCGACGAGCATGAGAAAAGATTTCATGAAGAAACATCTGAAATATAAAGACGATAAATAAAGGAAAGTCATCATCCAGCATGCTTTCAGACTATGTTGATTCCTTGTAAAAGACAGTCACGGGTCTAGTTATAAATGGAAGTCATCCAGAAAATCATCCTAAATGGTAAGTTCAAATTCAGAGATTTTTCTCATTATACGCATGAAAAAATTTTATTATTTTTATTGTGTTTCAAACTATGTAACATCATTTTTGTATTCAGTACACATTTGTTCAAGTATTATGAGGCATTTTGAACCCCTAGTGTGTTGTAATTTTATCAGTAGCAGTGAAAAATAAAAAAAAGGTCCTCTTCATAAAAAAAATTCAATTCACTTTCCCCGAAAAATGGTACAAGATGGGGCAATTTTGATCTTAAATTCAGATTTAGGGCACACATATTAGTAATATTCATCTATTTTTATTCCGGAGCAAGACAAAAAGTAAAAATTTGTTGTTCAGTGTAATTAAAACATGAAGACCTTTTATATAATACTGTACAAGGTCTTTGGGTTTGGATATAGCTGATAGAAATAAAGTTGCATAAATTTGAACATCTGACTTTCTATTAACTGTTCAATTTCATTCACGTAGTATAAATTTTATAGGCTACAATTAGGTTAAGTTACCTGTGGGAGCGGGAAATATAGGTGGTGGAGTAGCTATGTTTCCAAAAAATCGCTAGCCGACCAATGTCAGTTATGCCTTATTTCGAGCGTTACTCCGTGCTAAACGAAAACGCATTACATATTTCTCGCTGTACATAGTGTGTTACGAGCCTTATCCTTATAAAGTACACACATACGTCCTGTGCGAATGGCTAGGAATTAACCTTAACCTTCTCTTTTCCTTTAAAAAATGCACATATAGCTTATACATATGCTCAGAAATGAACCTTCTCTTATACTTGTAAAGTGTACACACGTATGACTCATATGAATAGCTTGGTAGGCATATAAGGCCACTACGGATGGCTCAGGTATGAACCTCCACTTAAATCCGTAAGACACTACAGCGAGAAATATGAAATATATAATGTGTTTGACGAGCTATGGAAAATGATTTCCTTTAGCACAGAGTATCCTCGAAATAAGGCATAGCTGACATTGATCGGTCAGTGATTTTTTGAAAACATAGCTATCCCATCACCTGTATTTCCCGCTCCCACAGGTAATCTAACGTAATTGTAGCCTATAAAATTTATATTACGTGAATGAAATTGAACAATTAATAGAAAGTCAGATGTTAAAATTTACGTAACTTATTTCTATCAGGCGTATCAAACCCAAAGAGCTTGTATAATATTACATACAAGATATTTGATCAAACTGTCTTCCATACGGCGTAATAAAATTCATGTTTTAATAATCTATACAGAGATGGTGCCACTGTATAGCAACATATTTCTCGCTATAGTGTGAAGACAAGCATTGCTGTCTCCACACATATTATAATATGTAGTTCATAGTTCTCGGTGTAGTGTGTTACTGGCCTAATCCTTATAAAGTAAGCACACATATGACCAGTACGTATGCCTGAGGAAGGAACCAACTATTTTTCTTATAAAGTATGCAATTATTGTCTTTATGGATGACTCTGTATGCTATTGAAATTTGATATTCCCTGAAATTTGGATCAATATCGTCAAATGTAATGTTTCCAAGTTGCAAGTACAGTATTAGTTGAATAACTCTTTCGCTGCCTTCTCAGGTTTTTTTGTATTATTAGTTATTGATGTATTTTCTACTCTGTTAACATAACATCACTGTATCGAGTATCATTTTCTAGTCCCTCGATTTCAATTAGGCTACTTTCTTCTCCAGTCTCTCTTTTCGCTACATCTATTTTAAACTTAGTAGCTACCTGTAGTACTTATGGGCCTATTCATAATCATATTTATCTTCTAGTTCATCTCGTAATATTATTCTCAACATTTCATATTTTTAAGTCCCTGTCATTGACTAGTCTATAGCATGGCCAATTTTTCATAGCTACCTGTCAGCTAGATTGATGCATTGAAGAAAGAATAATACATGTAATTAAACAAAAATTAGTAGATTTATTTGAAGTAAATGAACAAAAACAGTTCAATTATATATCCTAAGAGAAGAACATGTACACGAAATTGAAAGTTATTCTTACTATGTCTGTACGTACAACTTGTATCTGTGTGTAAGTACAAATTTCAAACTTTAGTAGAGCTCAAAGGTAATATTAGCAGAGAAATCTCTCTCATAAATCCTCACAGCATCTCATCATATAATTACAAAATTTAAACGAAATTTGAGTAATTCCTAGATGCAGATAGCTAAAACTTATAATAATTTCTATGTATTAGGTGAGTGCTGTTGTTGATCAAAAAGAACCTTGCAGATCTTTAACTGATTTGTAGCATGCTTGCAAGTTCTTCCCAGGCTTAAATATAACAGTTGAAAGTATCAACGCTTATGCTGACATCAAAGCAGTTTATTCCTAACTAAAACCCCATACAGAATGCAGTATTCGTTAAAATACAGCACTTTTAGCTTAAGCGCTAGTACAGAATGCTTGAAGAACATTTCTTCATTCATTTTTAATCTAAAAAGTTTCTAAGTTATTTTTCATATGTTTGTTTCTGAAAAGAACACAATGAAACATAACACACCTACACTACGACATCTGAACTTGAATTCCCTTTAATCTTTAGTTTTAATTGTTGAATTGCGTTGTTCACTACTTCACTGTTATTAAAAATTATGTTGTAACAAAGCATACTACTAGTAACGAAGCACATGCTCATGCGTCACAAAAAAAGAATCTACCACGAGCCCTTTCATTTGTAAAATGTAGGCTTAGTTCCATAGGCGGGGTTATGGGGGAAGCATAGGTGACACTGCCCCCCCCCCAAACTTGTCTCAACTCTTTTTTTTTCTATTAACGTTAGAAAATATTGAATTCAAAAGATATTTTTTGCTTTTGTTTATGATTAAGTTTGTTCTTAAATTAGCGAATTAATGCCTTCAGATCATGTGTCTGGATTATAAAATTTATTTTACATTTCTGAATGTATGATAATTTCTATGCCTCATTTGAGGAATGGAAGCATTGTAATGTTTATTTTGTAACAGCCTGTACTCAAGTGTTAGCAGTCTGCAGATGTTCAGGCCGCCACTTGGAGAAATATGAATAACATACTGAACACTAATGCAGAAAAAAGAAAAGTGATCCCGGTATAATATATAAGCTTAAAGACGAGATTAAATAAAATAATTAGAGTTTACATTTCATATGATATCTTCAGGAAGGTAAGCTTCATATAAAAAGTTTCTGTTAGCACTGTTCCGTAGTTTTATTAACGTATGCATTTGTTTCTGTACGAGAGACAAAAAGAGGGAGATTATTTTAAGTTATGCCCTATTATATTTGTAGTATACCTACAGTTCAAGGCCTATACAACTCGGTCCGAAACATCGCGGATATGGACGTAACTCTGTAAGAAATATGCCCCCGAAAGTACCCTTATTAAATGAACATATTCCGATATACTGTACCACGGTCAAGCTATAACGGGGGAGGAAATAAATTATGTTCCCCATAACCCCGTTATATGGGGTTTCTATAGTTTTGCTTTGCCCCTCCAAGGAAACGGTTCTCTCTCCGTCTATGTCTAGTTCTAAAGGCAATGAATGTATGTTTTCTTTTCACGTTAAGTATTTGCCTTAATTTGTCAGAAGAAATTCCTCCACGTGTTCTCATTGAAATATTTGGTTTAAGTAACTAATATCAGGTTATTTTCACTATTTGCACCCAGCATGCTCGTTTCACAACCTTGTACACTCCAGCACACTGTGATTTATTAGCTGTAGTTAGCAATCGCGATGTATGTTTCCACTTTTGATTTCGTTTTACGATGTCAACAATTTAACACAGATTTTCAACTCTGTTGTTCTGATAATAAGTGTATTATGGAAAATCTGTTCTGTTCAGTTGTTTTTCCACTATCATAAATTCACCAGGAGCGAAGATAAAACTACACTCACGTAAATAAAAAGTAGATACTAATACAGTCACGTAAGTTGATACGGACATACATTGAAATGTATTTTATAAAAAGAAATTCAACGGTAAACAGAGTGGAAGTAATATAACTGTGCAGGTTTTAATAGCTTATTCCTTGGATAAAGTAAAATAAAAAAGAACTCTGTCATATTTTAATTTTGGTGGTTGTGGAAATATTTAACAAATTCTTCTTTCCCCCCCCCCTTCTATTCTGTTGTAGGATGTGCATCCTCTTTTATTCCCCAATTCAAGCTATTTCGTCTGACGATGTGCACCCACTCTTTATCGATAAGGTGGCCTTAATCTCCTTTTTTTCAAAATCAATTTAAATTAAAATTGATCCTAGATTAGCTGTAATATACTACCTACAAAATCCAGGGGACCCCCAGTAGAATTTCCGGCAGGAAAGTAGACATTTATATCTCTCATAGGATGAAGAGTTTCTTTTGTCTTCTATGGTCGGTTTTAATTTACAGTAGTCTAAACGGTAACCTTTCGCCATGTTGACCATATGTTTAGAAAATCCGTTGCTTTTGAACATCTAGTGTTGATTGGTAGTCCTTATAAGAGTGAGAATCGTGTAAGTCAAATAGACGGTTGTTAATATTCCAGAGTAATTAATAAAAACAGGTAGACTGTATCGGAAACAACCGCAACTTTTATGTGTGAATACGTCGCTGATAGAATTCCTGTTAAGGTAAACATCAGCAGTGACAATCAACACATTCTCTTTACAGATGTTCTGAAACTCCGGTATATCTTCGCTGTGCTAGGACTACTGGCAGTAGCCAACTTATAAGCATTGAGAGTAAACATGTCGGTTACTATAGCAAGCATCGTGCTCTATTGTTTCCTACATGTTGCTTATACGCCCGTCCCCATCTGCGCTGCATAAGCCTCGACATTGTGAATTTTCTCGCTTTATTCAAATTCACTCGCAAATTTTTCCAATTAGACTTGTCGACCACTGATTGTTGTTCAATTGAGACTGTAGGCTGGCTTATTATTGATCAGTTGACACCACTTCGGACGTTCTATCGCTTCGAATTCTCGAGTTACACTGCCTCGGCTGTCGTTCGATCCTCCAATTCGTGCCTCAATTTTCCCCCTCCCGAGTATCGCTAGATGACGTCAACCTCCCCAACTCAAGGTCACGTTGGATACAATTATAATTCTTCTATCGATCGTCATTTACTTAATTATAATCGTATAGTTTAGAAATAATTATATGCTGACAAAACGGGTCTGAAAATGTGTCGGTCGACTTTTTGGGATGGCACCCTAGTACTGAACCAAACACA
Organism: Periplaneta americana; assembly: GCF_040183065.1. Classification (NCBI taxonomy): domain Eukaryota; kingdom Metazoa; phylum Arthropoda; class Insecta; order Blattodea; family Blattidae; genus Periplaneta; species Periplaneta americana. Next base: position 83,185,907 of record NC_091123.1, on the reverse strand, counting down.
TAGACGTATTCACGTCAAAAATTAGCATTTAATTTTGTTATAACGACGAACCATTGCAGCCTTCGTTACATGGTCCACTACATGCTGAGTTAGAGTAAACAAAGGGCGAACTATAAGCTCTATATTAGTTCAATTTATGCATTTATCTCGCGTAGTAATTTAGAGCGGAATAAATTTAAATTGTGTAAATTTAGAATTGCTGGCATGCACTGCTTTTCGTTAGGGAATATCGTAAGCGGTGACATGACTGTATAATAAAACTCATATCAAATTAAATGGATCGTGTAGACGAATTCGTTCATAGTTGAGGGTCGTTACCTAGGAGGACATTTTATTTCAGGCTTGCTTGTGTTTCATATGATGTGATGAACACATTAACAGTGACAACATCGCTTGTTTAATGTGCTGCGAGTGGGGACAGCGGAAACAATTATCACCGTGGTTACAATATAGCCACCACACCTGCTGTGTAACTCAGTAGCATGTTCTCTGCCAAACTGTGCACTACAGATATCGCTCCCGTCGCACTGACGTCTATGTATTCTGCCTGTAATATTGATGCATTCTAAAAATAAACATAGGCCTATTATCCTTTTATTTAACGAAAGATATTCTACATTTACATCAACATTAAGCTAAAATATGTTATAATTTAACACACCTTGCTCTGTCCACTTCTTTGTTTAAGTTTAAGTTATTTCTTTCACATGGTTTGAGTCTGTACTTCCCTCCACCTGTAGGTATACTCTGCTTTATTTTACAGTTTCAAACGAAGAAATATTTTCAATAAAATATATAGGTTGTTCAGGAGAAATAGAAAATATTTTAGAAGAAAGTAAAAGCTGGTTCACAATTAACCGAGAACGGAAACGACAACGAGAACGAGAACGGAAATAATATTAAAATAAACTTATTTAAATGTGAGCATTCACAATAGTTACTTGTGAATGCTCCAATTTAAATACATTTATCTTAACATTATTTCCGTTTTCGTTCTCGTTGTCGTTTCCGTTCCCGGTTTATTGTGAACCAGCCTTAGCATGGGGTGGAAAAATTCAAATATCTTGGAGCAACAGTAACAAAAATATAAATGACACTCGGGACGAAATTAAACGCTGAATAAATATGGGAAATGCCTGTTATTATTCAGTTGAGAAACTTTTGTCATGTAGTCTGCTGTCAAAAAATCTGAAAGTTAGAATTTATAAAACAGTTACATTACCGGTTGTTCTGTATGATTGTGAAACTTGGACTCTCACTTTGAGAGAGGAAGACAGATTAAGGGTATTTGAGAATAAGGTGCTTACGAAAATATTTGGGGCTAAGAGGGATGAAGTTACAGGAGAATGGAGAAAGTTATACAAGGCAGAACTGCACGTATTGTATTCTTCATCTGACATAATTAGGAATATTAAATCCAGACGTTTGAGATGGGCAAGGCATGTAGCACATATTGGCAAATCCAGAAGTGCATATAGAGTGTTAGTTGGGAGGCCGGAGGGAATGAGACCTTTGGGGAGGCCGAGACGTGGATGGGAGGATAATATTAAAATGGATTTGAGGGAGATGGGATATGATGGTAGAGATTGAATTAATCTTGCTCAGGATAGGGACCGACGGCGGGATTATGTGAGAGCGGTAATGAACCTCCGGGTTTCTTAAAAGCCGTAAGTAAGTATGATAATAACATGGACTATTCTCAGTAAAAAAAGTTCTTATTAACATGTGTCCAGTTTCCAATAGATGTAGAGGTGCAGTTGCTTGAATGTTACGCATAACAATTCTTACAAATGGTATACAGGAACGACGGATGACTACGCACAAAGGAATAGTATCTGTCGCTCTTCTGAGATCATATGAGGGCAGCACAGTTCATAATGATTGTAGAGAAACAGTTATACGTAGTTCTCCCAATTAGAAGGATGGACATGTTCTTCCAACATGATGCAGCTCCTGTACATATTAGCCGTCAGGTAACACCTCTTCTAAATCTCATATTCGCCGAACGATGGATCGACTGAGGTAATGATGTCCATTGGCCACCAAGATCTTCAAATCTAAGTCCTGTAGATTTTCGTCAATGGGATGGATTAAATGTGAAGTGTACAAAGAAAAGTTAACATAAGGGACGAATTGGTCGCTCGCATTATGAATGTTATTCTCATAAGAAATATTAGTTCAGAAAAGTAAAAATTATTGTTGTCGATAGAACGAAAAAATGCATTGAACTGTTGAAATGCACTGATACCATGTAAATAAGCAATAATCATTAGATTAAATCTTGAAATGTATGATTTCCAGCAACGACATACATTCTCAGTTCTTCGTGAAGCAATATTATAGAATTTGTTAATACTGGGAAGAAGAAAAGGATATCGAAGTATCTTCTGTGACGAAGAATAACAAAACTAACAATAGGCATATTCTCAAAACATACTAATATCATATCTAATCAAAATCCAGATTATCAAAATGCAAAATTTACTTTCTTTTTCACAAAATTGCTTCTTAAAGAACAGTATTTTCTTAGCTTTTTTTTTTGTGCTTGCAACATTAATTTTAATCACCTAAATTGCAATGTCGAGAGAAAATTGTTGACGAAATTGCCCACGAAAAAAACATTACAAATTGATGAGAGTGATCAGGCAGTATTCACAATAGATGATCGGGAAACTTCAATTCGCCCTCAGATCTGCTTTATTTACGATAACGAACTTCAACTCTTGCAAACATCAGATGGCGATTAATGGAGCTGACTTCTCGATTATGTAAAATGCGTCGGCACTGAGTTGTTTACCAGGAGCACACAAGTAGCCCTTCGTTTTATATCAGGATTTGTATTCAGGAAGTCTAGTTTACGCTTCCTTCTAAAATCCAATAAAATTAATTAACCGAATTACATATCTGCCTTATGAATCTCAGGAAAATTCCTTATTGAACAAGTTAATACGTATTAATGCGAAAACATTTTAATAATCCATATTGATCACACAAATTAAAATCATTTAACATAAGAAATCTACTTTAAATGACAGTCTTAGGAACAGGCGGATCATTAACAAAATTACGTCTACTATATTCAACACAATAAGCTACGTAAGAATGGTAACAAGATAAGAAATAAAAACTTCGAGTATGAAGTAAAAAAAAGACGAGTTAGTTAATACTGACAGCAACAGAAATTTATTTCTGTAGAAGATCGACATGTTCATTATGTGAATGGCATTATAAATTTGTACTTAAAATGAAAGTTCAAAATTCAATAAAAATTTTATTCAACAAAACAGCAAGAGTGATATGGACATGTTAAAAAATGCCGGAAGTGAAATGCCAAAGAGTGTGAAAGAAAGAAAGAAAGAAAGAAAGAAAGAAAGAAAGAAAGAAAGAAAGAAAGAAAGAAAGAAAGAAAGAAAGAAAGAAAGAAAGAAAGAAAGAGAAAGGGAAATCGTATAGCACTTCGATGTGAAAAAGTAGAATGATAATCCGTCTCGTCTTTATTGACTTTTTGTCAATCTTCTCGGTTTCACATTTCATCCTAATCTGAATCCATAAACAAATAACAATAAATTGTATCTTAAAAATACTCTACACTTATTTATAATATACTTTAGTTCGCTGGCATTTGACTCTGACAAAAAACTGAAGTACAGATCAAAAATAGCTACAGGCAAGGAGTTATCAGACGGCAATGCAACATTTAACACACAGGAGCCACCGGCGGCATGCTCAGTCGGCTGAGACGCAAGACTGCCGATTCGGAGTTTCGATCGGGCGCAGGTTCGATTCCCGCTTGGGCTGATTACCTGATTGGATTTTTTTTCCGAGGTTTTCCCCAAACGTAAGGCAAATGTCAGGTAATCTATGGCGAATCTTCAGCCTAATCTCGCTATCATCAATCCCATCGACGCTAAATAACTTCGTAGATGATACAGCGTCGTTAAATAACCAAGTAAAAAAACACACAGGAGAATGGGTTAACAGACAAGAATGGAATAATCAGATATTTATAAAAGGAATAAAGAGAGAAGATAGAATTTTTAAGAAAGTTATGGACAAAGATTATTTTTAAAGTAGAGATAAGACTTTCACGATGTCAAACTTGATGTGAAAATTTTGGGTGTTTACATCGCGTGAAATATGTGAAAATATTCAACTCTTGGAACCCGGTAAGTATATTTTTCTGCATTTGTAAGAACTCAAAAATAGCAAACTAAATTTAATTCTCCCATAATTTTCATTACATTCGGATGTAAGTTATCAATGTGCTTTCTTCTGCACGTGTATAAGAAACGGTACCTAGCCTATACAAATAAAACGTGTTGTGCTTTTAGTGGAGAACTTCAACATGGTTTTATATTCATAAAATTATTTGCAATAAAAACAGACTTAATGTGGATTTTTCATTTTTCTATGTTGCTGGATGAGAAAAGCAGTCTTGCTCAATTGGTAGACCACTGGCTTTGCATACTCGGGTTAGAATCCGGCTACAGTGGAGTCATATTTTTTTGTGGACTATTTTTCACAGTAATTCTAGGAACTTATTTTACTGTATTAGAAGCCTATGAATAGCCTACGTACGAGGGTCATTCCGAAATTAATGCCTCCTACTTTTTTGTTCTGACCTATAAGGTTTGAAACTGGTGTTAATGGCGTCGTAGCAAAGGTTGAACCTTCACGCTTGGTTGCCGTGTGACGTTAGCGGCAGCAGGGCACTCTACCAAAATGGCACATGACAGAGCTCCGTACGAAACAGATGTGTGTTATTGAATTTCTCACTGTAGAACAAATTGCACCCAATGACATCCATCGACGCTTGCTAAAGATATACGGAGGCGATACAGTGAATGTGGGCACAGTGAGGCGATGGGTAATGCTTTTATGCAGTGGCGAAATCATTGAATTCCTCACTACCGAATAACTTGCAACCAATGTCATCCATCCATCGACGCTTGCTAAAGGTGTACTGACGCGACACAGTGAATGTGGGCTCAGTGGAACGGTGGGTAATGTGTTTCAACAATAGCAAAAATGACAGTCTTTTGGGGTAGGAGGACTGTGATTTTTTGGATGTCCTGAGTCTGGAGAAACTGTCAATTCTGAACGTTACAAGAAGAAGCTGGCTAAGCTGAAAACCCGAATTTCCAGAGTCAGACTAGAGAAGAAGACAACCTTTCGCTTGTAACACGATAACGCCAAGCCCCATACCAGTTTCTCTACCACCGAGCATATTCCAACATTTGGCTGGACTGTTCTACCACATTACCATACAGTCCGGATTTAGTGCCTTCAGACTTCCACCTCTACGTGGGCAACATTTTCCAGATAAGAATGCTGTTATTACAGCTGTAACGAAGTGGCTTGCCTCTATTGATTCAGATTTCTACGAACGCGGCATGCTGGATCTTGTTCATAGTTGGTAAAAGTGCATAACAAATGGTGGATAAATTAATGTAGGTAACTCTATTTAACTGTGTTATTATACCCTCTGTTCTCTGTTGTAGTTTTTACGAGAATAAATAGGAGGCATTACTGTCGGAACTACCCTGTAGAAGCATTTTTCACTATTTCAGACTCAAAATATAGGCTAGATCAACATTCTTTATTGCAACAGGATTTCATGGATTACATGCAATTATTAGAACAAAATTCCTAAAGGCATGGTTTCTGATGGTTTTTCTCCGAATTCTTTCATTTCTCTCCATCATTTTACCTTAGCAATTTCTATTCACCCAAAAAGATGCGGTGTGATGAACTTTATGGTAGAGTACAGACGACATCAGTTTGAGGAGGCCTGGGCGTGGGCCTAATACGCTTTCGGAAGTGGTAGAAAGGCACACTGTAATGAGACTCCATCGGAACCTTAAGACATGCAGGCTGAATCGATGGATGTCACCACATAACTGAGTCACGATATGTACAACAGCGCGACGTTAGGACTCCAAAAATCGTTCACAATATAGGAACAGTAAGGTACAATAAGCCCACTAGAGGCTGCAGTGATAGTCGTCTGGCTTCTCCTCTGTGCCAAAGGAAAATAGAAGACGGAAAACTGAAATATAAACTGAAAATAAAAAGTTTTTGAATCATTGTTAATGGCTTACTTGAAATAAAATATAGATACTAACCCTACTGCTACTGCTGCTGTCAATGATGATAATCATTATTATTGTTATCATTATCATTACCATCATTATTATCATTATTATTATTATTATTATTATTACAACCATGCAATATATAAAGAGGAAGCAATATAGGCCTATATGTGTAGATTTTAACAGCTTATTCTTTGGCTAGAATACAACAAAAATTATAATTCTGTATTAATCCCAAATGAATACTTCTCTCAGAAAAAAAAATGTTGCATTCGATAAATGTAAGTACTAGCCGTACGATTCTGGTTTTTACTCTTATCATTAGAGAAAATGATAAGGAATGCTTTTTACCTTTGCAGTTTTTAAAATGGACGGTTTTCTTACAAATAAAATTAACCATACATTCAATTACAAAACGCATATGTTTTTTTTATTTATTTTAATGTGTTCTATTGCCCCCTTCAATCTACACACTTATATCACTTCCACACTATAGAATTAAAAAAAAAACTGAGGATCTAGCATGTGCATCACTTTACCGAAAAAATCAAGAGAAAGGTATGAAGTCGCTTACAATATTTTTAGAAAGTGGTGTTTAATTAAAAACGTTAATATTCATACCAGTGAGATTGTGTTATTGGCATATTTTCTTGAGAAATCTAAAAAAATTACATCTCCAGCAAGCTTATGGTGCGATTATTCAATGTTACGATCAACTATCTATCTAAATTGAATTAACAACATGCCAAATTGCACATTTCACATTACAATCAATAAGTAATCAATGCTATGTAGATTTTCGTAATGATCCATTAATTCAAGGTTTGGTTAGGTTACGTTTCTGTTGGGTGCTACATCATTTTCAAGTCGGTACTGTAAGCATTTCAGATTTGTCAAACTAGTACCACAGTCTAGTATATACAGTCACGAAGCTTGAGTTGATGAGGGTACTAGGAACAATAGACTGTGCCGGTACTGTTTCACATTGTATGTATTGAGGCGATAGTAGCGATCCTAGTAGTTAGCAACTATCTATGGATGCATATTCCATACGTATTGAGCTTCGTGACTATATATACTAGACTGTGCTAGTACTCAAGGTATTTCAGACATGTTAAAATTTGTTGCCATGGCAATTAAGAAATGAATTGTAAATTTTACTTTCACTGCCAAATAGCCTATATGTTAAAAATAACTTGCATATCATCAAGTATTGCAAAAAACTTCTTCCATGGCATCCAACACATCAGCAACTATAAAATCCATACATTCATTCATTTATTACTTCTTCACAAAGAACACATTATAAATAAAAGGCGTACAATTTAAAATTAAATTTAAATGCCAGTAATGGATTAAATATTGCATAGCACACGAGAGTAAACAGATTTTACGCGCTCATGGAAATAACCTTCGCCTTCGCCTCGAGCGCTAAACTTTCTACTCGCGAATAAAATTTGATTTTACTCTAATGTACAATATTATATTACTAGGCCTATTACTTACAAGGGAGGGTTTTCAGTAGGGCACGATGAATTTGGCTGAAAGTGTTAATAGAGACTGATTTAAGGTTCCTGAAAACGATGGTGGAGGTCTCTCGTTTCGGAATTGCATATTTAGGAAAATGTAGCAATTTTTAAGATCTGGATTGCATGTCGTTCTTGCGCGCAGCTTGCTCATAAATAATAACCTACTTCCAGAGAGCACTAGAGTCGAGGAAACTACTTTCTTCCAACCCTGTTAGAAATCTAGAAGTGGAATATGTTCACATTTGCATTTAAGATTTATGTTCACATATGATAATGCGGGTTCATCAAGAAATGTTCAGGACACAGCATCTTTTCACAATACAACAGGTGCGGTCGGTCCTTAAGTGCTCATGTGCTACAGCACATAATAAAAGTAAGAGATAAAAATATGTTTTGTTTTAAAAACCTCAAAAAGAGTTGTTTAATTTAAATAGTTACCGTATGTTTCCATTCTACACGTATATTGTTAAAGCATTTGAATCGTCCGCCTTGACACGTTCATCATTCACCCTCCACTGCAGATGTCGACTTGGAGAAATGCGCGTGGTTCAGTTACCCTTTTCACTTCCTCGCAAGCACCGAAAACCTCTTCAAACTGCTGTCCCTTCTGTGCTTACCAAAGAGTAGCCAAAACAGAAGAGCCAACTTATGTATTTAGTACCTAAAACTTCATTTATTAAAAATGTATTTAAATATGAAACATTTATTTTTTCTATTAGAGATGTGGTTTTTAGCCATAGTTTTCAATTCTTTTAGTTCATAAAATTAGAGATATACCCAGGTCGATGGGATTTATTTTTATTTTATTTTATTGGGTTATTTTACGACGCTGTATCAACATCTAGGTTATATAGTGTCTGAATGAAATGAAGGTGATAATGCCGGTGAAATGAGTCCGGGGTCCAGCACCGAAAGTTACCCAGCATTTGCTCGTATTGGGTTGAGGGAAAACCCCGGAAAAAACCTCAACCAAGTAACTTGCCCCGACCGGGATTCCAACCCGGGCCACCTGGTTTCGCGGCCAAGCGCGTTGACCGTTACTCCACAGCTGTGGACGATGGGATTTAAGTGTGCTTAAATGCCACAGACTCATGTCAGTAGATTTACTGCGGGACAAAGTTCCGGCACACCCACGACGCTGATATAACCTCGGCAGTTGCAAGCGTCGTTAAATAAAACATAACATTTTTCAATACTAAGATGATAGACAAGTTCGCCAACAGGAAGGAGAATGGACTTCGATTTTAGTTATTAGGATGAGTGCTATTACTGTATTATTTTTATTTTTATTATTATTTTATTATTATTATTATTATTATTATTATTATTATTTTAAGGCATATTGATTCCGTTAAGTACAATTTTAATTGATACACGAGTTCTATTCAGTCAATACTTAACATAACTTATTATAGTAGTAGTACGTTTAAAAAGTCATTGAGCCGCCAGTGCAATAAAGGCATCTTATAATGGCTGTTTCTTCACAATCATCGACACAACAGATACTATTTCTCACACGCAATAGCGTCTGTAGTAGATTTTTGAAGGAGTTTATTTCAGTTTTTCGATACATATTTCCTAATGAGGAAGTCGGAAATGCTCTTCATAGTCACTTCAGAATTCAATTATTGCGCCAAAATCCACACGATTTGTTCAACCTTTGGACTTTATTTCTTTCGATGACTTTAGGACTGTTTCAGATATAAATATATTATGGAACATTCAGATACTAACCCTCACGACAGTTTTTATATTAAAGTTACATTCAGTTGTTTACCATCAATTCTGCTCTCCTTTTCTACAAATGTTGATACAACACAGGAAGAAAAATAAACTCCTTCAAAAATGTAGCCTACTTCAAACATTGTTGCGTGTGAGAAATAGTCTGTTGTGTCGATGAGTGTGAAGAAGCAGCCACTACAAGATCCTGTATTGTGAAAAGATGCTGTGTCCTGAATATTTCTTGATAAACCTATATTACATACTATGTGTGGACATACGAGTAACAGGCGAGTTTACCCTAAATATTATCCATTTCGGCTTAAATGTAAATGTGAACATATTCCACTCATAGATTTTTAACAGGGATTGAAGAAAGCAGTTTCCTCGCCTCTAGTGCTCTCTGGAAGTAGGTTATGAGCAAGCTGCGCGCAAGAACGACATGCAATCCAGATTTTTAAAATTGCTGTATTTGCACGAGAGACCTTCACCATCGAGAGACCTTCACAATCGTTTTCAGGATCCTTAAATTTGTCTACATTAACACTGTCAGTCAAACGAATCGTGCCCTACTGAAAACGTTCCCTTATTAGCAACGTGTTATGAAGCATTTCATAATTATTTTTCCTTCAATCAACTACAATTATTATCATAGCAACAATACAGCTAACATCATGAATCATACTCGTAAACAATAAAATTCTCCACTGATATAACAGATTTAATACGCCTAATTGAATTTATAGATTTATTTTCTTCTAATTTTCGGCAAGTAACGAAAAACGTAGTTAAAGTATTGTATACAACTCATACAAAAGTAGTTTCATTAACTCGTGGGTCTTAGATCACTCCCTCCGGTCGTGATCTAACTTGAACCACTCGGTGCCACTCGGTAATAAAGCTCTACTTTTGTGCGTCGTTATATAAGGTGTTCCATTCAAATCTCCCTGATTTCAATTAATCATTGCTAACAAGGTATGTGGATTTATGAAATGAGACTGGTACTAAAAGAAAGAGAAACTCAAAGAATTTGTATTTCATTTGTTTGAAGTTGATTATTTTGTCACTACGTTGCGCAACAATCGCAACATTCGCAACAGCAAAAATGGCGATTCCACAGCAACGCGGGCAAACGGTGGTGTGGTATGCAGAGACGAAATCCGTGATTTCAACGCAAAGAAATTACAAAGTTGTTGGAGGCACACTGAATTGCCCTGATGCCTGGCGAATGGATTTACTCGGACTTCTCCGAAATCCCGCTCGAATTTCTTGCACCTTTTCTTCTGTCGCGGAACGCCGAGCTCCACCAGATTGTTTTAGGATACTGCCGGTCGTAAGCAACTTATTGAACCACAGCCTAATTGATTTTGAAATTATGGATTTCGTCTCCGCATACCACACTACCGTTTGCCCGAGTTGCTGCGGAGTCGTCATTTTTGCTTTTGCGACTGTTGCGCAACGTAGTATCAAAACAATCAACTTCAAACAAATGAAATAAAAATTCTACGAGTTTCTCTTTCTTTTAGTACCAGTCTCATTTCATAAATCCGCATACCTTGTTAGCAAAGATTAATTGAAATCAGGGAGATTTGAATGGAACACCGTGTATAATACTGTATACTGTTATAAATTATTTATAACACTTGATACATAAACAGAAATAAAACAAAAACAAAAATAAAGGAAAAACATCAGAGTCTTGAGCTCGTAACCTCTCGTTTACTACACAGACATGCTATCCCTAGAACAGTATCATTTGAAACACTGACAACAAAATAAATTATTGGAGCTCTGTCCCTGCTTAGAAATTCGTTTACGTTTAACGGGGAGGCCGAGACGTAGATGGGAGGATAATATTAAAATGGATTTGAGGGAGGTGGGATATGATGGTAGAGACTGGATTAATCTTGCTCAAAATAGGGACCGATGGCGGGCTTATGTGAGGGCGACAATGAACCTCCAGGTTCCTTAAAAATCATAAGCAAGTAAGTAAAAAAAAAGTTCTCAGGAAATTACCTGCAGTCTTCCGAGGAACTTAGCGTATGGCAGCTGTTTTTTTTTATCTAAGATGGTATAACGTTACATATTTTAATAATTACGCCAAATGAAGACATTCATTTTATCCAAACAATTAGCCTACATCCTCTGGCACACAGTAGACGCTTTTTATGGATCAGGAAAATATTAATAATACTAAATCAATATCACAAACTTGAATGTTTAAAAAATTGTCAAAAGTAATCTCTAATTGAAAATAAAGGAAAGTACTGACGCATGTCAGAGACAAATGAATAGGAACATCGCATTTACTTCATTAAGTAACATGGATTTAAGGAGGAAGACTAGAATGAAAAATAAAAGAGAAGAGCTAACCACGTCAAATGGAAATGGGAGGACATCTGGCGAGACTCGATCGGCTTAGATAGCAAGAGGAGGCAGGGACGTCCCAGATATCGCTGATCAGACACCTTCTAGAAGACAGCGGGAGAAAAATGGTTACCGGTAACAAGAGAAATAGAAAGAAGGGAGAGAGACCAATGCAAGAATGAGGCAAATGACATGCTCAGACTAATGTAAAATACTATTGCACATATGAAGTACTAAACAACGTCAGTTCTTCCCGGTACTTCAAAGGAATAAGTGCAAAATCCAATCCAAGTAACCTAATTAAAGCGATTCACGTTTTTTTCTACTTCGTACAATGTGATGACGTAGTACGTCACTTCAACTCACTGAGCGGATGAAAAATTCTAATTATTCTGTAAGTATTACATTTCAAGTGATATTTTTTTTAAACAATAGAGGTACAAAGATGCTTATCGGGCGGGACGTGGAGAACCGCTATGCACTATAATCTAAAGAAGCTTTTTCTGCACCCGTGATGAAATGAGTTGCGTGTCGATTGTGCTGCGAGGCTAAGCCAACCACACGATTCTCCACATTACGCATTCCTTTTCACCTTCTAATCCCTATTTCATACCTCTGGTCGTGATCTGCCATCCCCATAGATGTACAGTATATAATATGTATGAGTTGTCATATCCACTACAGTAAACCAGAAATTGGTGGGGGCTTCAGTGTCTCTTATGTAGAATTGTGCGCTTTATTCTTCTTCCTCTTACTATCACCACTCCCATGGTCTGAAAATAGTTATTCACTAAATCTTGCAAGTAGATGTTGAACAGGGTAGATGATAAAGGGCATCCTTGTCGAACTCCTCTCACTATTTCTCTTCCTTCTGATAATTTTTCTCCTATCCTGACTGACTCGTTTCATATAAAGGTTACTGAACAGCCTTCTCTCTTTCCAATTCACACCTATTTCTTAGGATTCCCATTAATTTATTCCAATCGACTCTGTCAAAAGCCTGTTCTAGGTCCACAAATACTATATACACTTCTTTATTCTTCTCACAGGTATCTTTCGCCGATTGTTCATAGCAGTCCAATTGCATCTCTCGTACTTTTTCCCTTCCTGAACCAAATTGTTCTTCTTCCAACTGTTCTTCCATCTTAGAATATAAACGTCGATTCAGTAATAGCAGAAGAATCTTCGCCGAGTGCGATATCAGGCTGATAGTCCTGAACTCGTTACATTTCTTGGTATAATTTTTCTTCCCCATTGGAAGCAACACTATCTCTAAAATCTTTAGGCCATTCGCCTTTCTCATTCGTTGCATAATGATAGAATTTTCTTCTTCTATTCACCTAAGCATTTCACTAATTCAATGGGGATTCCATAAACTCCTGTTGTTTATACTTAATTTTATTTACAATATTAGGCCTAACTATTTTTTGTGTTCCTATTTCTTCATTGGGTTTATAATCTAGTAAATTGTATCTCTCAATGTGTTCCTGTTTTTCTACTTCTTTCTCTTTCTTGCACTCTGTCACAATTTACTGTTCCATGTAGCCAGCTGACCTATCTTAATATAGACTCTATTCTGTAAAACAGCTTAAAAGATAACCTTATTAGCATTTCACTCCAATCATACTGATTTAAAATATTACTGACTACACTGTTGCTTTTTTTCTTTAGACATCATCCTGATTGTGCTGCATTTTCAAAATTGTCTCATAATAATCTCTTTCTATTATCTAATATAATTTGAAATATATTAACATTCTATGTATTTTAGTTTAATTCTGCTACCCAGTTTATTTCAGTGTTTAATTAATAGTTCATAGTATTTTGTTGTTTAATTCGTAAATAACTCTTGTATACATGTAACTCTCATCTAAATCAAATTGTTGAATTCTTTGTAAGTTCATGCATATGTATATACACTTTTTGCTGGTTGTGTGGAAGAGAAGGCCTGACGGCCTTAACTCTGCCAGCTAAAATAAATCATTATTATTATTATTATTATTATTATTATTATTATTATAAGTAGTTGCGAAGAACTGCACCCATAAGTGACTGACTACTTTTAAAACGTAAATGAATAATGGATGGTAAGTTAGTTACTGGGGTTTAAAAAGGGCGCGTTAGCTACTATGGCTATTTGCGCTATTATCTAAAATTCTTAACAAAACAAAAACATAAACAGTACAATAAGCTCAATGCTAAAACGAATTAAAAAACGTTGTCACGGTAAAAACGAGGTACACAAATGCAGTATCAACAAGGTGGTGAATAAAATTCATAAAAGTGAGCAGTTCTCACACCCTAGGTAGTATTAAAATGAACCAATAGAACAAAAACCCAAGGAGTCAAATTTCATAGCACATTTCAAAATAATGAAATTTTATAAAATATTCGGATGTAAAAGGTCAGAAATGTCAAGTATTTAAAGGAAATAAAATACTGTACATAAAACTAAAAATGTAACCCCCGGACGTAAAAAGTCCGGAGGAGAAGCAAAATGGGTCAATATAAACTAAATCAACCTATCAAGTCCTGTATTCGATAAAAATCTCAGACCTGCATTTGTACAATTAAAATCATTTTCAAGAGCGTCACGTAGAGTCGGCCGAATTTCATATTGTCAACGGTCACGGTCATATTTCCCGCAATGCAATAAAATATGTTCGACCGCAATTGGTACACGGTGTATCTCACACTCCGGGTGAGTAAAACTTCGTGTCGTGACGCTCTTGTTGACGAATCCCAAACTCCCGTATTCTTTATACTTCGTAATTTATTTCTGTCTTGCTCGGACCATTCTCCTTCCCATTGCCACCATATTTTATATTTTAAGTAATTTTGAATGTCCTGCCACCTCTCGCGCCAAAACACCAGAAAGCCATTCATTGCACCAGCTCATGATAATGAACACGTCTGCACTTCACGGAAATACACCAATGAATGAAGTTCCTGTTACTTTGTGCAGTGTTCACGACTGTGTATCTATCCGGAAGAGGGCGATAGATTGGCGGTACCTGTTGGCGGCGGAACAAGCTAGTATCACAGTCTACTATATACAGTCGCGAAGCTCAATATGTAGTAAAAATGGAAACATGGGTAGTTGCCCACCACTAGGATCGCTACTATCGCCTCATCATCGCAGATCTCTCTCCTACAGTCGCGCTCAAACCTCCTGACGTTTCGCGAAAGCCAGTAACATGTGAGCGCGATGTTGTCACAACTACTCTCTCCGTCTCTGTCACTCAGCGGCAGTAGTTTTAAAACGGTGGAGCGCGACCCTTTACCTGAGGTTGGTTTGATAGGGAGATGCAGAACACTTAATAATAATAATAATAATAATAATAATAATAATAATAATAATAATAATAATATTTATTATTATCTTCAGATTGCATCGAATGAAATTAAAAGTCACAAAATATAGAAAAATTAGTTGAGTCAGACGTAACTCGCTGAATTTATATCAGTTTTGTAAGTTTTACTTTTATTAGGGTTAATAAAGTTGCCGAATAACACAAAGGCGCAGCTTGATCAAATAAATTGAACGACAGGATTAATTTAAAATAGTAGACCCTAATTTTCTGTAGCCTACAAATGAATTGATTGAATTGACATTGCCCTAAATAGCATTATGCCCATGCTGTCAGAGCACATTCTTACAAAAATAGCGGTTATTACATGCCTCTGTTCCGTTTAAGGAAAATGATGAATTAATAAAACGTACCCTTTGTGCTGGAAATTTCTACTCCAGTGGCAGAGCTAATGGTGAGCCAACATCGTCGTCGTCAGCCCCCTCACCATCAGTTTCACTGTCATCTGTGTCACTGTCTTCTTGTAAATTAATGACCACTGGTTCTAAAATGCTTTCCCGGCCTCTTTAGCGAAATCTTCCTCTTCTAATTTCACCGCGTGTTTCACGCATTTTCAAGTTCCTTATTTACAAGTTCTTCCACATCCGACATTTTGAAAGTTTTGTTGTTTCTAGCGACCTACCTTTTCACCTGGGCCCAAATTAGTTCTATTGCACTATACTGGCAATGATAACGTGGGAGTCTTATCGCTTCACGCCCCATTTCATTGGCCAGCTGATCAAGTTCATACATTTTTTCACTGCTTTTGAAAGGCAACACTTTTTCCAAAAGTTCTGACTTAGTGTCTGAGGGAGAAAAACTAACACCTTTACTTTTCAGCCATTCACTCATTTCATCTTTTTTGGAGGAGATATTTGGTGTTTTATTAATGCTAACGGAATTGTATGGAGCATTGTCCATTATAATTATGTTCCCTTCCTCTAGATGATTTAGAAATCTCTTTAAGAACCAATCGCGAAATGATCGTGCCGTCATTCCTTCGTGATAATCACTGATTTTCTTTGATCTGAATACCCATTTACTACCTGGAACGAAATCTGTTTCAGCTGATCCTACATGGCAAACAATAAGTCTGCCTCCCTTTTCTAAAGGCACTTTAAGACCTCTATTTCTATTTGAGTCTTGCCAAACATATTCAGAGAATGATTTTTGTTGACCCACGTTTCATCAAGGTAAAATGTGGGTCGAGTGTCACCTGATGATCTCATCATGTGCATTTTGCGCAGAAACGTCAGTCTTGCGGCAACAATATCATTCCGTTCCATTAGATATTTCTGCCCATCATTGGTTTTCCTGTAGCGGAATCCCAACCGATTCAATAATCTTTTAGCGGAAGAAACTGAACCTGAGTAATTATTTTGTTTCTAAGTAGTACGATTAGTTTGTCAGCTGTCGGAAATTTTCCGTTATCGTAAAAGTAAAAAATTGTACGTCGTACAACGTCTTTTTGGAAGTCGTCTAGATTTGTAACTCTTTTAGGAACATTCATATGCTTTCTAGGAGAATGGAACAATTTATCGGCATCCTGTGTTTGCGCTCTTTTAACGTCTCTGCATACACGGGACACTGTAGACACACTTAAAGAACACGCCTCGGTAGTCAGTGCTTGACATTTTGAAAAGTTAAGATTTTTACGCATTTCTTCAGAAGAGTATTTCCTAAAGAAATTATAAACACTAAACACCATTTTCCGAATTTTACTGCCATATCCACTCGATCCACCATTCCCACTTGCACTGGGCTCACTAAGAGACATATTAATTGTTTTGAGAATGCCAAATTGCCAACACACGAAAAAGATGTTACATTACACTTTCATATACCGTACTTTAAACAGAGCCAACTGCACACAACACCATCAGAAATCGAACTGACATTTCAATTTAGTAGTCTCTCTTCTCTCCTCTCACAAACAGATAACTCTGTTTATATTCTGAAGGGACCCTTTGTTTGAAGCTGTAAGTTTATGGTTCTCAAAATTCTTACATATGATAAACATTCCTTATCACATCGCAGCTGTATAAATATCGTCCACTATTTCATTGCTGGAAGTCAGCACAGAGCAATGAGACAGAGGCAACTGTGACGAAAAAATCTTACGAAATTACGATAATCAGAAACAACTTCTGATTCATTAGAAATCCCATCATCCACATTAAGGACAATAATAAAAAATCTCTGCAGCTGCGACGTCGGAAGGATGTAAGAGCAAGAGAGTGAAGTGTGATAAACATGAGAACTCGGAAACACGCACACGACAAATAACTATAAATTACTTTTTTCGATAGAAATGAGTACAGTACATATTATAAATGTCTTTGACGTACAATACAGTAATTACATAATGGAGTAATACTGTATTACTTTTCATGAATCATGTATTTCCATAAAGAAAAATGCTAATAGATACTGTATATAAGTGAATATTACAAAGTATACCCGTCGAATACGCGGTCCCGATTAATACGAGGTTTACACGCGGTCCCTTGAACAGGTCATATCGGGGTTTTATCGTATTAACTCATAAAACTGGAACCACTGGGGTTAGAAACGTGATTTTTGTTTCTATGTGTTCAGAAAACATTAAGCATTCATCATATATACATGCAGGGTCCCAACAACATACCAATTTTCCGAGGGCACTTGTTATTTGATTTTGAGATTTCTAAGCGGCGACTATGCGGCGGGTCTGAGTAGCCCGTATGTTGCAACGCAGCACTGCCGCTATTGGCTATCGCCGATAATCAGACACACCTGCAAACGTCAGGAGGTTTAAGCGCGACTGTAGCTCCTATATAGTAGACGACAAAATATGTTACACTTTCGTTGTGTTCTTTTGGAAAAATTAACACCTTCCTTCCATTATTGAAATGTTAAATGCGTAAAGTTAATTTATTATTTTAATGAAGTATATTAAATTCCACCATAAACTCGAAGATACCTGCAAGAAATACTGTAGGTTAATATTATTTTTGTTTGTGCAAAACGAACTGAAATTTACTATAATCACTTCACTCATTCAAGATTATAGCGATAATTAACTATGAAACCAATAAATATTAATTTTCATTTCCCTTTACAACAATAATTATGGAAATATGGATTAATGGAGTAACTTACGTGTACCGGTACTTGTAGTGTAGGCATACGTAGTTAACAAAGTGGGATGAGATTAAGCAATAATAATCACACCAGAACTGGAAATAAAACGTGATCAATAAATTTTATTGTAACAGACTTTTTCTACGTCTCTAGTAAAGCAACAAATAAAAATAACAACAAAATTAACAGCTATAATTAAAAACAAATCCTTTGAAAAAAAGTAGGCCTAAGCAATAATAATCCCACCAGAATTGAAAATAAAACGTGATCAATAAATTTCATTAAAACAAACTTAATTTTTCTATGTCTCTAGTAAAATATTATTATTTCAATTATTGTATTTTTGCCATTAACATTTTCATTACAACCAATAACGAACATTTCACAAGCATCACTGTGAAATACGCAACGAGCTAGCACTCGATAGAAATACGACACAGTCCAAAGTCGACCATGGACAGTCTATTGTTTCTAGTTGCTAAACGCTCGGAGAGCTTTATCACGAGATTTGCAAAAAATCATCTCAAGCTTCGCGACTGTATATAGTAGACTGTGCTAGTATTCCTGGGCTGAACGAAGAACGCACTGCGGCGTCTCTCACTAGTATTGGTGAGGTAGTCAGATGGTCAGCAAAAGGTCTGCTATACCGGGTGACCATATTAATTGCTGTCTCTCCGGGACTGAACATCATCTGAACTGTTTCCTATTCACAGCATCTCTTGTTTGTGAGAGTTTTACACTTATTGAACCTGTATGTACGGTTTACATCCTAAACTCCAAAAAGGACTTTGTATGCTCCCTCTGTACATTTACATACATGTGTTATTTCTTTTCCTGCGTAGTTATTAATATTAGTACAGTCATTTATACAGAGTGGAAGTAATACCGGATCTTTCGTAAGTTCGTGAACCATTTTAGAAATCGCCACAAATAAACTAAGCAAAGGATACTACATTTGATTACACAAAAATGTAGGTAAACTCTCCAAGTTTTTTTTTTACATATCTTACAAATACTCAATGTGTCCACCCTTGTTGGTACGGCAAATATCTAGTCGATAATCCATTTCATTCCACAAGCGTACCAGCATATCACGATCAATGAGTGCCACAGCCTCTGTGATACAGTCTCGAAGTTTCTGAAGGTTAGCGGGAAGTGGAAATACAAAAACAATATCCTTCACAAATCCCCACAACAAAAAATCGCAAGGCGTTAAATCCGGTGACTTGGGTGGCCACTGCATTAAGGCGTCATCTTGTCCACAGCGTCCTATTCAACGTTGTGATAAATTTGTGTTGAATTAGCCTCGTACATCATTGTGAAAACGAGCCGGAGAGCCGTCTTGTTGAAAAATGTAATTATCACTATGTTCATTCGTCTGTGGCATCAGCCAATTTTCCAACATATCTAAGTAGATTCTCCCAGTAACGGTTACTAAAAAAAAAAAGTGGTACATAGACTTTCATCTTGGAAATTGCGCAAAATACATTCACTGTGCTCCTCCTAGCGGCAAACCATAGCAACTATGCGATACAGGTTTTTCCGAACAAAACTAATTCACTTCTTCTCCTAGCGGCAAACCAGGGCAACTATGCGATACAGGTTTTTTCTAAAAAAATTTGGAGAGTTTCTCGTTCTATCGGTATAAGAATTACAATAAATCCGTTACTTACATTGTACTTGTAGTTTGTAGTTTCACAGACTTATGAAATACAGTGTATAACTGTGCAGATTTTAACAGTTTATTCCTTGGATATAATGCAACAAAAATTCGAAAGTACCATATTAGTCCCAAATGAATACTTTTCTCATTATAAAAATAATTTTCCCCCCAATATTAACATCATTTTTCTCAATAAGTATTATCCGCACGATTCTGATTTTTATTCTTACCATTAGAGAAACAGATAAGGAATGATTTATCCCTTTGTAGTTTTAAATAAAATGGACGATTCACACGGATCGTTGTTTCCTTCCATTAGGAATTCTGGCAACTCTACCATGATTAAGGGACGGAATGCTGTTACTCAGGCTGAGTGCCAGTGTTGTCAGATTTGAGGAAATTTCCTCAAATTAAGGAGTTTTCTGTAAGGAGGAGAGAAATTTTGAGGATTTGAAGAAAATAACAGATTTTGAGGAATTCTTGGCTTTCAATTGAATCCACGGAAGAAATGTGCAATAAAAAATGGAAGACTTTATATTTTCTTTCTTTGATAGACACGTGTTGTAAATACACTTAGGCCTACTCTCAAGTCTATTTCCAATAAAATATGATGTTATTTATGATATCTGCATTTTTCTTCCACTCTCCGCTGCTCGTCTTCCTGTTTATTCGACTGATAAAATTCGTCTGTACAAGGCAATCAGAATGCTAGTTATCGACAAATCAGAACACGAGCGTCAAAGACATCTTAAATTTCAAATTATTGCCACTTATCAATTTTGCTTTTTAAATTATAATCTCAGCTCATTGTTTACAAAAATCTATTACCCTTTTCTAACCTATTGTTACTAAAGGCTAATCACTCTTTCTTTTGTTGTACTCGTAGAAAAAGGCAACTTTATTGACATAATGTGTTTGAAATAAATCAGTACAGCTTGATAGAATCTGTATTTCCATTTTACTTACTTTGACGAATAAAATAACATGAAATTCAGAATGCAGTTTATTTAGCATTGTGCTTCTACATTCCCAGTATGATTCCAAAAACACTTCACCATAAAAATGCTAATTACTGTAAAAGTTAATGTCCGTTTCATTCAGATTAATTTTAAAATGATACATTATTTTGTACTTGTTAGTCACAATTTGAAGTTTAGGTATTTGATAAAGCAGTATTGGGGTAATGTGAAAATTTTAGGCTATAGTTAATATGAGGCGTTCAGAACTAAAGTGGATCAAGTCCATGGGACGTAGTTTTGAAAAAATAAGACTTAAAGTTAACTTCTTCCAGTGGATTATCTAATTTGACTAGCAATAATTTTATTGCTCCATTCTCAAAGTCTAGATTTATAAAATATAAATAATTATTGTGATGTTAATTGATGCAACGCTTTGGTGACTTGATCCACTATGGCTCAGAACATCGTGAACAAATAATCTGAGCCAAAAGTGATTGGTGTCATCTACAGGCGAATGCTTGGAATTAAGACTTAATCCATTACTGCTTGGAAAAGATCCAACTTAAGATTATCAGAAAATGAATTAAACTCAATTTAAGAAAATCTGTGACTTGATCCACTTTATGTAGCTCTGAACGCCTCATATAATGAACAAAACAGCAGTTTTACGACTCATCAAATCATCTTTTTTTTTTCTTTTACCCTCCATTTCCTGCACCAATCGAAAATTCGCTGACATGTTGAGGGAATTTGGGGAAATTTGCCTGTTTCGATAAGGAAATTATCGATTTGGAGCTGGAAACACAGCCGAGTGCGTGTGTGTGTTCGTACGCGAGCAGGAGACGCGCTGTTACCAAACTGCACAGACTTTCAGCCTAATTTTCCAATTAACTTTATTACAAAATGCATAAAAATTTTTTTTATTTATTTAATGTATTATTTCCCCTTTAACATGCACAGTTATATCTTCCACCTTGTATTATGAAAGGTAAGTTCACTTGCATTGTTGATATTATATTTCCGTTTCGTTTAAAATATTAACTTTATTTTTTCTTACTAAACTGTTGCAGGAGAAATTTAACAATGAAATATTTATAATAATAAGTACGGCTCACTGAACTATGGAAGTAACAACGTATAAGGATATTCTCTGAACCAATAGTTTAAGAAACAAACTGTTACTGCTTGACATTTCAACACTCAAAGGAACTCCAGCCATAACCCTGTAAGAGTGCAGTCTTCACTACTAGTGTTCCAAGTGTTCGCGTAGATAGGTACGTTTACACTCCGCATTACATGAAAGCAGTTCTTGGGGGAGCGGAGGCATTGTCTCTATTATTACTCCAACGCCAGAGTGCTCAGGAGAGCTTCTTTTATGCAGCGAAATACCTATTACTAGAGTGCAAACACCATTTTATTATCTACCGCGCTCTTATTTTCTGTTGCATGGAACGTACTTCTATATCATTCACCATCTACTTATTTTCATTCCCTCGTATTATTGTTTTTTTTTTTTAGTACCGGTACGTATCATCTCTCATTTCCATTAACCCCTAAATTATGAAAGAAAGAATACAAAGACATCCGGGTACAGCTATGAGGTTCATTCGTTTCTAAGAAGTTCAGACCTAAAATACCTTAAAACCGTTACCAGCTGAAATATACCTTTCTCAGTTAAGTTCACATTTTTTATCTGATCAGAGACGTAAGAAGTTGTCACAATTAAATAACTATGATAATAAATTTTACACTATCATCAATACAATTTCATTCCTACCATTTCACTCTAAGAAGGCATCCATTAAATAATGCACACATGCACATTTTAATGAACTTAAGGGACATATTTCCGATTTATAGAATCTTTATTTTAAATGTGTTTTTCCTATTGCTATTTCCTATAGTATCCTGACATTATTTATTCTCTTTAACTGAAGAGTGTAATCCCAAAACGCATTCAGTCCATTTTTATGAAAGGACTGGGATAGTTTTTATATACACCGGTCTAGAGACTGAGCGACTTTTCAAGTGACATGCACAATAACACAAACTTTTAAAAGAGGATTGGCGTTGTTTGGGGGGGGGGGAAAGCTTAGAATGTAATGGTTAGAGGTCTCAAGAAATCATATATCGTCGTTGTTCCTGCAATAACTCCTATGCGACATATTTACCGATTTTCATATTTCTGCTCTATTAAATAACTTTAATAGTGATACAGCAAATAATAAAATCTCCTATATGTAATTATATTTTTTTTTCGAAAATGTAAGAATTCACAGTCTCCTAGATACTGTACGGCTATCATAGAATAAATAAATGTGTTTTTTTCTTCCTACTGAAAAATTTTATATTTTGCACATAGGAGTTATTGCAGGAACAACGACGATATGTGTATGAATCATTAAAATGTCCAAATGGACTGAGCGAGTTTTAGAATCACACTTTTCAATTGTTCTAAATATTTCGGTTTATATTATAAATACTGTAAATTTTAAATCCTATATGGGGACTTTGTACTGGTCTGCCAGAAACCAAATGATGTTGAATCAATCTGGTTCAGCATTACATACATACATACATACATACATACATACATACATACATATTACCATATCACTTAAATACGGTTAAGATTTAGTGAACAGATTCTATTGTTTAATTTATTAAGTAGTGTTACATGATAAATGATCCCCTTAAATGTTCGCTGAGCGTAATCCATGATTCCACATTTATACATGGTATTTAATAATTGTAAGTACAAACTGCAGAGGTGAGTAGAGGACAATGAAAGAAGGCAAAAAGTCCTTATAAATACAAGTCCGCAAACCAGCTGTTTCCGAAATAATGGGGTTTTCTTATGTCTCGTCAGTACGGGTCCTCTAGTGTAACATAACATCTGATATGCACTGGAGGAAGAGAGCGTTGTAACATGTGCTCAATATGACTACCGTTCATGATGAGGCTGGCATCAGCAAGTGTTGTTATCGGCAATCGTACACATTCGAATATTCCCGGCATATCTCTAATGATCTGATAACCATTGACAATGCTTTACCGAAGTTCGTTAACATTATCAACAAGGCTGGAATATACAAAACATTTAAAATAGCTCCAAACAAAAAATCCAGAGGATTCAAGTCGGAGACCTTGGAGGCCATGGTTTTGGCAAGCTATGGCCGATACATTTCGTGGGGACGGTTTTACGTAAGACATTTCGAACAAATGAAAGTGAACCGGTGCTCTGTCATGCATGTGCCACAGCAGCTGCCTTTCCCAATGTGGCACATCATTCAAATAAGAAAAAGGTTCCAAATGCACGAGATGTAAGTATTCATTGCCACAGTGATGGCATGATAACATGATATCTTGGAAACGGTTGGATTCCGGACCTATGATTATTAGGGCTTTTTGTCTTGTTTCATTGTACTCTAGTCACTCCTACACTTTGTACCTATACTTATGAAACACCCTGTATATTTAATGCTCCGAAATTGGTGTTTCTTCTGGAAAGGGATGTCTCCAATGATCTGAATCGTCTTACTAATTCTAATATGTTATCTATAACTGACTGCAATTTATTACTAGATATTAAGTTCTCTGCCATGTTGGAATTTCACTAATAAATTTTACTATGAAGAAGAGATACAGATAAGAACATTATTTTACATCATATTCGTATTATATTTCACTTCTACTGCGCTTGTATTGCGCATTTCGAAATAGTTCGCAAGAAATTGATATCTTTTACTGTATTAACACTTCCAGATTTCATTATCACAGCAGTACAGATAGTGTGTCTCATGCATATTTTATCATGCAGCTTTTTAAATCTCACATAGAATGCATCAGGGAACGCTCGTCTAAGATATTCACAAGCTTTCATTTTAGTCGATTATGTTACTGTACCCCTTAATTTTTAAGATTTAGTGATTACCGTATTTGTTATGTTTATTCGTAATTATATACTGTATAAAGATGATCTTTAATATTTATCATAAACGTAATCAATAAATGTATGTTTCCCCTCGCATCAGGTCTCACAAAATATTTCTCAGCGTTGCGAAACATGTAAGAGTAATCATTGCATAGTGAAGTTTTGCACTGTCCATCGTATATATAACAGTCCGGGTCAGCTTATTTCATACCCTAAGGGTGAAACCTAACCATTTTTCCCCCATTACTACATATGCTAATAGATTATGATGATTTTCTAGTTTGCAGGTTGAATTTTCTTTTGCCAACTTCGTTTCGAATTTCGATACTGACAAATACAACAAATGGTAGTGATTTTGTAACTAGCATGTTGGCAGCTGAGACAAATATCGACAATATTTGTCGGCACTGGAGCTCCAGGAAATTGAAATTGTACTAGATTTCTGAGTCTGTTACTGGAAGCTAGTGAAATTTGAACGTATTAATAATTAATTAATTTCAGTATTAATATTAATACATAATAGTTATTTTATGTGTTGTGTTGTGGTTATAATTCAAGACTATAGTCAGGTAAGTTTTCGGAGTTAGTACTAATAATTTCATGTAGTCAAACAAAATACATTTTTAGGTTAGGTCTCGTGAGTCAATTGTTTAGTCAAACCAATGAATTTCGTATTGCCAGACAAATTACATGACATATTGTTCCCTTTCTCGTATAGTTTGTCTACGAAAATATGTTACAAATCATTGAATTATTTAGAATAACCTTCAAACATAAATTACGGTAAGTAAATAAGTCATTTAGTACGAAGGATCGTGTTGGCAACATTGACAAGACGGCAATATTTGCTGTTTAGGAACTATTCTTAGATGAACCTCACCACAGTCTGGGTCAGCTTACTTCATACCCTAAGGGTGAAACCTAGCCATTTCCCCCCCCCCCCATTATTACATATGCTAGTGGATTGTGGTGATATTCTAGTTTGCAGGTTGAATTTTCTTTTGCCAACGTCGTTTCGAATTTCGATACTGACATATATACTACAAATGGTAGTGATTTTGTAACTGGTATGTTGTCAGCTGAGACAAACGTTGTCGGTACTGTTTTTTTTTTATTTTATTTTTATTTTATTGGGTTATTTTACGACGATGTATCAACATCTAGGTGATAATGCCGGTGAAATGAGTCCGGGGTCCAGCACCGAAAGTTACCCAGCATTTGCTTGTATTGAGTTGAGGGAAAACCCCGGAAATAACCTCAACCAGATAACTTGCCCCGACCGGGATTCGAACCCAGGCCACCTGGTTTCGCAGCCAGACGCGCTGACCGTTACTCCACAGGTGTGGACGGTACTGGAGTTCCATGAAATTAAAATTATACTAGATTTCTGAGCCGGTTACTGGAAGCTAGTGAAATTTGAACATACTAATAATTAATTAATATCAGTATTAATATTAATACATAATAGTTATTTTATGTGTTGCGTTGTGATTATAATTCAAGATTATAGGTAAGTTTTCGGAGTTAGTACTAATAATTTCGTGTGGTCAAACAAAATTATATTTTTAGGTTAGATCTCGTGAATCAATTGTTTAGTCCATCCAATGAATTTCATATTGTCAGACAAAATACCTAACATGTCGATCCCTTTCTTATATAGTTTTCCTACGAAAATATATTACAGATTATTGAATTACTTAGAATAACCTTCCAACATAAAGGTAAATCTGATAACAGCGACATTGACAAGACGGCACTATTTGCTGTTTAGGAACTGTTCTTACATGACCCTCACTATATTAGAGCCTTTAATACAATGCCTAATTACAGTATTTTAAAGCTCTAAAGAGCCTAGAGAAAAATTGTAGACCAGAATTAACATATAAAAAGTTTATGCTTTTAAATTGAAGCAATATGCTGACTACATATCTCTCTCTCCCTCTCTCTCCCCCTCCCCTCCCCTCCCTCCTCTCTCTCTCTCTCTCTCTGGTATATTTTAATACATTTTTTTTTCTTTTTTTTTTTATTTCCAAAGCTACAATGCTGATGCAAGATCTATGTGACATAATAAATTTAACAAATCGAAAAATTCATAGCGACAGTGGGCCAGACGAGGTCGCAGTTGAGATTTATTCGTAGTAATCCCGTTTCCCCAAGTTAGGCATCAACATTATTCCGTCAAATCTCCGTTTCTTTATCATTCTACAGTAATCCCCGAACGCCGGCTGGTCTAGGGTCTGGTTTGTTGATGGTGAGAGTTACGCTCTTACTGTTCATTCGGTAGATATATAGTCCAAGCTCACACAACAGTTTCGGTACGAACTTCTTACCTCTGGTCTTGACCGCAATCGTCATGTCATCACACAGAGAGATGGAATCAAAGATTGCATGAATACAGAGAAAGATTTCCAAATATAGTATATCTTAATAATGACACATAATAAAATTATTTGTTTTGAATTCTAGATCCAAGCATTTCAAAACAATAAAATGTTATTGTAACTTGATAAGGTAAAGAACAAGAATCGGACTGTGTCCTTGTAAATTTTATATAACACGTATTATGATTATGCTAGTTACGCCAATGAGTGATAATTTTCGTCACTAAATAAAATTTATAACAAGAAACTAGTCCTTCACAATACAGATTTTATTATTATTTTTTTTATTTTTATTATATTATTATTATTATTATTATTATTATTATTATTTCTCATATGTGACATTCTAGATGACAATTGAATTTGCAGAAATATCATGAGGGTTCTTGGTTTTTCAAGTGCATGGAAGATTCAGGAATAGAGTCGGCCTGGGTAGCGCAGTCGATATAGCGTTCACCTTCTGTGCTCGAGGTTGCGGGTTCGATCTCGGCCCAGGTCGATGGCATTTAAATGTGCTTAAGTGCGACAGGCTCATGTCAGTAGATTTACTGGCATGTAATCTACTGACTGTAAAAGAACTCCTGCGGGACAAAATTCCGGCACACAGCGACGCTGATATAACCTCGGCAGTTGCGAGCGTCGTTAAATAAACCTTTTTTTTTTCAGAAATATAATTATTATAATTAGGCTATTATAATTATCCATAACTGTACAGTTGTACGGCTGTATGTCTATAGACTTTAGCAGTAAAATAAAATATTGTAGGATGACATCAGGTATTGACAGTATAGTGTAAACCATTATGATGACTTCTGC
Organism: Periplaneta americana; assembly: GCF_040183065.1. NCBI lineage: Eukaryota > Metazoa > Arthropoda > Insecta > Blattodea > Blattidae > Periplaneta > Periplaneta americana. Next base: position 83,157,971 of record NC_091123.1, on the reverse strand, counting down.
TGTCACATTCTTCAGTTTTTCTGAGTGTTGAAAGAAGATCATTTACTCATTCAATGTTTCGTGGGATACTTGGGCATCCAATATGTTAAAAATAATAGACTATATTAGTATGAACGGGTACGAATATGTTAATGAGGAAAGTGTATGTATGAGATTAGGCCCAATAGCCTGTTCCGTCTTCATGTGAAAGTGTCTTGCCATCTTGTTTTCGATCTGTATCCTGTAAGTAGATGTAGACTTTAATAATATTTAGGTAGGAGTTCTTCGTTCATTCTTATTAGACCCATGTGCTCATACCAATTGATTTTTGTGTTTAAACTGCATATATTTATTTCATTGCGGATGTCCATTCTTTTATTTTGATCTAAGACGATAAATCCAGCTACTGATCTCAAGAAACTCATTTCAGCGGATTCTATTTTCCTTTTACCAGTTGTATTCAAAGCCAAATTTTCGCATTCATAGCTTGCCATTGGCACTGCCATGACTTTGTAAAATTTAATTTGCGTTACTTTTAGTGTATTTTTTTTTAAGTTCTTCTTAATACCAAATTCAAGTTTGTTCAATTTTATCCTTAAGTCTTCTTCAGCAGAGTCCGACAAATTAAAATCGAGATAATTAAAACTTTATACTTGTTCAATTACTTCATTATTTATAACTATCTTACATCGTTTGTGATTTTTCCCCTTAAATATTAAGGATTTTGTTTTATAATTGTATTTCTTCAAATTAAATGTGTTCATTACTTTTTTTGGTGTTATTGGCTGTTCTTTGGAGTCCATCTTCTGCGTCTTTAAAAATCACCTGCAAATAAGTTCGTTTTCATTCGATGTTTATTTAATAAAATTAATCTTTTAAAACCATTTTCCACTATTTAGTAACTTCATCAATGTATATGCTAAATAAGACTGGCGCCAAGGAACATTCCTGTTTAATTCCTTAGTTTGTTCCTTTTTTTTTTTTCAAATGTATAAGATTTTAACTTTCCTATAATATCCCTAATATCTGTTGAAATAACATTATTTGTCTCAAGCAATTCTTATCTTCCCATGATAACAGGCATAAGAAATTGTCCATGTACAGGTTTGTTTCCGATCTGTGATAACGAATTTGAATAACATCATGTGAAGCAGGAATCACCGACAGCTGAATTGCGGCGAGAGGTGACAGACCTGTAGTAAGTGATTTCATAATCACAGTGCACGGTGTACCACAGTAGCAATGCCCAAGAAAATCGAGCCTTTTTGGGAGGGGTACATAACTCTTTCTGATGCCAAGTACAGTTACGTGAAAATCATAAGAGCCCGCAAAAAACGTGGTTTCGTTATTTCCAAGAAAGGCATCGTGTGTGTACCTAATAAGACTGGCACAGTGGAAAAAGCAAGGAAATCCACCCCCCGTCACAAGTCGCCGCACCCCACGAGATGATACAAATTAATTCCATTCGAGCTTTACCAATCTTATTAAAAGGCTTCGGCCTAGGGACACAGAGTAACCAGTATGAGGTTTAGAGTACACCGAATACAAATGACGTCATGACCCGTGTGCATTCACCCGACTGCCACAGCACAGGTGGATCCGTAATGTGCATTACCGTTGTCTGTAGGCCTATTGCTGCTTGGCTGCGGTACGTGTAACAGGCTTCGGCGTAGGGACACCTGATTGAAGGTTACAACTCACGTTAATACTTTAATGGTAGACATTTATTGTCTACACTAGGATTGTGCTGTATATACTGCATCTGTACAGGGTGAAATATATTTTGTGCCGTACTGTGATGGACTGTTTACATTGAGACACGAAGTAACGGCGCGCTTTATCTCCCATTCCACTCGATCAACACAACACTATCGTCTGTGCGTTCTGAACTTATGCGTTTCTGTCCCCAGGACCGAAGCCTGCTTATTAAGTACACAGGGCACAACTTTGACGTACGATCTCCTCGCTAAGAATGCAGATTTTCTTTCCACCTTTTTCCATAATGCCGACAACTCTGTTTCTAATGGATTTGTTGTTCGAAACTTTTAGAGCATCTTTAATATTTAAGAAACTACTTTTAATTCATTTTTCTTTTATCTATTGTAATATAACCCCATTAAAATGTCTAGTTCTTGGTAAATAACGGACTCATCTCATCAAGATTACATGCAGTAACGTAAGGCGTAAATTTCATTTCTACACTATTATTTCGTTCTCCTCTGTTCTCTATTAAGTGCTTAAGTTTTGCAAATGTCTGCATTCATTGATGTAATTATTACTTGTAAAATTCCTGTTGAAGATTTCCTAGTTTTCTTTTTGAGAATGAATTTTGTACTCTCACATATACTTTGAAATATACAATTATATGACATCTCTTTTCTTGGGTTCAATATTCGTGATAGAAAAGTAACCAATATTTTAAGTGGATTACTTAGGTTTTACAATACAGAGGGGAAATATTTTTGTTCCTCTAAGAGTCTGAGTCATACAGACAACTGCGGTACAAACTTTTTCCTTCATCTCGCGATGTTTCCGAAATCTGACTGTTCCACTGTGTAAAGTTTCTTCGGAAGAAGTTGCAATTCACAGAGCTTCATATTGTGAGTATGCTTCTTCCTGTGTTGTATAAAAGTTGCAAACTTATTGCCGCGTAACGCGGTAGCCGTCGTCCGTCCCACAATCCTCTTCCCACTGGCCAAGCGACATTTTATGTAAATTTAATTGTATTATGCATGAAAGTTTCGGGGGGCCAGACGTCAGGACGGAGACGGTGCCGTCGCTCTCTTCCATGTGTCCACAACTCGAGATGAAGTAAGACTATTTACAAGCAAAAAGTCTGCTTCAGTAATTAGTGTAATTGGAAAGGCAGAATCCTGTTTTAGTTTCAACAAAGTCATTGCAATCAAGATCACGAGATTTCATTATTATAATTGGATAAGAGAACTTGAATTAACAGAAATGCCCTCCTTGAGAGCGGTCGTAGTCGTCAGAAAAACACACCGTAATATGCATACTTACGAAATGAGAAGAGGACTGGAAATAACAAATATAAAAGTAAAATTAATGTTATTACAGGAAAAATAGGTTAGAACAGGCTGAGAGAAAATATAATGTTTAGCTTCTCAAGGTATTCTGTAATTATTGTAACATACAAGGAAGAGCACCCTAAGATACTGATAATCGAGTAACAATAGCTATAAATATATTTATTAGGGTTACTGTAATAGCAGCCGTTGTCTTAAATTCATTAAAAGTTGCACACCAAAACCAAAAGTTTAGACAATTTTAACAAATCTAAAAAAATATCATGAATATAACACATACTTATCACTATATTATATTACACGCGTTTTGCAACAATTAAATACCTTCATCAACATCCTTATAGCTATTTTTGTAATGTATAGTAGTGGCAAAAAAAACCGGACCGGCCCTTGTAGCTGATTTCAGAGCCTTGTTCACTCCAGAGCACGATAGACTGGTAACTAAGACTTTCGTGGTTCGAATCCTGCTTGGGAAGGAACCTTTTTTTTGTTCCTTATTCAAATTTATTCCCAATACTTTTCTATTGGTGGTAAAATTCATGTTCTGGGAATAATAAGTTAATAGTAAAATATCGCTGCAATCGAAAAGTATTGGGAATAAATTTGAATAAGGAACAAAAAAAAGAGTTTCCTTCCCAGGCAGGATTCGAAACACGAAAGTCTTAGTTACCAGTCTATCGTGCTCTGGAGTGAACAAGGTTCTGAAATCAGCTACAAGGGTCGGTCCAGTTTTTTTGCCACCACTGTATATCCAAATAAGAATTTAAAGTTTCATTTTCTGGATTTCACATAAAATTCGTGCTTCATAATCCCAACAATAAGTCATTTGATTTCATTTATTCATTGTTGTTATAACTGTAATTGACATTGATTTACGTAAATAATATGTAAAATGTGTTTACATGTATGCTGCAAGATGTATAAATGATACACAAATAACTTGCTGACAAGCAGGTAGCAAAAGTTGAGACTGACTTACATACTGAAAAATACCGATTCAGCTATTGCATTCTGCTGGCTATATGTCAACAACTGCTAACCTGGATGTGGTATGATGACACGGAATAATTAGTTAAAATGCATAAGTGAACCTATAGCGAAACATAAATATGAAAGTTATAGAATAAATGTAGATGATTAAAGTAAAAGAGAAAATTGATTTTAAAAATGTTTATTGTAGAATATCGTCAAAAGGAGCAGATAAATAAGTTTTAAAGTTTATGGTTATCACGATTGGTTTAAACATGCAATAAAACCAGACGTAAATGCAAGTTTGAACCAATAAATTACTTAGATTTATGATAGTTTAATTAAGTATGAAATTGTATATTTCTTATGTATAACTACTTTTCGTATATAGATCAATTTTAAATTATTAAGTTTGTACTTTCGTGAACTAATATCAATACGCCTTCTTAGGATCAGAGAGACGTATCTACAAAATCACAGTTTCGAGATAAATGGACTTAAAGGTTTGCTCTTAGAAATTGCACACTTTGCAATATTTTTCCATCGAGTATTCTGCTGTAAATCTTTATTACACTTAATGTTATAATGTTATCACTTGATAGTCTTATTCCTATGTCACTTAATAAGTTGTAATAAACTATTATTTTAATTTATGTGTGTAGATACGTTTGTCTGATTCTTAACAAATTCAAAATTGCAGTTCAACTTACGGCAATCAAACAAGGGCATTACACTATTAACATTATACTGCATTCTATAATGTCTGACAAGAGACGTAAACATTGTCGGCACAGGTAGGAAGGTGGATAATTGCTTAACAACCAATGGCAGAGATCACATCCCACGCTTATCTTGCAGTTGGGCGGTCTGAAGCGTTCTGTCCGCCCAATGTCAAGATAAGCCTTGGACTGTGACCTCTGCCATTGATTGAATAGCAATAAATGCGCCTCTCTACCTCTGCCAACAATGTTTACGTCTCCTGTCAGACATTATAGAAGACATTATAGAACGCAGTGTAGAGATCTAATTTCACTGCAGCTGCTGGTCATGAATTATATAAACATGAGTCTGTGGGATTCAGAGACTCAAATAATAAAGATTTTCCTCTTAAATATAGTTGGGTTTTACATATACCAGTACAACACAATAATGAAAGTTCTTGAATTGTTTTCCTAAACGTTAATAATCTACTTCTGACTTTGAACTTGAGATAATAAATTATGAGGTAAATGGCATTACAGGTTTTGTATCCAACATAGTACACAATGTTCAGCTAAACAAAATTATTTGTTAATATTATTATATAGGTCCTACTACATCTTTCATTCATTGATACCTCACCCAAACTTAAAAAATAAGCATTAATAAAGTACAGAATATAGTTAAATGAACATTACATACTTCACTGAGAAACTAATAAATTAATACCAGAGGGCAGGTCATATTTCGCATTAAATACAAGAAAAGATGTTTTTGATAAACATGTGAGCCTCATCCCCCACGAGGTCAGAAGTACTAAGACCCTGGTAGAATGCATAGTACCTAAGGGGTTTATACCTTATAACACAATCTAGGAAATATTTTTTCTTTTCTCTGCTTATGCAGAGGGGGCTGTCATAAGTGGGGCAAAGAATAATATTGTTTTCAGACTTCGATGATCTTCGAAGACCATCTCTTTTCTTGGTTCGTAGAACCTGAAATGCGTCATTGTAGGAATATTAGTAGAATATCGTGCAAGGAACGTTTTTCCGGTATTTTAATCTAAACCATCTTCAACCAAGTTACAGTATCACCATTTTCTGTAGCTTTGTTATCGTTTATGATCTTCTTATGGAGTTGGCTGAAATCTAAAAAGTGAGTGTTATCCATCTTTATTACCATATGTTTGATCTCATTCTCACAATAGTATACGATCCAGTAAAATCGAATACATCCAAATGTTTATTTCTCCTATCTATGTTAGCATGGACAGAGTCCACTTCCATACGTGAATGTCAGGGATCGAAGAAACACTGCTTAATTATTATAGGAATATCCATTACATTCATTGAATGTAGGCCTAAACACACAGTACTGAAGTTGACATTCCTATTCTGTCCCCCACATATTACGGAAAACAAGGTTACTTCTTTCCTACCTCCTTGATTTTTAGGAAATTCCATACACATGAAGCCACATGTATCGAGTCTCTCTTTCCTATCGTTTCGTCCCACACGTAGCAATATGTTTTGTTTACCTCTACATTAGAACAGTAAGATTATAAGCAGATGATCTCCTCTTGCAGAATATTGCCTTTGAATTTATTTTGGACAGCAAAGCACAGCTCCCAAGTCAGTCGAATTCGACGAACACAATTTGACCTTGTTTTTGCCTTTTCCTTCTGAACATTTTTTAAGTCTCTTGCCATTTATTTTTTTTAATGTGATGTTCCTATTCCGTTTCCAAACCGTCGTCCTTTTTTTTTTTTTTTTTTTTTTTTTTGCAAATTTTAAACACTTATCACACATATCGTTTCGAGGCCTATGAAATTTCAGATTGAATTCTGTTTTGAATATTTGCCGATAGAACCATAATTTCTCTGCTACCCTCCCTTCTGCATGACACTCTTCTTGATACAAATCATCATTTAAATTAATGCATTGTTGAGAAAAAATATGGGTAATAGTCGATTCGTTTAAGAGGAATGTCGCGAACGAAGCTATTTATCTAGGATCAGAGAAACATAAGCGCTGTTACGTTTCAAATATTACATTAATTTGCATTGCTTTACAGAATCCAAAGAAGGATAAGCTCTTACGTTTGTCTGATCCGTGCTAATATTCATCAAATGTAGATACGCTAGCACCTAAAATTCGAACTAGTTAAGATACAGACACGTTTGTCTGATCTTCAGATAGACCTCAATTCCTGGTTTCTTAAAGTTGTGTCAGTTAAAAAATGGGAAAATTGTAGATACGTCTCTCTGATCCTAAGTAGGCGAATAAATCTATCTACCTATCTATCTTTCATTCACTGTACTATTTAAGTATAATATAGGCCTGTATATGGTTAGTTCAAATGAAAGTCGACTGAGATTTACTATGTACAAAAGGAATAGTCTATCGGCCAGAGTTCGCTTCAGGAGTATTGGCAACAATGGCTATAGTACATTCTAATGTTAGGTTTGGTTGTCATACCTGCCGATCTTGCTCCAAACGAATGAAAAAAGAATAGAAATATTGCAAGATGGAAGCGTTCAAAAGTGGTCAGAGTGCTACAATTGCAGAAATCAGCTCTAAAGGTTCGGTGTTTGCGGTTTCGTTTCAGTTTAACATCTCTACAGGACAATCCACGACGAGAGTAAGCGCCAGGCCCATCACATCAAATTCAATTCAGCATCTCTATGCTCTTATCCGAGGAAACAGGATAATAACAATACGCGAACTTAGTTTATTACTGAATATCGGCGAAGAAATTATCCATAAAATTTCTCCACAAACACCTGCAGTATCGCAAAGTTAACACGCAGTGTGTGCCACAGTCTTTAACTGCTGGGTAATAAGTCGAAAGTGTAAGAATCTGCCAACAGAATCTTAGGCAATATTAAAAAGGTGATCTGTTCTTGGAACGCATTGTGACAGGTGACGAGTTCTGGTGCCATCATTTCGAGCCACACTCCAGTCAATCTAGCATGAAATGGAAACACATCGAACCTTCTCGTCCTCTGCTTCTAATCACTCAATTGTGCACCAATATGCCGCAGTGCATATGAAGAGAAGGCATAGTCACTGTTGATAGTGAATCGTCCGTCGGATGGTGACGTTAAGCCTGGCGGCCGCCTTGGTGCTATTCGACAGGAAGAGGCTACGTGCCGGCAGCAGGTTTCCCCTTCTCCCTTCCTCACCATCATCATCCTTACCCATCCCCTACGCTACACTTACACATACACTCACCCTAGTACGTGACATAACTCTTCATGCATAACGTGGCCCGCCGAAGTGGTGTGCAACTTTAAAAAATGGGTCACAGTCCTGCCATCTATCCGCAGTATGCTGAACTCAAATCACGCAAGTGAAGTGGTAGACATTAGATACACACACACAATACTCTTCGACGTGGTATTGTTATGAAATTTCAAGCACAAGTAATGATTATAATTTCACCACAGTTTTTGATTTTATTAGATAACCATATACCGCTGTTTAAAGTTAATTAAATTAAAATGTCGCCATGAAATACAGAACCAAAAAAGTGTCAGCTTCATACACCGGTATACATATACTGGCACATCTGGAAAATGAATTTCAGTATCAGATGCAAACAGCGTAGATATTGGTTTAAGCCAAACTGCGACAACACATAAAACAATAAAAAAGATGAAGGAAAATAAATAGCACTTCACGAAGAGCTGATCCTCTGTAAATCACATGTTAATAAGCTCCGTACCGCTTTCCATACCGTGTTCGTTTAACGAGCAAACGTGACAATTAATTTACACCCTTAAAATGCATTAACCTTGCAGTTCCTCATTATGCAACAAAATTAATATGCACAACATTGTTTGTTGTTGGTATAAAACGTTAAAATTTAATTAAAACTGACAAGGACCTATGTTGTAAAGCTGAAGCGACCTTAAAACTTTCTATGAAATACTTCCATAATCGCATTTATAAATTACCAAGTATTATTGCCTAACACAAAGCTTGTTACAGAGCGATGTACTTCACCATTATCACAACTGTCCCTCTTGCTGATTCCCTAAAAGAAGACACTCATTCCATAATGATTTTTTCGGTCAACTGATCATTTACCATCAAAGGAATCAAAGCTGGAATCCGAAAAATTCTGTGGAATTTTTAGTAGGAAACCAAATTTGACGAAGGACTCTTATAAGAACGATTATAAAATCCCGTACTCGAAGTTCAATATTACACAGTATTTCATTTTCACATCACTAGCTGTACATTCAAGTTTTAGGTTTGGCTTTTCGAAGGCCAGACCTGGAAAGGATACTTGGACTTACATTGGTCCAATGTGCACCTTATGCTGGGTGAATCACTTAAGACTATTACCAGAAATGTTTCCGAAACGAGAAGTGCAACTGACGTGTTGTTTTCACAGACTGAAAACACAGAAAGGGGCTTACAAATGTAGGTCATATAGAGATTCCAACAATAATCACATAGTATTTTTCTAGCATTGTGGTTATGATTTTTAAATGGAACTAAGCCGATTTATTTTCGAAAATAAAAGTAGATGGAATTATAATTAGGGATGGGATTTCTGGGTAAATAAATGTTTTTTTCTGCATGTAGATAAAGAAACGCAACCAAGTTTAAAACTCTGATCGAAGAACCACTATCATAAATACTAAATCTCATTTCACATAGAAACTCACATTTTTAGAAAAAAAATTGTGGAAAATAAATATTTTCGGAATTTTCTTTATAAATACATATTTTAATCAATTTTAAGGTTTTGCATTAATGTATTTCAATTCCGAACATAAAGTAAATAATTGTTAAATATATACATACTGTATATAAATACTGTAGGCCTTTACATGAGATATCCTTTAATATTTAAACAGTTTACTTTAGTTGTGTTTTAATTTTAGTGCTGAATGCACATAATAGCTTTATAAAGTCATACTGCGTATATTTGTCTTGTCTGTGGCATAAAGAAACAATAGGAATAACCTACACGTGTTTTTATCTCCTGACGATCACATCAATTGGGATTCCCCTCTCATGATGTTATGCTTCATAATCATATACAAACAAGGGTAAACTGCTTGAGGTCAGTCAGTGTAATTCAGATCTCAGTTGGTGGTCGAGTTAGTGTGTTGATGTGTCGAAATGCCTAAAGTGAAGAGTCGTGTAAATTCTCGCCTGCAGCAATATGTTAAAGAATTTAAAGACGTATTCACAACAGATAACAAAGTACTATTTCGTCAATCTTATGGTAAAAGTACAAAGGTAGATCAGCGATCCCAAGTTATACATTTCTCTAGTAACACAGTCTATAGTATATACAGTCACGAAGCTCGAGTTGTGAGGATACTAGGAACAATAGGTTGTGCAGGTACTATTTCGCATTGTCTGTAATGAGGCGATAGTAGCGATCCTAGTGGTTATCAACTATCTATGGATACATATTTACTACGTATAGAGCTTCGTGACTTTTACTCGAATACCCTTGGGCACGCCGTTCAACTGCTACGCTCTCTTTCTCGGCGATCTGCGCATGCGTCGTTCCCCCTCCGCTGACGTCATTCCGTCGTTGAACCAGCAACGTGTAGTTTATTATGGTTATTGTTTGTTTCACCTGCTGCACCATCTTCACATTAAAAAAAAATTACGAAATTTACTTTCGGAACACTCCTCGTACTAGACTGTGCTAGTAACAAGTATATATTTGCTGCTTCGCGTACGGTTTCTTCCAAGCAGTTGTTTGTTGGGTAGGCAGGTGACTTTTCCAGTTCAGGATTTTCCAAGCAACAGGAATGTTATTCGTATTTATGCGAAGCTTTTGTTTTAGCGGATATTCCCCTTCATAAAATAAACAATTCACAGCTTCGAAACTTCCTGGTTAAGTATATAAATAGTGATCCCTCTGACCAAACCAGATTAAGAAAACGTTATTTTCCGAAGTGCTATGAAGAAACATTGGAGTGTATTAGAAAAATGTGTCAAAATGTGAAAATATAGGTGGTCATAGACGATATTACAGACGCAAGTGGTAGAAAAGTGGGAAATGTTATCGGTGTACTAAAGAATTGTATTATATTGTATTTATTAACATTCCATGGTATTCATACATTGCTTACAGCTAGAATATGGAACAAGTCAAAAAACTTAATATTATTATAAAATCTTAATTTATAATCACAGTTTAGATGAAATATATACAGACGAGATTTACAATATAGTCTACTAGTACAACACAAAGTTTTAGTATCAATTTCATGAAGTGTTATTGAATGTCATGAATATAACGAAGCAATGTGCAAATGTTCATATTTGTTGGCGTGCTCAAGTTCGTTGACATCTCTTTGATGACAGCAACAAATCATATTAACATTACTAGATTATTCAACGAATCTATACACTTACTACGGCCAATTGGTGTACAGTATGATAGTGTATTACTTTTACTTATGGATGCCGCATCTTACATGCGGAAAGCTGCAGAAGCCACAAGTGTGAGCTTTCCAAAAGCTATTCACGTGACTTGTGTTGAGCATGGTTTGCACAGGGTGTGTGAAAGTGTCCCAAGCCTTTATCCTAATGTAGACAAACTGGTATCTAACGGAAAGAAATTATTTGTCAAAGCCCCAACTAGAATTGATTTTTTCAAAAACAAAAACCCAGGTTCCCAACTACCACCCACACCCGTAATCACTCGCTGGAGTACTTGACTTTCCGCTATGGTGTAAGTATGCAAATAATTTTGAGAGTGTTAAATCAGTAATAGATGAACTGAACAAAAAAGGTACATCATCGATAGAAACAATGCAAAATGTTATAAATGAAGGTCTGTAAAAGCGACTTAGCATATATTTCTGCCAACCTCACTTTTTATTTGATTCAATAAAAAGATTAGAAGTAACAACAATCCCCTTGGCAGAAACCGTATAAGTGCGCAATGTCGAAAGAAAATTAGACTCACGCAGGGGTTCTAAAATGGAAACTCTGAAAAACAAATTCAGAAGTGTGTAAAAAAAAAAAAACCACGAGTTTCAAACAATGTGTGAGATTGCAACGGTCTTGGAGGGTGAAGAAGCAGCAATTGATTAGTAAGTGTTAGTAATATTCCTCTCTTTAAATACGCCAGACTAACTTTAGGGGTGCTATGCATAGACATTTTGCTAGCCCGCGTGCTAAACTAGCCCCGGCTATCGACTGATTACTTGTACAGGGTTCATTTCATATCACATCGCTAACACTGGTTTATGAAAACGAAAAACGTTAGTTCGCTGATCATCCACCGGAAGCCCGCGCTAAGAATGTCTATTAATTTGGCCCCATGTGACGTGGAAAGATCTTTCTCCCAATATAAGGCTTTCTTCTATGACAATCGATACAAATTTCTGATGGAGAATTTGTTGAAAACGTTTATAGTGCATTGTAATTTCCAAGCATATGAACATTAGCTGCGATTGGTGAGTAGCCTACATCTGTACTTTTTTGTCATAAAAAGTAGTATTAACAGAAAATGTTTTAAGTTGTTATAAAATATTGTTTTATGAAATATTTTTATGTTTTTAGCACATTTTTTGTTTAATTCTAGCACATGAAAATAAATATTCTCACTTTTTACCACCTAAAAATCACATCCCAAATTATAATTACAATGGCGTTTTTTGCACGATCCTAGAGGACATAGATAAAAAACATCGTCATTTGAACGTAATCATTGCTGCTATTATTATTATTATTATTATTATTATTATTATTATTATTATTGCATTATTTTCTGTATTGCTGTTATTTATATTTGCTATTTGTTTATATATTGGTTGAGTGGAAGAGAAGCCCTTATGGCCTTAACTCTACAAGTTGAGACGGTTTCTCGTATAGGATGAGGAGATTTTCATTAGATTAGTATTTCGCGTTAATATTCTTATATGGATAGGATGCGCGGACGTGTAAGTTAGTTTCAGAATCTGAGACGGAAGTAACAGGTGGACAGGAAGACCGAAGGGAAGCTAGGCGGACAGGAAACATGTGTCCAGGCGTGGAGTTGACTGATGAGGGAATGTATGGACTTTGCCTGCGGGTGGTCAGTAAGATGACGCCAAGCCAGGTTCCAAAAGAGATGATCTGGTATATGTCAGAGAATTGTCAGGACGCCGGAAGTAGGGGGATGTTCTAGTTAACGAACAATTTTGAAGAACGCGTCTTAAGTGACGTAAGTGTAATCATGGCCAATCAGGATTCTTAATAGAGACAAGTGATATATAGATAGGAGGGCGAAATTCTATGTTTGGTGGTTGAAAGTAGGGGATAGTTTTGGCAGATAGACAGAAGGCAGATAGACAGTGTTCGGAGAAGTTGCACTCCACATATTCTCGGCAAACCTAACTCGGAAGTATAACAATTTACGGACTTAGAATTTTTTAGTGGGTGTAGTAAGAAGTCGTGTGTTGCATTATTATCATTATAAGTCTGAATTCTTTCCTCTCATCACGTTATCAACTGTCCGTTATATTACTGGTGTTTTATAGTACAAAATATATAATTACGTGAACTCAGAAATTAGTATACCAACTTGTGGGAAGTGAGAGCGAATTATTATACACTTGGACGCGCATTTCTGCTAACCTGAAACGAACACTTAATAATAATAATAATAAACGTTTTCATAGTTCTTACCAACAACTTCTGGTGTGCGCCTACATCATTTCAACTTACGAGCACGTCTCGCAAACCCCATGTCCCGACCGTTTTGCAGCTGACCTGGGAACCTCATCCTCTACCGGAGTAATCTCGAGGAGGCTGGCGCCCAAATTAATCAGTGTACGTAGTTAATTATTGACATCGACGTGCATCCTCGAGATACTTTCCATATATACGGAGCTGGCAGCCGAGGGCAAGGAAAGGCGTCGTGGGCAACGACGACGACGACCGACCGTCGAAGACACAGCGCCACAACGAAGCAGACCGCTTCAGATATGGCGTCCCAACGTCGGGCTCGAGATGGCAACAATGACCACGGCGGGGATCGACGCGAGAGCCGACAGCCGACGCAGGGTTAATGCGGCTGATGGCAACAATGATCGCAGCGGGGATCGACGCGACAACATCATGCAGACCCCGAGCAGCTTGCAGTGTCATGCAGTGTCAACGACCGACGGCCACAACACCGTGCAGACCCGAAACAGCTGAGAACAACGTTGGACGGTGGGGGAGACGATCAACCAGGCGTAACCTAGAAGACGTCGATACGTAAGCATAAAGGGTTTCATTTCAATTGTTGTGTCCATATATATGTACATGTGTGTAATTCATTTTGGTAGGGTTTATTTTGTTTTGAGTTTAAGGGGAATTGTTGAAGATATATTGTATATTACATGTTACTGAGGAGCCAAACTAAAAGTGGAAAAATGGAGAAGTCAGTAGGGACGAGTCCTAGTCAGGATAAAGAGAAGTCACAAGACTCGGATAGTGGAATGACGAACAGTACGATAGAGCTAATATTAAGTCAGATTAACCAATTGAAGAGTGAGATGGCTGAGAATAGTAGCAGGCTAGAGAGCCAGTTCGGTAATTTGAAGAGTGAGATGGCTGAGAATAGTAGCAGGCTAGAGAGCCAGTTCGGTAATTTGAAGAGTGAGATGGCTGAGAATAGTAGCAGGCTAGAGAGCCAGTTCGTTAATTTGAGAAATGAAGTAGCCGAGAATTATAGGAAATTGGAATCTATGCTGGTCTGGAATTGTAGTGAATTGGATAATAAGATAGACCAGAATAGTAAAGAAGTGGAAAGTAAATTAATTGAGGATATTAGTGAATTGGATAATAAGATAGCTGAGAATAGTAATGAAGTGGAAAGTAAATTAATTGTGGATACTAGTGAATTGGATAATAAGATAGCCGAGAATAGTAATGAAGTGGAAAGTAAATTAATTGAGGATATTAGTGAATTGGATAATAAGATAGCCGAGAATAGTAATGAAGTGGAAAGTAAATTAATTGTGGATATTAGTGAATTGGATAATAAGATAGCCGAGAATAGTAATGAAGCGGAAAGTAAATTAATTGAGAATATTAATGGATTGAATAATAAGATAGCCGAGAATAGTAATGAAGTGGAAAGTAAATTAATTGTGGATACTAGTGAATTGGATAATAAGATAGCCGAGAATAGTAATGAAGTGGAAAGTAAATTAATTGAGGATACTAGTGAATTGGATAATAAGATAGCCGAGAATAGTAATGAAGTGGAAAGTAAATTAATTGAGGATATTAGTGAATTGAATAATAAGGTAGCCGAGAATAGTAATGAAGTGGAAAGTAAATTAATTGTGGATACTAGTGAATTGGATAATAAGATAGCCGAGAATAGTAACGAAGTGAGAAATAAATTAGCTGTGGATATTGATGAATTGGGAGATGATCTAGATGAGAATTGTAATGAATTGGATAATAAATTAGAAGAGAATATTGATGAATTGAATAATATGGTAGCTGAGAATAGTAATGAAGTGGAAATTAAATTAGCTGTGAATATTAATTAGTTGGAAGAGAAACTAGATGAAAATAGTACTGAACGGAAAGATAAGTTAGCTGAGAATATCAATGAATTGAGTAATGAACTAGCTGAGAATTGTATTGAAGTGGAAATTAAATTATCTGTGAATATTAATGAGTTGAATGAGAAACTAGATGAAAATAGTACTGAACTGAAAGATAAGTTAGCTGAGAATATTAATGAATTGAGTAATGAACTAGCTGCGAATTGTAATGAAGTGGAAAGTAAATTAGCTGTGAATATTAATGAGTTGAATGAGAAACTAGATGAAAATAATACTGAACTGAAAGATAAGTTAGCCGAGAATATTAATGGATTGAATAGTAAGATAGCAGGGAATAGTAATGAAGTGGAGAGTAAATTAGCCGAGGATATTAATGAGAACATTGGGGAATTGAATATTAAGGTAGCCGGAAATAATAATGAGGTGGAAAGTAAAATAAATATGGATATTAATGGATTGGACGATAATCTCGATGAGAATAATAATGAATTGCAGTATAGACTAGCTGAGGACAGTATCAGGTTAGAGAGCCAGGTGTTAGAAAGTTATGGAGCATTCAAGGAGCAAGTAAATAGAGTAATCGAAAAGTTTGATGAGTTTGGGAGCGAGAAAGAGAATGCGAAAACCTTCACAAACATGGGGCGGAGGGCAGAAGAAGCCTTCCCACCCCACAGAGGGTACAATAGCAATGACCATAATGACGGTTGGAGCAGGGATCGGCCACACAGTGCTGGCGGTCATGGTTTACAACCCTACAATAATGACACGCGGTATTTTGTGAACCGATTCTCTAACAATAGTAGGAAGCGGTACTGCAACGATCAAAGGAGTGAATATAGGAAGGGCTATTGGAGGCCTCATTTTTCTGCAGGAGGAGAAAAAGTTGAGTGGAAGCATGCTGGTAGATTTAATGTGAGGAGAAGTGTGTCTCCACGTGTAAACTGTCAATTTAAGAATGGCACAATGACGTATGAGGAAGGCCGCATGATTCATGATAGACATCCAGGCGACGTACCAGGTTAATGAACGAGAATTTGTGTAAGGTTGAAAATAATATGATTTTAATTATAAGAAAAATAAGAATGTGTTTGTTTTGTGCATGTAGTATTTGAGCGGTATAAGCAACTAGAACCAAGAACTAATTTCAGTGCTGCAAATGGTACCTTGTGAAAATGTTTGTAATTTTTGTTTTCTTTTTTGCCACCTTCAGAATTAGTTGTTTTTTTTGTGTGTTTTCTTATAAGATCACGCGATAAGTAGTATTCCCTGTGGCAATAATTTAAAGATGATATTAATAAGAATTAATAATGATTAATAATAATGATAGAATATTTTTTTTAATTAACTTCATTTATGTTCTTTTATTTGTAGAGGTTGAATGATTCGATTTGAATATGTATCCATTTTTTAGAATCAATATTAAGTGCCAGACCATCATTTTTTAGTTCGAGACATAAAGTTGTTCTCTATATTGAGGGGACGTTATTCGAGATGTGTATTCAAGGTTGCAGCTTATGTATGAGATATGATAAATAGAGTCAGTTAGTATTTCAGAAGTATTGTGCATCGTTTAGTATAATTTTGATTCTGGTTAATGGTTATTATTTCGGTTTTATGAATGTAGATGTGTTTTGAAGGTTGCAGATAATGTATGAAGTATGATATAAAGGGTTAATTGGTATTTTAAAATGTATTGTGTATTGTTTAGTGTATTTTTTTTGTGGTTCATAATTCTTATTTCTATGTTATAAGTATAAGTATGTATCAAGGAACCGATCATGAATGTGAGTGAGAGAGCGCCATTGTATTCGGATGTGCCCTGAATGTTACGATTGGATGCTGTATATATGTCAGGTAGAAGTCAGTTAAACTGGCGTGTGAGGTGTAAGCAGGCGTGAGGTGTGTATATAGATTCATACATGTGAATAGTTGTAAATATGTAATAATTGTAAGTGTAAATTTGTACATTGTTTATAAGCATAGCAAAAGGTGTATCCAAGTGTGACTAATTAGGGGACACCGGAGACTAGTAGCGAAGGTATTTTATGGGACGTCTCATAACAACAAATATTCCCTTGGGAATATTCTTTGTTATGAGAGGGCATTTGAGACGGTTCCTCGTATAGGATGAGGAGATTTTCATTAGATTAGTATTTCGCGTTAATATTCTTATATGGATAGGATGCGCGGACGTGTAAGTTAGTTTCAGAATCTGAGACGGAAGTAACAGGTGGACAGGAAGACCGAAGGGAAGCTAGGCGGACAGGAAACATGTGTCCAGGCGTGGAGTTGACTGATGAGGGAATGTATGGACTTTGCCTGCGGGTGGTCAGTAAGATGACGCCAAGCCAGGTTCCAAAAGAGATGATCTGGTATATGTCAGAGAATTGTCAGGACGCCGGAAGTAGGGGGATGTTCTAGTTAACGAACAATTTTGAAGAACGCGTCTTAAGTGACGTAAGTGTAATCATGGCCAATCAGGATTCTTAATAGAGACAAGTGATATATAGATAGGAGGGCGAAATTCTATGTTTGGTGATTGAAAGTAGGGGATAGTTTTGGCAGATAGACAGAAGGCAGATAGACAGTGTTCGGAGAAGTTGCACTCCACATATTCTCGGCAAACCTAACTCGGAAGTATAACAATTTACGGACTTAGAATTTTTTAGTGGGTGTAGTAAGAAGTCGTGTGTTGCATTATTATCATTATAAGTCTGAATTCTTTCCTCTCATCACGTTATCAACTGTCCGTTATATTACTGGTGTTTTATAGTACAAAATATATAATTACGTGAACTCAGAAATTAGTATACCAACTTGTGGGAAGTGAGAGCGAATTATTATACACTTGGACGCGCATTTCTGCTAACCTGAAACGAACACTTAATAATAATAATAAACGTTTTCATAGTTTTTACCAACAACTTCTGGTGTGCGCCTACATCATTTCAACTTACGAGCACGTCTCCCAAACCCCATGTCCCGACCGTTTTGCAGCTGACCTGGGAACCTCATCCTCTACCGGAGTAATCTCGAGGAGGCTGGCGCCCAAATTAATCAGTGTACGTAGTTAATTATTGACATCGACGTGCATCCTCGAGATACTTTCCATATATACGGAGCTGGCAGCCGAGGGCAAGGAAAGGCGTCGTGGGCAACGACGACGACGACGACCGACCGTCGCAGACACGGCGCCACAACGAAGCAGACCGCTTCAAAGTAAAAAAAAATCAATTAAATAACTAAAGAATAATTTAAACTGTAGAACAGGTCATCGTAGTATCAGTCTTTATCACTAGAATGCATTGTAAACTGTCTATGAGGTCTAGTTTTGAATCATGAATTGAACGTCAACTGCAGTACAAACAAGATGCAAGTGTTCCCTGATAAACCTGTGGCACGCGCCGAACATGGTGTCACGTCAATATAGTCTATGAACAACTAACCTACTCCGTACGCCCTGGGCCAGAATGCGGTCCCTATTGACTTTGACTTCACTCATTCGTAACTATATAACGTTAAAGCTACAATTAAATTAATTTTCGCCAACAATTATTTAATGCAAAGCGATGAAAAATAATCTGAAAATAACTAATTTAAACAGAACATAAATAGTTGTGTACGTACTAAGGAGAGATAGAACCATACAGACTACAGAGAGGAATCAAAACAGAGCTCAAATAGCAGCAGTGTCTCCAATTGTTGTTTCGAATGATCTGTTTCATGCTCTTTCAGTTTACAGGTGTGATATTCATTATTCACAATGGCGTCATGTGTGCTATGTCGAATGAGCGAGGTTCAATTTTACAGTTAAATGCCGATTTGATACTCCAAAAATTTTAATAGTTATTTCAGAAATGAAAAATATCTTGTATTTGTTCGGGCTGTTTCAAAACATGCAATTTTTTACTTCTCATTTTAGGAAGTGCAAGGATAAAATACAGTATTTCCCTCCCGTAAATAAAATCACTGTTCACAGAAAACCTCCTTGAGTATAAACTAGTATAGCGTAGCTATCTGTAGTCGCGTGTTCGAGGGAAGTTCCATATTGAACTACACTTTATTTTTTTAATTCACCCAGAACCCCTAAACCTGTGCAGATACACCTACTTTCTCAATACATTCTCCATTAAGCTGTACACACTTGCACCACCGATGTGGAAATTTCTTTAGGCCCTCCTGGAACCATCTTTTTGGATCCACGTCAGGACAGCTGCTTTCAGTTCCTGGAAAACGGCGAAATGAAGTCGGCGCAGAGGTTTCTTCAATGCCCCGAATATATGGTAATCAAAAGGGCCAAGTGAGGAGAATACGGTGGATGTGGCAGTACCTGTAGCCCAATCTCAGCGATAGCAATCATGGTTGCCCGACTCGTGTGGGGACGAGCGTTGTCATGTTGCAGGAGCACACCTTTTGCCCATTTTCGTGGTCGTTTCTTTTGAATTGCACGGTGCAAGCTCCGAAGGGTCGCCACATACGCCGTGCAGTTAATGGTTCTTCTTGGTTCGAGCCAATCAATGGAGATGATTCCCAAAAGACTGGCCATGCGTTTGTCTACTGATGGGTGCTACTCTAAACTGCTTCGATATGGGGCTGCCTTTATGCTTCCACTGCATTGATTGAACTTTGGTCTCTGGCTCATGGTAATGGAGCAAGTCTCATCGCCAGTCACGACTTTGGACATGAAGCCTTCTGGATCCTGGCTGTGGCGTTGAAGGAGATCACTGCTCACGTCCTTGCGCTGTTTGTGTGCTGCAGTCAGGGACTAGAAACCATCTGGTAGACACCTTCTCCTTCTTAAGATGTTCATGTACTGTATAGTGCAGTGAGATTCTGGCAAGTTCTGTGGCCGCCTCCAGTTCCGAGAATGTGATGCACTGTTCTCCAGAATATGCCGCTCCACTCTAGACATGTTGACTGGCGTTGTCACAGTCACATTCCTTCCATAATTGGTTCCCTTCTCCGTTGATGTGCGGCCACGTTTCCAGCCATCCACCCAGTTGTACACGGTTTTCGTGACGGTGCATGCTCACCACACACTTCCACCGATCACCTGTGAATATCTGCCGTGCTTACACCCTCTTTCCACAAAAACTACGTCGTTCAGTGCTGTCCTTGATGATCACTCTCAATGATGTTCACTCACGTAATGACAGCCGTTGGGAATGTGCTGTAGTTTGAAAGAATTACACTCCTCTGTATTGTGCTGCCACCTGCGGGCATACCACTGTATTACACGCTTGCAACTGTAATGACAAGCCAAATGACGGACCATGGATGGTGGGAAATTTGAAAGTGTAAATCAATATGGAACGCCCCATGAAATGGTGACATCAGAAAGAGCAACTCAAACATTTTATAGTACATACCTCATAGATACTTAATATTCTCCCAGCGTATCACACAGCAGACATCAAGGCAATATTCTCATCAAGCCAAAGAGCTCCAACATATCCACTGCAACGCACTCAATAGTATCGGAAATACAATATCGCAGCTCTTACAAATTCTGAGGCATTGAGGATACACATTCATTCATAATGTTCTGCCCAAGGACAGGTCTTTCACTACAAACTCAGTTTTCTTCTATCTTCCTACTTTCTGTCTTCCTCTTAATCTTCGCATATGATCCATATATTTTAATGTAATCTTTCATCGAATATCTTTATCTTTCCCTAACTCTTCTCCCGTTCACCATTCCTTCCAGTGCATTCTTCAATAGGAAATTTCTTCTTAGCCAGTGACCCAACCAATTCCTTTTTCTCTTCCTGATCAGTTTCAGCATCATTCTTTCTTCACCCACTCTTTCCAACACAGCTTCGTTTCTTATTCTCTGTCTGTCCATTTCACACGCTCCAGTCTTCTCCACATCAAGATTTCAAATGCTTCTATTCGTCTCTCTTCACTTCGTCGTAGTGTCCATATTTCTGATATCTTTTATGTCACCATATAAGATGAAAGCACAGGCATTCAAGTCAGGGGACTTCGGTGAACACTTTTAGAAAACATTGTCTTGGTCTCCAACGCCAAGTCAACCTTCCTGTCAGTTGTTCATGAAGATTATCGTGGACATTTTCTATAATGCAATAATGCAAAAGTAACAAAACTCTGGCAAATCCGAACGAACGAAACCAATACTAACGGCTTCTATTCGCTTTTGCTGCCACCTATTGTTTCCGCCGGCAATTAGACATATCACAATATTCAAAACAGCAATTCTTTGAGTCATTTTTTCTTATGACACTGGTATAAAGTTCGTAATGACACCGTTACGAAATTATACCCGGTTACAATTACGGAGAGTTTGTGTGGGCATTCTGTACATTGCACCACTTTAACAGCATCCAGCAATCCCAATAATGAAAATGTTCTTTTTGTCATGTCTGTTCGTGTAACCGTTTATCTCTGCATCGTAAATTATTGGCCAGATTTGTTCGTATTTGTAGCTATTAATCAATCTGTCTGATAATGATGTACAGTAATATTGCAGAGTATGTATTAAGTAACTACATAGAAATACTTTTTAAGTAATAGGGAACAACAAAAAGAACAAAGAATCTCTTATATATTTCAGTAGGCTTATATCTTGTAATGTCTTTACGTATTGCAAACATAAAATGTGTTTAGTTTAAAACAGTTTCGTATTTGCGTTGCGAAACAGTTTGGACGTGCAGGTGAACTTCGTTATATCAACTACGATTAATGCAGCACCTCGGCAAAGCGACAATCATTAAGAAGTATAGTTTTACCTCTCTTAAACAAATTTGATTTATAACTTTCATAACGACCTATTTTTAATAAGCAAATCGCTTATAGCAACATTAGTAATAGTGTAAATTATTTAAAAATTCATGTTTTGCGTACATTAGACCGAAACTGTCCATTGGGTGACTGCAATAGCAAATTACTTCAGACAAACAAATTCGCTGAACATGGCTTTGTCATCTATTTTAGAAACTTGTGCCGCAAGATTTTTTTCCAACAAAACGGGACTAGTAGGCGTCCCAAAAAGAACTGTCGGGACACCGGGACGGAAGGTCTAAATAAGGGATATCTCCTCACATTATCTGTAGTGCCAACAAATCTTTACAAACAATAGCAGTCCAACTTGTTTATTGTATTGTAATCTAGACCTTCGTTTTAGACCAGGCATGGAGAACTGGGCGACAATTGTGGCGGACGTCACAAGCCGCAATACGTCGCTCATCCCTTCTTTTCACCCCACGCGTCATTGACAAGGTAAGGGTAGAGGGGATTTGTATTAGTATCTGTGCTACATGGTTGCGGAACGTCACGGTGACGTCATTCAATGCTGATGGACTGTCGACGGGGAACCAACGCTTTCCCCATGCTTCCACCCCTCTCTTCCTCAGTTCTGCATCCCTGGTTTAGACTAACTTCAGACATTCAGTTTGTTAACAGGTGTTTCATACAGTACAATGAACAATGTGCAATGATAAGAGAAATTTTAAGTGTCGAAGATAAAGTGAATATTATAAACGAAATCGAGAGTGCATTTTCTGAATCACCAGTTTACTGACATGCTTAAATAATTCTTATATTTCAATATTTAAGTCCAAACTGAAACGGTTAATGAATTTGCCTACCGACTCCCATACATTACCAGAAATTACTATATTAATTTTACGCTTCATATCTGTATACGAAAATCTGGTCTACCTATCCCTCTCCACCGCTGACCATGACTACACACGCGCAAGTACACAAACCCTTACCTATAGCAAAGTAACAGCAAACTTGTTTCATCGGACAACAATTTTCGCTGACTGTAGTAATAGTAGTAGTAGTAGTAGTAGTAGTAGTAGTAGTAGTAGTAGTAGTAGTAGTAGTAGTAGTAGTAGTAGTAGTAGTATATTATATTGTTTCTTCTATCTCTCTCTCTTCTCTTTTTCTTGTACATATTTGTGTTATAAGTAGGGAAAGCATTTCTACTTCCGTACCTTTTTGTTTGCTATGATCTAGACCAGTGGTCAGCATTTCTTGACTCGCGAGTCATCACCTTAATACACAAAAAGGGTGGAGGGGTATCACTTGGCATGTTCTCTGTTCGTCTCTGCGCACTGAAAACTTTCAATAGTGAAGATGTTTCCCTCCTTCTCCTCTTATATCTCCTTCCTCCTATCTTCCCCTTTGCTGTGTTTTGCGGGCTGTATCTTAGATGACGTAACCTATGCCGGCCTCTGATATAGACATGCTATTCAGAGATTTCTGCGTGTCATTTATAGAGGACGTCCCATTGAAATCCTATAGTACAGCGTTTCTCAAACTATGGTCCGCGGACCACTTGTGATCCTCGAGATCTGCTCTTGTGGTCCTTAAAAAAGAGAGAAGAAAAAATAAAATTGAAACGAATTGCGTGTCAGACTATAGCTGAAAATCTCAGAGTTTGGAAATGACACATAGCAATCACCTTTCACTTTTTCTCCCAGTACTGACATTTAATGAAATTTATTACCCTACCTGTCTAGCGACTTCCCACTCTACTCTCAACAACAAAAGAGGGATTTAAAGCACTATGAACGTGGTGTTTCTCGCCATCTTTCCACTGCACATCTGGTGCATGTAATCCAGCCAGGGACCACCTGAATTCATAACAGAGAACCAAAGTACCGAACCTTTTCATGTATTTATGACTTTCTTCATCGTTTTGCCGACACCCAGTTTGCACATTGAAATGGCCACGTACTGTACGTCGTACACCAATATTACAACTCTGAGGTCACAATTTGAAACTTATTTTCCAAGTAAACATGGCGAATTTTTATGGGTTCGTGATCACTTTCATTGCGATATTGAAAATAACAAACTTTCACTGAGTGAAAAAGAACAATTAATTGAACTCTCGAATGATACCGGACTTAAAATTAAATTTGAAGCGGAAGGTATGGTTAATTTCTGCACCTCATCACAAGTGAAAAAAGAATATAATGAACTGTACAATGGTGCTTTAGAGATTATAATTCAGTTTGCTTCTACGTATCCGTGTGAGAAAGGGTTTTCATCACTAACTCTAATAAAAACAAAGTACCGAAATCAAATTGATGTATGTGACGATCTACGACTTAAGCTTGCCAGCATACATCCAAATATAGTACAATTGTGCAAGAATTGGCAGGCTCATCCATCTCATTAATGTGAGTACCAACACATTTTTTTTAGTTACTTAGTTAAAGATTATCTAAACTCTAATACCTTGAATTATTAAAAAAAAAAACGAAAATGAATTTTCTTCTATTAACATTAACTTAATTAGTTAATACTAATGTCAATTACATTGAATTAATTTTAATTCATTAATTCTGTTTTAAAATAGGCTATAAGTATACCGGCATTAAAATATGCTACAATAATTATAAATTTGCTTTCGAAGGTAACAAACTGTTCTGATTTTAAAAAGTGGTCCCTAGTTCAAAAAAGTTTGAGAAACACTGCTATAGTACAAGTACTAAACCGTAAAAATGAACCATGAACTCCTATAAATTCCTAAAAATCATGTTTGTGCCCGAAAAGCGCCTTTTAGTCCACTATGTAGATTTAAAAATAACATTTATTTAAAAGACCTTTAAATCCACCATACCAATATGGTGCACTTTAATATGCCTAGCACACGCGTCGCTGGAGAAGTTAGACTGCAATACTCTAACGTCAACAAAGTTATTTCAACGGCAAAGAAGGTATTTTTGAAGGCGTCCTCAAGTGTGTTGCTTTTGAAAGACATGTTGCCAAATGTCCCTCTACCACCAGAGCCGATGCTGATCAGTCGGGCACTTGGGTCGAAGCAGCAATTTACTATGCTGAACGAGTATATTTTATTTGTGCAAAAATGGATATGAGGCGACCTTTCATTACCACAGAAACTATAGTCACATTACCACAAATCGAGAAACACAGTTAATTAACCAAATAATCATTAGATATATGAGAATAGTGCAGTGTTGTTCCACTGCAACATGGAATTTTTGTTATGTAGATTTTAACAGCAAAGTCGTGTTTGTGAAACGAATCTACAATATTTATGCAATAATCCCACCACCATACTGATGGCATATTTTGCGTGAGTTCAAAGGATTTTTATCAGATGTGTAAGTACCATTCAGTATACAATACTGCCGGATATGTTAGTGACACATTGTTTACTTTTATCACAAACTGTTCGTATGTACAAAACTATCTGGAAAAGTATTCCTAGATTATATTAAACATAATTTTAACTTTTACTTTGTGGTTTTAGATTTCGAACTTTCAGCTCACATTGATGTTAATTAAAAGAGTCTTCCATAACGCCCGTATTAAATGTTTCATCTTTCACTTGGGACAAGCATGGCTGCAGAAAATTGTAGACCTTGGACTTGAACCTGAATAAATAACGAGCCAAATTAGCGAAATAGCTTAAATACTTCTTTGGACTGCGATATTTATCTCAAGACGTTGAAGGTGATGAGCTTGTCGAATTGCATAGCATTTTCGCTGATAATTTCCGACAGGATGCTTTTGTGGACTATGTAATTGAGAACTACATGATGGTGCCGCCAAATTACTCCCAGCATTATGGGTTAGTAATCCATCAGACGAACCCCTAACGGCAAATGGAGGCAGAATCTTTCCATAGTCATCTGAGAAAGCAGTTTTTTAACGCCATCCTTCAGAACCTGTATTAACACAAGTGTTAAAGTAACTTCAATTCTGTTGGCAACAGAATTAGTAGACATGTCAAAAGAAGACATAGATATAGCACAGATTCCTGAAAAAAATTACTTCAGAGTTTATCTTTCCTACTTTATATCACAATGATGAGACAACGTGACTAACCAATTCAGTTCTTAAGAAAAATAATGAGAATGCATTTTACTAAGATGAATCCTCGGCAGAATGCGATGCCTTGATCAGAAGTAAGCCAGCCAGACGAGTCCTTTGGTGGATGCACTGTTGCCAGATCGAAAGAAAAACATTATTTAGCTCTTTCCGGTAATTAAATTTCAAATTTGCGCTAACGAAAACTCCTAAACTTTGCGTGAAAGATGCACGATTTTGCGCTAATACAAGACATCGCGCTCAACACCTCAACGATGCGAAAAAGATGTGTGTCCATTATTGCTTTATTTGCAACTTTGCAACTACATACAGTTTTTTTTTTCAATAATATTTTATTCAGATAGAGCCCGATCGCCAACTCGTGGCACCAACATGAGCGAGCTTCTTTCTGAGGCTTCGGAGTGGGGGGTTCTGTGTGTGCGGGCGACTGCTTACTCATAGAACGTACTGCTCAAACGCCGCCCTCCAGCAAGACTGTTGGGCGAGTCCATGTAAGTGGATGCCAATTCGTCTTTCGCGCAGGTGCCACTAGTTTGCGATCGGGCTCTACTTATGATAATGGACGAACCCAAGGTGCTATCAATTAGAGCGGCAAAAAAATTAAACATGAAGAGGTGTCAGTGTCTTTGACCTTTCTCTGCGCAAATTTCCGACGTCTTCCCGCCTGCATCACAGAAATGGAAAAATGTGGAGTACAAATTCATTCGGGCGTTATCCGTTGTTGAATGCTGCACTTCCATAACGATCGAAGAGACCATAGGTGCAGCGTAAAAAAACAAAAGGTAGAGGGACGAAATCCTGGCTACAAAATCATTCAATCGTTATTAGCTGCTAATCGAAGACAGTAGACCACTGCGAAACTGGCAGTCGTAAGCATGCAGTTTGCACCAGTAACGCCCTAGAACTTAGAAATAAGTTTCACCATGTAACCTTTTGAGATGGAAAATGGTCGCTTCCTGTAGCGTGAATTTGTGTAAGTGTAGTTCGGGTTAATGCGACATACACACGGAGAAATATTAAGCATCAAGTTCCTATGATAAAATCAAGTCGTTGCAGCGACGTAGGCCTATCTGTATGTCACGAAGCGACATATTCCCTACGAAGCCTTAGAGATAGAGCTCTTTCTTATCATTACAAATATTGGGTTCGGATCTCTCTATGTAAAACACACGTGTAATCACAGCGCACACGATGATTCCCGAGCTATTCCGAGGAGGGACTAAGTCTCTGAACAGCGACCAATTTCCATGTCAAAGACAGTACAAGCGGCTGCTCAGGAACGATCGGAAGAAATTCAGCACAGAGAACAGGAAAACATAATTATAGTGGGGTATTGTTTAAAAAAAGGTAAGTTTTTATTAGAGAATTCACATTTTTTAATAAAATATTGGAATTGATTGCACTAGAAATAAACACGCCTTGTACACAAATTATACCAGAAATGTAATATTTAATTAAATAATAAAATTACAATTAGTAATTACTTATTTATTACGACAACTGAAAGTCCTAAAAACGCCCTAAGATCCTGGTTATTAGTGCTCTTTAGTGTTCTCTTTTGATCCTAGTGATCCTCTCTTGGACTCCCACGTAATATTTACTGTTAATGTTTATATTTCTATGTGCTATCTCGCAGTATGGAAGAGAATGTCCTATGGTTTTAATCTTATTAGATTATAAAAATATAAATACATAATAATGATGGCTATCTCATTATTGGTACAATATCTAGAAATTCTGTTAACTGAAATCAGGTTGCCACAGGATATCAGCAAATTTGGAAGGAGACCGGAGAAGAACGCGTCACAAGACAGATGTGACAACATAAAGAGGTGATATTAGACCGTACTAGATGGAGCCATAGAAAAGCGTGCACTCAACTATAAGTCACAGGAGCGTTTAAATAAGTATAAAACAAGGAAGAGATCCATGTTAGAAGATGTGACTTATCAGGGTAACAGGGTCCAATGGGAAAAATTGAGAGCCTTTGCTTTCATAAGATAAAGTGAATGAATGAATGAATGAATGAATGAATGAATGAATGAATGAATGAATGAATGAATGAATGAATGAATGAATGAATGAATGAATGAATGAATGAATGAATGAATTAAGTTTCTAACTATTACTGAGCTTTGGTGTGGAGCATCTACAGAGATCCCACCATTTTAATCATAATTCTCAAAATATATTTAAAAAACTATCAGTCCATGACAAGAGGCTATTGAGAATTACCATGACACAGGAAAAGAAGAAGGTAAACATTTTAAGAATTTGTTACTTTATGGAAGAACCTTAGTTTTTACATATTGACAATATTAAGAAGCAATAAAAGTTTTTATCAATGGCTGCATTAGAGTTTTGTATTTAAAAAAATGATTTTCTATACTTACGTAAACAATATTTAATTAAAAACTAAGAAAGTACCGGTAACTAGAATAAATATGATCTTTTCAAACTCACTTGTTTCACGTCGACAAGGCATTCATGTTTTAATTTAAATAAAATTATTAGAATCATAATCACAAGAGCTCCATTTCAGTTAGATAACATGAAAATTATGCTGTATTTAAATTCATTTGCCTTGTATTTGAACGCTATAATTCTCTAATAACGACTAGGTTTCAGAGCATCATATAAATTATGTAACACAGCACCCATCGGGGACGCACAATTAAATTCTTACCACGACTGTAAATTTATGATAATTTATATTTAAAGCCGAGTGTGAAGTTCGCTAACATAAAGGATGAAAATTTAACAGCCTTCACATCATCAAAAGAGAATAATTTTACACAAACACGTTTACATGTTAACTAAACACAGAAAATAGTTGCCAGAAAATTCAAATATAACGTAGATCATGTTATGTAAATGTCGCATCCTCATTGTACATTTAGACTACATAGTAACAAACAAGCCATTCTTATACTTAAAGTTTTGTCAAATGAACTTACATTCGCGATCATATTTATATTCAATTCCTTCTTCTCCTAAGTATTACGCCCAAGGCATTAAAATTTGTCTAATTTATGTCTGTAAAAAATATAATCTATTAAATTTCATTATTTAACTTGCAAACTACAGAGAAACGACACGGTTTCAAATAAGGAGGTTATCGTGTACCTAATTGTGTCGATTCTTAATGTAAACGAGAATATATCAGTTACAGATAGCGTCAATCATTGGGGCAAATAACTTCTTGGGCGAGCGTTTTTACCTGACCTCGTGTAAGGTAGAGCAGAAGAGGTACACTGGGCCCCAAAAAATCCTCAATATTTTCATATAGGCCTACGATCAAACTTTCATTTGTTCGTGCAATCTGTTACAATTTTATCATAAAAATCGTAATGAGTTTATATTACAGGCACGTAATCATGACACAAGACGAAATGATAATTCAACATTACTCAAGGTTAAATATTGCGAATCAAAAGTTTAGTTAAACTAGGACAGACGTTTTCGGTGTACTAACAGGAAATGTAGTGTAAGTGTTGTAATACCAAATGGAGAAATTAAGATAAAGTTTTAATGACTGTGTAGTACGTAAACACGCGAGAACACCGGATGTATCTTCAGCAGTTCAAGCTGTAAAATGCATGGTTAGAAGAAAAGCTCCTGACGATTTTG
The DNA here is from genome assembly GCF_040183065.1 of Periplaneta americana. Lineage (NCBI taxonomy): Eukaryota > Metazoa > Arthropoda > Insecta > Blattodea > Blattidae > Periplaneta > Periplaneta americana. The sequence goes on along the minus strand of NC_091123.1, from coordinate 83,128,280 downwards.
AGAATTAGAATTAATGGGACTTTGTTGAAGGTTTTTAAAAATATACTTTCAGCTTACAGTTTTTCACGCATATTTCGAGAAAGCCAGTCATACTGTAATACGGTTAATGGTTTGTTTCCCCGACTGCAAAATTAGTTGTGCGTTTAATTTGTCTGATGCTTCGTTTAGGGAATTCAATCAAATAACGTACTTATTGAAACAATATGGGAAAGAAAATTCAGAGTTGAGATGCACATTCGGACTTACATACTTAACGCATCACAATTGAGGGGCTTAGAACAAAAAGCAGGTAAGTGACGGAAACCTAGTTTTGAGAAAATTACAGTTAAAGTTCTACATGCAATGGAATATTATACACTAGTTTGGTGAAATGATGCCCATATAGCAGCACTGCACAGTGTGATCACTTACCTGATTTTATCCTTTTGGGCTATCACAACACGCATTTATCTCATTTTTTTTAATAATGTCACTTACCTGCTTTTTGTTTTAAGCCCCTCAATTAAGGAAGGGTTTTTTTTTTTGAATTGGTAAAAATTGCTCCAAATGGTTTGGAAGATAGCTCATTACGCGTTAGATAACTACACCTCTGAAGATGCGACATTCCCACCTGAACTGTGCGCTGCTCCGCCGACCGAAGATCCATGAACAACTAATGGTCCAGAGTCTTTCCATAGCTCTTACAATGAACACTTTATCATCTGCACACAATATTCACATCGTAATCCAAACGTCAATGGAAATGTAAGTATAGAGAAAGTTGTTATTATCCAATATTCATGGCTCTGAAATTCCTCGCCATACTAACCCAAACGACACACATTTCCTCCTCAAATTCCTCGCCCAAATTATAGGTAAAATTCGCCCAAATGATAGATTAAATTCGCCCAAATTATAGATATTTAGAGGTACTTCGCCCAAATGAAAGCTCCAGCCATGGAACGTTTCTCTTACACAATCGTAATAAGATTTTCTACACCAAAAAATATGTGATACCTATAATTATTGCATAAAGTTTCGAAAACAATCTGTTAAGTGGGAGGGAAGTTATTAATTTTGTCTAAATGCATCTCTATAAAATAGTAGTTGCTCTTACAAAAACGTAACCAGTTTGTACACAAAAAAAATATATGCTGCCTGTAACTTTTTTACAAAGTTTCATAAAACTCTGTTACACAGGAAAGAATTTTTACTTTTGCCCAGATACATTGGCGTTTTTACACACTGCAAAATGATCGGATTACGTTAGTGTTTTAGAGCAATTCATTTGTATATCTTTACATCTTAAAATTTTATCTAAAACATTCCATTGTGGACTTAATAAAATAATTTATACATCTTTTTACGAATCAACAGTTTCTAGACATAACTATATGATCTCTACATTTTCATTTACGAAATAAGTAATTAATAAGTACAGTAAAATCAAACAAAATTTAAAGCAAATCATTATACATAATGGTTATAACTTACAATTATTATACCGTATTTGATGTCCTTCATTATCGGGTAATTGATATCTCGAAGTTAAATATAGATAAAATCCAACAAATAAACAGACAGAATCACTACATGCCAGAAAATATTTTCTCTGTGTGATGGGTGAAAACAACGTATATTTTCGTCGATTTTTTTTTAATTGTCAGCATTTTTCTGAAACATTTTTCTGTCTTAAAACAATGGAAATATTTTATTTTCGGCGCAAACGACCGTAGAAAACGTTAGCACTTGTCTCAGTCTTGCTCTCACCATCTTCACGGAAAGTAGTAGCACATTAAAATAAGCTAGTATAAATTATTTTGTCACCGCTTCATGCTTAAAATGTATTTTTTAGAACTTTATTTCCAGGTTTTTCGACTTTTCGTGAAGGTGGTAAGAACAAGACTGGCACAAGTCCTACTTCTTCTACGATCATGTGCATACAAAAATAACTGTTTCCATGGTTTTAACATCAAAACACGTTGTTGGTATTTATTTAAAAAACGTAACCAAGGCATATCAAAAGTGTGGACAAAACAAACCTAATCTGTCACTGATTCTAGACCTTACGAAAAGTCGCTTATGCATTTTTCAACACATAGAGTGTGAATTGGGGGGAGATGACTATCGAGAGAAGATGCTTATTTCTTTGTAGTATCACATTCTTCCAAGAGAGAACGCCACATGCATGTCTTCATAATCACTGAGACAGCTGAATGTCTGTAGAATGGAAGCTAACTCATTTTGCCACATGTTCTTGTTGCGAGAAGAAAAAAAGCAAGAAAACAGCTCATTTTTCTGCTATAAAATAATTGCAAAGGTACGTTAAAATTTTAATACATCCTTGAATTCGTAATAACTGTCAAACTTTTGTAATGGATACTGTAGTAAAGGTTCTAAAGTTTGTATTGTTAACAACCAATGACCCTGTTCCGCCATCTTAGGTTGTGTTACAGCACTAGGCATCTTACCCCGATACTTGAGGAAGATGATCACTTTTTTTCGGGGTGAGATGACAACTTGTTGCAAGAGTTTTATTTTTTGTTTTACTGCAGAGAATAAAAAAAGACGGATGACAAAAAATGTACTGGATTGAATTCATTGTGTGCAAGAAGTGATTTCACGAGTTTTGCACACGGCAATAGAATATGTGCCATGAATGTGTTGCTAAGTAGTGATATACGAGTGGGAAAATGTCCATGAGCTTTAGATTGTCAATTTTGTTATATACATGTATCACACCAAGTTCAGGTAAAATACATATATCAGTAAATGTGTTAATTACATTTGCCATCTTACCCGACTATCAGGGAAAGATGCCTACAGTGTAGACAAGAAAAAAGCCTGTATCTATAAACAAGGTAATAAATGTTTTCTGTTTTGTACCAAAAATATATTTTCAAAATATCTTCCAGACTTTGATATTTCATTATGAAATTCAAAACTAAATGAACAGTATCTTAAATTTTCAACCAAAGAAAAAGTCAGGCATTTTCCCCCGAGCCACTCTATGCACATTTGCAAAGTTATACTATTTCTCAGTTTTATTTCATCATGAAATAATAAGGTAACACAAATCACACATCACTCCCATGTATTGTGAGCAGAAACATCGAAATTTCAGTACTTTTTTTTTATACAGCGGCTGATGCAACACGCCGGTCGCCTTGAAAAAATGATACAGACGGTCTCCATGGTCAGAATATCAGTGCTCAAACCTAAACCCTGCTAAATATCAGTGATAGTGAACCTTTCTTCGACAGTAACGTGTTCTTACGATCTCACTTCGCGCCACGCACGTTCAATATTTTCAGTGTGCACTCAACTCTCCGGATCTCAAAAATTCAACTGATGGTTAAAGTTTCTTACCTAGCAGTAGCGGCCCGCGGTTACAAAGGTTGGCAGTTCTGCATGAAAAATAGTGTATTTAGCAAACGCATGCTGTTTATTGCATCTAAATCGGATAACACGTGTAATTACAGCCCCGTCTCGAAGTTGACTGTGCACCCGAAATTGTACTCCAACCATCCGTGCGCTACACCTCTCCCACAACTAGTCACGTAGTGGAGATGTGCCCCACATGCTTTTCTAGTTTTTTAATTAAAATTAAATAAATCCTTCACTCCGGTGTTTGTCCATGTATTTTCTCCTCTAAATAGAATACACAGGTGGGGAAGAAAGTATTTTCATGAGCGCAGCAAAAAACCAATCGTTTCCATTACACATTTCGGTATTAAAATGATTAGTAGGCTACATGATTTCCTCGACTTTTTCCAGAAATTTCAATATTTAAATTTTGTGTAGGACGTCCTAATTTTTTAAGTTAACATGCAATTTCTCTTTTAATTTCGAAAAGGGTTGGTTCGATTAGGTTTTCATTTCATTCATTTTTAATATAGAATATTTCCTTAGACACACTGACTAACCACATCACACCACGCACAGTACTATAACACACTGGAACTGTAATGATATTCAGTAGTCCAGAAGCCTATGTGTTCTAACGCAGGCCATAAAGAGTTTTGGGTTTGTAATGGCTTGAGTAGTTCTGTTACGTAAGAGTTTATAATAATTATAAGAGATTTCTGTCTTGTCATGTTTAAACGTTTTGTATGCAGCGTTTCTGTCCGTAATCATACTACGTATGTCAGCAGTCATCCATGGTGCTGGTGTCCTTTTCACGCGTTTAGATTTGATAGGAGCATGCTTGTCATATAAATTTATAATGTACTTCTATTATGTAAATTAAGACTTCTGAATCTTTCTGAAGTTCTGTTACTTGGTTTGAATCCTACCTTCGCGAACGTCAACAATGTTCATTGCATGCGATTATTCTTCAAGATGGTGTGTCTTGAAATCTGGAATTCAACAAGGATCAGTTCTCGGACCTTTACTCTTCATGATTTATATTAATGACGTGACTAAAATGATAAAATACTGCAGATACCATATGTATGCTGACGACTTTCAAATTTATTTACATTTCCACCCTGACGAGACTAGTGACACAGTAAACAAAATAAACGAAGACTTAAATTCGATTTCACTGTGGGCACACAAATTTGGATTAAGGTTAAATCCAGAGAAATCGCAAGCAATCGTAATGGGACATAATCGTCTACGAAGTACTCTTGATAGTGGTACTATACCACATATAATATTGAATGGGATTATTGGTAAATACAGTGAAACAGTTAAAAATCTTGGAATTTTTATGGATAGCGATCTAAATTGAAACACTCAAGTAACACACACTTGCAAAAAAATATTTTCTCAACTTCACTCTTTGTTTCATATGAAAGAATTTCTACCACTTAGTCTAAAAAAGAATCTTATTCAGACGCTTGTAATGCCCCATTTTGATTATTGCGATTCCTTACTAACTAATGTAAGTTCACTCTTAGCTGAGAGACTACAACGTGTTCATAATGTGTGCATACGATTCATCTGCAATACTCGTAAATTTGACCATATAACACCTTCTCTCCAGTTACTTTCATGGGTGCGTCTGAAGGAACGAAGAACAATACATTCACTATCTCTTCTATTTAGAATCATGCATACTTCTACTCCGAATTATCTCTTATCGCGCTTTCAATTTCTTATAACTCTTCGAAACCGGCATCAAGCACTTCTTTCTATCCCTCATCATAGAACGTCTCTATACTCATTCTCCTACACTGTAGAAGTACCACGTCTCTGGAATTCGTTACCTAATGATGTCAGGGACTGCCGGACTTTATCAAAATTCAAAATTAAATTTGAAAATTTTGTCTTGTTTAATGCTTTTTAGGTATTGCTAGAAGTGTTGATTTGTGTTTTTTACTCTAGATAAAATTCGCAAGTTTCTTGTTTATGTTAGTTAATTACGATACAATTAATTGTACTTAATCACTCATTTAAAGTTTGTGTGACTGCAACCTGTATATATTTTTGTGTGACTTTACTTTGTTTATAGTGTTTTTTTTTTCCTTTTTATTTCTGTTATTGTATTTGTATTTCTGGTGCTGTGGAAGAGAAGGCCTGATAGCCTTAACTACACCAGAATAAATAAATAAATAAATAAATAAATAAATAAATAAATAAATAAATAAATAAATAAATAAATAAATAAATAAATAAGTAAGTAAATAAATAAATAAATAATAAATAAAGAGATGAGGGTGTTGGCGGTTCTTTTGTATATTCGGAGAGAGCTGCTTCGGTTGCAGCTCTAATGCAGCCTTATGAGAGGGTGAAGAAAACCAGTTTTCTGCTGCCGACTACCCTACGTTGATCTTCAGGAACTGTCGATCACAGATCCGAAAAGTACACTGCAGCTAAAATTCTCGAAGTTCAATTCTCCTACAGACAGTAAAATCTCGAATCGAAGGAGAATGAATTGGAAAAATAAATGAAACAATGAACTAGATTACATAAAAGCGCGCTTTACATTTTTATTTTTTTCAGGTCCGTTTAAATGGCGGTTATGCAGCTCTGCAGTTCTTATTGTAGAGCCGCCCCTGTTACCTAGTATTGTTAAATGTTGACCTCCTTCCTCCAAACAATTATAGGCTTTCCAACACTCATTAAAATAACTGTACTCGTAAGAATATTCTCTTTAATTACAGATAACAATGTGTCTTTATCACGTTCAATATGCACAAAGTAGAAATGTCAAATGTTATGTTTTAACGACGCTCGCAACTGTCAGAGGTTATATCAGCGTCGCCGGTGTTCCGGAATTTTGTCCCGCTGGAGTTCTTTTACATGCCAGTAAATCTACTGACATGAGCACATTTAAATACCATCGACCTGGCCCCGGATCGAATCCGCAAACTCGGGCATAGAAGGCCAGTGCCATACCAACTGAACCAAGCAGGCCGACCACAAACAAGATATTCATGTGACTATCACACTCTGCAACACTAAAATAACCACGTCATCCTACCAGGCGTCCGGTATTTCACTTCATTTTTCCTATCTTCTCCTCGCCCACTTCGATAACCACATCGATTCCACCTAATTTTCTACGAGGAGAAGATAAGAAACCACCAATATGTTGTACTAATAAAATATAATTTGTACTATCAATTTGATACCAAACATTTGTATTAATAAAATATCGTTTGTACTATCAACTTGACACAAACAAGTATTTTTATTAACAAAATATTATTTGTATTATCTTAACACTAAGCAGTATTTTGGATTAACGAAGTATCATTTATACCATCAATTTTACAGGAAGCAAAGTTTTTAATTAATAAAACATACTTTATACTATTAAACTGACAACAAATTAGACTTTTGGGTTAATAAAATATCATTCTTACTATGCATTTAGACGCCAACAAATGCATTATATGTTTCAGAATTAAAAATTAATTTCATTTTTTAATTAATTAATTTCTAATTATGGTTTTATAAAATGTACAACAAATCTTTGTTGTCTCCTTATGATCTCGTTTTCTTAGTGGCTTTCTTGTTTTGCTACGGATATATATAAACGGCCTATATGCAGGCTTTCACATATGCATGCTCATCGTACGTTAATCCACAGCCTAGGTATCTAGAAAGGTGATCAACTCTACAGTCTCTTTATCCATTTCAATTTTTGTTCGATTTATTTGGATTTCTCTGAAAGCCACTCATTTAGTCTTTTCTGTCGGTATTTTCAAATGAGTTACTTATATTACTTATTTTATAGACCGATTCTTGCAAAAAGCCTTCACTATCGACAATGGTAGTCTAATGATCTTGCTTGCTTACTTACAAATGGCTTTTAGAGAACCCGCAGGTTCACTGCCGACCTCACATAGGCCTAAGCCGGCCATCGGTCCCTATCCTGAGCAAGATTAATCTAGTCCCTACCATCACGTTCCATCTCACTCAAATTCATTTTAATATTATCCTCCCATCTACGTCTCGACCTCCCCAAAGATCTTTTTCCCTCAGATCTCCCAACAAACACTATACAGTATATGCATTTCTGGATTCACCCATACGTGTTAAATGTCCTGCCCATCTCAAACGTCTGGATTTAATATTCCTAATTATGTCAGGTGACGTATACATTGCGTGCAGTTCTGCGTTATGTAACTTTCTCCATTCTCCTGTCACTTCATCCCTCTTAGCCTCAAATATTTTCCTAAGCACCTTATTCTCGAACAGATAGCCTAATGCACAAGTTCTCAAACTTTGTGAGATCGCGCCGCCCTTAACATGTCACAAATATCGTGCGACTTTCTTGTATGCAAAATTAAAAAAATTCCCAAATTAGATTTGGTAATACTTTTTAAAATAAAATAGTAATTTAACCTACTACTTTACCAGCTTGTAAAAATACAAAATTGGAATAAAATAAATATCTACATGTAGTGGAAACTTGCATGTTATGTTTCACTGTATAGTATAAATTATTTTAGTTTTACCTGATAACTGCGACGCCCCAAACATAGACCGACAACGCACCAGGGCGTCGCGACGCACAGTTTGAGAATCTCTGGCCTAATGAATGATCTACATATAAAATTGTTGTAAAACATATTCCTTCAATTTTGAAGATCACTTCGTTAATATAAAAGTTAAAATATACACTATAGGGGTGACAGAGAACCTAATATGAAGCGCTACCACGTGATAAAACTGTGTGGAAATTTCATCTCAAAATAATTCAATATTAATTGAAATAATTACTTACATCACGAAAAGTTAATTTCAGGCTTATTTACTAAATCGATAAGCAATCCAAAACGTATGTTTTCAAGAAGGATTGTTGAACTGTGTGACATTTTACTTACAATTAAGCATCATCATCATAATCATGAGCATAATTAATGAACTGCATGTTCCATCGCGGTTCAAGATGTTAGTCACTTCGCTTGTTGAACTATTCTGCTTTGAGTTAATATTGGAATGTATTTTTTTAATATACAGGGCTTTAATTTCAAATCTTATCAGTCTAAATAACTAATTATTTAAATTTAATTAAATTTAAACAAAAACACGTCAATTTACATATTGAGGAGGAAGTCTGAAACCAGGCTTAATTGCAATTTAGATTTCACCCCCAGCCCCAGCCACCCCACTTTGAAATTTCAAATGGCACCCTTACATTTTTATACTTACATATGAAAGAGCATTGAATTGTTTATACACCTCATTAATTTGTTTTCGCACATTTTGTTTTCTATCGTGACTGAATGTTTACATGTTGAGGCAAGGAGTAACTGCACTTTCAATCTCCCATTCCCCTCAATCTACACAACACAGTGATCCGTGCGTTCGTAACTTAATGCGTTTCGGTACTCGGCCGCAGTCTGCTCATAACAGAGGCGTTACCCTATATGAGTTCTTTCTCTCATATTTATCTCTTCACTCCCTCCTCTAACTCTGCTACAAATCTCCATCATAATCATGCAGACACTTTGTATAATTAATTTGTTACTAGATTTGCGGCACAAAATTTGTACTTGCAGAGAGCTGTCACCCCCTTGCCCATTCATTTCGATGCAGCTTGGTACACAGCCGCGTCAGAGCTGCTATGTCGCTCGTTACCCAGACTGAACTAATACGACTCTTCAGTTTTTATTGCTGCAGGTTCTGCCTAAGCCAGCAACATCCTCAATGCAATTACTGTAACACTGTTACACATCTGCCAGGCAGCCAACAAATCTCGAAACTGTGATCCGCGCCAATGTAGACTAAATTATGAGATTATTCCTCAGAGAATGCAAAGAGCTCGCTCTTGCTGTATAGCCTATGTGTTCAGAATCTGTGCGTAAGTACATCTACACTTACAAATAGAGGTAATTTCAATGATCATTAAAATATTTAAAAAATAAATTTTGTTGTATATTAAATTCATTTTGCAGTATATCACAAAAAATCCTCGATTTAATGGACTCTGATTTCACAGTTTCAGAATATTGAAACATATTAAATTATAGAAATCAATAAATGTAACAAGAGTAACCAATTTCTCATTTGTTCCACTTCTTCCTCCCCAAAAACGTATTTCGAATAGTTTAAACTTCAGTCTTAGTAATTATAGTCACTATAACTTATTATGGATGTCCAATTGTTCTTTGCACTTCAGTCTTAATCCACAGTTATTTTTCTAGTCTTGTTCTTTCCATTCTTGATGTGTTTTCTTTCCAAAATCTTTGATTAAATCACATACCCTTCTAAATCTTTACTTGTTATTTTTCAATATTATTTCTTGCTCAGCAACACTTGTAATAAATAATCAGGCCTCGACCCAGGGTACCGAAACGCATGAAGTTACGAGACTTTGTTGTATAGATCGAGGGGAATGGGAGATGGAGAGCGCAGCTCCTTGCCTATGTAAACATTCAGTCACAGTAGGACACAAAATAAATATTCACGTTTACATAATATAATATACACAGTGTCCACAGAAATAATAGCTTATAATTTCACTCCCACATATTATAATTTCTTAAGATAAAGATCAATCAAGATAAAAACCCTCCAAGATTTCGTTTCGTATCTTTTCCATGGCCATTGCTGTGTGCAATGTTTTGTTTCGAGCTTAATCTTGCATGACATCGTTGTGTGAAATGTTTCGTTTCAAGCTTATTGTTGCAGGAATGGAAATTTTCATTTATCAGTCTAGTCCCTTGTCAATAGAGATGTGGACGGTACAGTAAAACGTTCAATGCGTGCTCTGGTTTGCAGAATTGAATTCAGTTACGCGTGTTCAGCGGCGCATTCGGAGGGTAAAGAATGTGGATCCTCCCTTATACACGCAAATCCATTTACGAGTGGGATAAAACTCTACGAGATAATAGAAGCTTGATTTCAAAGACAGGGAAACATTCTAAAAAGCATGTGGCCGAAATGACCATGCATCAGGTGCGTGAATCATTTGCTAGAAGCCCACGTAAATCACATACCTTGATATGCTGGAGAACTTTGCTATTCCACAATTTCCGCCAGGTTTAACATTTCAGCAGGATGGTGCTTCACCACACTTCCATCGAAATGTTAAAACGTTTTTGGGTGTAACCTCCCCAATAAATTGGATTGGTAGGGATGGGCCAACTTCCTGTCCGCCTAGATCCCTGGATTTAATTCCTTTGGGTTTTTTTGCGTGGGGATTTATTAAAAATGTTGTGTACAGCAGAAAAGTTCGTAATTTGATTGATTTGAGACAGCGTATCATTCAAGCAGATGAATTTATAACACTTGATATGCTGGTGAACACCTGCCTGTAAGTTGAGTACTGTTTTGGTAGCTGGTCTCGCGTTGAAGTATACTAGTGGAAATAAAAACTTTTTCAGTTACTCTATACAATGCATAAGAAATTTATTTAACAAACCTTATCCAAGTTACGATATAACCTGTTATTTCTGTATACTTTTAGTGTGGACACAGTGTATACAGTGCATTTCTAGTACAAAAAAGAAATGCCCAACATTATATGTTTCAATTTATATTATACTATGGATGTTTTAGGTAACCCTCTACGATAATAATTTGATGTTCTAGGTCTCATTGTGATGCTGAAAGTCTGTCTTGACTGTGTAATATAATATTTTCGATGTACCTTTGCTACTACCTTTTTGTTTTTAAAGAATCCATTTCCATCTGTCATATATTTTTTGCACAATTTGAAAAACGCAGTGTTTTTTTCCTTTAATAAGAGAATATTCATTTCCGAACTTCCCTATAAGTCGCTCTGAAGGGAAAACTTGATACTCTTAATTTTCGACATGTTCCTCAGTAATGTGAATTTAATAGCTGCGAAATTAAACTACTAACACAAATATGGATACATAAATAATTATATAAATAAATAAATGAAATAAGATAAAATATACTTGTTTACTCACAAGATCTCAAGTACAGCTTAATTCAGGGATTTTGGCCCTGCAAAAAGTAAGTAGATAGATTAAGAGCGAGTTACTCATCACTACTGACGGGCTGGGTCACACAGGTCAAGGCGAACAGTCATAAGTTCTGTAGCTCACGCAAGGAACGATTACTGAAAAGCAATGATGGCGTTACTGTCTGTTTTGACGTGTGCATGTAGGCACGCCGAGGGGGGAGGGGTGCGAGCCGATGGAAGTACTGTCTCTTCGAAGAAGATGAAAAAAATGAGGACATCGCTGTGGAAATAAAGAACGTAGCAAGAGAAAAAATCGAAGCTAATTAAACGCGCAACATATGTTTACGAATGAAATAATAATACCGTGCGATACAAGACACGTATTCACATGCAATGGAACAAACTAAAGTCATAATGTAACTATCACAACGCAAGACTGATACTATCGATGTCATTTCTCTTCCGACTGTACTCTTGAATATCATTCAAGTTATCTCGTGACCTTTCCTGTCGCCCGCTCTTCCTTATCGCATTGTTTGATTCGCATTCTTTCCGTCGGTACTCCCTGCTTGCGAGACCTCACTTTCTTCTTATCATGTCGCGGCACATTCCGCCTTAAAACACAATATTCGTCCCGTTACTAGAACGTTTAACCACTACGTCTGTTGACTAAACAATGTCATGATGACATATTTTCTTGACATGAATGTTACTCAGCTACGAGCATAGATTTTATTTTCATTCTTTCTCTTCCCTTTTCTACTCCTACGCACGTTTGTGATTAAATTTCTTTCTTATGACGCAACACACAGCTCGCTCACTAGCCAAACATACAAGGACAGGGGTCAATAACGTTGAATCGAGTTGTACGTATGGTGATCGCGAGGACTCACGCCAAACAGTAATAAGAAAGACGATAAATCACTTTGTTACGAAACCAAGTATACTCTCGCAGTGCCACCCCATCTCACGAGTCTTAACGTCATATATACTTCATGCGTTACAAACTTCAACCTGATCAGCAACCCATGCTCTTTGTGCTAGAGCGCTCTCCGCTGCATCCGGGCAGTTTGCGAGAGCGAATCCAAAACATTCGAGGTATAGATAGACTATTGTGGCTAAGCATTGAAGCACCTCTGTCACCCACTCCTTCGATACGTGTATTCTGTACAGAGTAAAAATGCTATTTACCTTTTATATTTACTAACCTTTCTTGGCTGTAGAAATAAGACAATAGCATGGAATCTAAAGTTAGATAATATACGTAAGATTTGTTTTAATGAATTGAGAAACAGTTAAGGCACGTAATTACTAATCTTTATTGCAGATATTAATGTATAGTCCATGGTATAATTTAATTGCGTCACATGACATACACAGTCCTATTACCTGGAGTATACTCGTACTAAATAATTTTCCATTGAATGTTAAAAATACTGTTCATAAGTTTTCATAGAGTTTCTCTACAACCAAATGTTCAAAACAGTATGAATTCTGGATATTTCGCCTGTGCTTTTTATACTATTAAAGATCTAGGTTTAATCCTTGGACCTACACACAATTTAAATTCTGAAAACCAAATCAATAGATCATAGATGAAATATGTGGACAACCAGAATTTATTTCTCTTAATTCAAGAAATATTTCAAGGGTGAACATACTTTAAAATTAGTTTATAACAGTTTAATATACAGAGCGTTCATTTCAAAACTTTCCAATCTAAATAACTATAAAATTTAAACAGGATTTAATTAAACAAAAAACACCTCAATTTCGAAATTGAGGGGTAAGTTTAAAACCAGTCTTAATTGCATATTAGATTTCACCCCCTCACCCCAGCCAGTCCCACTTTGAAATTTGAAATGACACCCCTATCTTGTGATACTAAAATTTGAAAGAATATTCATTTGTTTATACATCTCATTCATTTGTTTTCGCATCTTTTGTTTTCTATTGTCGCCTGGCAACTTGTATTGTTGTTATTGTTAGTTGATTGTAGGATGAAAACACAGTATAGTTTGTGTAATTTTTTATAAATTCAATCAATAAGGATGATTTCTGTTCTCTCGTGAAGGGTATACACCATTTTAAAATAATTTAATACACAAACACAACTATTAAATGAAATGCTCAATATGTTTTTGTAGCTTTAGTCTCTTCAGCTTTAATCAACAATAACAACAATCCAGGTTGCCAGGCGACAATAGAAAACAAAAGACGCGAAAAAAATTGAATGAGGTGTATAAACAATTGAATAATCTTTCAAATTTATTATCACAAGATAGGGGTACCATTTGAATTTTCAAAGTGGGAATGGCTAGGGGTAAGGGGATGAAAACTAATATGAAATTAACACTGGTTTTAAACTTCCCCCTCAATATCTAAATTGATGTTTTTATTTTTAATTAAATCCCATTTAAATTTGTTATTTAGACTGGGAAGTTTTGGAATGAACGCTCTGTATATAAAATTTGAATATGCTTCAATTATGTTGTCACTTTTATATAAAAATAATTATTAATTTTCGTGTATATATAAATAAATTCAGAAGAGTTTCCTTCGATATGTGTATTTTAAGAAAATAAATATGGTAGTAATTAATAATAATTCATACTCGAATAATTTCATTAAAGGAATTTCATTATGTAGGCCTAACTTCAATAACCTATTGGTAGAAGATTGTTGGCGCAACAATTTTTCTTATATAAAATTGTTAATAGTATAATTATTATGAGTAAGGAACTATTAAATCTTATTAATTTAATGCAATGAAAAGAAATTGAATAAAAAATACAATTATTGCATATTCCCATTTTTTATAAAAATATCGGTACCAAAATGCTCACTTTTAATTCAAATGTTTAACTTCTATTTAATTCCCTATCTCTTAAAAACAATCTTCCGGATTTTGGCTTATCATTACAACATAACTTACTCATTATGAACTTTTGCGCACGCCATTTGCTTAAAATTTGTATTAAAATTTGTGATTTTACATATATATAATACGAATATTTTTATTTATTCCCAGACTTAATGAGTTCATGTATTTTGTTTTGCATTATACAGCACAATTAGGCATAGTAGGATTTATTCCTGTTTGGCAGAATAAATGAACATAATTTTACAGTGCTCAATCTATTATAGTAATCTTCATAGAGGTTACATTCATTCACTTCGTGCGTTACCTTTATTGTATCACAGTCTAGTATATACAGTCACGAAGCTCAATACGTAGTAAATATGCATACATTAGGTAGTTGCTCACCACTAGTATCGCTAATATTGCCTTATTACAGGCAATGCAAAATAGTACTGGCACAGTCTATTGTTTCTAGCACCCTCAAAACTCAAGCTTCGTGACTGTATTATAGTAGACTGTGATTGTATGGTACACGAAAGCTACTGCAAATACAAGGCTTTTAAAGTCAATTGTAAAAGGGTCAAAATCAAGCGAATGATCATTCAGACACGCAAATTTCTGCTGCCTGCTTGGCAATATGAGCACTACAAATCTATAATATTGCCATGTCCCTCCTTCAAACCGGTTTCAAGTTATCGCATGACAAGTGTCTCCTTCTGTAATATCTTTGTAATCGTGCACATGGCTCGCTTGAATGCTCGCGTGCGCCTTTACTGCCTCGAAAAAGCACCTGATATGATGACCACTGCCGAGGCCTGGTAATACAGTAATATATAACATGTTATTTATTTACCTCAGAAAAAAATAAGAACTCATTTGGTATATTTTAGTCCTTAGATTCTGACAGTGACGTTTAAAATTAACACTAGGTCTCAATATTTTTGGTACAGTGAAATCATATTATTTCAACTACAATTCTCAGTTTTTCACTAACAAAAGGAAATGAAAA
Source organism: Periplaneta americana (assembly GCF_040183065.1). Lineage (NCBI taxonomy): Eukaryota > Metazoa > Arthropoda > Insecta > Blattodea > Blattidae > Periplaneta > Periplaneta americana. The sequence goes on along the minus strand of NC_091123.1, from coordinate 83,113,094 downwards.
CTTATATTTAGTTGTACAGGTATGCGGTCATTAGTTGCTGGTGGTAATACTATGTAACGTGGGGCTCTCCCCCGGGACCATGGTAGGCCGTGGGACCTGGGGTTGAGTGACCTCGGTGATCTCTACGCGGAACGCTAAAGGGAATCTCTAGGCTGTAGGGGAGTTCGGAGGCAGCTCGAAAGGGAATCTGTATGGGCAGGGCATTCAGGTAAGATGCAGCAGATAAAAAAGGGTCCCTGTTTTGTGGACATAGTTGCGCCCCGTTCCCATCAGGTACAAAAAAGTGCCATGGCATAGTTGCGCCCCTATTAAATAGATAGAGAAAAAGACATTAGGGGGAACTCGAGCCTTGTAATCAACCAACATTATTGATTTCTTATTCGATTTAATATTCATTATCGATACCGTTAAAATGAACATCATGAAGTTGGCAGTACTTTATTAACTGACAAATTCAAATGAGTGAGTCGTTGGAATATTTCGTTGACATTTTATTAATCACACCGTCTGTGGCGTATAGTGAGATTAATTTAAAATTAATGTTATGTTTAGTGAAAAGGGTAAAGAGTTAATAATTCACAATGGTTTTAAGTTTCCATTTGCGAAACCCTGTACCGTAGCGTTAAGATATCGCTGTAGAAACAAAAAATGCAGTTCATTTATTGTGTGTGATGGACAAAAAAAAATGTCATTTTAAATAGCAAAATTGATCATAACCACGCTGCAGACTTACACATTGTTAGACAAAGTGTTCGAACAGTGTTAAAAGAAAAGCTACGGAAGACATTTCTGAGAGACCCATGAAACTGATAATTCGTGAAGTGAACTCAAATGAAAACACAAGAAATTTGAATAAAAGTTATATATATAATATTAGGAAATGCATATATTCGACAAGGCGAAAGGTGTTACCGCCATTACTGAGGAACGTTGAAGAATTTCATTCTGTATTACAAACAATGCAAGTCAAATCGTACAGGAATGAATATATGTTATTAGTTAATAATTAAGAAAAACAGTTAGTGGTGTTCTCTTGTGAAAGCAACTTGCAACTTTTTAAACCAAGTGATCGAGGAATTCAGAAGCGGTAAAATTGACAGATACATCTTCTTAAAAAATACAGTTACCACTATAACATTTTAAAATAATTTATTTATTTCATGACAATCACTTTCGTGTGTACTATGCCCATCGGGGCGCAACTATGCCATGTCCATTCCGCTACCCGATTTCTTCGTGGCGCAACTTGCCAAGTCCATTCTGCTAATCGATTTCTTCGTGGCGCATCTATGCCATGTTCATTCTGCTACCTGATTTCTTCGTGGCGCAACTATGCCATACCTAGGCCTTCCAATTGACCGCGGAGCGCAACTATGCCATACCGATCTGTATAGCGTGGGGGCCTTAGGATATGTGGAATTTTCTGTCACAAAGTATTGGAGGCTGCAAGACAATAAACACTTTAAAAATAGCTTAAAGAATAACCTTAGTAATTCACTTTAATTATACTGACTGTAACGGTCACCGACTATATGGTAACTTCGTTCTTTAGACATGCATCCTGATAGCGCTGTATTTTCACAATTGTCTCATAAGAATTTCTTCCTATTATCTAACATTATTTGAAATATATTAACATTATATGTATATAAGTTTAATTTTGCTACACAATGTTTAATTAATAGTTCATAGTATTTCACTGTTTAATTCATAAGTAAGTATTGTATACAGTAACTTTTATCCAACTCAATTTGTTGTGTTCTTTGTAGTTTGTAAGTTACGGCCTTAACTCTGCCAGCTAAAATAAATCATTATTATTATTATTAATATTATTATTCCATTCCGGGTAGTACAATGGGCCAACCCAAGCGACCTACGTGCAAGGGTAGTCCTCAGCAGTGTTCCTTCCCTGAAGTAGAATAGAAGGGTAGACACGTGTTGAGCACAATGGTCAGAAATCACTATCCGCGCTTACATCCATGTCATCTAGTTGAGCACAAACAACAATAGAAACGATTCTACGAGAAGAGCACAAATGCATAGAGCGCCTACATTCCCACATTCCACAGGCCTAGAGTGCGGAACTGTTTGCACGTTGTGCAGCAGTTTGTTGAACTTAAGGAACGGTCACACGTCCCTACTTTTGCAGCACTGCAGTACAAAAAACTGCGCAACTCTCGTACTGCGACGTGTGAACAACGGTGCAACCCGAAAAGTAGCGGCTGCCAAACCTGCTGCCCGCTACTTTTTCATGCTGCGCGCAGCTTAAAAGTAGCGACGTGTGAACAGGGTTCTCAGGGTTGCAGCCGCAGCATTTTTGATATCGGTTTTGTTGAAACTTTTGCTGCGATTGCGACCAGTGTTGCCACCCAAATGTACCAATGATACATTTATTGTTTGGATATATTTTAATGCTAGATGTGATGAAAATCAATTATTTGTAACAGTTATTAAATGCACAATACAGTCTGAGCATATTTGCAGACGATATAACTCATTTTTTTAATTTTCCGTAGCGTAGTTTCAAACTATAAAACTATAAAACGTCTTTGTTTCAAACAGGAGGGTTGCCAACATTGATTACGTGAATATACTGTTGGTTATCATTTAAGTATATAGACATTTTTAAAAGCTTTATATTAAAAATAATGGCAATTTCTGAATACTAGTTAGGACAGAAAAGCAAATAATAGATAAGTAAGCTTTCGTATGAGTTTCTTAATAATGCGAACATAACCACAAAATGTATATTGAGAAGTCAACACGGAGATGGAAACCTGCAGCATGACTGCGGCTGCAAAAGTAGCGCCTTGTGTGTGAATAGACTCGCAACCTCCAGTTGCAACTTTTGCTGCACTCGGGTTGCGCAGCACGAAAATTAGCATGCAGCGCGCTACTTTTGGCTTACGTGTGAACACGACACGCTACTTTTGCAGCTGCAGTACAAAAGATGCGCAGCAAAAGTAGCGGCGTGTGACCGTACCTTTTGGTACTATCCTTGTACGCAACTCTCGAATGTAGGGTGAAGGAGGACACTGTTTCAATTCAATCGTCTTCAGTCCAATAAGGTCATATTTTCAATGTGAAAATTTTCTTTTTTTTTTTTTCTTCTTTTTTTTTTTGTTAGTTATTTAACAACGCTGTATCAACTACGAAGTTATTTAGAGTGGATGAGATTGGTGATAGCGAGATGGTATTTGGCGAGATGAGGCCAAGGATTCGCCATGGATTACCTGGCATTCACCTTGTGGTTGGGGAAAACCTCGGAAGAAACCCAACCAAGTAATCAGCCCAAGCGGGAATCGAACCCGCGCCCGAGCGCAACTTCAGACCGGCAAGCAAGCGTCTTAACCGACTGAGCCACACCGGTGGCCTCCTTCTTGTTAACGACAAAGTTAATCATACAGTAGTAATATTTTCTACAGAAACAAATTTACGGTTTCTAGCTGAAAGAGAAATTGTATTGATGGGCGGAACATATTCATATTCCCCTATATATTTTTTTAATAATTTTTTACAATACATACTTTCGAAAATGGGCATTACATACTACTTGTATTTTGTGCTCTACAAACTACCATGTACAGTATGTACTTGATTGTGTTTAGCCATAATGTAAATAAGTGCTGTGAACTAAATGTCAACTTTAATCCGAAGACTACAGAGTGTAAGGGGTATAAGTGCCGTCCTTTTCAGTCTTCGGGGATGGTCTACAGGATCAAAAAATGTCCATACAACGTAGGGTCAAAAGTTTATAGTTTTTTCAGAAAAAATATTTATTTTCTTATTTTATTTGCGTTATACTGCATGTATCGTTAGTAAAATTACGAAAACAATTTTATCAGTAAGTATTATCTAGACTATTACACTCTTACTACGTCATACTACTTTTGACCAATAAAACGGTACGAAAGGACGTATTTCAACCAATCATGGCTGCTTATCGCACAATTTTATCGCGTCCCTAGCATTTGTTTAATTTTATCGCGTCCCTAGCATTTGTTTCTTTGTTTGCCAACATTTGAAACTGCGCTGGTCTGGACGTCAAAAAAAAAAAAATATATATATATATATATATATATATATATATATATATATATAATTACAAACCACTCCAGTCGATGCACAGCAGTTTCAAATATGACTCGCATTGGCATTCAAGAACAAGAATTAATAAAAATCACTGATCATACCTATGCATCTTCTGAAATTCGATTTACAAATAAATGAAGAGCACCATTCGGAAATCCTGAATAAGTTGAATACACCATGTAGGCCTAAATCAACGAGTTCCACTTCTATTAAGCACACGTCCAATATAACATCAATTGAACCACCAACCATATTCAAATTTGAAAATTGTACATTCAATAATTATTCCTTTTAAAATTATTCATTCGGAAATTCTGAATAAGTTGAATATACCATGTAGGCCTAAATCAACGAGTTCCACTTCTATTACGCATACGTCCAATATAATATCAATTGAACCACCAACCACATTCAAATTTGAAAATTGTACATTCAATCATTATTCCTTTTAAAATTATTCATTTTAATTTTTTATGTCATCGTTGTTAATTAGAACTTTTCTAACACTTGTGTATATTAGGTTATGTTATAGCTCTGCTATATGATATTATGGATAGTCACGTATCAGAGATTGTTTAATATTAAGATTTATTGAAAATCATCTGTCAAGTGACGTTGATTACTGGGATTCGGATAACTGAAGTGGAATGTTGCATTTTAATAAAAATGAAACTGAATCAACAAAGCCTTCTTGACTAGTAACATTGCCATCGTGTATAATAAATCGAAAACTTCTCGACGAGAGGGCATTGCTCACTACTGCCATCTAGCATGCATCTAGCGTAATATTTGTAATGTTGAGATGGTACAATAATACATTTGAAGACAGTTGTATTTTCGTAAGTCAATTAATATTTTATTGTATTGGAGTACTTCGTTACTTCTAATCTTTATATACTTTCTTCTAATCGTGTAACAGTCAATTAAATCCCACTCCAGTTTTGATTTTCTCTAGATAAATCAAAACCGTCTAGTGAGATTACTGTTGATAACATTAGTTTAAATAAATATTTCTGGCTAAGTGACAGAAAATGCCGAATAACCTTCACTTTGCATGTCAAAATATAACATTACAGAACAAAAACTTGAAAAGATCCGCGGTACACAAGCTCTTTGACGTGTTCCTACTATACCCTATTAAGTTTCGGAGATATTTTCTATCAATATACAAAAACCTAAATTACTTGCGCCAATAATATACATACAGTATCTTCTTATTCTACTACTAGCTGTACCCGTGCGCTCCGCTGCACTTATTAGAAATAAATATAAAGTAATTACATAATTAAAATAGAACATTGGGTCCAGGGAACATTCGTGTTTAATAGAAGAATAAATCGTTTAATATGCTACTTAATTTAAATTCTATGTAAATAATTAAAATGCTATCATTTTGGTCCAGAGACCACTCATTTGGTGCAAAGATAATTCGTTTAACATTTTTCTAAATTAGTCTTGAATGCATCCTTTAATAAATCACTCCAAATTAGTAGAGTTGATTTTGTACGAAGATCATTTTTATGTTAACCTTACTGTACATCTTTTTTTATTAAGTTTATTTTATTCACTCCTTAACATCTGTGGTCATGTCGCGTGTTTAGAATGTGTGGGTATATTAGCAGGGCGTTTTTACTTTTGTTGAGTTCCTGTTTCTATTGTGTGTTATAGATGGCTTGTGTTAATGTAACTGATTATAGACTTTGATTAATGTTTTTGGTATTGGCAATTGAGGCGGTGATGAATAATGGCATGTATCTTTCCAATCCGGCATTTGCCTTAATGACTAAGGGAAATCATGAAAAACCCCAGTCAGATTGGTCGGCCACGGGGCTTGAACCAGGGACCCCCGAATGCGTGTCTCAAATGCTACCGCCCGAGCCAACTCGCTCGGTTGTATATCATTGTTTATGCAAATAAAAAAATGAGGTACCCTACATAAATATTATTTTAAGAAACACAGGAAACGAATATGGGTAAATTATGAGCGCAGGAACACAATTTCAAGACACCTTTTAAAATAACTCAGCTCCAGTGATCTCTATGGTAAAATGAGTGTATAAAATTAGAGTATTTTATGTGGACCAAATAAAGTTGCAATAATCAAGTTATACAATATTTCGACAGAATATCAAGTTTTCTGTGCGTACAGATTTCTTTTCATTTTACCTCAGTCCTCATTTGTAGTATTACATCCATCTAGAGAAACTACAAATTTCAAATAGTGAAGGTTAATTAGCTTCTGAGATTACTTCATACAAACACACAAAATATTCTCTGTATATTAATATTGATAAACGTCAAGGCCGCCTTAAACAGACGGATTCATTTATTTTGATTTCATTGTAGCCATCGTCGTCGTTCCTGCAATAACTTCTATGTCACATATCGATTTTCAGATTTTTGCTCTATTAAGTAACTTAAATAGTGATGCAGCAAATAATAGAATCTACTATATATAACTTAATTATATTTCTTTCTTTCGAAAATGTAAGAATTCACGATCTCCTATGCACTACTGCCTTAGAATGAATAAATTTGTTTTTCTTCCTACTAAAAAATTTAATATTTTGCACGTAGAAGTTACGGAACAACGACACTATAATCTCAGGCGGCGGTAGAAATGTATTGCATTGTTATTTTAAAACCTTTTCTATATCCTTAAATATCAGTCCTATCAAACTTTTTCCTGGGATAAAACTTATCGGAAATCATTTTTAAAGAAACTTTTGTTATGTAACATTTTTCACAAAAATCAATAATAAGCGAGATATTTCGGTTTATTTAATTCAGGCCCCCTTATAACCCCCCTTTTAAATAAAGTATTTTGAATGCCATATAGCCTAAAATCTAAGTTACAACGAACTTAATTTATGTTCCAATTTTCATCGAAATCCCTTTAGCCAGTATCGCGTGAAAAGGTAACAAACATCCAGACAGACAGACAGACTTAAATATGTCCTATCAAAATTTTGCCTGGAATAAAACTTATCGGAAATCATTTTTAAAGATACTTTTGTTATGCAACATTTTTCACAAAAATCAATAATAAGCGAGATATTTCGGTTTATGTAATTCAGGTCCCCTTATAACCCCCCTTTTAAATAACGTATTTTGAATGCCATGTAGCCTAAAATCTAAGTTACAACGAACTTAGGCCGTGTCTCATAGCTCAAGTCCATACTACACACTAATGACTAGCAATTAGGTGACTTGTGAACTACACACTAGGGAGCTTTGGAAATGTACGCTTGAAACATGGCCTTCTTCATAGACTATTTTCTAAAAACCACTACATCACGGTGCAGCACTGAACTAAGAAGGCAGTGTCCTAATGCAGTTTCATTACGAATTCTGTGAAAAAGATTAGGGCTTAATATATTACAATAATGTTTAAAACATTGTACAGAAGGTACTAACAATGTCAGTGTTCAAAGTTACCGTGTTATTCTACATTATATTTACATTATTTCACTTCCAAAGGATTTTCAAATTTCATAACCCCAACTGCTGATGAGGTATCCATGTTTGTTTAGTGAACAAGTCAACAATCGAGCAAGCATTTTCGTTTACTAGCTACTACGGACTTGATTGCTATGCACTATTTAGCTTTGGATCATAACTTCTGACGTCACTTCCGGCTATTTAGTCAACAATCTAGTTCACTTCAGCTGAAATTGTAGCTTTGAGACACGGCCTTAATTTATGTTCCAATTTTCATCGAAATCCGTTCAGCCATTATCGCGTGAAAAGGTAACAAACATTCAGACAGACAGACAGACAGACAGACATACATACATACATACATACATACATACATACAAACAAAAATTTCAAAAAAGCGATTTTCGGTTTCAGGATGATTAATTATACATGTTAACACCAATTATTTTTAGAAAAGCGAAAATTACCAGAAAAATTTCGCTTACAGATTTATTATTAGTATAGATACCATTTCCCATTATGATAGACGCCATGATGATTGCGCATGAAAAGTAAAACTCGGCGACTTAGATTATAATCTTGCTTTAACGAAGTACTAGAAACAGTAATTACAAATACAAACAAATATTTATGCATTGCATATTTTTTAATAGATCTAAAACAAATTGCATATTCCTATCTGTATTTGGCGACTTTCAGTCCTACGATTCTCCCAATAGTTTGAGGCGTACCTTGTAGCAAACTTGACTTCGAAGCATCGTACGAACGTCGGTCGGCAGGTTTTCAATTCTCGCTTGAAATAACTATGCACTTCATATAAATTAAGTTTCTTGTCTGCTTATGAGAAATAAACTTAAATGAATACTAACATTAAACACTCCACTTACAGTAACACAACACACTAAACAACCAAAATAACATAAATTTGTTCGAACATCGCACAAAGAGACAGAATGTAGGAGCGCTTGAACTGTATTGACGCTGATTGGCTGTCACTGTCACATGATTCCCGATACTAGAACATATCGGAGCTCATCTGCTTCCTTCGTGACGACAAGAGTATAGACGTAATATATCTAATGCCGCGACTCTCTTCTATCCAAGCGGCCCGGTAGAGATGGAAAAGCAGACTCTGTCGAGAATTTTTCTCAGGGTCCTTCCGTTTCCTTCTATACACAATAAACTGCCTGATAATTTAAAATTATTAAATATTGTTGCTTTTAAATCGAGAATTCATAAATGACTATTTTTAAATCCTTTGTGTTGAATTGATGGGTTTTTAGATATAAAAAACATTAATATACAGAGTGAACAGTAACTTAATGTCAATTTCAGACGGTTATTCTTCGAGATATTTCAAACAAAGATGTTTCATAAAATTTTGTTCGTTTTTGCTTCCTTTCGAGATAAAAATTGCTTTATATGAAACATTTCATAGCATGTTTTGGAAAAACCATTGATTGATACAGTGGATAAAAGAAGTATTTCGACACGTGTACCAAAACTAAAAGTTTACATTTCCTAAATAACTTACATAATTTCATGTTGTATTATTATTCAGACAATTACGAATATATTTTATTTATATATGCACATACTAACATTCACATACTATTTACATCATAATATAAAAATAAAGTCAACAAGTGACTCCATTACAACAAAATAAGTATTTGGACAGAATGTAAAATTAAAATAAACAAATCTCTGGCTGCAATCACAGTTAATTTCAGTACTTGCTCTGATAACCCTGCGCTGCAATTAACGCTTGGAGAAGTATTGGCATTGAATTTACGTATTTCCTAAAAGTGGCGAAATCAATTTTCTCCCACTCTTATTTTCTATTGGAGAATTGACGTTGGAGTACTTTTTCTTTAATTCATACCAATTATCCTCAATAGGATTTAAATCCGGGGTTTGAGAAGAAATTTGCAGGTAGTGGGGTGTATCTGAATGTTATCCAAACCATTGTCGAACATTGTAAGCACTAAGCTGTAGATCAGGCATGTCAATTGATGCCCACAGGAGCAAGCGCGCGCTTTAGAGCCCAGGAGAGCCTGAGCGCTTTACAGCGGAAAAGAAAGAGACAGAGGAAAGAGGTAGTATATGCCGCTTGGTCGAGCTATATTCAGGGATGGCCAGCACTGATTCAATAGATAAAGGGAAGAAACTTATTAAAACTGTATCCATGTTAATTTTTAGATTTGCCTAAGAAGTATAAGTGCATTATAAGAATGTAAGTTTTAATTTTAATGCTCATTTTTCACAAGTTTGATTTTTTTTATTCAAAATAAATATTTTCTCAACTTTTCGTATAGAAAAGTGAAATTTTCAGGTATAGGCCTATTTATTTAGTAGTCTAGCCTTACAGAATGTTTTCGTAAATCTAATATACCGTATATACGTATTACTGAAGATAGTGTATTGAAAATTTTGAAAATATTCGCATGGAAATTGTTTGTAAGGAAATGAATTAACAAAGCAACTACTGTTACATCATAAGCAAAATATACGTGCCCATGTGTTGTAAAAATGTCAGCTCTAAAGCTTCAGCAGATTTCGAGAAAATAATTTAATATTCTGATGATAGGAAGTTGCTCACAAATATCACCTTAAAAGCATAATGCGATAAGAGTTTTGTTATGTAATATTAGTTACACTTAAAACAGATACAGTACCTAGGTAACTTTGCTTTATACTGTAATATTGTTTTGATTAGTTTATTGATTACTTTTGTAAGGCTAAAGATACCATCAATATAAATTCCAACTTATCATGTCATACTCATTCTCTTTCTTTGGAATATCACTTTCTTTATGAATGATGTGTTTCATCCACTTAATACAGTATAATATCATACTACTATGTAATTTAAGTGAATATTCCTTCTTAACTCTCTATTATGTATTAAGATTTAAAACACAAGTGCAATATTAAGAAATCAGTGTCAGTACTTTTGTTTTAGAGACAATATAGATAATATCAAACAGAAAGAAGCCATATAAAAGTAACTACATAACATTTCACGTTCCGTTTGAAGTTTGTGCGCCACTGTTTTCTTAACCAACAGGTTGCTTATTCATATACACAACCCTTCCTCTTTCCATACTTAGCGCTTGCTGCCCGCGCACGACGTCAAGGTTAGAAAAATGCGCTGCTTTGATATCACTGCTGTAGATCGTTGTCCTGTTGAACATCCAACTATGACCCAACCCAAGTTTAACTACACTTTCCTTCACATTATTCTTTAATATATCCAAATATTGATTTCAATCTATATTACCGTCCACGATCTGAATGTTACCCAAACCATTATAGCATTTACACCACCCCAAACCATAACTAAACTCCTTCCAGATTTAACAGTTGGAACAAAATTCTGTTTCTTGAAAGCTTTATTCTTCTTTCCTCATACATGTTGACGTCCATCACTTCGTTATTGTTTTATTTGAGTCTCATCTGTGAAAATTACTACTTTATGCCAGAATTCCAAAGGTTCATTCTGGTATTTCTTACTCGTACAGTTTGTATAGTTTTTTTTTTTTTTTTTTTTTTTTTTCCTAGTGGAACATCCACGGTATCCACCTTTTAAACCGTATTTCGAACTGTTTGAGGCGTTAACACTTACTTGCATGTCCTAAGAGAGTGAAATAGCCAGTTCCCTAGCACTTATTTTTGGGTTTTTCTTTACTTATCGAAGGATGTAGTTTTCATTATGGGCTTTAAGTTTCTCTGGCCGGCCCGAACGTGTTTATTTTGCAGTAACTTCTCTGTTTTATACTTCTTTATTATATATTCAATAGTAGAATGTGGTTTGCCAAGAAGATTGCCAATTTTTCGGAAACTTTTCCCTTCCCCCTGTAATTTTATAATCAAGTTTCTTTCTTCTAATGTAATTTCTCTTTTCTTGTTGCCCATTGCTTTGTGTTTACTTCAAACGATATGAACTGCTTCACTGTGCTGTACTTACTTATGTGCTACACCTAAGGAAGTCTAGAAACGTTTGTTTGTAAGTTGGAATAGGCCTGTCTAAATATTTAATTTACGCTTAACTTATCTCATAATTGAAGTATAATTAAAATTAAAATTAAGGTACGATAAATTGAAAAACATTAAAGAGGTAAGACTAAATAAGACTAAAGGATTCTTAGAGAAACGAATATTACCTGTATGTATAATTAAATGTTCTCTTTATTGGAACTGTACAAATATTTTTTTTTATCTACTGTATGCTCGTCAGTTTAAGACAGCAGTGTATTGTGATAATAAATGACTGAAAGAATTTTAGTTTTGTCCTTTAAATGTGCAGAAATTTACTCAGAACAAATGTAGCTTTTCGTTCTGCAAAGGAATGCTTCAATGTTACATTTGTTCGGATCATATTTCAAACACATTCCATATACACTGCTCTCTTAAACTGACTTAAACTCTTAAACTCTTAAACTGGGAATTCAATCAATGACTTTCCAAAGACATGGTATGTAATGTTTCATATAAAACAATTTTTATCTCGGAAAGGAAGCGAAAACGAGCAAATTTTTATGAAACTTTTTTGTTTGAAATACGTGAAAGAATAACCCCCTGAAATTAATGAGTTTACTTACGGCTATATTCTGGATCCTACCATCAGATTCGAGACGCAGCAGAATCAACCAGAGGAGGTTATCTAGAGAAAAGGGCAATTTATGAACCGACTATCCCTTATTACAAAAGATCATATAAACTCAGGGACACAGAAATCATTGGTTTAATTTTGGGGCTAGAGGGACGATAACAAAACAATTCGTGTTATTCTGTCATAAATTTGGAGTCCCAACAACAACAATTAAGGAAATTTCTATGATAGCTTTGAAGGGTGCTCTGTAGATTTTACGGCGACAATTGTACTTCAAATTATAGTTGAATTTTCTCATTTTTTTTATCTATATTCTTTTTATTTTACTGCAAATTTTCGTTATTGTAAAACATTATCTACTGTAAATTTCTATTTATTTTAAACAAATTTTTGTAAGACTTTTTAATGTCACCTTAAATGTTACTGTTTAACAATCTTTGTCTTTGACAACCTCACCAAGTTGAGGGAGATTAGATATTATATTATATTATATTATATTATATTATATTATATTATATTATATTATATTATATTATATTATATTACATTATTATGAGTTTTTTAATATAATTTGATATGTTACCTATTTTCTTACATTGTTTATTGCATGTATTATGTTTAATGACAATACATGAAATATAAAATATAAATCCACCAATATGCCATAGCAACCGATTTTATCATTCAATAAATCGACAACATCTCCAACTACGATCACCAGTTGTCTCGTATCGCATGCGAATGCGCATGACTCATTCCGGCAGTGTTGCCACAACCCATGTACTATTAAATACTGCGCATTTGCTTCTTTCAATCTTGTATGAGCGTCGTGATATTTCACCACTTTTCTAATTAAAGTTCCACTGTGTTAAGTCTTTGAAAATGCAATATTAACTGCTTGTTGTCAACTAACGGATGTGCAACGTCAGATATCCAGTCAACTCTCATTGAAAGAGAAAGTAGCTAATTGCTTCATTGTTGTAACTTCCCTGAGCAGTCAATTCTTTAATATTTAATCAGATGGTCCTGAATTTTACAATATCATTGTTTTATACTAGCAATTGTGGATAATTTTTATAGTCACTCTACATATACTGTTGTCCTCTCTTTTACGAATTGTCAGTAAAAGTGGCATTAATCTTTGAGTACTTCCCACGAACAGATCTCTCTGATGTAAGAGAAGGTTATTCAATTTCAATATCTGACCCCTCTTGTTCAGATATGCTACTCCCTGTCCAAAATGAAACCTACCCATAAAGATACTAAATAATTTATTCCTTAGTTATGACACACAGAAACAAATTAGGAGAAAATATTAATCAAATCAAGTTTATGTCACCATCAGTAAATCTCAACATGTCCCCCTCTAGTAGCACGACATACATATAACCTGTATTCAATCTCTCTCCACGCATTGTGTAACATCTGCGGGGTTACAGATCTCACTGTGTCGATAATCCTTTGACGTAACACTTGAAGGTTATCCACTCTGGTGTTGTAGGCACGGTCTTTCACGAATCCCCAAAGAAAAAAGTCCAATGGTGTAAGGTCAGGAGATCGTGGGGGCCATTCAATAGGACCACCACGACCAATCCATCGTTCATGTTCAAAAATAACGACTTGCTTGCCTGACAGATTTCCGTGGACTTCGTGTGAATGCTTCACGAATGGCTTCTACGTTTTCATCCGACATCCTCTTCCTACCGCCGCCACCATGTCGCTGAAAGTCTCCATTTTCTAGCAAATGTTTGTGCCAGTGAACAATGGTGTGTCTATCAGGAGCTGCACGGCCTATTTTTCACGAAATCTCCGTTGAACTGTAACCGCAAATTTAAAATCTGCTAACCCATAACGGCACTGCAACAGTTCTGTCGATAGGCCGACGATCCCTAGTTATTTCTCTACATTAACTTTCTTTGTTTCATAAATTATTTTCTTTTTGAGAGGGAACGGGGAATTTTAGCAGTGCCCAGAGGCGGCACTATTCATAAATCCCTTAGCATAATAGGCTACAATAATTTATCCAACAACTCTTAATAAATAATGATTATAACTCAATTTTAAAAATGCGACAACTCTCAATAAATAATGATTATAACTCAATTTAAAAAATGCGCATAATGTTTGTATCAAAATGTCCAATATTGAATTCTGGGCGCAATTTTCCAAATAACTTTTCCATATCTTTAAATTTTATGAAATCGATTTTATTTTTCGCGAATGATTACATTCTGTTTCGCAAACATTTCTAAGTTGGGCATTTGTGTAGAATTTCGAAGGCCATCAAAAATTACATTGGTTATAGGGTATTTAAACATGAACAAATTGAAGTAGGTCTACAATAAATTAAAACAGTAATTTTTGGACAATTAAAGGATTTCCTGAACTGACTTGCTTTGCTAAATTTAATTCAATTCCTTCTTTCACTTCTTCAAGTAATAGAATTGATACCACCCAAGGCTCTATATGTATTATATATTTTTATTTTATTGGGCTATTTTACGACGCTGTATCAACATCTAGGTTATTTAGCGTCTGAAAGAAATGAAGGTGATAATGCCGGTGAAATGAGTCTGGAGTCCAGCACCGAAAGTTACCCAGCATTTGCTCGTATTGGGTTGAGGGAAAACCCCGGAAAAAACCTCAACCAGGTAACTTGCCCCGACCGGGATTCGAACCCGGGCCACCTAGTTTCGCGGCCATATACGCTGTTCGTTACTCTACAGGTGTGGACTGTATTATATATACATCTAAATATATAGTATACACATTATATAATACGAATTCGCTTAATTCTTAAAAAAAAAATATCTGTATACAATGCATCAAAATGTTTAATACTGAATGCATGGTGCAATTTTCTTAGTGAAATTCACAGGATAACTCTACAACCTGTAAAAAGTCATTAATAAAACTTAATTTTTCACCATTGAATATCCTATTTGTTTTTGCAATTAAGGCGAACTATTTTAATCCAAAGTGAATAATAATTACTATCGGTAAATACTCTTAACACAAGTTTTGAACATTGTATACGAAGAACTTCTTGGAGATCTCAGACAATTGCACATATCGATTTCCTTTTCATTAAAAGAAACTGTACTTTAAAGATTACTTCATAACAAATGAGGGGAAATGAAGTAATCTGCAAAGTGATTTATCATATCCAATATCAAGGAAGCTCCTTTCACGTTGCATGGATTTGATGGGTTGAAAAGAAACTTTGTATAAGGTGTCATTGCAATTTATTTCACATTTTTTATGCACGTAATTATACAAAAAGGAGTAGGCCTTACAATCGACTCAAAGAATGTTTACTGCCTGTACAAAATACACTACTTCGATGCTAAAATTTCAAAGGTGGCTTCTACCACACGACGAACTCTGACACATTTCTCCTCCAATTGGTGTCCTGCCGAGAAATTGAGGGTCCAAATAGAGCCAGGAGTTCATCAAAACTGGAAATTCTCATTTTTTAACTTAGTATTACCTGTAGTACAAACCTTATTAGGATAATAAAACTTTCCAAGTGACAGTATTTCTCTATAAATAGGATGCATCCAAAATTGACGTTCACGTCGTCGTTTTAAATTCCAGTCTACAAAACCCATAAATAAATAGCTACTGCTACTGCTACTCCTCCTCCTCTTGCTTCTGCTGCTGCTGCTGCTGCTACTATTACTACTACTACATCCATGATGACCAGGCTTCGAGACTTCGGACCCAATAGAGCAGTTCAGTGGGAAATCCACATAATGGCGTGCTGAGTATAGTGGTAAAGCGTATAGTGGGTGGAAGTACTGTATAATGAATGCCAACAAATACGCAAAGAAAAACGCTCTGGATTTGAAGGTTCCGACGAATAATTTGGTTTTCATACAAACCTATTTTCAAACTGTGTCTGAAACTATTACACGGTTAGAAAAGTCAGTGCAAGAGATGCCGGAAGCCCTCACATTAATTGAGGAAATGACGCAGAGAATTAATGAGACACCAAGTACACTGGTTAATGAACATGTAAAACAGAAGTGGAAATCAATTTTATGTAAAAATAACGGATATGGAACATTGTGTAACTTAAACATTACATTAATGGGCTTAGAGTCACCCGAGAATAAAGGATTGTCTCTTAGAGACTGCAATGATGTTAGGTTTTTTTCGTTTTGCTCCTATCACGTCATGCGACGTAGAGCGCAGCTTTCTACAGTACAAACTTTGGCAGATAACCGAAAAAGATTTTTACGTTTGAGACACTGAGAATGTATCTTGTAGTAGGCACATTGCAATTCGGTACTGTAACTGCACTTCCTAAAGACGACCAATAGGATAAATGAAAAAATTAAAATTGTTACATGCTTATTTCCACCATTAACATTATGTATAATTAAACACAAATGCTTATAAAAGACAGGAGAATAAATGCTTTTCGCATTCTTTTGAAATTGTCATTGTGTAATGTACATTTACTTTCAGAATGTACATATGTATATGTTTCCCCATACTACCGTACTCTACTCTAAATAGCAACGTTGTTACCTCAACACATCTCTACCTACCTGCAGTGAGTCAACAACCTATAGTACATGCATAGTAAACTTAATGTATCGGGTCCAAAGTCCCGAAGCCTGATGATGACGCTGGCATCAAAACTGTGTCCGGTGAACACACACGTCAACGACGCGACAGTTTTGTCTTTCACTGTTGCCATGCAGTTGCCAGCTAGAGAGGCTGACGACGAATATGACGTTCAACAATTATTTGTCCCCTGTGTATAAACAGCCTCAGAGTTAGATCTTTCGAATATAATTTCATTGTGCAAGCATTAAACTAGACTATTAGACAACAAAGAACTTTAACGTAAGACTCATATGTGAAAAGAGAGACTCATTTCGTGAAATGTGACAGCAATTAAGAGAAAGATTCTCTGGCGTTCCAATTCCAAGTAGACAAGCAGACAACTTGTTCTTATATTAAAGGAAAAGGGATAATTAAACGCTGGAATTTCTAAGCCGAAACAAAGTGCCCTAACGGAACAAAAACTCGATGAAATTGATGTATCATTGGAATGTTCGCAAAAGAAATGTCTAGGTTAAGTTTCACAGGAAATAGGCGTTTCAATAACCTGGACCCATATCGCTATTAAATTCAAAACTGAAACTTGACAGAGTACCTACAGTCCAAGAATTACGGCCAATTCTAATTTCATCAAATGATGTTGGGAATGTGTGCATGCAGACGGACATCACTTTGAACAACTTCTGTAACAAATGTTAGTGCTCATTATGAAATAAAAATATAACTGTATACAGGGCTATTAAGAATGATGGAGCAGATTTAAAATTCTTATTTTAAACAAACTGTAAAAGAGAAACACATTCCTCACATCGGTATATAGAGAAAGGTTCAGTTTTCAACATTTTAAAAGCCCCCGCCTAGAAGTTCCATTTAATGCTACAGCGGTGACAATTTTTCCGAACGACAAATTTTTTGGGTGGATCAATGTTCCACCTGTCTGGTAAGGTTAATCGCTACAATGTTAGAATTTGGGAGATCGAAAATCCTTACATAGTCGTCGAACATGAAAGAGGCTCGCTGAAAGTGAATGTGTTTTGTGCCATTTCTGTAAATACAGTTTATGGATCTTCCTTTTTTCCGGAGAAAACTATGACAGGATTGTCATACCTGGGCATGTTACAAAACTGGTTGTTTCTTCAACTTCAAGAAAACTCGAATGAATTCATTTTCATGCAAGATGGTGCTCAGCCTCACTTCCACTTGCAGGTCTGGCGTTATCTGAACCACACCATGGATGGATTGGACTAGGTGGAAAACAAGATTTGTTCGTCTGTAGCCTCCCAGGTCACCAGATCTTACCCCCTGCGATTTTTACTCGTAGGGATATATAAAAGAAAGGGTATTTGTCCCACATATGACTGCTAGTTTTCAAGATCTGAGACACCGAATTGTTGAAGCTGTGAATTCTGTAACTACGGAACAGTTGATCCGTGTAGTCTATGTCAAGAAATAAACTACCGATTTTCTTTGACTGTCGCGCAACACATGGTGTTCATGTTGCGAGCATACAACCTCAAGGACCATAGATATTTGAATATTGAACTTTGAATCTTCCTCTATTCAGTGGTCTGCGGAATGTGTCTCTATCTTTTACGGTTTGAAATAAAAATTTCAAATCTGATCCATTATTCTCAAGTCTTCTATGTGTTGAACTACGTGGGAGGTTTCATATTGAGATTTCCGCCGTCTACGCCGCGCGCCGTTCGCCATTCATATACAGGGTGTCTCAGGAGAAATGTAAAGTACTTCAGGATAATGTAGTTTGGGTTAAACTACATCGATTTAACCTAACAGACTTCTGTCCGATGTCTAACGGTTGGGGAGAAATACTGGAAAGTCTTGCAGTTCCGTGTACTATGCTTGACGTGTTACGTCAGATCTCTTGCACAGGGCACTATCAGAGTATCTCAACGCCTCCCAACTGAATACAGGTTCACTTGAAATTTAATAATGTTGAGTTGTGTCCGTTTCTGTTGCTACAGTATTGTGTTTACATTGCTTTAATTTTTTAATAGACAGTATTATTGTCGAGTACAGTATATTGCTGTTGCAATACTGTAATTCTATGTTTTATTTGAGTATTGCTATGGCATTCGTGTCTTCATATAGTGAATATGCATACATACTTTTTGTTTATGGATTTTTGTGCAGTGGTTGCTGTTGAACAGACGATGTTTTCCCAATCGAAGAGTTCCGCCTAACTGTGTGTTGTCCCATGTTTACCGGACGTTATCTGATTTTTTTTTTTTTTTTTAATTTTGACCGGCCAGAGGCCGTTTACCAAAGTTATCTTTGTTTTTCTGTTTCGTTTTCACTTGTTTTCCTTTGTTTTTACTTACACTAATACAAACACAACACCCATGCCCGAGGCGGGACTCATATTGAGACATGCCGTGCCCCTACCGCTTGAGCCATCCGGGTCTGCAACTGATAGTGGCAAGCTACCAAGTGTTTCATTGAGATCGGAAAGAGAACCGGTACCGGTACCTGATATGAATTTAAGGGGAAAACATACTGCAAATGGTGCAACGGAGTCCACGGCTGAACACTCGTAGAATACCTTCATGTACGACGTGACTCTCGTTCGCTTCTATGACGAATCCTGCAGTTGAGGTACAGTCCATGGAATCCATAAGAAGAACAACCTTAGTAATGTGTATTATGTAATTATTTTATTTTCTTACTGAGTTTGTACTTAATGTGAAATAAATTTATTGGAACAGCACAAGATGCAGCAGTTTCAATAATGTACTAGCATCATATCACAATGTGCTAAAACAAAGACATGCGTTTATAATGCCGCTCTCCATTTAAAATTTCGCCCATTAATAACTTTCTAACCGTTACACTTCGAATTTAGATATGTCAGGCTAAATCGATGTAGGTTAACTCAAACTGCATTATCCTTAAGTACTTTACATTCCTCCTGAGACACTCTGTATACTGTTTATGGCCCAGACCCGACCCAAATGCTCTCAATCCCATTATTCCATGGTTTAGACTTAAAGGAACGTACTAGTTATGTTACGATGTATAGAATACTTAACATTATAAATTACAAACAATTTTTCAGTATAATTTGTAGTGGTTCTAATAACCTCTGCGATTACAAAGGGAGTTCACCAAATACTACTATTTTCTATGCTTGTGCGGAAGTGATAAAAATATATGTATACTGCAATGTGAAACGTTGGAGAAAAAGAGAGGAATTTATTCATCGTTTGCGGAAATAATGTAAAGTATGTATATTCCGTTAGTGTACCCCATTTACCCTACCAGCACTAAAAAATATCTTCATTAACCATGCGGTAACGTAGTACACTTCCCATAACAGACCAGTGGTTCACAAAATGTGCTCCGAGGATCCCTTGAGATCCGCCAACATTTATCAGAGGATCCGCGGTTAATAATATATATTTTTAAATAAACAACATATAATACTACCGTTTTTCACGACGTGATTGCACTATACTGGGAAAGTTAGTATACCGACAAGGGTATATGACCAGACCTCATCGTTGCGTGAGCTGACATTGTAAAAAACACGACTTCCTTTTTTTTCAGTTAAGGTAGTCAATTCTATTGAAAATTTTTGTCTGCTTTGCGAGGGTGGCGAGATATAGCTAGTTAGTTCTTATCTGCTTGGTGTGTGAAAATGTTTGCAGTTTTTTCTCTCGAGATCAACTGTGTAAGAATAAGTTTTTGTAAATCTCACAACTGTAAAATAAATTTTACTGACAATGTTATTTAGTCAGCAATAAATTTTGACATGTATTTTCAAAAAGATACAAATTTTGTCCATTGTTATGTACGCATTCTGCTTCTGCTACTTTCATTGTGAAGTCAGTTTTTATTTATTCAATACGAGCAGGCTTATGTGATGTATTCGTGTTAAACTATGTATTAATAAACCAAGTATCTTTGATTTTGTACATTACTTACTTACTTATGGCTTTTAAGGGGTTAGGTATTGCTTGCAGCAGTAAAATTTTTGGAAGTAATCAACATTTTTTCCTCCATTACTGTATCTCGTACAATAATGAAAATTGGTATTATGTAAAACACTAGCCTTCAGCTGTATGAAAAAAATATTTTTACGATTTAAAAAAAAAAAATACTTTTTTTTTTTCAAAATTCAAAATGGTCGCAGTTCACTGTGCATTGGCGAAACGTTTCCCTCATAAATCATAAACTTATTAACTTATTAACTTTTTCGTGTTCTCTCTCTTTTATTTTAATGCTGAAACTTATGTTTACAACATCATGTTCTTTCAACTACATTCCTTAATAAATAATATTTTTTTTTAATTTTGTGTTAGAAAAAATACTGATATTTGACCATTTTTTAAATAAATTTATTTTTATCAGACAATCTATCAAAGGTAGAGAAGTGATCTTGCATCATATTGTAGGTATGACATGCATAAATACACAGGCCCGGTGAGAGGATATGGAAGGCATGGCTGTAACCTGGGGGCCCGGGGCTTTCAGGGGGCCCGGATAACGTGCTGATAGTACTACGAGAGAGAGTCAAAAAGTAATTTTAATAATTGTTTTATTACTTGAATATTTACAATAAGACTACAAATACTTCATCACTTTTCAATATAGTTCCCAGTACTTTCAATGCAAGTGTTCCTGTTATACTATGTTGAAGTGATGAAGTATTTGTAGTCTTATTGTATTTATTCAATTAATAAAACAATTATTAAGGCTACTTTTTGACTCTTCCTCGTATATAGATAATTTAAAATGTAAAACTGAAAGTAATAATATTATTTAATTTTTGCATTGGGCGTGGCATTTGCCGGGAAAACAGTTCTCTACTATGATAGATAGTACACGCTTGTTCCATCTCCATTCCACGCCACACACGGACTGTCGTTTGGTTGGCTTGTTCGGAAGCTGACAACCGTGTATGTTAATGTTTTAATCAATTTTGTTTGCAGATCATGAGTAATAATTTTCTTTACTTGGTTATTTAACGACGCTGTATCAACTACGAGGTTATTTAGCGTCGATGAAATTGGTGATAGTGAGTTGATATTTGGCGAGATGATGTCGAGGATTCGCCATAGATTACCTGATATTTCCCTTACGGTTAGGGAAAACCTCAGAAAAAATCCAACTAGATAATCAGCCCACTCCCGAGTGGAACTCAACTTGGCAGGCTAGCGCCTTAGCCGACTGAGCTACGCCGGTGGCTGAGTTATCATCATAAATCTGGTGCTCAGAAAAGAAAGGAGAAGGAGACGAAGGAAGAATTATCTAAGAAAGGACAGATAACATTTGAAAGCTTAGGTTTTGTGTTGAAGAAAGTTAGAATGTGTGAACAGGAGAAGTGGAAAGTGAATCTTTGGATGAAAGAAAAGATGTTCAAGATTAAGACGAAGTAAAATCAGGATCTAATGAACGTTCCGAATCAATAAATACAACACGATCAGATTTTCCTTGCCCCACTTGCACCATGATCAATAACATCATGGACAGCAACCTCTAGACCTTTTGATTTTGACATCGGGACACTAGAAAATTTGCAGCTTTCTACTGAGTTAATTCAAGAATTAGTTCTTCGTGGGCCTAAATCACTTCCCAAAGAGTTTTCATGTGACATGGATGTGTAATTTATTTTCTCATTGAGTTCTGCAATGCACCTTGAAAAATGGAGAAAGCGTACCAACAGACTGACTGCCGTATCTTCAGCAAGTTGCACGTTCAGTATTATGTTCTCTTGGAGATTTTTCTGGTGGAAGAGACTCTATGATAAATTACCTGCACATAAAAATAGTGCTAGTCATAAGGCTTGTTATCTAGAGTGGCGGAGCTTGGAGAAACCTTTAAGTGAGGACTTAGCAGTTGATATGTTACATTCTAAAACCTTTAAGAATGAAGTGGACAATTGGAGGAAGATTTTAATCCGTATTTTGGATGTATTCTATTTCTAGGTGAAAGAGGCTTGCCACTGAGAGGGGATACCCACCTTATTGGTGATCCCAGGAGTGGCAACTTCCTTGGGATCTTAGAATTAATTAGTCTATTCAACCAGTAAACTTTAAGAATAACTTACAAACTCTTCAACTCCTGAATGTCCTTACTCAAAAGAAACTGATCAATCTATCTCCAAATTCTGCATTGTTTTGCGCATATTTACTACATTGCAATTAAAAGTTGTTTAGCCTGTTAGCGCGTCCGCAGGACATATTTCGCTCAACAATGTCGCAAGGGAGACTATCAAGTCTTGGCACCTTAGCTTTGGAAAGCAGTCTTGCACGAGAGTTGGACTTTGAAGAAATAATAGACTATTTTGCGAGTCGAAAGACAAGAAAAGCTCCACTGTAGATTTCTTAAAAGTAATGTTCTCCTAAAATGTAAGTTGGTGACTTAGTGCATGTGTCTATAGCGGGCGTTGACAGCAGGACCTCTTGTAGGGAACATTTTTTACAATATAATATTCTTACTGTTTATGGTTTATATACTTTTAATGTTTTACTACTAATTTATAAAAATCTGTCTGATTTTCACCAAAATTTTGACTTCCATACCTACGATACTCGTAACAAAAATAGTTTAACTATTCCAGCACACCATCTTACAAACACTAGTAGAACCTATATGGTCTTTGGTATCAAAATCTACAACAGTTCGTCTGATGACATCAAATATACAAAAAATGCTCTCAAATTTAGGAATTATATAAACACGAAATTAATAAAATTGTGTCCCTACAGTCTTGAGAATGCACGCATGGGCCCTCGAAAAGAATAATGTTTTTTTTATATTTGACTTCTTTTAAATTAAATTGTAATTGTATATATTTGACCATGTCTATGCATATATTATGCCTTCGATAATAAAGTTCTATCTGTCTGTCTGTCTATCTATCTAAATAAACAATAGAGAATAGAGTAGTGTAAAATATTTGTTCACTTTTGTACTGTATTGTCCATAATAAAAAGCATTGTTCAGTGTTATGCTACTTCACATAATACGAGTGTTCTCAACCCTCTTATATTCTCAAGACTCGTATATCGTTTGAAAGGGAGGCCCGGAGAATCTTAGCAAGGGGGCCCATTTCGGCTCTCTACGGCCCTGTAAATACACACAACAAATTTCATCACAGAATGTTGGATAGCTTTTGAGTTATGTGAGAAACACTTCATCACTGCACAGTGAACTGAATTTTGAAAAAAAAAAAAAAATGTAAATACATTTTTTAAATCGTAAAAATATATATATATATATTTTTTTTTTTTCATATAGCAGAAGGAACTGTATTTTACACATACTAATTTTCATTATTATACAAGGTACAGTCATGGAGAAAAAATGTTGAATATTTCCAAAATTTTACTGCTGTAAGCTATACCTAAACCCTTAAGGAACCCGGAGGTTCATTGCCGCCCTCACATAAGCCCGCCATCGGTCCCTATCCTGACAAGATTAATCCAGTTCCTACCATCTTATCCCACCTCACTCAAATCCATTTTAATATTATCCTCCCAGCTACGTCCCGGCCTCCCAAAGGTCTTATGAATAATTTTAATTTTCATATTATACAGTATCGTCTCAATGGATCGGTGGCTAATAAAAGACAATAAAAATTACAGTTCTACAAATTCAGAAACCAATCGATCACCTTGTCGTGTATCACACTCCAGTGCTGCTAATTTAAAACGGGTGAATCAACCAAAAAAATAAAATATGATGAATCATATTTGCTCTTGGATTTATGAATAGCCTACAGGCAATAAAATTGCTCCGGACGCCCTTCGTATTCTATGTAACAAAATGTTAAGTAACAGTTCTTATTGCCCGCAAAACTGCGTAGACATCTGGAAACAAACCACCCCGAAAAATATACACGCAATTTATAAATACTACTGCATGTTTATGAACTCATGGCTATGCATGGTAATTAATGTAGTTGTAGACATATTGCCGATGTTAAATACGTACAGAATATAAATATGGAGACATATTAAATGTATATCTATATTAATCTAGCGATTCAATTTAATTTAATTACATTAATTTAATTTGAGGATCCGTGAATCTTTTTTCGAGTCTAGCTTTAATCAGTCAGATAATCTTTTCGTACTTTGATTTTATTGTAATTGTAATTGTAAATTTAATACTAATTGTAATGTTATTTGTAATTGTAATTATACATTTAATACTAATTGTAATTTTATTGTTCATATTATAGTTGGAATCTCCTGGTAAAGGGGCAGAGAAGGCCTGACGGCCTTATCTCTACCAGGTTAAATAAATAAATACTGCTAATAAATACTGCTAAAGGGATCGACGGTCAAAAAAGTTTGGGAACCATTGACTTAGATGATAAAGTGATGTAAAATTTCGGCGAATGTACGACGATTTGTTCCAAGCAAATGGTACCAGTAACTTTCGTCCCAATTTTTTTGTTCCAGAGATCCTTAGTCTCTTCTTTTTTATGTCCCAACTTTTTCGTCCCAAACACCTGTACGTCCCAAGTTGAAGTTAAAGTAATTTGTATATTATATGAAATTCTGATAAATTACAAATATATTACAAGTAATTTAAAAGTGTACTAGCTTTATTTAATTCAAATATACTGTATCAGAATAAATGTCCTGAAACAGCATGTCCCAAAGCGCATAATAGCTGTGTAATTTCACCATTATGCTTATACTCATAACGATTTACAACTCTTTGCACCTGACGATCTACGGCTGCACGAATTTTTCTTCTTTTCCTTGAAGATGCACCGACTTCAACACACAGGAGTTCTCAGGTCATTATAGATGCTCCTTTTGTAATTTATCTAGAAACTCATTAATAATTGCTGTAAACAGTAATAATAATAATATGCTGCAAACAGTGTACTATACACTGCATAATGAATACATCCGCCGGGATAGTTCAGTTGGTGAGTAAAAACACTTATTATTAATACTGTAGGCCTATTGTATTTTGAGTAGATAAAAACCTAACGGAAATTATCAAGCTGAAAATCTTAATAGTTCCTAGTTTACGTAAATGGTTGCTCTACTTTTCTTCCCTCCTATACCTAGTAAATTGATTTGTTTGTATTTTACTCTAGTATCATCAAACTCCGGTCGTGGAAGGAGGTGACAGTGTTTCCGGTTCTCAACCGTTAATCCAAAGGTTAATATTAGAAATGTTAGTAAAAACAAAATAATAACATGGTAAAAGTGTAACAGATAGACGTAGGCTTACATAGATACTTCCCAATCATCCTAGTTTAATATGAACCTTATTTTCCTTCCATCTTCTCGCCAGAGTCCCCGATCTCCTGTGAATAGGCTACTGTTAGATTTGTGAGGCCAGACTTCTCTGAGTTTCTCTAGTCATTATCATCCATCATTCCATTACATTCATATCACGTCTTTCAGTCTATTGATAATCTTCATAATTGAAAACGAACTTTAAAGAATTCCTTTTGATCAATTAATCGCGCTAAAAAAAAGTGAGAATTCCGTCTCTAGTTTCGGTTACATATTGAAATGATACGAATATACAGTAGAACTTCTCATAAGTTCACAACCATAATCGACCTGGGATCAACATACAGTACTCCACGTATTATCCGATCCTGACCCAACAACCGACCAACACCTATGAATAATTTATGCATGAAGACGTAGACGAAGACTAGAATATCCCCATTCGATAAAAAGGTTATGAACAGACTTCGCCATTTCCGGCCCACGGTCGTAGGCCTATAGTTTGTAATATATTTGCCATAGGGTTTCAAATTCCTGTCGCGTGGTAGGAACAGGAGGTTGCATAAGCAACGCAGTGCAGGCCTACACACCGCAGGACAACTGGATGCGTAAAGAAACAGACCCAATAAAACATGCACTTTATCTAACTACAAGTGTTGTACCTGGAATAAATGCGGTTTGTAATTTACAATATCAAATAGCATTAAGATCTGCATGTTCATACAATGCAAAACAGGACACATTGTATTTAATTACTTCACTTGTACGATTGAGTACATTAAAGAGAGGAAAAGAACAATATTTTTTTAGTTGATTATTTAACGACGCTGTGTCAACTACGAGGTTATTTAGCTTCGATGAGATTGGTGATAGCGAGATGGTATTTGGTGAGATGAGGCCGACGATTCGCCATAGATTACCTGGCATTCACCTTACGGTTGGGGAAAACCTCGAAATCAGCCCAAGCGAGGATCCAACCCGCGCCCGAGCGCAACTTCAGATCTGCAGGCAAGCACCTTAAGGTATATGTACACCCACAAAACGCAAAAAATGATGAAAAATTAAAATGTTCAAAATATAACTATTTTAATAGAGAATTTTCTCCCCTTTAATTTGATATAAGAATTTTCGATTTATGCCTTATGGTTTTTCAGATAAGTACCATTTTCCAAAATTCTGTGTCATCAGCCACGGTCACTTCTATGAAGATCACTCCAAAAGTAATGCACAACATTTTTTTAATTTATTTTTTATTCTAAACCTTTGCAATTTACGGAGGTCATAGATACATCTTTCCCCTTTGTATTCAAATTTAATTTAAGTCGTTCCCGTGAGTGGCGCCAGAGAGTAGCTCAGACGTGTTGGTTCAGACTTTTATCGTGCAGGTATACAGGCTCTCATTCCAAGGTAGCGTAAGGCAGTTGAAAGGTGCGGGTATTATGTGGAAAAGTGACGTATTGTTCCTGAAGAATGTACCTACATTCTATGAAAATAGCAAAGCTGTAGAATAAAAATGTAATTTTTAAATAAATATTGTGGATTACTTTTGGAGTGATCCTCATAGCAGTCAATCCCCTCGTCCAGCATTGCTTGTAAACTAAACTTCTTTCTAGTCCCAAAATAAATGCATAGATACCAGGGCATGATCATTAGATTGAAAACAAGTTTTTACATGATGAAGTAATTTATAATCTTTTACTGTTAGTCATAAAACTGTAAATTTGTGTGTCAGTGATGTTGTACGTCATTTTAATAAGAGTCCAAAAGGAGAAATTAAAATTCTGAGGAGGATGAGCATAAACCCTGGGACAAACACCATCGCAGGATTTTTTGCATCAATGGAAAATAAGGACAAAAATGCAAAAAAAAAAAAAAATTCAACACCTAAAGTTAAAACAAGGAGGAGGTATTTGAGAGGCAGAAAGAAGCTGAAACAGAATCGACATGAAGCTGCTTAAGGGGTGACATATGATAATGCAGTCTTCTAGGCTCTGAAAGTTTGTGGTTCATTTCCTGTAAATAGTAATTTTAGAATATTTAATTCTTTTGAAGATTGAAATGTCTCCTAGAGCCTGACAATGAGTAAAATAACATTAATGTAGTTAATAATTATCTATGGATTTTTTACATGATATATGCAACATAAAATATTAGTATAAGTTACATATATGGAAATATTAGTTAATGTAAATTAAAATAAAAATAGCTCTATGTCAGACACTAAAGAATATTTTTATCCATAAAACAGTGAAAAAAATGTGGCTCTATCTTAAAAACTGCATGAGCTATCATGTTTCAAGTTGTATGTCAAAATTATAAACACAATAATTTTTATAAACAATTTAGACATAATTTCAAGGGATTTGTTCACTTCATTCTCTTTCTGGTACCATTCTCAATTGTATAAAAATTTTACAGAGCAAAATTATGCAAAACAAAATTTTTTGTATGTAAAGGTGTACCTGGAAGGTCCGGGGTTCGATCCCAGGCCGTGACAGGATTTTTTTCTCGTTGCCAAACTTTCAGAACGGCCCCGAGGTTCACTCAGCCTCCTATAAAATTGAGTACCGGGTCTTTCCCGGGGGTAAAAGGCGGTCAGAGCGTGGTGCCGACCACACCACCTCATTCTAGTGCCGAGGTCATGGAAAGCATGGGGCTCTACCTCCATGCCCCTCAAGTGCCTTCATGGCATGTTACGGGGATACCTACCTTTTTAAAGGTGTACATATACCTTAACCAACTGAGCCACGCCGGTAGCTAAGAACAGTATTTAATGTGTTAGGCATTACAGGAAACCAATAATAAAAAGTGTTGTTCTTTACAAAGTTTCTATTATTAGATTTGTAAAGAGGAAGACAAGAAGATCAAGAAAAAGAGAGAAAAGGAGATCAAAAGGAAGACAAGGAGATCAAGATGAAAACAAGGGGAAGGTAAGGAGAACGAGGGGAAGACAAGGAAAACGAGGAAAAGACAAGGAGATTAATAGGAAGACAAGGAAAACAAGGTGAATATAAAGAGAACAAGATGAATATAAAGAGAACAAGATGAATATAAAGAGAACAAGATGAATATAAAGATGAAGAGAAGGAGTAAATGATAAGAATGGATCTACCTATGGTCTACGGTTTAGTCAGCAGACTCGTGTTTCGAGGCTATGTTCAAGCTTGGGTTCGAATACCACTTTAGCCGATTACTTGGTTCGTTTTTTCGAAGTTTACTCCAACTGCAAGGCAAATGTTAGGTTATCTCAAGAGGAAGTCTCAGACTCTCCTCATAATTCCACCTATTGTACATAATTGTACAGTTTGTACATAATTAAACAGTTGACTAAAAGGAAAACAATATTGGAATAAACATGACTACCAAAAGCATGATGAATTATGAATCTGGAAGACGAAGAATATTGAACACCCCCATACAGAAAATGGAGTAACAACACTTATTGAAATTTGAAGAATTTATGTGTAGATTTCAGATTTTTAGGGTCTAAACATTAGACTTCAGGTGCCTAAAATAGGCTCAATAAAACTATAAAATAGACTAAAAAAATTAGAAATAACTTCTATAAATCATATAAAATGAACTTTCATCACATCTTAAACAAATTTTATAAAATCTTATACCTATTATTATTATTATTAGGTTAAACTGAATGAAAGTACGCAAGGATGATTATAAGCGAAGTATTACTCTATTATCTAAATTTACATTAAGATTCATTCAGTTTAAGAGGTTAGGTACAGCTTACAGCAGTAAAAGTCTTGGAAATATTCAACATTTTTTTCTTCTATTACTGTATCTTGTACAATAATGAAAATTGGTATGTGTAAAATACTGTCCTTCTGCTATATGAAACAAATATTTTTATGATTTAAAAAAAATATTTATATTATTTTTTTCAAAATTCAAAATGTTGGCAGTTCACTGTGCAGTGATGAAGAGTTTCCCTCATAACTCATAAACTTGTTAACTTTTTCATGTGCTCTCTCTTTTATTTTATTACTGAAACTCGTGTTTATAACATCATGCTCTTTCAACTACATTTCTTAATAAATAATATATTTTTTTTTAATTTTGTGTTATAAGAAAATAATGATATGTGACCATTTTTTAAATGAATTTATTTTTATCAAACAATCTGTCAAAGGTAGAGAAGTGATATTGCATTATATTGTAGATATAACATGCATAAATACACACAAAACATTTCATCACAGAATGTTTGATAGTTTTTTAGTTATGTGGGAAACGCTTCATCACTGCACAGTATATTGAATTTTGAAAAAAAAAATATATATATATATATATATATATATATATATATATATATAATTTTTTAATCGAAAAATAATTCTTTCATATAGCAGGGCAGTGTTTTACATATACTAATTTTCATTATTGTACAAGATACAGTAATGGAGGAAAAAAAGTTGAATATTTATAAAATTTTACTGCTTGTAAGCTGTACCTAACCCCTTAATGCAACTTAATATGAATCTACCTCTTCAGGAACAAAACAGGTTTCCATCTAAAATCCTATGTCTAGTTATTAAATATAAGTTTTTAAGAGAGGTATGATGTTGATGGAAATAATAATAATAATAATAATAATAATAATAATAATAATAATAATAATAATAATAATAATAATGGAAAAATCAATTTGATGGCCTGACTACTCCTCCGTATACGGTACAAAGGCTCTCCAAAGGAAAAATCGAAGCCGTCCGCTTAACTCTACAGAATCTGTCTACTTCGCAAATAGCACCTATTTTATCGCACAAAGGGACGGGAGGCTGCAGCCATTCACAACATGCCTGCTACCTGTTTCAGTATCTTAAGTGAGGAGCTCGTTTCCGTAAGGCGATTTCTTCTGCTGCGTCTGTAAGGCGCGCTTTAAAAGCTCTCTTGAACTTCCACAAAAAAAGGCAGAAGAATGTCTGCTTTAAATTAAAATCATGATTTAAGAGCTCATTTTATTTTAGTGATTCCTTTCAAGGACTTCAAATGGTATGAATACAAAGATTCCTATATATTATTAAAGGCAGAAAGATATGAATTATTGATAACTAGGATACACAAGGAGCGTGGGAAGAAACAGCGTATGTCTTTGTAAGTCACGAACAACTGTTCGCATAAAATTTAAAGATAAACGCTCTCAGTATTGAAATACAGTGCAATTTAAAATGATATACCGGTACATTAGATTGCAACACTAATTCATAATTAACAGTTTTCATTAAAATATAATTAGGGTAATGTAAATTTCCTGTCTTAATTATGTCTTATGTCTTAATTTCAATGTCTTAATTATGGTTTGATTGTGTTCTGTGGTTATTGTGTATTAATTTATGATCTATGGTACGGAAAGTTGCATATTTGTGTTATAGAGGACGGCTTTAAGAAGTGTTACGTATGGGTGTTGTAACTGCTTTTCTGTATGTCTCAAATTGATGCCTGATGTTTGCTTTGCAATCGCAATGTCTAAATTACGGATTGTTTACATTGTGTAGGCTACTTTATTTTTCTTTTCCATTTGTATTTATGGTTCTCTCTTTTGCCCTAGCATACATTTGCAAAATAGGGCTACCCCCCCCCCCCATTGGAGATACAATAATAATAATGTAAATTTCCTCAAGAGAAATATGCAAAGTAATACAGAATGTAAGGTGTTCAATGACAGTAACTTAACAGAGTAAATCCTAAGGATAAAAGGAACAACATTTTGTTTTATCCTCTTGCGTTATTTGTTTTTATTTAGTGGGAAATCGATTTCGTTTCTAGGAATAATTACATCATCATCACCATCACCACCACCATTATCATCATCAATGTTGCTACAGCCAATTGCAGGCCTTCATCACCCCTATAATGCTCATCCATTCGTACCTGTCTTGTGCCTTTCTTTTCCAGCCTTGTACTTCCAGTAACTTCAGATCCTGTTCAACACTATTCAGCCATCTGATATTATGTCGTCCTAGTTTCCTCCTGTCTTCTATTTTAGTTAAAGTAACTTTCCGGCATGGATTCAATTCCTTCTCTCTATATAGGTGACCAAGCCACCTAATCCTCGATGTTTTAATTATTTTAATTATATCAATTTCACCACAAGTTTCATACAATTCATCTAGTGTGATAGTTCAAAAATGAACAAATCGCATTAATTAAAATGAGAACTATCTGCATATCCTCAAATAACCTAGCACTTTAAACACAATTCCGATTCTTTTTCGAATTTTAATGACCTTCTAGATGTCCGTATAACCGTATTAATACTACCAGAATCGCATTACTGTTTTCTTGATTCAAGCTGCTGCGAGGACTTCTTCCTATAGTAGTAGGAACTGTAGACGATGGTAATTTTTGCCTGGGTCTCCTTTATTCAAAGATAGTGTTACTTTAACCGTTTGCCTATGAAGCCGTGTTGAGGATTTTTCGCCATCATCACTCAGGTAAGTATCAGACCAAGTGGTCCGTTGATGTGTCATGCCATCTCTCCACAGGACGTCCAACATATACACCATGTCCCGCTTAGAGGGATCGAGAAACAAGTGATAATTTCAAGTGTAAATAATGGTTTATTAACATAACTTAATGTAAAAACTCTCCGAGTTTCGGAGAATGCTGGATGCTCAATGTGTGTGCCTTTAGTTTCTCTGCAGACATCTAAACGACTGTATTCAACCTCCTCAACTGTTCTGTGGCATTTGTAGATTCACTGCAGCTGCATTTGTGATACGTTGTCTCATTTCCTCCAAAGTGTTAGCTCTGCCTCTTCGGTACACAGCATCCTTCAAAAAGCCTCAGAAAAAAGTCCTTGGGGGTCAGATCCGGTGGCCTAATTGGCCAGGCAATTGGTCCTTGTCTTCCGATCCACCTATCCATGTACGACGAACACGGCGTTGTACTAGAGTAACAGATTTTTCTTCTGCTAGCCATAGCACACACTGAACTTTCTGTTGTGGTGTCCACATGTTGACCATGGCGTGTTCTCCTACAAAATTGCGCCAGGCTTGTTTTAGCAACAAACAAACGAAAGTTATGCATGCAGCTGTCTTCAGACTTTGTTGCGTAAACTTGGACAGTTTCTCTATCTTGTCAGGTGTAAATCTCAACGATATCTTTATGTGATTTTAAGTGGTGAGCATTTATTTCTCGATCCCTCTAAGTGAAACACGGTGTATCTTTCCTCGAACAATACCGCAGAATGTTTTAGAGCTCCTTCTTCTATCCATTCTGACTGTATGGTACCTCCAGTTGTTCCTTAAGGGGACACTCAACTTAAAAATTGGAGAAAAAGTGTCATAGAAATGAAAAATTAAATTTCTACACTAATTTGCGTGATAGAACTAAATCAATACGCAGAATTCTTCCCCTATTCATTGAGAAGTCACAGTCAAATGCACAAAGCCAAAAAATAAAAAATGATCATTAAAAGTGATATTTCAATTAATGATTGATTAAAAATTGATTTTTTTTTTTATTTTGAAAAGTATTGGATCTAATGACCTGAGATTTTGCATGTTTCTTTCCATGTGTATATTAAACTTTTTCTCCAAATTTGAAAAAGATTGGTCAAATAGGAAAAAAGTTCCAAAATATAGTTGAGTGTCCCCTTAATTTCCTCAATATTCTATAATCGATTCAATCTTTAATTCTTTCAAGACTTGTATCGCCTTTAAAATTCACCGTCCTCCGCCAGACTTGAACCTGGAAACGTCGGGTGCAGTGATAACCACAGTAGCCACTATACCCCTGAGGACGGCGAATGAACTTGCATATTGATTTGTTTTTTGTAGGTCAGGCGCCAATAACACTTTGGGAAATAATACCAAGCTTACGAGAATGACAGTTCTGTAAATTATGCAGTTTTATGAATGCTCTAAGCATCCGGTCCAAATATCCCGCTTATAATTCCTGCTAATTACACTATTACTGTAATGGCATTGATTGTTCCGTAACTCCAGTTAGAGCGGAATTGCACAGCAGCAAAGGCGAACAATGATAATGAAGCATGATGTAATAACTGTCATTTACTATAATTTCCCTTACATTCCCATTCGGCTGAGCTGCGTCCATTATGAACTATTCTCAGGAAATTCATGAAAAGGGCAGAGGCTGTATGCAAATTTTCCTCCACTTCTACGACATAAATAAGGGGAAGAGTCTGGGTCGGTTAATATCGCTAATGATAAATAGGTTTAATACCACCCCGTTTCACTTGGAATTACAGTTCTGTGGTTGTTTACTCTGTGCAGAGGTTAAGCAGTTAAGCTAGATTTAAGTAATTAGAGGAGCGGTGAAATTTAATTACAAGCTAGAACGAACGGATCACACGAGCAGATACTTCTCCTCCTGCGTCTGTTGCTTTTATATGAATCTCTCAAAGCAGTAACTTATTCTTTGCTGAAGGTACTGAACAGTCTGATAACTTCATCATTATCACATTCAAAAATATTTGTTCTGTCTTTACATGCTCGTGGTGAGATAGTTACCATGTATTTCATTCTACAACGAGGTTTGCAGAACCAAAGTGACAGAGTGACTGTCTATTACGAGCGAAAGAAAGTTCTAAAGAACTTTCTCCGGGAGGAAAATAAGGAACGACAACCCGTATAGCAGATTTACAGCTCGTGAAAGAACTTCAAGTAAATTTTTTCTGCCATTTCTGGCCTACGTGAAAAATCCATCTCTGTTATTAATCATTCTTACATATTGTCGTATCATAATTGTGATTACATGAGGAGCTTTGTATCAAAGTTGGACAACTCCACTTTTTTTTTTTTTTACAGGAGAGGCGAAAAGCTAGATCCTTGGAAACCAATGTCATCATTATACGTACATTTTTTTTAAACATTCTCGTGGTTCATAGAAAAATTTTTTCAGTCTCAAAATGTGATTAAAATTAATATTCAGGTCGCAATTTAAGTTTAAAAAGTGAAGTTGTCCATCTCTGAAACTAAGTCATGGAGTTGTCTGTTTTGAAACCAAACTAAGCCATATTTAAAGCGAAATTGTCTGCTTTTGAATCTAAGTCTCTTCTAACTCAGTTTCAAAGCAAATTTACGTAAAATAGTACTTATTCATCCACAAACCGATTATATAAACAATCAGCCATGTTGGATTCGCGATGCGTGGTGGGGAAAAAGTGGTACGAATGTGAGTTTCTCATTGGTTACTGAAGGAATTGTCCTAATTTGAAACCAAGCCACAGTGGAATTTTCTACATTTTTTATTCTAAAGCGCACAATTATGTGCTATTTTCGCTCTGTTCTGTCCGTTTTTGAACCTACGAGTAATTAGTTCCAGAATCGCATTAAGCATACAAAATTCCTTGAGAAACAATCGATATCTCGATATTGCAAAAAATGGAGTTGTCTAACTTTGATACATATGCTCCTCACATGTTCTTCGATTTCAGTTATATAATTCCAAACAGTGTATTTCAGAAGGTTCTATTCCGCCATATATGGCGTTAGCAAATACATTTTAATACCGGTATTAAGTTTATCTCACGAGGGCAGAGTGCCATTTTGTCTCTCCCCCAATCTAAATTCAAATTATCTCTTGTAATTTATGTCATAATGTATCAAATGTTTCATTTTTTAAATTTTAAATAAGATAAATTATACAGGATGGATCAGGTGGAAATGTACATAGTGTGAGGTGTGATAATATTGGTGATTCTGAACAAAAAAACAGTTTCTATGAACATAAACAGTATCCGACATACAGCTGTTCGAAAATCACGAGAATCAGTCTCAAGTACTTCATCAGCATTCACATGCGGATGCAACCTTTGATGACCAACTCATCGGGTCAGTTGTTTTAGATAACCATCTTAACGGAGTATGTTATCTTGATTTCCTTCAAAAGGTGTTACCAGAATACTTGGAGGACATTCCTTTGGCAACACGACCTCTTATGTACTTTCAACACGATGGAACTCCGTACGTTTTGTTCGGCCAGTGACGCAGTACCTCAATAAAACTTATCCTGGACGTTGGATCGGTCGCGTTGAAGTCATATCTTGGCCACCGAGGTCACTCGATCTTACTCCATTGGATTACTGTTTGTGGGGTTGGCTTAAGAGCGAAGTCTACAAGCGCAAAGTGGAAACAAGGGAGGAACTTCTCACTCGCATTTTACATGCTTGTGCTCAAGTAAAGGAATGTTCGAATCAGCTCAGATCAGCAACACAGCAGCTGCTTACAAGAAGTGCAAAGTGCATTGAAGTTGATGGTGGACTTTTTGAACATGTTCTGTAAAGAAAAGGAATCAATTAAACAGAACATAAGGTAATAATGTTTTAATTGCTATCACCTACATTTTTCCAGTTCCTCATTGTTTCGATTAGTTTTCTCCGAATAGGACATAAGTTCATATAACCTTTTTTTGTTCAGAATCACCTATATTATCACCCCTCAAACCATGTACCTTTCCTCCTGTCTCACCCTGTATTTGAATTTAAAAAAAACACCTTGCTCACTTTCACAACTTAATATGTAACAATTTATTATTATATTATTGCAGTTCTTACACTGAAGGTGGGGTATCATAAAACCCGAAAAATATTTGTATTTTAACTTTTTAATGATTTTTGTAAATGTGATCATAAAATTGTAATATTGACTTTTATTTATTATCATATTGAATCAATGATCACTGTAAGAATTTTGACTACAGCATTTCTCAATATTGTTATGATATTGGGTTTGGGTTCAAGTGTTTGGTTTTCTACGAGAGACACGCTACACGGGATTTTGCCTGGTTCCGCGTATCTGTGTGACCCATCAGCACGACAGCGGGGCATTAACGATTATTGGGTACATTTTGGACTTAGTATTGCGCGTTTACCAAACCGGGACTTATCATTTATTATCGTTTGGTTTTTATGGGAAGTGTCTACTGAGGTTTTCTAGAACCGTGCTGGTGAAACATTGTAATGTCCTGTCATGTCTACGTCTGCGCCTGTTGGTGTCCGCTCTGCACTGTTAAGCTTTTGGTTTCTGACTATTCATCCTCTTTCATATCGTAGGCTCTCAGTTATTATGCATCATCATCAGCGCTACAGCCCCAAGTGGGCTTGGCTTCTTCAACAATCTTCCTCCATTCATCTCTCTCCTGTACTTTTCTTCTCCAATTTCTTATTCCCATTCTTGCCAAATCATCTGTCACACCATCCAACCATCTCAATTTTGGTCGTCCAGGTCGTCTGTGTCCCCACGTTTCACTCAATAATATCTTTTTTGGGATGTTATTCTCCGTATTCCTCATTACAAGCCCCAACCATCTTATTCTCGAGGATATTATGGCGGCGATTATGTTATGTCCACCATACATTCTGTCTACTTCGCTATTGTATCTCTTTCGCCACAAACCCCCGTCATTTATTGGACCGAATATTCTACGTAGCATCTTTATTTCAAAAAATCTAAGAGAATTTTCTTCTGCTTTCGTCATGGTCCATGTTTCTTCTCCATATAATAATACTGGTTTTATTAGGGTTTTATATAGTTGGATCTTTGTTGACCTTTGGAGAATTCTAGACCTAAATAGTCTTGCCATTTCATAATAGCTTCTATTTGCAGCTAATAGTCTTGCTTTAATTTCTGCATCCATACTATTATCTGCCGTCACGATTGATCCTAATTATTTGAACTGCGTGACTCGTTCAAACTCATATTCTTGTACTGAAAGGGATTCTCCTCCTCGTAATATTGCTTGCCCCGTGAACATATATTTGGTTTTATGGATATTCACTACCATTCCCATCGTCTGTGCCGCTTCATTCAAATTTAAGAAATGTTCACATAAAATTTTCTGGTTTCTACTAGTGATGACAATATCAGCAAACTCAGTTATTATACCCATAAGGTTATTCTAGTCCTGCCCAGGCGCATTTTGACTCTCTGTGTCATTACGAGTGATATTACGTGTTCTACATCCTACCCTGGCAACTGTATATCTGAAGACATTATTTTAAGAGTCTTCCAGGCTATTTACACGAGTTTACAGTTTAAGTCTCTAATTGATTTTTTATAATCTATATAATTATTGATAATTTTTTATCCTTGCTCTTTTGGTATTATATTTATATATTGATTGTTATTAAATTATTTAGTGAATAGCAATTTGCTTGCTGGGATCTTTTTATAGACAACCATAACCTTACCGCTATCAGATCCTATCGTCCCTTTTATATTGGGAGTTTTTCCCAGTTTATGCTTCCATCTTGCATTTGTGCAAAAATGCTACGTTGAAGTATTTAGTGTATTAATTTATTATAGATTGAGGAACTCAAATCTAAATCTGACTAAAATTATACGAATTTTTTTGTCAAAACTTCCAGAGAATTTAATGGCTGTGACTTAGAATTTGGTAATCAAGGTGAGGATGAAATTAAATAAATACATAACATTTGAAAATAGGAATAATATGGTAATGTCAGTGAAATGTTAATGAAGTAGTCACTGTTCAAAAAAGTAGACTATTTAAAAGCAGATATCAGAATTTGTACTTTAAAGAGCTTTTACAATTTATGTATATTAACAAAATAGAGAAACAATTCCCACTGATGCAACAATTTCCGTACATACAGTAGACTGTGAAACAGGATTTAGCTGTATAAATCTGACTAAAAAAGCAATTATATAATTGAAGAGCTTCCTCCCAAAACGAGTTAAGTCCATTTTCAATAATTTAACAGGAAGAACAAAAAATTGTGGAAGCTGTTTCGATTTATGATGGATGTTTTCTGATGGTTTCTTTTTGTTGTACACAAAAATATGTTTGCAACATAGGTAAAATAATAAATGCT
This sequence comes from Periplaneta americana, assembly GCF_040183065.1. Lineage (NCBI taxonomy): Eukaryota > Metazoa > Arthropoda > Insecta > Blattodea > Blattidae > Periplaneta > Periplaneta americana. The sequence goes on along the minus strand of NC_091123.1, from coordinate 83,074,324 downwards.
CAGTTTTAATAGGACCATTTCTAAAGAAATAAAATAATATAAATTCCGTGTGATGCTTTTTATTGGCCAAAATCCCAGAAACAGTAAAAACATGTTCGTGCTTGTAAATTTGTACGTTACATTTATACAAAATTCTCATCATACACCCCGGCAGGCATGCAACAAGATGTTACCTACGTCCTAGCTAGGGTCAAAGGCGAACATCTTACAATAACTTCTAGCAGTATACGCGGAACCATGTAAACATGAAAATTTGACTCACCACGTACTCGCTTGCTGTCTCCTGCGTATCTTCTGGTCAATAATCCGAATCGCCTGTGTCTCTCACTTATAACCTCTGATTTGTCACTGACAACCTTTGTCGCTCTTCATGTCTTGGCTGGCAGCAGCCATCTTCATACTCAGCTATTTCCTCAACAAATGCGCATGCACGAAGGACTTCTGTTTCCTCAACAAATATAAAGGTGGAAAAAAAACTTCTGTTTCCTGCAGGAAGGACATACAATTTTTCGATAGAAATCGGGCTATGGACTTATATTGTATATTCACTTCATGGAAGTGTGTTTCGAGGGAAAACATACAGCGGAACTCTGACGATTTTAAAGAACGCTAGAAATGCAGCAATACATCTTTCTTTCATTTATATGGACTTGACTCGTTTTGAAATAAATCTCTTCAAATTATCGTCTTATAGTTAGCAATGTTAATTCTCTACTAATTATTAATACTGAAGGTACATAACGTGAAGTCTTTGATTTTCAAGGTGCATACCAGATAGAGCGTGTTAAAACAAACAGATGAACCTCATGTACTTAGTCCTGACAGTAATAATTTTCTTATTTTTGTATTTGTAAAATATTAAATTTAGTACATACAAATGATATGTGTTATCAATTACTGAAGTCCTGGGATTTTTCAGAAATGAAAATTGTCTTGTGTGCATTTTGCTCTTTTCCAATTCAATGCGGGCTAAAGCAGGGAGATGCACTATCACCTTTACTTTTTAACTTCTATTTAGAATATCCCATTAGGAAAGTTCAGGATAACAGGCAGGGTTTGGAATTGAACGGGTTACATCAGCTTCTTGTCTATGCGGATGACGTGAATATGTTAGGAGAAAATACACAAACGATTAGGGAAAACACGGAAATTTTACTTGAAGCAAGTAAAGCGATCGGTTTGGAAGTAAATCCCGAAAAAACAAAGTATATGATTATGTCTCGTGACCAGAATATTGTACGAAATGGAAATATAAAAATTGGAGATTTATCCTTCGAAGAGGTGGAAAAATTCAAATATCTTGGAGGAACAGTAACAAATATAAATGACACTCGGGAGGAAATTAGACGCAGAATAAATATGGAAATGCGTGTTATTATTCGGTTGAGAAGCTTTTATCATCCAGTCTGCTGTCAAAAAATCTGAAAGTTAGAATTTATAAAGCAGTTATATTACCGATTGTTCTGTATGGTTGTGAAACTTAGACTCTCACTCTGAGAGAGGAACATAGGTTAAGGATGTTTGAGAATAAGATGCTTAGGAAAATATTTGGGGCTAAGCGGGATGAAGTTACAAGGAAATGGAGAAAGTTACACAACACAGAACTGCACGCATTGTATTCTTCACCTGACATAATTAGGAACATTAAATCCAGACGTTTGAGATGGGCAGGGCATGTAGCACGTATGGGCGAATCTATAAATGCATATAGAGCGTTAGTTGGGAGATCGGAGGGAAAAAGACCTTTAGGGAGGCCGAGACGTAGATGGGAGGATAATATAAAATGGATTTGAGGGAGGTGGGTTATGATGATGGAGACTGGATTAATCTTGCACAGGATAGGGACCTATGGCGGGCTTATGTGAGGGCGACAATGAACCTTCGGGTTCCTTAAAAGCCATTTGTAAGTAAGTGCATTTTGCTACAATGTTTAATAATTAATTATTTTCGAGGTACAGCATGCTTTAACAGGAGTATAATCTTAATCACTTGTTTACTCACAAACTACGAGATGGAACGTTTATAAAAAGAGTTGTAATAAGTAATGAGCAAGCCACCGGCGTAGTTTAGGGGATAACGCGTTTGTCTACTGATCTGGAGTTGCGCTTGGGCGTGGGTTCGATTCCCGCTTGGACTGATTACATGGTTTGATTTTTTCGGAGATTTTTCCCAACCGTAATGCTAATGTCAATAATCTATGGCGAATCCTCGGCCTCATCTCGCCAAATACCTTCTCGCTATCATCAATTCCATCGACGCTGAAATACTTAAATCAATTTTAGACCAGAATGCATAAAATGCAGTAATTATATACAATGCTTGCAACAAAATAGCGCCGGCAGTGGACGGCAAGACGAGTGGCTATGTGGCCTAGAGCGAACTGAGATTAAAGCGTCGTTTTCCGCTTCTGAGGCTCTTCACGAGGACTTCAAATTGCACTATCTCGGCAACAAGAATTCCAGTACACAGCAGGAGATTGTTTCCGTAAAGCTGGCTTAATTCTATAGGTCTAACTACAGTAACATTAATATTCGAAAATATGCCACGTTGCCTCTGTGCGTAATAAACAGAGCATGTAAACAGCACATAGCCTACTTTCTCCTCGTACAAATAGACAACACCTATAAAACAATAATCTTGCGATCTTTTTTACTTTGTTTGAAGAGGCATACCACTGCAGCAAAACACTTCTACTAACTGCATAGGTTGGTATTTTCTCAATATTTAAAAGAAAAAAAACCTTGTGCGCTTAGTTCTCTTACGGATTATCTCTTGAAAGTTTCTTTACATTAAGTCGTCCTCACTGGTCTAGTGACAACGAGCTAACAAGTCGAGAATGATGGAATTTGAATGGCAATAAAATTCTTAGCACTGAGTAGTCGGGAGTGACTCAATTTATGTATTAGTGTACACAATCACTCTTAATCAACTGTTTCGATGGCATTGCATTGGTTGCGGAGGGACTACACGCTGGCATACCGATCTCCTGATATGATGATCCTGAATTTTTCTATGCGAAAAACTAAAAATGTACTCTATAAGGATGTGCCGACCACGTCACAAGACATGCAACATCGTATTATAGCAGCCTGTAATGCGATTTTTTCTGAAATGCAGCGACCCGTGCTTCAAAGACTGGAAGTTTGTGTTGCAGTGAATGGTTACCATTTCGAATATTTGTGAAACTGTCGCATTTCCTAGACTTATGCTAACAGATTAAGATATATTTGAATAGTACTTCATTTGAAAGAAAAATACTGAAAAACAGGTGAAGTACTTCATTTAATTCCCCTATTGCTGTTCACTTGCTTTTAATGTACCGTGTCTCACAGAAAACAATTGACAAATGGGAAAAATTACTCTAATTGGTCACTACCACAAATGCTTAAAATGTGCTTTATTTACTTCAAGACAGTGCCTCCCTCGATCTGACATTCTTCTGTTTGATATGTTGGATAACATGAGCGATTCTTTGTTTCAAGTCATCTAAATATGTAGGCTCTGTCTGAAAAACATGCTGTTTTACAAATCCCCATAGAAAAAAAAATTAAAGCATATGACAGCGGAGACCATGACTGAGGTCCACTTCGTCCAACCCAGTGCACACCGAACATCTCATTTAGTTTCTGGCGAACTGTTGTAGCATAATGTATCGTGGCCACATCTTGTTGAAACCACATTCTCATCCCTTTGTTCAGTGGCAAATCATACAGGAACTCCATTACAGTGCTGTTCAGAATTCCCCAGATGTGTGTTAGTTTTCATTTTCATCAAATAAATATGGTCCCACAACCATATCACTAGTATTCCACACCACACCATAACTTTTGGAGCACCAGTGTTGTTAGCTTCACTCATCCATTCTGGGTTTTCTTTGGACCAGTATCGTGTATTTTGTGTATGAGCGTGTCCATCCAGAAAGAATAAGCATTCGTCACTGAACAGAATATACTGAAGGAAGGATCGATCAGTATGCAAACGCTGTGTAATCCAGTTGCAATATTTTCGGCTCTTGAGTGGATCTTCTTCTTGCATTGTGTGTAAAGGCTGTAATTTTTAAGGGTAAAAACGTGCAGATTTCATTATTCAGATTCTCTACTGATGCCACTTTCTCGAGCCACATAGCGCACTGACCTTTTAGAGCCGGCCATCTTCCTAATCACGTCTATTGAATACTGTCCGTCAGTAGCAGATTTGGGACGACCAATTCTTTTCTTGTCGAGTACAGTGAAAGTTGTTTTAAATGTATGAAATAATTTGGCTACATTTTAGTATGATTGATGACTATGATGAAACTTGTCTACAAGCCATCAGAATTGGGATTTTTCATACTGGTTAATATTATACGAATCTACCGCAGAAACTAAAATCTATTTCCCCCCCCCCTCCATATACATTGGCGATATAGCCTCGGCAGATGTTAAGGTCACAAGACAGGTCTTGCCTTCTCTAATATACTATAGTCTGTGCATTTCGACGGATCAAGCTCATTTCGTCTCCTCCACACTGTACCATTTCTCCTAAGCTCTGGCTGGTTCCCTTCCCCTATAACATGTAGCGCCACTGGTCCAGCTAACTATTCTTGAGGAGAACGGAGTGGGATAAGCACACATGGCAAATGCAGTCCATTGCTTGACCTTGAGCCACTAGTTCGAAATGCACAGACTATAGCTTCACTCGCTGTTCAGGAGTCAACATGATCTCTTCAACTTCCAATGAATACGGTATCACTATCACAACTGAAAACAATAAACAATAATGTTATCTTCTTCAATTCTTACTCAGCTCAAAATAATAACTCAGTAGCTTCAAATAATAATAAGCGAAACAAGACACAACTGTAGCATTGTTATTTACCGTACCATGACCTACTTCAATTTATGTATGTACTTTATTCATTTTATGTATTCCACACAAACTATGAAATTCAGGAAAACTGACAGGGAGACGAAGATGGAGAATTCTACCTAACAGTACAAATGAAAAATGTCACTCAGATTCGGAGATCTTGGAGGGAACACGTCATTATGTTACTTTGTACAATAATTATTTTAGTTTTACAATTAGTAATGTTTCCCATTTGTCAACTGACTTCTGTGTCACATTGTATTTTACAGGTGTTAATTATTTACACCAGATTTAAAAACATCACCATCACTTTCTCTTGTTATTGTTATTGTAATAAACTAAACAGCATGACCACTTTCTGTTATTATTTTTCTTGTACGTACCACGCAGCATTTCATCTGAAAGATAAAATTTTAATGGCGATAATTCGTTCATCCTTTGCATTAGAAACATGCGGTAAACGCCATTATTATTTTAATTTATCCACTTTAATGTATGCTATACTTATGTCTATTGTTTCATTAAAAATAAAACTTTATGCTCCAAATATTCTTTTCTCTTGTTAGTAGCTACTCATTCTCTATAGGCCACATAAATTACGAGTTCTTACCTGTTCTTAAATATAATTGAAACAACTCGTCAATATAATTAACAGTATAGGAGATACTTGAGGCAATTTAAGTGCCTCACTCTGTATATTTGATTAATTATTTTGTATTAAGTCTTTATTTTGCTATATCTATACTTGTTTTAACTAGATTTAGATTACAAATATTAGTACGAGTATATTAGTGGTTAATATTAATAAGACTGCATAATAAGTTTTCCTATGCAGCAAAGTACACCAAATTAGAAATGAAATGAAACATTGATTAAATGACGAAGGAATAGTAAATAAACAGTTCCGAAATAACAGCATCATATGTAAATATACAGGTGCATAGTGTTATCTTGGAACATGGACGTATGACTAGTATATGATGGAACAGTAATATTTTGCAACAGGTATACTAGTATGTAACAGGTCCACAACTGTGGAGTAACGGTTAGCGCGTCTGGCCGTGAAACCAGGTAGCCCGGGTTCGATTCCCGGTTGGGACAAGTTACTTGGTTGAGGTTTTTCCCGGGGTTTTCCCTCAACCCAATATGAGCAAATGTTAGGTAACTTTTGGTGCTGGACTCCGGACTCATTTCACCGGCATTATTACCTTCATCTCATTCAGAAGCTAAATAACCTAAGATGTTGATAAAGGTCGTAAAATAACCTATTAAAATAAAATAGTATGTTACAGTGGTATTATGGAATATGCACGTATGACTAGTAGGCTATGTAACAGTGGTATTTAGTATCACATAGGCCTACTTCCCTGTATGCCATGTGATACAGTATGATGTCATAATGAGCCGAGATGTGAATTCATGGAAAAGAAATGTTTTCTAATGCCAAATTGAATTCGTAGATCAGATTTGTTCGGAGCAGGAAATGTAATGTAATTTTATACTTGTAAATTGGTCATGAAATCGAAGTGGATCCCAATGGTAAATAAAACCCAACCTATTCTTTCTCTTCTGTTCAGCTCAAGTTCACAGTTTCTCCAAAAATTAGTAAATGTGAGCTATAATCATTTCGCCCGTGTTAAAATTCATATTAATGCCGTCATGAAGAGTAATAATATCATTGTAATGAAATAGGAAAATTTACCCTTGTATTTTTGTAAATAAAAAACTTCAGCAATACAGTCATGTTTCAACAGAATTCAGTTTAATTTTAAGAAACGAAAAATGTAAAATATTTGTAAATAAAGTATAACTTATATATTTTCATCTCCATTGATAAAATTCACAATGCAGTTAATACTATATTTAAATACAGGTATTATGTTAATAATTGTTTGATAGAATCCTACACTCATTAACATCAGTTTCAAGATAATAATTTGTACATTTTTTAAGAAGCTCTTCGTATTTTTATTGTATCTTTTACTTTAGTTTCCAACATTTCTTTCAGTGTGACGAAAGGGTTCCCACTTCTGTTTGCAATAGTGCCAAAGATGTTCCGTTCTATGGTACAGATGTTGTCTTAATGTAGTTCCAAAGTGAAACGAGTATTTTGTAACAGCAAGTATTTCGTACTGGCTCAGAACAACACTGTTATTTTGGAACGTAGTATTCCAAGGTGTTGTTACTTTTTGGAACAGTTCCAAGCACGGAACTGTTCCAAAATAACCGTTACGTTATTTTTCCCCCCACCTCTAGCTAGATCGTGAAATGAGGAAGAAAAAGAATTTTCGTATGGAGTTTTATCCTCCATTTTTCTAAAGTATCTTCATGGTAATTATTATTATTATTATTATTATTATTATTATTATTATTATTATTATTATTATTATTCCTTGTATGTCTGAATACTAGAATTTTCCATGTGAGAGCAGACCCCACGGTTGTTTCCGCTGATTCGTATCTTCCTTGCGTCTGCTCTCTCACTGCTATAGATAGTCGGACACTCGTCTTCCATTTCACATGCTTTTTCCATTTCCGACAGTAATCTCCGATGCTAAAACTCGCTTGATCCCCTTTTCTGACTTCGATAAGTAGTCTCAAAATCTCATTTGTTCCGCTTCAAATCGCCGTTGTAACCCTGGATAAAATCCGACATTTAGGTCTACTGCCATATAGTACAGGCAGTACTATTTCCCGATGGCCGCAGGGGAAGTAAATGCTCCATCCCATTGGTCCATGGTCTATTTAAGTTAAACTAAAAAAAAATTTTCAAGAATTCTACATTAGAGATAGAAATAGTTATAAGCTATCACAACAATATTTGAAAGGCTCCATATAAATTAATTGCTTATCTCACTCAGCATATTAACGGCATCCTCAGTGGCTAATAATAAGTAAATTATTTTTAGCTGTCAACGTAATTAATTTCTCAATACTTATTAAGGGAAAATGATTAGGCCTGCACTGTGAAATCAGTCTTGAGGATTCAATTAATACCCAACTAGAACATTAAATTTCTTATTACGAGTAACATAAGAAAACTAATAAGCCGCAATACACATTAACAATAAATAATTAATAAAATATCCAAAGTGCGTCTATAATTTTCGTTGTGAAAGGCATAATTACTTTGACTATTACACTTTTACTAAGTCATACTACTTTTGACTAATAAAGCGGTACGAAAGGACGTCTTTCAACCAATCATGGCTGCTTATCGCACAATTTTATCGCGTCCCTAGCATTTGTTTAATTTTATCGCGTCCCTAGTATTTGTTTATTTTTATCACTACCCTAGCATTTGTTTCTTTGTTTGCCAACAAACTGCATTGGTCTGGACGTCAAAAAAAACACAGAAAATTATAAACCACTCCAGTCGATACACAGCACTTTCAAATACGACTCGCATTGGCATTCAAGAACAAGAATTAATAAAGATCACTGGTCATAGCTATGCATCTTCCCTGAAATCCTATTTACAAATAAATGAAGAGCACCATTCGGAAATCCTGAATAAGTTGAGGAATACACCATGTACATCAACGAGTTCCACTTCTTTTAAGCGCACGTCCAATATAACATCAACTGAACCACCAACCACTAAAACTTTCAAATTTGAAAATTGTACTTTCAATAATTGCTCCTTTTAAAATTATCCATATTTATGTTTTATTTCATCATCCTTAATTAAAACTTTTCTTATTTCATCATTCCTAATTATAACTTTTCAAACACTTGTTTATTATATTCAGGTTATGTTATAACTTCTGCTGTGTGATAGTATGGATAGTCACGTACCTATCAGAGATTGTTTAATGCTAAGATTTATTGAAAATCATCTGTCAAGTGAGGTTGATTACTGGGATTCGGATAATTGAAGTAGAATGCAACTGTTTTAATAAAAATGAAACTGAATCAACAAAGCCTTCTTGACTAGTAACCTCCACAGAGTTCAATGAAGATTCTATAGTTGGCACAACTGATAACAAGAAAACAGCTAATAATAACACACTATTGCCATCTAGCGGAATACAATGGTACAATAATACATTTGAAGACAGTTCAGTATTTTCGTAAGTCAATATTTTATTGTATTAGAGTACTTCGTTACTTCTAATCTTTATATACTTTCTTCTAATCGTGCAATAGTCAATTAAATCCCACTCGTGTTTTGATTTTCTCTAGATAAATCAAAACCTCTAATGAGATTACTGTTGATAATTCACGAAATACTACAAAATAGATTTTTTATTGGGTTATTTTACGACGCTGTATCAACATCAACATGAAGATGATAATGCCGGTGAAATGAGTCAGGGGTCCAGCACCGAAAGTTACTCAGCATTTGCTCTATTGGGTTGAGGGAAAACCCCGGAAAAAACCTCAACCAGGTAACTTTCCCCGACCGAGATTCGAACCCGGGCCACCTGGTTTCGCGGCCAGTCGCGCTGACCGTTACTCCACAGGTGTGGACCTACGAATAGATTCGAAAGAATATTAATGAGCAATTGGAAAATCTCTATATACTGCGGTTCAGTTGGAAATATGGTTAGTTATTCCCTCATGCTTATATGGGTGCTTGAACAACATGGACATAACTCGTCAATCAGGTATCCTATTGAGATAAATTTTTATTTCACAAAGAGAGTCCTTCATGATAAATTCGATTTACAATTATCGCACTTTGTGACAAAATATGAGTTATCAAGTTTTTACCCGCTACATACCTCAATTACAAAACAAAGAATACACACAGTCACTATTCTATAATAACTCTTATTCCAGTAGTTTTCTAATCGAATACGTTATCACTTATGAAACAGACGTGAGATAGATATACTGTATGTGTTACACGGATTTCTTTGAGCGTAGTTTAAAACTCGGATACAAAGACACTGAATATATAGATGACCGTGTATACATGTCGCGTAGTCTGTTGGTTCTCAGCCTAGAAAGACAGAACAATAAAGGCAGTAGGCGCCATGGAGAGCAACGTGTATATCGAGCGGACAGAACAAGGCAAAAAAGCTGAGCTACAAAAAACAAACCAAATTCTATTGGTCTCAAGTGGAAATGTATACAGTATAAAGAGACATAGGCTACGTATAGGAGCCCTAAGCAACCTAATGTATCTTCGTTCTTTCAAATGGATACACCCGTCGTACGAAGTACAAGTTAGGAAAAAAAAACAATATAAAGCAAGCTTTTCTGTAAGAAATAAACCATCTGCTCTCCTTGTATTAGTACAGCACAAACATACAATATTGTACGCATAGGTTATCTACAGTAATGTCACACGCTTCGCTCGTGGATTTATCGGCAAATCTCAGACCTCGAGTGACACTTATTAGCTTTATTTCGTGAGTAAAATAAAAATGTAAATAATATATCCCTTAAATTCGCTCACAAAATGTTAATTTATTGTATATTTAACCTACTTAACATATTCATACATTGTGAAGTGGAAATAGATGAATAACGATTACTGCAATAAAGAAATTGAATGTTATTCGCTAATGCCAATTGAGAAAAGCGAAATATAGGTTTAAAAAATGTTAATTACATGTACTGCACTTTTCTCTTCTTATTATAACAAAAATACGTTTTCATTATCTGCTGAAAGAAATAAAGGAAACTTTTATAAATACTTAAAGATTAAATAAATCTCATTAACATCTTCAATGTTATGCTCTATAATATAAGCTATTCAAGTTTAAATAATTAATATAATTTAATTTAAACATTTTATACTATAATTACTAGACTTCGTTGAATTGCCACACGCAGCATGCAATCAGGTTGCCGATGTACGGCAGTATAGAGGAGGTGAGCGACAGTCCGGTCTCGTAGTATAAGCAGTTCATGTTATGAGCTGTGACCGGTCCAAATAGATAGAGCACCTACAGCTAATGTATATCTAAGTAAGCACTTGTTTTTGCATTACTGTCAGAGCTTAACATTTGTTCAGTGCAGACAAGAATTCAATCAAACATAGGCCTACTACAATGAGAGTATTGCTGTTCCAAATAATTGCCCCTGGAATACTCTTACCCCCGCAGCCAGTCTTGACCCGTTGGGGAACGTGGTTGGATGCTGTTAATTATTATGCAGAACATTACGGCAAAATAATGGAGGTAATTGATGCATTGGATAGTACAGACAGTTCCGCTGTTGCAGCTGTAAAATCATTGTCTTCTGAACAGCTATTGGAATATATTCTGTTCATTGATTCTAATTTTAAAATCGTGTCGAAAAGCATCATCCTGTTAGAATCGTCTAAACTACAACTCTCAGAAGCCCTTAATATAGTGGATAAAGTATCACAAACCGTTATCCAAAATAACAATTCATTAATTTCAGAAAAAATGAAATGTAAGTTGAGAAACATTATTGGTAAAAATTCTGCCTGTTCACAACTTCGTACTGTAAATGATGTACCATGAGGTCACGACAAGACGTCTGAAGTTGGTGTACTAAAAAGTAGTGACTTCCCGTTCTTCAAATATGCACCTACTACATCGTGTGATGTTGAACGTACATTTTCCCAAATTACAAACTGTTTAAGTGACCATCGGACGAGGTTACTTTGCAATCGCTCAAAATGTACGTAACTTTTCACTGCAATGCACACATTCAAGGATGATGTGAGTATCTTACATTAAATTTTGAGTTAATATATCTCACTATAAAATAATTGTGTATTTATATGTTTAGACATTTCCTACTTCAGTGACAATTCATTATATTTCTTGGATGCATGGTACAGGTTTTATTGTAACCGCAGTATACTGCTCAGTGTTTACATCAGAGGCATACTCCATCCTTTGCACGCCCGCTCCTCATACAGTCTATACCGCGTGCGCAGTAAACCTTGCGATTCTCGTGGCAATTCCACGAAGTCTAATAATTACAAATAACCTCATTAATACATTAATTAAATGAATAATTGTTATGAAGGATTGTCATTTTCTTTAGATACAATGGACATGGAATCAGAAGATGAAGATGTAGAAGTGCAAGTAGGATTTCGCACTTTATTTAGTACAATAGATTCATGCTCATCGATTTACGTGGAAACAGTTGGCGACACTGACTAAACAAAAGACCGACCATGCAATAAATTGATAGTGATAAATCGAGCTGCAGAAATTATCGCGATGTATGATTGTGATTGGTTGGAATTCAAAATTTCATTACACTTCATTGGCCTAAAAGAAATGACGTCATATAAACGAAATGGTCCAAGTAAAACATTCAAGTTTAATTTAGCCCATTGACTCTTTTCGTCATTGTATCTGCTTCCATAGCATTTCGGTATTTACAATGTCACTTTTAAACTACGCCACTGACCGTGTAACGAACGAGCACGAGTTTAAATCCTGGTTGAGACAAGTTACCTGGTTTGGATATTTCAGGGTTTTGCTCCTGAACCAATTGAAGCAGAATTGTTCAGTAACTTTCGCGTTGGACCACGGAATCATTTCACATTCTTACTTTTTTTTACTTGGTTATTTAACGACGCTATATCAACTACTAAGTTATTTAGCGTTGATAGCGAAATATTTGGTGAGATGAAGCCGAGCATTCGCCATATATTACCTGACGCTCGGCTTACAGTTAGGAAAAACCTCTGAAAAAAACCCTACCAGATAATCAGCCAAGCGGGAAACGAACCCTCGCCCAAGCGCAACTCCGGATCGGCAGGCAAGCACCTTAGAAGAACAAGCTACTTTCAAGTTCATATATCATCTTTCCATAGTTTCAGGTCGACCGAGAATGCAGCTGGATGTACTCGTAGTACCATAATTTGTATATAAATGGCATTTATCTGAGAAAATTACGAAAGGTATCAGGGGAACTTTGTCGGACCTGGATTATATGCAGCTGATAGATGGCACCAAATAGTGAATCACTATACATACAGGAACGCGATCTCAATACAAGATGTAGCAGGATGAAGTACCGTGACTTTCAAACATACTATGACATCAATCTGAGGAGACTGCAGAGCTCTCAGGAGGTCGGAGGGGCGATCTTGGAAAATGGATATATCTTTCACGTTGTGCTTTGCCACTATAGTTTATCTCAGAATTTTATCAAGGTATTTCGTTTCAGGAACAGATTTGTGGAAATTCTTGTAAGGAGATGTGCTCACAGCTTTTTTTTTTATGTCGGAAAGGAGCTGTTTAAAATGTATTACTCTCTTACAGTCAGCATTTAAAAACTGTGATTGTTATTGTTTTTATTATGTATTAATAAAAGTTGTACTTCAGTATTCACTAGTAGCATTTCTGTGGAGTTAAAAATGTTACAAACTTCTATGATGTGTAATATGACTTTCAATAACATACAATCGTATCCTTCGCTTAGTGTACAAACATATTGATGGAATAACGGTCTATGTTGCCCGTCCGATAGTAAATTTATGAGCGGAATTACGATGTAACATTTTTGTTCCTCCTGCACATTTAGCAGATTGTAACATAGACCGTTATTCGACCCAACGCTTCAATTAGAGATGTACAACAACTACAACTCATGTAACAAAAATTGGACACGAAAATACTGGAGCTGCGTAAACAGATGAGCATGTATTGGATCCTGTACCGTATCACAAATTGCGACGTGGATACCCATATCAATATAATCAACGTGAAAGGTCACCAATGTGCGGATGATGCTACCACAGTCTAATACATACAGTTACAAAGCTCAATACGTAGTAAATATGCATCCATAGATAGTTACTAACCACTAGGGTCGCTAATATCGCCTCATTAGAGACAATGCGAAATAGTACCGGCACAGTCTTTAGTTCCTAGCACCCTCACAACTCAAGCTTCGTGACTGTATATACTAGACTGTGATGCTACATAGTGGTCATCCACTGACTTGCACTGTGCATCTTCCTAGCACGCTCGCTTGCCTCGAACAACCGAGTGTGTGGTAACGGAGCAGAGATTACATGCAGTGGCGGTGTCTCTGTTCTGTTTTTTTTTTTAATGAGCAAGACATAGGACATGATTTGAATAAATGAACACTAACTTTATTATTGAATTAGAATATATATTACATATGTAAACAGAATATGATATTAAATAGCGGCAGTACAATATTGTTACATATTACTGGCTTAATTTCAATTAAATATTTAATATTCAAATTGGGGGGCAAAGGCTAATTGGAATTTCCCAGTCTTTGATCGGGTCAACCCTGATAGAACTGATATTTAACCCTTGCGGTGAATTTCGGTTAAGTCTGGAGGGCTTAATTAGTCAAATCTTCTCTCCTCATCTCCACGCTAAGGCCCCCTGGGATCTTTTAAGATGCGAAAGAGAGAGTAGTGTGCGGAAAGCAAAGGAAAGCTTTACCTTTTCCAAGAAAAACTGCAAACATGGCAAGATGAGTCTTTCCACGGTAAAAGATTCCGGAGGTAAATATCTCCCATTTGAATGTCTGGGAGGGGGATACTGGGGAAGGATACATTATGAAGCAACCTAACAGAGAGAAGAAGATTAAGGATTGCAACGTAGAATATAACAACTCTTCTGCAAGCAGGTAAGTTGGAAAACTTGAAGGAAGGAATGTGAGTGGATGTGATGGGAATATCAGAAATGAGGTGCGAAAATAGTGGTGAGTTGGTGAGTGATGAATTTAGGTTGTTTTATTCGAATTTTGAATGGAAAGGAAGTCATGGTATTGGTGTATTACTGGAACCACGTGTGAAAAATAAAGTGGTATCACTGCGTTATGTAGATGACCGAATGATAATGGTGAGACTACAAGGGAAGAAAATAGACTTAGTGCTAGTGCAAGTTTATATGCCACTTAGTGGATTAGCAGACGAAGAAGTGAAAGAAAGTTATGACAAGATAGAAGAGATAGTTGAGAAAGAGAAGATGGGAGCGTGCGTAATCCTAATGGACGACTGGAACGCAGTTGTAGAAGTACAAGAGGGAAGATCAGTTGGAAAATATGGATTGGGAAGAAGAAATGGCAGAGGAGAATCTTTGGTAAATTTTTGTAAAGGAAATGCAATAATCGAAGGAAATACATTATTCCAACAATATTAACGAAGGAGATACACATGGACATGCCCAAGGAACGAAAGCAGATACTGGATAAATTACATATTTGTACAGGAAAGATTCCGAAATTCCTTTAAAAAATGCGAAGACTTTACCAGGAGCGGATATTAACTCAGATCATGTCCCCCTGATAGGCGAAGTAGATATTGATCTGAAGAAGATAAGAGGAAGACAAGTGACGAAGAAATTGAACATGAAAAAACTGAAGAATGAAGAGGAAATAAGAAAATTTGAAGCATATTTTCAAGAGAAAGCCACTACATTAGAATGCACATCTGAAAATAGTAATTAGTAGTGGACTCATCTAAAAAGCTGTATACAGGCAACAACAGAAGAAACAATAAGATAGGGTAACTCAGTCTAAATCGGGTCAGAGGTTAACTCGGGTCAATTTCAAAACCCTGTCTCCATATTCAAGCGTAAACCAGTTCAAGCAAGTGCTACCATATACTGGTCAGGAAGAGAACTTCCTGTACACGTTGAGTGCCATTGATGCTAGCTCGTGTGTGTATGCTTTATGTTGACAATAAAGGAATAGAGAGAATATAAAGGTGAGTTAAGAATATTTTACACATTTTAAATAATGCTTTACGGTTCCTTTATTATTTCACAACAACTATGGCAGAGAATTTGTGCGATTAACTTTCAATATTAAGTTTAAGCTTTTTAGAGGAGATTATGGCAATTAACGCCTTCGTCGAAGGCGTCAAATTAAGTATTTATTTTCACTTCTTTGCAACAGATGGCTAAATGTAAGAGGAAAATGTCAAATTCGTGGACTGAGAACGACATGCAGAAGGCTATTAAAGCATTTCGCGAGGGAAGAAGCCAACATCATGCTGCTGAGTTGATAGGAGTTCCTCATTCACGTCTGCAACGACGTCAACCACTTGAAAAGTAAAGGCCGTCAAACTACGTTTACTCCAGAACAAGAAAATGAACTTGTGTCTAGAATTTTGAAACTGTACGCATGTACGCATGTGGTTTTGGATTACAATGCGACACAGTTCGTTGGTACAGAAAAGAAAACAGTGTTTGTTTGTGGAAAGTGTAAAGTGTTAAATTAAATCAATTCAATATTGATTTTAACGTTCCGTGCAGATATATAGAGGTAAAAATTGTGACCCGATTTGCCCTAAACATTGACCCCATTTATACAGAAGGGTAAAAAGGGTCACTGCAGTGAAATATTTCAGTTCATGTACAGACAGTCAGTTTAGAGTAAAAAAGAAACATTTTTGGGGAAGTAGTACTTACATGTGGCTGTAACTAATGATATGTTATAAGTGTAATATATTATGAAATTAACACTAAAATTAAGGATTTGTTACTTTTTGACCCCATTTACCCTTGGTTACCCTACGCAGAAGGTGGGAGAATTAAGAAACCTTGGGTCACAGGGAAAATGTTGGAGAAGATGGAGGAAAGGAGAAAATGGAAAAACACCAGACCAGAAGAAGGTAAAGGAAACTACAGGAAACTTAACAACGAATTAAGAAGAGAAACTGATAAGGCGAAGGAAGACTGGATGAAAGAGAAATGTAAAGAAATAGAAGATCTAGAGAGAAAGGGAAGATATGATTTAATGCATCGCGAAGTAAAATCTTTGGACTTCACAAATAAGAAAAGCAAATCCATGTGGCTAATAGAAGAAGAAATCGGAAATGAAATAACATAAAAACAAGGAATACTGAACTGATAGACGAAATATGTAGAAGAGTTAAATGAGACAGAGAATCGTCCAGATTACTTGGCTATAGAAGACGAAGCAGCCGTATCAGAAAACGAAAAAGGATTTTCTACTTTAAAGGAAGAAGTTGAATTCGTGCTTAAAGAAATGAAGAATGGGAAAGCAACAGAAGTTGATGGAATCCCTACTGAATTAGTGAAATGCTTGGGTGAAGACAGGAAGGAAATTCTATCATTATGCAATGAAAGACATGAGAAAGACGACTGGTCTGAAGATTTTACGGAGAAAGTGTTGCTTCTAATAATGAAGAAAAATAATGCCAAGAAATGTAACGAGTTCAGGACTATCAACCTGATATCGCACTCGGCGAAAATTCTTCTGCGAACACTGAATTGACGTTTATATTCTAAGATGGAAGAACAGCTGTAAGAGGAGTTTGGCTTCAGGAAGGGAAAAGGTACGAGAGATGCAATTGGACTACTACGAAAGATACCTGGAGAAGAATAAAGAAGTGTACCTATATAGTATTTGTGGACCTATAAAAGACGTTTGACAGAGTGGATTGGAATAAACTGATGGGAATTCTAAAGAAAATTGGCGTGGATTGGAAAGAGATGGGTATCTTTAGTAACCTTTATATGAAACAACGAGTCAAAATCAGGATAGGATAAGAAATGTCAGAAGGAAGTGAAATAGGAAGAGGAGTACGACACCTACCCTGCTCAACATATACTTTGAGAATTTAGTGAAGAACTCCTTTAGAACATGGGAATAGTGATAGTAGGAGGAAGAAGAATAAAGTGTGTAAGATTTTCTGATTATAAGGCGTTGTTATCAGGAGAGAAGATGATACTAAGGAATATGCTACTACAGCTAAATGACAGCTGTAAAAAGTATGGAATGAAGATAAATGCCAACAAGACGAATACCATGGTCATATGAAGAAAAGTGAAGAAAGTAAACCTGCGAATTCTAAACGAGGCAGTAGAGCAAGTGGACAACCTCAGATACTTGGTGTGTACTATAAGCAGTAAAATGAGCTGCGGCCAAGAAGTCAAAAGGAGAATAGCAATGGCAAAGGAAGCTTTTAATAGAAAAAGGAGCAACTTCTGCAAACCTCTGGAGAAAGAACTAAGGAAGAGACTAGTGAAGTACTTTGTGTGGAGCAGAAACATGGACATTACGACGAAGTGAAAATAAGCGACTAGAAGCATTTGAAATGTGGATATGGAGAAAGATGGAGCGTGTGAAGTGAAGAGACAAAATAAGAAACGAAGTTGTGTTGGAAAGAGTGGATGAAGAAAGAATGATGCTGGAACGGATCAGAAAGAGGAAAAAGAATTGGCTGGGTCACTGATTTAGAAGAAACTGCCTTCTGAAGGATGCACTGGAAGGAATGGTGAACGGGAGAAGATTTCTGGTTAGAAGAAGATATCAGATGATATTCGACATAAAGATATGTTGTTTTTAGTCAACTGTCCGAAGACAGGTCTGAACCTCACAAGTGATACCAAAAATCACCACTTATAAGCCATCTAGGCCAGGAGATAATGGGGTAGGGTGGCCAGTTCCTTTTCCCCTCCATTGCATACATCGCCGATTAGCTACATCTTACACTAATCATACAAAAAATTGTTCATCTGATACACATCGTCAAATGAGATGTACTGCCTGACAATAGAGGTACATATCAGCCAAAACCTCAATCAGAGGATGTAAAGATACATGGATCATATTATGAGACAAAGAGGAAATCAGACAATAGAAAGGACTGGAGAATACTGGTTTGCAGTGAAAGATCTGCTCTTGGGCATAACATTATGAGTGAATGAATGAATGAATATTCAAATTAATAAAAAACCTTGCATGTATTTCTAAATTAAACACTGATCGCCACTACATACATAAATATGCATTAATTAAACCACGAACAAAAGAATGAATGATACTGTTATAGCTTTGAAACGAGATGAATAATTGAAAAGAGAAACTGTAAAATGTTTATGAAAGAAAAAGGGTAAAAATAAGTATTTCTACTAGCCTATTTGTGAAACACAGATGGAAGTTTACTCAACAATGGTAACAATTTTTGGATCCTCTTTTCACCCACCAACCATAACAATCCCAGCAAAAGTGTTGTCCTTGTACGTACAGCAGTAGTTCCTTCAAAGGCGAAGTATGATGGGGGGGAGGGGTGCGAAATTCTTAACTACAATGGATTTGCAGAGCGTGTTTCATTATTAAACATTCAGTCTGATTGAATAATCAGCTTCATTTACGGTAGGTACATTTTTTGTTATTAATATAGCAATAAGAATAAATTAAATTTCAGATTATAAGATTGCGTCTATTATTATTTTTTTCCAAAATAATTTCCTTATTATATTCAATTAGGAAAGAATTATACAAATTTATAAAGCATATTGTATTGTGTTACAAAATTTATATATGGTAACATAACAGTGCAAACGTAACCCAAGTAACCTCTATGTTTATTACAAATAAAATAATGAAGCTCTGATAGAGACTAGTATCACGTAGTACTATATGATCAAACCATTGCGATGTTTTATAGTAGGGCTTGTGTATAAATTACTGCACTTACATCTGATTGTAACAGCTGACGTGCATTACGGTCTAACATTTTTGGAAACGGAAGTAGTAGTACTATATGATCAAACCATTGCGATGTTTTATAGTAGGTCTTGTGTATAAATTACTGCACTTACATCTGATTATAACAGCTGACGTGCATTATGGTCTAACATTTTTGGAAACGGAAGTAGTTCCGAAATAATATAATATTTTGGTGATTATTACCTTGTCAGACGCTTGCTGTTATTACGGAACTGTTCTTTGGAACTAATATTTTCTTGGAACCGAAGCATTCGGAAAAGTTCCGGAAAGAGAAGACTTTTCCCCAACACTATGCTATGAAAATCTTAAAATCTGACTCCAAACGTTCAAGTCTTGAAATCGTGAATAGAATTTCTCCCGAAGGAGAAGACGACCGTTGAGATATACTACTTCTATTTAACACTGCAGCTAGCTTTTACAAAGAGTTGCTACTGAACGGGATATAGAGTTCTGTTGTATAATGCCGAGGATGAGGTAATGCACGCTTGCTATGCACTGGAGCAGTGTTGAGCGCCCATGCCCGCTTTCGGCAGAATTGATCACTGTGCTAAAGCAATGAAGATGAAGGAAGTGGTCCGTGAGGAGGCTCACCCTAACGAGTCCCGGGCAGCGGTGTTGAGAAATGAACTAGTGGGCATTACTGATGAATAAGACCGTGACATCGGCATATTTGTATTAGTTTCAGGTCGATTGAAGGTGAACACAAGACGCCGGACGTGTTTCAAGTACAGGCAGAGGAAGCGAATTTGACACACGCCTAAGCAAGCACTTTCCGTGGTTTGTATACGATTATTGCCTATTAGAAAATCAAGACAATACAATCATTCTATGAAAGGGTAAAAGGAGTCATACAGATGTTTGACGGAAACGATGCAGCTTCCATAAGTAACGCCCAAACTCTTCTTGGTGACCCAAATATTAAAAAGCAGTGTGAATATACTTAATCTAATTTTGGATTTACCCCTCTACAATCGAATGTCTCGAAAATACTGGTGTGAAATTGGTGGAGCAAATTTCGATAGTAAATAATCTCATCTCAAAAGTGAATGATCTGCAAGATGATATAAGCAAAAGAAGTGTGTGCGAAAATGAACACAGTAATATAAAAAACCGATGGTTTCAATTCATTATGCAAAATTGCAAGAGTTTTGTCAGATGACAAGTGCGATTGTTATCAACTTGATGTAGAAATGGATGATGTGAAATACTTTACATATGCGCCCTTGGTTTCAGCCGATGTTGAACGCAGTTTTTCCGCATACAAGGTTATAATATCCGACACTCGGCGGTCATTTGCATTTGAAACTTTTAAAATGAATGTTGTTGTTTATTGCAGCAGGAACCGAAACCAAGCAAACAACATGCAGGAAAAGTAAGGTACGGAATAGATGTGATAAATAAATTAATAAAACAGTTAAATATAGGGAAAGCGAAATTATACGCCATATACGATTTCGGCATTCTAAAACTGTAATGCAAAACTCTAAATATAAAAAAAAAACATCTTTTCAGACTTATGTTTACCACATTTGTGACAATTTAAGTACGATTTCCAATAATTATTCTGAACCTCACCAGCATTTTAGACCTTTCTGACATTAACCCTTATATGCAATGATTGTATTGTCTTGATTTTTAATACGCAGTAATCGAATACAAAACACGGAACGTGCATGCTTAGTCATGTGTCAAATTCGCTTTCGCTGCCTGTACTTGAAACAAGTCGACTACATTCTGTCCAGCGTCGTATGTTCAACTTCAATTTATTACAAATATACCGATGTCAGAGCCCCACTGATGAAGCGATCATTGGACTTCCCAACAGGAATACAATGCTCAGAGACATCAGCAACAGAACAGTCAACAATCAATCATACCGCGGTTACTCGCCTAGGCTGTCATACGAGTTTCTGGACAAAATTCGCAATTATAAGCGAGAAAACGAAATTGTGACACAGTTACAGGGACAGCATCGCAATGTTAAGTGGACCATTAGGCAGAAATATCTCATCAAACAAGATAAAATATATAAAATTGTCCGGAGGTATAATGAATACGAAGCTGGCAATGACATACCCCGTTATAGACTATAGGCCTATGTTCTATTAACAACTTGAAAAAATAACCTGAACACAAGCCAGAAAATGTGTAAAATAAACAATTATACCGTAACTAAATAATTCACAATGAAAATTTCAAGTCGTGTAGAAAAAAGGATAAATAAACATGTAAACATTCGCATTTCGCGAACAAAAATAGTAGATGAATTGTGCGCTTTGGCTGACAACTCACCTGTTCATGAGAATCTTATGTAGCCAATATATTTCCTTCATGAAATGTCTGCTGATAAAATGTCCGCGAATCTTTTCCTTTACCCACAACAACTTGCTCCAACCACACAGAAAGAAATGTTCTACAGCATCGTCCAGAATAATGAAGTTCAGGGACGTAGCACCTGGAATTCATTTTGCCTGGTCGTAATAGAATTTGTAGTGGACAAATGATACGTTGCAGAAGGTTTATACCAAGAAACTTCCTTTTCCCTCTTCCATTCCACCCAACACTGCCCATCTCCCCCTTGTTTCATCTATCGTATGAAATACAGTACTTAAACCTTATTTTAAATCACTTTCTTTTCTGCGTCCTATCATAGAAGTGCAGCCATTAATTTAGTCCAATGAATATCAAATTTTCAACCAACAAACAGCATCACAAAGTCTTCCAGCTTGTTCTATATTTTAATGATACTATGTATTTCTCGAATAATATTAGTTGTCTTAATCCCCTTAATGGAAATCACCATGTTACTTAACAGTAGACTTATTCAAAGCAAGTTAACGATTTTATTTCTTCACTCAGCTGATCTCCGATGTAATTCTCCATCTCTTTGATTCTGATGGAAATAATAGTGTGGAAAGATTCAGCTGCTTCTGGATAAATGTTTTCATCTGCTGCCATTACTAGGGGGGCCTTTAATAAACTTACTTTCATTTATAAGATTTAAATGTTTTTTCAATGTGGTGAGCAATGCTATAACTGGTTTGTGTACATCCTCGCACGGTTCATGTTTTTCAACAAATTCCTTGTTTAATTCTTCAAACTTTTATTATTCGTGCTTCATCTAAATCAGGGATCCAAAACTGTGCTACAATTGAAGGACACGTCATAAGCCGGAACACGTAACTCATCCCTTCCCTGCAACCTTCGCGTCATTGTACAGAAAGGAGAAGAGGAGAGGAGAGGAAAGGTTAGGAGAGGGGAGAGAGGAGAGGGGAGGGGAGGGAGAGGAGAGGAGAGGAGAGGAGAGGAGAGGAGAGGAGAGGAGAGGAGAGGAGAGGAGAGGAGAGGAGAGGAGAGGAGAGGAGAGGAGAGGAGAGGAGAGGAGAGGAGAGGAGAGGAGAGTGTATTTGCCAAACGTAGCAGAAACATCATTGAAGGCTCAGGTCTTGTGGATGGGGGAACAAATTCTTTCCCCATGCTTCCACCCCTTTCTTCTCCAGTTCTGCAAGCCTATCCTAAATCTTACAAGTTTTATTAAAATTCCTCTTTAAACTAAATTGTTAATACATACAGTAATGATTTTTCACAAGCAACACGAAGTGTCTTATGAGAATACTTGTCGAAAAATACTTATTTTCCCATTTGTATATGAAATCTTAAGTTGCGAGTAACACTGTTTAGTACCACAACTTGTCGCTTATTAAAGTCCATCGCTATAGATGTATAGAACAACAATATATACTTAAATGATAAATAAAGGCGATAAATTACTTTGAAGTGACAATGCCAATTTTACTTTAATCTACTGTACATTAAAAATCTCTGACAAGGCTTTCCTTATCGAATGAATCTTCCTGCACCTCGTGGTGTATGCCTATTGTCTAAGATAGGGTAAAGTTGCCTATTTCCGTGATACCCCTAATCCCGTGATACTTTTTTAAAATTGAATGTCAGTCAAAGCTTAGCCGTTCGACAAAATTTTAATGAATTATTCTAATATTGCAGTAATTAAGTTTACATAACCATTTTAACTTATACACATTTTATTTTTATTTAATATTTGATATTTCATCGTTAAAGATATTATAATATTGATGATATGGACTAATTCTAGTTGTGAAAAATACGAAATAGACTATGAACTTTGTTTAAAGAAAAGAAAATTTTTAGTTAGAATCTATAAATAATAATTATCGAATTTATGACGATTTCATTTAACTCTAAACATTTTGAATACTTTGTCCGTATTCCCTTCATTCACTCATTATGTGGTAGAATACATATTGATTTAATAGTCATAATTACAGATGGCAATAGTAAAATTATTGTTCTGGTTTATATAATTTCAATCTCATGAATCTCACGAGTATTAAAAATTAAGGTATTCCTTTACGCTCGACCACAAGAATACGTGGCAATAGGATATCATTGATGTTCATATTGAACACCCAAACAGCAGTTTTTTTAGGACTACATCATTTTCCAAAATATAGTTGAGAAACATACAATTCTGAGGAACGCAGGTTCAAATCACAAAGATGTAATAATAATAATAATAATAATAATAATAATAATAATAATGTTATGGCAGGGGATGAAGCACGAAACAGTCTCTTGGTAGGCTAACGCGCTACCGTTCAGCTACCAACTAGCTACGGAATTTATGGGTATAACGTTGAAGTTGGTTGGCATAAATTAATATGATCTCGAATACCTATTTTTCAGTAAATAAGCATTTACACATATAAATGTAATTTCTTCACATTATAATTCTTGATTACGATGCATGTTCTTGTATATAACATGAGGATTAGTTTGAATTGTGTTAATATTGTTTGTGTATACTTGTTGAATGTATGCCGATAACTGTATCGTTTGGCGCTCAATTAAACATGGCAGGCCACTTTATGTTTTCGTGAGTGTACATAGTATTAATAAATACGTTTAGTTTTATGGTAGTGATTTGATTGATTTCACTAGGGCTGGATCGGGGTAGATCCTTGACTGAATTAGCGGTAGAGGTGGGGAAAAAAAATAACGTAACGGTTATTTTGGAACAGTTCCTTGCTTGGAACTGTTCCAAAACGTAACAGCACCTTGGAATACTACGTTCCAAAATACGCTAGTACGAAATACATGCAGTTACAAAATACTCGTTTCACTTTCGAACTACATTATGACAACGCCTGTTCCACAGAACGGAACATGTTTGGCACTATTGAAAGCAGTGGCGCCAACTTTTAGAAAACACTGGGAGAGCTCAAACATTTGAGGTATAAGTTAAATAAATGTCGTAACTATAATAATAACACCATAAATTATTGGGGGGGGGGGGGTCGGATCCCACGAGCCCATATAAGTTGGCGCCACTATTTGAAAGCAGAATTGGAAGTCCTTTCGTCGCACTGAAATAAATGTTGGAATCTAAAGTGAAAGATAAAGTTACGAAGAGCCTCTTTAAAAAATGTACACATTATCTTGAAACTAATGTTATTGAGTATAGAATTCTATCAAACAATTATTAGCATAATTCCTGTATTTGAGTATAGTAACTACATTATAAATTTTATCAAGGGAGATGAAAATATATAGGTTATGTTTTATTTTAAAATATTTTACAATTTTAGTTTCATTACCAATTCTTGAAATTAAACTAAATTCTGTTCAAACATTGTCGAAGTTTTTTATTTACAAAAATACAAAGGTAAATTTTCATATTTCATTACAATGAGATTATTACTCTTCATTACGGTATTAATATGAATTTTAGCACGGCCGAAATGATTATAGCTTTTATTTACTAATTTTTGGAGAAATTAAACACTATTGTAAACTTGAGCTGAGCAGAAGAGAAAGAATAGGTTAGGTTTTATTTACAATTAGGATCCACTTCGATTTCGTGACCAATAAAATTTACAAATAATTTAAAATTGCAATACATTTCCTGCTTCGAACAAATCTGATCTACGAATTCAATTTGTCATTAGAAAACATTTCATTTCCACGAATTCACATCTCGGCTCACTATAACATTATACTGCATTACATGGCATACAGGGAAGTTTAACGTCCAAAATACCACTGTTACATTACTTACTAGTAGTACGTACCTGTTCCAAAATACTACTGTTCCATCAGATACTAGTCAACCGTGCGGTTCCAAGATACCACTGTGCACCTTGCAGTTACGCACAAGTTACATATAGTACTGTTATTACTAAACTGTTACTTGGAACCTAGTATTTTCAAGGAACTGGAACAGTTGGAACCGTTAAGAGAAAATAACTTTTCCCATCTAGTTAGCGGTCGGCATTTTATACCTTCAGCCCTTCTACAGTGATTGTAGCAACCCTACCTAGCTCATTTACCCCATATGCTAAACGACAACCAAACCTGCTGGCAGGTTTAAGAAATCGCGTTCTACTTGTACTAAATGTACTACATTTGCCGACGCTGGTTGAAGTTCTACGGATGGCACGCGTGACATTCGTGAATCCAATGCTGGCAGGCGGGTCATCCTTCCCGGGTTCTGCAGGTAAGTTCCCATCATCTACTGACGAGCCCGAACCCAGAGCACAGAGTCCCAATCTCTTAGACCTAGATCAGCATCAAAAATCCGTACTATCCTGTGACATGACCCCATTCTATTTTTACTATTACAGATGATAGATGAAATGAGGGGGAAGTGGTGTGTGTTGGTGAAATGAAAGAAGAAAATGGGAGTACGCCGAGAAAATTCCTCTGAAACGTCTATTTCGTCCACCACAAATTCTACCCAGACCTCACCGGGGATCGAGCTCGATCCGCCTGAATGGAAGGCTAGGGCGCTAGCACTGTAGCCACAGTCGCAACATAGTTTTATTGCGTAGTACAATATTTGCATATATTTCAGATTCAGAATTACTCGCTTGTTTTCATTACATGCGTCTTCCTTACTGAATATGACAGCCAACGACTTCAACGCAAATTATGGCGGCCGGCGCGAACATTCTGCTATACTCTAACCAAGACTTCTGGAGTCACAGGCAACTAAGAACCTAGCAACCAATTCTTTCTCAGAGTCCTCTGGGTTTAGTGAAACAACCGCTTTATATGCTCCCCGAGGATAAAGTTCGAAGCAATGAGGTCTAGTGATCTAGGAAACTGGCATCTTTCGACTCCGATGACGTTTGTTCACTAATCGTTGTCGGTAAAGTCGTACAGCTGCTTGGCCGCTTGGCTTCATCGTAAATTATGACGAGGTTATATCAGTGTCGCCGATGTGACGGAATTTTGTCCCACAGGAGTTCTTTTACATGCCAGTAAATCTACAGACATGAGCCTGTCGCATTTAAACACACTTAAATGCTATCGGCCTGGCCCTGGATCGAACCAGCAACCTCGGGCATAGAAGGCCAGCGCTATACCAACTGCGCCAACCAGGCCGACGAGAGGTGAAGGATTTTACAAAAATGCTATACCAATTATTGCTGAGGTAGATCTCAGTAATCAATCACGTAAAGGAGGAAAAGAAGGCTGATGTAAGAAAACTCTTAATTGCCAGGTTTGGAGAAAACTGGGAAGATTAGGAAGAGTTCACATTTTTCAAAGACACTGTCATCCAGTCTACTCTCGTAGCTGTAAACGGAGACGATAATACTGTATTATGCGACTGCCTGGATGAAGAAAGTGGACTTGAAAAAATGTAACGTGTGTGGTTCTTCATAAAAAAATGTTATTCTCACCATTGTGCAATATTTAACATGGACGTATTTGTAACACTCATAAAACTCACTGTGATGTTTAAAATTTTTAAATAGAACTCTCTGTAAAGTTTAAAATTAAACAAAGTGTAATATATCCATGAAATTACTTCAAATTTGTCCAACATTAATTGTTTAACAACTTCGATGTTTTTATAATTGTTTTAATTGTGATATGTATCTCACAATCAGCAAGCTTAGCAAACACCAAGATATGTTTTGTTCATATTTTGTACCACAAAAGTGTAGAAAGTGCAGGTTTTTGGAGTTTTCTGAAAATTTTGTTTTGTGTGACATTGTGATTCGATTAGTTGCTCCTCAAATTTCTCAGGACTGTGCAGGTTAACAGCGTTAGGAGTATCAGTGTAATTATAAAGACTACTAATTGGCACTCAAATCAGACCACTATTCTAGAATCAGCAGTAGCTATTAGTCATTCTTAACATGAAGATTATAATGTATAAAAAACACATCATCTGTAAGAAATTAAATGTACAGCCACATTAGGATCTATATAATTCCCTTGAATACAGGAACGTCGCGGAAGATGATAGGATGAAAATGACTGATGATTATAAAAAAAAACATTTTAAATTAAAATTAGTCCGAAATGGTACTAAACTCTTGAAAACTTAGTAGAAGTTATAACGAGGCTTCTGCGTAGGGACACAGAGTAACCAGTATAAGGTTTAGAGTACACGGAGTCATGACCCGTGAGGAGGGGTGACTGCAACAGCACAGGTGGGTCCGTAATGTGCATTACCGTTGTGTGTATTGCTGCTTGGCTGCCGTAAGTGTATCAGGCTTCGGCGTAGGGACACCTGATTGAAGGTTACAACTCACGTTAATACTTTAATGGTAGACATTTATTGTGTACACTAGGATTGTACTGTATATACTGCAGCTGTACAGGTTGAAATATATTTTGTGCCGTACTTTGACGGACTGTTTACATGTTAAAACACGAAGTAA
Source organism: Periplaneta americana (assembly GCF_040183065.1). NCBI lineage: Eukaryota > Metazoa > Arthropoda > Insecta > Blattodea > Blattidae > Periplaneta > Periplaneta americana. The sequence goes on along the minus strand of NC_091123.1, from coordinate 83,046,347 downwards.
CGGCACGTTCCATCTCCCACGCCACTCGACCAACACAACACTATCGCCGTGCGTTCTAAACTGTGCGTTTCTGTGTCCAGGACCGAATCCTGGTTATGACTCTGTGTTGTTAACAATCTTAAAAGTTTTACTGTGGTTATTATTTATTTGCTTAAATTCCATCTCGGTCATAAGTTTGCAACAGAAGTAATGTCAATATTTGGAAGCAGTTATAGCTGCGAACAGTTTTTTTTAATGAATCTCAACAAAACTAGGCGAAGACCACGTTTGACAGATTCTTACATAGCCTTCTTACATAGTCACTTATGAGGATAGGTTCCAGCAAGACTGACATTGGAAGCATTATTTCTAGAGAACGTCACAAAAATTTAGAAGATTAAAACTTTTGCGAATAAGGACAAACCCGAATGTTTGTATATGTATGTAAAGACAAAAGAGATTTGAATTATTTTTGCATTATTTTGAAAAATTAGTCAATATATAAAATTTTTTAAAAGCATCAGCATATAGCCTACTATGCATTTATTCATGAATGGGTAGTGTCATTCACAATATAGTAATATTTCAAATTATTTGTGTTATAATGTGAAATAATTTTATTAAGAATTTTTTCAAGTATTTCTCCAAAGAAATATTATTAAACGTGATTGTCGAAACACATATTTCATAAATAAATTATCCTAGTAGGGCTATGTCCAGTCTAGTATTAACTTTTTATTGCTGTAGAGACATATTCCCTGTACAACGTGCACCCCTAACTGTCGGTTTGTCTAACGACTGATCCACAATAAACCGGGAATGGAAACGAGAACGGAAATATATTCATTTTAACATTATTTCCGTTCTCGTTTCCGTTCTCGGTTTATTGTGAATCAGCCTTTATACGGAGATTTGACTGTATTTCGAATAATGCGAGTTTCAATTGCTTTTTCACTTTTGCTTTCATGATCATGATCGCCTCTATGCACTATTTTACTCACTACCGCTCTTGTTTTATTACCACGCAATTCTTTTCAGTATACTTTCATAATATATTACATGTGCTTAAGTTAGGCCTACGTTGTTTTCTATATTTGAAATTGGCAACAAGGCACTCCACGCCACAATTTGTTACCGTTTTTATGAACTCCATTCTTAATCACGAAGGATCGAACTGAACCGAACACGACTACTAGGACAGACAGCACCTTTTAAATGGAAATTCAGAAAGTCATCGCACTAGTAACCTCTAGGAACATCTCTATGGATGACGTCACGAACAAGCAACCTCGTAACAATGCCGATAGAACTCTGTTAAGTTTTGTTAAAATGTGTGAAGATCCCTAAGAATTCCTTTATGATACAGATCTCTAGTCTCTGTAGTTATATTCTGTAAATTATTTTGCACGACAGACTCAAAAAGTTGTATTTTTAAATGTTAAATAACACAGAATTTCATTTTTTTGTGCGAAGTAACGCCGAAATTAACCAAAATTTTGTACCAAAATTTAATATTTTTATTCACCGTAAAATAGGATCCCTATGTAGATGTAACACATTGTGTAGAAAGTTTTCAAATGAAGTCATGTATTTAATTTGTAATGTAATATTTAATGGTAATGACCGACTGCTATAGAGATTTTTTTTTTTTTACGTTATCAGTGAGAGTTCCTCTCACAAGCAAACATTCTCATGGGGGCAGGTAAAAAAGTTAATTTTTTTCTTTCACCATTTTAATAATGTTAAAATAATTACTTGTAGAAAATTTGGCCACTCGACCGCAATTACGAGGGTCGTAAAAAAAATAATTCACCAGGGGCCGTTAACAGAAAGAAAATACAATTTCATTGGAAAAATTTATTGAAACAGACACAGCAATTGTTGAGCTATTTTTCAACATATTCCCCACCGGAATTGAGACATTTATCATATCGTGGGATCGACAAAGAGGTGCAGACGGCTGTCAAACGCTGGTTCCGATCCCAGGCGGCTGACTTCTACGACACAAGAATACAAAAATTGATCCCATTGTATGACAAATGTCTCAATTCCAGTGGGGGGTATGTTGACAAATAGCGCAACAATTGCTGTATCTGTTTCAATAAATCTTTCCATACAATTATTGTGCTTTTTTATGTAAACGGCCCCAGGGAAAATCACTTTCTGGACGGCCTCGTAATTGCGGTCGAGTGGCCAAAATTTGTATAAGCAAAACTTTTAACATTATTAACATGGTTGAAGAAAAAAATATCCTCTTTATCTGCCCCCATCAAAATGTTTCTTATCAGAGGTAAGATAAATAAAACGGATACTTTGTATAAACAAATTTTATTGTTTTAAAACCTTTAATCCGTCAATGAAGTAGGTTCCACAAGTATAAACATAAAAATAACGAAGAAATTCTAGGAAGTTTCGTGCTTTAGGATTGTGCATTTGAGACATCCATTTAAAAACTATTGTCGCAGTGATATTCGGACGTTTTATTTTAGTACTTCGTCCCTTCAACAAAGCCAGATTTGCAGTTTCTCAAGTTACTAAAGCTGATAAACCGTGAAACAGACGTTCGCAATAAGACCCCACGCCAAGGTCTTGTCCTCCACTTGTGGTTAGCAGTAGGAAAGGCGATGCGTGATCAAGCCTAACCAGTACAGAGCCTGTGTGGTGCTGTGTACGTACAGTGTTTGCACTGTCGAGAAGCGTGGTTAGTCATACCCTTGGCTAGTTTTATGAGTTGGTTTCCGTCACAACGTGCTCAAATCTGGAACTCGCCACAACTTCACTCCGTTCTTTGCCACTAAAAGCTCAACCTTTGTGAAAGGATTTCACTGCGGTCTTGTCAGTGTTAAATGACTCGATCTACAGCGACACCAGTGCTAAATGAGGCAGTCTTCTGGTAGCCAACTTGAATAACATATTATGAACAAAGAATTCTTTCAATTTGATTCACATCGCGATTCTCTAAATTGCGCACAATTTCTCCTGTGTTGCTCAATTCATCCTATTTTAAAAATTAGTATCATGGTAACAATTTAAGCGTGCTGTATAAGTTCAGTTCTTTAAATATGTTGCGAATGGTAGTACCATTATACAGGATATAAGGGGCCATTATTTTAACTGATGATTGTTCATATCATAAGGAAGAAAAATGTCCTCACAATTTTTTTCTAATTACAATATTTAACTAATTATTAAAGTTCACAATATTAGGCGTTTGGCAACGTTGATGGATGGAGAGGAGGGAGTTTACAAGTACACAGTACAGGTCAACAGACATACCGGTACAAAACAGTTGCTCTGTTCTAATGCAGAGGCAGACCGTTGTTTAAATAAATAATAATAATCCGTGGCGCTACAGCCCGTGAAGGGCCTAGACCGACCAGCCGGCTGCTGGCCTCACGCCCACATGCCGAAGCAGAGATGGACGATCATTCAACCAGAATGGAGGTATCGTGTGGTTAGCCGTTATAGCTGACATTCGCAACCGGATTTCGCTACCTATCGTAGCTCCCCAAGTGCATCACGATGCTAGGTGGACACCGGTCCCATACACTGGCCGAAATTTCTTCTCCCACGAGGACTCGAACCAGCGCGCATTCCGTAACGTGAGTCCTAGGCAGGATGCCTTAGACCGCGACGCCACGGCGCAGACCGTTGTTTACATGTGTAAATAAAACGAACAGCAAATACAAACTTTCAATCTCATTAATAGAACTTTATGGTAAAGTTCCATTTTATTTAACAATATTGGCAATATTGGTCCATTTCTATTATAGGCCTACGTCTAAAAATAAACAATAATGGTTTACTGCACAAAATCATACGAACTTTTTTTTTTAATTCAACATTTTAATGTCGCTCGCTTCCATAAAGCAGTACCATTTTTTAAGAAATTTCTGTTTTTGTGATTTTCGAAACGAGGTCAGAGACTCTTAGTTTCTAATAATCGTTGAGAAACTGCTACAAATGTTCGCCAATTAGGTATCCTTCATTGCGGAAAACATTCTTGCCTCACTTGAATTACGACGACTTTCTCCATAAATTAATAACATATATGATATTCCTAAACTGAGAATGAAGTAAGTTGTTTATCGGATACCTGGTACCGAACTGTCATTCGCTCTGCAGTAGACCTATGGACAGGGAGCTTGAACTCAGCTGACATGTACAGCTGTAAAAAAAAAAGTGGCCGCACTCGTGAACAGCGAATATTTTCAAAGTCCACTTCGGGTCGCGGCGATGTTACACGATGCATGTGCTTGTACAAGCAGTTCCCGAACTATGAAAGTGTTCCATGTCTGCGCCTCGTAAGCCAGCGGTAGAGTGCTTGTTTAGTGATTCAAAGGTTGTGGGTTCGGGCCTTCTTCAAGTTTTCATTTTATTTTTTAATCGTTCTTTAGCGATGTAAATGCTATTCAAATTATCATTTATATTCAGTTATCGTTCTTTATGGATATCACGTTATTTGTATTTTGTTATCGTTCTTTAGAGATATGAATAAAATTCAAGTCATCATTTGTATTCTGTTAACGTTTTATAACGATATGAATAACAATTTTTATTATTGTATCTCCAATGGTGGTTAGCCCTATTTTACATATGTATGTTAGGGCTATAGTTTCATACACAAAAAAGATAAGCATAAAGAAAAATAGAAAAGAAAATTAAATTAGCTTACGCGATGTAAACAAAACATAAACAAACCGTAAATTAAGCATTGCGATTGCAAAATAAATATCAGGTAACAATTTGAAACATACAAAAACATTAACAACACACATACGTAACACTTCTATAACACAAATACGCAGCCTTCCGTACCATACATCATAAATTAATACACAATGGTCATACAAACACAATCAAACTATAATTACGACATTGCGACGACATCAAGCATCACATAACTGACTCACATACATAACAAATCAAGCATCCGTTACAACACATACACTTCAACATAGTAACCGCATTTTTAAAAGTTACAAATTTGGCTCCAAGAAGAATAAATAGGACACTGTTACTAATTACTGTTCTTCTACAATTTCTTAAATATATCTGTAATAAATCTGTGAAATTCCGATATGAATAATATTCACGTTTTTTATATTGTTATCGTTCTTTAGCGATATAGATAATATTCAAGTTATCATTTATATTCTGTTTTCCTTCATTAGCATTATAAAATAATATTCAAGTTATTTATATTGTTATTGTTCTTTCGCAATATAAATAATCTGTATTTTATGTAAGTAATTATTATAACACAAATTACCATCCTTCTTTGTAAAATAGGTTATTTTATTTAGATAATTAAATAAGTATTATATAATATCTTATATTAATTAAACAAACCGATATTTATCATTTATATTCTGTTATCGTTCTTTAGTGATACTGTATAAATAATATTCTAGTTATGTATATTGTAATCGTTCTTTAGCGATATAAATAACATAAATTTAATATTAGGTTTCGAAAAATCCAGTTGCATAATACTGGTATTAGTTTTTCTTTTTGTATTATTACATTATACTATCTTGAACCACAATAAAATGAAAAGGAGTAACGAGGAATTGAACCTGAGACGTTGACATCTAAATTTCGACGTTCGTCCGCTGAGCTACGAGGGCAAAAGTGTTGAAACATTTTCGGAAAAATTGGCCCAATCACCCTCTAAGATTTTCTGATGATTCGTAGAAGCTAGTCCAGGATGCGGGGGGCAAAGGCTAATTGAGATTTCCCGGTCTCTGATCGGGTCAAACATCCTGATAGAATTAATATTTAACCCTTGCCGTGACTTTCGGTGAAGTCCGGAGGGCCCAATTAGTCAAATCCACTCTCCTCATCTCCATGCTTGGGTCCCCTGGAATTTAATAAGATGCGAAAGAGATAGTGGTGTGCGGAAAGCAACGGGATGTTACCGCATTTAGGCCTATCCTTCCCAAGAAAAACTGCAAACATAAACAAATGAAGCTTTTAATAGAAGAAGAAGGATATTCTGCGGACCTCTGGAAAAAGAACTAAGGAAGAGACTAGTGAAGTGCTTTGTGTGGAGTGTGGCATTGTATGGGGAAGGAACATGGACATTACGACGAAATGAAGAGAAACGAATTGAAGCATTTGAAATGTGGATGTGGTGAAGGACGGTGCGTGTGAAGTGGACAGACAGAATAAGAAATAAAATTGTGTTTGAAAAAGTGAGTGAAGAAAGAATAATGCTGAAACTGATTAGAAAGAGAAAAAGGAATTGGTTGGGTCTCTGGTTGAAAAGAATAATAGAAGACATTAGGATATGTGGATCATATGCGGAGACTAAGAGGAAGGCAGAAAATAGGAAAGATTGGAGATTGCTGGGTTTGCAATGAAAGAGCTGCCCATGGACAGAACACTTATGTATGTGGGTATGTTCAGAATGCCTGGAATATCGTGTCTAAGAACAGTCGCTATTTGCAAAGACTAGTCGATTCCATGCCCACTCGACTGCAAGATGATCGAGATAAGAGGAAGATAGACTAAATATTGAATTGTGGATTTTTGTTTTGTTTTTTGAACGCTTAATTGTTTGAATGTTTTAAGGCCGACGCCAGTAAATTTGTTTTGTTTATGCCACGAAAGATATTTTTATTGAGAATAAAATCTTTTTTCTTTCCATTTGCAGCCACAATATCATAATGATAATGTCATGGCATAATATATTAATGAACCTGATGTTAATTACTAAAATAATCGTAAAAGAGAAAGGAGCCATTATGTATAGTTTGTCTCTCTCAAAAACATAACAAAAAAGAACATAAAAAGCACGAGGTTGTAGTCGAACGCAGGACCTCATGAATAAGAGGCCTGAACGCTACCATTACCCTATCGAATCACAGAATAAATACTTCAATTATAACTGTAGATATCAGGCAACGTGGTCCAACAACATGTAACATCGCCTGTCTCCGAATTATAGCGAAGATACCCGAAGGGAACTTTGTTCCAGGAGAGCGGCCACTTTTTCTTTTGACAGCTGTACGTACAGTTTCCCTGGAAAAGGATGAGACGATTGAATATTCCTAAGTCTCAGATGTAAGACACTGTGCTTGATCGGAGACCAGAGCACCGATACACGAGATAACGAATATTGAGTTACTTAAATTCAGGCTATTTGGTTTGTTACTAGCATCGTTTCGAAATTCACTTCAAAAACTGCAAAAAATATTATAATATTACGTAAATAAAAGATAAATATATACATAAATCGTGTAGTTAAATCGACAATGGACCTTCATGACTACATCGACACTCCGCACAGAAAGGAACACTTTCATGTCATTTCAATAGCTCAGACGGCAAGACTTCTGCGTGTTGTGTAGAAGAGTGCGAGTTCGATTCTTAGTCTACACAACGATTTTTTTTTGTCTAAATAACGTTGAAATAGCTAAGTAACGTTGAAATAGAGATTTACAAAGTCCTGAGATTAAGTGTTAATGATCGCAAACAATATAAAATTACAAGTTATAATATTATAAACGTTAATCTAATGAACGCATTTATACACACACATATACAATGTAAATGCATATATATTAAAAACTAACAATTAAAATGAAATTAAAAAAATATATGTAATAATAGACCAACTTTTACAAAGGTTTAGAGTCCTTAGGCTAAGTCATTTGTTGAGTAATTATTACAATATTTTATTAATAGCTTTCCCATATGTGTAAGAAATGCACTCGCACAAAACAATTTTTGTTAAAATTATGGCTTTGGGTTATTTCATTCTCACCCCTTCAGTTAATTTTAACTATTTTATCTACGTGTTTGCAATAGTGTTTAATTTAATGTGCATTCAATTTTATTCATGTTATGATTGAATGAAAAAGCACTGTTGCAGTTATTGACTAATTACATATATTAATACTAATTATTAAATGCATCTGTTAAGTAACCAATTGTAGTATCTTTTGCAAAATCTTGAATATTTAAGTTGTCAATAATATTTCTATACCATATACTATAATACGTTAAAAGAATTTGCAATAGGTTTGGGATCCTCTATTTTATAATCATTGGTTTTAATGAAAAAATATTTTCTTTCTTAGGATATATACAAGTTTAAATTTAATAATATTCCGAATAGGTTTAGTTGTATTATCTGAATTTTGTACTTTTCTATTCAAATATATTCTATTTCAATCTTTCATAATTTTTGATAAATTACACTATACTTCTTGCAGTATTTAAGAACATGAGGATCATTACATTGCAACACATTACATATAGATTCTTCTTTTTAATACATGAGATTTTGAAGTCCCTGCGTTATCTACATGTTTTTACTTTTGAATTTTTTCACAACATTGAGTGGAGAACATCCACTGAAGTGATTATGAAATTAAGTGAAAAATGCAATACATTTACTCTTAATATCAGTAGTACCAGTATCATATATGTTTTTCCAAGATTCATTTTGTAGACATAAATGTGAATAATCACTAGATACAGCATTTACGATCCTTTCTTAGTTTTTAAATTAATATTTTGAAATTGTTCAGTAACATTGGAAAAACTTAGGATTTGTTTATCATGTTCAGACAAAACATTGATTATAGGTTCTGTCGAATAGGAATTCAGTCTAATTCTGTGTGTACAAAACATTTATCAATGGCTGTGCTACTTCAGCTTGTATGCTGTGGGAAAATGAGTCTATGAGTAAGGTTTCCAGTTTCAAGGAGTGAATTTAATTTACTTTTACGGAAAAGTTCCGAGAGATAATCTATGTTTATGTCACTACAGATCACAAATTCCATATGAGATTTCTAAAGTCTTTTATTTACAAATTCAATGTTGGCTATAAATATTAATAAATAATCTAAGAAATATGAATGATTGTAGTCAGAAGTCTGATTTACATTATAAAAAGCAAGAAGTTACATTCCTCCGCAAGATTCGAACTTTCGGTGATGGTTTTGTCGTCCAGCGCACAACCACGGACCTATTCAATGCTTATGTTAATAACCTATAATTTAGCTGTAGCAATGTGATGTCATAACTTGGGGTTTGTTTACTTAATGTAATTAGATTTAATTTGATTATTTTTGCAACAATTGGACTTCCTATTATTTAGTTATTTAATTTAGGGTTGATATATTAACTCTTACTATGCAAGATGCCTGTTATTTTAGTAATTCTATATCACGTTAAATAGTCATTGTCTACACTAAAGTATTATCGTCATCCCTCATTTCTCATCGTAATGGCGAACCGACGTGACATGAGACAGTGAGATATAGCTCTAGTTGAGGCTGGATATGGGGCTAGATCTGCTGGCCGTTTGGTCGGTATTCCTGGAAGTACAGCCGCGAGGTGGGTTCATCGTGACCAAAATTTAGGGGAGGTCGAAAATCGCCCTATTCCTGGGCGTTCGCGGATTTCTTCATTGTAAGAGGATGCTCTCTTATTCGACAGGACCCCTTTCTGACTGCTAACGAAATAAGAGCAGCATCTAACTTTCCCGGCTCTTCACAGACTGTGATCAGCAGGTTAAGGAACCGCGGTATTAGGAGCCGGAGGACTGCGCAAATGGAAATATTGGGGGAAGCACAAGCTGTCGACCATCTTGCCTTCGCTACCAATCGAGTGGATTTCGATTGGAGAAATGTAATTTTCTCCGACGAAACAACCATCTCGAGTGATTACGAAGGTCCTGTCCGTGTCTATCGTGAGGATGGTCTCCGACATGACCAGCGCTATGTGCACCGACGGGAAAGATCGGGGCTCTTTAGCATATCGTGTTGGGGGTGGATGTCTTACGATGGACCTGGCGTTATAGAACGCATCGGTGGCCGGTTTAATGCGGGAACTTACGAGCACATTCTGGAAAATATATTCCTTCCCTCCGCCCGAGAACGTTTTCCCGAAGGAACATTGCTGTTCCAGCAGGATAACCATCCAGTGCACTATGCTGCAAGCATTCAAAGATGGTTTCAAAGGAGACCCGAGATCGAAATCATTAATTGGCCTCATCGAAAATTTATGGGCGGAATTGCAAAAGAGAAGGATAGCCACCTATGCCCACCGACGCCCTCGAAATCGAGACGAATTGTGGGATCAAGTTGTTGACACCTGAGAAGATCTCGCCGGGGATCAGAACTTATTCCACAATCTCGTGACATCCATGCCGGATCGACTTAGAGCTGTAATGGAAGCTGATGGCATGTGGACAAGATTTTAAGTTAACAGGTCTCTTTTTATGATTTGAGGCTTTCTCGGCGTTGGTTCGCTAATATGTTTTCGCGGGATATCAGCCGAGTTAAGATTTTGGAATGCTCCATGCTTTCGACTGCTATCTCTGCAGCCATCACTTCCCTGAAGATGGCTGCAGAGATAGCAGTCGAAAGCTTGGAGCATTCCAAAATCTTAACTCGGCTGATATCCCGCGAAAACATATTAGGTCTCTTTTTGTTTCTTATAATTTTTGTTTGAGGAAGAATACTTTTAACTTCCAAGTAAGATTTATTTATTTTTTTTGACGAGGTTCAGCCCACTTGCAAGACCCAGAAATTGGGCATAAATTATTTCATATTTTTCGACAAATTAGACAGTCGAGGAACTCTGAACAAATTAATTACAACTTAATAAAAAAAAGTTTTAACCGGGATCGAACACGAGACGTTTCGGTTATATAGTGGAACCGACACGCTACTATATGAGCTAACGAGACAAGACAGTGGCAGCAGCAGTCCAGAATGTAGATCCCTTAGCTGGCATTTGCCATTCGGTACAGTGAAGCAATGATATTTTGTGACTCGAGCTATGTTGTGAAATCGTGGCCTTAAATGGCAGTCTTCTTCGTGATCCTTATTCTGGTCCTTGTCCTTGTTGTGGTCCTTGTAACAATTCTTGTACTATTTGTCATGTTATGTATCGTTACGTCGATATCGAGTGAACCGCGCTGTAGAACTTTAACTTCCGACGACCAAGAATCATCTCATTCTTTTTCAGGGTAACTGTACGTCTGTGCAGAGTACTGCCTGCTGAACACGTTGCCACGTCTCTCACACCAGAATATTAACAAATTTAAGCATGCAATTTTATTTAATTTCATGAAAACGTGATAGAACACACAAATAGGCTATGTATTTAAACTAATATTATTCTTTGCTAGATATACCTACTGATGTAATTGTTTTCGTAATTTTACGAACGATATAAGCAGTATAACGCGAATAAAATAAGAAGAAATATATATTTTTTTTGGGAAAACTATCAAGTTTTGACCCAATGTTGTATGGACATTTTTTGATCCTGTAGACCGTCCCCGACGATTGTGAAAAGGACGGCACAGACCCCTTACAACCTGTATAATGGCGAAGCTCGTAAGAGGCTTTTGAGGCTTAGCCTACTCAAAAAATTTGAGTTATAATTATCTAGTAATAGTATAAGTTTGTAATAACTATGTATCGTAACACTTGGTTTTACTCCGATCTTTCCATATATTAAATTCACTGTTGGCAGTCATTCCACTGTGACGAGTGACGGCCTCGCTCACAGGCAACGGCACTCGCAAACTTGAGGGAAAGGCGGAGAGAAAGGAGTATCGATTCGCTAAGACTCAGTAGGATAACGCGAAGCTAGCCTCAACTGCGATATAATACGCCGCGCTATGTTGGTTTTCTGTGAATGCGCTGCATTGTTGAATATTACTTTAATCAAAAGTGCATGTGTGTGTTATATATATATATATAGTAATTTTGTTTAAAATGGATCATAGTGAGAGACCATTAAGGTCATTATTTGAAGAATTAAAAGAAAAGCCGCTTTCAAGTTGGGCGTATGAAACAAAATGAGCTTAAGATCGACACTACATTTACATATTAAAATAGAGGATGGAGGAAAACAAAATAGGACATTTAAATTTCCATTGTATAGGAGTTATTTTTGGCTAACAGGGTGCTCTGAGACAATTACGATATTATTATGCTTCTATTCTGTTTGGGGGTGAATATGAGTGATCATCATCATCATCATCATCATCTTGTGGGGTCTGTGTCACAAAAATATTGATAGAAACATCTCCTATATAAAAAGATATAAGGTAAGCAGATATTTTCAACCTACCCAGTCGGCGTAGGTAAATTGGGTCCCGATCATGAAAAATACGGTAAATCGGTTCCCGGTCGAAAAAGGTAGTAGGTTAATTGGGTCCCAGCCTATTGACCGCTTGAACGAACACTTTGTAAAGGACCCGACCTTAAACAACACAACGAAACAAGACACAGTTTTGCCTGACTCAGCTCCCCCAACTCGAGACAAATTCTATTTTACTGACGTCACTCCTATTGACGTAATGAAAGCCATCCGACGCATCAAGACGAAAGCTCAAGGGCCAGACAACATTAGCATATTACTCATACAGAAAATACAATACATAGTAATACCTACAATTGCACACATATCAATAGTTCCTTAATCACTTCAACTTTCCCTAAAATATGGAAGCAAGCTTTCGTTCTTCCTCTTCCAAAAGTCAAAGTTCCCACTGACCCGAACGACTATAGACCAATCAGTATCCTGCCAGCCATATCAAAAGCACTAGAAAGAATCGTACACAGACAAATTACTAACTACATGAACGAACACAAACTATTCGACAAGTATCAGTCAGGTTTCAGAGCTGGACACAACACAAGCACTGCTCTACTTAAAGTGACAGAAGACATTCGTGAAGCAATCGACTCTAATAAAGTAACAATACTAACACTTCTTGACCTTAGCAAAGCTTTCAACTCTGTAAATTTTGACCTGATCACCCATAAATTGAGAAATCTGCATTTGTCAGAGGCTGCTGTGAGTTGGTTCGAATCCTACTTACGGGAAAGACAACAATGTGTTGTATCCGGGAATCGAAGCTCTTCCTGGCTTAACATAACATCAGGTATACCACAGGGTTCGGTACTCTGACCATTGTTCTTCACAATATATGTCAATGATATTACATCTCATGTGAGGCATTGTAACTATCACTTGTATGCTGACGACCTTCAATGCTACATCTCTTCCCGCTTAGATCGAATAAATGACGCTATAGATAAATTGAACGAAGACATTGACTCGATTCATTCATTCATTCATTCATTCATTCATTCATTCATTCATTCATTCATTCATTCATTCATTCATTCATTCATTCACATCATTCATTCATTTTATTCCATAGATCTTACATGAGCAATGAAGCTTTAAGATGTGGAACAAGTCAACATTTTACAATATTACAATTACAATTTTTACAAATTTTTATAGTTTTACAATTTAGCACTTTTGTACAATTTTTACAATTTTGTGCAATTTTTTACATTTTTTTTTTTTTTTTTGGCGAGATGTAGTGAGATGAGATGAGGTCCGAGGATTCGCCAAAATATTACCCGGCATTTGCCTATTGGTGGGGGAAACCTCGGAAAAACCCAACCAGGTAATCAAATCAAAGGGGTTGATGCCAAGGACTCGCCATAGACCATCCGGCTTCAGCCCACGGCTGGGGAAAACCTCAGAAGAAACCAAAGACCAAAGGGGGATCCAACACAAGCCCGAACGCAGCTCCGGATCAGCAGCCCAGCGAGTCTGCCGACTGAGCTACATCGATGGCTCTAATAATAGTATACAATACATAGCCAATCAGATTATTAAATTTACAAACGCAAACGATCATTCATAAGTTGAGCTATATGTATAATACAAAACAAGTTAATTAAATTTAAGGCATAAACAATTCAACCAGTTGTGATATACAGAAATTGATAATACATATCATGCAAACTACTTCAGATTACAAACACAAACAATTTATCAGTAGAGCTATATAGATTACTATTCAATTTAAAGCATATACAATTCATCGGCCAAAACTATACAAATATATACAATACAAAGTAGCATACTTTCATTAAGCTATACAAATTTGTGCAATTAATATCAAGTAGATTAATTCAATTTATAATCATAAACAATTCATCAGTTGAGCTATACATATTACCATTCAATTTACAGTAGGTCTATATACAATTCATCAGTAGAGCTACACAGACTAGTAATCATTTTAAGAACATATACAATTCATCAGCCAAACTATACAAACATATACAATCAAATTAGTTCCATTTACAAACTTATTTTCGTTAAGCTATACAATTCATATGAAGTAGATTAATTCAATTTATAAGCTTAAACAATTCATCAGTTGACCTATACAGTATACTATTCAATTTACAGTACATACAATTCATCAGTTATGCTAAACAAAAAAATGCAATACATAGTAAACAGATTAAGTCAATATAAAAACATATTTTAGTTGAGCTATATAAAATTGTACATGTCATTTAAGTAGAATAATTCAATTCACAAGCATAAACAATTCATCAATTGTGTAGAAGGTATGAGTATGTAGAAATTTGGTTAATTCTTTTCTGAACCTTTTCTCGTGGTTCTTCAAATCTTTAAGATAATTAGGCAGTGCATTGAAGACTGTTATACATGAATAGCGAACTCCTTTTTTAAAACAGCTCAGACTAACAGAGGGTAGATGAAGATCTGATTTATGTCTTGTATTAAAATGATGAATGTCTTGATTAGTACTGAATTTATCTTGGTTCTTAATACACAGCATCATTAGGGAAAGAATGTATTCACAAGGTAAAGTCAAGATTTCTAAGTTTCGGAAAATATTTTTACATGAGGTCCTTTTATGCACACCGGCCATTATTCTTAAAGCTTTCTTTTGTAAAACAAAAACGTGTTTAGCTTCAGACGAGTTACCCCAGAATATTAATCCATATTTCATTACAGAGTGAAAATATGCAAAATATGACATTTTAAGTAAGTTTATATCACCAATAGTAGATAAGGATCTTAATGCATAACAGGCAGAGCTCAATTTACGAGTAATACATTCTATATACGTTTTCCAGTTCAAGTGATTATCCAATTCTAAACCAAGAAACTTTGTGCTTATAGATTCTTTGAGATGAGTTCCATTTAATCGAATACTGTAGGAAACCTGAGCACTATTGTTTGTACTAAATTTGACTGCACTGGTTTTATCAACATTAAGTGCTAGTTTATTTGCATGGAACCATTCATTCATTAGATTCAGCACTGTATTAGAAGTGTTTATAAAATTATCGTATTGTTTGCTTGAAATAATTACACTTGTATCATCTGCAAATAAAATTACATGGGATGAATTGTTTATGGTCAAGGCTAAATCATTAATATAAACTAGAAACAACAATGGACCTAAAATTGACCCCTGCGGAACACCATGTTTAATATTTCTAAATTCTGAATAAGTAACTTTATGACTATTTGGTACATTTATTTCTACTTTTTGTTTTCTATTTGATAAGTACGATGTAAACCAACCCAACATCTCATCTTTAATACCATAAAACTTCAATTTTTTTACTAATATACTATGGTCTACACAATCAAATGCTTTAGCCAAGTCACAAAAAATCCCACCTACATGTAGTTTCGAATTTAATGAATTTAGTATTTCATCCACCAAACTAAAAGTAGCATTCTCTGTCGATTTTTGTTTTCTAAATCCAAACTGTTCTAAAACTAATATATTGTTGGACTCCAGGTAATGATATAATCTATTATACATAACTTTCTCAAACACTTTTGAAAATGTTGTTAATAATGATATGGGTCTATAATTAGCAATAGTACATTTATCTCCCTTTTTGTATATTGGTTTTACTATTGAATATTTGAGTCTTTCTGGAAAAATACCACATTGCATTGACAAATTGCATAGATAGCTTAACGGAGGGGATAATATTTCAGAACAAGCTTTCAGAACTTTACTTGGAATTTCATCATATCCAGAGATTGTGACATGGACAAAGAAATGCCATCTTAATATCAATCCTGGAAAGACACAAGCAATCATATTAGGACACAAACGGCAAACCGACGCTGTAAAGCACCTCGACATTTCCCCCGTTAAAGTAAGTACAATCCCTTTCAGTTCTTCGGTAAAAAAAATCTTGGCATTCACATGGATAATAATCTCAACTGGGACATGCAAATCACAGAAACCTGCAGAAAAGTATATTCTATTATCCATGTGCTAAAAAGGATAAATGTTCATTTTCCCTCTTGCTTAAAAAAGTCCCTTGTGCAGACCCTTATATTTCCCTATTTTGACTATGCTGACATTTTACTGACTGACCTTTCCAGCGACAACAAAACCAAACTTCAACGTGCTCATAATTTGTGTGTACGTTTTGTAAGCAATGTTCGTAAATATGATCACATTACCCCATCCCTGGAAGCAATAGGTTGGCTTAAACTAGATAAGAAAAGAAATTTACATTCACTTCTCCTTCTCTTCGAAATCTTGAACTCTTTTATTCCTTCGTACCTGTCGTCTCGCTTCACTTACCTTTCTTCCCACCACAATCTGAACACACGCTCTCGCCATGAAACAATACTAACAATAACATCCCATCGCACCTCCTCATACTCATCCTCTTTCACAATAGCCCTGCCAAGACTCTGGAATTCGTTACCTGCTAGCATCAGGGACTGTCGAAATAAAATTCAATTCAAACGCAAACTTACTAGGCACTTGGTCAGTAATTGAGACTCGTTCAGACATGGTTTCTTGTAAATAGTTCTCTTAATCTATCACAAAATATTTCAATATCCGGTAATTTCATCACTATAGAATGTTGTTATTGTAGGTTTAATTTGTAATTCAGCAAATACAAAAATATTCTTTGTTCTTAACTTCTATGATAAAATGTCTAGCTTTCATTAATCAGTTATTCTTGTTGTACTTTAACTTTTATTGTAATTGTAATTGTAAATGTAATATTAATTGTAATCTTATTGTTCATGTTATAGTTGTAATCCCCTGGTACAGAGGCAGAGAAGGCCTGACGGCCTTATCTCTACCAGGTTAAATAAATACTAATACTAATACTAATACTAATTACCATTACCCAGGAAACAGTGTCATTTGTTCTGCAATAAACTGTTCCTTTTTCTTTCTATTTTTAGTCTGCTTTGTTGAACTTCTACATAAAATATAAACTTCGGATTGAAAATCATTCAATATGTCAATAAAGTTAAAAATTGATAGATGAGCGTTATAAAAACAGGAATTGAGGAAAGAGTGGAAGGATTCACAAGCATTGATAGTTCTGTTTGAAGAGGCAGAAAATTCACACCACAGAGGAATAGGGAATGTGGCATCTGGAGCAATGTATGTTTCGAACACATAATCCGTGAACTCTTCAATTATTTTCATTACCAGCTGGTAGGATCGACAGGAAGTCGTCGACAAAACAGCTTTCGAAGTCATCAGGAGGTAAAAATGGTAGTCAAAAAAAGTATTCAAGTATTTATCACTCTCGGAATTAGATTTATAAGTGTTCGACAATCCTAAAGATTGCATTTTCCGCCACCAATTTTGTCCGAGGTGGAAACGACAACATCTTAGGTTAATTGACAGCCAAATTGTTTGGGCGGCGGAATGTATGGCTGTTTTAAAGTCCACAAACATTCGCTCTGGCTGGAGAATTAAACCTCTTAAAACGCAATGTTCCACAACATGTCGGCATACATATACATGGCTCTCATGTTCTTGTTAGGGAGTAAAGCCGCGTTTCCACTTTTGCAACTGCGCAGGAATAACGAGAGGCAAACAACAGTTTCCACTTAAAACGTCGTTTCCACTATTGCAACTGTGCAGGAATAACGAGAGGCAAACAACAGTTGCCAGTTAGGCAGATATGTGCAAGGCGAGATGCAGGAATAAACTGTGTGCGCCCAATCCTTGGACAAGTATGCGCGAGTCTCCCGTTCTGGGACCGGGAGACATTGGCAAATAGCTGCTTCTTCACCAGCTGATTTCAGGTCTTCCGTAGGAGCTGCTGTTTTCATTCCAAACATTTGTATAGGTTCGGTGCATTCGACTAGTTTGTCGAGTATTTTTTCATAGGTTATCTGTATGTGAGAGAGTGATGAACTGGTCTAATGGGAAAAGCGTAGAGTTTCCTGAAGAATACAGGAATTATCCTCGTCTTTGGCGAGCCTCAGAACCGAATTATAAGGACCGTCAGAAAAGGGGGGGATGTCCATCAATTTTTAAGCAGAAATGTATGAGCTGGAATTTACAAAAGCAGTCAACTATAAAATTAAAAGTTTCAAATGGCACTTTCATAGGCTTCACGCAGGAGCGAAGAAAACCGAATTAATTAATTTATACATCTTGATCACACAACTTTTAACACTATATCACATGGAATGTAAAGTGTATATATATATATATATATATATATATATATATATGCCTCCACGTGTTAAATAACTAAGTTGCATTGTTGACTAGTTTCAGCCTGTGAGTTATCCTCAGATCTGGGTGGTATTTGCGCTTTCTGATTGCGTTTCCTGTGGGGATGTGTTTGTGTAGTATAATGTGGAGTCAAAAAGTGTGTGTGTTCTGAAATTGAGCTATGTGTTGAGGATTTGATGTGGGTGTGTTTTTGTGTGTCTGTATATTTCGTATTGTTCTACTGTGTTTAGTTTCTGTCTGGTTTTTCGGTTGGAGATGTAGAATTTCCATGCCTGTATTTATGTTGCTGTAGGTGTGGTTGGCGTTTGTGATGTATTCTGCGTATGTGGAAGTGTTTTGTTATTTGATTATGGCTGTGATGTGTTCTTTGTAATATGTTTGAAATGATCTGCCTGTCTGTCTGTATACACCTGTCTCATTGTTAATTTATTTAATTATTTACGTATTTATTTACTTAGTTATTCACTTAATTATTTATTCATGTATTTATTTTTTCATATATGTATTCCCTTATGTATTTATTTGGTCACTTATTTATTTATTTATTTATTTATTTATTTATTTATTTATTTATTCATTTATTTATTTATTTAATCGCTTAATTATTCACTTATTTATTTATTCATGCATTTATTCACTTATTCATTCGCTTGTTTATTTAGTCATTTATTCATTTGTTTATTTATTTATTTATTTAGTATTTATTTTTATTTATTTAGTATTTATGTTTATTTATTTATTTATCAGTTATTCACTCAATTACTTATTCACTCACTTGTTCATTCTCTTACATATTCACTCACTTGTTCATTCACTTACATATTCACTCACTTATTCATTCATTAATGCATTTTTAATTTCACTTGAAGCAAGTACAGAGATAGGTTTGGAAGTAAATCTCGAAAAGACAATGTATAAGATTATGTCTCGTGACAAGAACATTCTACGAAGTAGAAATATAAAAATTGAAAATGTATCCTTCGAAAAGGTGAACAAATTCAAATATCTTGGAGCAAGAGTAACAAATACGATATAAATAACACTTGAGAGCAAATTAAACGCAGAATAAATATGGGAAATGTCAGAAATTATTCGGTTGAGAAGCTTTTGTCATCCAGTCTGGTTTCAAAAACTGAAAGTTAGAATTTAAAAAATAGTTATGTTAACGGTTGTTCTGTATGGTTGTGAAACTTGGACTCTCACTTCGAGAGATAAACAGAGATTAAGGGTGTTTGAGAATAAGGTGTCTTATGAAAATATTTGGGGCTAAGAGGGATGGAAGTTACAGGAGAATGGAGAAAGTTAAACAACGCAGAATTGCACGCATTTTATTCTTCACCTGATATAATTAGGAACATTAAATCCAGATGTTTGAGATGGGCAGGGCATGTAGCACGCATGGGCGAATCTAGAAATGCGTATAGAGGGAGAAAGAGTTTTGGGGAGGCCGAAATATAGATGGGAGGATAATATTAAAATGGATTTGAGGAAGGTGGGATATGATGATAGAGACTGGATTAATCTTGCACAGGATAGAGATCGATGGCGGGCTTATGTGAGGGCGGTAATGAACCTCCAGGTTTCTTAAAAGCAATTTGTAAGTAAGTAAGAGTTTATTTTCCCTCCTGTCCCTACCGTTACGTATTATACTCTGTCCTGATAATCCAATTAATCATAAATAATTTTAACCAGATAATTATTGGGCTCCTTCTGAAAAAAAGGAGCTTCATTGCAGAAAAAAGACTAATTTTATTGTCCTATTTATTTTCGTTTATTGTTATGTTGCGCAATAAATTAATTTAGTAACATAATAATTAAAAAATCTTACTTTTGCTTGAGTTTAGAGAGTGTTCACGATCGTCGGGAAAATTTCTTTTATAGCGTGAAATAGTAGGACCTGACAATTTGAAAGTGAATCTTAAATTTGGAACGCTGTCACCATTGGGTGAAAACCTTACACACACGGCCAGTGTGGTAATTGTCGAAACTGTTTCACGAAAAAAAAAACTTCCTGGTAATTATAATTGTAATTTAATTTCAAAATCTCATCTTGACATCCTCTCACTTCCTCAATCATGATTCTAGTTCCAGCCCTTCCTTTGTGATATTTACTTATCAAAATTAATATGTGCGCAAATAGAAATGAGATAAGCGCAAGAAAATCTGCAGTTTTAACTGGCAACTGTTGTTTGCCTCTCATTATTCCTGCGCAGTTGCAATAGTGGAAACGTGGCTTAAACAAAACACAAGAGGGATGTACAGCTGCCAAAAGAAAAAGTGGCCGCTCTCTAGAAACTAAGTTCCCTTCGGTATCTCCGCTACAATTCGGAGACAGACGATGTTACATGTTGTTGTATCATGTTTCCTGATGTCTACAGTTATAATTAGAGTATTTTCCATGTTACTGTGACAGCTTATGATAACGTTTCGGGTTGGTATTCGTTAGATCGTGCGTTCAAACACAACCTAATACTTTTTATGTTTTTTTAAGAGAGAGAGAGAGAGAATATAATTGCTCCTGTCTCTTTTATGACTGTTTTAGTAATTAACATCAGGTTCATGAATATATTATGCCATGATTTTATCATTAAGGCTGCAAATGGAAAGAAAGGGAGATTATATTCTCAACAAAAATATCTTACGTGGCATAAACGAAACAAACTTATTGGCGTCTGCCTTAGAAAATTCAAACAATTAAAGGTTAAAAAAAACAAAACAAAACACCACGATTCAATAAGCTATTTAGTCCACCTTCCTCCCATCTTGATCACATCTTGCAGTCGAGCTGGCATGGAATCGACTAGTCTTTTCAAATAGCAACTGTTCTCAATCACGGCATCCCAGCCATCCTGGGCGTGTTTCCACAAATCATCAGGATGTCTTGAAGGAGAATTGTGCCAATTTTTCCGCATATGCTTCTTTATTTGTGCCCCATAACTCAGTCGGAGGAACGTCGAAATTTAGATTTCAACGTTTCAGGTTCAAATCCTGGTCAGTCCTTTTCATGTTACTGTGTTACAGGATAGTCTAATGTAATAATATAAGAAGAAAAACTAACACTAGTATTATGCAACTATATTGTTTCAAATCTAACATTAAATTTATATTACTTATATCGCTAAATAACAATAACAATATAAATGATAACTTGAATATTATTTATATCGCTAAATACAACAGAATACAAATGATGACTTGAATATTATTTATATCGCTAAAGAACGATAACAGAATACAAACGATAACTTGAATATTATTTATATCGCTAAATACAACAGAATACAAATGATGACTTGAATATTATTTATATCGCTAAAGAACGATAACAGAATACAAATGATAACTTGAATATTATTTATATTACTAACGAACGATAACAAAATAAAATGATAACTTAAATATTATTTATAACGCTAAAGAACGGTAACAGAGTATAAATGATAACTTGAATATTATTTATGGCATTGCTGAAAATCGATGTCAAATTAAAATGATATCTTGAATATTATTTATAACGCTAAAGAACGATAACAGAGTATAAATGATAACTTTAATATTATTTATATCACTAAAGAACGATAACAGAATATAAATTATAACTTGAATATTATTTATATCGCTAAAGAACGATAACAAAATAAAATGATAACCTCAACAAGGCTCGAACTCACAACCTTCGAATCATTTAGTGAACACACTACCGCTCCCCTACGAGGCACAGATAGGAATGACTCCTGCTTAAACACCTTAGTTTCGAAACTGCTTCTATAAGGATATGCATCATGTAACATCACCATTATCCGAAGTGGACTTAGAAAATATTCGCTGTTCACGAGTGCGACCACTTTTTCTTTTTTGACAGCTGTACATATCATTAACAAATCCATGGATAGTAAATACTGTAGTTGTAAAAGTAACCTAGGACAGCTTTTAAAAGTTCCATCAACATAAACTGTAAGAGTTCTGCACAGAACCTTCAGGTTTGAAGTAGTGCAAAACACAACAACTTTTCTATTATTGTCATTGACCATAATGAATGGTTCTTCTGTTTGTTTTTTTATTAAGTTTTGAGAGCACATTGTGTGTTTCTTCAACGCTATTACGTAAGTTAGGATATATTTTAGAGCGGGCATTACGCAAGTTTCTTTTCATCAATATTCAGTATCATAAGCAGTTAAGTAGGGCACATCACTTTTTTCAATGCTTCACGTAAAAGTTTTGAGAACTTACTTGAAATATCCTCAATAGCCTTCCTCTTTAATGAATTACTCAGTCTTCCCTTGCAATTTTTCCCCACCCGGTTGTTCATGATTATAATTTTCGGAATTTTCAACAACATTGTTATCTGAATTAATTTTAATAAAACACTTACATGTTAAAGTACAGCAAGTCCATCGTTGACGCCCATTACTTAAAGTCTTATGGAATCGGAACTTGTAACCATTTACTACTAACACTGGCTTGTTTCCTAGTACAGTACCTTCCTTCTCTGCGGCGTAACTAAGACTAATTTGTAAATGGTGTTGCAGAAAGCGCCCTGACGTCAGTGGGACCTCTATCGGATTAATTTGAAAGCATAATATTTTGATTTTTATGCAGTATCTGAATACTCGTTCATGGATAAATGCTTAATTTGTTCACATCATTAAAATATTCTAATATTTACTGTATTTAATATTTTTTTTTTAATTTTTCCTTTAAATATTAACCCAATTTCTATTTGTAAAAAATTATTAGTCAAAAATAGCCTAACTAATACAGGTAGAAAAACTCGGGAATTATACCTGGAAAAAACAGGACCCAATTTACCTAGATCAGGGGCCTAATTTACCGATCACATAAGGTTCTGAAATTGACGCGGGATCCGATTTACCTGGACCCTACACAGTATTTACACCTTAGCTACGCCACTGACCGGTAATAGTTTTTTTTGAACTGTTATTAAAAATATATACATAAATGAAATCATTTAATATGCATCCAAATTAGAGGGTGAACGTTTGTTCTCTGCATTGCACGAAAAGACATTCCTTATAATTCCAAAATTAAGCAATTCGAATTATTCGTTTATAAATCACGAAATTACTAATCAAGTCACTTAAGAATTCTTAGAAGTAGAAACTGAAAATAAACGCTTAAAGACGAAATAATTAGCTACTAATAAGACCTGTAAGAAATAAAAACATTTAAAAATACCTTAAAATCTGTATTGTATTAGCTTTTTATAACATTGTTGGAGCATAGCAGAAACCGGACAAGTCCAAAAATTCCAATTTTGAGCATAGTACAGTTCTCTTCACTTCATTTCAAGCGGCATCTATTGACATAGCAAGTTTCTACAAAAACCAGATTTGTGCCATTGAAATGGATGTTTGAAAATGTAGCGTTTCTGCAAAAAGTTGATTAGTCCAACGTCTTTCTAGCAAAAAACGGATAAGTCACAAAATTATCCGGTTCTTGTTAGAAAATATCATAAGATGGCATTAGTGTTGACTTTTTTTATGTTTCACCGCCATATTAGCTGTTATTGTCGGTGTTATTGGTTAAATATTTCGTTTTACAAATGAATGATCATCAAAATGAACCAGATCCAAAAAAAAGCAAATCATCAGAGTGACGAGAATGTTGAGGTGGCAGAAGATGACAATAGCAGTGGGTGTGATGAGTGTGACAGATATAATAATAATAATAATAATAATAATAATAATAATAATAATAATAATAATAATAATAATAATAATAATAATAATAATTTATTTTTGTGACTGAGCATAATTTGTGTTGTTATTAAAATAATAATTTTTCGATACTTGATATACCTGACGTGCCAAGAATTCAAAGACTGAAGGACCCAGATTAGAAAGAGAAAAATATAAACATAACAATATTGTTTTTCTTGTTCAGGAAATCATTCTAACGTTGTTTATACTTTAATAAAACACTTTTAATCACTTGTTCAGG
The DNA here is from genome assembly GCF_040183065.1 of Periplaneta americana. Taxonomy (NCBI): domain Eukaryota; kingdom Metazoa; phylum Arthropoda; class Insecta; order Blattodea; family Blattidae; genus Periplaneta; species Periplaneta americana. The sequence continues at coordinate 83,022,052 of NC_091123.1, read as the reverse complement.
ACATTGTGAAGTTTTTACACTGAAATTATTTCTTTGGTGTATGTCAATATAAATTAATATTCATATTAATATTAATAAATATAAATTAAGCGTAGAATTTAAATTCACATATAGTTTATTTGAAAACGTTGAGAGCAAGTATCGAAAAGTTGGGAGCGTTACTCAAAGAAATTAAAAGTGTAGTTCACAAGCTATGAAGCGACTGTAGTCTCTTCATGTCAGATTTAAAGATTTATTAATATAAGTTATTGAATTAATATTGTGACGTGAGATGGAAAATTTGCCATTATATATTTTTCCAGAAAATTTTTCCACCTTGCAAATAGTTGTTTTCTTCTCTCCTTACAACCTCAAGAGCCTCACATGTATTCCTCACTATAATTCTGTGTATTCAGCGTAATGCTCTGTAATGTCGCTTCTATATACGACTACTATTGAACAATAACATTTTCTCCGACAGAACATCGAATAAATTCCTCTTCTCATTCTGTACGAAACGTTCTTTCCTGCTCTTAGAGAGACAGAGGGTTTGTAGAGCGACATGGTACCGACACTGATACCTTCAGTACGTGAGCGAGACAGAGAGAAATATACAGGAAACTCCCCTTACCAGTATGAATGACTTTGATTACACGATGTGAACACGATACCCAGTTTGTTCACCGCTGATCTACATGAAACAACAACTGTGGTCTCTATGGAGACGATGCATGACAACAATAGCAATGCCGTTGCTATGTTACATACGTTCTGGATACTAGGAAAAATGTTCAACTCGTTCAGAACAGCTATCAAATATTTTTCTCATAATCGAAGACTACTTGACATTGGAGCAACATCAATCGGAGTAGGGTCTCTGTTAGGCACAGGATACGGGATATATAAAATCATCACCGGCGAGAAACGCATTAGTCCTCAGGGGCCCTATCCCAAAGACATCATATTCAAGGATAGGCATAGGCACCCGAAACTGCGCGAGGAGGACCTGAATTCACCATCAGAGGAAGAAATCAAGGTCACCGACTACTCTAAATATCTACCTCGACAACCAGAGGAAGGACAAGAGCCAGGCCAGAGTGGTCAGGGCGGGCAGTTGGCAGGAGAAGAAACCCCACCGCCAATCTTTATTCCTCACAGCAAGAGAAACACCGGCCACTTTGTTGTTGTGGAGGGGGGTGAATTGAAAAGGGTTTACTCAGAAGAACTAGCTCCAGAAATTCCCGAAGAACAGGGCCAAGATGCAAAGAAGGGGGACGACGAACCGTCTTCGCCCCCTCCCCCAGCCCCTCAACAATAAGGTATGAGTTTACACTTTCAACTTACAGTATAACATATATATATATATATGGTATATATGGTAATAATCGCTGAAATTATGGAACTCAAAGAAAACTATTCCCACGCTGCAAATACTCAGAATCTCCCTGTCCTCGAGACTAACAAAATGAACTCTTATGAAATCTGATAGAACGCCGTGGGGAATTATATATCAGTTCATGGCAATTCTCTTATTAACATAAATCAGATCGTGGAGTTATCATACTAACCTGCAAATTACTCCTTTCTTTAACAATGTACTTGTACTGCAGATGTTGTTTTTATTCGGTGCTTTAGTAAAATGAAAATATCAAGATAATGCGTTGAAGAAAACTGTACCACACCGCAAATCTTCACGATCTTTCTGCTGAAAAGTAAACTGCCCCAACTATGATTGGAACTAGGAAGATTGGTACACGGGAAGGCCAGGTGCCAGGGTGCCAGATTTCACATTCGCGTATGTTCTCTGTACAGGTTATCGTCTCCCGCCTTGTCGCTCTGGCTGCCGCCAAGCCCGGCTTGCTGGGTGCCGTGTCCTATGCCGCCGCTCCCGCCGTCGTAGCCGCCCCCATTGGTGTGGCCACCTCCGTGTCCAGCCAGTACCACGCCCAGGACACACAGGGACAGTACAGCTACGGCTACTCCGGCGGCCCATCTGCCAATACCGAGACCAGCACCGCTGACGGCATCACTCGCGGAGGCTACTCCTACATCGATGGACACGGCCTCGTGCACAGCGCCAGCTACATCTCCGAACCCGTCAACGGCTTCCGTGTGGCTGCCACAAACTTTCCCGTCGGTCCTTCCGCTCCTGCTGCCCCCATCGCTCCCGTCATCCACGCCGCCCCCGCCGTCGTGGCCGCTTCAGCTCACTACGCCGCCGCCTACGCCATCCCCGCTATTCACGCTGGAGTGCGCCTCGACACCCCCGAAATAGCTGCCTCCAAGACCGCCCACTTCGCCGCCCCCGCCGTCGTGGCCGCTCCAGCTCACTACGCCGCCGCCTACGCCATCCCCACTGTTCACGCTGGAGTGCCCCTCGACACCCCCGAAATAGCTGTCGCCAAGACCGCCCACTTCGCCGCCCCCGCCGTCGTGGCCGCTCCAGCTCACTACGCCGCCGCCTACGTCATCCCCACTGTTCACGCTGGAGTGCGCCTCTACACCCCCGAAGTAGCTGCCGCCAAGACCGCCCACTTCGCCGCCCACGCCGAGGCTCTTGCTCTGCAGGGCCGCAAGAAGCGTAGCGTTGCCGACCCCGTCGTCGTTGCCGCCCCCGCTCCCGCCGTCGTAACAGCTCCCGCCGCCCCCGCCGTCGCTGTTGCCCACGCAGCTCGCTACGCCGTCGCCGCTCCCTACGCCGTTGCCGCCCCCGCGGTGTCCGGCTCCAGCCAGTACCAGGCTCAGGACACCCTGGGATAGTACAGCTACGGATACGCCGACAGCAACTCCCAGAAGCAGGAGGTGCGCACCGCTGACGGCATCACCCACGGCGGCTACTCCTACGTGGACGGCCATGGTCTCGTGCAGAGCGTCAAATACCACGCTGACGCCCTCGGCTTCCGCTTGGCTGCCACCAACCTGCCCGTCGGCCCCGCCGCCCCCTAAATCTCCGTTCCTACCCTGGCTAGACCTGTCATTAACACGTACCTGCTGCAGTCTCGGCAAGATTGATCCACATTGAAGAATAACTACTAAAAGACAGACCAAGTCTTACGTGCAGGCTCACTGCGGCACTCAGCAAGCCGCCCTCCTTGGTGAGTGTCCAGGTCTCACACTTAAGAGTTGTCTCAGGTTTTTAGTTTGATTACAAGAGCTAGTCAACAGGACAATTGAACCAAAGTTCCAAAGTGCGATAGTGTCAGAGTTTCAATGTGAATCGGACTTAGAACCGACGCGACGCAACTAAGGGAGACGATCACATCAGCCCATTCTGGAGCCCTAAGGGAGTCCAGAACGTAAGGGCGACTCTGTAGAATATCCGGAAGGGATTTCCACCAGAGGCCATCATTAGCAAGTTAGTGAGCACTGTGCCCGGTGGCCATCAGCTGGGCGGACTAGCCTGCCAGAACTATGGCCACCACCTTTAGGTTCTAAGATTTATTTAGTCAAAATGAGTGAAAAAGTATTGTTCTGTTCTTGTACATCTTCGTGAACACAAATTGTCAGGGCCCTCTATACACTATTCTCTCTTAGACTCAGTTCTTCTTCAGTGTTATTGTTTTCGGGATCCCAACTGTGAAAATGATAGTCATCTATTGCCCAATAAAAATGTCTAATTTCAAGTCTTTCTCGTTGAGTGTGTACATATAGTTGTAATAAAATTTATTCTTATTTTGCAGCATTATGTATTACAAAGAAACAAAAATGTAAAAAAAAAGTATGGAATATACATGCAAATAAAATTGTTGTGCTATAAAAAGAGAAAAAGGGTGTTCCTTAATTATTATTTCTACCTTCCCATTGTTGGCTTCAAAACTGCATATACATACATACATACATACATACATACATACATGCATGCATGCATGCATACATACATGCATACTTACATACATGCATACATACATACATGCATACATACATACATACATACACACATACATACACACATACATACATACATACATACATACATACATACACACATACATACATACTCGTACGTACATACATACATTACGTACATAAATATGGACACACAAGTACATTTTACATAAGTTACATGCATAAGTAACTACTATATAGAGTGGAAGTGAAATAATCTTGCAAATTGAAAGAGACGATAGGGTACACGTAAATGAATATAAAATATAAAACCTATCTTACGTTTTGTGATTAAATGCACGGTTTATTAGAAAATTAAGTTTGAAGTTTCAGCAGTCCGGCTACATGGTCGCTAAACACTACTCGTATACAGATGTAAGAGGGCAACGAACTCAGTGACTCTCTGTGCGTAAGCTGCCAAGACGTTTTCACGCGTTCGCTTCGTGCAATGGTTTGAATTTAGGAATTTTTAAAATTAAATTTAAACGAAAACCGTTCACGCTACTGAAATACTCCAGAAGGATAAATGATTCTTTATTAGATTTCCTAACGATATGGGCAAAAATCACGATCTTACTCGCAATAGTTACCGAATAAGAGATTGTTAAACATTTGGGAAAAACATTTTTTTTTCTGACAAAAAAACTATGAACTTCCCACTAATATGATAGTATAGTTTTTTGTTACATACAGTATGACCTATTCCCTCTGGAAATCTGCAAGACTATTTCACTTTCACCTTGTATGTAGGTATTATGTAATAAATGTATATAAACCAGCACATATGCATACACTTACAGCATAATTATATAAGTAACCATATTTGATAAGTACACCATGATTCATCACCGCCTCAATCATCAATATCATAAACATTAATCAAAATCTAAAAAAATCAGTTACATGAATACAAGCCATCTACAATACACAACAGAAACAGGAACTCAATAATAGTAATTAAAAAAGGCCTACTAGTACGTATACACACAGATTCTTAAAAAAAACACACAAAGCGTGTATAAATAAACAACCCAAAAAAGTACATATCGATATACCAAACACATGTAAACATATGTTCGTATTTACACGTTCATACATTCAATTGCAAGTAGTTTTGAAACTTTGCAGATATTAAGTTCAAATGCAAGATGTGTCAAACTCAAAAGTTCTATTCCAAACAAAATCGTAGTGACATGCTATGTACAGCTGAGGAGGCAAGACCTGGCAAGTGAGATTGGCGATAGGGGGGAGAATAAGCTATCAGAAAGAGAGTTTATTTCATGATGCTGAATATTACACGAATCTACCGACACGGAAGTTCATCTCAGAGTCTTGTCCCCCTTGTTAAAAATACGTACAATTATGGACTCCTTCCGTTGTTCTGGTACAATTTCCTTTTCCCAAATTGCAAGTCCAAGTTTATAAATTTCGCTAGATAATGCGCTTCCACCCTCTTGTATTAATTCTGCTAGAATTTGATCGATACCTGGAAACTTGTACTTCTTCAGATTTTCTATCGCAATTTCGACTTCAGAAAGTGTTGATTCGGGTATAAATGGCTCAGCAGTTTGTATTTGAATTTCGTCCCGGTCATTTCTATTTGGCCTATGTACATTTAGTAGTTGCCCAAAATAGTTCTTTCATCTGTTCAGGATTGAAGAGAGTCTTTAAGCAAGTCACCATTGTCATCCTTGATCACGTTTACCCTTGCCTGATATCCGTTCTTAAGTTCCTTTATTGTTATAAAGTATTATAAGTACTTCTTAACATTTTTAATAACGGAAAACGTGTGCTGCGCATAATCTTAATTTTGTATTATGAGCGCTCCGTAACATTTTTAATAACGGAAAACGTGTGCTGCAAATAATCTTAAATTTGTATTATAAGCGCTTCTTAACATTTAAATAACGGTAAACATGTGCTGCACATAATCTTAAGTCGGTATTATAAGCACTTCTTAACATTTAAATTAAATAACATTTTTATTATTATTATTATTATTATTATTATTATTATTCAAATACTTGGGGTGTACTATAAGCAGTAACATGAGCTGCTGACAAGAAGTCAAAAGGAGAATAGCAATGGCAAAGGAAGCTTTTAATAGAAAAAGGACCTCTGAAGAAAGAACTAAGGAAGAGACTAGTGAAGTGCTTTGTGTGGATTGTAGCATTGTATGGGGCAGAAACATGGATATTATGACGAAGTGAAGAGAAGCGAATAGAAGCATTTGAAATGTGGATATGGAGAAGAATGGAGTGTGTGAAGTGGACAGACAGAGTTAAGGTACGGTCACACGTCGCTACTTTTGCAGTGCTGCAGTACAAAAAAACTGCGCAACTCTCGTACTGCTACGCGTGAACAACGGTGCAACTCGAAAAGTAGCGGCTGCCGAACCTGCTGCCCGCTACTTTTTCATACTGCGCGCAGCTTAGGCCTATAAGTAGCGATGTGTGAACAGAGTTCTCAGGGTTGCAGCCGCAGCATTTTTGATATCGGTTTTGTTGAAACTTTCGCTGCGGTTGCGACAAGTGTTGTCAACCAAATGTGCCAATGATACTTTTACTGTTTGGATATATTTTAATGTTAGATGTGATGAAAATAAAGTATTTGTAACAGTTACTAAATGTACAACACAGTCCGAGTATATTTGCTGACGATATAATTCATTTTCTTAATTTTCCGTAGCGTAGTTTCAAACAGAAGGGTTGCCAACATTGATTATGTGATTATGCTGTTGGTTATCATTTAAGTATATAGGCGTTTTTAAAAGCTTTATAGTAAAAATAATGCCAATTTCTGAATACTGGTTAGGACAGAAAAGCAAATAATAGATAAGTAAGCTTTCGCATGAGTTTATTAATAATGCGAACATAACCATAAAATATATATGAGAAGTCAACACGGAGTTGGAAACCTGCAGGTAGACGGCGCGGCGGCTGCAAAAGTAGCGCCTTGTGTGTGAACAGACTCGCAACCTCCAGTTGCAACTTTTGCAGCGCTCGGGTTGCGTAGCTTAGTAGCGTGCAGTACGCTACTTTTGGCTTACGTGTGAACACGACACGTAACTTTTGCAGCTGCAGTACAAAAGTTGCGCAGCAAAAGGAGCGACGTGTGACCGTACCTTAAGAAACGAAGTTGTGTTGGAAAAAGTGGATGAAGAAAGAATGATGCTGAAACTGATCAGAAAGAAGAAAAGGAATTGGCTGGGTCACTGGTTGAGAAGAAAGTGCCTTCTGAAGGATGCACTGGAAGGAATGGTGAACGGAAGAAGAGTTCGGGGCAGAAGAAGATATCAGATGATAGACGACATTAAGATATATGGATCATATGCGGAGACAAAGAGAAAGGCAAAAAATAGGAAAGACTGGAAAAAGCTGGGTTTGCAGTGAAATACTTGTCCTTTGGGCAGAACACTATGAATAAATTATATTATTATTACTATTATTATTATTATTATTATTATTATTATTAGTAGTAGTAGTAGTAGTAGTAGTAGTAGTAGTAGTAGTAGTAGTAGTAGTAGTAGTAGTAGTAGTAGTAATTGCAGTAATGTTTTAGGTCTCTAAAACTGTACTGTATTTTAATGCCTACTTTCGATCAATATGGAGCCTAGTTGAGGCCTAAATATCCGAAGCGTAGTTATGATGTATATAAAATATAATGTATGTTTTTGCAGGCATCATTATGGCATTAATAATTTTTTTTATCATTTCAACGGACTCAGTGTACCTATGTTGTGCGATAAACTTGCTAGAACGCTGTACGTATTAGGAAGAGAGTGAGATAGAGATACTATACCTCACTCGTTCTACTAACGGAGGCATCTTGCGGCAACAGCGTACTAGCCAAGACCCGCAAGACCAATGCTTTTTTCTTAAGGTGGAATACTCTATAGTCTATAGGTACGGGAGAAATGAACGTTTGATCGTGTTTCATTAGAACTGTCAACAATGAAGTATATTGTTTCTTTCCTACATATCACTTCTTCAATTCATCAGAGTTTACGTCTTATAATAGAGATTTTTGTGTATGTCTTTAAGTTCCCGTAGATGCTTTCTTCCTTAGTTTGACAGGCGGAATAGCGTGATGCATCGAGCAGAAGATAACGCTTCGCTGTACACAGAGATCATTGTACTTCAGTGCCCAGTTTAGGGATGGATCTTACACCGTACAGTACAGTGCTCTTTCTGGGCCACTCGCTCACTTGAGATTTCAAACTAACTTAATGAATGAGGAGGCAGTCTGCATTCAACAAACCGATACACCACTCTTTGCTCTCGAGAGTGCTGAAAACATTTTCATTCTTTAAATAATAAAGAATATGTAATGTTGGCTTTCTGAGAAGCTGTAAACTCAGTATTAAGGTAGGAAAGCATGGGTCGGGAATGCATAATTAAGTACTCCGTTTTGGACTTATGTCATAAATGTAAAAAAAAAAAAAAAAAAAAATGTACTAAATTCAAAACTTTCTGTAATAAATTAAATAAGCAAAATGTTAAATTTATACTAGAGTTCCCAAGCTACCAGCATGCATTACTAATGGAAATTCATTCACGCTCTTCATATTTAATATTCTCTTCATTTTTTTCTTCCTTTGAAGCGGTATGCCGACACCACGGGCCATATTTATAGACATTCTTAGCGCGGGCTGCCGGTGGATGAACAGCGAACTAATGTTTTTCGTATTCATAAACTAGTGTTAGGGATATGATATGAATCCTGTATAAGTAATCAGTCGATAGCCGGGGCTAGTTTAGCACGCTCGTAGCGAGGGCTAGCTAAATGTCTATGAATAGCACCCAGCTTGGCGCCGATACAGATTCCAGAGTTCACTAGTCATCGAAGGCTATCGATGGTTTTAATTATTTAGTCATTATGTTTGTCACGGTTCCCATCGGTATCTTTGTCTTTATACTTTTTACCTAATTCCTTATATCACAATGCATAGAATCCTTGTGAGTAATGCCGACTTTTTTTTTTATTTTCCTTTATCCGCTAACCGAAATCGTCCTGTTCACAGAGGTCAATATTAAAAGAGAAAACACAGAATTTGCTGTTCCTTTGAGAACTGTCAGTGGACACTTCTCAGAGGCAGTATCTTTTACTTCTACAACACTTCTATAGTTTAGAGTTTCGGGACGTAGAGCATTCCGTCGGCAAAATTTTTCAAAAATTGGTCGAGCACAATGGGAGAAAGTATGTCACCATGTTGAAAAAATTGAAAACCATTATTATGAAAAGGACGGAATTATTGAACGGATCGTCGAAAGAATCCTCATTCAGGAGAATGGCGCTGAGAGCAGCGATATTGATGACGAGGTGAGTGAGAAGTGCGACAGGACAGAAGAGAAGGTTTGTCCGGATCGGAAGAATTAGAAAGTGATTGATCTTTTTTTTAATCTTTGTGATTCGTCTTTCATTCCATTACTGTAAGAAGAAAAACAAATTTTATTATTAAACATTGATGTAGACATAGGGAATAAGAACTGTAATGTACATGTAGCTAGTCGGTGATGTATGCAATGGAGAGGGAACGGAACTGGTCACCCTATCTCGTGGCCTAGTAGCCTCATAAGTGGTGCCTTCTTGGCTTCATTTTTGAGGTTCAGACCCGTCTGCGGACAACTGACTAAACAATATGTCGTAGTGATTGTACAATGTAGGCAATAGGATCCTTACATAGCACTTCAGTTGTGACAAGGAAACCCAAGGTCAGTGTTGCCACTATCCAAAAATAAAATGTACCAGATCTCACATAAAATTGTACCAAATTGTACTTTTTTCGTTTACCTACTGTACCAAATCTATCAACCTCTTGCACCCGTCCAACAAATTACAAATTCTGGGAAAAGGCATTGATACATAACGTAAAACTAACATTAAATTTGATTTTGTACCTTTATTAAATTTACAGCAATACGAGTTTTAATTTATAACATATAGCCTAAAGTAGAACCTCGTTAATCCGGACTAATTAGAGGATAAGTTGTCCGGATTAACTGAAATGTACTAAAAGAACAGTAGAAGTGAATTAAAACTCCGTTTACAGCAACAAAACACGTCTATTATACATTTAAAACACATATATTTAATATACATAAAATTTAAAGCAATATAATGGATTACAAACAAGATAATTATAGTAATGTAGCCGACTGACCTGGATCTGCATTACTCGAAACTCTTGCTGCAGAAATTGGTTTAAAATACGGAGCTATGTGACCAATTCCATTGTTAACTTTCAACCCCTTTTAACATATCGCATTCCCCATCTTCAGGCAAACTATTTTGTTGGCTGTCTGGATTAAGCGAAGTCCGGATTATCGGATTCGGATTAACGAGATTTTACTGTATCCCTTTTGTCCAATATTCATTTCGATTAATTATATCATCGCGTCAACAAGAAGAAACATATTTTCTGGATAACGCTGAAGGATAGCATTGAAGGAAAGGAATAATTTAATTTTAAAAGCTATTAATATATATTCCTACGCATTAGATTTAATTTCAAGCTGACTGAACATTATTGTTGATCGTTGAGATACCTAATGCCTTTGTTGCTTTGCTGACAGTTAAATCTTGTGTACTTCTTCAAATAAGCGTGTTTTAACAGTATGACATCTTAGCCTTAACTGTACCACCCCTACTTGTCTGTTAAGTTTTCCAGCGGAGATCTTAGACAAGAGAGCGGAAGACTATTCTATCAATTTAGCTGTTACCCCGTTATTCGTAAATTAAATATATGGTAATTTTAGAGGTGTAATACAATTTTAGCACACGGAATCGATCTATTTCTCAATGAAATTATGTTCTATGAATTAAATTAAACTAATTAATTCCCATTTCTCACGAAAAATACTTATAAATAGTTGATGGAATAGCCTCCATATGTTCAATGCTATTTCTTAAAGTGGAATCCTCTATATAGAGACTGTTGTTTTTGTAGAGACCAGCAAGCACTAACTGTTCATATACTCACTTGTCACACTTAATATGACGTAACGCTTTTTCTACTATTACCGTGTCTATGAGAGTAACAGCGATTGTTAAAAGTGTCAAGCTTTATGATACATTTCTCACATAATGGTGAATACTTGCGCAATAAATTGAAACTAAATGTACAAGATTGTACAAATAAATATATTCTCCAAAAATGTAACATTTTAAATTACATTTTAGAGTGAAATATTTAAAGTTTTATTGCTGGCTTAACAATAGCACCTCGTGTCAGTGCTTCAAAACGTTAGTTTAAGTTATTGTCATTCTTAATTCATTACTATATTTTGCAATAGTATGATTCTACATCATACTGTATTATTTAATGTAAATAAAAATTCTGACAAATATTTTGCGTGAAATACTGATAAAGTACCGTAATGTTCAACAGTCTTAAACTACGTATTTTGGTAAACAAATTAATAACGTTTATTTCATTTTTCCAGGCGCACGGTTAGCAGAACGGATAGATCATTGGCTTTTCACGCTGGTAACCTGGGTTCGAATTCGATTATCGAACATTCCAGTGAGTCAATATGGAATTTATGATGACAAAGACGATGCTTGGTGGTAGGTTTTCGTGGAGTATTCTTCTGTCACCTACGAAATTCCACTATTGCTTTGCAGTGCTATGTAGATCGCCTCCTATTGTGCACCGAGGGCAGCCGTCAAAAAGATCGACAGTTACGGCGCACTACTCCTAGAAGGAGATGCTTGGATGAATGACGGCAAGTCGAGTACCAGCTATTGGATTAGAAAGTTCATTGTTCGAAGTTTACAGAAAACATGCTGTCATATAAATTTAAATGCAAGCTTTACGACATGGTGAGAAAAGTTTGCCACAACACCATGTAATTCTCTTCCCCTGATTTAGCATTTTTATATAATATTATTTCCGTACCTAGAAATTCACAAACATAAATTATTGTTTTAGCTGTAGGACGTAATGGAGACTATTGCAACAAACATGATGTTTTGAGAGCAACTGTAGAATCTGAGTGTGTGTTTTGAGTTGAAGGATGTTCACGTTAAAGTGTGCCGAACATGTAATAATAAAACATTACTATTCGTGTACAGAATGTGCTAGCTATTAAATTATTTCAGTTGTTGCATCAAATTTGATCGAAAGTTTTGGACTACTCTTTAATTTACTCTCTCTGAAGGGTTTTGTAATCAGTAATAATTTCAATCTTCAAAATGTTCTAATTTTCTTAAAATGATACAAACTCGATTGCTTCTAAAGCCTAGACTACGAAAGTGGTACTGTAATATAATATACTGGTATATTAATAAGCTTACAAAATGTTCAACTACGAAATAATTTAAATAGTTCATATCGTCGCAAATTTTTATGTTAAGATTGAAAATCAGGTCGCTTCTCTTTTACAAATTCTTAATGTAACTATTCAGATGGCATTAAACTCACCCATTTTAGACGAACGAACTCGCCACTACGACAACTGAACTTATATACTGTACATTAAAAACTAGGGAAAATATGCGATTTATTCATTCATAGTTTTCTGCCCAAGGGCAGATCTTTTCTGCATACCCAGCATTCTCCAATCTTTCCTATTTCCGCCTTCCTGTACGATTCATGTATCTTAATAATATTGTCTATAGTCTGTTATCTTCTTCAGCCTCGAACTTTTTCCCTTCACCAATCCTTCCAGTGCAGCTTTCAGTAGGCAGTTTCTTCTCAGCCAGTAACCCTGGCAATTTATTTTTCTCTTCCTGATCAGTTTCAACGTCATTCTTTTTTACCCACTCTTTCTAGCACTGCTTTATTTCTTACTCTGCCTGTCCATTTCACACATTCCATTCTACTCCATACCCGCATTTCATATGCTTCCAGTCGTTTCTCTTCACTTCCTCGTGATGCCCATGTTTCTGGACCATACAATGCCACACAAAGCCTTCACTAGTCTCAGCCTTAGTTCTTTTGCAGAAAATACTCCTTGTTCTATTAAAAGATTCCTCTGACATTGTCATCTTTCTTTTGACATTCTGGCAGCAGCTCCAAACAATAAAGGAAACAAAACACTAACTGTAGCATTGCTGTTTACCGTATCAATTTATGTACTGTACTCATTTAACGTATTCTACAGAAACTAATTCAGGAAAACCACGGCCGACTTGATGCTCCCTTCGCTTCTCTGTATACGGCCTTGACAATAGTAATCTTATTCTGAAATTGGTTAATTTCTCAATTCCACCACGTGGCGCTGTCTGCTAAGGACTGGTGTCCACAGAATAAATACTCAATATGAATTAAAATACATGATTAAAGAGTAATAATAACACTTATAAATCATAAATAAGAAAATAATAAGTATTATTATGTTTAGTTCTGTTAATTATGGTAAAAGCGTGAGTTTAAAAGCAGGGAAGATAATACATGGTAACCTGTTCAGTTTATTTTTTTAGTTGGTTATTTAACGACGCTGTATCAACTACGAGGTTATTTAGCGTCGATGTTCAGTTTAAGTAACTTGATGACAGAGACGTAATTTTGTAGTTCATTCGCTGAGTAGCACCCCTAGGCTAAACTGCGATGTTTCAAAGTAATCAATTGGGTAATTATTTACCATAACTTGTACTAAGTTTTATAATTTCACTCGCTGCACTGATACATTCCACTTGATATTGATATAGATATTCCACGTAGGATGAAGAGAAATTTGAGAATGTGGAACGTTTAAAGAACCTTATCACTGAAGCCTGTGCTAAAGTCAACCCGGAAATGCTACAAAATATTCTATCCACATTCTCAATTTTCTCTTCATATATCAAGCTCTTTATGTAATCCCAAAAGAAAAAATCAAGGAGTGTTAAATCTGGAGACCTGGCCGGCCATTCTACTGGTCCACGCCGACCAAACCAATGTCCAGAGAACTGTTCAGTCTGCTGCAACATTTCTGTGGCTTAACCCACCAGAACGAAGAATGATGGTATCAATTCTTTCCTCTTTCAATAATGTCATCACGAAAATCAAGAAATGTGTAACAGGAAAGCTTCAAATAATCACAACAATCCATTGAAACTGTCACAGATTAACCAAACAGTAAAGCAGGAAAAGTTAATTACTAGAATTGCATAAAAATATTTTTTCCAAAGTCTTCTTAATACTGTACCATATTACAAAATATCTGTAGATGCAATAACTAATGTTTGTGTCACTATGACAGTTATCTTTAAATAACTTGAAAACGATTAGAGATATCTCCAGAAAGTTTCACATGATTCTGAGTACCTACATGGCCCCCTTTCCATTTAAAATTTCAAAGTTGCATTTAAAATGGCGGCTTTTGAGATAGCTGAGGGCTAGAATGGAATGTGTCATTGGTAGAGTATTTGCTCTTACAAATACTGGTAACACCAATAGTAATCAAAAATCAAGCATATGAAAGATATTTACATGGTTCCAGACTTTTGATTCACCCAGTATAATATACTATACCATGCCAACTTATGCCATAAGTTAACATTATGAAACGATTTTCTATGCTATAATATTTAATACATCATCGTTGTCATAGAAACCTTTTTTTCCTTAGACCATGTTGTCAAACTACTCAACATTACATAACTGATGTTATTTCTTTATTAATTGTTTCATAATGCTGTCGTACAAAAAAAAATAACGTGTGAAACAAGTTTATAATCTGATACAGTTATTGCATTCGTCAAAATTAGGAAACTCGCTCCGCTCGTTCCCTAAAAATTGACTCATACCATAAAGCATAACATTATAAACTTGTTTCTTAATATGCTATTATAGCCTAATATTACAATATCATTTCCATAGTTTTTATTTTTATATTAGTTCTATAACAAAATGTTTTCATGGTGTCTATTTTTATAGTATCGCAAATCATTTCCATGGTTTTTTATTTTTATATTATCGCAAACATTTCCATGGTTTCTATATTTATAGTATCGCAAAACATTTCCATGGTTTTTATTTGTGTACTATCGCAAAATATTTTTATGGTTTCTATTTTTATAGTATCGCAAATCATTTCCATGATTTCTATTTTTATAGTGTCTGCAAAACATTTTGAGGGTTTATATTTTTGTAGTATCGCAAATTATTACCATGGTTTTTTTCTATTTTTATAGTATTGTAAAACATTTTCATAGTTTCTATTTTTTATAGTGTCGCAAATCATTTCCATGGTTTCTATTCAAAATATTTCCATGGTTTCTATTACAAAACATTTCCATGGTTTCTATTTTTATAATATCGCAAAATATTTCCATGGTTTCTATTTTTATAGTATCGTAAACATTTCCATAGTTACAATTTTTATAGTACCAGTATCGCAAATCATTTCCATGGTTTTCATTTTTAAAGTATCGCAAATCATTTCCATGGTTTATATTTTTATACTATCGCAAAATATTTCCATGGTTTCTATTTTTATAGTATCGTAAACATTTCCATAGTTACAATTTTTATAGTACCAGTAACGCAAATCATTTCCATGGTTTTCATTTTTAAAGTATCGCAAATCATTTCCATGGTTTCTGTTTTTATAGTATCGCAAAATATTTCCATGATTTCTATTTTTAGAGTATTGCAAATCATTTCCATTGTTACAAATGTTATAGTATCGCAAAATATTCCCATGGTTTCTATTTTTAGAGTATCGCAAATAATTTCCATGGTTACAATTTTTATAGTATCGCAAATCATTTCCATGGTTTTCATTTTTAAAGTATCGCAAATCATTTCCATGGTTTCTATTTTTATAGTATCGCAAAATATTTCCATGGTTTCTATTTTTAGAGTATCGCAAATCATTTCCATGGTTACAATTTTTATAGTACCGGTATCGCAAACCATTTCCATGGTTACAATTTTTATAGTACCGGTATCGCAAATCATTTTAATGGTTTTTATTTTTAAAGTATCGCAAATCATTTCCATGGTTTCTATTTTTATAGTATCGCAAAACATTTTCATAGTTTTTATTTTTTTAATATCACAAAAATTTCCCTGGTTCTTATTTGTCTTGTATTGTAGTATTGTATTGCTTTGAATTGAATTGTATTTTATTGTATTGTATTAATTATGTTATATTCATAGCATTGTAGCAATTTTCTATGATACTGGTTGAGTGGAAGAGAAGGCCGAATGGCCTTAACTCTCTGCCAGTTAAAATAAACCATTATTATTATTATTATTATTATTATTATTATTATTATTATTATTATTATTATTTGTATAATTGGCTCTATATCTGTGCAATCCTTCGGGCCCCTTCTCCGTAAAAAAAACTCATAACGTTTCGAAAAACAAAAACCATGGAAATGATTTGTGATATATAAAAATAAAAACCACGGAGGTGTTTAACGACATTGTAAAAAAGATCATAAACGTTTTACGATACTATAAAAATAAAAGGAAATATTTTGGTATTCTATAAAAATAAAAACTATAGTTATTTAATGTATTGCGATATTATAAAAATAATTATATGAAAATGTTACTGAGGAGTATCGTGTGATATACTCGTACTATCCTGTGATAAAAGTGTGTTATATGACCTACAGTCCTGTGACAAAAATTTAATGTGGGACAAGTCAGATATATTATGAGTAATTTGTGACAAATGACCGATCCCAACCCGACTGTTTCTACAATATACAGAATGTTTCAGAATTCAGCCGAGGGAGGGGGGTTGTAGACAAGCAATTTGATATAAGGAACCCAGGCTCACCGACGAAAAATATCTGAGTTACTAGTTAAAGTTGTTTACATTTGGTACCCATAATCAAGTATTAAAATTAAAGAGAGGTGTGGAATGGTAGGCGATAGTTTTGGACCTCGTTAGGGATTGCATGAAGCCCAACTGGTAAAAACTAATCAACAGCGTTTTCAAAATTTAGCAATAAAATTGCCGGCAAATAATGAGACAGCACGCCACTGCACTGCTTGTTACACCCTTATTCGTTTTCGTTATTGTATTATTTTGGAATGAAATAATCGACATGAGGTTCTAGTGTAACAGGCAACGCGTCAGACCTAAAGTCAAAAGGAAGTATGTTCGAATCCCGCTGCTGTAGTTTGTTTTTAATCCCTATACGTTACCTCTTATTTTATTGATAAGATACGTATCTGAATTCTTTCATTTCTGAACTACCAAAATACCTACGTATTGTAGTATTTATTTATTGCGCTTTCGGCAATAGTATTCTATATAGTACTAGTCATTGGTTCATTACAGTTCACTTGAGATCAAGTCAGTCGTATTGGACTCCTATGGAGCTCACTCAGGCGTTTGATTGCAAATGTGACAAGTGAATGATCTTTTTGTGTTCTATATTATTATTTTCATGCATTTTTGTCCCACTTTAATATTCAAGTTGTATGAAATTCGTTGTACGTAGTTTCTAATAGTTAAGCAAGGATAATTAATAAACTTCTGAAAAAGTTAATATTTAAGGAGAAAAATTCGCTCCGGCGGCGGGGATCGAACCCGGGTCCTTGGTTCTACGTACCAAGCGCTCTGGCCACTGAGTTACGCCGAATTCTATACGACAAATAAATAAATCTATAATATTCTGAAAAAGTATTCGATTTGTTGCAGAAAAATACTGTACTTGAGGCGGAGTTCTTTACTTTGAACAATTCCTGTAACTTGTTTTCAAATTGACAGTGAGTAGTGAAAGAATAATTTTTCTTTCTTACAGTATACGTAGTGTACATTAATTCCTGGATATTGCTTACTCCCTCCTCCAAGGAGGATGAAACGGTAAATTTCTTTCTTTTCTCATTTGTCCATTAGATCCATGTTGCTTGCTCGCGTCCCGTGCAATCCAATCACAATATTGATACATTCCGTTTCGTTTTGCTTGTATCAGTGAAGTAGCCTAATAAATTTCTTTAATTCTTAGTGCTCAGCTCATGTCTTGTATTTTTATAGCTATAAAATATAACATAGACATTAACTCCTTCAAATTCATTTCGTGGTATATGTTACGTTTTGTTTATGTATGCCCCACTATGTCAAATAACGGCATACTTTTGCAACGAAAGTATATTAATATTTTTACGACACTAGTTCAATCAATAATGTGCCATATTATGCAAGATTTTGACTAACGATAAAGAATGTTTATAATGCTGGAATACAAAAATAGTATATTGCGATACAAGTGTATAGGTCCATTATGACATAACCGAAGAAACGGTGTAAAAAACAGGGCGGATATTGTATAAATTTCTTTAATAAGTAAAAATTTCTCCTAAAAGAAAGTTTTAAATGTCGTTGCCAAGGCAATATGCAGGTTATTTTATTTTAGTATAATCAGTCATTTTTGTTTCTGGTAATGAAATTTATATTCATTAGATGAATATACGACTTTAATTAGAAGTTCTGTAATCATTTAATTATTATAGCACAAGAATTAGTTGAAGATTTAGTGCATGAAGATATTGAAGATGAGTGGAGGATCGGTTGCGCAAATTAATACCGTAAAAGTCTAAAAGAAGATATGAAAATGTGTATGAAGTAGGATGGAATATGTAGCAGTACCATACCATCAACATTTCGAGAAATAAATAAAACCCTCACCTTAAAAACTATGGATGATACTGCTCTGATAGCATTTAATAATTATACATCTTGAAGAATACAACACAAACACAAGAACACAAAAAAATACATCACACTAACATACGAAAACAAAAACACACATAAAATTGCAACTTCATTCAAGAAATTGAACTACAACATCGCATACAGAACAAATAATACTCTACAAAAACATCTCAATACACAAACAACACATACAAACAAACAACCACACAGGCGTATACGAACTCAAATGTAACACCTGCAACAACTTCTACATAGGACAGGCAGGCAGATCATTTCAAACACGTTACAAAGAACACATCACAGCCATAACAAAATTACAAAACACCTCCACACATGCAGAACACATCACAAATTCCAACCACACCTACAGAGATATCAACACAGACATGGAAATACTGCACATCCAACCAAAAAGCCAGAAACTCAACACACTAGAACAATACGAAATATACAGACACACGAAAACACACCCCAACGATATTCTCAACACACAACTCAATTTCAAAACACATACACTCTTTAACTCTGCACTACGAACGCACCCACACAGGAAACAAGAGGCGCCAAGACCAACAACGACCAGTTCCGAAGATGACCGAAAATAGGTCGAAACATGTTAACAAGGTACAGTACGTTAAAATTTAACACAAGAAAGTTCTTATCGTACATATTCCGATTTAATAATTGTACGAACTGTGTTATCACATTTCATTTTTCTAAATAAAGACTCCATTATTTTGTTTCTACCTACCGCACTGTGAGGTAAGTGATTATAACAGCACTGTGATTTCTTTTGTTTCCATAGTTACCAGAGAACGCGTGGTATTGTCAACTTACGAAGCATGTAAACAACAATGGTAAGTAGGGAAAAAAGGTATGATCGTTCAAAAAAATAAATTCTTGAAATGTTTTGAGATATTACAAAAATAATAACCATGGAAATGTTTTGCAATACTATAAAAATAAAATTAATGAAAACATTTTGCATGGTTTTCATTTTTACAAAATCGTAAAACATTTGCATGGTTTTTATTTTTACAGAATCCTAAAACATTTGCATGGTTTTTATTTTTACAGTATTGTTTTCTATGGTTTTTATTTTTATAGTATTCGAAAACATTTCCAGGTTTTTAGTTTTAAGTATTCCAAAACATTCACATGTTATTTTTTTTTCACAATGTCGCAAAATATTTATTTCTCCTAGAAGAACTGGAAATTATTGCTGAAACATATATCAAAATCTTAAACGGTTAAAAATTGATATTCTTGTGACGTATTGTACTTTTGTGACGGAAAGCTCTGCAACGAACTGACAAATCTCTACGTTGACGAAAAGTTTCACAAGTTTGATATGATTTACTTTTTCAAAACTCTATTGATCCATTAAGTATATTTTTACAAAATTTATTCTTTTCATAAATGAATGTTTTTTTTTTATTTTTTTTTAAGCCTGGATGTTTAATTTTCAACAAGTGCCATTATACTTCGTTGGAATTATTTTTAACATATCTCAACAATGGATGTATTGCAGAAATCAGAATCAGCTTCATATTATTGCTAAGTGTTTGTACAAGGGGGTTTTACACACTGAGTTTCAATTTCCTGAGTTCATGACCAAACTTAGGATTCATAAACTGAATATCAAAGACTTTTATAAAGATTTTAAAACTCCTGAAGGAAAAGCCATGAAGCTTACACATGACTCTCAGAAAAATATGCTACTTCCTCCATTACTAGACTAGTTGGCATATTTTTCTACACAGATATAGCCGTACTTCCAAAACTTTACCATCTGTGAGAGACACTCTAAAGCCCAACAAAATAAGTATACTGTCACTGCCTATACATGGACAGAAAATGAAAGATTGAAGGGCTCCAATGAGATTTCGTCAATGATGTATGACAAGGTGATGTCGTTAAATCTTGAAGGTGTTGAGGCACTAAAATTGAATTTCGATGGCTGCCCTGGACAAAATAACAAATAAGAAGTCGATAATGGGGATGCGTGTGTTCCAACATCATCAGTAAAGGAAGTGCATGTAATTTTTCCTGTTGTTAGACACTTCTTTCTTCCACACAACAGGGTTTTCCAAAAAAAACATAAAAGCTGAATATTGGAACATAATTGCACAAAATGCTACTCTAAAGGAACTTGAAAATATTTTCGTGGTATATGATTGTAAGAAAGCAGTGGCAGCTACTGTCAAGCCACCTTCTCAGTAGCATTTCAAATTGTCTGCTGCCAAGATGGTCATACTAAAGAAAACTGCCTCTGAGAAAACTGTACTTATAAAGGGGGAAGTCAACTCAATTCCACTATTGGAGTATTTAAATCAGTGGTAAGAAGAGGCAAAACAATTTCACACATTGTTTCTGGACGTCTTCCAAATCATGTACCTTTGGCACAGGAAAAACTTCATAATGTAGAAGCTCTCCTAAAAACGTACTACGGTGATGTCTGGAGAAATTTGTGTGATCTGTCGTTCTAAAACATCATTATAAATGGCGACTTCGGGATGGACGGAAACCAAGAAGTTGAAAAACAGGAGGTTGACAGTTTTCCGGAAGAAGATATTATGAGGATTTAAGCACCAATTCAGAAACTTCAAAATTACTAAATAAAAAGAGAGACAAAGAGAGGCCAAACAAAATATGACATTAGGATAAAAGTTCAGTGGTTGAGTATAACATAAAAATATTTTCTGATTGTATAAAGGTTTAGTGTGTTCTGCATAATGACTTACTGTAGCTATCAGATTCATTGTGGATGAAAGCATTTTCTATATGTCTACTGCTGACGTCAAGCTGCACAAATATTTTCAACTTTTAGAGCTTTTTGTTTTTAACTGAGCTGCGTTATTGTATCCTTAAATGAAGGGTTCAGAACCATAGTGGGCCAAGCGCCATTTACTAAAACCGTAGAAAACAAGGGTTAAAATGAAGTTATTACCATAATTCAATGGAACCATATAGCAAGTAATATAAAGTATACACATTAAAACTAAATAATATGTCAATCGTCATTAAACTATGGTATTCACTTAACTTTAACCCTTGTTTTCTCCGTTTTTAATAAATGGCGCTTGGCCCACTATGGCTCTGAACCCTTCAAATATGAATTATGAAATCGAGATAGGAAATGAGATGTAATTGAATATTAAAGTAGCATAATCGTATTGGAGTGAAAAGAAATGTAAAAATTACTGTTAATTAAATATTTATGAAATTAAAATAGAAACATTATATTACATTTACAAGATTACAAGAATAAATCACGGAGTGGGTTGATAGAGATCAAGATTTCACGACAGAGAGTGGAATTTTTCTGTCAGTACTGCGAAATAAAGTAAGTTTCATTAGATGCTTGTGTTTTTATATTTCTGACAATTTTGTAAGTATAAAATAGCGAAACCACTATTACATAAATGCGTTAATCAAGTGGAGGCAGCGGACTTTATTAATAAAGAGTTTTTCTCTAAACAGTATTCAATGAAATGAAGTTTGTATTCTTTTTTTTACATTAATATTAAGTTACAAAAACTTAACTGTACGTTTTATAGTTTTTTCGAATATAGGAGTTCTATATTGTCTATCGCTTAAATATTCAGTCAAGTAACAAGAGAATTGAACTCTTTTATTGGTTACATGATTTGTAATCATGAAATCGATTTAATAATTCACTTTTTTATTTTATTAAGAATTATATTTAGTATTGGGACCGAGAGATTGGCATTATTTTTTGACAGTTCAAATGTGGAAAGAACTGACATTTAAAGTACCATGAAACACAGCTGCTCGTGTTAAATGCAGAACAGCAAAAGAAGTGAAAATATTTAAAATTTAAATATCTCTCCATTACATACATTTGTAGTGTTAGTTCGAATTATTTATGCCTTCTCGCCTGCCCATTTTTAACGTTTTGAGGGCCTGCATGTTCGATTTCTTGCTTAATACCATGTGGCTTACTATTATGTTGCACCAAGATCTCCAAGTTCTTCTTCGTAGGAGCTCAGTTATCGATCCAGAATACATTAACCTCATGTTGTTGATAAATGACAGTACAAACAATGATACTACAGCCATCTAAAGTCATTAGTGTTCACAAACTCACCTATTGTTGAAACGATGGTTCCAACAAAATGGAAGCTTCCCGCGAAGTCCCATCGCCTTCGTTTGTATATAATTCCCGCGGAGGTGGCGTTCCCGTAAGCGTACAACAATTGGTGAACCTTCTCCATATCCATCTCACTCTGGTTGATGGTCTGCGACGCATTCTGCTGCTGCGAATCATCTTCGCTCGCTTCCGCTCCGGAGGTGCAATTCGTCCCGTTTCCATGTCCGCCTAAATTGTTCCCAGCGTGCATCACTAAGAGCAAATAATGGCGACGGAAATCCGAGTAGATCCGCCAGAATTCATGAGACATCCTCAACTCCGCTTCCCCTTCAAGATACTGGAACAGAGCGGCGCCCGCTAGCATGTAGAGCACTAGGACCACGGCCAATAGCAGGAACCTGGCATTGTCCTCCGTGAGGTGCAGCAGAGTGCAACAGCCCATTGTACTCACGAAGTACGCTTTCCGAATGGATTCAGTACACAAAACAATACAATCGCAACCCTGCACATAGTATCAACGAGAATGAAGTAATTTCTTGAATCAAAACTATGCAACTAAAATTGTCTTAATGACAAAAAAAACTAACATAGTCTCGGTACTGACACCTGAATGCTAACAGATAACTTAATTTTCACTTTCAAACGCACATGCATCCTCTGAGAAATGTAAAATGATTATATAATTATTTACCAAATGCAAGAGTTACAAATATAAAGGTAATATGCTTTGTTAGAAATTTTAAAATTCAAAACCTTCACAGAAAAAATAACGCAGTATTTCGATTACTTGAACTACAATTTCTCCTTAATCTGTAATTTCGCTCCATTCAGCACATAAG
Source organism: Periplaneta americana (assembly GCF_040183065.1). Taxonomy (NCBI): domain Eukaryota; kingdom Metazoa; phylum Arthropoda; class Insecta; order Blattodea; family Blattidae; genus Periplaneta; species Periplaneta americana. The sequence continues at coordinate 82,998,626 of NC_091123.1, read as the reverse complement.
CCACTGTTGCACAATACTTTAAAGTATCACTTCACACGTTATTTCCACACTAACTTCGCTGTACGGATATGCATCCTGTAGAGGACGTAGAATTTTACAATTATTGCATCTAAGTTAATAAGTTTCATTAAGAGGATAATATCCCAGTTTTCTTGAAGCTTGTGTAACGTTAAAGAATGTAGAATCTCAACATAATATTTCAGAATAAATTACTCCACGCTTAATTCAATTCTACGATTTTACAGTTATATCAGTGTTGCAAAATATTTTTCGGAAACATAAAATTAGAAATAATTGAACACTTCACACGTTCCCTTTTATGATCATAATATTTTACGAAAGATCATGTTACACAACTTTTGATTTTTCGTAGGTTATTTTAGTACGGTATTTAAATAGTAAGAATTAACATATTCTTTAGTATTTATATGTTAAAATCACTAAATGACCGAAAAACATATCACGTTTCCAATACATTCTATATTTTAACAGTAATTCACAACACATCGACTGTCAGTCGGAAAACTGTAAATTAAAAAAAAAAAGTGTTCCTCCATGTTTTAGATGTTAGCAAAATAAGATCTTTTTCCGAAACTCGAAACTGAAATTACCTCTCATAACAAAGTGTTTGTTGTTAAGTGTAGGGTAATTATTGATGTATGTTCATTTTAGACATGTTTCTGACGTTTTCCAATGTTTATACATAAATCATAATATGGTTCAACACATTTTTAACGCTCATAGTTAAAACCATTGGATGGATTAAATAACTCACCACGCTTTCAATAAGCACTCTGCATTTTCACATTTCATAGCACTTCAGTTCTCAGACATATAGGCCTACTTCAAAGTTAAAACACATTCCACAATGTTTCAAATGCGTAGTAAAACTTTTCTGAAGTTTAAAGTTTTATAATCACTTCCCATACCAATCTTATGTGATCAAGTGCGTTAGGTGCAAATTCTTGTTAGCTACAACAAGGCGACACATAACGACTATTTCTTAATAATATATCAAGTTTAAAAGTAAGTACACGAAAATATATTCCTTAGGGTAAACCAACAGATCACAACGATTTAACATAAAAATACGCTTTCACAAACTTTAAAAGTTCGAAATCGGAATTTATTGAAGTTGTCTTTAGTATTCCGGCATCAACAAACCCAACTCCCAACGCACATCGTGACAATTGAAAGTAGACAGGCGAGAGAATTTTAATCAACTGGGTGACGTCACCGGTCGCGTTGAAGAGCGCCACGACGCCGGACGCGAACTGACGCAGCTTCCCCTGCTGCTTAGATATTCCCGCAGCTCTATGACCACGTGTTCTCTCCCAGAAGCCCAATGCGCATTGTCACAAGTGTACCTCGAGATAGCGACACCGTTACTGCCATCTACCGAAACAAACCAACGGAATGAGCACAAATCACACTCCATCAGCTATGTAGAGTAGTTTTGTTCCAGATATAAGGCGATACGTTTCATATATTCTTAGTAGATACCAAAGAGCGTTCCACATGGAACTCGCATTCGGAAGGTCCGTGGTTCGATTCCTGGATCGACCAACCTGACTGTGGTTTTCCACAGTTACTATACTTAGGCAAATGCTGGATGGGAATTCCCTTCCCCTCCCGTGTAGAAAAAGAATCCATCGTCTTCATCTCATTCCGTGGACATATTCAGATCAAGACGCATGTCCTCGCTTACGGAGGAGGGCGTCCTCTCCGCAACCGTTCCTGGGTTCCCAGCCTTCCGCAATATCTATGCCAGGATTCATTCCTTAAGAGCACTTCCAAGGACGCTTCGACACCTTGGATGCTGCTTGGTCACCTTGGCGATATGGACTTAGGGCGGGGAGGGGGGTAGGAAGCCCCCCCATGGGTGAGCGGGTGAGGGGCCACATGCGGCCGGTCGGCTAGTACACCTCATCCTCATTCATCCCATAAATTCGGAGCGCACAATAGGTCTCAATATGGCCGACGTGCAAAGGATCGTTCCTAACCAACGAGTTAGAAGTAAGAATATAGAGTGGCGATCGCGCCGCCATCTTTGAAACTTTTGAACCTAGTCCGCCATGTATTAACTGGTCAACAAGTGGGCGTGGTTCCTATAGGATAATACGGAAAGTGACTGTATAGAATATGTTGCATCTTGTAAATCTTATTTTACATCGCATTGACCCATATAATCCAATTTACTAACACTTCTTTATTTTAACAGCTGTCAGAAAACCCATGCAGCAACAGTTTACTCCATACATCTTACGTTAACATCGAAGCTGGAAGATGTGGACGTGGTTCCTATAGGGTGAGGTTGAAAGGATTGTATTATTTTATATTGCAACAACTCATATATCCCATTTTTACCAGTGGGAAGGAAACCCACCCAACATTTTATTCTATACATCTTATATTGACATTGAAGCTTTAAGATGTGGAACAAGTACAGCAGTGGGCGTAGTTCCTATAGTATGAGACGGAAAGGGTAGTCCAGGATAGTTGTATCTAGTGAATCTTATTTTATATCGCAGTAACTCGTATATCCCATTTTTACTAACACTTCTTTATTTTAAATAGCCGTCAGTAAACCCATGCAGCAACATTTTATTTCATACATCTTAGCTAACTGTAATTGACATGTTTTCTTTTTTTCAAGTGCAATGAATCGTCGATAGAGTGAAACGTAAGTAATGAGCATATTCAAATATCTAAATACACATTACTTTTTGTAAATTAGTACTGATGGCATGATGAAAATTCTTTCAGTGGAAGACACGTAAGCTTCAGTTTCGTCGGACAGACATAGGCTACTTGAAGTCGTATTCATGCCAGTATGTTATGCAGACCTGAATTCTGGTGGCTGGTGGTGTTCTACTGAATTTTCCTCTGCCAAAGAAGAGAGAGCTTCTTCGGCGGAGGCCTAGAAGTCTCTTTCCTTTTCAAATGAGATGGAAAATCCAATATGATTGGCATTGCATTGGACAACAAACGTCTCCTCTCGTTTACAAAAATACATGTATTGTATTTATAATCGAAATGTGCGGAACACAAAACACTATGTATTGTGGGAAACCATTTCTCTCTCTTCATTTGTGAAACCGACTGCTTAGTTAACAAAGCATTTTTCAGTGGGAATCTGTAAAAGCAATGGACACGTTACAGAACCTCTCTATCAATAGTTGTTATTATAATATGTATAGTAATACCAAATTATGACAAACTACTTATTCGAAATATGATATATTCTTTGTTTTATCGCTTCGGTTGCTACAGTTATAAGCAGAGCACACAAGAGACATCTTAATTGCGGGATTTAAAAATCTCCACGTGCTTATACGTCTCCTTCTGCTAAAGCGAGCTAACCAGTTAAAACAAAGCTGCCGGTAGTTCAAGCTTGTACCATCAAGAGCGCTGATACAGACGTGAACGTCACTCTATATTCTTATTTCTAGTTCGTTGTTCCTAACCCGCCCCTAGCCACCGTTACCTTAGTTCAGGGGTTCCCAACCGGTGTGTCGCGCAGCTCCATAGAGTGTGCAGCAAAATTTTGGATTTAAAAAATAAATTTTATCTCATCCAGAAAGTCTCTTTACAACGCATTTTTTATTTGCAACGAAGTCTTTGATATGGTACATTTTATTTTAAGACAGACTTTACTAATGAAACGTGAACACTTGCAACAGTGTCAGTTCAGTTTTTAACCACAAGGTCACGTATAGAGAAACTCTGTGCAACCCACCAAGCGCGGACTTCACATTAATTTAAATAGGCGAGTTTTCAAAACCGGTAATCTTTGATCGGACATCCAGCATAGATAAGTTGGGATTTTTGACATATCTTTCTTTCTTTCTTTCTTTCTTTCATTCTTTCTTTCTTTCTTTCTTTCTTTCTTTCTTTCTTTCTTTCTTTCTTTCTCTCTAATGCTATTCGAGTTGCTGCTTGTTCTTTTAGAATTTTCGATTGCGTGTTAACATCGACCTGTCTACAACACTACACAGATGTTATTATCAATGCTTTCTTTCTGGCGGAACGCGCTGGAACGGCGTTCTGGCACCTTTTGGTTGCATTTTCATCATGGAACTGAAATATGTCTGAATAACTAAGTTTTTAATACAATTTTTCTTTTAATTCCGCTTAGGCCTGAAAGACTTAGTTGAGCGAAAAGGAGGTTAAGTCCACACCTGTGGAGTAACGGTCAGCGCGTCTGGCCGCGAAACCAGATGGCCCGGGTTCGAATCCCGGTCGGGGTAAGTTACCTGGTTGAGATATTTTCCGGGGTTTTCCCTCAACCCAATACGTGCAAATGCTGGGTAACTTTCGGTGCTGGACCCCGGACTCATTTCACCGGCATTATCACCTTCATTTCATTCAGACGCTAAATAACCTAGATGTTGATACAGCGTCGTAAAATAACTGAATAAAATAAAATAAAAAAGGAGGTCAAAAACGACAAAATTCCCGGCAGTGAACAGTAATCATCTCCAAGTCCGCTATAAAATATTCTACACAGAGTTGCACCACCTTTTTCTCCAGAAGAAATGTACTAGTTATTATTATTATTATTATTATTATTATTATTATTATTATTATTATTAAAATCAAACGTGTGTTGCGATATCGTGGGCGTTCAGTAATGTGTGTCGTCAGTTAAAAAAGGTTGGGAACCACTGCCTTAGTTAACCTGACCTAGCAGTTATTACTTTCTCATCGTTTTTGTCAAAATCGAACAATATTGATACGATCGTGCTGAGAAAAAATCATGCTTCAATATAAGCATAACATAAGTTTTAATGTAAATACACCTTCCTATGCCTAGCGTTACGAGATGAAAAGAGTGAAAAGCAGGACATTTTCTGAAAAGGTAGGATTTTCCACAAAAAGCAGGACATGATAACGTGACGCTTATTTTCAATATTATATTAAATAGGCAGTGGCGGCTCATGAACTTGTGGATTGGGAGAGCTGCAGTAGATTTTGGTACATAGGCCTACAAATTTCACTTCTCGATACCATTACTAATAAGTATAGGACAAAAGTAAATGCACTACATATCGAAAAACCAAAACTTCCTGACTTAGTTGGGAGATGTCTGTGGGACCATTTGCTAATCCCTGAGAAATACTAATACTATCGATTTCAGTCTGAATTTCAGTTCGGCAGACACTCAACTTACAATCTACCAGTTCATTCTGAATTGTCTTACAATAACCTTAAACAGTGGCATGTTCCAAATGATTTTTGAGAGGCTCGTTTAGATTACTCACGAACTGTAGCAACCCACGAAATACGCCAGGGTTCTTCGAATCGTTTTTTCATCATGTTCCATAAGGGGAAGTTCATATTGGCCACAAAATTTGATACAATCAATATTTTTTTAAATAATTTCATGATTTTTTCTCACTTCTTGATTATATTTGAGAATGTTTGTTCTGTTCGTTTCACTTAATTGCACAGCAGTATGAGTTGCGTAACATAGCCAATGAAAGAACATTTTTCAGGTGAGACTGCGAAGATTCGTGCATTTTGCTTTTTAGGGGCAAATGTCCTAAATCTGTCACACCACTTCTAGTCCATGCAGCATCACCACCAAAGAGGAGGCAAGGAAAACAAAATACAGATTTTTTTTTGTTCACATCCACGTAACCACAAATGCTTAGCGTAAATTTCATTGTTATACTTCCTTACATATATGCACTATTTCGGCTGGATGAACCTTAAGTAAGATTTAAGTCGGGTAATGGACGACCCTTTAATTTCACTTCATTACATCAATATTCTCCGCAAGGGAAAGTTGAGAAAGATAAAATTAATATTCTGTAATTCACACGCACTCATGCTTGCAAATTTGCACTGGTTAAATTGCGGTATTAAGACGTCACACCAAAGCAACACTCAGATATACTGATGGTCAACAATTTTCTAAAACTGGAAAAGTCTCTTTCGTATTTCACGTGCTATATCAAAAGGATTCTACTCGTGCAATCATTTTGAGTTAAGGCAAATATTAGGTACTGCTGGAGGCTGGATATATACGTAATAATAAGGCAAAAGAGAATATTAATTTCGTTATATTAACTCGATAAGATTCTACAACAATAAGTATGTGAAAAGAAAATAAAAATTTTGTCATTAAGTTTCAAGGGAATAGAGAATCCATTTGACGCAGCATTACAATAGCGGTGTGGGAGGAGAGGAAAGATCCCTTGTTGCCTGGCTCTGCAATCACTGCAGCGAAATATGGGTTTCAAACAGTGGCAGTTTCCCTCTGCTTCCCTTCACCTCTCTACCCCCATGTCCAAGCAAGACACACTCTCTATGAGCTGACCACCCTGCAGATCCCAGGACGACTTTGAATGCAGTGTCAATTCCAATACAGTCGAGGCGCAAAAAGATTATGCATAAGATAATAGTACATATTCACGGCCAGATGAAATATAAAGCAATTTACCAATAAAAGCTGTAACAATTCTTCTAAAAATTAAAATAAATATTATGTTTATTTTCTTGTCAAAGCAGGGAGTGCTGCAGCTCCGCAGCTCTTATGGACGAGCCGCCCCTGGAAATAGAATAAACTGTTAACGGTAGTACACAATAAAATTGGTACAAAACTGTTAACAATCACTCATTAAATTAACTACTTAACTGTACAGTTAAGGAATAAGCTTGCAACTTCTTCAATTTGCTGATTTTTTTATACTTCTCTAATGACCCAATTTGTCTGACCAAGGGATATTATTTGCCACCCAGTAAATGCTTGTAGAAATCCACACGAAATAGATGTCTTAAATTAAATTTTACAAACATAATTCCTCGTCTAATGCATTCCATATAATAGATTGTTTCTCTCCTTGGTTCACTGGGAACTGACTAGAGAGAAAAGCAAGGCAATTTCTAATTTTATAGAATGAGTCCACCGCATGGAGTAGGCCTAGTTGTCTGCATATCGGAGTGCAACAACTACGGGCTCGTATTCAAATCCTGGTTGGAACAAGCAAGAACAAGTTACCTGGTTGGATTATTTCGGGGTTTTCCCTCAACCCATTAAGAGCAAATACTAGGTAAATTTCGGCGTCGTACCCTGGATTGATTTCGCTGGCATTGTCGACTTCATTCCATTCACATGCTAGATAACCATCGCAGTTAATAGAGCGCCGGACGCAGGACATATCTGGTGAATCTACCTGTGCAAAACTTTTACGCAATTGAAATTTTCTTCATTCATTGCTACGTTCCCGGTCACCGTCATGTTATCGCCTGCAACAAGGTTAGATCGAAGGGAAGTTATTTCAGGTCAAATCGGTTGATTTGGTATTATGTTTTAAAAATATATTGAAACTTTTTGTACGCTTTCGAGCAGTAAATAAAGTAAAGCAGTCCACACCTGTGGAGTAACGGTCAGCGCGTCTGGCTGCGAAACCAGGTGGCCCGGGTTCGATTCCCGGTCGGGGCAAGTTACCTGGTTGAGGTTTTTTCCGGGGTTTTCCCTCAACCCAATACGAGCAAATGCTAGATAACTTGAGGTGCTGGGCCTCGGACTCATTTCACCAGCATTATCACCTTCACATCATTCAGACGCTAAATAACCTAGATGTTGATACAGCGTCGTAAAATAACCCAATAAAAAAAATAATAAAGTAAAGCTGTATACTTCTTCTGGGACCAAATTTCATTGTTTTGGAATTTATACAACATGGAAATTCTCGAAAAAGAGCACGCACTACATGTTCGTTTCTCTCATTATGTTTATCGTATGAAATCGAGATTAGTTCCATTCAGTGTTGCCAACCGTACGATCTGGATCGTAGCCTACATGTACGACAATTTGGTATCATGTACGAACCAACCCACGGATAGTACGCAAAATGTACGATCCTATGGGGGGGGGGGGAAAGAGGGGATTTTTAAACTTTGTTACAATTTACGACATTTGGAATTTTATAGGCCTATTATCATACATTTCTGCAGTATTATATGCATTCAAAGTAGTTTCTGCGTGTATCAATTTTGCGCTACAAGTGATATACATTCCATTGATTTTTTATTTTATTTTAGTAGGTTATTTTACGACGCTTTATCAACATCTCAAGTTATTTAGCGTCTAAATGGAATGAAGGTGATAATCCCGATGAAAGGAGTCCGGGGTCCAGCACCGAAAGTTGCCCAGCATTTGCTCATATTGAGTTGAGGAAAAACCTCGGAAAAACCCCAACCAGGTAACTTGCCCCGACCGGGAATCGAACCCGGGCCACCTGGTTTTGCGGCTAGACACGCTAACCGTTAGTCCACAGGTGTGGACCACTCCATTACGCAGCACATACTTATATAAACATTACTCTCTTATGTCTTAAGGGCTAGGCGACAACTTGATTTTCGTAGAGTAAAGATTATTGTAGTGACACGTTAACAAGTCAAGTATTAGGTCTTCTTGTGGCTATTCAAAAATGACGCGGACAAAGATTCTTCCTGAGTTTATTTCCAATCCTTTTAATAGTCTCAACATAATTAATGTTGTGACGTAAGCACATATTATTGTAATAAGTTTGTAATAATGTTTTGGGAACCCCGCAACAAGAAAAGAAAATAAACATTCGGTATACATTCAAAGGAACACAGAACAATCTGTAACATTACTTCCTTGTGCCATTCGCGTTTTTGTGGTAGTGCATGGGCTAAGAAATCAGGTGCAATTATGATGTTCTGACGTGAAACAGTGGCAATGGAATCAGAAGATAGTGATAGTGATCCTAGTAGGCCCTATTTCCATAAATCTACATTCAGTGTACTTGAATATAAGACGGAAAATTATAGTATAGAAAATTATGGTAAACTACCCTTAAATTTACGTAAAGATTGGTTGTGCGGTGATGAAACGAACAGAGAAAGGGATAGATATAGGTTCTGGATGAGATCAGGGATTCTGGTTCTTCTGTTTTTGCTGTTGCTGTTTCTCCTGAGGAGAAAGATTATGTCTTCCATTTCTTAGCATTGTTATAAATAAGGTAAGCAGAAAACAGTGTATCTATATAATATTGAGATATTGTATAATTGCGCCTGAAGATGCCTGAATGGGCGAAAACGTTTGTAATTTGTAATTCATGTATATAAAACTTAATGACCATATAATATGTAATTATTTTACATTGATTTGTCATTTGACTGAGTAACAAATATTATATTGTGTTTATCCATATTAATTGACAATCTGAATATTTCCATCATGCTTTCTAAGTTAATGAATGTCAAACAAATATCTACAAGCGATATCTCAATTGTAAAATTAAGCTTCATAATATGATAGCTAATATTTGGTTTAATCGTAAATGCTTAGAAAACAAAGTTATTCCCAAATATGCCACGATTGGAATTAAATCAAAAACAAAAACCGCGATAAAGACTAAAACAACTGCACAAATAAATTGGATCAAAAATGAGATCAAGTTTTTGTATAAAAAGAAAGAAAACATAAACATACAATTATATAAACTATATTTAATAATTTCAAAAACCTTTGGACAGACATTGCCTCTCGTCGACCTAGAAATTAATGAAAAGATCCATTCATTAATGAAAAATAAGTACAATAATTTGGATAAGAAATTAGATAACCTCGTAAATAAAGTTGAAATTAAACATGATATTGAACAACAGAATCCAAAACCTAACAGGATAATTAATTTAACCGATGTAGAATTCACACAAGAAGAAGTTAACGTTTTGAATCTGGGTTACAAATATAACTTTCCTCAACCTAATATAAACCAGACATTAGATACGTTAGTAATTGAAACAGAAACAATAATACAGAATTGTGCCCACCCAAATAAAGATTTTCTCAGACATCAAACCGCTAGGTTAATAAAAGATTACAAAAACAATTCCAAAACAGAAAAACAATTAAAAAAATCCAAACAAATAAAACGTAAATTAAATAACTTACAGAAAAAAATTCAATGATAATAACTTAGTCCATGTAAAAGCCGATAAATCCAATGCTGTAGTAATTTTAGATAAAGAATAATATTGCAACAAAACTTTAGAATTTTTTGAGAAAAATCAAATTATAGAAATTAAAAATGATCCTACAGATATTTATCAAAAAGAAATTAGAACCTCTTTGAAAACAATGCCAGATATTATCCCACCCAATGAAATGTTTAAATATATCAACCAAAATCCAAAAATTCCATCTATGAAAACCTTACCCAAGACACATAAAAACCCCATAACAATGAGACCAGTAGTAAATTGTATAAATTCTCCAAATTATAAAATATGCAAATTTCTCCAACGTTTTCTAAAATCTGCTTTGAAATTACAACATTTATACACAACAAAAAAATTCCAGTCAATTAATTAACAAACTTCAAAATTTAAAGATTACAAAAAAACACCAAAATGTTATCACTACAGTAGATATAGAAAATTTATACACTAATATTCCCATAAAAGAAACTCTTGACATAATAGAGAAAAAAACTACTTAATAACAATAACAATAACAATAACAATAACAATAACAATATACAGTCCACACCTGTGGAGTAATGGTTAGCACGTCTGGCCGCGAAACCAGGTGGCCCGGGTTCGATTCCCGGTCGGGGCAAGTTACCTGGTTGAGGCTTTTTCCGGGGTTTTCCCTCAACCCAATACGAGCAAATGCTGGGTAACTTTCGGTGCTGGACCCCGGACTCATTTCACCGGCATTATCACCTTCATTTCATTCAGGCTCTAAATAACCTACAGTAGACGTTGATAAAGCGTCGTAAGATAACCCAATAAAATAAAATAAAAATAAAACAATATACAAAAATCCATAATAGATAAAGTAATTAAACTATTATACATTGTAACCAAACAGAATTATTTTCAGTTTAATAATAAAATATATACACAACATAAAGGATTAGCTATGGGCAATCCATTATCCGGTTTACTTGCCGAGATATTTATTCAAGAAATTGAAGATAAGGAAGTTAATAATATTCTAAAAACACACAATGTTAAATTTTACAATAGATACGTAGATGATACTTTAATCATTTACGAAAGCCAACAAATTAATGAACAAATATTAGAATCTTTCAATAACTTGCATAATAACTTGAAATTCACACAAGAAATTGAAGTCAATAATATGATTCATTTTTTAGACATCATAATAAAAAAACATAAAAATAGATTAGAATTTAATATTTACAGAAAACCCGGAACCACCAATCATAGTATTCCCATAAATTCAGAACGTCCTACTGCACATAAACTAAGTAACTTCAATTACATGATTAATAGATTAATACAATTTCCACTAAGCAAAAACAATTACAAGAAAGAATATAATAAAATAATACAAATAGCCAACGAAAATGGTTACAGTACTAATTTGATTAAGAAATTAATAAATAAGAACAAAAGGAAAAAAGAACTAAGCAATATATCTACGTTAACAAAACAAAACAATACCAACCAAAAATATATCAGTTTAACATATAATAAATACATATCTAGCAAATTAGCTAACTTTAAAAAAAAAAGAAAATATTTACATAGCACATAAACCAACTAATAAACTCAATAACAATTTAAACAATAGACTTCAAGAAGTTAATAAACTCCAAAATAATGGTATTTACAGATTGGAATGTTTTACATGTAAGGAAAAACCAAAAGAAATTTCAAAATTAGATACAATGAGCACATTTCTGATTTCAAACATAATCGTAAGAAATCCACATACGCATCCCATCTAATAGATACTGGACATGAATTAGGCCCAACACATAAAACTTTGAAAATATTAAAATCAGGAATAGATACTAAATTGATAAATTCTGCAGAGGAATATTATATTGCAAAACAGATTCAAATAGAGAACAGCATTCTTAATGAAAATTTGACTCAAATCCGGAATCCCCTGTACAACCTCTAACCCCATCACTACGCAATATCCTTCCGCGTTAGTTGTTTACACGAACACACACTTCCCCCGCGTCATACTAGCTACAGTTCCAACAGCAGCAGGTGTCTCACGTCTACGTAAGTACGTCCATAATTTAGTCTTCCGATTAGTTTTTCAAATTCTTCAAAATTTGATTTATTTATTATTTTCATTACAGATAACTACTTCAAACATAGGATGTTTTATAGTGATCTATACAGTTGCCACGTTCAAACGACGTGAGTACTTTCAATTATCCAATACGATTACACTTTTACATTTGATCATTTCCTATTTCTATTTCGTATTTATTTATATATTTCAGACATAATTCATCACTCATTGGACTCTACTGAACAAGAGTTCCACAGAATATTATGAAGTTTAATTACAACACTACGTGGTTTTTAACATTATTTTAATTTTATGACTTATAATATTACATTTCAATTGTGGAGATGTTTTGTACATCATTAATCTTAAACAGTTTATCTACCACCAATGTAATGGCTACACAGTTTGATATTGAGATATTGTATAATTGTGCCTGAAGATGCCTGAATGGGCGAAAACGTTTGCAATTTGTAATTCATGTATATAAAACTTAATTACCATATAATATAAGTCATTATTTTACATTGATTTGTCATTTGACTGAGTAACAAATATTATATTGTGTTTATCTATAGAAAACAGTGTGTTCAAAAATCATTTTATGCGCACCTATTTAATTTTTAGCAGATATTTGCTTATAAAAACTTTAAAAACTCGTTTAAATAAAACATTGTCAAGATGGTTTACGTATACTAACCCAAACAGACCTAATTGTATGTGTAGTGTATGATTCTCTACTAATGAAAAGTACGATAATATGGAAGCACTTGTGCGCTCCAGTCAAGTCGCAGGGTTGGCAACGCTGGTTCCATGTAGAAGGTTAAAAATCATGCTTGTAGCCAGTGTATTAATTTGTTATTCATGTCTGTATATTCGTACATTACTCTCTAATTAGTGCATAAAGCTTAATTTAGTAATGAACTAGCACAAATGGAATACCATCTTTAAAATGCCAGCATATTCTCCGCTTAATTTTTTTTAGGTGTACAAAATTTCACAGAGAGAAAGTAGACCCTAATAAATCGCAGAGTAAGAAATTACTAAAGAAATGCGCCCGTAGCTTCCAACGAAGATTACAGATTCTCGTAACGGTACACCATGGTGGAAGTATACTCCCACTATTTCCTCTAAAATGCGGTACACTAGGATGGTCCTCAGCTATATCTGTGGAGTTTCTTTCACAGTATGTAGACTATTATCTTAGCTCTCTCCCCATAAAGTTATTCCAATTCATAAAAAAAATGAACCTGTGAAAAAACACATCACATACGGGAAGCCATGTCGAACAGCGAATTCTATAAATTTACTGTTTTTTTTTACATATGTAGATGAAATTATTTGGCATCATCAGTGTGGTTCGATTATTGATCAGATGTTTTGTATTCGACATATATTGGAGAAAAATGAGAATATAAGGGTACAGTAGATCAGTTATTCATAGATTTCAAAAAGGCATATGACTCGGTTAGGAGAGAAATTTTATATAATATTCTTATTGATTTTGGTATTCCCCAGAAACTAGTTCGATTAATTAAAATGTGTCTCAGTGAGATGTACACCAGAGTCCGTATAGGCCAGTTTCTGTCAGATATGTTTGCAATTCACTGCGCGCTAAAGCAAGGAGATGCACTATCACCTTTACTTTTTTATTTTGCTCTAGAGCAGCGTTTCTCAAAGTGTGTTCCGTAAGCAACTCTTAGGGGTTCCGCCATTTCTTGATGTGAAATTATTTACTTTTTAATCTCTAAAACTAATGTTATAAAAACATGGAAAAGAATAAGAACAGAACTATAACTGTTTATTCAGCCATTCTATTAGTAATTATCAGGACAAAAATGGGTACCGTTGACAACAATCCGATCTCTACTGTACTTAGCTACATTGTTGAAATAATAGTGGATGGTCTTGAAGTAATTTAAGTGTCTGCAGTTATAATACATTTTCCAACAATAATGCACAGGTCTAAATTGTATATGGAATTAATTGAAAATTCTGTGAAGGATATTTCACAGAGTTGTTTTGATATTCCTCAAGAAAGCACAGGAAACGTCTTCTGGAGAAGAAAGACCATTATTTTGAAGTTCAAGATGAGTTATGTGTTAATTTTGTGCCTCAAAGTTTATTTAACAATATCAGAAAAAATGTTTTAAAGAATAATTGTGCCAGTTTTGTCATCCCTTCTTCAAAATTAAGTAAACAGAGGGCGAGACTGATCATTGGGAGTTACGTCATTCTACTTTTAATACAGAGCGATACCGATCCTAATTCTACTTTTTTTTAATACAGGCTGACACCGAATCATGGATCGGTGGCTTAAAACAGGATCATTAAAACAATCAACATCCAATTGTGCCACTATAACTTCAACTACCCCTAAACAAGTATGTGGGTCTGATGAAGGCGAAATGTAAATACCAGATTTACAAAATAGCTACTCATCATCTGAAAATGTGAAAGAGCCAACACCCAAAATACAACATGAACCTGTAATTAAAAAATGTAAATATAATGAGAGTTACTTAGTCTTGGATTTCATGGATGCTAAAAATTGTCCTCAGTATGTAATATGTGGCAGAATTTTACCCATTAGTTCGATGAGATCTTCAAAATTACGTGCCATTTTGAAACAAACCGTGCTCAGTTTCATGATAACAATATTGATTTCTTTGATAGTTAGTTACTAAATTCACAAAAGTTATTAGCTCAGACATTTTATAGTACAAATAATAAAAAAAAACAGCAGAAGCAATTTTCACTGTAACCTACAGAGTGGCTCAAGCAGGTGAGTCCCACACAGTAGCCGAAAAATTAATAAAATTGACATGGTTAAGTGCATGATCAATGAGAAGAAAGCTAAACAATTATTTTCCGTGCCGCTTTCAAATGAAACAGTAGTTCGTCGCATTCAAGACATAGCAGCTTACATCAAGGAAGAATTAAACCGTCGGCTCAGATCATGTCAATTTGGACTACAGATAGACGAGTCAAGTGATGTAGAAGATCTGGCAGTTGTACTAGTGTTTGTCCGTTACCATTATGAAGATGCTATTGAAGAAAATATTCTATTAAGTGAACCGCTGTCAGCTAATGCAACAGGATCTGAAATTTTCAGACTTGTTAGTGAGTACTTGGAAGAAATCATATGCCTTGGGACAATTGTGTTCACGTCTGCACGGTTGGTGCAAAAGCAATGGTTGGGAAAAAGCTAGTGCAGTATTACGCATAAAGTCAGTTGCAAAAAATTGAAAAAGCAGTCATTGTATTTCGCACCGTCAAGCTTTGGCCACATCAAAAATGCCACTTTCCCTCAAAATTGTTCTTAATGAAGCAGTAAAAATCGTTAATTTTAACAAGTCCAGACCACTAAATTCAAGACTCTTCAAAATCATTTGTGACGACATTGGAAGCCTTCATAAATCTCTACTTCTCCATAAAGGAGTGAGATGGCGTTCTCGCGGAGGAACTTTAAGTAGACTCTTCGAACTTAGGGCTGAAGAGATGGCTTTCTTCATTGATCACCATTTCGAGTCGGACGATCGTTTGAGGTCAAACAATGGCAATTGAGACTTGTCTATTTAGCTGATATTTTTGTCAAAATCAACGAAGTAAATGTATTATTACAGGGGAAAAATGCTAATATATTCACTGCAGCAGATAAAATCAGGGCTTTCAAGAGAAACTTGTAGTTCTGGATGAGAAGTCTAGCCGGTCGTGAATTTGAGAGCCTCTCTGCTTTGAATGATTCCCGTGAGGAGAACGAAGAAACTCTCCTAGAACTTGATGAAATCAATAAAGAATTTGTAAAGCATTTGAAGGCGCCATACTGTAGATCAGTATTTTCCAGAACAGAAGAGTGAAAATAATTCTCAAAATTGTGCGTCAAAAATCCATTTGACATCAAAGAAAAACCTTCTTCCCTCGCTTCTGAAGAATACGAAGCATTACTGGAATTGACGTCTAATACATCCCTGCAACCTCAGTTTAAGAATCTCCCTGTGATGGACTTTTGGCACAGTCTGAGAAGAGAGTACTCAGTGTTATCAAAGAAAGCTATTACAATTCTACTTCCTTTTTGTAAGTACTTACCTACGTGAAACTGGGTCTTCTGTGTATACGTCTATCAAACCTAATACCGAAACGGACTGCATGCAGAACCAGACATGAGACTTCAGCTTTCCAACATTAAACTTGATATTAAAGAAATATGCAGGCGTAAAAAACAAAAACACTCGTCCCACTGATCTATTTCAAACAGATGTTTTTTTTTTCTGAAGAACAACGATTAAGTACCTGAATTTTAGTGTAAATTACAAAACAGTGTTAACAAAGCAAGTGGACTTAATTTCATTTATGTTTGTTATATATTTACTGATCTTTGTAACAGTAGAAAATAAATTTCAGAAACAGTTATAATTTTTAAATACGAGTATGTATAATGTGTGAGTTCAAAAACATGTTTAATGTTAGTGGCAAAAATAAGCCAGGATTACTAATCTCAGTAATAACAGCAAGTACAGTTCAACAAAATTATTTATAATTTTTAAATATGTATACTTAATATGTAACATCAATAAAAATATGTAATATTAGTGGTAAAAATACATTTGGTAATTTAATATTTGTCTGTATTATACACACATCACTAATATTCCGCTGGGTTCCACAGATTAATTTTGGGTTTAAAAGGTTTCCATGGGTAGAAAAGTTTGAGAAACGCTGCTCTAGAGTATGCCAGTAGGAAAGTTCAGTATAACAGAGAAGTTTAGAATTGAACGGGTTACATCAGCTGCTTGTCTATGCGGATGACGTCAATATGTTTCGAGAAAATCCACAAATTATTAGGGAAAAAGCGGGAATTTTACTTGAAGCAAGTAAAGAGGTAGGTTTGGAAGTAAATCCCGAAAAGATAAAGATATGATTATGTCTCGTGACCAGAATATTGTACGAAATGGGAATATAAAAATTGGAAATTTATCCTTTGAAGAGATGGAAAAATTCAAATATCTTGGAGCAACAGTAACAAATATAAACGATACTCGGGAAAAAATTAAATGCAGAATAAATATGGGAAATGCGTGTTATTATTCGGTTGAGAAGCTTTTGTCATCCAGCCTGTTATCAAAAAAGCTGAAAATTAGAATTTATAAAACAGTTATATTACCAGTTGTTCTGTATAGTTGTGAAACTTGGACTCTTACTTTGAGAGAGGGACAGAGGTTAAGGGTCTTTGAGAATAAGGTGATTAGGAAAATATTTGGGGCTAAGAGGGATGAAGTTACAGGAGAATGGAGAAAGTTACACAATGCAGAACTGCACGCATTGTATTCTTCACTGGCATAATTAGGAATATTAAACCCAGACGTTTGAGATGGGCAGGGCATGTAACATGTATGGGTAATCCAGAAATGCATATAAAGTGTTAGTTGGGAGACCGAAGGGAAAAGACCTTTGGGGAGGCCGAGACCTACATGGGAGGATAATATTAAAATGGATTTGAGGGAGGTGGGGCATGATTGTAGAGACTGGATTAATCTTGCACAGAATAGGGACGATGGCGGTCTTATGTGAGGGCGGCAATGAACCTCCGGGTTCCTTAAAAGCCTTAAGTAAGTAAGTAAACAAGTAAGTAAGTGTTTTTTACATGATAGCCTATGGAAGAAAGGTGGCATTTTATAAGTGTTCTTACATGGTATGAAGGAAGGAGGTATATTCATTTTAATTAAATATAGATCTAAATACTGTATATGATATGATAAATAATCGTTCTCGCACTTACTCGTAAATCCAGTTTTGCTTTTCGAAAATTCTAGAAAAGTAGGTACATGTTTATTTGAATACAACTTTTATCTATAATTTAATTTAATACTATCATCTACAATTAAATATGTATTGCCACTAAGTTTGTCTTCAAATGCCGTCCGAAGTATTACACAATTTCATAACACAAATAATTTTTTTGAACGATCATGGTTTTTTTACTTACTTATCATTGTTGTTTAAATGCTACGTAAATTCACAATACCGCACCTTGTGGCTGTTAGGCAAATGTAAGAAATCACAGTATTGTTATAACTACTTTCAGCACTAGTGTGCGGTAAGTAGAAACAAATAGAGCCATTATTTAGAAACGTACATATTTTCATATCTTCTTTTAGACTTTTCCGGTATTAACTTCGCGCAACCGATCCTCTATGCTTCTTCAATCCTTTAATCCACTAAATCCTCTACCAATTATTTTGCCATAATCATTAAATGATTACAAAACTTCTAATTAAACCCATATATTGATCAGATTAATACTGTACAAATGTCATTACTAGGGCTAGGATTTTGATGAAATTGCATCTTTTTTCTAGTAAGCCACAAACATTTCCGCTTTAGTATTTGTATGTGATGTGATAAACTGAATGTTTTAAAACATATTTGTTGGGGCTTTTTTTTGCATTTTTTACCTCTTACAACTCATAAGAGTATTTTTTGTTTTATTCGGTCATTTTTGGGGTATTTTCACTTAATTTTGGCCATAAATCCCCATTATTAATGTAAAATATTATTTATTTGCTTTGATATTTTCTCTACAAATTTTTTTCAATTAATACCCATTATTTTGTATATTATTTTAATCGTTTTTCTACACAAATATTGTCATCTTAACGTAGTGCACCCCCACGTAATGGATCAATCCAACCACCACTTCAATATAGACTCCTCTATACCTGCTAGTTCCGGATAAGAGTGGCCTTGTGGTGGACTACATGGAACTACATCAGATAAAATAATTAATTAAAGTGTACTACTTAGAAAAATTATGTAAAATTAAATAAACTTGATTGTTGGTACTAGAATTTAATTTAATTACTGGTCTAAAAATTAATATTCCTACTAAGCCAATTATGTAAGATCAATTTTAGGGCATTTTTGAAAGAATTTTAGTCCATAAATGCATTGCTTTTAGGACATTTTTTCATGATTTATAGGTTATCAAAATCCTAGCCCTAGTCATTACCAAAAACGACAATGACTATTTAGACTGAAACAAAATAACCTACTTACTGCCTTGGCAACGACGTTCGAAACTTTCTTATAGGAGAAATGTTTACTTAACAAACAAATTTATACATTATTCAAAATTAGAAACAAATGTATTTCAATTACGATCGTCCAAAAAATAATGAGCAATACACATGCGTTGACTGAATTATAACAGAATCTCGGAAACTGAAAAAACGCGGCTTCAATTTGTTTTTTCAAACTGTTCCTCAATTCTGTTATAATGCATTTACCACGCTTGTATCAGGGTTGCAGATTTTAGATCTACCAAGGAGGGACATCACTTCTCTATCATATACAGTCCTTACGTTTTGTCGTGAAGTGTTATGAATATGGGCAGAGTTGACATTTTCATGACTTACTTACTGGTGGCTTTTAAGGAACCCGAAAGTTTATTGCCGCCCTCACATAAGCCCGCCATCGGTCCCTGTCCTGAGTAAGATTAATCCAGTCCCTACCATCATATCTCATCTCCATCAAATTCATTTTAATATTATCCTCCCATCTACGTCTCGGCCTCCCCAAAGATCTTTTTTCCTCCGGCCTCCCAAATAACACTCTATATGCATTTCTAGATTCGCCCATATGTGCTACATGACTGTACAGGAAAACCCTTTATATGCAGTTGAAGAAACTAATATCAATCTGAAAATTCTTATTTTAATAAAAATCATATTGTACGTACAAGTTTCCATGTGCAAAACAATATTTATCTGGCTGTAAGTTATATCATGTTTCTTTGGCGTGTTTCTGAAGAGCTTGTGGTAACAATATGTTATGCCAAATTATTAACTTAACGATTTAATTCCAGTAGTTCTGTCTCATAGATTCCCCAGCTGTTTATTATTAATTATTGTAAAGCAAAAATTCTGAAAGATGGCATCACATGTGACAAAATATTTAAATTTCAATGTTTGTTTATTGATTATAATTACATAAAATTTATTGATACCTAAATTCATATTTATTTTGTGATTGGCGTATTAGGCCTATTGACCCAAACCCATCATTTAATATACAGTATACATTCGCTGTCATAAACCTTACACTTGACAAAACATTGTTTTCTTTTTAAATGTGTAAACCTATATTGTTAAGAAAATTAATTTGTTTGTAATTATTTAGGCCTAGAAGAAATAGTTACTGTGTGACGATAAAACTATACAAGTGATGTTAATTTTCTGAAGGAGGGACTTTTTGCGTTCTGTCTCGAATCGAAGCGGGACTCGGGATTTTTATATGAAAATCGGGACATCTGGTAACCCTGCTTGTATCGCATATGAGTGCTATATTGGAAACGAGGATTGCAGAAACAGCACATGTCATGAAAACTAAATTTTTCAGTAGACACAAAAAACGGTATTACTCGTGGCAGACCACATCAATGATGATAGTACTGACTTCTTCAGACAGAAGCCTAATAGATGTGTCGTTTTATACCAAATTTATTGGAATCTAATGAATTGTTATTCAAATCAATCAATCAATCTATATATATATATATATATATATATATATATATATATATATATATATACACACCATGTATGGCGGGTCCCTATCACCACGGCATGGCGCGTCCTCAGGTTGCGGATAGAGGAGACGACCAACAGATATGGAGGGTAGCTGCGAATATATTGAATAAGCAGTCATGGACAGCCGATAAGGGGTGGTCCTCCAGCTTGGGGGTTGAGCGAAGGGCTAACAACCCATCACCGTAAAAAAACAGCTTGTTACGAATCCCTACAATAAGCCTCGGAATAGGACTGATTCTCTGGCACGACCACAGCAAAGGAATAAGGTTTTGAGATTTGGCACTTGGAACGTAACTAGTCTTTATAGAACAGGAGGGGTAACATTAGTAGCTAAAGAACTAGCTAGATATAGAATAGACTTCGTGGGAGTACAAGAGGTTAGGTTAGATGGGAATGGCATATCACAAATAGGAGATTACTTGTTGTATCATGGGGAAGGAAACAATAATCACCAATTAGGAACAGGATTCTTTGTTCATAAAATAATAAAATCAGCAGTAAAAAAGGTCGAATTTATCAGTGACAGGCTATCATATTTAGTACTTAAGAGTAGATGGTGCGACATCATAGTTATAAATGCTCACGCCCCTGCAGAAGAGAAAGACGACCATATAAAGGATAGCTTCTATGAGGAATTGGAACATACTTTTGATCAGTTCCCTAGATATCACATGAAAATTTTATTGGGGGATTTCAACGCTAAAGTAGGACGGGAGGATATTTTTAGACCAACTATTGGAAAAAAGAGCCTACACGTAATTAGTAGTGACAATGGAGTTAGATTAGTCAACTTTGCCACATCGAAAAATTTAATTGTCAAAAGTACAACATTCACCCATAAGGATATACATAAATATACTTGGACTTCTCCAGATGGATTGACACACAACCAAATAGATCACATCTTGATAGATAAATGGAGACATACTAGTATAGTAGACATTCGAACTTTCAGGGGTGCAGACTGTAATTCTGACCATTATTTGGTAATTGGAGAATTAAGAGAAAGACTATCAGTAGCCAAGCGAATAGAGCAACAAGTTAATATTAGCCTACTAAATTCAATATTTTGAAATTAAAGGACGAGGAAACTAAGAAAAATTATCAGGTCGAAATTTCGAATAGATTTGCCACTTTAGAAAGTTCCGACGAAGTTGAGAAAGAATTAGATGTTAACAGCGTGTGGGAAAATATCAGAGATAGTATCAAAATTGCAGCTGAGCAGAGCATAGGTTATTATGAAACTAAGAAAAAGAAACCGTGGTTTGATGAAGATTGTTGCATTGCAGTAGAAAGAAGGAAACAGGCAAAATTGAAATTCTTACAGGATCCAGTTGAGGAGAAGAGAGATAATTATTTCAATGAAAGACGGGAAGCAAGTCGTACACTTAGGAATAAAAAGAGAGGTTACTTGAAGGAAAAACTGAATGAGGTTGAAACAAATAGTAAGAATAAAAACATTCGAGATTTATATAAGGGTATAAAGGAATTTAAGAACGGATATCAGCCAAGGGTAAACGTGATCAAGGATGAGAATGGTGACTTGCTTGCAGACTCTCCATCAATCCTAAACAGATGGAAAAACTATTTTGCGCAACTACTAAATGTACATAGGCCAAATAGAAATGATCGGGACGAAATTGAAATACAAACTGTTGAGCCATTTATACCCGAACCCACGCTTTCAGAAGTCGAAATTGCGTTAGAAAATCTGAAAAAGTACGTCTCCAGGTATCGATCAAATTCCAGCAGAATTAATACAAGAGGGTGGAAGTGCATTATATAGCGAAATTTATAAACTTGTACTTGCTATTTGGGAAAAGGAAATTGAACCTGAACAATGGAAGGAGTCCATAATTGTACCTATTTTTAAGAAGGGGGACAAAACCAACTGCGGTAACTTTCGAGGAATATCACTTTTGTTGACGTCGTACAAAATTTTGTCCAATATTCTTTTGAGAAGATTAGCTCCGTACGTAGATGAAATTATTGGGGATCATCAGTGCGGTTTTAGGCGTAATAGATCGACTATTGATCAGATTTTTTGTATTCGACAGATAATGGAGAAAAAATGGGAGTATAAGGGTACAGTACATCAGTTATTCATAGATTTCAAAAAGGCATATGACTCGGTTAAGAGGGAAGTATTATATGATATTCTTATTGAATTTGGTATTCCCAAGAAACTAGTTCGAGTAATTAAAATGTGTCTCAGTAAAACATACAGCAGAGTCCGTATAGGTCAGTTTCTATCTGATGCTTTTCCAATTCACTGCGGGCTAAAGCAGGGAGATGCACTATCACCTTTACTTTTTAACTTCGCTCTAGAATATGCCATTAGGAAAGTTCAGGATAACAGGCAGGGTTTGGAATTGAACGGGTTACATCAGCTTCTTGTCTATGCGGATGACGTGAATATGTTAGGAGAAAATACACAAACGATTAGGGAAAACACGGAAATTTTACTTGAAGCAAGTAAAGCGATCGGTTTGGAAGTAAATCCCGAAAAGACAAAGTATATGATTATGTCTCGTGACCAGAATATTGTACGAAATGGAAATATAAAAATTGGAGATTTATCCTTCGAAGGGGTGGAAAAATTCAAATATCTTGGAGCAACAGTAACAAATATAAATGACACACGGGAGGAAATTAAACGCAGAATATATATGGGAAATGCGTGTTATTATTCGGTTGAGAAGCTTTTATCATCTAGTCTGCTGTCAAAAAATCTGAAAGTTAGAATTTATAAAGCAGTTATATTACCGGTTGTTCTGTATGGTTGTGAAACTTGGACTCTCACTCTGAGAGAGGAACACAGGTTAAGGGTGTTTGAGAATAAGGTGCTTAGGAAAATATTTGGGGCTAAGAGGGATGAAGTTACAGGAGAATGGAGAAAGTTACACAACGCAGAACTGCACGCATTGTATTCTTCACCTGACATAATTAGGAACATTAAATCCAGACGTTTGAGTTGGGCAGGGCATGTAGCACGTATGGGCGAATCAAGAAATGCATATAGAGTGTTAGTTGGAAGACCGGAGGGAAAAAGACCTTTGGGGAGGCCGAGACGTAAATGGGAAGATAATATTAAAATGGATTTGAGGGAGGTGGGATATGATGATAGAGACTGGATTAATCTTGCACAGGATAGGGACCGCTGGCGGGCTTATGTGAGGGCGGCAATGAACCTTCGGGTTCCTTAAAAGCCATTTGTAAGTAAGTAAGTACAGGGACATCATTTTATTTTTACTTCAACTTTTATTGTACCTGAGTTTTTTAATGTACTTCACTCCCACCCCTTCTACTAACCAAGTTCCAACTGTCCACACAGAACTAAGGCCGCAGTACTGAGTTTGTGATTATAGTACTTTTCAGAAATATGTTCGCGTTTTCCAGTGATGAAAATTTCCAATATTGAATCATATTTTCCCTCAGGTACTGTCGTCCGTTTGCCTACGTCGCATCCCGATTTCCCCCACCTGCTTCTGCTCGCTCCACTGTAAAGACTAGTGGCTGGGCTTTCTTAGCTCTTTTCTGAAAACATTAATTTCTGTTAGAAATTAATTGGACCTCTACGTAATATTATGCAACTGTTTAAAATAATTTAAATAAAAGGGCCTCGTTAAGTAATTAACTATCAACGTGATTCCCCCCCCCCTTTCTACGATCCTGCGACATAACCACTTAGACGGACAGTAGATAGCATGTCTGAGTAATTTTATCTGTGCGGGTCGGGCAGAAGTGAAGACTGAATTTACAGTACGTAAGGTACTCTTTTATAGAGTAGGTACAGAATTATTTCAACATGAGTTACTAAGTATGGACGAAACTGGTAATTGGAATTAGATGCATTAGTCTATAGTGCGATAATAGGCAAAAAAGACCTGTATCGAAATGAACGGCCACCATTTAAAAAAATGTGTTTAAATATCCATATTATGATTATTTTTAATTTTAACTTCATTCTCTATATCGTACGCTAATGTGCTGTATACAGTATAATATACACTGCATAATGAATACGTTCGCATGGATAACTCAGTTTGTGAGTAAAAACACTTATTGTTAATACTGTACTGTATTTTGATTAAACAAAACTTAATGAAAATTATCACAGTCAAAATCGCGATATTTCCTACTTTACGTAAATGGATCAACTACTTTTCTTCCCTCCTGTACCCAGTAAAGTTATCTGTTTGTATTTTACGCCAGAATCATCGAACTCCAGTCGTGGAAGGAGGTAACATACGGTGTTTCCGGGTCTCAGTCATTAATCCAAAGGTATAGCCAGGTTAATATAAAAAATGTTAGTAAAATAAAATGATGTCCCTGTATGTATATATATATATATATATATATATTAGCTTGGCATATGCTGTTTCTGCAAGGAATCAAAATTGGAGCACAATAATTTCAGTTCAACTAAAGTTTATTTGTCAAATTAGGGATATAATATTTGCATAGGCCTACTCTGTACTTAATACATAAGCTCAGCATATAAATGAACTTGTTAGTTGGAAGATATCCTTGACTAAACTATCGAAAATTCACACGCAACAACAATATCAGGTTCGTTTGCTTAATAACAAACATGTGTGAAAACAGTGGGGTTGAAGACTTTCATTTGTCCTCTTGGCACACCACGTCTCGAGGATTCAATAGAGGTGTTTTAAGCACGTCGGCCACCATTGTTTAAAGTCTAACATATCACTAGAGACTAGAGTCTACTAACTTCACTGGAATTCACAATAAGCTCAACATATTGCATTAATGAATAAAGTCGATCTTGCCTCCCAAACTTCGCTTCAGTAATAAAAAATGTCTAGCAGTCGGGAGGAATGGTCTGTTGGTCAGCATGCTGGCTTCCAGACCAAGATGTCCCGGGTTCGATTCCTGGGCTGGGCTTTCGGTGAATTTTTCTTGAAGAAGAAGAATTCCCTGGGTATCTAGAGTCTGGAAATTTGTATGAATGTGAGTGTGATTATGAGTGTGCCGGGTTAATATTAATTAACCAATCATCACAAATATAAAAATACATCAGGACTGTCGCTGGGCAGTAACCTGAACACACGTTTCAGCGTCACATTGTTGACAAGTAACTCCATCTGTTAGCACAACCATAAAACATCTAATAGATGCTGTAGAGTTACCAACAACGAAAAAAAAAAAGTTCGGGAGGAAAGAATGCCCTCTTTGAGAAAAGTAATGATTGTTATTTTGAAACCGATCAGTTGTCACCAGCCCTAAAAAAATCGCAATATTGTATGGTTACTGTTTTGTCCGGGGCAACTGTCTGAAAGTGGCACTCCCTGTGGCGACAGACTAAAGCATAATGAAACAGCACATGTCTTTGACATGAGTTGTTTCTGCGCGCTTCCAGGATAACTAGAATAAACTCATTTCTCCACAAATAGTGACATGGTGCTGTTTCTGCATCCCTGATTCATTTATTTTGTTTGTTTTTTAAAATAATCGAGTGTTTATAATATACACATCAGTCTTAAACCAAATGGAGACTGAAGTGGTGAGGAGTGAAAGTTCATTTGCAAATGCTTATGAGGATATCAGATATCTAGATATGTAAGACGCTGCTGTTCTTGGACAATTTTTACACTTTCTGAAATAAAAATCAGGAGATGCCGATTTAATTTCCAGAAAGCATTTGAAACAGAAATGACGCATAACTAATTTAGAAATTTTGCAGTTTTCAGTTGAAGAACGCTTAGATAAGCTTTCAAATGCCAAGCTGTGTTTCTGGCGGAGAAGAAAGAAGCTCTCTAGGATGATGAATTTCTTTGTAATTTTTGTCATGGAGACTGGTGTGGTGAGGAATGAAAGTTCATTTACGCAAATGCTTATGGGGATATCAGATATCTAGATATGTACGATGCTGTTGTTCTTGGACAATTTTTACACTTTCTGAAATAAAAATCAGGAGATGCCGATTTAATTCAATATTTCCAGGAAGCATTTCAAACAGAAATGACGGATGCAGTCAATAACGAACAATGGGTAACTGCTGACCGAACTAATTTAGAAATTTTGCAGTCTTCAGTTGAAGAACTTTTAGATAAGTTTCAAGTACCAAGCTGTGTTTCTGGCGGAGAAGAAAGAAGCTCTCCAGGATGGTGAACGTCTTTGTAATTTTTGGCTTACCAGAAAATTGAGGAGCATCGTTTCAAAACGACAGATGTCCAAAAATCATGATTTTACAGGAGAGCCAAAAAAGTCATATCTGCTAAAGTATAAGCACTTTTAAAAGTAAAGTCGCGGCGTTATGTTCAGAAATTTGAATTTGAGACATCGTGATAAGTGTCGAAAATCATTACCTTAATGCAAGGCTGTTATCAATGAAAATTTGGAAAAAAAATCGTTGGACTTATCACGTTTCGCACCAAAGAACTTTAACTTATTATTTTTCATTCCAGTTGTCACCAAAAAGTTCATTCAAAAGCTTCATCAAAACATTTTTTTTTCCATTTGATAGGATATCTCAACGGCAAAACGAGTAGATCCGGATTTGTTCCACTGCTGCTACTCTTTTACATATGGAAATGAAGCTCTTATATTCACATCTAGTCTGTATGATATTTCCATTTTGAAAGAAAAAGGAAATAAAACAAACCCAGAAAATTATAGGGGAATAAGCTTACTATGTACAACATATAAAGTATACGCAAAAATAATAAGCCAAAGACTATCAAATATAGTCGACATAATAATATCAGAAGAGCAGACAGGTTTTAGGAAAGGGAGAAGCTGCATAGATAACGTTTTTACCTTAAAGCAAATAATTGAGAAAAGAAGGGAATTCAACTTAGAAACTCATATCCTTTTCATAGATTATAAGAAGGCTTTTGACAAAGTGTCTAGACCAAAATTGTGGAATATATTAAATGAAAAGGGAATCCCATTACATTTGATAGAAGTAATTAAAGATATGTACGGAAAAACAACAATAAAAATAAACCAAAGAGAATCTATAAGAATAACAGGAGGAGTTAGACAAGGTTGTCCATTATCAATCACTCTTTTTAATATATATCTAGACGACATGATAAGATCATGGAAACTAATAACAGGAGGAATTAATTTAGGAAATATGATAATAAAAACGTTAGCCTTTGCAGACGATCAGATTTTAATTGCAAAAACAGAGGACGAAATGCAGAGAATGGTATATAAATTAAACGAAATATCAAAAAAATACAACATGGAAATATCATCAGGAAAAACAAAGGCAATGGCTTTCAAGGGCTCTTATCCAGTTCGGACAAAGATAATTTTAGAAAATAAAGCAATAGAACAAGTCTCAAAATTCAATTTCCTAGGTTGCGAAATATCATACACAACAGAAACAGATATAAATAACAAGTTAAACAAGTTTAACTATATAACAGGGACACTAAAAAGAACCTTGAAAAATAAAGCCAGAAAAGACTCTCTAATGAAATTATATAAGACGATGGCAGTTCCTACAATTACTTATGGATCCGAAACATGGACAATGATGGCACAACATATAGCTAGAATACAAGCTGCTGAAATGAAATTCCTCAGGCCAATAGCGGGATATCAAAGAACAGACAAAAAACACAATACAGAAATAAGACATCAACTAAAAGTAGAGGAACTAAATACAACAATAGTGAAATATAGAACAAATTGGGAAAACCACCTAACAAGGATGACGAACAATAGAATACCAAAAGCAGCATACAATTACTCACCACGAGGAAAAAGGAACTTAGGAAGACCTAAGAAAAGATGGAGGCAGCAACAATTTGGAGCCGGAACAGGCTAATGAAAGGCCTAAACCGTGACATAGAAGACTATAAGTAGCCATACTGTAGATATATCTATTAATTTGAGAAAAATTCGTTCCGGCACTGGGAATCGAACCCGGGACCTCTCAGCTCTGCGTGCTGAGGACTCTTTCAATCTGAGCTATACCGGATACAATCCACAGTGCCAGCCAAACTCTTCTCCTTCATATCATCAATAGCCTACTACATGCATGCAGGAGCGCATATTTAAATGATTTTATGGTCATTTTCTACACCCAACCTTGAGAAGACTCTGCAGAATGTAATTGGGTCATTCCACAGTAAGTGATCACTTTGCAGTGAAAAAACTTCATCTTATAGTTTCTTGTTATATGTCACTTGAACGTTTATTTCATGTAGTTTGAAGATATGTGAATCATAACAGCTGTTTACTTTCGGTTCACCACTTTTTTCATGATTATACTTATGGCAGTCAGTAATTTCACGTTAGTCACAGTTCATACTTTATATTTTTTCAGGTCTTTACCGTTTTTCAAAGTCACAAGTCATATAATTTGGCATAATGGCTGTAGGGTATAGAATAATATAAAATGTATTCAAACCTGCACACATTATTAGAAATTATCTTTTATATTTGCCAATAACCATGGTGTCCTGTAACTAACATTTTTAAACTTTAACTTTGCATCTGGCAACCCTGGAGTTGCCTATGGTGCCAATATTGCATTCAATGATATGCTTTTAACATGGCTGTTTGGTGCTGAATTGGTATTCAGATAAGTTTAAATTTATAAATATGAAATCATTTTGAAAATTCATGCACTAGGTTATTAGTCACAGGACAGATGCCTTAAATAAATTGTCAGGAAGAATTACTGTAAGTTACTTAAAAGAATTGAATTTATATGTATAATATTTTTGGTTAGGTTTGATTGTGACCCTAAGTAAGCCAACGATATACTATATCATGAGGGTCATTAAGGCTTCTAGCAGATTCGAGCTACTTTGAGATTGCCCATGACAAGGGCGTAGTAGATGGAGTTGATGCAGCAGTGAAAAGGATGGTGTGGCTGAAAGTTTTGAGAGGCCAAGCTGTAGTAAATACTGCAGAAAAATTTGCTGTAGTGGCTGGTGGAGACTTGGAATCCAAAATTGGTACTATACTTTGCTCCAAAACAAAACTCCCTTCCCTCACACGGTCACACCCTTCACCACTTAACTGTAGGAACGTGCAAGTGATAAACACTTACCGTAGCTGAGTTGCCAGTTGTTGAAGTCGTTGTCATATTGTATTTCTTCCACATGCCTAAGAATTGAGGAGAGGATGGGGTTTATAAGAGTTCACCAATTCCAGGAAGAGAGACCGTCATATTCTGGAGCAAAGTATATCTGTATATTTGGATACATCAAGATATATACTACTAGA
Source organism: Periplaneta americana (assembly GCF_040183065.1). Taxonomy (NCBI): domain Eukaryota; kingdom Metazoa; phylum Arthropoda; class Insecta; order Blattodea; family Blattidae; genus Periplaneta; species Periplaneta americana. Next base: position 82,968,776 of record NC_091123.1, on the reverse strand, counting down.
CTACCCGACTAGTTAAGAACTGAGTGCAAGTTATGTTGGTTTCATTTCAAACTTAGTCGTAAACTTACCTGGTTATCCTCAATTTCTTTACCTTGAAGGTCAAATTGTGTCTTTTCAATGAATACTGAATTCTGTGAAAATTCAAGAACAACAGGAGACTGCCCAGGTCTGACGTAATGAAGTGTCCATGTACTGCAAACCATTCTTATTTCCATACTTTCCCTTTTCCTTTTATATGGTTTCTCCAGATACATTCATTCATTCATTCATAGTTTTCTGCCCAAGGACAGGTCTTTCACTGCAAACCCAGCATTCCCCAATCTTTCCTATTTTCTGCCTTCCTCTTAGTCTCTGCACATGATTCATATAGGCCTAGTAAGTGCAACTGACTAATTATTTGTAGTTTTGTTTTTCATTTCAGGAAAGTGTGGTTAATGATAGGTAATGTGGAAGTAGAAGAACACCACCTTGTAAATGAATCCGAATGTGGAGGAACTTACATAATAGGGAGTTTTGTTTTAATACCATTGTACCTTGGCAAAATCATAAAAATGTGACACAAGAGGGAAAACTTGAAGTTATTTGCTACAGAATGACAGACCGAGCAAGAAACAAATATTCTGTCTTCCAGAGTATGAAGACAGAATTGTGGTTGATATAGACACAGTTATTAAGAAAGTATAGATTTCGGATTATATCTCTGCCGGTCAGTGGCCATTAAATTTCAAATAGCTTATCTTACAATGTGGACATAAGTGTATTGAAATGCATTACATCTTTCCTCCCATCGCCTCACCTCCCCAGCGCAAATGTGACATTGCACAGAGGCAGAGATAAAATACGAGATCTATACCTAACCCATCTGAGATAACTGTGGTCACTATAAATTTGGATTTTTAATTGGATGTGACAAATTAAATAATTAGCCCTAGATTGTCATTTTCATTCGGTAAATAAACGTATACAGGTCATTTGGTGGCTTCATTTACATTGGTGGACGAATATGTCCTGTAACTAACAAGGCCCATGTCCTGTGACTAACGTGACTTCATTCCACATTTCCTCCCCTAATATTTTAACAAAGAGTAATAAATTAATGAATGATGTCTCATTTTGTTTTGCAATGACAGTACTCTTACACATTAAGATTGCAATCCTATCCACCTTATGACTGCTGTGAATTGGAGGATTGAAAATGATCTTCACATTATGTCAACATTTCTTGGTCCTGCGACTAACACTGCATTTTATTATTGTTTACTCAGTAAATAATAATAATACTTAATTGAACTAATATGAAATTAGTAGCAGATTCTGTGCTGTATAAAGCTAAAAAAACAGGACATGAATATATTAATTAGTTTTAGATATATGACATTCTGAATGTCCTGTGACTAACGAAACTCTTACTGTGGAATGACCCAATTGTGATACTTATTCTAGAAGAAGAAAACATATCTAAGTCAGATGATGGATGCAGTGAAAGAATTGCCTTCAAGACAGGAACTAATGTTACTAACAGATCAAGCATTAGTGTGAGGTGTTTCGAGCATAATAAAATACTGTAGGTTATTTTGTTAAGGAGTGTTACAGAAAGAATAAAATGTACTGTAGAATATGCAAAAAGTCTAACCATAATGAGCAGGACTGTTATGTAAAGAATAAGAGATTCTGTAAGATATGTAAGAAAAATAACCATAGAGAGATTTTTTTTTCTTCAGAAATAAGAATGAGAAAAACATAAGTTTGTTTCCTACCTCATTCCAGTTCACAAAGTGCAGTCGTAGAGAACGGTTGTGTAGTAAACAGCATATACAAGTAGGTTAGCGTGTGAAGAAGGTATGGGCGACGACCTAAATTCTTACAGGGTGCGAATCGGGTGCTTCAATGCAGGGCAGTGTTGCAGATGTTCAAAAGGTGAATATGCAATAGTGTCGGATAGAATCAACATATTTGTGGCAGCGGCTGTTTTATCAATTCTACTGATTATTGGAAATGTGGAGTTAAACCCTGGTCCTGGAGATACAGAAGGAAGAGTCTACAGTGATGAAATGTTTCAAAGAGAATGGATAATCTATATGAAAGAAACGAGAGAAGACAGACTAAAGGCAAGTGTTCTACTAAACAAAGTAGCAAGTGATATAGATACATTAGTAAACAGATACACTGAAGTGGAAAAGAAGTTAAAGGAGGTTATCCAAGAGCAGGTGGTGTTAAAATCGATAGTTAAAAAATGGGAAAATGATGGTAGAATTAATAACATTGTAATTTATGGTGTTGAAGAGTGCAATCATGAAAAAGGAATTGATACTGGTTTCGTAGTGTTAGAATTATTAACTAAGTATTTCAGTCTAAACTTGGACATAAGTGCGATTAATAATGCGTATAGAGTTGGTAACGAGAAAAAAAGACCAATTATTGTGAAATTGAACAGTTACTTTATCAAAGAGCACATCATTGCCAATACGCGTCAACTCAAAGGCACAAATATATTCATAGAAAATGACTTTGCAAAAGAAATTAGAGAGAAAAGAAAGAAACTAATTCCAATATTAAAAGAAGCTCGAGGTAAAGGATTGAGGGCAACTTTAGTAAAAGATAAAATGAAGATAAACGGAAACATAGTTAACGTAGAGGCCTTAAATAATCAATTCACTGAGGATTTATTCAGTTGCTGCAACAAGAACAGAAATAACGAAATAGAGACTTGTGGAAATAGAGCATCATCGACACCACACGTAAACAGAAGTGCATCACAAAACAGGAAGTCTAGAAGCGTAGAGAGGACTGATAAGAAAAGTAACTCATCAAGTGGGCAGAAGAAATCAGAAATAACAAATAGAAGAATTGATGAGCTTACGGGAGTGAATGATATTAGAGCATACCTAAGTAAACTAGACAGCACTGTTTTCACAGATCCCTTTAGAAGAAAGAAGAGTGAAGAAGGAAAACCTAGTATGGAAGAAGAGGCTGGAACCAGTGAAGATGCTGTTTGGGGAGCTGGGGCACAGACTGAGAGAACGACCAGTGAGGGTAGTCTGAGGCGCGCAAGTGAAGAACAATTAATAAGAATGCCACATGCTGTTGGTGGTCTGGGGTGCGCGAGAGGAAGTGCTACAATTTGGAGGAGCTGTGCGGTACCGACCAATGAAGTAGAAGCAGGTGACGAACAGTTAATAAGAGGTAAAATGACAAATAGAAACTCTAACAGAAATAAAGTAGATTCAATCAAAACTATAGATACTGAACGAAACTACCTACTAAGAGATAGACATCAACAAAGATTAAATTTTCCTAAAATCAGAAAAACTTATTATTAATTAAATAAGATAAGAAGACGGCTTTTGAAAATAAGATAGAATTACGTCAAGGTTTTTAAAATAATAATAATAATAATAATAATGATAATAATAATAATAATAAATTGAAAATAGAGAATTAAGGTAGTTATTAATGTATTCCGATAGCTATATTAATTAGTAAAAGTTCAGAAGAAAATTTGACTTTATAAATTAGTTAACTAATATATTTTAATTTCAAAAAGAATGCATTTATAATAAATTTATTAGTCATCATAATAGCAATGAATCAATAATGAGTACATGCGACACAATGATGAAACTAAATTGAGGTTGATTATGTAAGCAACTTGTCAAGTTTTTTTTTTTTTTTTTTTAACAGGTATGCTGTAGTCTTCGTACAAGTTACGCAAACGTTTCTGCTGACATGAAAATATTGCATAAAGAAAGATTAGCCTACATATGGAATGTACCAATTCAGCTATTTCAGGTTCATGACTTACAGTATGTCGACATCTGATCACCTAATTGGAATAATAAATTATTATGTAAAATAAGACCTAAATATTACAATTAAATTTTGAAAAGGTGCAACTAAATAAGGTTTAAAGTCTTAAGGGTTATCACGATTGGTTTAAACATGCACTAAAACAAGACGTATGTGCAAGTTTGAACCAATAAGTTATTGAGATTTGTGATAGATTAATTAGTTTAGGAAATTGTATATTTATTATGTAGAACTACATTTGTATATAGATCTTTTGTTAAATTATTAAGTTTTGTACTTTTGTGAACTATATCAATAAATCTATCTCATCGTACCTCATTGTGAAGGCACAGAATCAGTCAAATGTAGTTCACAATTTGTCGTTGATGGCGATTCAACATGCAATATGATTAATGATAGGTCAATATTGAAAGATTTTAAAAGTTGTAACTCTATTATAAGATTAGCAAAACAGAATGATATCAGGAAAGCAACTGGAGTAGGGAATTAGAGACTGAAATGTGTATATTAAGTAACGTAGTTTATGTACCAGATTTAATTAAAAATTTATTTTCTGTTAAATAAATTACTGAAAATGATGGCAAGGTAATCTTCACTGAAGATGAAATTCTTATATAAAGGGATGAAAGAGAAAATCTTGGTAGGAAACTAAACAAAATAAGTAATTGTTTATATGTAATCAATTTAGACAGTAATAATGAGGTATTGTTAGCTGAAAATATTATCGAATGGCATAGAAAGTTAGAGCATATTAGCAAGGCAAATTTGAAACGTTTAACAAACCTAAGTGAAGACATATCAGAAATTTGTGTTTGTCGATTATGATTGGAATGGTTACCATCTATGGGACCCTGAGAAGAGAAAAGTTACAATTTTAAGAGATGTTATATTTTCAGATAGTAAAATACCAATAGTGAAAACATGGCAAAAGAAGCAAGAAATTATATATAGGGGAGGAGGGGACACAATCAAAAAAAATTTTTTTTTTAAGTTATAACTGCTAAATTTCTAGGAGTATACCAATTTTTTTTAGGGATGTACATTATTTATACTTTCACTTAACACCTGACAAACTCACAGAATTTTAATGCAACAATTTTATTACATACAAACATTTAATATTACAGCAGCATAGTGTCTCATTGTGCCCCAGTAAAGGGCACTATCAGACATCACTGGGGCAGAATTAGACACTGACTAACACTGATATAATCCTGGAATTTTTTTTCCATTTACTTGATTAACAAATTATATATCATTCTGAATTCAAAATTTCTAAGTTCTATCACACATCAATATTATCAAAATGGACTTCAAACTGATGATAAGATGCTTGACGTTTTGTTTCTTTCAGTTTCAATGGTGGTGGTAAAATAAGTTTTATATCTTGTAAACTTACAGACGATATGTCCTCTACAAGTGGTTGTACAAATTTAGGGCACTCGTTTTTGCCCTGTGACAGGGACTTTGGCAATATTGAAAAGAAAAAAGGCTTATAACTAGATTACATAGTCCTGAAGAATGGCATTCACTTGTCAGGAAATCATCTAAATTATTTACAGTTGTTCCTGTCACTCAAACCATGTTCAAAAACTACAGAGACCACTTCAAACCGTTTTTTAAAGGAAACATGAAAACAAGACACAATGAGCCTTTCAAAATTTCTCAGTATAAAGTATTCCAATACAGTTCCCAGCACAAATACATATTGAAAGTCAGCCAACATCAACAGGCAACTGTTATTTCAGAGTTCTGTCCACTGAAGAAAACAACCAATCGAGACCTTGGTTTTCCAGAGATATCATTGTACAATGGGCCATTGCCTATTAAAAAGGCTAAATATGAAGATGTGATGAAACTGGCAACGAAATACATTGCTTCAGCAGACATGGGGTTCTACGAGAAACTGTATCATGCTCAAGGTAGTGCCAATGAAGCTAGTGAACATAGCTCATATGATTCTGAATAAGAATTCAGAGACTTAGACTGGATATTGTACTCCAATTAATTTTATTTCCTGTTTGCTCTATTTCATTGTCAAGTTAACCCACAATTTTTTCATTAACTTCTTACTAATATTGAATAACCTACTAAACACAATACTGGCGTTTTCTTCATATAATGCATCTTTCTTTCTACTAAATTCTCAAGCTACTATTTTCTTATATATTGTAATGTACTATATTCATTTATGTACAATATTACCAATTTTGTACGTCCTGGTATTCTGATAAATTTATTTTATTATTATGGTACGTATTAAGTGCAGCATGAAACCATACATATAAATTAATCATCCAATTCAAGAGAACTTATTGAGAATGTAAACACTGTAATTTAATAATAATTCGGATGGCATTTGTACATTTAAGTATCTAAATATTCAACAGAACTTATTGTAACTGTAAAAAGTTGCACTTTGGTAATATAATATGATTCACATGTAAAAGATATTGTAAGATTATTGATAGGTACTAATAAAAATGATTCAGTATTGTTTATATTTTGTGTTTCATGATATTTACTTACATAATAATGAACTTTCCCAAATCATATGTCAGATTTTAAATGTTTGGTGCAAAAACCAGGTAAGTCCAAATAAATATATAATTAATTTTAAAATGCACATCTATAATTTTATAATTGATATTCATATATAACACACATAACACATACAGGAATCGTCCAGTACAATTACATTTTTTAAATTCCTAAAAATACATGCCTTTAATGGATGTCAAACTTTGTTTTCGCATTTACTCCAAAAGTGTTTTTCTGGACTTATCAGGTTCTTGCACCAAACCCCTCAATTGTTCCCCCCTGTCTGATTGTACCCCCTCCTCCCCTACTGGTATAGAATAAAAGGTTGAGGAAATAAGGGACATAGAAGAGGAAAGTGAGGATAAAATTAAAGTTTCTTTAAGAAATCAATAAGCTGAACAAGACCGAGTTGAGAGATATAACTTGAAACCAAGTGATAACTTACATAAACCAAAAAGATATTCTAATTGTGACATTAATATAAGTGAATTGAAAACAGCTATATTCTCTCTTGAAAATGTAATGAATAGTACCGATAAAGAAAAATTTAAAGCAGTTACTGAAGAAAAGAAAATGTCACTCACAAAAAATAGTGTAGAAGGAAGCAAGATGAACAATATTCTACTACCCATGATTTAACTAAACCAACAATAAAAACAAGTTTTAATGAGACTATTACACTTTTACTACGTCATACTAATTTTGACCTGTGCTGGGCAGTATTTGAAGTACATGGATTTGATATAGATTTGTATTTTGTAATTTGTAAGGATTTTCGAAAGTATTTTTGTATTTTGTATTTAAATACATAAAATTGATGTACTTAGTATTTCAAATACTGTACTCAAAATACTTTTTTCTTCTTTTTGTTCTTCAAGTTTTCTTGCCACAACTGATTTCCTTAATGCCATAAAGAAATCTCCAATGGCATCAAGGATCCATCACTCAACACTTGCTAAATGTTCAGCATTATGGAATGCGTCTAAGAGACCCAAATCCTCAGAAATTATATCAGATGTCTTGAAATATTCATCAAAGTTTCCTTACCCAACTCGATGGAATTCTCTTTATGACTCAATCTCTCAAATATTGTAATTCAAACATGATATAAACAGTATATGCGAAAAACTGGGATTGCCAACCTTCAAAGATGTTGAGTTTCAGTACCTTGAAGAATATTGTGCAGTTCTGAAACCCACTGCCGTAGCCCTTAATTTAATGCAAAATGAGAAGACGTGCTATTACGGCCAACTTTTGTCCACATTAATTTCCCTCACAACAGATTACATATTCTTTTATCTAGCAATCTACGCCATCTATTCCAAGTAACTCTAATCCTAATAAGTTCGCTTTCATCAAGATTTAAAGCAATGTTTGATCTGACCCCAGAAGCAAATTGAGCTATTTTGGCAGCTTGCTTCCACCCATCATTGAAGATGAGACGACTACCTGATGCTGCCTCACCAAATGATAAGAAGAGGATACAGAATATGTGCATGAAATCAGCTGAGCAGTTCTCTGCTACACCTTTGGTTAGTTCAGACGATGAAAACAATTTTTGTTTTCAACTCAAGTATAACAGACTTTGAAAAGCAAAAAGAAAGAACTTGTCTGCTGTGGAGTAAGAGCTCATACAATTTTTCAATAGCAAAGGGACAACCCTGTGCACTGCAGAGAATTACCCAACAGTGAAACAAGCTTTCATAAAGTATAATACAAGTTTGTGTTCTTCTGCTCCTGTAGAAGGACTGTTCCGTTTTGCAGAATTTATTCATTCACAAACAAGGGGGATCCCTATCTGATGAACTTCTTGAGAAAATGGTTTTTTTGAAAGGGAGCAGTAATTATTCATATGTAGAATAATTTCATTGCTGACTGAGTAAAGGAAGAACGTTCAGTTACAGTGTTTATATAAAACTTCGAGGTAAAAATACTTTCAATGTTAATATAATATTTTAGATTTTCAGTAATATTCTCATTTCTTTAGGCCTATATATTGTATCGAGTATTTGAAATACAAATGTATTTTGATTATTTGAAATACAAATGTATTTTGGTTAATTTTTTTAAAGTATTTTGTATTTGTATTTCAAATACAATTTTTTTGAAGTACTGTATTTTGTATTTGTATTTGTATTTGAAATACTTGGATGTCAATATTTTGCTCACCCCTGCTTTTGACCAATAAAACGGTATGGAACGACGTGTTTTAACCAAATAGCTTACTATTACAATAGTGGAAAGTGACGATAAAAATTGGCGACATACTCCACGATTGCCATTTAGCAGTTCGATGAGATAACTAACAGCAGCGTCCATGGAAGTTGATATGTTTCGGTAAAAATGATGTTTTTCTCTTTGTTTCTTATGTCCTGTAATTTAAGGAAATGGTTATTTATGCCATATACGGCTATTTTAATTACCAGATTCAAATGAACGGAAATAATTGGCAGGTTTCCCAGAAACAAGGAATTGTAAAGTTCATAATATATATAATGAGGATATGAATGATTTGAGTATTGTAGCTAATGTATCACATCACATTATATTGTACATGTTTATTGTATTCAGGACCCTTGTGGTCACTCAAATTCTTTGAGCTGATGTTTAAAAAATACGGGGCATAATTTCAGGTATGTATTTCCCACATGCAGACAATCAAAATAGTTCATTACAACATGTATCCGGAAATGCTTTATTTCCGAATTATGGCCTTCACAACATTGAAATTCACCAGAACGTTTTTCTTTCCGCAGGTCGTTGCCGTCAAAGGAGACATTAAGAGGGCACTCTGACAGTTCATTCCGAGGCGAAGGTTACATTCAGTGTTGTGTAGGCGTTAGACTGTGCGACATGTATTCAAATCAAGAGCTGGCAGAGAGAGATACACTTCATGTACGGTAAGGCGGACGGCAATGCTGCGCTGGCTCGTTGTTTGTACCAGGAGAGGTACCCACAGCGACAATGTCCAGATCGGAAGACATTTCTACGTCTCCGTTACCGTCTGTGCGAGTATGGAAAATTTAACTCTCCTGGTTTGGGAAGGGGACGACCAAGATCTACAACTCCAGAAGTACAGGAGGAGATTCTAGAGGCTGTGAACATGACTCCTTCTATCAGCACACGAAGGGTAGCGTTGCAAGTCAATGTTCCTCATATGACTGTCTGGAAACTGTTGAAAGAGTATCAATTGTATCCTTATCATTTGCAACGTGTACAAGCCCTGTCACCAGCAGATTGCCCTGCACGAGTTAGGTTCTGTCAGTGGTTCTTGCAGCAGTGTGGTGTAAATCCGAACTTTCCTGCCTTAGTATTATTTACAGATGAAGCACAGTTCACACGAGATGGCATAACAAATTCCCACAATCAGCATGTATGGGCGTATGAAAACCTACGTGCAACTGTTCCATCTCATCACCAGGTGCGGTTCTCCCTCAACATGTGGGCCGGTATCATTGGTGATCGATTAGTTGGACCCCATGTACTTGTAAACAGACTTACGGGGCAGGCGTACACAAACTTCCTGGAAAACATCATACCTCATGTTTTAGAAGACGCTCCACTGATCAATCGTCAACACATTCACTTCTTGCATGATGGCACTCCTGCACACTTCAGTCGTACGGCTCGCCGGTACTTGGATCGAAGGTTTCCTGATCGATGGATAGGTAGAGGTGGCCCAATTGCTTGGCCTCCACGCTCACCTGATCTGAACCATCTCGATTTCTACTTGTGGGGCCATTTAAAATCTTTGGTTTATTCGTCTCCAGTGGCTGATTTGGAATCCCTTCGGAATCGAATTGTGGCATGTTCTGAGGACATACGCAATACTCCTGGAGTTTGGGATCGTGTTCGCAGGTCAATGAGACATCGATGTGAGGTCTGTATTCAAGCAGGAGGTGGACATTTTGAACATCTTCTGTAATGACGACCTGCGGAAAGAAAAACGTTCCGGTGAATTTCAATATTGTGAAGGCCATAACTCGGAAATGAAGCATTTCCGGACACATGTTGTAATGAACTATTTTGATTGTCTACATGTGGGAAATACATACCTGAAATTATGCCCCGTATTTTTTAAACACTCTGTATACTCATCCATTACAGCTATTGTTGACATTCAGTATAACATGGCCCATGTAAGTTGTACTGAATTTTACAAACTTATATCCAGTGAAAAGGAATCAATGCAGCTTGACCAAGTAAAGTGAAAAGTATGATTGGTACAAGAAACCCCATACTATTGTAATAAACAATGTACAGGTAATGTAGAATGGTACCAATTTAATACACTGGATTCTATCTTAAAATATATGCACTTTTCGGTTTATTAATAAAGAAATTTTATTGTTTATAAATAGATTTTTTCACATATTCAAGGTCTTGGTAATATCCACTCTCTGTTTAGGGATATAAAAGTTTGTCCCGGTTTTGTGGAAGATAAATATGGCAAACCTAACCCACAGTGAGTGTAGGGATGCATTGTCATCTCTTGAAAATGATTATGAATTTAAAAATCTACACGTAGAAATGAAAAAAATCTAAAGAGAGCTCTAGAATGTTATTTCCAAATTAATGTGGAAAGAAATTTCCCTGAAATGTCAGAAATATTTGAAAATAATTCACAAATTTTTATGAGAAAGACTTCATGGACTTAGAAATAAGATAACTAATTGTTTTCTAAAACACAGTCTGAATGTGAAACTTCTTAGTAGCCTTATATTTGTATGAGATTGGTGGTAGACAAGTATTTCAGTGTCCTTAAAAGTGCACATGTAAAAAAAAAAAAAAGCAAACAATTTATTTGTGACTTTCAAAAGCTACAAAAATATAAAATGAAAGAAAATAGCACAGAGTTAATATATTAAACAAATAAACAAATTGTTTCCTTCAAATGACTAGGTAATCATTATTTATTTTTCTAGTAATTTTCCCTCATCCCATTTCCTTATTAAAATTCAGATTTTATTTTATACTTCATATAGATGACAAGGTTACAAAAACAAAAGGAAAGAGCTTTGAATTTATTTAGTTAATACGTTTCATAAATATCAAATTAACATTTTTCTCATTAAGTTTAAATGTACCCTATGTATTTGTTCTCATAGCAAGCCGCTATATGGCATTGGCGACGCTGTCGCTAAGAACATGTGTATTATTAATCATTACTTTCCACTATTGTAGTAGTAAGCTATTTTTTTAACCAATCATGGCTGCTTATCCCTACAATTTTTATCATCTCCCTAGTATTTGTTTCTTTCTTTGCTAACATTTCAATCTGCAAATTCTTTACAGTACTGTAAAACACGTTTTGCAATCGTCATTTGTTTCCCATATAGATAGTCAACTGAAAATGGCGGTTACGTTAAAACACTTTGGTGAAGCTAACATTAGTGAAATACATAAATTATAGATAGAATGACACCAAACAACAGAAACAGAAACCAGTTTGATCAGTTTTGTATTGAGCGGGAACATAAACTGCTGAACAGATAGCTACAATATGAAAGACTGGGCCATCAATAGGCGAAAGGCAGATGGACAAGAGTATAAAGAATACTCTGTAAAAACCATATGGAACATTACAGAAAAATTTTACAAGAAAATTACTATGAACAATATAAACGTAAGTTCAACACATTTTATGACAGAGATGCTAAAAGAAAACAGCTTCAGAACATATAAAAAAAAAGCAAGAAAAGTGCTGTAGCATTAAAAAGTGATAATTATAATTCTATTGTAGAAATCTGTGACGAAAATACTCCAGTGGGTTTGGAAATGAAATTCTTTCACATTGTGTCACTAAAATTGGCTTAGCATGTAGAAGCAGTGAAGTGTCTTACACACCATTTCCATCATTTCCAGGAAGAAGTGAAAAACGATAGCACTCCATCAGGAAGAATCGCTTACACAAGAAACTTTTTTTTTGTCGTTGTCGTCGTCTTCCTAACAAGTATTAGGCTGAGTGGCCTGTTACGGTCTCAAACTAGAATTTTCAGTCCATCTCTTCTTCGGACGACCTAGAGATATTTTGCCATGTGGATGGTAATGAAACAGTGCTTTTGGAATTCTGTATCGATCCATTCTTTCGAGATGACCCTTCCACTGAAGTTGATATTTGCTGATGAACTGCATAACGGGTTCTATTTGAATTTCTTGCATTATGTCCTCATTTCTTTTATGATCCCAGCGAGTTGCTGTCATGAACCTCACTCACTTGCTGTTATTCTACTGACATCTTTATTCTTCACAGTCCACACTTCACTACCATAGCTTAATACTGGCTGTGCTAAGGTTTTATACAAGCCTATTCTTGTGTGTCTTTGTACTAGTGAAGGTTTCATGATTTTATTAATGATCCCCATTGTTTTATTATATCTACATATTTTTTCAGCAATATCTACTTCATCATAAGGTGATAGTGTATAGCCAAGGTAAGTGAAAGTATTTACTCTTTCTATTATTTTATTATTCAAACAAATTTTACTTTGTACAGGGAATTTCCCACAAAATGACATGTTTTCGTTTTTTTTTTGTAAATGATTAAAAAGCAGTTACCACAAACATTTTAATTTTTTATATCATATTGTTTAATAAAGCAGTAATTGTATTATATAATTAATGTTTTCAAATTTAGATTATAAAATGAAAAAAAAAATAAAATAAAATGTAAAGTTCACAGTTTTTACAAAAGTCGCTAAATGCCAAGAGATGGAAACAACACATATTTTGTTAACATTTAAACCTGACTTTTTTGTATCTTTTTTTTTCAGTTAATTTTTCTGATATTTTATTTTTTATTTATATGTGATTTTATCATATTTTAAATGCATTTATATTATATTAACTTGCAAGTGTTACATTTTACTTTCAACAAAGAACAAAATACAATAATATTACAGTTTTTTTTTTTTTTTTGGAAAAACACAAAAACTCTATTTATTCATTAATGATCATAATATTGAATCACTAATACGGAAAAAGAGTAAGTCCAAACTTGTCGAAATAACCTGAAATGTATTATTTCCAGTCTGAAATACCCACACTTACACATAATTATATTTGTGCACAAAATATTAAGAACATTCAATAAAATTTAACATGAATTCCCAGTAATGTTTTTATATAAATCTTCAGCAGATTCTGGTATTCTAAAATACTTCATCAGGTTGAGGACGATCTTCTTCTTGTCCTGACTGCTCATATTCTTCTTAGGAAAAGTAGCTGCATTCCTTATTTCTCGCCTACAGGTCTTCTTTTTCAGTACTTCAACTTCAATGGGATCTCCAGTGTAGGTGTCCGCCACTGACAAGAGTACTTTCTTGTTTGATTTTCTGTATGTTATCACTCGTTGGGCTGTAATTTTGAAGGGCATCTTAGGCTTCAAGATATTTTTTTGTATATTGGATTTTATATCCTTTACTTCCCAGTCTTTATTCAATATTTTGACAGTATCATGTTGACCCAGAATTTCATAGTACTCTGCAGGAGACAGAATTCTTCCTTTTTCGGTATACTTTTTCTATTCTATCGAAGACTCAGCTACTCTGCACTTCTTTTTCCCCAAAGCTTTTGGATTGATGAGTATACCTGGAAGCCCATATGAACACACGATATGAGGGCTCATGCTTTTCTTTGTAGTCTTTCTAGGTACATTTACCTTTGATCAAGGGTTCCTACTGCCTACACTTTCGACAACAGTTGTACAATTTTCAGAATCAGTAGAAACAGACTCCATATTATGATAGTTTACAGTACTATGCTCTCACTACAATCGTTTAGAAGCAGAGACACAGCTGTTCAGAATGACCTGACAATCAGCGATAATAAAATTAATTCCGCAGAACAAGACAAAATCTGATTGGTTGAGTTCAAAAGGAATCGTATCGTGAGCCAAGATCTTTCTACACGTCTGGCACATAAATATTAATATTCTGTTTCATATTGTTGTTCTAATGTAATTTGGATCCAAACAAATTTAAATAGATTTAAATAAATTGAGTTATTTATCTTTAGGCCTACATGTACATTGTTGTTCTAAATATACATTGCTATCAAATTGTGGTCTGTTGCATAAAATAAAACATTTTTTTTTAATCCAAGTATGAATAATTTTACAAAAGTATTCTGTTCTTTTTTAATGTGGTTGGCATTTATCGACTTCTGCTTTAACTAATGAAGAGGTGAATATCGAGTTTTGCAAAAGATCGCAGTTTTAAATGCCTTATAACAACAGCGTTTGTCGACTTTTGCTAAAACTGATTTTACAGGAATATGCGTAACATAAATGTTGACATAAAACCATCAATAACTCAATTTTGAAAATTTTGGCATTTAGTGATTTTTGAAAAAAGGCTCCCTCAATTTTTCAAAATCGAGTTTTTAATGGAATACCGGTAATGTTCTGTATAATCTTACACAGCTGTCAGAAAAATTGTTTTTCAATATCTGCATCAGAGGCACTTCTACACGAGCTACAACCATGAATTGCTCAGTTGGAACAACGGTCTATGTCACTAATCACTTTTAGCGAGTCCAGTTCTTTACATCGTATCGAAAGTTATTGCACGGGAGTTTGTTCCCTTTACGAATACTGGGTAATTGAACTCTGTGTATCAGGTTTCAGTTGATCTATTACGTAAAGTGAACTACTGCAAAACAGTGACGATTTCTAAGGTAGATATTGACTGACTAAATAAATCTAAAAAAAAAAAATATCCAGACAAATTAATAGTAATAAGTGAAAAGATGTGTCTCAAAAGTCGCTGAGGGATAGTGGTCTTGAGTATACAACAAGGGAGATGAAGTCGCAAATTAGTGCGAAAGATCCCCCAAGTAATGTAAGTTCCTGTCTGCTATTTTTGCAGTATTTTATTAGAGTCGAATGCAATTCGGAAGGCAGTTGTCTGCTAGCGTTTACGTCGAGAGAGACAGATAGAGAGAGCAAGACAGCGTACAACATTGCCACATCGTACTTCACGAGAACGTGCAATACAAATAGCGCAGGAGAGAATTTAAATTATCAAAAGACAATAATGACCTTAGCCGTTGATACTGTAAGCATGACATCAAACAAACCCTCTTTCCTTCACTAACAATATTCTTTGCACGGTTCTCAATCCCACACCCCATGCTTCTGCAGTCGTTTCTTGCATGTTGGCAACGTTGCTACCAACATCAAGATGGCCGGCAGCATTCTGCTCGTCAACGTTTTTAAAATAATTATACACTATAAATACTATTTTTCGAGCCTGCGTGTGTAATACTTGTCTTTTTACAGTCTCTTCTTCTATTTATTTACTTACATACACACAGTAAATGTTAGTTTTACTTATTCAATGTATTGAAACACTCACACGTGAACAAACGAACTCGGGAAGTGCTTGTTATAGACTGTTTCCGATTGGTTCTACTGTACAAGCTTGTGATGTCACATACCAGAAATGCTACGGCGCATATAGAAGCTAACCGCCTTCCGAAATGCCGTCTAGTCTAGTTGTATTTTAATTTACACTTTACCTAGTGTTAGTTGTCTATGTTGTGTTTTGCCACTGTAGTTTATCTTAGAATTTTATCAAGTTATTTCGTCTCAGGAACAGATTTGTAGAAATTCTTGTAAGAAGATGTGCTCATAGCTTGCTCTAGATGTCAGAAAGGAGCTGTTTAAAATGTATTACTCTCTTACAGTCAACATTTAAAAACTGTGATTATTATTGTCTTCATAATTAATAAAATTTATACTTAACAGATAAGCCATCTGTTGGGATGTATACTGAATATTCGGGACAGGGGTTCAGATTCCATCCCCCAAACAATTTATCAACTGTAATATTTAATTTTCTTTATTCATTTGTTATTGTTACAACTTTCATTAATTTAATGGTGTCCCTACATCTCAATACTGCAGTTATTTTCTAATAATAGTGTTTATTATTTGATCAATATTGTATGTTTATTCATAATATGACATTGAGTGTATCTTTAATAAATTATATGGTGTTAATTCATATTAATATATAGCATTTAAAAATAAATCTCACAATCATTTTGTTCATAATTTAACCTTTTTATTGATTTTGTACATTTCATAATATTCTGATTGTATAAAACTGTTTATTGTCTATATTTCCCAGTAGCATTTCTGTGGAGTTAAAAATATTACAATTTCTACGATGCATAGACCTAATATGACTTTCAATAACATACAATTGTATACTTCGCTTAGTGTACAAAATATAGTGATGGAATAATGGTCTATGTTGCCTGTTCAATAGTAAATTTATGAGCTGAATTACGATGTAACATTTTTGGTCCTCATGCACAATTAGCAGATTTTAACATAGACTGTTATTCAGCCCAACACTTCAATTGTACGGTACCTTTCAAAATGATTCATCTTTATTTCTCCATCTTTAATTAAAACTTTTTTGTCATTTATCTTGTTGATATTATTTAGATTATGTTATACTGTAGTTATACTTATAATCATATATCCTACTGTAATTGGAACACATGTTCTGTGGTGTGATGAAATAAATAAATAAATTGAAGTGGAATGCAACTCGATTTACTGAAATGTGAACAAAAATTTCTGGTTTTAAACACATCTATTTGTACATCATTGATTTATCCCTTCCAGACCGCGGAGCCGAACAAAATCCCAATTAAGTTTCTTCAAGACAGTGACAAACTTATCAGAAGTGCCCTCAAACAAATTCCACAGCTCCCAACGGACATGCCAGACCATATGATTTATTCAGATATGAAGTGTAAAAAAGGTCTTGGTCTCTTCAAAGCAGAGTGGGAAGCCCATCTTCAGCACGCCAATCTTGTTGCGTCCTCGCATTGTCAGCCAATCCCTATGTCACAGCCACTCGAGATCTCTTTACTGAAAGCACCGAATGCGTCAAATCTTTGCAGTTAACCGAGACATCCGACGTAATTAAAGACCTACGAACCAGTTTGTATGACGCTCGACGTATGAGGAAAAAACTGCGAGAAAAGGAATTACAGGCGTGGGCTAAGCTACCTCAGAAAGGTCTTGGCGTAGAGCCATACAGCGAGTTTACTCCGGCGAATTCCTGGATACGACATCGTGAAGGCCTAATCTCTAGCGAGTGGCGCGAAGCTATTAAAATGACTGCACACATGTCTTCCGTACGTTCCCTTCCGGGCAGGACTCGGGACAACATCCTCTGTCGGCGATGCCACAGAGAGCCAGAAACACTTGCACATGTCCTGGGCTCTTATCCGCACAGTGAAGTACTCCGTAACTCACAACACCATAGAATTCGTTCAATGATCGCCGAACAGTTTAGATCAATAAATTTTCAAGTGTTCAAAGAAGTTCACGGACTGGCAGACAATGGCAGTACAAGAAGAATAGACATGATTGCCATCCCGCCAAATAACAACAATGGCTATATCATCGATCCCACCGTTAGATTTGAAAAACAAAAGAGCCAACCTGAAGATGTAAATAGGGAAAAAAACGACATCTACAGTAGCGTGCAAATTAATCCGAACAACGTAATTACTTATGCAAAAACACTCAAATGGGATAAAAAAAAAAGGATCTAAGACATACCTCAGTAATCTATGTGGCCTCCCTTGTTCCTAATAACAGCTCTGAGACGATTTGGCATGGATTCCACTAATTTCCCACAAATATTCTTCATCGCGAAACCACACACCAATGAGGGCAGAAATCATCTTCTCCTTTGTAGAACAATCCATTTTTTGCACTCTTCTTTTGCAAATTGACCACAAGTTCTCAATGGGGTTGATGTCGGGTGAGTTGCCTGGCCAGGGGAGTACCTGAATATTCTTCTTGTTGAAGAATTCTGTAGTTTTTCGAGACGTATGGCATGGTGCCAGGTCTTGTTGGAACACACCTCTCCCATCCAGAAATGATTTTTGCAGCTGGGGTACGATTCTGGTTTCCAATAAGTGAATATATTTGTCAGAATTCATCAGTCCCTTGATAGGTATTAATGCTCCAGGCCCTTCATGTGTAAAACAACCCCAAAACATTACTTTAGGGGGGTATTTGGGTGCTTGTTGGAGATGAGCTGCTGTTACTTTTTCGGATTCTTTCCGTACGTAAGAAACACGGTGGCCGTGGACTTCGAAATGAGACTCATCGGAAAAAAGTACATTCTTCCAGTCATTCACTGTCCAGTGTTGATGTAATTTTGCCCACATTAAGCGTTTTTTGCACATAACAGGGGTTAGCAGTTGCTTCTTAATAGGCTTACGAGCCCTTCGTCCAGCTTCCAAAAGCCTACGCCGCACTGTTGTGACGTGAATATTCGCCTCAGTGGTAGCCATTAACTTGCGGGTTAAGTCGACAGCAGTTAGTCTAGGATTTAATTTACTTTTCCTGACATTAAACGATCATCTGCAGGTGAAGTCTTCCTTTTCCGGCCACAGTTTCCTTTTTTCTGGGGTGTGATGGATCCAGTCTCCCTGTATCGTTTTATGATCGAATTAACAGTAGCCAAACCGATGTGACATTCTGCAGCAATTTGCCTCCGTGTCATAGAAGAATGCTCTGCTAATGTTATAATTTTAGACCGTTTTCGTGGAGTTGTATCCATTTGTGAAGACGACAGAATGTACACAGGATTGCAGTATTAAGTCTTCAACACAACTGAAATGCTTATAAGTACAAAACGACAGGCAAAATGTCACATATTATAAAAAAAATAATAACGACAGACGTTCAACAATGGAATTACACGTACTACAGATGTCAATTAAAGCGGTATGAGCAGCTGTGAGGCTAACAATGACAGGAAATGTAAAAATATGTCGTGTTCAGATTAATTTGCATGCTTCTGTATGTACGTACTGTTCCATATTTCATGGACAAATATGGTCTACAACAAATTGAAGTAATAGGCCTTATGGTTGGAGCGCGCGGAACTATTCCCGGTTTCTTCTTCCAGACCTGGCAACGTTTCGGCCTACAGAGGAAGGCAATTGATGACATCATTCTTGCAGCTCTGAGAGGATCAATATTTATACTCCGCAACCATCTCTACGATCAACAATGATCTTCAACTAATTAATTAGTACCTACTTATTTATTCAGTCATTTCTTGTCGTTGTTGTAAGACTCCCTTCAACTTAAACATATGTATATTATTTATACTTCCAACTGCCTATTGCACAATATGCTCTGTCTTTGTGGCAGCCTGTTAATACAGGGAGCTGTTATCGTTTAGATAAATAAATAAAAATGAAACTGAATCAACAAAGCCTTCTTGACTAATACCTAATCATCCATAGAGTTCAATGAAGAATGTATAGTTGGCACAACTCATAACAAGAGAACCAACCAAAACCAACATCTTGTTGCACTGAAAGTCTATATGAACGGAGATCAGGCTGACTTGCTTTTGACTCCTCCTTTAATTTATAATCACTTTGAAATTATTCAGTCTAGTTCTTCAGTCCTTGATGTTAATCCATGATGAATTTATAAAAGATATGGCTGGTATAACTCGGCTTTTATTCTTTATGCTTGATGATTAAACTTCTGTAGCAGAGGATTTGGATGATTTTTCAATGTTTGTATAAATTTGAGCTTTAAATTTTCCGAAAACTCTTCAATTGATGCTATGTCCAAAACTTCATGTAAAAATGTATTGGATGTTGTGTAATCAGCTCCAGCAATTGTGCGTAGAACTGTTCTTTGTACACTGCGCAGTCTTCTCAGTAAAGACCCATTGACAGATGACCAAGCTGGATATGCATATAGGAGGCTACCGGTAGCTCTGATTATTGTTATATAGAAAGTTTTCTTAGTCCACAAACTCAGCGATGGCGACTTGAATAAAGGATACAAACATTGAAACATAGCATATCCTTTGGCAGCAATTTTATACATGTGAGGCTTAAAAGAAAGTCTATGGTCCAAAAGTATTCCCAAATAAGTTGTATCTTTTTGATTTGGAATTACTACATCAGAAAGTTTCAGTTCAAATGGTTCTTGTGGTCTTCTTTTAGTGAAAGTTACTACGGAACTCTTAGAGGCATTGATTTTTATTTTCCAATTTATGAGCCAATTTTCTATCTTGTTTAAGTAATCCTGTAAATTATTATATGCAATGTGAATATCCATGTCGAAAGTGAATATAACAGTGTCATCAGCATATTGGGCGAAGCGACAGTTTTTGTGGCAAGGGAAATCCGCTGTATAGATATTAAAAAGTGTAGGTGATAAAACTGCACCTTGAGGAACACCTGCATTTATTATTTTTTCGGAAGAGAATGTGTTATTGATTTTCACTTTGAAGATTCTTTCTGTTAGGAAGCTGTTAATGATATGAACCTAGGTATCAGATAGGTCAGATGTTATCAATTTTATAAGCAAACCTTGAGGCCATACAGTATCGAATGCTTTTTCAACATCTAGGAAGACACAAACTGTGTGTTGACCACTAATTATAGTGGAATTTATGTGATTACATAAACTATAGAGTTGATGTGTTGTACTGTGGTGTTCTCTGAATCCAAGCTGTTCATTAGGTATGTAACATTTTTGTTGTGAAATAAATTTTAAGATGATTCTTTCCAGGATTTTACTCATAGTATTCAATAAAGTAATTGGTCTTAAATTTTCCGGATATAATGGGCTCTTTCCTGGTTTTGGGAGTGCAATAACAACTCCTTTCTTCCATTCATAGGGAAAATAATTTAATCGAAGACAAGAGTTGAAAATCTTTGTGAGATATGTTACAGCTGGTAAAGGAAGATTTTGTAATAACTGATTATGAACATGATCAGGACCAGGTGATTTCGTAGGGTTTAGATCTTTTATTATGTTTCTTACTTCTGAAGGACAAATAATTTCTGGTGAACTTTCTGGACATTTACTGAAATAATTTTGAAGTATGAATTCTACATCACGAGTGAAATTATCATTACATTTTGCAAGACTGTTTGTTTGAAACCTTGATTGTAAATCTCTGGCAATAATATCTGCTTTGCCTTGATCGCTATATACTACTGTTCCATCACAGTTCTTCAGTGCATGGTTTTCAGGTTTGGTTCTTTTCCCTGTCAAGGCACGACTAATTTTCCACAATTTTGAAGGCTCTGATTCACAAAGAAGAAGTTTTTCATCAAAATTATTCTGTCTGAGTTCCGTAATAAGTTCCTGACTTTTTTTTAATTTTGTTCAGTGCAGTTTTATCTGCACGAATCTTTTATTTCTGTCATCTTCTTCTGAGTGCCCTTTTACGACTTAGAAGTGATTCAAGTTCTATATTTTTATATTGCACTTGTTTATATGTCTTGTAATGAGTAACTCTTTCAAAGGCATCTTTAATTATATATGTGTATATTTGTATAGCTGTATTTATATCACATTTAGTTTGAATTGTTGGATTTCCAGTGATATTGGTAAGAATTTCTTTGTATAAATCCCAATCTGTAATTCTTTCACTCTTCGTGAAAAGTGTGTGGCCTTCGCTCGAATCAATGGTTAATAGTACAGGATTGTGATGAGAATTTAAGTCAGCTGTTGTTGTAACAGACAGTATGTTTGTAGTATGATGAAATAGAGCTACATGTAGAATATCAGGTTCAGATCTAGCATTATGAGGGTAAAATGTTGGGATGTGAGGAGTTACATTTGCATAATTATTTTGAGTGCTGTGAATCTGTAAGACTTTCCCTCTTGAGTTCTGAGTTAAGGACTTCCAACTTTGATGTTTAGCGTTTAAATCTCCTAAAATAATGAAATTTTTGATAGTATGTATGAGCTTATCAAAGTCTGATAAGAGCAAAGGTTTTGTAGGTTGGTTGTACACAGCTGCAGTTGATCATAAAACACTACTGCCATCTAGCAGAATATTTGTAATGATGAGATAGTACAATACTACATTTTCAAGATAGTTTAGTGATTTTAGTACGTCAAGTAATATTTTATTGTGTATTAGAATACAGTACCAGTACTTTATTCCTTCTAATCTTTATATACTCTCTTTTAATTGTGAAATAGTCAATTAAATCCCACTCGAGTTACGATCTTCTCTAGATAAATCAAAACCTCTAGTGAAATTACTGTTGAATAAATCTCATCAATGTACTCCAAATAAAGATGAGGAGGTGAAGACAGAAATGACATGTGAAACTTTTGCTAATGATAAAGAACATTCACTTGGACCTAGTTTCGATTCTATAGAAAAATTAGAAAATTGACTTCAAAACAACAATTATTACAAAGACAACCTATATCAGCTATTAAGAAAAAAAAAAGAAAAACAAAGACAGGAAAGAGAGAAGAAAAAGGCTGAAAAAACGAAAAGAAGCAGAGACAAAAACAAAAAAAGAACATAAAAAATAGCAAAAAGAAGAGAAAGAAAGGAAGAAACCAGATGAATTGCAGTTGAAAAATGAAGGAAAACACAAGAAGGAAGACAAAAGCAGCAACATCTACTAATTTCTGGGTCATGATATGTTTACAAAACCTTTCTCCAATAAATTCATACTGTACAGAGATTTTCTGATGAAACGAGACTAAATTTCGAGTGTGGAAATAATATTTGTACTTGTATTATACAATGTTAATTCATAACGTGATAAGCATAGTTGACTATGAAACAATAGTTGTATGTTGTAAAAACGATAGAAGTTAGTAGTTCTAACAAATAAAAATGCTTCCAGTGTATATCTTACAATATAAAAAGTTTCTTTCTTATCACCAATTAGGTTAATTTTCCAATATAAATACATTTTGGTGTATGGACTACAAAATTGTTTGATATTTTGGGTAACAGTTTAATTCTATTAAATGTAACAACTATGCATTACATTATTTATCCTATCATGATAACCTTTTTTCAGGAACTTCGTGTTATTTTAAAAAATGTTTATCTATATGAGTCCAGTACCACCCCTGCGAAAACTAACTTTAAAGGAAAGTTGAATAAAATTACGTCTTTTATGGTAGTAGACTTATATTTTTCACCTCAAATTATTGTTTAAATATTTCATATACCGGTAGTGATGATAAAAAATCAACTCCTTAAATGTCAGCATCCTGAACTGTTTGGTCCCCTTTTTTTTTTTACAAGAATTTCAAATTCCTGACACCACGATATTTTTTTTCTTAATTATCTGGTTCACTATTTCGAAATGTATACTTAAAAGCGTAATGTAAGATGTCTATAAAATATTTTACACCATTTACTCATTTCTTGTGTATTTGTAAAGTTTGTTAAAGTTTTAAATGTCAACCTCTTGGAGAAAAAATATAGGGATATTTTTTCTGCCCAAATAGGTACTTTTTTCTTCTGGTAGCCATCACTGCTAAGATATAGGCTAATATATAAAATTCTGAAATATACCCTGAAATTATCATATAGTAGACTGATATTTCTAAACCACTTACATAACTTAAAAATTACATTCCTGGCCTAGCAATGAAATAAAATAGTCCAAAATGTCTACCTCCTGGCAGTCAGCCTCCTGGATCATAATGTCATCCTCCTGAATTTTTTATTCCAGGAGGCTGACATCTTTGCCAGAAGAATGACAATCATGTTACAGTGTAATTAGGTATTTTATTTACTAACGTATGATTTAGCAATTTGTCAGTAGGCCTATGTAATGAGTAATGACACAGCAGTTAGTTTTGGATTTTTCGGCATTTATACTTTTCTAGAAAATGCATCCAAAAACGAAAGAAACAGAACATTAAAGATTGGAGAGGCTGAAGAAGAAAAAAGAAGCCAAAAAACTCAGAGAGAAAAAAATAAAAAGTAGCCCTCAGATATTAATGCTTTAAAAAGGAAAAGGAAAGGAAACAAGCAACAAACTTAAGTTCAAAATATACAGGAAAGCAAATTACAACAGTAACACACTTACAGAACACCTTCAATCACCCCACACAATACAAACACACAGCATTTCGATCCATGATACATAGACTCATCAACATTCTTATAAGCCAACAAGACTGCAAGGAAGAAATACACACTATCAAATACATAACACAGGAAAATGGTTACAACCCCAACATAATAGACAACATCATAAGAAAGACTAAATCCAAACAAGAAAACGCAACACAAACACAAGAACAAAACAACAAAACAACACTAACATACAAAAACAAAAACACATAAAAGATTGCAACATCTTTCAAGAAACTAAAATACAACATTGCATACAGAATACACTACAAAAACATCGTAACAAACAGACAAGACACACAAACAAATACAACTTAACAAATGTATACAAATATCATGCAATAGTTGAAACGACTTCTATATTGGGTAGACTGGAAGATCACTTCAAACCAGGGGCGTATATTGCAGGTGTTCAAGGTGTGTGCTGGGCACTCTGTAAATTCGGTAATCTCATTTTTAAGTTGTTTTATATAATGTAACAATAATTTTAATTTATCACAATTTAAATGCATGGTAATCTCATTGGAAGTTGAACAATTTAAATTACTTATTTAATGATAATAGCACTTGGAAATGTACACTGTAAAAGATCTTTTGCAAAAGCCATTCTCTTCTCGCTCACTAGAAGAGAAATTACATATAGTGAATCAGGCCACTTCCGAATTTAGTGCAACAATATAAAACAAAAAGCGAACAATACACTAGACATTTTTCTATTTCACAATATGAAAATGTAGAATGGTTAGCAGGTTGTGAAACTTCAAACAGGTTATTTTGCTGGCCATGCGTATTGTTTTCTAAAAAAATGAGGTTTGGAGTAAGCATGGATTTGCTGACTTAAATCACTTGTCTAGTGCACAGCAAACACATTCAAAATCTCAAACTCATGTACAATGTTTCCTGAAATCAAAACTTTTCGGCAAACAGCGAATTGATACTTTACTTGATGATCAACGAAGAACTGATACCAGTAAACACAACGAAGAAGTTAAGAAAAACAGGGCCGTATTGATACGAATCATTGACGCTATTTGTCTTCTAGCTAACCAGGAGCTCCCTCTACTGGGATATGACGAATCAGATAGTTCTTTGAACAAAGGAAATTTTTTAGAATTTTTTAATGTGTTAAAAAATATGATTTACTTTTAGAAAACCATCTAAATTCGTCCACAGTGTTTCGAGGAACTTCTCCATTGATTCAAAATGATATAAAAGCTATTATTGATGTAGTAAAAGAATAAATAAAAAATTAAATTAATTCAGTTTCATTTGTAGCTATAATGCTTGATGAAACTTCTGATATTGAGAACAAATCTCAACTATCTACTGTTCTCCGCTATGTAAAGGGGGATTCTGTCTATGAAAGATTCTTGGGCTTTGTAGATGTAAGTGCTGATAGAACAGCAGATGGTTTATTTACTCACGTAGAACGAGTAGTTAATGAATTTGAAATTTCTAATAAACTCGTGGGTCAGATATACGATGGAGCTTCTTTAATGAGCGGTCATGTGAATGGCTTACAATCTAAAGTCTTATCAGCCTATCCAAATGCAATCTTCACCCACTGTTATGCCCATGTTCTAAATCTTTTTCTCCAGTAGAGTGTATTAGTTATTAAAGAATGTAAAATATTTTTCCAAACATTGAGTGGACTCTCTGCTTTCTTTTCTAAATCCTCTAAAAGGACATATGCGTGCATGAATTTGCGCAAAAGAAATTACCCACTGTAGCAACAACTGAATGGAATTTTACATCAAGGCTTTGCCATACTGTAAAAGAATACAGATCTGAACTGTGAGTTCTTCGAAAATATTATTAAAAATTCTGGTAAATGGGATAGTGAGACAGTCATAAAATCACGTGGTTTTCTATCTTTCCTTCAAGAGTTTGAAACTACATTTCTATTGGAATTATTTTCGATGTTGCTTACTTATACAGATATATTATACAATCTTTTACAAACAAAACATTTTGATATTCTTTACTGTAGCAGGAAAGTAGTTGATATCAAAGATAAACTTCAATATGATAGAGAACATGCTTTTCATCAGTTTGGAACAATACAATTTCAAATAAGAACGAAACCTATCAGGTGAAAACGAAGTGGCACTGTCCAGATAAAGTGGAACAAGAAAATAATTATCGCTGGCTATACTTGGAGATTATTGATTGCCTAATTCATCAAATTGATTGTAGATTTTCTCAACTTCATAAATTAGAATATTTTCATTTGTTACAATGTCAGAAGTACTATGAATATAGAAAAACATTTCCCGAAACACTCCTACAGAAACTTTTGGCTCAGTACGGAAATTTATTTGATCACGTTGGACTGAAGAATGAATTAAGTGTTCTCTACACTTCACCTGAAAGGATGTTCACGAACTTATTAGCTTTATGCATGAAAATTTCCTCTCTTCCGGGTTTAGTGAAGTGCATAAACTTGCTAGGTTAATACTGACCATTCCTTGTACTACAAGCTCTGTGGAACGTTCATTTTCTGCATTAAGACGAATCAAGACCTACTTAAGAAGTACTCAAACTCAAGAAAGACTGTGTAACTTAAGTTTGTTGTCAATCGAAAAGGAGTTAGTGCACAAAATGAAGAACAAGGACTCATTTTATAATGCTGTGATTGAGAAGTTCGCATCACAAGAAAGAAGAATACAGCTAATGTTTAAATGAAAGAAGTATGTATTTGAATTACTAAATCCATGGAAGTGTTATTAATAGGGGACGGATGTTGATGAAAAGTAATCTTATTATTATTCACATTAGGACGATGCCTATTAATATAGAAATCCTTTCTATGTTAATATCAACGGAAAAAAATAATTCCTTATATTGCATTTTTTGCATTTTTCGGCGTTTTTGAACTAATAGGTAATTTTTATATTTTTTTTGGCATTTTTGGTCATTTTTAATACTTTGAAGAACTTTTAGATCATTTGGAATGCATTTTACTTTCTGTCTGTTAAATCTTTTTCTAAGCAATTAGGTCAGTAGTAATTACCTACTGAATAAGTGAATAACAGTGACGTTTGAGTTTTATAGTTTGAAACAAATTGTAAAGACCATTCCTCATTACACTTGAAGGCTTCACTTCATATAACGGAAGTAATATAAAATGCTTCACAACAGAAAAGTTTAAGTGAGGATTTGACCGCTACTGTTCTTTTATTGGTACGAGGGTGTCTTTAGAATTTGTTTGTTTGGAAGGGGAGAAACTTTCACTGTGTCGTAGACAGGACGTTGTGTCCCCATGGAAGGAAAGAGATAATATTTTTAACACAAAGATTGCAAGAATGCACGCTGCGCCCACAATTTATTTTGTCATTCACACTCTCCCAGCTGGAAGATCTGGTAACAAAAGTGAAGAACGGAAGTAGGAGGGGACGGGGAATGAAGGCATGACATGAATCACCACTGATTGAAACACACTGTAAACCCTCATTAAAATCTATAGTTTTCCCTTAAAGCCTTCATTTTTTTGCATGGCCTTTTCCTTTATCTTAGCCAAATTCCAGAAAGTTGCCTCCTCTATCTGGCATTTGCAGGGCAGTCATTGAAACAAGGTGATTAGTTTTTAAGAAGTTGTGGTGCGAGTACTTTGAATGATATTTAAATGTCATTTTCTTTTAATTTTATGCCATTTTTCCATTAGTTTAAGGGCATTTGAATGATCATTTTAAGTAGATTTTTAGGTCATGAATATCTGCCCCCTAGTTATTAAATATAAACAATACTGTACTAAATTATATATTAAAAATGGCAGTTAATGTTGACCCGATATTTCACTTAGGCCTATAATAATTGTGCGAGATAGACCAACTATATATTTTTAACAGAACACCCAAACTCCAGGTTCAGCATACGCCACTGCTTCAAACACGTTACAAGGAATACATCACAGCCATAACCAAACCACACAACAATTCAACCAGGGGCAGCTTTCGAAGAGGGGCTGCGGAGCTGCAGCACCCCCAGACATTTGTGGCTCTTGTCCCGTTTTATGTTGTGTAATACATTTATTATACAGTCTCTATTTAGCGGCTCGAATGTTTTAAAAAATTTCGCTCTCAATGACATGCATGCAATCGTTAGTGAAGTCGCTTTCTCCCCTGGTGCTGCCAGAGCGAAACCAGAGACAAGGACTATAGGGTGAAGCCACTTCCTCCCCTTGAGCTGCCAGTCTCGTCTCGGATGCCTTGCGCGTTAGTTTTACCCCTCCTCCCTGCTGCCCCTTGCTGTGAATCCAGAGTTTCCAGGCGCTGCAAAATTTGCAGCAGTTTGTCAGTAGCGCGCAGTTTTAAATACATTTTATTTAACTTTGTTAGTATAACAAGTGCACCAATGTTTAATTCTGTACAATATTTACAGTCTATTCAGTTCAGTACCTTAACAATTCAGGAGAAATGTGAAATTAAGTGCCCATCAGTTGAATATCATAATGGAAAGAGCCGCTAAACAAAATACAAAGGCTCGCATATTTTTTGCTAATTTATCCAGTATCCCTTTCTTCTCTCGTTATCCACACAGTCTGTATTAGATTAATGTGTTTCAAAGACAATTCCATCAGCTGAGGCAACAAGATGGATTTAAAATAAGAACAGTAAATGTTGTTCATGAGAAGAAGGCGCCATTGCTAGAATGTTTTCAAACCATAATGGAATTTGAAACATCTAACAGCATCACAATAAATGAGGCAAGCGCCCTGGTGCGTACTCTTGAATATCCTGAATTCAATTTCTTGCTCAGTTATTTTTTTCATTTATTGATGTATCATGTATTATATATTATACAACCAACTACAACATCGCCAGTTAGATATTTCAAATCTGCATATAAAAAATTAAATTATGGTTTATTTAACGACACTCGCAACAGCAGCGTCGCTGGTGTGTCGGAATTTTGTCCGCAGGATTCTTTTAAATGCCACTAAATCTACTAACATGAGCCTGTCTCATTTAAACACAACTTACAAGATAAGGTGCATGGAACTAATCTTCAAATAAAGTAAGTTGTTTGGTTATTTTTGTATGCAGCTCCCCTTAATTCAATACCCACGAGCCGCCACTGAATTCAACTTACGCAGAACACATCACAAACTCCAAACACAACTACAACAACATAGACATTGACATGAAAATACTACACATCCCGTCAAAAAACCAGAAACTTGACACTCTGGAACAATATGAAATTTACAAACATATAAAAACACCCCCCCCCCCCAGCACATCCTGAACACTCAACTGAATTCCAAAACACACTTTTTTCGACAGAATCATGAACACACTTCATCACAACAGAAAAGCAGAAGATAGTGCTGGATCTCACTAGTCTTTGGACAATGATGGACACCATGTCAAAATTAGTCAGTCAGGTAATTTATAACATTAACACAGTAAAGAAGTTAAAATGTTATCACTTATCAGTAAGAAAGATAATTGGAAAGTATTGAAATGAAACTAATTAAAGCTATAAAACATGCTAAAATGTACAGAAAACGTTATAAAAGGTTGAACGATGGTCAGGAAAAAGTGAAAGTAAATAATACACTGAGAACAAAAGTAAGGACATTCTTGAAAGGCAAAGAAGTTGATCGTGATGTGAAAAGAAAGTGTTTGCTATAAAAGCACAAATTTCAGAAGTCTATAAGCAAGTGCACTCATATAAGCTGAAAAAAGATTTAAAAAAGAATAGTTGCAAAAAAATTTTTAAAGAAGTACAAAAGCTTGACAAAATTTACATTTTATACTAGAGTGAAATGTGAACCCAAAATTAATGCAAAAGATGCATTTAATGAAAAGATGACCCAAATAAACAAAAGTGCTGTCCTGTACAGTTTTGCTATTCACAATGCGCCATATGCAAAATACACCCACATAATCCTGTTCATATCTTGAGCCACTACAGAGTGCAGAGTGAGACAGACTGAACGGCAGAGAGAGACAGAAATGATGTGACAATAAGCGGTTTGCACAGTGAATTGTACACTGCACAGTGAGCAGCCCTGCAATAATATTACTTCAAATCCCTCTGAAAGTAAAAGCCTTACATGCTTTCAGTTCTATCAGTATTAATAAAGATAAAGATAAAGATAGCCTATTGTGTCCCATGAAGGGCAAAGGCCTCCTTAAATAAGGGAAAGCTCTATTTGTCTAACGTGATGAGCTAGTTCACGTTAGACGTGATATTTAAGTCTAAGAACTTGAATTTCCTTAACAATGATTCTCTCACTGCCTTTCACAACTTCTTGTCTATGCACAAATGTCTCTCGAGTAGTTTCCACTTTCTTCTGTCTCTTGCCTCTCTGGACCATTGTTGACCTGCCTGTTCTCTGAAGAAGTCTGCCCATCTGCGCCGAGGTCTGCCCTGAAGTCTCCTTCCTATACAGGGGTCCCACATGGTAGCTCGGTATGTCCATCACTATCAGTATTACTGTTTAATATACTGTATTTATAGCATACAATCATATTCTTGAACCATGGATAACAAAAGGAGAAATAAAAGTAAATACAGTGCTCAAAGAAATTGTTGCATATTGTTTTATTGAAAACTTACCAAGAAATATACAAATTTATTTTTGTGCTAAAAAAATTGTATATTTCTTCATTTCTGCCTCGCACTTCCTTTCCACCCCAGGCTTCGCAAATCGTCGGGATGGCTCTGTTGACACCCATTCCACCAGATCAGTTAAAAATCATGATAATATATGCATGGCATTAGTTATTTATGTACACAGGTTTAAATCTCCATGTGATTATTTACAACCGGTATACTTACCATGACAGCATGTCGACGAGTTGCGGTTTCCAGGCATAAACCTCTCCTTCAAATAACCCCTCAACTAATAGTCGCAGGCTGTGAGATCAGGAGAATGGGCTGACCCTGCTGACCATTTTGTCAGTCTTCTTCTTCCCACCCACCTGTTTTGCAAATCAGGATTCAAAATTTCCCTCGCCACAATAGCAAAGTGAGAGGACACACCATCCTGCTGGAATAGACAATGTTCGTGTTCAGCACTTTACATCACTAACACCACTATTTCATTAAGGATATTACAATACCAATCAGCATTAATAGTCTCATCCAAGTTCCGCATTCCTAACAATGCTTCCCATCCAATCATAGCCCAAATTGTGATTTTTCCGCATCTTAAACGTCTATTCAATAACTTGAAGATTCTCTCTAGCATAATAATGACAGTTGTGTCGATTAACTTGTCCGTTACATGGAAAACAG